>NC_136889.1:5859903-7275571 GCF_949152265.1 Phoxinus phoxinus | reverse complement strand
ACAGAGAGAGACAGAGAGAGACAGAGAGAGACAGAGAGAGACAGAGAGAGAGAGAGAGAGAGAGAGAGAGACAGAGAGAGACAGAGAGAGACAGAGAGAGACAGAGAGAGACAGAGAGAGACAGAGAGAGAACAGAGAGAGAGAGAGAGAGAGAGAGAGAGAGAGAGAGAGAGAGAGAGAGAGAGAGAGAGAGAGAGAGAGAGAGAGAGAGAGAGAGAGAACAGTAGAGGAAATGAAGCAGCTTCTATTTAGTTTGGGTGCTCATACAAATAATTAAATGATAAGATATTACATAAACACCATCTGTAAACAGTGTTAACTTTCTTATAATTGTAAAAAAAAGACAGAAGCAAATATGGAAACTACAGCTGTTGCACAAGACAAATAGCATCTTTTAGCTCAAGGTAAAATGCATTTGAGTCCATTACATCTTATTTGCCTGAGCTTCTGTTCGGTTTCCTAATAATGAAAGTGGATGGTGACTTGTACTGCTAAGCTTCAAAAAGGACAAAAAGCGATTATAAAAGTATCAAAAAAAGCATTACATTCCAAGTCTTCTGAAGTCATACAATAGCTTTGTTGGTGGCAGGTTTTGCACAGCCAAACACCACATACATTTTCTTCAATCTTGTTAGCTACTTTATATCAAACATTTATTAGATGAGTAAGCTATAAGGATCACTTCATAGGATCACCAAAGGATCACTTCATGACTTACAACTAATTATGAAAGAATTATTTCTCACCCTTCTTAGATAAATGCAATATATAGGCTATCAAAAGAAAGGCAGGACTGATCTGTGCAGGGCGATTGATCTGTTTGAGTAAGCCAGACAGCAGAGACTGACAGAGGACATAAGGTGGATAAATTGGTCTGGTCTAAGCAACCAGCTTCTCTGACCTTCATTTTTAATGAGGTAAACACAAGCAGCCCT
Source organism: Phoxinus phoxinus (assembly GCF_949152265.1). Lineage (NCBI taxonomy): Eukaryota > Metazoa > Chordata > Actinopteri > Cypriniformes > Leuciscidae > Phoxinus > Phoxinus phoxinus. The sequence continues at coordinate 7,274,636 of NC_136889.1, read as the reverse complement.
TTGGGAATTTTAGACACGTCGGTGAGATGCAGACATCTGGCAACAACAAACCTGACAGAAATTTTGGTCAAAAAAGCATCCCAATCTTAGGTCAAGCACAATGGTTATGGTGAAAAACTTTCTTGTCCATGACTAAAGTGCGTTAGAAAGCGAAATGCTTAAAAAAATGCAATTACACCTGATGCCAGGTATTAAATTAAATTAAATTATATTTAAAACAACAACGATATCTCCTTCATAACTCAATATTTGCTCCTAGGCAGAAATTAGACTAAATGCAGAACAATTAGCTACAGCCTTCTCAAAAAAATAAGATTTCACTTATCTCAAACTCTTTTTCTTGACTTTTTTGCACGTACACAGCTTGGCACTTTTATGCTCTGGTAGAAACCTGCACTCCTGCGGGTCCCGACGCAACAGAGAGCGGCGCAGGACAAGATTTGATGGCCGATTGCGGGCAGTAAGGTACTCGTGTGTGTGCGGGTTACGGGAGAGTAAAACGATTTGCAGGACAAAATAGATATATCTGAAAATGAAACATCTAAAAAAAGAAAAAAACTGTTATTCATCTATTGCGCAAAATAAAATAAAATAAAAACGACTAACAGGCACAAGTATAGGCAGAGTTTCTGTTTATAACATTTTGCAGCATTGTGCAATGTAGCCAATCACTTGTTGATTTCTTGCATGCAATGGCCAACCGGATGCATTTAAGTTAGAATCCAGTCACCGCTCAACACGTCTGAGTTTTTTCAGGCGGGACTGGGACAAGACATGAATGTTGCGGGCGGGAACGAGAGAAACATATATTGTTTGTATTTTCATTATTTCCAAGTCACCTTGAAAAGTGCTGCTAAATGAAAAAATTTAAACATTTTTAAAAACATTCTGTACTCTTACTAATCAAATTAAGTTTTTTTTTTTTAGTTTTTTTTTTACATCATATAGAGCAATACAAAATAAATGTGGTCTGTTGAATGCAGAAAAGTCTAGACAACTTAAATACATTTCACACAGGCTAAAACTTTCTTCAGTACTCTAGCAGGTCTGGATGACCTTCCATAACATTTCTCCAGCATGACCGACAATACAAGAGCACGATGCCCTCTGTACTTCACCTGCCATTTAGAAGCTCTTTTTCTCCTCCAAGCTATTGCCCATTGATAGCAATACACAAAGACCATACACAATATAATGGGTAATAATTCTGCTGTAAGTAATTTGCACCAATTGCTTGTGTATCTATCCAATTGATGTTCATAGAACGAGAGAATATCACTTTATTTTCCAATAGATTTCCTGTGTGCCCAAATGATGATTATTCTAAATTGCTGATGGTTTACTTTTTGTATTTTTTGCCAGATGTTGTGCACACAATCTGTGTCTAGGGCCGTAGAAATATTGTGGATATGCATACTGTGCACCAACAATTGTCTCATTTGCATCTATTTTTATTTTTCCTAAGGCATTTTAGGAGAAATTAAGTTAATTCTTAAGTGTATCATAATTGAGATCATTAGATCTGAGAGCAACATCTGATGCCATACAACTATATTTGACACAATATTTTTAGCAAGAGGGATGAATAAAATGCGACAATCTCCTACTGCAGGCTTTCACGGTGGTTTACAAGGTGCATCTTCCACCGTAGGTCTAATACCACATATCAACAAGGGCGTCTTGTGAAAATGTCAAAGGTAAGTTTAGATCAGATGTTGAAGTGAACATTGAAAGGCTGTGTACAGCAAGTGATTAGCCGGGGTATTTTTACACTACTGCTAGTGGAAAAAATGCATTCATGAAAGCTGTTATAATACTGACTATCATGTACCCAAAAGACACAAAGGTGAACATGAGAAGTAGTACAAGTTCTGGTAACAACATTTTTTCCTAGCAGCCTTAATGACTTCATTTATAGCCTACATGTATGTTATTTGTTACGATTGACTTTCTAAATGCAACTGCTCATTCAAAACTCTGATTTCATTAAAACAGGATTCCCATATGTCTGTGAAGATCTCGGCAGACGACACAACACTGTGGCAGGCTAAACGGAAAGTATTCCAGTATCCTGTCACAGAGATCGGATCACTAGCAGACAATGTCCTTCCATCCACTGCTCAGCCTTTCCCAGAAGCCAAAGCATATCAACAATACACTGCATTAAAAATAAAAAATAAAAGTGAGCTGAACAACCCATGCTCTTGTTGCTGAAATTTACAAAGTGGCTCAAAAAGTAATTGGACACTTAAGCCTCATTGAAGTAGAAATGTCATTTCATAAAGGGATACTAAAGGGAAATACACATTCTGATGTACATGACTTTCCTTCTTCAGATTTGAAAAAAAAAATGTAGAAAAATAATCCAACTCTGTCCATATAATGCAAGTGTACAAAACCTTCAAATTTGACTCATTCAAAAAACAATTTACAAATCAAACAACCGTAATCCAGGTTGATGAATCAATGTCTTCTAAAGTGAAAACAATATTTTAAACTTGTTTTAACTATAAACCATCACTCTCAGCTGTACATCATATGCGGATTCATGAGTTAACGCTTCATGTAAAAGAGAAATTTAAGTGTGTTGTGAAGCTTGTGAAAGAAGTCACACTGAAACCTAGAGGACCATCACTTCTCCAAGAGCTTCAGAGCACTTTTATATCACGCTTCACAACGTGTTGACATAGCATAGTGCTTCATGATGGTCTTATGAACACATTAATGACAGATACCCAGAAATTACAGTTTATAGTTGTTGTTGTTTTTATATATATATAATAGTATTTTTCTTGCCTTTTCTTGGTTTTGCTTCAGAAGACATTCATTCATCAACTGTGGTCATATAGATTACCATTGTGTTTATTTTTGGGATTTTCACACTAGAAATAGTTAACCCTGGGTCATTCTAAACCCCTGGGTTATCTTGACGTGTCACAGTGTTCATACTTTACTCAGGGTTAACAATTAATCCTGTGTATTCATAAGCTGCTGTTTCACACTGTACATTCCTAACCCCTGGGTTAACGTTCTTATTTGCACTGTCAGTGTCATTGACTAGATAAATGCAGCACTCAACCTGTTTACATAAAAGCTCTAGCCTCTAGCATTTCACATCCTCGTGTTATACATTGCCAACTGTAATATCACGGTTTTACTCAACAGATTTTGCGGACTAACGGTAAAGAATGACACCTTCTCTTCTTTTTTCGTCACCGTTTCATATTTTCTCATCAAACGCTGAAACTACTCTTTATACAACACACAATGTTTCTGTTCATAGCATATGAATAAGAAAGCACACAATTGGCTGTTGGTTGCTAAACATCTAGCCGTAACATTCTAACACTGCATTGTTTTTACACTGCAATGCAGGGTCAACAGCATAAAATCTGTGCTAACGCTTCTCAGGAGTAGGGTTTCATAACCCTGGGTAAAAAGCAGCACTAACCCTGCTCCTATTACAAGTGTAAAAAATGTAGTTTAGAACAGTGATAACCCATGGTGTGATTTTTAAGGATCAACTTTGGGGGTCCAGTACACTTGCTTATGTGGACTCATACACATGGATTATTATCTCAAGAAACACATACATTGGGGTAAGTAAATGAGAGAAATTACATTTTTGGGTGGAGTATCCCTTTAAAAAGCAAAATAGCAAAGTGGAATTTAATTCAAAGATAGCACACAAGCAAAATTATTTAAAAGAGGTTAACTGATTTAATTACAAAGCAACATATATGCTGTTCAAAATGCTTTTTCAGGGCACCAGCCTGAACTTAAGGACAACTTAGTGCTTTCCATAAACTTCATCAGCTGATCCATAGGTACTCTGCAGGTACTGTCTGGCTTCAGTCAGAGCTGGAATGTAACCTTGCTGTCAAAACAAAGTCATCTAAGAAAAGCTATATAATGCTGTCTTCCCCCTTAAGTGTCGTTCACACCGCCAGTTACATGAGCGACAGTGACTGAACGGATGCAAACTTACTTGTGTGCCCAGCGATGTGACAAACTTGAGTTGAGAAACTTTATGCAAATAAAGAGCGACTTTCGGGAGCAACAAACAATGGGAGTGAAGTCAGTGGAGCGAAGTGATCCGTCACTAGAGGAGCGGTGGCAGCAAGATGGAGGAAAAATGATTTTAGTGGTCAGCAACTTTCCTATAATTTATGATATGTCTCTGTGTACATAAAGCCCTAGATAAACAGCCGCGATAAACAGCGAGCACTCGCTGTTTCTCGTTCATCTTTAATATCACTGATTCCATTTATATTTAGTCTTGTTTTAGCTGGAAGAAAACTGATTTGTTGTCAACAACATGGAATAACATCCACGAATATCATTCATAAACGTTACTAGGCAACCACTAGTGGGAACGCCCACTAGCAAGCTAACCATCAGCCACTGGCGACATGCAGCGACGCAGGCAGTGTGAATGCAGCTTTACTGATTTAATCCTTCAGAGTTGAATATTTTAGTGACACCACATTAAACCCAGAGATTTGGGCTGGACTCCATTACTTGTGCTGCAAAAAGGAGATCAAACCTAAAGAAAAGCGTTGTAGTCCATGGTAACAGAACGGACCAGATGGTGAGGAAGTAGATAAGATGATAGTGTGTGTTGACAGAGATGCACAGTGCGAGAAGAGAGGGCGGGAGGCCCGGCAGTGCCTGAGAGATCTCAGCTTCTATAATTGCTGTCAGTTAAAGGTCTATAAAGCAGGGGATGGGCTGATCTTTCACTGCGATTCATAAAACCACACCCATAACAGACCCTGCTTATAACCCAGGCTTTGAGTCCTTCACCTCAATCAGAGATACCTGCATTTCTAGATACTTATTTCAACAGTTAATCAAAAATATATTGCTTTAATTAAATAAACAGTAAAAAAAAAAAAAAAAAAAAAACTGTCAATGAAGCAAAAAAATGAAGCCAATTATAAGTAATACAAAAAATAGAAGTCACTTTGTTATCTACTTGGTATCTAAGTATGAGTTGACATTCCTATACGGACAAATAAAGTCCAGTCACTCAATCAGCCTTCATTAAATTTCAATTATAGAGATTACAGATCATTCCCAGGAGTGGGTATTGACACCGATTTCACGATTTGATTTCTTATCAAAAGTAACAAAGCACAAAGCTTATTGTGATTATTGGATGGGAGGTGTGCAACAAATAATATTTAGTGATGTTTTATTTACGCTTCAACTGAAAACAGGATACACTAAAAGATTGTTCTTGGGATATGAGAATAAATATTGATTCGTTAAAATTAAGACTGATTAAAATCATCCTTATTAATTCCTATGAAGGTTTTTGCTTACTGTATATGGTTTTGTTTTTGTTGGCAAAGACAATACGACATGGAAGTTTGTAGAGTTGGCAATTGATGGAGTAAACAAGGACATAAAGACATGAATATGAGAACGTACTATGCTACAGGCCAAGTCGATTATATTTTTATTGATGAAATTCCTCAATTATTGATATCTAAATGTGAAAGGTAAAGGCTGGAAGGGCATGACATTGCACTGCTAAACCACATAAAAGTAGTCCACATGCACAATTGGACCACCATAGTACAACTGTGACTGCTTCAATACAATACTAATGAGGTCAGTCTTGATTCAAGTCATTACATGATCACTGTATCTCCAGCTTAGCCTCACATGGGCCATCAGCCTCAAGCATCTGGTGAGAGAAACTGATGACACTGGGACGGTTAAGTGGGTTTGGTCCTCTCAGCATGCAGTTTACCATGTTAATCTCCTCTTTCCAATATCACCGTTTAAAAAGTCTCACATGTTTAAACTGATAATAAACAGAGTACACGAGCTACTGGCTCTGTTCCAAAGCCTATAGTGAGCTGCCTATGAAGTCAGCATTTTAAAGTATCATTGTTGTGCTTCCGTCGCGAAAGCCGTTCCAGCATTACGTTGCCTTCAAAGATGCCTTTCTCTGGCAAAATATAAGACAGATTCTGTGTCTCATTTCAAAGGCTGCGTTCTCTAGAGGACACATTTGTCGGCCGCATACGTTGTAAAGGATGTTATTTTTCAGAACTGTGACCATTATAAAATGGCCGTTATTCCCAGTGAAGTGTAAATTGTTGTCATTTCTTCATGAATTTGGAATGTAATGGTCTGTTTACTGAAATGAAGCAGCCTCAATGACGTGTGCAGCTGACAAATGCGACCTCCGGAGGACACATCCTTCAAAATGAGACACAGCTAGAATCACATGTATCCTTGCTAGAGAAGAAAATCCCATAATGCATAGCGACAACCTCAATGAAGAAAAGAAAAAAAAAAGAACATTAAATATGGCAGATGAAGCAATAAAAATTTACTTTACATATAATTATAATACATTTAATTTGGACAAGTATCAATAAAGAATCTAATAAAAATATGTGTGGTTACTTGGAACTTTAAACATATTATAGCATCACATTTTTAGCTCAGCAGAAAGCTAACAGTTTAACTATTTAAAGCAATTGTGTCTAGTTTCTTATGTGGTTGTATTTCAGTTAGGATGCAAACAGCAACTTATGTAGGCAGAAGACAGCAAGGCAGTTCACCAGGTTCAATAAACTAAAAAGTATCCACTCCACATAGTACTCAAACTATTAAAATTTATTAGCAATGTTTTGGTCAATCAACATTCTCAGGCTTACAAAAAATGCAAAAGTAACAGCAAATTTAAAAACAACTCATTAAGAGTATTTACAGCTTATAACAATGACAAAGGCCACACAGTCACAGACACTTTAGAATTTAAAATGAGAAAAAGAAAAAGTTAAAATACCCGTTACAAATAATCAAAAAGAAAGCATAGGCATAATTCTACACCTAAATAAGCAATAATAATAAATTCAAGTGGATATAAAAAGATATGCCATAACGTCCAAGCAGTAAATCATTAAATGGATAAAAGAAAAAAGAAAGACTATACAGCTTTTCTGTCAAGAAGATACAATATATGTTTTAGCTTTTATAAGAGAGCCATAGTGTTCCTTACATTATCAATAGTATACACCTGTGTATCATAAGTACATATAATATATAAATATAAATAAGATATAATATATACTTATCATTTAGGCTACAGGTTAAAAAACAATGAGATGATAACTTTTTGGGGTAGTTACTTAAAATAACTTCATCTGTTGTTGACTACAGTTGGGAGATTACTTGCAAATGCTCTTTTTTCAAGGGCTTAGCTCTGCTTCTTTTAAGAGGGAAGCAAATGGGGACCATCAATCGGCTTCTGAGCCAAGAGGGACGAAGATAGTGGGCTTTCCCAGACATCTCCCTCTATGCCATTCCTGAGTGAATTATAATTTGCTCGGAGTTAAAAGTTGATCCTCTTTTAGCAAAGCCGTCTTCTGCCAAAAAAAGCCATGGCTTTTGCTAGCTAACTGCCACTGAAATCATTCCACGTCCCTTTAAGACAAGTTGGCTCACTCATTGGCCATTTTGGCAACATTTTCAGACAAATCATCATGCTAGTGTGGCTCCTACAGACTTTAATGAGGAAAAAAACTGTTGTCCAAGCTTACTATTTAAGAACATGTCAGTAGCACACATAAAAAAACCTGAGTTTAGCAAATCAGAGAGAATTTTTTTAAACTATTTTCCCCCGCTTTGTCTGGATAATGCACAGAAAAAAAGGGGGGAAGAAAAAAAGCTGAGCTGATCTGCACATGCTTGTCCTTTCAGCTCTCTGGACAAGGGCAAGGTAGTGGTTCAGGCATGTTAAAAATATTAATTTTTAGAGATTTCCTTCCAATTGATTAACCCTAGCCCATTGTTTTATACATTTGGGATTTCACTTGTAGCGCGAGTGCGTTTTTTGTTTTTGTTTGATCAGGTAGTGTAGCTCAGATACACACATGAACAGTCACATATGCACAGACTACAGCACCCAGCAGGTCACGTTCATATGAGTTATGAATGACAATTTTCTATTTGCAGGATACACTTAGCACTAATCATTTTTGTCCAATTGAAATATGGTTGCTTTTAAAGAGATTAGTATTGACAGGCAGTAACCTAGAGCAGAGTGCTTTTGTGAGCCCTATTATCGGCGTGTCGCATTCAGTGCATTTTATTTTAGTGCATGCACAAAACTTGACATAACTAGAAATAATTTTCACAAAATAAACCCATTTTGACACTATTCACATGATGACATTCAAATGGGTATCATAGACTGAAATATCAAGTTGTTGACTCCTGAACTGCTGTGTCTTATACAGCATAGTGAAGGGAGTGATTTCTTCCAGTATGATTCTGGGCTGAGGAACAAAGCCAGATGCAGCAATTCATCATCCGAGGACTTTCCTGAGCACTCCTGCAATGAGCATAAAAAAATACACCATGCTTCCTGCTGTTTCTACCATGCACCAAGAAAAAACAGCTCGTTCTCTGGGTGTAATGAATCTAAAGGATCAAATGCATACCAATATAAAGCCCATCATTTTCTGGATGTCTAATGTAGTATTTAATGTATTTTCTACTAAATATTAACACCCTGGTCTTAAGCCATCTCAAGAGAGACTGTACATCAAGACCTATTCGCACTGTAATTGTTTCTCATGGGGAAGTCTAACAATATAATGGCACTTAAGAGATAAAACATTAGGCTAATTCACATGATTGTCAGTTGTTAACAAAGCATCTGTTGTTGCATGGACAATTAATACATTCATATTTAATTTAATAATAGTAAAGTATCCTACTGATGTAATATATATTAAAAACTTAAAGGGTGATTTTTATAAAACGTAGTTTGATCACTATCTTCAGTTGTTTAAAAGATTAAGGCAAAGTTCAAAGTTTTATAAAATGTTGCTTAATATTACAATAAAATATTATACATTTTTACATAATTTGTTACATTTAAATTACTCCCTTAGCAGATTTTAAAAACTTTGACACAAATCAAATATATTTTGTCATGCTTGTTTAGTCACTTAAGAGAAACCAGCTCTCTTAACATCAATACCTTGACAAGACACAATTAATCATTCAGACACAGACACATCATGTGGCAAATATGTGAGTCAGGTAGCACTACCAATACTCTAGAAAGACTGGCATCATTGCATTGTTTTATTTTAGTATCGACTTTGCACCAAAATACTTTTGACATTGCTAATACCTTGAGGTATTTATCCTTGTCTCTTTAAAATGACTTTCAATGGCGTGACCTAATGCAGTCAGAGTAAATAACATGTTTACTGCATAAAGCACATATTTTAGGTTTTCTGGCAAAACATTTCTACAGTACACGAACACGAGGATGGGCTGATTGGAAAAAAGGACGGCTGGTTTTGAAAGACAATAGGCCAGCACAATGGCACCCTGTTTTCCACTAATTTCTCTGGCTGATGAGCACAGTTTGTCATTTAGACTGGATTACTTTGGTTTATTGTTTGCCTGTTTACAAGGGAAATCCAGAGACGGAAAAGAAATCGCATTGGCAGAGAGACAATCACAGTTTGCCTCAAAACACAAACATCTCATCAAAGCCAGGCCGGTGGCGGTAAAGACGACTCTTAGCATCAATTACAAAGACAAGCAAAGCTTCCAGTAACACAGTTTTAAGCTATTTTGCACACATGAAGTAAAGTGTGTGGCTTTTAAAACGTACTGGGCCATGTAATGCCTTCGAACAGGGCTTAAAAACAGCATTGCCTGTTGCTGGTGGGTTTCTACATCTTGTCATAGTAAATGAGCCCTCACCCCAGGGCATGAATGACAGAGGGGGCATAACCTCAGAGGGGGTGAAGGAAAGGGTACAAGCTCTCAGGCAGTCAACTGACTCACCACTCAACGCCTCAATCTGACATTTCTGCTCCAGTGAAATCACTGGATGGAACAAGGAATAAGCGGATGTCCCATGATTCGCATGGCCAGTTCCTGAGAGCCAGGCCTATTCTGAAAGTAAAATAATAAAGGTTTGCTTGTACATCATGCAGTGCTGGTGCTCAGGCTGCGAGTGAATGAGCTCTGCATCTGTCAGCCGGCTCTCAGCTTGTCTAATCTAGCAGGATACAGCTGACAGTGTCAGGTACATTCTGACATGGCATTATTTTGGCTAAATGTCAAGCTCCTAGAGCTGCAGGTACCTGGAAAATCATAGCGGCAAGGGCAGGGTGTGCTCGGAGACAGCAATAAATCCCCCATAAAACCTTTTCCTAAATATAGAGCGTTGTTCATTTCATTGAGAGGCTAGGCCTATACCTTGACTTGTGCATTTTGCTGTTTTGGTGCCTTGCTTGCTGCCACAGCCATCGAATTAGACAAATGAATCAGCGAGTACAACAGGCAGTGCATCTGAACACGGCAATTAAATCATGTCACTTACACAGCATGGCATTATTCATTTAGTTTATGAGCACAAACAAGCAGACGACTGCTACTGCTGACTGTAGAATCTGCAGTTTCGCCATCCGCATGTATTTTTAAACAAACTGAAGTGGACAGACAGCTCATCAGAAATAGATGTGTGAGCTTGAGGGACAGCGAGCACGATCAAAAAGTGCAGCAGGTAATTAAAGAGCACGTTACATGTCTTTTGAGTCGGTGTAACTGCTACGCCACTCCTATCTTGGGTTACTGTGTTAAAAAAATGTTCTGTTCTCGTGCTGTAACTCGAGAGAGGCTGGTTAATTTCTCCAGTGACCTGAGAAACTATGACCGTGACCCTATTCGAAGAGGTCAAAGGTCGCAGCAGGGTTCCCACATCTCAGGCCCAACTCAATGCCTTCTATTTGTGGAGAGTGGACCTTTGTTTCCATAAAGGGAAACAGCTTATACAGTAATAACAAAGAATAAAATGTTGCCCACTATGGAGTAGGACTCTCATAAATAACAACACTTCAGTCCCAAGTCAATACTACATAAATAAAAAAGGGATACCCCCCTTTCCAAAATATTGGTAGTTCTTATTACAGACTATACCATCTAAACAATTGTAAAATAACATTTCTGATCCAAATGTCTAGCCTGATGGGATATGAACAGTTCATCATAAGAGAATCTAAACAGACAGGACAAAAGAAGTGGAAAGTATATCATCTGTAAACATAGCGTTAACGTAACCTGAAGGCCTTTGAAATACCATTGTATGAATTTAATATGTAATAATAATATATATCAATTATATTTAATTCTAAGTATTAAATATTAATAACATTAATGATTATTTTTTGAGGATTTCAGAGAGGCCATGTCTGAAAAGGCTGCTACTGCTGGAGGCAAAAAATAAGTTATAAAGAGAGAGAGAGAGCAAAAGAGAGCGGGGCCAAGCTGGGTTTTTTGAGCCTGTGCCAGTTCTCATCTCTCTGCAGTTGTATTGCTTTGAGACAATGCTCAGCAAAGCAGCTGTGTGGTTTTAGCCCCCTCTACCCCACCAACCAAACCGGAATTAGCAAATCAAATGACGTCCTTGTAAAATATAATGCAAAATCATCCTCCATGGTGCATTCAAATACAAAAAAAACAACACAAGGACATTCAAGGGTAGATGCCAGATATGATTCCCAGTTCTTTAATACTAAATCAAGGAAGCTAATCAGTATTGTCTTACAAAATATTGCAGCAAAATCTGGAGAGAACAGCAGCTCTCTGAAACATGGTAAAACCCTTAACGTATGCCAGAAGCCATTATCATCCCTGCACTGTGAGTACAGCAAGCACAGTCATCGCTCTTCACATACCCAATGGGTTGCACTGAGGATATTCACACTGTTTTAGGCCATCACAACATTTTCTTCTCCACAATTTATTTTAAAGCATGGCTTTATTTAGCTTCTTCAGTCAATAGTTCACATTCAAGAAAGGCGCCAGAACTGATCTTTAATTTTAAATTAATTGAACACTATTGTTAACTTTGAGGGAAGGTAGAAATATTTACACAAGTATTTCTCAGGGCAACCGTTTCACAATGAAGAAAAACAGCAATCAATTAGTGGTCTCCACCAGCTATAATTAACAACCAAAACATAAACAGCTGTGCATGTGCACAAATGAAAGCAGCCACATGTGTAAATGTCTAAAAATTGCAGACCATAACTGGGAGAGTGTCAAAGCAGACAAACAAGTCTTCCAAATCCCAAGTGGTATAGGGGCATAGTCATTTACTGCCCATTCATATCAAATGTATTTCAACATGATGTACTTGCACAGATGACAAGGTCGCAGCTGCTTTCATTCAGAGCAAACAGATGTTAGCGTTCAATACAACAATTGCCACCATTTTCACTCTCTTGATTACGGCGAACTCAGTTGTTTTGCGCAAAAGTCATCCCAAACATTTGTGTACACCTTCCATCAAAGCAGATGTATTTGAGCATTAACCGGTCCAGTGTCTGGATTGGTGCAGCTGAAACTCTTCCACTGAGCTCTCCATGGTGCTGACGGCCTGATTCTGAGCAGAATCACTGAGGCTGGAAACACTTGTGTTTTATACATCTCAACCAAACCGTGGAAGAGACTTCACACTCACGCTTAAGATGTGCAGGACTGCCTGAATGTTAACAAGATTGCAAGTGTGGACCCAGCCCAGATGCCTATTAAGCAGTCAAATTTCCAAAAGTGCTGAACGTGATTCATGAGGGATATAGAGCTCTTCAACAAGGAAAATGTGTGCTTGTGCTATCAGTTTATCACAACCTCTAAAAAAAAAGGCCAATGTTTATGGGGATCAAAAATGTTGTGTCTGTGTCTGTTATATGATCTTTAGATAGCAGATAGGTGTTAAATATTTAATGAATGTTGCATAGCTTGAAGAATTAGAGCATTTGCTATAAGGGATTATATTAACGAAAGAGTATCATGTTTTTGTTTTTATCTCTAAAACAATGACTGGCTTTACGTGCAAATAATCACATTCAAACAACACCAAAAAATTTACATTGTAAGACATTTCTCCCTTGTATACAATAAGTTATAAGTTATTATTTTATTAATCTTGTGCAAAACACAAGAGTGCAAAAAGTACACCTACTTTATGTAGCCTATAACATAAAGCTGTACTTGTGTACAATAAATTATGCATAAAGTAACTAATGTAATGAGACAAGATTGGCAGAAACATGACCAACATCAACTTGGAAGAAAGTGATTTAAAATGGTGTAGTTTTATTCAAGACCTACAACATTGAACTCAAGTTTCAGCGTGTACAACATATGTAGGCTACATGATGTCCACATGACAGCTTATTTTACAAACACTCATCTCACTTTTCACGAGCCCTATTCCTTCCACTATTACTTTTTAAACAAATGAAACACCCTTAGAGCCCCGTGGAAGAAATCTAAATAAATGCTTTTATACATCCTTAAGATCAGGTATAAAATGTGGTTTCATTTAAAAAGCTTTCAACAGTGCAAGCTGAGAAACAGCCGTTGAGAGATGCTTTAGTAACATTTCTTCAATTAAACCAGCCTGACATTTGTGGAATAACCTTTGCAGGCACATCAAAAGTATCTCATCCCACCAATGTGCTGTAGTGCATGCTAAGAGCCAAGCAGGTTATTAAAATTGCCGCCTGCCATCAGAAGCACAACCTGTTATTAGCTTCCAAAAACACGGGAGAGATGGAGCCAAATCACAGAGCGAGGTTTCGGCAGCACAGCCCACATCCCTGAAGGTCACAGGAACGTCCTCTACACTTCGCATCTCCTCTCTCCTGCTCACTGCATCACTGCTTCCAATCAAAGCACCAATTTTGATGTTACGCTCATTGAGATGCGGGCGAATCAGAGCTCAGGAGCTGGCACCAGGGGATGCGTTTAGATTTAGATAGGCGTCCGTCCAGATAACCCTCTGAATGCAGGGCTCGGACTGCCCCATCAGTTGTGCTTCAATTTTCATCTCACAACGGTAAGTACCAAAGATGTTTGAGAGGAAAGTGTTACCAAAAGTAGAGCCTACTCTCAAGGCTCAAGAGCTCCTTCGTCTCATGCAAACACAACAGTGATTATGAGAGGCCTTGTGAATACTTCATAAGGACCAACAATTCACATTGATGAATCTCTATTAATGATAGTCATTAATTGTAACTTTAAGAAGGCTTTCATAAAGCTATCCTCCACTGAACTCCAAATTGACTATATAAACTAATATAAACTAGTTCCTATTAGCCAGGGGTTAGTGGAGATAAAAAAGCACATGGTGGCTTTGACTGCAGACAGATCACACACACACACACACACACACACACGGCTCTTTAAAGACAACAGCAGCTGAACCAGTCAGCAGCGGCTTCGTCTGCGAGCTCCAGCAATGGTCATCCTACTATCTTTTCCCATGTGCTAACGGTTTTGACCAGCCAGCAATATCTGGTGTTGCCATTAGTGGAGAATGTCTCTCCTGATTCAGACAAACCTTTCCCTGGGCCTAAATGTCTGAGGCCACAAAAATCTGTGGTTCAAATTTTTTGATAAATTGAAAGAAACATTTAAAACAAAGGAACATTGAGAGTGAGATATCAAACGAAGGAGAAATGTTTATGATTTTGCACTATTTCTAGGTCACTGATCAGATAGGCGGAATTGTGACATTGACCTTTCAACAAAACACATAAGCAAGACACAAAATACTAAGACATTCTGATAATATAATATAATAGGGGGAAAAAAAGTTGACCAATGGTCTTTCGGATCCCACTGTATGTAATTGAGGTTTGTCTTACTTTTTTAGTAAAATTGTATGTATTTATCAACGTAAAATTTAGTAATTAGTACAATATTAGAAGTACCTGGCAGAGGCTCAGTGCAAAAGTGGGCGAATCCTTGTTTTACTTGGATTGGTTGCAATGTCTTGATCACATCAGTGGAAACTGGTCAGTCTTTGCCCTGGGTTTGAAGAGCACGCTCACGTCAGGCCAGTATCAACAACACATGACTGTAATGTCAGGCCTCTATGGACGGTATGCTAGAAGGAACTCAGAGGCCTAAAACATAAATATCACTCACATACTAAATCATCTCTGTTCCCAGCAATGAAACACTAACTTTGAATACGGATTAACTGATCTGTAATTTTTGTGTCACACACTGTAACACAAACCAATTTTGACGAAATGTCTTTGTCTGCGGTTATTAAAAGTAATATGTGAGAATAACACATATCAGGGGATAAAATTGTACTGTTCAACACACAAATCCTGTACTAAATACACATGTTTGACAGAAAATAAATCACTCTTGGAAGTAGAGTTTAAGTTATACATAAACAGCTCTCCAATGCCTGACTGCCCGGTACAACTGTCAGTTTCAATTTCTTCATACATCATTATCGCTCACTTCAACTATGATCCATCCTAGTGGCTGCAGCAACAAATGGACGCAAATCTGACATGTTTTTATATTTTTATATTGCAACATGATGGCATGAGAGGCCCTCTCCCCAGTTGTATTATGCCTACTCGTTTGTCATATTGACAACAGCAAACAGTCAACGTGACATCCTAAGGAGACATGTCATTTAAAAACATTTCCAAATATCAATTCAAGAGGCGTAAAAACACAAACTGTCAGTTGGGATCAATAGCAAATCAATTTCACACCATTCTTATTGAGATATTTCAAGATGGAATTTGTTGCAGACTTTCAAAAACAAAACAAAAAGCCAGAGGGAAAAAATAACCATGCTCGAAAAAGCTTCATTAAAAGCAGAATTAGTTTACAACTGAAAAGTAACACTCAAGTGTCCTTTGACTTCCACAACATGCTCTTCCACTGCACTCATTTGCATATTAAAAACCTAAGAACCTATCTACCGACAATTAAAATAATTTGACGTTTATCTGGTAATAGAACTATAGGCGCATGTACCGAGCACAGAACTCACAGGGTACATTGTGTTAGTGTTAGTGAGAGGGACAGCTGATCTTTGGGTGTGTGTTGTCCGCCTGTTAGCCCAAAGGCAGCTGGTGCGTTGCCAAGCACGAGGGGTTACACAGGCGCACAACAAACCCACTTACTAGGCATCTCAGTAATTCTGAGTGCTTTAATGAAAATACAAAGTTCAGCCTTAGGTCTATAAAAATATCGTTGTATTGTGGTCTCATAACACATGCACACAAAACACACGCCTCATTTGAGACGCAACCCTCCAGTGGGTCAGAGACGTTGTGAGCTTTAAATGGGAAACGGCAGTCAAGGAGCAATCGGACTAAATCATTGGATGGAAAAGCAAAGGCTCATTTCAAGGAGCAATAGCTTTTGGTAAACACCTTCACGTTATTTGCCAGTAAAACAAGACAGGGAAATAAATAAAGCAATTTAGAGCAGAAATACAAAACAATATTAAATAAACATGGAATATAAATCAATATCAAACTCCGCTTCTGTAACGGTGTTGCAACCTTGAGCAAAATGTAAATAGAAACTTTTGAAACATAGGTCATTTAAAAAAGTGTCCATTTAATGTGGCTAGTCTTTGCCTTAAGCTAAATCATTAAATGTGCAGTAGATCTGTAACAATTGTTGTGCTGCTAATGGCAGGTAGCCTCGGCTGATTGATAGATGTAATCACAACTACAGCAATATGTGAACAAGGAGCATTTTTCACTGACAGCCATTATAAAATAGCCATGTATTCTAATGTATCTTGGAAACCTTTCCCTGTTCCCTCCCTCTGACATCACAGCTCATGCACCGGAGGGACAGTTGCCAGTGAAAGGCTTGGGACTGTGCACGATCTTGCGGTGCCATCAACCAATCAGTGTCACAATTTTCCCGTGGCTCCAGAGTGATTAGTCACGGCTCAAATGATTGGCTCAAAAAAGTGAGCACAGAACTGAGTGCCCTTAAGCAAAGATGGCAACATGAAACTACCCAGCTTGATTCATCAAACGTACAAATAAATGTGCAAACTGAATTGTAGCCTACACGGTTAATAAAAAAAAATCTGTTTTATTTATTGTAAAAAAAAAACAGCATCTGTGGTTGCCAGAGCTTTACCATTAAAGAAAACAGAAGAAACATTTTGAGCGTTATGGATTGTACTTAAATTTACAGTTAAAAAAAAAAACATATTTCATTAACTCATATAAATGTTAAAATACCAAAGTCCTAAAAATGCAGTATATCTTTATAATATACTGACAACCACCATACAAACACAGGCGTAAAGAGAAAGCCACATGTAGAATCAAAGCTCACCACAAGAAGCTTTTTCTCAAGCTGAAGTAAAATTACTAATATACTGTCTTCTGTTTGTCACACAAATAAAAAACATAACCAAGGTAACACATTGAATACACACTAATATAATGCAATAAACATTAAAGATACAATATGTACTTTTTTCGCCGCTAGGGGTCGCTAACCTCTTACAATAACAAAGGCGTAGGCTGATGACATTAAATTTCCTGCGGAATTATGGAACTTGTCGTCAAGCCGATGGATCTAATAATGTTTATGGAGTGAATACATTGATGTTTTTATCATGACAGTGGTATGATATTAAGCAGGGCGCGATTGCTAATAAGAGACAGATATCAGCGCCACACGCGGATCGCGCGGAAATAAAGGAATAAGGACATTTAATTCTACCGAACTACCCACAAGTGCTGAATAATACTCGCACAGGTCAGTTTATTAGACTAATTAAACGTGAAGTAACGCAGCACTGTTTCACTTGGGTCTACACTATCACACTAAACTGCATTTGAGTGTGTTGAAAGTTATAATGTTATTCTGTGTTAGTTTGTTGGCTATATGAGACTAGCAGTAAGCTATATCAACATTAGAATAACATACAGGTCATATTCTAACATTTCATAATGTTGAGCTACATAACATTGATTAGTTTTATGTACATTTGCTCACCTGTCTAATAAAGTACATGCAAGAGCGGCGTCCCTGTCAAGTCGAAGTTTGTCACGAACGTGCTCTTGGCATCTCAAAAATGCCACGCTGATATTGATCCTCATTTTAGTTCTCCTTTTTTCCCCAAAGTCTGCTTGCCATAGTTCAAGAAACAACAACAGCGTGCAGCTAGACGTTACGCACTACGCAGTTGTCCACGTCTGTCGCCATGGTTACTATGGCAGTACTTGAGAGGAAACCAGGGATAACGCGGATATTACGTCAGTGACAGGGCGACAAGTGAACAGGTTTTCCGGGATGGCCAATTATTTAAAATTGGAATTTCTCTGAAATGAAAAATCTTTGGGAACTTTTAGGATATTGTAAGTACACAACAGCAGGAAATATATAACACGGAGCAAGTGATTTTTGGATATTTTATTACAAAATTCTTACATATTGTACCTTTAATTTGACATAAAATGACAAAATAATGTGCACTGCATAGCATTATTTAATTGGGGAAAAAAAACATAAAATATGAAGTGTCACAGGGAATTCTGGGAATTTAATTGGTGGTTTTGTTTAGTTTTACTTTTATTGCCCCCCTTAGGGGAAACTAGTTTTGTAGACAATACATATTACACAAACAATATACTGTATAACGCACATTGCACAAGTCATAGCTAGTTCATATCAAAGTAATCTACATATGAAGAGTTCATAAAACCAACAGCCACCGAAAAAAATAAATAACTTAAATCTTTATGTTCTTCCACCTGGCACTTTAAAACGACACCCAGAAGGCAACAATTGAAATTCTTTATATTATGGGTGATCTATATTTCTTAACATTGAATGTGCCTTACATAAACCTGTCTTTGATAAATGTCAAAGCTGTATTTGACTTATTCCTATGACTTTTCCTGCCACATTAACAAGCTATTCAACCTATTCCTATCCGTCAATGTCGGATTGCCAAACCAAGCAGCGATACAAAAAGAAAACACTGATTCAATAAAAGACTTATAAAATAAAGTCATCATCTTAAAGCAAAGCATACATTAAATGTTTTATCTTCCTTAAAAAATTTTTTTATTTCAAAATCTAAAAGTCAGCATCTGTATTACAATTTCCCCCTTAAGACACAAATTGTTTCCTTAAAAACTCAATAGGTATTGTACTTTAAAGCGCATGCGTTTTAACAGGAGCCTCAGGCAAGGTGCCACAGAGGACAGAGAGAGAGAAAGAGAGAGAGTTCACATTAAGTCACCATTCCTTCCGTATGGCAACTGCACCTTAGGGGCAGTTATCGCCTAGTGAACAATGGAAAGACACTTAGAATAACCAAACCGTAAAGTCTGATACAAAACCATAAAGTGCAGATGAACAACTCTAAGATGGTGAGCTCTGGTCTTTTTTTCCAGGTGCATTACTGTATGGTGCAGTCTATATGACTGATATAATGGCATGCTTTCAGTCTCACCCACTTGCTCAACATGGCCGGCCTCTACTTTCGCATCCCATTACTGACACCATGCCTGGAAGACCTGCCGTCCGCAGTCAGCTGCACGGGGATAACGTTTCAGCCTCTTAATACTACTAATAAGCATGTTCCCCTTGCAACCGAGTGTCAATACCCATCCAACAAAGTCACCCTCCAGACTCTCCTTCTACAAGGAAACACACCAAGTGCACACACTTATCCCCAGCGCCATTTTCATGTCTTTTTGGAAACGGGATATGGTGAGATATCACTTGGCAAAACATGCTCATTCCCAATGGCACATTACAAGTTGTCATCAACCACTGAACTGATTAGGGAAACATTGACGCTGCAAAATAACCGGTTTTACTTATACATCATATCCCAGAGAAGACAACAAGGCTTAATCAAGGCTTCCCAACAGCTAGTGATATAAACACAGGCCTGATTGTGTTTTAACAACCTCCATCCGAAGAGGCTGAGCTACAGTGTCAGTGTCAGATAGACTCTGCTTTGCTGGAACGCTTGTACATGTAGGTAATTAAATGATAATGAAGACTGGTGACTTCACAGACGCCATTAACCCTTTTCATTTAAATAAATAAAAAAAGTTCAACAGTCTAATCCGAACGAGAAGGAACACGTAAATATTTCATCATGTCAATCATTTAAAAACAAAAACACTCCACAGCCAAGGTTGTTGACTAACTAACAGGGCGACAAACCATCTACTCTGTCTTTTAAGTCATTCCCAGACAGATATCTTAGTCAGTAGGTACTAATAGGGATTAAACCGTATTGGCTGTTTGAATCCATGCAGGCCTCATGTGGTTAATTATAACTCACTGGATATTGTCTCCTCAAATCCCACTTGAAGCAGCCAAAATGAAGCTTCGGGTAACCAGCCCGTTTTTATGTCTGCATTGAGTCTCCAGAGAAGCATATAACACTTTTCCATTTACATTGGACTGAAGCCAATCCGTCAAAGATGGACACGCAGAAGATAAGCCACACTTTTGTTGCAATCACACACACAGAGTCCATTTTGAGTGCATAATGGAAGCAATCACATTAATACTAAATTGAATGGATGTGAAGAATGAAAAAGAAAAACTATATTCCATACTGCACAATTGCAAGCAACAGGTCTGGATTGTTTTCCTATGAAAATCAAACACTAAAATGTGTTTGTAGTTGAGGATGGCTGTTTAGTTGAAGATAATCTGTGTCCCTACATGACCGTGTGCTACATTATAAAAGTCCTGGCTTGTTTTTAATTGTATTGCCCATAATGAATCAAATAGTATTTTTTTTTTTTTTTTAAACCACTAAGAAAAGAAATCCAACAGCTACCCAGTTTAATACCTACACGTTTCAAGCTTTCAAGGCAGTGTATTAACTTCATTTTGCCTTCATCTTGAGTCTCAACGTCTTGTTTACTGAGTGAATCTAGTAAAAGTTAAAATGGATTACCAAGTTACTGATTGCATTCACATCTGCATAAATCTCTAATTCTTGATTCAGATCAATACTAGTTTATGCTCTGAATCTTAATCATTTTTATCCATCAACAAACCACTGTCATTAGGCAAAATTATAAAACAAAATTCTACATCATTCAAAACAAAACTATGGCCCAAAACACGATTGATACATTTTTACTGAAAGCGTATAACGTTACATCTAAATAATGTAATTTGTGAAGGCGAATATGAGGCCTATATGAAAGGCTCAGGTTTGCTGACAAAATAAAATGAATAGAATTTAACCACGCGGTCTTTTACACAATAAATATTGAGATGTTTGGGCTTTGTGCATCATTCTGAGTAGTTTGTGACTGCTGCTTACTGCAATATTGTCATGCAGATCCAGTGTATTCCCAACAATGAATCACTTCTATCAATGCCAATCCACTGCCATCTAAATGTCATTTAGTTATTAAGATAGGCAGAGAACATGATCGTTTAATTCAAGCTAATGGTGCTTTTCATGGAGAGGGAAAGGGGCTTGAGATGCATTACCTTGCTTTTGATGTTGCAATGGCAGCAGACAGTCCACAGGTACTTGAGGGTCCTCCACAGGAGGATGATGAAGAGACCCCCGAAGAACGTCACCATGGATGAGGCAAGGAAAGCCCACCACATGCGCTGACCATTGTTGTCACAGGGTACGTCTGGTGAGAATGGAATGATCACGTCCATCTTCGATATAGAGACAGAAGAGTCCGGATTTTTATTAAAATTGAAATTATTACTCATTCTAGATCTGCTGCTGCCATAGGATCCGTTGCCATCTGCCACTAGCATTGAGAAGCTTTGGACAGCTCCTGCCAGCGCCCCCAACCCCAGCCATCAGCCATATTGCTTCAAATATCCCTCTCCTTTCTTCTTTCTTGTTTTCTATCCACGTCCGTTCAGTGTAAATAATATTTTTGTGTGAGAAATACAGCAGCTTGGAAAGCGTGAGGAGAAATCGCGCGTCCGTTGCCCTCAGCGCGAGACATTTAAATCCGCATTAATGACGACTTCGTATTTTCATTTTGAAGGGTTTTCCTCGTCTTTTTCCATATCTTCTAAATAAAATGGAGTCTAAAACCAATATTCGTGTAGTATCTGTTGTTATCAGTGAGAAAGCAGTGGATTCTTGAGAGAAAAGCGGACAAACGACTGTCTCTTCAGGCGGCTTGTGTACGTCCAAGCTCTCTGTCGTCCATCCAGTGACAGGGTCGCCTCAGTGGTGTCTAATCGATAATTCGCTCATAAACGCCAACTTAATCAATGTCTCCAAAGCTATTCAGCTGGGAAATCAAGCTGCTCTTTGTAGTCTTGCGAGGCTGGGTGGAAGAACCCGTTCAAACATCGGCGTTTCGGCGACTATTCCGCTCTCAATGACACGTCGCTGTCCCCATTCACTTTCCTCAGCTGATCCAGGCAGTCCGTCAGATCTGCTCCACAGATTGTTGGGGAGATTTACAGGTAGGAGGGCGGAGCCAAACCGTTATAATAAAGATGATAGGAAATATTTTTTATTAAACGTACAACAACAACAGGTAACATTAGCAAACATCTTCATAACTATAACTAAGAAGCAAAAATTAGGAAAATAAATACCACACACAGATTAATAATATTTTCAAAACATATGATAGGCTAATATTTTAGGCTACACTAGCCATACTTTTTCCATTCTTGATTTGTTTAAGAGGCTGTATTAAGAGTGTGCTTACAAAAAGCCTAATAAGATGGGTATTAACACACTTGCAATCATGCTGTGTAATGAATATCAGCAGCAATGTCTGTGTATCACATAACATTCTTGCTGTGAAATCACTTAACTATATAGACTTCTATAAACATTATATAGTATATAATAGTAAATACATATATATATTTTAACGTACCTTCAGACAAAACGTCCCATTAATTTGGATATTTTTCTTCGCATCAAAGATGTGCGTGTTTCCAACGCGCTGACTGCAAACCGGTCTGGAATCCCATATGAGTGGAGCGGAGCAAGAGATTCCGCTCCAACGCTCAAAACGTTCTGTAGCCTAATCACTTCGCTTAACCTCCATTGCGTGTTTTACATTAGCCGCTCCGACAAACTAGTGAGGAAAACCAACAATGTAAGTTTACTTTTGGAGCAACTGAAAACAGTTACAGTTTACTATACAATTCCGCTTACATTTGCGGTCTGATTTATGGTAAAATTATATAAATGGATTTATATTTTAGAGCTGCGGCGACGTATTTCCCGGGAAATTGCATAGCCTACTTCCGTGCACGTTTGTACGTCGCTCGTTTATAATTACGCAAGTCAGACTTTTTTTTGTCAGAATTCAGAATCGTGAGATAAATAAAGTTCAAATTGTGGGATATAAAATCGTAACTGTAAAGAAAGAAAAAAATCAGAAAGGAACAAACTCGAGTTGGCCTATGCGAGTAGCCTGCTATAAAATAGGCTAAACATGCAATTGGGAGGGGAAAAACATTGATGTAAAAAAGAAGAAGACGTCACAATTGCCTTTTTTATTTTTTTCATTCAGTGGCAGAAAAAAAGCTTCCATATTTTACGTTTGTAAAGAAAGAAAAAAAAGGTCCGGTTTTATGTTTTAACCACCATCAACAGAGTAGGCTAAGCTTTGACTTAACCATCAAAATAATAACTTAATTTTAATATTAATTAACTCGTTTCTTGTCATATGTACAATAAGTGATGTATTTAACAGTCATTGTTATAATTCCTTTGTTTTGTCAGAAAAATATATAGTTTTATGATCAGAATTTCATAACACACAAATGCTAGTTTTAAAGCATCTGAAAGCAAATACTTGGCTAGATCTTTGAAATTAATTTATCTCGCTTTATTTGAGCATATCCTGCATGTGGAAATTTAGCACATATTTAGCAAGACGGTCTCGGGATTTTGTGAAGAGAAGAATTTAAATCCTATAAGATCAACAGCAGTGTGTCCTGTGCATTCAGATGTCACATGATGCTTCATTACACATCAGCCTGTTTATCCTTGTCTCAGTAATGTGGTAGTGGTTTCATCATTGAGGTCTAAGCTGTTTCCCCAAAGGTCAAGGATAAGAGATAAGCTTAAATTATTGGGAACCTGTTAATAGTAGTTTCAAGGTATTAATATTGATGGTAAAATTTAACAAATAAATGTTGGGCTTTGTTGTTGTTGGTGTTATTATTACAAGACAGATGACAAGCTAGACTTGCCTTTACTTCAGTCACATGCTATGAAATGTGACCCTAAAACAAGTCATTTTCAAAATATAAACAAACATTAACGGAATGAGGTGTAAAGGAGATTTACTGACATCTATGAGTTGGAGATTTACTGTCTGAGAGATGTTATTACTTGACCAAAATAGCAGCTGAAACATAATCTTCGTAAATAGTTGTCAGCGGGTGTACTGTATGCTGGTATATAGTCATATCACTTCTCCAAAATATTCTAACATTTTAAAATGGATTTTAGGTTTAATTTCATCTTTTGTTGTTGCACTTCTCCATATTGTCTATATTGTTATCCTATAGTGAGTATCGGTCCAGATGTACAATGAAGAGCTTTCCAACCAATATTGAGACATTAAATTGTTTGAAAAAGACAATGTATCAGTGGATAATGTTAACATGTCAATCTTATTGAGTTTTCAAACAGTATCTGTTACTTCTCCTCCTACTGGACAACTGTGAAAGTGCAAGTTTAGTGTAAAAACAGCTCGGTGGTTTGATATTTGTACCTGCAGAGACGTGGAAATGGTTTCTCAACAGCTTCCAGTTCTAGGGTTACCACATAACATCAAGACTGTTGAAACACCCAACCCTGAGGGTCACTCAATAGACAACACCCCTACCCCTGGGTGACATGTGACAGAAAATCATATTACCGGGGGGGAATAAATCAATCAAAATATTTATTTTCTCTCAATATTTCTCTATGTTTGTGTGCATTCCATCCTTATGTTCAAAGTTGAAACTCTACATTGAGAACTGTCTTGTGTTGGTGTCTTTTTAGTGGTTTTCCATCTCATAGCCCTCTGTCCTGGTAGGCACCAGTTGGTAGGGCCTGGATCTTGCAGACCTGGCTTCAGTGGTGTTATTTATGGAGGGCAATAGGATCCACGATTGGTCATCTTCCTGGAAAACGTGCCCAGCTGTCAGCTTAGAGGGCTAAAGAACCGGTTCCTGCAAGAGCCGCGTCAAAGAACGGCATAGCTGACAGATGCAAAGCTTAGTTGAGCAGGAGTATTATTCCGATGGTGGAAGAAGAGGGTACACTTTCAGAAATGTAGCGTTTGCATGGCTGACCACATCGATCAGTTCTAGCACTCGGGTTCTAGTACTAGTTCTCAAGTTCAGAAGAGCGGTCAGCAGCTGTCTGGAAACGGATACCCCAGCAGGAGACTCGACCCTTTCTAAAAGAAGAGGAAGGGGACTTGAAGGACGTGTTGCTTTCGGGGTGAAGCCGAAAAGGCATTCTTAGGGCTTCCCGTGGCCGAGAGTGGTTTCGAGAGGTAGCTGAGGACAAGTAGTCAGCACGATCCAAATGAGGACACATGCTCGGGGGAGGAGCTTCAGTCCTCATGACTGAACTGCAATAATCAGCGCTGGCATGGCCGAGGGCATCTTCAGAGCTACACACCACCACTACACAAATGCCTTACTAAGGAAATGTGCTGTGGGACAGACCGTGACCTCTCTGTCAGGAGGATGTTTGCTAGGGCTTACCTGATGACTCTTCCTTCTCGTTTAAACGCCAGCTGAAAACAAGGAGGAATGTGTCTAGAAGCGCACTATTATTCAATGCCTCTTTAAAGCAGCCTTTAATGATAATTAAGTGTTTGGATACAGGTTTTTTTTTTTAAGCTTGTTTCACAAACAAATAATGTGCAAGTGGATGCCTTTGTGGCAAATATGTAAATGAATGCAATGCATATGCTTCTTTATAGAAAGTACTTCAGATGTGAAGTTTTGGAATACTGGATCCTAATAGACAGTTAAGACCAAATGATTTGACAAAG
The DNA here is from genome assembly GCF_949152265.1 of Phoxinus phoxinus. Taxonomy (NCBI): domain Eukaryota; kingdom Metazoa; phylum Chordata; class Actinopteri; order Cypriniformes; family Leuciscidae; genus Phoxinus; species Phoxinus phoxinus. Next base: position 7,248,777 of record NC_136889.1, on the reverse strand, counting down.
AACAGCTCTCTCTCTCTCTCACACACACACACACACACACACACACACACACACACACACACACACACACACACACACACACACACACACACACACACACACACACACACACACACACACACACACACACACACACACACACACACACACACACACACACACACACACACACACACACACACACACACACACACACACACACACACACACACACACACACACACACACACACACACACACACACACACACACACACACACACACACACACACACACACACACACACACACACACACACACACACACACACACACACACACACACACACACACACACACACACACACACACACACACACACACACACACACACACACACACACACACACACACACACACACACACACACACACACACACACACACACACACACACACACACACACACACACACACACACACACACACACACACACACACACACACACACACACACACACACACACACACACACACACACACACACACACACACACACACACACACACACACACACACACACACACACACACACACACACACACACACACACACACACACACACACACACACACACACACACACACACACACACACACACACACACACACACACACACACACACACACACACACACACACACACACACACACACACACACACACACACACACACACACACACACACACACACACACACACACACACACACACACACACACACACACACACACACACACACACACACACACACACACACACACACACGTTTATTATACATTAATTCTGACTTTGTTGACATGTTAAAATAAACTTAGATAAAATAAACTATATACCAGATTATCACTATTACTTTACTATCTATTTTTCAATCAACCATCTATCTCATATTCATTCATCCATCCATCCATCCATCCATCTATATATCTATCATTCATCCAAACATTTATCAATCATCCATCCATCTATATCTATACATGTTTACATTTGTCTATATCTGTCTCCTGTCTATCTGTTTATCTACATTTCCACCTGTATCTGCATCTGTCTGTCTATACTAGAATCAAGAGAACTTCAGAAAGACATACATTTCAAACTACAGACCCTTTGACCAATGCTTTTCATCAAAGCATAGAAGTTCCAATGACAGTAACTGTAGTGTTCTCCTCAGTCAGCTGGTCTGACTGGACAAGTTGTCAACATTATTCCCCCCCAAACAGGACTCTAAAGCTCTTTGACAATCATTTTTTTGGGAGGAATTATTATTTTTTGTCAGTGTCACATCACGTCATACAGAATCCGGTTTAACAGCAACTCTTCCAGCCCAAACTGCAGCTGACAGCTGTACAGACGCAGGTATTGTTTGAGAGCTCACCTTAGTTCCAGTAATTAACACCACATCTTCCCCATGGTTAGACGCAGTGCATCAGCTTCGAGGAGGAGACAGCTCCACACTCAATTACAGCACACGTCAATCTGCCGGCGCTGTGTAACACCCTTAACATGATGGAGATCTCAGCCCGCAGTCAGATGAACACGCCATTCAATCAAACACACACCATCTTCAATCATTTAATCACATTGTGTGGTACAGAAAACAACTTTTATTCTCGCATTAATGACGTTTTCATACAAATCACATTCTTTTCGAATAAAAGAAATCCAGATGGAAACAGTACCTGTGTTCTAATCGTTCTAAATACTCTGTGGTGATGAATCCCTCGTGTAAAACCATACGCTAGCTATTCAGAAAAATAGTTAGACGTTAGATTCACTTTGACAAAATGCCTCATTTTCAACCCAATGGACTGATATCTTGCTTCGAAAAGAAAACTGTGCAATAAGAAATCCCTTTTTATGCAGTATTTCTCTTTTTCTTTAAAAAAAAAAGGCAGTTAATGAAATGTATGGAACAGGAGTGATACACATGAATATTATTTTACAGTAAAAATTATAGTACCTATTTCCATTCTACTGGAAACCTACGAACAGTCATTTGTTTAGGGTTCAGAACGTTGGAAGTGCAAAACAGAAAAACAAAAGAAAAAGTACATGTTTTTGGCACAACATTAATGGGGCTACTGGTCTGCATGAGACATAACATGCCTCTTGAATAAAAAATAAAAAAATTAAATAGCAATGAAAAGCCACTAACATTTAAACAGATTTAAGAAAACAATTTCAGGTTTACCCTGCAACCTTTCTCTCTGTGACGCTTTTTTTTTTTGTGTGTAGTACTACATATAAAAGTGACTGACAAACATACGCAAACAGAAACATGTGCATTCGCTCTCTCGCACACACGCGAACATGCTAATATTTGCTAAGACGTGACCGCTCCGTCACACTCCCCTAGGCCTATAGCCTAGTAAAAATACAGTAAATATATTTCTATATATTTCGTTAAATTGCATACATACGCATACGTGTACAAGTGTTACGTGGGATATTCTCTTTAAATATAAGCTCTGCTATGAGAATGCTCCGAGATCTCATAGTACACAGTGGTCTGTCTAGCCCTGGAGTGCAATCTGAGAAGTTTTACTGTTTAAATACCAGGCTTTCACCTCATGCCATTGTCATACGCTCAGTATATCTCCAAAGGCACTTCCATTTGGCCCGTAGAAACCGCTTAGTCTGTCTCAGCTTGATAGATAAGCACTACGATTCAAAGCAACGCTCACTCACATCTACACAAACAAACTTGGCCACAAATGACTCTTAAAGCACAAGACGAGGATTCAGTCCTTGAGCTGATATGTGGGACGTGGGAGGGTGTCGCGCATACGTTTTGGTACAGGGCTGCGTATGGGCGGCCGGGGGGTGGGGGGGATTCACTGACTGATTGCTCTGTAAACGAGTGTCTTAAATGCAGCATTGCTAAAACTTTACATGTCCGTCAGGAAGACCAAAGGAAACAAACAAATACTTCAGTGCTATCATCCTGCTTCTGCGCGCGCACGCACGCACGCACGCACGCACGCACGCACGCACGCACGCACGCACGCACGCACGCACGCACACACACACACACACACACACACACACACACGCACACACAACACATATACAAACAAGAGTTACAATTAATAACATAATAAAAATTTATATTGACACTAAAAAAAGAATCACTATTTCAACATGACGCTCGTAACGTTAGTGTACCTTTGAGTGTGTTGTGTATAAAGTCTAGTGTTTGTAAGTCTCAGAGCCCTCTGGAGAGCCCAGCGGCGTCCACAGGACTTTGCTCTGTTCCTGATCCACAATAGTCACGATCTGAGTGCAAATGTAAGGGAAGGTGCCTCCTTGAACGATACCTGCAAGGAAACATACAAAAATAGTGATTCATTGTTTTGTTTTTTACAATACCAGTCAAAAAAAAAAAAAAAAAAAAAAAACTCAACTGGAGTATGGGACCCCAATCCCTAAAATAAAAAGGTGATGTAAAACCCATTTTATACTTATGAGAAAGATACTGAGTAATATTATAAAGACAACATGTTTCTGAAATTAATTAACTGGCCTTTGTATTGTCCTGTAAGTTCACAGCGCAACTGAAAATAACAAAATGTAAAATTACACTGCCATTCAAAAGTTTGGGGTTGGTATGATTTTTATTTAATGTTTATTTTTATTTTTTTAAGTCCCTTATGATTACCAATGCAATTTTTCCGTGATCAAAAGAACAGTAAAAATAACTTTTCTATTTGAATATATTTTCCAAGTAATAAAAAAAAATAGTGTTGTATTCTAGCAACTTAACACATTAAAATAGTAGAATAAATTATATTACGGTAAATTACATTATATTAGTAATATTGTCTATATATATATATATATATATATATATATGAGGACATCTAAAAGCCTCTAAAAGCCACCTGTGTCAAAAATGAGATGATAATATTGAGTGAATACTCTCTGCACATAGTATACGTTCATCAAATACTTTCACTTCAAACTCACTAAATCCCAGCCTCAGCCCATTCAGAAATCCCAGTACTTGAGTTGAAACATACATAGGAGCCTGATAAATTTTTTAAAATTAAACAAAAACTTTAGACAGACTTAAAGGCTTTTGCATCTAAAGTCTTCATATATATATATAAGTACTATTTGGTTAATGTAAAAACAAAACAAAACAAACCTGTGAAAAATTTGCTATACTCCTGCTCGATCTTCTGTGCAACCTCAAACTGCTCCTTGGAATGTTTTTGAGAGACTTTATCCCGCAAATAAACCGGATCTTTTTGCTCTCTATACGGGGAAACAAAAACAGTCATTCACACTTCCCACATAATGACATTACAAGGTTAAACTGGCACAATGACATTGTTCTTTTGAGACAAACATGGTTTAAGCAGCAACATTTTGAACAGGTGATTGTACATAATAAAAACACATGTAAAATGAAGACATCAGTTGTTTATCACTAAGACTCAGTAAAAGTGTGCAGCTCCCTTGAGAAGTAGACTCCTGCAGGGCAAAACAACTAAACACTGAACATGTACACACACTGCTGTGACAGGTGTCGTCTCGTCTGTGTGTGTTAGGGATGGGCAATAAAGGTAAAGTAAAAAAAACTAAATAAAATGGTTTTCTAGTTGGAAAAAAAAAACAGTCTGTGAGTGTTATGTATGGGAAATATAGCTAAAAAATAAATATAAATAAAACAATAAATAAATAAAATATAGTTATCTAGTAAAAATCACAATATGTATATAATATATAAATAATATATACAGTAGTGGCCAATTTACTTTAATCTGGGGGACGAAAAATTGTTTGAAAATTTGGTAGACTTAAGTGCTCATGTTAATTAATGTGCATTGTCCCTTTTAAAATAAAGAATGACCCTACAAGTTCAATTAAATCAGTTATTAAGATTTTGTTGGCTCTCTCTATTTTTTGTATATTCATAATTTCTTTGTATGACAGCCTGGTCAAAAATTATGTCCGTACATTTTGGCATGTTTCATTAAGCTATCACAAATAAAACAATTGACTCAACTACGCAATATGCTTACAAAATCTTTAAAAAAAAAAGAAAAAATTAAAAAAAAAAGAAAAAAAAAAGAAAGTATCTGTGACATTTTTTTTAGCATGGCATTTTAGCAAGTTTTAGCATGGGGGAATTTTATTAAAAAACACATTAATATTTAATTGTTCCTTCATTTTATACTGGCACAGAGTCATGGCAAATATATCATGAATATAGTTGTCATAGAAAGCGTCTGAGTTTCAAGGAAAGCAAGAGCCTCCCAAGTCATTGTACATGACGTGATGTCACGATCTTGACTATTAATAAGTGCAGGACTGATTAACTCGGGTTGCCTTTATATTAAGTAGGTGCTAGTCGGCAGGTCAAAGACGCCCTGCATTAATCCCCATAGTGATCGAGTGCAGGCTTGCTTTTCTAATCCTTCTGGGAAATCACCAATTTAAAAAACCTCTGTTGGGACGACTTTGCACTATTAGCGCTCTGACAACTTCGCACAGAAGCGCTGAAAAGACCTAAAGGCACAGTTATGCAGCACTATCAGGAGAATAAAGCAGGGATTTATTGTTCTTTTAAGTCTCACACCCCTAGAGAGCTATCAGTACAGTATGCTGCGAACCCGTGATATGCATATTAAGGGTCTGGAGTCGGCTTTAATTTTGCCTGTCTGATAAACCGGGCCTGGGATCTCACAAAGCGGTCTTCGGAGGACAACCTTGAGCATAAGCAAAAGAGAGAGACAGACAGAAAGAGTGAAGCGGCTGCCTACACCGTCATATATCTTGTCCTATTTCTGTGTAACATTATGGTAAAAGTGAGCCAAGATACTCATCCATTTAACAGCAGTTCTTCCCAGTCAAATGCAGCCTACACAGTAAAACTGCTTTCTATTTCCCAAATGTCTCTGGGGCCCTGAGGGAGAGAGTGCACAGGAACTTCTTGGTGTAAAAATGTGCCAGGAGAGCCTTAAACATAGACCGTGTGTGTTTTTGGAAGGGTCTGCAAGGACACCCAAGAGCTCAGCTGGCTCTTTAACTCGCTGAAATATTCGTACCCACTGCATTTATTACGAGAAGTACGTGTGAAGAGGGATGTGGACACTTACTTTATCTGCTTTGCGTTTTTGTAGCGAATGAAAATGACGATTGGGTAAATGTGAACGCTGTGAAGCCGTTCGATAGCGTGAGGTGCAATGTCAAGCAAACAGTGACAGTCCTACGAGAGAGAACGACACAGCACAGAACAGGTCTGAGTCATGTTACACACATACAGCATGAGCGACTGCAAACAGAAACAAGCTTACAGTCACTGACAGCAATCCTGCAAGAACAACCAAGTAACATGAACCTCATCTCTTGATATTAATCTACATATCTATCAGATTGTGGTGGTATTATTTCAATGTAACAAACAATTTGACTGAGATGTAGACAGCAGAGATGTGGACAAACCTTTTCTGTGATCTCCTTGATCGAGGCAACAGTAGTCACGTCAAAATGGCCACTCCTCCGCTTGTAGTCGATGAAAAGAAAGTCTTTCACCCCGCGCTCGATGGCCTGCTGAGAAGCCTTCATCACCTCTGGATGAGCAGAACAAACAAAGGTCAGCTCACTCATATTCAACCGCATGATTAAGGCTGAACCAATGACATTTATCCATTACTGACACTGACAGTATCCTCCATTAATACTGACAGTTTTCATGATCCCAAAACTATTAGATAGTAATACCAATGAAATTATCTGTATCTAGGTATCACTTTTGATACAACAGCAAAAACTTATTTGCAACTGAACATACTCCTTTATATAGTTATAATATTACACATTAAACCAAAACAATGGATTTTACTCTCAAAGGGTTTGTTCACCTAAAAATTAAAGTTCTGTCAATAATTACTCACCTTGATGTCATTCCAAACCTGTAAAACTTTCACTCATCTTCGAAACAAAAATGAAGATATTTTTGATGAAATCCCTCCATTGCAACTAACACTTTGATGCTTCAAAAAGTTCATAAAGAGATCGTAAAAAACTAATCCATATGAATTGAGCGGTTTAGTCCAAATTTTCTTAAGACATGATCGCTTTAAATGATTAACAGATTAGATTTAGGCTTTTATCCACATATAAACATTGATCAACTCACACATCAGTTGGGGTAAACTGAAGCTCAAGCATGTTCGCTTGACATGCAAGAACCAATGAGGTTCATTTTAGTGTTACGCAGCACGTTTGAGTTTCCACAAGAACCAATGAAGTTAATTCTCGGGTTATGCAGCAGGTTTGAGGTTCCGCAAGAGGTTTGTTCTCGCGTCAAGCAAGTTCGATTGAGCTTCTGATTATATGTTTGCTGGTAGTTGCGTGGATTGTCAATGGAGGGACAGAAAGCTCTCAGATTTCATCAAAAAGATCTTCATTTGTGTTCTGAAGATGAACTAAAGTCTTACAGGTTTAGAACGACATGAAGGTGAATAATTAATGACAGAATTTTTTGTTTCGCAACTATTGCTTTACGAATTTTTCAATTAAGTGAACATTAACTATTCAATTAAAACAATCTGACATAGTACAGGTACTTTTTCCACAATTATTATTAGAGCATTTGACAGTGCTGTTGTTTATAAATGACAACGCAGAGAAATACAGAGTAATCTCATATAATTATTTTTTTTTTGCTTAAGAAAATTGGAAAATTTGCTTGGAGAGTTGATCTACAGTTTATCTTTAAAGTTATAATAAACAGTAGGAAACATTTGGTCAACTAAAATTCCTGAAACAGCTCAAGCTATTTTCTCTCATTCTCTGAAAATGTTATGAGGATATGCGTATTTTAAGATTGTAAGGGTGGTATCAGTCAGATGCAATTATTGTCAACCAGTACTGATGAATATCAATACCATAAATGTATAAATATTTACCTGTATTATATAATTACAAAGATCATTTTAACAACATTCACATTGAAGTTAAAAAACTTAGTAGACATGTACCAAGCACACATCTGCTGAATTTCCCTGGAGATTCCTTGACCAGCATGTCTTTAACTGGATCCACCAGCGGGCCGAGGATCAGCACTGGTCTGGGAGACATGCAGTCAATCTTCTGCACTCTCTGATAGGCCAGGCTCACACAGTCTGAGCACACCCACCCCAAAAAACAATACAGAATCAGCATCAGTCTCATCAAAATAATAAGTTCAGCTGCACTGCATTATGGGATACTGGAGAGTCTCACCCTCTAAGAATGGAATAGAGTCTGTGCTGATCGCGTCCAAGGCTACCACGTCTTTCCCATCTTTGGAGCTGCTGCGTTTGTGCTTCTGTTTCCTGCGGAAGAAGGATCTGCGCGCGGCTGCGGAGAGGGTCTTACTGGAGCCCGTCTCGTCCTTCAGTTCAGTCATACTGTGTCTGCGGTAGAACTCCTGATCCATCCTGCACCAGAACAGAAGTTCAGGTTACACAACTGCCTTTCTGCAGTCTTCTGTACGTTTGGATTCAGTTCAGTACACTTGGATTCAGTTGCATTACGTTGCTTTTAACTAGAGGTTGAATTAAATCAATATAAAGTTTATAAACATCTAGAGAGCTAGTGAGTGTACATAATACATTATAATGACAGTGAATTATATGTATTCAAAATTGCTGAAATGAAACACTAACATTAATCAGTTATTATAAAATACATGTAGAAAAATAAATATAAAATTATATAATTATAGCATAAAAAAAATCTAAAATATTATTTAAAAACAAAATGTAATCAGCCAAGTGGGAACGGTTAATATCTTAAAATAAATAATCCTAGTATGGCCAAATAATAGCCAATTGGCATATACATGACATAACACTTTACTTAAAGCCTTTATGTATAATGCATTATAAAAGTATTTTTAAAGCTTTAAAATGCACCTTATAATGCATTGTATGGCCTCATGAATAATTGTAACCACCCTTATAATACTTATGTTATGTCTATGGAAAGTATAATGCATTTGATCTTTGATTACAATTATTTATGTAAAGATTTAATGCTTTATGAATACCTCAATAATGCATTACAGAGAAAGACTTTAAGTAAAGTGTTATCAAAATAACTTATTTCTATTTTAATATACTTAATGCCATTTATTCCTGTGATGGTAAAGCTGAATTCTCAGCATCATTACTCCAGTCTTTAGTGTCACATGAACAACTTCTGAACAATCGAACTTTTAACTTCTTGATTCAACAAAACAAAAGACTGTGATGCTTTTTGACTTTTTTTAGACATTTAAATTAGACTAACCGTGACTGGTTCATCCTTTATAAGACACCATCATTTGATTGAGTCTAAGGATGGGACTCACATATATTTGCTAGGGATCTGCCCTCTTTGAATTTTTTGTGCGTTTTCATCAAGTTGCCAGGCCATCCAGGTGCCAAAGTTGCCATTTGGTAGTGTGTCATCCACATAGAGGATGTCATCTTTCTTAAAAGAGAGGTCGAGCTCAGTCTCAGCCACTCGGTCATAAAGTGCTCTGCAAGAGAGAGAGGAAATGAATAATTCAACAAGTGACAGCATTATACATGAGGCAAAGACTGCGGTGCGGCATCTGCAAGAATGAGGTAATACGAGACAAATGAAAAGGGTGCGGGAGACAAAGAAAAATAAGGGAAGGAAAGAACGAATGAAAAATTCAGGAAGAGGCCTGGACAGAACCGATCCTTCATTCCTGGGAGTAGCACGAAGCGGCTTTTAGCAGCCAGCCATAACTCCTCATTCCTGCTCATTCACGACATGCGGATTGACAAAGATTATTTACTGCGGGTGACATCATGGGAGCACATGCAGAAAAAGCGCCTGCAACAGCTGCGGGCCACAGAATTTCATTTGCAAAGACAAACACGGCTATTTCTGAACGGCCCTCTTCCATTATTCTTTTTCCACCGCGCAGACACAATGCATCTCTGTCTCGAACCGTCTAATTACCACGGCTACTATTATAGAACACAAATTATTGAGATTTGGTGATATAATCTTCACCGCCAGATACAATATCTCACCCTCCATCTTAAACATAATTAAAGAGATTAAAAGATTCCCATTGCTGCAGTTTTTTTCCACATATCTATATTTAGAGCAGCATGCACAAGGCTCAAACACTGGCATTTGGTTATAAGGAAATGGTAAGTGGCCATGTATGGCGATGTGTCCATGGCAGATGCGCAGACTGTTGTGTGAGAATGACTGTTGAGAAATCATGCTGTACCTTAGTGTTTCCCATTAATTACCTAGACTATTGCATCCCGCGGCCCGCCATAGTCTAATTTGTGCTGCTACAGTTTCCCAATGAACCGAATATATTTCAGAACTTCTCATAACATAAAATGTCTCCAATGCTGTTTTGCACCATTGCTTTAGCAAAGTATCTGTAAAACGAACTAAAATCGAAAGTGCGATATGGCGTTGTGCCCTTTTCAAATTGCAAAAGATTGTGATTTAATTAAATAAATATATAGTCTGTTTGCACTGTGTTTCAAAGCGAATTCCGCAGTAATCCTATTGATCACGTGATCAGCTCCTGATCCGGTGTCTTCTACGCAATGTAGTGAACTCCAATGAACGCAGTAAACTCCCTCTCCGCATGTTTTGTGAGTTTAACGTGCATTTGGGAACATGAAGGGCACCAGTTATGCATTATTTTCACATTAGCATAGTTTCCAACACTTGGAAGATGATAACAGCATTTCACTAGATTTGTAATGAGACACATTTGAAAACCTGTTTTCACAGAAACGGTAGCTTTCTGCCAAAATAACAGCTCAACTGCAGTTCCCGTCAAAATAAAAGCTCAAGGGTTTTGTCTCTCGCCAGTGTTGAAATTAGGACAAAAGTATTGTAATTTCCCTACTGTAGCGTAAACTTGAATAATATACTTTTATAATATAATTGAATAATATAATATTCATTTTCATTTATTTTACAGTGCATTTATTTTAAATATGTATCTATTACGGTCATTGGAATAATACAAATAATAATATAACATTATTATTATTTTCTAATTGTTTGGCTTCTTAAAACACCAGTCTGAATGTAATATAGCCACTAATATAGCCACTATATCACAACTAAAAAGAGGGTTGATTGCTTTTTTAAAGGTCAGGTCAAATAACTGACTTTTTTCTCTGTTCAATTTGCACACTGAACATGGGTTGGAGCTCTTATTTTTGAAGTTATATTTTGATTTTTTTTTATTACCTGATATAGAATCCATCTCCAGGAGTGTCTTTCGCCAGTTTAAACTCATTCAGACGATTCTGGACTCTGAAAGTCACGGTTTCCACAGGCTTCAGCATTTCCAGGTACGCCTCCTCCACAGTCTTATTCTTCATATTAACTGAGCCATACTGGATGAACAAAGAACGATAGAAAGGGTGTAATCACATTCCGTTTAAATATCCAATTTCATTTCAAAAATATAACTTTGTCACTGTGCCTTAATTATACTGTACAAAATCATTTTAACAGGTAAAAAACAAAACAAACTAAAAAATACATGTATGCATCAATTTTAAACTATTTCCATTCCAGAACTAATATAACATGTAGAGAAACTAGATGACTTTGCTTTGTCTTAGTGAAGCAAAAAAGTGTGTAATAATGTGGTCAGACACAGGTCTGAATGTCCATGGCAAGAATGGGATATTAACAATTTCACACAATATATGAGAAAGCAAAGAAGTGATCAATAAAAACAATAGTTAGGAATGCATCATGCTGACATCTGAATTAGAGAAAAAACAATAGTCAGTGGATGAGGCTGGAATGCACCCTATAGCAAATAGAATGACATTACACAAACTCAAAATGTTTTCATTTTATTCTTTAACATAAAATACATAAGTAATATGCATCTTGAAAAAGGGGGTTGCTAAAACGTGGGTAAATGGGACTACAGAGGCTGTCAGGAACATTAAACATCACACCAAACAGGAAAACCCACTAGTCCGCTTTTAAGGCTGTGACAGACCAAACCTCAGCTCACGTTGTGTGCATTTAGGACAAAACATTGTGCTTGAACACCCAGCAAAGACTACAGCCAATGGCCAACTAGCAAATACGTTTTGTACGTGCGTGAGAGGAATAACTGTCTACATCAGCAGGTGGCGGCAGTCTATGATGTTCGTCAGTAAAAACGAAACTAGGACAGCGGATATACAAACCGTAAAAGTGCTTGCTTACCATTTTAAATGTGAATCAGGTTGATCACTTTCTTCATTCCAGATGGCCATGTCGTTATGAAAATATTCACGTATCGAAAACCTCAGGTAAGATGACAAAATTAGAACAGACTTCTCTGTGTGCCCTCTGACTTCATCACTGAACTGAACAGCCAATCAGAGTTCTCTCTCTCACCAACTGATGCCGATTCAATATGCTCAATCAGCCAAAAAGCCGCCAACGGGGTCCGACTTGTGCTGACGGTGAAGAACACACTGCAAAAACTGAGCTGACAGATGCTCAACAACGGCCTGACGCTGATGTTGGTCTATCACAGCCTTTACAGCCTTGTTGCCTTTATACTCTCGCTCTTGCAAAATATTCTAACTTGTCAAATTTAAATAAAGACTAAAAGAGTTGTCAGAAGCATAAAAGTTATCGTGATAAACATCTTCATAATCAAACTTCTGTTGGTCAAAGAGCTTATTTTTCAAAAGCCTTATTGGCTTTTTTTGTTAAGGGTGAAATATATTATCGCTGCAGCACTACATAGAGTAAAGATTAATGATACATGTTCAGCTTTAGTTAAAAGTCTAACTGCACCAGTGCCAATGCTAAGATGACTCCGGGAACCTATTTGTCTTGACTCTTGATTGTAACAGCAGCCAACAGAGTGTATTAGTCCATTCGTAAAGCATCTATCACCCCCCAAAAAATATTTATTTGTCTTATAAAGAACTGCTGTCTCACCATTTCTGTTCACAGTAGTCCCCAAAAAGCTTTACACAGACAGAGAAGTTGCTCCATTTACCTCGAGTATCATGTCCCCAGGCACGAGCCCATCTGCTCCTCTGGCAGGACTGTCCTCCTCCAGTCTCTCCACAAAGATCCCCTGCAGGTTTCCTCCGCACAACTGAACGCCCAGCTCCACCTGAGTCTTCCTCACCGTTACCAAGCGAGGCTCCGGAACCTTCTTGGAACTCTCTGGAGAAATTCTAAATATTCAAGAGAGACACAGAATCAGACTGGTCACCCAAAGTCGGTGGATTTCATGTTGTGTGACCCTGGCAGCTCCAAAAGTTATTTGCTTCCTTATAAGAAAAGATGTACCTAATATGTTGATTTTTTTTTTTGTGCTGCATAATATTTTTGTGGAAATCATGATTTAAAAAAAAATCTGGATATCACTTTTCATCAATTAAATGAAAAGTAATCTTACAGACCACAAATATTTGAACGATACTGTATGGAGGCTGTAAACATTAAGATCTGTGTATGTATTTGTGCAGTACCTGATGAAGCTGTTGGGGCTGGTGGTGGGTGTCGTGTGTTTGGAGGATGGGGTGAGCGTGCCTTCATCCTGTTCACTCAGGGTGTCTATGGTGGAGTGGTTATCTGGGGTGGCGGCCCCACTGCCCTGCGGGGTGGACTGAGTGCTCACTGGCTCCAAGCGGGAACTATGGAACAACATGGCCAAGAATAAACCACACCTGCGATGAAATCTGCATTCACAGGAGCAAAAATGAATGGGAAAAGGGCTGTACCTGGAGCGAGAGTGGTTGCCAAGCTGATACATGTGTGGGTTGTACTGGGCCATGATCGTGATGGTGTCACACTGCTGGCCAATGATGAGCCGTGCTTGCTGCTCAGTGGCATTGCGCAGATTTATCCCATTATACTGAGGGAAAGAAACCAAAATGAATGTGAGCTACACAATGCATATTAGTTTTTGACATGACATGCAGCTTTACTAATCTCAAAATTGTTTTTTACTAATATTTTCATCATTTAGCTGAACAGCAAAATAAGTCAAATTAAAAAAAGAAAAATACATACAAGATAAATAAAATTGAATAGAATAAAATAAGAATAAAGGTAATTATATTTCTTAAAATAAAACTGCATAAATGACAAAGATAAAATGACAAAACTAACTGCATAATATTGCATAAAATAAAACGGCATGAAATAAAAAATGGCAAGTAAATTAAAACATGCATTATATTCTGGGGTGTGATGGTCCTCAATATTACATGTGAAATAAAGAAATAAAAACACTACTTAATTGTTAAAACACTATTCTCTAATTGAGCTGTATTTAAATAAAATGGTCATGAATTTCCATTTGCCATAAAAAAAGAAAACTTTAGTCATTGGCAAACCTTTCAATTTCTTTATTCTTTTCTCTGAAAGCCCTTCTGGGTTATGGATGTCAAGTATTGATGCATACTAACCTCCAGTAGCTGGTCTCCATACTCCAGCCCAGCCTGGTGTGCGATGCTGCCCCCAGTCACCTTGGAGACAAAGATTCCACCATTCTCTCCACTCACGATGGAGATGCCGAGAGGCTCCGCCCCTTTGTGCACGATGACATTCCGTGGCTCCTCCAAGTACGGCCTGCCAGAGCGATAAAAGTGTGTGAATTTCAAGATCAGAGATGATCAACAGCTGAGACAGAATCTGGTCTGCAGGTCTTAGCCAGGGTAGACAGAGGAGAACCATGCAGTGGATGTAGAGCAAGAGACGTTTACTGAACGGGCAGTTTGGAGAACTAACTGCCACACAGGTACAAAGACAGGATAGAAAGCGGAGGGAGTGTGCATACAGGACTTCAATAAAAGATCCAGAAGGTTGTACATTAATTCTTCTAACCTAAATATTTAAATATGCCTGTGCAAAAGACTGATTTACTGCCCAAAAGAGTAAAAACATACGTTAATGTTACAGCTCCAAGTCCAGACAAAATAGCAATGCTTCCCTGAAAAGTATGCATGATTTCAAAAGAGATCTCTGTATCCCTGAGTAAAGAAATGATTGAAGCTGCTGTAAGTGATGACAGCCGCCTTGTTATTATCGTAGACAGGTTTGATTTTTCAGACATAATAATAATTCCTTACCGCAGCTTTAAACCACCTTAACGTTTGATTGATTGAGAAAATCTGGATCTTTTCGGGCGACGAGAGAAGCCAAACTGACATGCAAATCATAAATGTCTCTCCAATCCAGAACCGTAAGCACTTAAGAAGACATTTACTCAAAAAAAAAAGAAGCTAAATCTGCTGTGTACAGATTTAACATTCATGAGGAATCTCTTGCTGAGCAGGTTAATCAAAAAAGTTAATTAGCAGCAGCAGGTAAAATTACCCAATAACACCAATTAAACTCCACTTCAAGGAAAATGTTGACAGATTCATAAACTTGATCCCCTCCATGTAGTCGTATTAAAGGGATATTTAAAATGAAAATGTTCATCATTTACTTATCCTTATGTCATTCAAAACATGATTGACTTTCGTTCATCTTTGAAACATGAAAGAAAAATACTTTTAGGAATGAACCAGCATCGGTATCAGGCCCTGTGTAATCGTAGTAATCAATATCAATCCAACGGTTTAATCAAAGTTTTTGATCATTTTCAAAACAAAACAAAATTTACATGTATGTGCGTTGATCAGAGACTTGGATTAAAACGCTTCATTTATCTGGATTTATTTTTATGAACCTTCTTAAGTTTTGGATGCGTACACTTTCAATAGAGGTGCAAAAATCTCAGGTTTCATTAAAAAAATTAATTTGTGTTTCAAAGATTAATGAAAGTTGTATCGTTTTGGTGAGTAAATGACAGAATTATCATATATGGGGAACTAACCATTTAAAATAAAACTAAATATGGACTCGCAAAACTACACATTTTCA
Organism: Phoxinus phoxinus; assembly: GCF_949152265.1. Lineage (NCBI taxonomy): Eukaryota > Metazoa > Chordata > Actinopteri > Cypriniformes > Leuciscidae > Phoxinus > Phoxinus phoxinus. Next base: position 7,232,841 of record NC_136889.1, on the reverse strand, counting down.
AAATCAGCCTTTGGGTTGCTTGAGCAACTAGTTGACTAATTGGTCAGAGTCATGTGAAGTGTCATTCCAACTCATTTTACTTCTGTAATTTGGTAAATCTAATTGTCGTAGCAGCGCTAACACAAAGCCTGGGTTGTATACCAACACAACACAGAGAAGCAAGGATTTCTAAAGCCAACCACTTGGAACAAACAAGTACGTTTGTCAGGCATTCCCTGTGCGTAACTGGCAGGGAACAAACCTCAAGCTTCTGAGAGAGGAGAACCTAGGCCTAGCAGCCAGAGGGATTCTCAGAAAGGATCTGTTACGGTACAGAGATCTGAAAGATTCAGAGGAGCAAAGAAGAGAGGAGACAAACAGATTGTGAAAGAGAGAGACACACACACAAGGGACTCTGGAGGAAGACAAATATTTAGAAAAGAATTATAATAAATGCATAAGAACAACTGGAATGAGTGACCTAGTTAACAAATCTCTGCTAAAAGTCGATCAGAATTTTATATGATGGTGCAGATTAAAATAAGTTCTCATGCAGTGAGCGACGGTGATGTGAACGGCTGATCCTTCAACATACATTATTCTATATTGATGCAGAGACCAATTATTCGAGTCAGATAAAGGGATTCTGAGCTTGGCGGGCTGCTGTACATGGATAAGAGCGAGCTGTTGCTTGGCAACCTGATGAAGGGTCTGGGGGGGCGGGGGTATTGGGGGGGGGGGGGGGTGCAGCAGGAAGGGACTGAGGCAGCAGGAGTGTACCTGTCTTTTCTCCGCTCTCCTGTGGGCACAGGGCTGACGGAGATCCTGGGCAGGGTGGAGATGGAGCTCTGAGACTGGCTGGAGGCGAACAAGGACGTCTCGAGATTGAGAGGAGACAGGGGTGGGGTGATGAGACTGGGACTGCTGCATTCTGAATGAGACAGGGACCCTGATGAGCAACATGGATGAAAAACAGTCAGCATGTGTCCTAGAGTGACAAAAGCGTCTTTTTCAGGAAACTATTTTGATACCTTTGGACAATAATCAATATACATTTTTATATTTATGAATTTGCCATAATCTTTATGGTATGTATTAGATTCAAAATGCTGAATGCAGTTAAAACAGAACATAAATTTAGTTCATGTACCAATATAACAATACACAGTAATAAACCGAAATTACTCACAGACACTAGTTTCAAAACTTTTTGGTGTCATTTTTTTAATAAATACAGTAAATGTATAATGTTATAATAAATGTTATTCCTATTGATCTTTCTATTCATCAAAAATTCATGTTTTTTTATATATATATATATATATTATGGTTCCCAAAAAAAAACATACTCAACACTGATAACAATAAGACATGTTTCTTGAGCACATTAGAATGCTTTGTGACACTGAAGACTGAAAATACTAAAAATGCAGCTATTTATTGCATATATTACATATTGCATTTTAAAATATATTTAAATAGCAAACAGTTCTTTGACATTTTTATATTTAACAATATTGCTGTGTTTTCTGTGTATTTGATCAAATAAATGCAGCCTTTATGTGAGCATAAATGTTTGTTTGTTTTAATTATTTGAATGTCATGCTCTTTAAAGCTTAATGGCCAAATAAATAAATAAATAAAAATCACAAAAATATTGTGTAGAGTGAACCCGGCATTAAACTTTGTGTATGATTCATCATTAAAGAAAGAAAATGTTATATGCACTATGTTAAGTGTAGACTCTTTGCCTCGGGTTATTTATTCAGGCTTGCAATATTTCAGTGTACACAAATGTCAGGCTTGTTTGTGCAAAGTCTTCTCTACTTGACATGTTTTACTTGATTGCGCTTAGTCTGACATTTTAATTACCCTTCCTGTATCATATTGCTGCTAGTGGTGGTTATTTACAGTTTTACCAACTGCAGTGCGGAAGAAAAACACTGGATAAAAAAAGCTAAATTAATATTTACGAAATATTCCTGAAATAATTAAACTTGCACACAGAGGTCAGCTGGCAATTTACCAAACTACATGAAACATATATCGCTGCATAAAGCCTAAAGTTTATCCTGTGCAGTATTTAGAAAGGAGTACACTAGTACTGAATTGAAAGATCCTGGATTCATGGGAGGACTCTCACCTCTGTCTGATCCCAGTATGGAGCGAGGATAGCGTGGTGTGGAGGGAATCTTTATCCTTTCAGTGCGATACTGCAAGTTGTTTGATGAACCTTCAGGAAACAAAAGGGAGAAGATGAGGAGAACAAACTAAACACACGCTACTTAAAATCAATGGTTTAGTGTGTGAGGGGAATAGATGACATATATTATTTAAGACACAGACTGACCGAGTCTAGCGCTGGATGGCAGGGAGTTGGTGCCGTGTGAGGCCCGGCTGCTACGGGACGACTCAGAGTAGTCTGCGGTGCGTTTCTGGCTCAGGTCCAGACTTAGATGTCCTTGATGCTGAGGACTAAGATGGAGAGAAGAAAACTGAGCAGACCAGATCAGCAAACACTGATTTTGGGGAAAGGGAACAATTATTCTCCTGAGAAATAAAATAATTAACCTGTTTTTGACCTACAGCTACTTGTACTTAGTATGACATAATACAAAGTTTGCAATTCATGCACTTTTGAGATGGGTCATTGTGATTGTCAAACAAGACATGTTCCTGGATCAACAACTTTGGTTGATCCTGGAACTACATTCTTCTCCAAAAACAAATGGCTTAACTCTATCCCTACCCCTAAACCTAACCTTAACCACACCATAACCCTAAAATCAAAGGGAAAAGATAGGTGAATTTGAATGGTGTAGAAGCCCCTAACCCTGGTTGTAAGCCTAAACTTGAGATTAACTATAAACCAATCCTTCAAATCTGATTGGTTGACTGGAATGTTGTTCCAGGATCAACAAGGATATTGATCCAGGAACATCTTCCACTTGGTGAAATGACGTTCACTCTGTGACTCTGACCGAGTTGTCATATTTCATGGAGGTAGTCTTCAGTAGAAGTACAGTATACGTGTGTGTGTGTGTGTGTTGTCTCAGTGGGAACTGTGGTACCTGGGGTGTGTGTGCTGCTGATTGATCTGGCTGGTGACAGAAGGGCAGTTGTTAGTGTGAACTCTGTGACTGCGCACCATGTAAACAGGGTTCTTCATAACGGCTGTTACCGCAGGGCAGGGGGCCAGTCCTCGATGTGCTGAGTCTGAAGTATAAACACAACCAAATAACCAATATTTGATATTAAAATAATTGTGACTACTGCTCTCCTCACACCGTTGAGTCATGAGTAAAATGTGTTTACCCTTCAGAAAATGTTAGCCACCGGTCAAGCACTGACTTAAATTTGAGCAATTTTACGTTCTATTCATTTTATATCCAAGTTGCAATTTTTTGGGACAGGTATAGCTTTATTTGTGACTTAAATTAAATAATAATAATAATAATAATATTATTATATATATATATATATATATATATATTTATTAAATAAAAATAAAAATAAACTATATACATTTAAATAAGGTAATAGGAATTCGTTTTTTCAAACTTAGCCTAAATTATAGCTAATTTTGGACCAAAAGTTGGTTTGTACTTCACAAATGTACATTTCTACTAAATTAAAGAAGAATATCTGTTTGATTATTTTCACTTTCAATAACTTGTGTATCAGGATTGAAAGCAGTGTTGACTATATTAAGGCGTTTGATGTGCTGCTAAACCATAACATACTTTTACCTAAATGATCATATTTACATTTTTCAGTTAATTCAATTAAATGGATGGAGTCTTATTTTACAACAAGGAAACAGTGCACTCAGATTGAAACAGACATTTCCCAAAGAGACTGTTCCACAGGTGTTCCTCAGGGGTCTACCCTGGGGCCCCAACTTTTTATTTTGTACTTGAATGCTCTAACTAACAAATGCCAGTCCAGATGTACATACTCGAATGTACGCAGATGATACTTGATTTATATACATGCCAAAACGAAAGAACAGGCACGTAAATTATCTTTTGCAATGTCAAAACATTTCTGACTGGCTTACTCAGTGCTGCTTAATATTAAACGTTCAGAAAACTGCATGCATTTTAAAATTAAAAAGAAGGAAGAGGTCCAACCAGATATCGTAGTTAATGGTGAAAACGTACAAATTGTACCATATTTTATTTAGTTAATATATAGTTATTTATAATAACATATAGTTATTTTAGACTCAAGACACAGACACACGTCTGTGCAGTGACATTTAATCTTAGAAATATCAAATTTATATATAACCGTAAACTTTCAATAGAAGCTGCTGAAGTGTTTTTGCATTCTACTTGTATTTTTATTTTTTTTCTTATTGCATTACATCATATTGTGACAATAAACATAATAGATATAATCACTGTTATATAACCAAAAAGGAAAAGATTCTACTTTTAATATTTTTGTTATATTTCACATTTGTTGTTTAATGTACATAATTGTTAATAACTTTGAAAGAACTTGTTTGTCTTGTGAGCTCAGCTCTCAAAGAGACATGAACTTCTTCAAGAGGTGATTGCAAAGAGCACTTTAGAGCTTCTGACTTTGGTTGTTCAGCTTTTTCTGTAAGAGCTGTTAATAACTGGAACAAGATACCAACTAACATCAGACAGTGTTTTATTCTTGCACATTTGAAAATATGATTAAAGAGTCTTTGTTTTAGCTATGTCATGCGATTCACTTTTTCCTGCCCAGGGACTCTAGATGAAATCTAGCTCCGTAGCTAATTCTGGGGCAGTTATTGACTGTTCATTGTCCCTATTAAATATATATATATTATATGTATATATATGTATATGTATATGTATATGTATATGTATATGTATATATATATATATATATTATTATTATAATTTTTTTTTTACCGTACAGCTGAACCAATTTGTGTAAAACATTTTTTAAATATGAGGTATATCATGTGTATATATTAACAAAGATGGGACAGTCCCTTTATTTTACTTATACAGTATGTTGGATAATAGATCAATCTAAAATATATACAGTTCCCATAAGAAAGGACATGGCAATTGTGCCATTAACTACACATGCCTCGCTTTGGCTTTTGCTTGTGTTCAGAATTGAGTTCCACCTTTAAGCCAGCTGCTCTTGAAGACAGATGAGCAAACGGCAGGGAAGCTCAGAAGGCAGCCACTCTGGCCAAAGCTTGAACATTCAAATCAAGTAAAAATAGACCTCATTATCACACAAACCCCATGTGAACTGTAGAGTCACATGACATAGGCATCAAGCAGCACCCATAGTGGTTTGTCCTGTTTCTACAAAAATCTACAGTCATACAGTAATATATATCATATATTAAAATATCTATTTTAGTTAGTGGAAAATACTAGATTATATTACTATAATTAGCAAATTCATATTATAAACGTTTTACGTCTTTACATGAAAGGTATGTTAATGCATTAATAAATTAGACATAATTGACACTTTTCAGGGCTCAAAAATAAGGATGGCCTTATGCTGTGACAAAAGAATCAGAAAAAAGATAAATGCATAAAATTGTTGAGACCTGCATTTTCATACTAAGCGACGACATGAACACTCAGAGGAGAGATAGGCTTTGTTCAACAAGCCCGTTCATACATATTCAGCAAGATTATCATAAATGAGCATTTCAATTACTCAGTACTGACTTCACCATAAAATTAAGTAAAACATTAATTTTGTAGGACGCCTTGATCAGCATAAAGATGAACTGCGCTCCACAGAGCAAATGTAGATAGAGAGCATGTAGAAAGAGTTGTTAAAGAGATACATTGAAATGCACCATGGGTGGCTTGGGTTGTGATTAGGGCAGGGGTAACTCACTGGGAGGCAGGGTTCCATTATAGGCTGTAGGCACGAAACCCACACTGTGTCTATGAGGTCGGTTAGGAGAGGAACGCAGTATTTCCCTCTGCTCCAGAGAGTCACCATCATTTGAATAACTCTGCCAAACACCCACACACACATACACAGCATTAGATAATTCAGTATACAGTTCTTTAGACAGTTATAAATGTTTCTACATATGGAATATCCTAAAAAATGGCTGGTTGGCTAATAAAATACGCTCAACATTTTTCATTCTTTACATCATATTCAAAATATTGATGTGCTTGGTACTATGATCACTATATGGACATTTTTCTTACAAAAACCCATCGCTTCGCTACAGAAGGCATGTATGGATTGCTTCTGGATGGATGTGCTTTTTAGAGCTTCAAAAACTCGAGCACTATTACGACAGCCATTACGAAGCGTAAAAGAGCCAGGATATTATTTAATATAACTCTGATTGTGTTCAGCTGAAAGAAGAAAGTCATATACACCTAGGATGGCTTGAAGGGGAGTAGATTATGGGATATATTCCTTTAATACTACTACTTCTACGTTTCTGACTCAATATGTCATATATTAAAATATATATTTTAGTTAGTGGAAAATACTAGATTATATTACTATAATTAGCCAATTATAAAACATTCATACTAATAAAAGAACGCTAAGCTAGTCTTCTGCAAATCATCATCATCGTGTCTCAGCACTTCTAATGTTCTCTTCCCCTCGCTCTTTCTTCCTGGTGCAGTGGGAGATCAATCTCAGGCTGCGAGGCTAATTAAAACAGGGGCGGCTGGCTGTGTCAAGCCCAGCGGATCTATAAATTCACCTGGAAGCTCTGGAGAGCAATGGTCTGAGGAGTCATCCTGCGCCTGAGGGCCGGGGCTGATTTGGGCCTTGGACGCTTCACTTCTGGTTCCTCAGGCCGCATCCGACCAATGTCCTCCTCGCAGGACTTCCTGGAGCTCAAGACCTTGCCCTCGCGCCCCACCTCGGTGAAGTACAGGTTACCGTTGCGGTCCTCCTGCCTGGGTTCGGGGATAGAGATCGTGGTGATGGTGGACTCTGAGGTGGAGCTTCCCTGATGTTTGTGCTTGAACTTGAAGGAGTCGCTTCGTGTGGGTGGGGTTGGAGGTGTTGGGGCGGAGTCTGCTTTCAAAGGTTGAGGCGAATGGTAGTCCGTCTTCGAGGGTGTATCTGGCCTTTTGAAGGCATCGGCTTCAAAGATGGACTTCCTTTGCTTGGGTGACCTGTAGATGGAGAGTTGCGCCGGGCTGTCAGTTGACATGGAAACACCCACCACCATTTTAGGCCAAGTGCCGCCACTGTGTTTCTTCTCTAGGGTGGTTTCCAGGGTAATGCATTCGGGGCCGACTGACTCGGAGCGGGTATAGCAGACCTCCTGAAACGCGCTGCCGCTGTAGCGGGACAGTCCCAGCTCTGAAGCAGGTCGGAGTGTGTTAGGGTGCAAGGTGGCGATTGGGAAGACCTTCCTTTCGGAATAACCACTCTCTTCTGCGTCTGTCCTGGTCTTTCTTCTCTCGCCGCCTGCGTCCCCACTATAAATGTCCGTCTGAGTGGAACTGTTGTGTTTGAGGTTTCTGCTGTTTCGTGAATGAACATCTGACAGGTGGATTCTGCCGTTAGATTTTTCGGCCTCCCTCAGGCTCTCAAAGATGTTCTGCCCCGATGTGCTCCGAGGAAAGAACTGTTAATGGACAGGTTCAGCATGACTGGGCATAGTTAAAACACCACAACATCAATAATACACACATTCAGAGGTACAGTACATAACCTACAGTTACTGTGTCTTATTTCAGAAAAGGCCGGTTTTAGAGGCTACACGAGTAAGTTTGAGCAAACTGGATTGTCTGGATCAAGAAAATCGATTGGTTTTAGCGATGTTCATTGCTATGGTAACTTGCACTACATACCTAAACTGATCCGGAACAAGTTTTCATTCTGAATAAGAGATATTGCAAACCAAAACTGGACAATTCGGATGCAAGCAAGATGACAAATTACATATATATGATAAAATAAAGTCACTCCCAATTCACTCTCAACTTTTAACATTGCTAAACTTACATTTTCATTTAAACTCTTTGTGGAACTATTTGAATTATTAATTAAATCAATTTAATCCATTCACTTGTATTAATATAGTCTGATATTTTCTGCTCCCTTCTCAAACTTTAGTCCTGCCTTGTAGGAAATGCACAAAACTGACGCTCTTCATGCGTCATGTGATTGGCTGTCACACTTTCAGGCACACATGCACTAGATTTGTTACGTTTTCTCAACTCTAACAGACCTGTGACCTGTTACACAAAGTTTCAGAGTTGGTTTAGAGTTATTTCATCCAATAACAAATTTACGCATCGCTAAGCTCCACCCTAATTCATGTTCTTCATGTTTATTTGGGAATGAGGGAACTTGGGAATCCACAGAATTTGTTTTAAGTTATAAAATGCTGTGCTTATAATTTCTCAAACATAGTTACACTAGGTTGCCTGAAAGCATAAGTCAATACACAAAAATATATATTTTTAGAATTTCTTTTGTAAAATTTGGTTCAAAACTATTTAAATGCTATCTTAACGGTTAGTACTGGTCAGTAACTTGGCATTACGCAAGGGCTTAGCAACGGCTCGAGTGATTACTAATGAGAACACCTACAAACAGCCTTTTTTCCAAACCTGACTTCCTCAGTAATGCTTCAGAGTTGGTATTCTAACTCAGACACAGCTGTCTCAAATACGACTTGGAATAAATGTCACGGCAGCACCTTGGCATGTGGTAATGAGAGCGGCGCACACGCTCAGACAGCAGTGAGAGAACAATCACCTTCATGAGGGAGAGAGCGAGCGAGTCCCTGCCGCCCCTCAGCAGAGCCTCACATTCACTCAGAGATTTGTTATCCAGAGCGATCCCATTTATCTAGGGAAGGAGAAATTTAGGTCAGCGCTTCACCAAAGAAAAGTGCCAGCAGACTTTTCAATCCTTCTATTTTCAAACTCAGAAATGACTTCGGAAACTTGAGAACAGAGACAATTGATGCCTGGTGAATGAAAGGATGGTGAACTTTTAAGATCTCCAGTTCAGATAAATCCTTCCATTTTTTTAAACGTAAAGGGATTGTTCACTCAGAAATAAAAATTCTGTCATTGTTTACTCACCATCAAGTCCTCCCAAACCTAAACCGACTGACTTTCTACTGTAGGGCAAAAACAGAGGAATGTTGAAGATTTGTACTCGCCATTTAATGATACTGTAAGGAGACTCAGAATGGAAAAAAGAACCCTAGTATCAAAAAAGTGGTTCATACTACTTGTGCACTATATTTCAAAGTACCAGACTTGTTATTCATCAAAAATAGCTCTCAAATCAAATATGGTGCTATTAGACATCAGGTTGGATATCAGCAACACAAGAGAACCAATTGCATCCAATTTCAAAAGGCATTTATGTGATTTTGTAGTACATACAAATAATGTAGTACATTTGAGCACTAAACATGAGTGTTACTAGTGGACTTTTTTTTGTCTATCAGTGTTATTGTTAACAAACTATTAAAATATATTTTGTTAATTGAAATGATTAAATAAAAAAAATACAGAAAATTTAAACAATGAAAATTTGGAAATGTTGCCTTGAACTAAAACTATTTTTTTTTTTTTTTTTTTTTTTACAAAATTACAACCATTTAGAAATATTTTTAAAACAAAACCTAATAAAAGTCAAAAGACACATACAATTACTAAAATCAAATTGTAAATTGAAAACATAAAAATAAAAGCTAATTGAGAATTTGAATAAACTAACTCTGAAAAAAAAACTGTTCCTCAAATTAAGCTATCGTATGACTATTTTTCAGATTTGAAAATATTGCACTAGTCATATGGAAAACTTTTATGATACCTCTGTTAAGTTCCCGTTTACTTTAATTATATGGAAAAAGCAGCCAGTACATTCATCAAAGTTTCGTTTTTTGTGCTTATGTTTCCTAAATGGCAAACCATGGAGGTTTACAACAATATGATTGCGAGTAAACCATGACACAGTTTTTATTTTTGAGTGAACCATTCCTTTCATGATAAGATCCAGCAAATGTAGCAGCACTATTGATTGAGCCGTCTGACATGGCCGATACTGGAGCCAAAAGGTTACAGATATCAACTACCTAGTATCTAGCATGGGAGTTAAAGTAACACCTGATCTGTTCTCAGGATTAACATCTGTGTTACTTATCACCAGTGGCAGCTATCGCTTAGCACATCACCTGTCTTATATTCAGTCACCTCCATTTAGGGAGTGGAGTGGATTTGATTGGCAGTTCGTCTAATGAGCCCCCATGCATTTAAGATAAGTAGCTGGATTAAAAATGTGCTTCAGTTAGGAGATTGTGATGAGAGCTAAGGTCAGACTTTTATAAAAGCAAAATGTTTCCTTGTTTTTGAGAAAGGATCGCATGACTGCTTGATGACTTACGGCAATGAGGCGGTCTCCGATGGTAAGAGATCCCTCTCTGGCAGCTGGGCTGCCCGGTGCGATAGCAGCCACGTACACGCCACCCTCAAGAGTGATACCAGCATCTGGGAGAGTGCAGACCAAAATTAGGGGTCATTAATAAGAAAATAAGGGAAATTAGCCATAGAAATGGTCAAATTAGTTGGGGAAGATGTGGGAAGTTACAGAAGTAAGTGATACCTTTGTGTCCGATGAGATTAATGTGGACAGGAGTAACCAGTCTTCCTCCTAAAGATTTTCTCCTGCGAACGACCATATTGATTAGCCCGCCTCCGTTAAGTACGGCTTTGATGACCTGCTTCCTGTCTTTGTGAGTCAGGTCCACATCATTTATCTTCAGCAGCCAATCATTCACCCTATTGAGAGAGCAGCACAGCCGGTCAGGACAAAACTATAAGCAGGGAAATTCCAGAGGGCATTATCTGAAAAACACTCAATATCTGAATTCACCTCAATCTTCCATCCGCGATACTTCCTTTGTCCACCCTGGTCACAAATATCCCACAATCCCCTGGTAAATATGGATCATTCACCCCCTCTGCAATATCAAACCCCATTGCCTTCAAATCCATGTCGTCCTGTTGGGAGGATATTGATGGAGAGACAGATGAGACCTCTCCACATGGAGAAAAAATAAACTAAAATGAAGGTAAAGTGATGTGAATGAGCATCCTGGAACAACAATTAAAAAAAAAAAAAAGTATAGGTTATACCTTTCTGACAAGTGAATTTCCTTTGCAGTCATTTGTATTTGCTGGGTTAGTTTTTTTAATGAATCATTCATTCACACAAATTTGTGAACAACATACTTGAAAACTCCAGCCCGACAAAAAAAAAGATTTTCTAGGAATCAGCAGTTTAAATTGTTTCAGAAAATTCTTATCTTAGAATAGAACTGCATTTTATTTAGGTAGCAATGTTTTGAAACAACACCAATGTCTGTGGAAACATCCTAAACTGTAAAGTGACCGTACAATTTTTATACGTTTTGACAGAATTTTTTTATAAAATGATAAACCTCACATTTCAGCCAAGCCTAATAACGGTTATATCAAATTTTCAGACTGGCTAAATGAAAACACAAATTCACTCTCTGATAGTAGGTGGCGCTAATGGAAAACCTGAAACACAGAGGTTACCCCTGTACACAAAGCAGCAACATGCCTTAAAACACAAAAGGACAGCTTGCCTTGCGCCAGTGCAAACCCTCTTTTGGCATTAAATGCCTACCGTCAGGATTTACTAAAGACACACAGAGAAAAATTAGGGTTGAAAAGGCTTGGACAGGGTTATTTTTGCGGCTGACCTTATTGCATATGCATTTGTAGGAGTATTTAAATGAATCATGTGAGGTGATTTACTAAGGTTTGCGCTAGTCAATTTACTGGTATTTGCTGCATTTAAAAAGCATGTCTTAAACCAGACGCTAATTTGCGTTGCTCTTGCTCATTATGGAAATGATCCGACTGCGTCTGTGTTCTTTCATTTGTCGTCAGTAGATCATGCGCAGAACTTTCCACTCCCATCAGTGCTTTTTTGGAAATGCACTATTAAGCTAAAGTAAATCTGGCACTAATTTATGAGACCATCACCCAAAAACTCTGTGAATCGTGTTAATGGTCCAATATCAAAAAGGCTAAGAGTTTGCAAGTATGAAGCAGTTCAACAGATTAATTGAAAAGAATCGATGACAAAGAATGCTTCTCTCAAAAATATAACATTTGTAGTTTTGATCTAAATGAGAGTAATATATAGCTAAAAACACTTTAAGACTAAAACTACAAAAATGTGTATTCCCAAAATAAATTTTGGTTGCACTTTATATTACAATAGATGCTCTTATAATGTACTGCCAAAAAAAAAATCACTGAGTAACATAAGCTAACTACATGGGTTAAGGTTAGGTTCAGTGTTAGCACGTAGTTATTACCCAGTTATTGTAATTACTGGTAATTAATTGGCAAGTACATAATATCCTACAGAAACGTTCTTGCTTTTTCCAGGCCTGGAAAACATATTCCCAGATATGCTCCCTAACTATAATCTACCTTTAAGATCACAATATTTTCCTTCATCCCTTTTAGCTGTAGTGCTTTGGATTTCTGCATTCTTACCCGATCCTTCTCAAACTCCACCACCTCAGTCTCCCACTCTAATGAGTCTGTGTCTATGGCTGAATCATGGGAGCTGTGAGCCATTATATGGCAAAAACGCGCCTCCTTTTCCAACTGGCTCTCCATCTTCTCCCTTTGTTGGTAGAGAGCACAAAACAAGACAGACTATTTTCTCTCTCATCTCTCCAAACAGTCATCTAATTCATCTCACGCCCACAAAACCCAACACAAAATAGAATGTCAAATGTCAACAGTCTTGAAGACCATCACTTTGTTTAAAAAGCTGCTGATGCAAGACTGGGAAAGCCTCTGTCCTACAGGCCAGTTGGATAATACGGCTTGGCATCATCAGGGCATCTTTTGGCACAGTTTGTGCAATCTAGAAACACCTGTGCTAAATGGAGATGTTATAAAAGCAGCATCAAGGTCACACCTCAAAACTGGGTAGAAAAAAACAGGATCAAGTAGTTGGGGAATACTGGCAAACTGGCAATACTGTCACTATGATTCATAGACTCAGAGGGAGGAAAGCCTGGAGGGCATCAGTGACATAAGAAAAGAAGACTAGTGCAAGAGGGTGGGGGTGCTATGGAGTTTTAATGGGGATGGAATAACCACTAGGGGGCGTTTGTTGCAGGAATTTTATATGACGCATACTGCGTCCCAATTCGCATACTATCCGTCCTAAATGGTATTCGAAATTGGAAATGTCCCAAATCGTAGTGAATTAAAATGAGTATTCCAAAGATACCCGGATGGTCTACTTTTTTTCGGTTAGAATCGGATGTCCAGATGCGTGCACACACTAATGGCTAATATTGGCCATAACCCATTGCGCGTTGGACGAGGATTCGATTAATACTACAAACACGAATAAAGTGTTAAAAAACTACAAACTTGATGGATGTGCGAGTTTGAAGGTTAAGTAGAGAGGTTTAGATAAAGGGGTTTGAGTGATTAATCAGTATCTAACCTGACAAAAAGATATTTATTTAAATATTATCCACATTATATTTTATCTGCAACAGCATTGTGAACTTTTGCAAAGATACGTTTGGTCATTAATATTTAAATGCATCATTATACAAATTGCAAACACATGAGCTTCTCCGCATGAAAATCCCACGACTGGCAGATCAACGTGCTACTAGGAAATTAAATTGAATGTGGAGGATTTTAACTGTGACAAGATTTTAACCAAGCGACAGAGCGGTCCGTTAAAGACGCAGTTATGGCGAAGTAGTATGTCCCAAAGCTTGCATACTATTCTGCTACACACTCAAAAGTATGTCGTTTTTCTTCACAAAAACAGTACATACTTTCAGGGTATTAGTATAAGTAGGCGAATTGGGACGCAGCGTGAGCCTTGTAACCAATTAACAGACTCGGACCCTAAATTAATTCCACCAGGACCACGAATCATTTGCCATAAATGAATATGATTGGACATTATAAGTGTGAAACGATCTGCTGCTTGTCAGTTCACATGCACAGAAAAAAAAAGATAGTCATCATTATTTTATATTTTACCTATCAATTATTTATTTATTTAATATTATTTTGCATTATGATGTTATTTATTTATGTTATTTATTAATTTATGCATTCATATTTACAAGAGGTTGGGTGTAAATGTACATTATCGGTAAATTATCTGTCAAAAACTGACAGAGATTGGCAGAAAAGCAGGACTAAAAATTGTTTACTTGAGCTCTTTTAGTTCCCTGGCCGCATCGTTCCGCTGTTTCCTCATGTCGTCGAGATTACGCAGGGCATCAGCCAGATCGCTGACGGCACGGTCTCTCTCTCTGCGCAGGTTATCACACAACGTCCTGCCAAAACACAGCAAACACGCGCTCAAGCATAAGCATCAGCACCAACAGTTGCTTATTTTAGATAAACTCAATGTCAAACGGTACCGTATGCTCTCTCTCTCAGCAACAATCTTGTCTCTTTCCTGAAAGGCCCAATCTCTGCGACACTTGGCCACCTCTGCCTCCTGCACGGCCTCCTTCAGCTCCTGAGACATGGCCTCACACTGCTTCCTCAACACATCAATCTCCTTATTGGCACGCTCCATGTCCAGTGTAGCAGAGTCTTGTTTCTGTAGCAAAAATATCCATGTTCAATATGACTGCAAGATAATTTCATCCCCCAAATTAAGACATCTGTAAAGTCATATTAGTGAAATTAGTTATATAAGCTTCACCAGGGAGGTGAGAATTGCAACTTACAGCTATTCTAGAGAAGCTAGAGAGACCTCTAGTGGACTTTAGCAGCACTGATGCTTCAGCTTCAAGCTGACTGAATAAATCAGCTTTGGGGTTTTTCTACTGGAATAATCCAATGGCTCATGGATTATGAGATTTTGATGAGCTTTGTGGTTTGAAGTGTTTGTTTGTGTGTGAATACTGGTGTGAAAAATCAAGAACAAAGGTGAGGATGTCCCTTAGACAGTTCTGCTCGTAGAACAGCAGATAACTGCAGTGACATCTGTTAAATATCTAAAATAAAAACATGAATCCTAATGGTATATCACACTTGTTTTTGAGTCATGGTGCAGCAGAAACACAAGTTACTCTGAATCTAATACATAATCTATTAAAATGTGTTGTTTAAATAGTTAAGGGTGCTGATATTACCGTTCAAGAGTTTGGGGTTGGTAACATATTAATGCTTTTGAAAGAAGTCTCTTATGCTCACCGAATCTGCCTTTATTCAATCAAATATACAGTAAAACAGTAAATTGTCAAATAGTACTGCAATTTAAAATAACTTTTCTATTATTAATATATTTAAACATTTATTTTTTTCTTGTGATGCCAAAGCTGAATTTTCAGCATTATTACTCCAGTCTTCAGTGTCACATGATCCTTCAGAAATAATTTTAATATTCTAATTTTGGCATTTAAGAAACATTTATTAATGCTGAAAACAGTTGTGCTACTTAATATTTTTTGAGGAAACCGTGATACCAAACTTTTGAATGATAGTGTATCATATTTACAGATTTTCGACCATTTTTGACAACAAAAAATCTCTCTCTAATCTTCAGATTCAACATTTGTAATGAAGTGTTTCTATGTTTGACTAGAAACACTTCATTACAAATGTTGAATCTGTAGATTAGAGAGAGAGAGAACTGAGAGAGATAAAGGAGAGAGAGAGAGAGGGTTCCTGATGCCCTGCATGCATGCCTGTGTGTGTGAATATGACAGCTGAGAATCAAATTCACGAACATTCCATCAATGTGAGATTAATTTTAAGCTGAAGTAAAATCCTCTCTTCAATAAATCGGTCAATTTGACACCTCATTCATAGGTGTATAACAAACGATGCGGGACGAGTTACGGAAGCACCACTAAAAATAAATTACTTCACTATAAACATTTCCATGATTAATTTTACTTCCATCTATCATAGTCTTTTTAGGCCTAGAAAATTCCCTACATCTTCCAGGTTTTCCATAAAAGACTGGATGTAGCTTCAGAATATAAAATACATTTTACACTAAATGTCATTAATGTGACCATATGTTGTAAGCACCTGTCTGGCCTGATAGTATTCCCGTAGTAACTGGTCTCTCTGGATGATGGCTTCGGTTCTCTCTTTCCTGGCCACATCTCTTTCCTCCCGCACGGTCTCGATGTCTTTACAGGCCTGACTCAGCTCTTTCTGGGCCTCCGCTTTGTCCTTCACTTCATGGCAGTATTTTTCCAGCAGCTCGTTTCTCTCACAGATGGCACGGTCTCGATCCACCAGCGATGAATTTAGCTCCTATAAAAAGACACCAACGCCAGCGACAGTTATACGCTATTGATTTAAAGTGCTTTTTCAAAACGACATGTTATATTCACTGGACGCCAAGCACAAACTCAGTAACAGAAAGGTGATTTACAGAACAGAGAGCATATTATAACAAGATCCAGTCCAGGGGGGGTATACCACCTATTTGTGTGTGCATTTTGGGATATTGCATTGAAAAAACACTGAATGGAAAAGCCAAGATGCGCATACATTAATTTAAAAAATCCTAAAAACAAATAAGCTCAATGTAGGCGGATGATTATAATTTTTTTTTAATCCGATAAGAGGACGTGCATAAACTATGATAGAAACATTTATCAAAAAAGAAACTCAATGCGCATCTAATAATTAATGAGACTTTGCCTCAACAGTGGATGTGATTGGATAACTGGACTAACCAGGTGACCGATTTCATTGCACGTCTTCTCAAATGTTGGTTTTTAAATGCCTGAGCCAAAGTCTGTCATCAGAATGATTTGGGATAATGACCTCCCTGAAGCGTCTCACACGATTGCATTCCCAAACATCAGCCATCCGACGCAAGATAACATGACAGTGTTTATTGCATTTCATCTGCACGCTCTGAGAAGCAAGTAATTTATGATGTAGGAAAAAAGAGCCCACAGTGGCTATTGCAGCAACTTCCATTTTTATTACAGATATTTTGCACTAATTTCCTAGGAAGTGACAATGTTATTCTCTTGAACACATGGGATGGAAACGCTGCTTTATTCGCAAATGTTTTATGATACTCTAATTTTGCACACAAGTTAAATTCCCAACTTTGAATGGAAACATAGCTAATTTGTTGTCTGCCATCAGTTATTATTCAGTGTTACCTGTCGGAGAGCTTCCAGCTCCTCACTGGCCACCACCCTCTCAGAGGAGGTGTTTTTGAGCCGGGCCTCTGCCGCTTCCAGCTCCGTCTGCAGCTTGTCCACCTCTTTAATGACCTGGTCCCTCTCGCTCATGATCAGTCTGTATTCATTAAACACAGAATCCCGCTCCTCCTTGTACTTCTCTCCATCCTTCACCGCCTTCAGCTGGAAGTTCTTGTAGCGCGTCACCTCCGACTGAAGTCTCTCCATCTCTCTCTGCAGCTCCTTGTTCTGTGCGGAGGCCTTATTCAGCTCCTGCTGCACGGAGTCAAATCTGATGGGGTTCAAATTAAACATGTCAATTAATGAATGATTTTATTATTATAATGCTTAAGTACCATATATAAATTACTTTTATAAGTGGGGCATGTTAATTGAGGAACTGAATTGAAAGGTTGGCAGAAAGATTGGCCATTGACTGTATTGAACGATCAGAAGTCAGGACCATAATTGTACGATTTATGTGAATGATATAAATAATCTACGCATCTGTATAAAATGTATGACAATATACACTACCTGGACAAAATGTTTTGGGGGGATTTAAATAGGCAAATGCTTTAAAGTCTATGATTGGATCATTATTGCAGTGATTATATATGTGAAATAAATGTTGGGATGTTATTTCCATCAAGAGGTGCATCAAGTTTTGGTCGAGATCTTGTATTGACAATGCAAGAGTCCAGCACTCTGTAAAGTCTACTCAAGCTCATCCCCAAAGACTTTCAATGAAGTTAAGGTCTGGACTCTGTGAAAATGACTCTTCATGCTCCCTCCTAACCATTCTTTTACAATTTGAGCCTGATGAATCTTGACATTGTCATCCTGGAATATGGTCATGATGTGTCTTCCTAAATGGTTGTTTAAGAAATGAAAAGCTACACACTCCATCAATTAGGGTTAGAAGAACTGTTGCCAAACATTAAACATGCAAGATAGATAATAATCACTGCAATAATGATCCAATCATAGACTCTTAAGTATTTGCCTATTTAAATCCAAACGGTCACTTTCTGGGGGGCCGGCAGTGTATTTTAAGTAATGCCTGTCATTCACAACATCTACTCATCCCTCAATCCTTGTGTGAATTAATTTAATTTATTATATACTTATTTATTAATAATATAAGTATTTAGGCAAATCTGATTATGCTTTCAGCTGTTTAACGTATTTTACCACAATGTAATACATTCAGCACTTTTTGTCTCAGGCTACGGTCAGTTTTCAGAAAAATGTTCGTTTACACAAACCCGTGTATACGCCGACAATAGCATGCCAAACCTGTAGGTCGCAGTGTAACGAGAAGCTCAAGCCCACGTTAGCCGAAAATCCTGAAAATAGTTACATACTGTGATGTCGGCTGCCTAAAACTCACTTTTTCTCAGTTTACATGCAAACGTGCAAACAAATTTTTCCAAAAATCTCCACTCTGGCCTGAGTTTTTAGAAAGACTCGCTCTCAGAGGTGAATTCTCCGTTTGCATGTAAACAGAGGGCACAAACGAAGGGAAATGCCTCAGTTTTTTTAAATAACCATGTATGTGTAAACGGGGCCTCAAACTCAATACAAAAAAAACTGCTGCAGATTGTGTTTTATGTGACTGCAGTGTCTGAAAAAGTTAGAGCGGTTGATGTATGACCTTTAAATATAAACAATGTACATGTCTTGTATAAACTGTGTGCTGATATATTTTATGTTATGTAATGACTGCCAATCAAACCGTCTACACGTCCCTAAATCATTGAGTGGGAATTTGTTAAATAATCAGACAAAGCTCGGTTTAACATATTTTACCATATTTAATATCATTCCGCACTACTTGCCTCAGACTCAGAGCAAAAAATGCAGCAGATTATGTTTGACATGACTGTAGTCAAAAAGTTGTTGATGTATAATCTTTAAATGTACTCGTAGAGTGTTACACAAGGCGAAGGCGACTGATGCTGCTCGTACCGTCTCATAGATGAAGACCACTGCTGTTGGTACTGGATGGCCGTGTCGCGCTGTTTAAGCAGAGCGTCTGTTTGCTTCTGCAAGCGCCTGTTCTCCTCCTCCACCTGCTCCAGTCGACTCAGATCAGTGTTGTGACTGGCCACCTTCTCACTGTATCTTTTGCTCAAGACGTCGTATTCCTTCTTCACCCCCTCCAGCTTGTCCATCGCGGTGTCGTAGAGCTTGTTCAAAACCTCTGATGACCCGTTTTCCCTGATTACCTGCATCAAAAAAAGTCTTTCATGAACCGGATTTACTGTGGTGTCAAAAAACAACAACATAAAATACAAAAATTATAAAATGAGTTTATATAAATAAAGGTTTAGCCTTTTGACACTACTTATTTGTACTAAAAAAAGTAGGGTATGTGTTCTTGACTACATTGGCCAGTCCAAAAGATATTGTATTGATATTGATTTGCACGCATTATGCATTAATGTAAAATCCAACTGATGTGTGGTCACATGTCTGAACATATTGCCTATTTTCCAATGATTTTGAATGTGGCTCATCATATCACTGAGTCTCTGTACTATCAATGTTATAAATTTGCTTTCATCACCACTTGAATTAAACTTTTACAATCCAAACACCAGAGGGCGCTCATGAGTCTATAAAACATCTACTGTACTCGAATGCAAAATGCCGTCACTGCACTTATACACAAAAAGGCAACACTGCATTCAGTATTAAACAAACAGCATTAAGTTCACTTGTTCTGCAAAACGCTGACCCATTAGAACACTATATGTCCTAATGACATAATCGAAGGCAATTCCCTGTCCGGGCAATAAACCCACACATCAGTAGGGCCTGACCAAGCCACACTGGGATCATATGCCGAGTGATTGGCATCTTTATCTAACTCTCCTCTAGGCCATGTAATCAGTGCTTAGAGTATTGACAAACTGCAAAAGCCTCTGTCCTTCTCCATCAGTCAGGCAGCACTTGCCCTTCCAGGCTGACCTTTTCAAGCAGGAGGAGTGTTTTGTGCAGCCTGTGGGCAGCGTAAGCACTGCTGACGGGTCAAAACACGCTTCAATCTGTACGCTACAGTACAGATCCTTTGGCATGCCTGATGTAACCACTTTGTGACAATTAAGACCGCTCCAGACACACAAGCAGGAGATATCCTAATGCTCTAAACCTTTCCATTTGTGTTTGTGGGTTTAATCCGGAAAGAAAGCCTGATGAATCAATCTGACAGGAAAAGGTTGACTCTCATGGCAGCTGCAGAGAGCAGACAGTGTGTTGACACGGTGGCATCTGATTGAATAATCTCCTGTCCCCTGGCTTCAGATTTATGTCAAGGTCAGATTTGGTTGCACTACCATGGGATGCCCAGCCTCCGGATTTACAATATAAACGCTGCAGTTCATGATGCAACAGACGCACTAATCCCACAACAGTCTGCGCTGCGGGGGAACGACAAATTCTGCAATTTAATTAACCGTCCCTGGAGTTCTCCGAAAAACTCAGGGATCGATTTTGGCAGACTAACGTCACTTTCTGGCTGACGGCGGTACCATTAGGCCTGTTTCACACTGCAAGCGTAAGAAGCGCATATGTATTTTGGTGCCCGTATTAACAGGTTACATTCACACTGCGTGCATTAGCAGGACGCTGCTGCGAAGAAGAAGCGGTTCTGAAAATAGTTTCAGCACTGAGGCCATTTTTCCCGCTTATAGCTCCCTGAAGTAGCAGACGACATGGAGAAAATTCACTAGAAACCTATTCTACCACTCAAAAGTTTGGGTCAGTGAGATTTATTTATTATTTATAATAAATACTTGTATTCCTCAAGGACATATTAAATTGACAGTAATGACACAGAAAAGACAATTCATCTTACAAAACATTTCTACTTCTAAATAAATGCTGAACAGTTGAGCTTTCAATATTTATAGAAGAATCCTGAAAAACTAACCATGGTTTCCACTTCTGTTTTTAAAGCTAATAAGAAATGTTTCTTGAGCACCAAATCAGCATATTAGAATGATTTCTGAAGGATCATGTGACCCTGAAGACTGGAGTAATGGAGAACATTCAGGAACAAACACTGTCTGTGTCTATTCAGTCTATTCATCTGACTGAACCCAGACAATTTAATAAGTTAATAGCTTCACTTTGGAATAAGGGTTTTATTGTAAAATAATTTGGATATACATTGTATTTACATTGTATATACATTGATCCCCTTCTTCGTTGATTTATTAGATTTTTCCCCTTTTATATTAAATTTCTCAACTATAAAGTCTGTAATAATTCACCAAGGCACACATGATAACAATTTTACGATTTAAGCCATTATTGAAAGAAATACTCAATGTAGTAACCCAGAAATCACTTGATTTTCTTTATTGAGCCACAGCAGAATGCAGTGTTGCGGGTAAGGCATTACAAGTAACACGAGTCACGTAATTAGATTACTTTTCTTCAAGTAACTAGTAAAGTAAGGCATTACTTTTAATTTTACAACAAAATATTTTTTAAAAAAGTCGCGCATGTTTTGTTTTCCCATTTTCCCCAGGACTGACACCTCTTCTGTCCTCATGTTAAGAGAAATCGGGACGGAGTAACTGTAGAAGCATTGTGTGCGCTGTGTAAACGGTTATTGTGGTTCTAGACTAATGGGAGCATGCAGTCATCTCACTCATCGCACAAATACAGATTCAGTATTCCTCAATTTATAAAAACAGTGAAATGCAAACTCAGAATAATACACACACCTGTAATAATTAAAGGTAGGGTAGGCAATTTATTAAACACTTTTTGTTGTACTGGTTGAAAATATCTTCACATCCTGATAGCAATCACTAATAGAAGCGGTTTTAAATATTATATGCATTTAATGTTTTAAATATTAAAACATACATATATTTTTCATTTTACTTTCAGTGAGAAAGGGTCTTTACCTTTGCCAAAACTTTAACTTTTGTGTTTATACCAACCAAGCCCAGCCCAGGTGAGAAAAAGTAACACTAAAGTAATTTACCGCATTACTTTCCATAAAAAGTAACCGAGTAACAATAAGTTGGGTGAATAACACAACATAAAAACAAATAAAAATTAAAAGCAACTTTCCCCAACCCATGTCAGTGTGTTTCTGTAACAGCATTTCATTTACACAAGTGTATGAAACACATCTTCGTTGTCCCTGGAGTGTGTGTAAAGTCAGTACCTGTTGTTGCTGTAGTCTCATGTCGGCCACCTCTCTCTGATCTTCAGAGTGAAGTCTCCTGAGCTCCTCACAGCTCTGTTTCAGATGGTTGTGTTCCCGAACCAGCTTGCTGTTCTCTCTTTTCATAACCTCCATCTCCTCCTTTAACTGAGACTGCTCGCTTAAGAGACGGCTGTGCTGTATGCTGATATACAAACACAAAACAAACAAACAAACGAACGAGATACGTTACATATTTTGCAACTCCATTTACCACATGAGAAACTGCATCGCCTAGTGCAGTCTAGTTTCCCTTTTTACATTTTTTTGTGCAGTCTAGGTAGTTACAACCAAAACTCTTGTAAAAACAATCAGAATAGCACTGATCTAGAATAGTAACTCTACAGTATATTAGTAACTAAACAGCGATTCGGTTCCAAAATCTAGTAAGTCATCTATGTAGGCATCATTTTAAGGCATCATAGAAGTGCTTTAAAATGTAAGCAACATGATGTTGCTGTTCTAAGATACCTTGTTTTGGACAAATTCTAACAAAGCATCACACGTACCCTTTTAAAGAAAATGCAATTCCTTAATGCATAGCAACAAACTCCATCCAAGATGGCCAGCAAATGAAAAAAATGTATATATTAATATAATTCGACACTTACAAATACAAACGACCCATTGTAAAGTGAATTAAAATTAACTATTTTACACAATATTTGTGTTTTTTATTTTATGCTTTTTAGAGTACAAGTAAAATAAAGCATTTAATACAATGTCAGCCTCTTGATGCGATACACTGCAGTTCTAAGAGACCTTGTTTTCTGACAAATTCTTAGATAGCATCACTCGCACCCATCACAGAGACTGCAATCCCATAATGCATTGCAACAAACTCATCCAGGATGGCTGACAAAGCGGGGGGGTGGAAATTAAATTATGCATATAATTCAATACTGAAAAATATCAATTATCTATTTTAAATCTAATTAAAATGGTCTATTTTACACAATATTACTGTTTTCGTTACGCATTTTATTCTTAAAAGTACAAAACAAAATAATTTTTTCAGGCTTTTGCCGCAATACACTGCAGTTCTGATATACCGTACCTTGTTTTTGGCCAAATTCGAACGGGTAACTTTACTGAAATCAATTATGAGTTGTGTCTTGGTATTTATTTTTATTTTAATGCACAGGGTTTCTGCTCATGTAGAGCGTTCCAAAACGGTTCTATTTTAGTTTGGATGCTATCAGCAGACAACGAGGAGGCTCAAACTGAATGAATGTTTCCGTTCTCAAGACATCAGTAATATGCAAGCAGCATGACAGAGAATGGCTGTGTGTGAGTGTGGCTGTAATCACACACTGTTGAGGGAATGGGGAATATGGGATTAATCCCTAGTCAACTCAATCTTCATCTCTATGTGCCCAGCAAAGATGAGGACAGGAGGGCATGTGTCCTTACATCATAATCAGATTACAGCCGCTTCACATCTGTGTATGGAGGGACGGTATTATGTTGGTGTGTGGATGACCGCACACTGGCAAACAAGGGTGAGTCAGAGACAACGGAGCAGAACAAACTTCCTTGTGTGCACGCTCACATATCGCCAACTGGTTTAGATAACGAGGCTACATTAAACCAATGTCACTTAAATTAATGATGACATATGACAGAGCAGTTTTACAATATCCTGTGGCTGTGCTTTCTCCATAAGACTTGTTATAGATGACACTGACGGGATAGTTCACATAAAAATAAAATTCTGTCATTTACTCACTATCCAAACCCATCATAACTTTTGTTCTTCTGTTGAACACAAAGTAGATTTAAAACACCATTGACATGGCATAGACAAAACCAGTTAAATATTCATAAAAAAATACATGTTATAATATTCTGTAGGACGGCATGTGAGTGAATAAATGGTGACAAAAAAAAAATCTAAAATTCTTTTTTGTTATTGATTTTTTTGGTTTTGCACATTAAAATTGCAACAAGAATTGAGTTGCAGAACAAAGTGCTTTAAACATTTAATAAAGCCATAATTAACCTGAGTTTGATGCAAGCGCTAATTAAAAACTGTGCTACACATGCAGCAGACGGCTCTTAGCCTCAACCCTGTGTTTAAGAGAGACATGTGGAGCCTGTACTCACTGGTAGTAGTCTGCTTCCTTCACGGCCTCCTCGCACCTCTTCAGAGTCTTGGTGTGCTGGTTCTGCAAGGACTGTAGGTCTGCCATGGCCTTCATGCACTGCGTTTTCAGACGCTCGTAGTCATGACCAGGTTTGGAATTTGGCCTTTTGGAGACAAGAGTAATACATCAGCAGATTCAGCACTGAGGCCCTCAGTCTGCAATGTTAATTGGGATAACAGAGATACTCTACTGGTCAAAAGTTTGGAATAACTAAGATTTTTTTTATGTTTTTGATAAGTCTCTTATGCTCACCAATGCTGTGTTTATTTGGAAAATAAAATACAGTGAAAACTGAACATAGTTTATTTGAAATAGACATCTTCTGAAACATTATAAGGGCCAGATTTACTAGCATCTTGCGCCAGTACAAACCCTGTTTTGGCGTTAAATAACTACTGTCAGGATTTACTAAAGACATGGTTTGGACAGGGTTATTTTTGCAGCTGACCTTATTGTATATACATTTGTAGGAGTTTCCTTTTCAGACGCTAAATTTATGGGAGGGAGTATTTAAATGAATCATGTGAGGTGGTTTACTAAGGTTTCTGCTAGTCGATTTACTGGGATTTGCGCCATTATTTACCGCCCAAAAAAAGCATGTCATAAGACGCTTTGTAAAAACAACATTCCTTCTTATGTTCATTCACGTTTATTTGATGCTATAAATAAACTAGAAGGAAGAGATGATCGGTTTACGAGCAGCTTTAACTGAGGCTCTACAGCGATCTGTCACGACACATTAAAGAACCACAAAACGGTATTTATTGTTTAATTTTTTTTTAACAAATGACCAAATTTGAAAGGTGAGATTGTTTAATATGTTTAATATCAAAAGTAACCGCAAAAAGTAACCTGGTCTGTCCTGTCTGTCAGCGCGTTGTCAGTAACTGGGGGCGGGTCTTTGCGAAGGTCAATTGCGCTGCTCTTGGCAGATTGCGTTGGTCATTGTGAAAATGATCCGGTTGCGTCTGTGTTTTTTAATTTGTGCTTCGTCAGTAGATCATGCATAGAACTTTCCACTCCCGGTGCTTTTTTTTTTGGAAATCCCCTCTCACGCTAATTTTCCCTGTTTCGTAAATCTGGACCTAAATGTCTTTACTGTCACTTTTGATCAATTTAATACTTCCTTGCTAATAATAACAAGTATTTTAAATCTTACTAACTTTTGCATGGTAGTGTATCACGTTGTTAACCTGTAATGTTTCTTCAGCACTAAATCAACATAGAATGATTTCTGAAGAATCATGCGACACTAAAGTAATGTGAACATTCAGCTTTGCACCCACACAGGTACAGCTGCATGACTCTGGATGAATTGAAAATCACATTTGTTTCAAACAGAGATCACGATTCTCCCACAATTCTGAACGGACAACTAAACAAAAGAAAAATGTCATTTACTGAATGTTCTGACAAAATATCAATTGCTGAAGTCTATTTAAAATGTTTAGTTGATCTGAATGAATTATTTTAAAAAACAGTTTGAATGAATGATTCAATGATTCACATAAATACTTGTTGGCTGCCGAAAAAGGCATTTTCAGTTTTTGGACGAAAGAGAAAGGCAGAAAATATGAGCTGGAAATATATGCCGCCCCACCACTTAGTGTTCAGTGCTCAGTTTTCACTCTCGATCAGCAATTTTTTTTTTACTTTGTGAGCGGCTCAATTTCCGAAGATGCACAACTTCAAAGAGACTAACAGCGCAAACCCTCTTTTGGCATTTAAAAACTACCGTCAGGCTTTACTAAAGACACAGTGAAAAATAATAAATTTATTGATATTTGTGCCATTATTTACCACCCAAAAAAGCATGTCAAACCAGATGCTAATTTGCGTTGCTCTTGCTAGACTGCGTTGATCATTATGGAAATTATCCGGCTGGTTCTGCGTTCTTTAATTTGCGCTTTGTCAGTAACTAATGTGCAGAACTTTTTACTACATTTCAATTACATTTGCAAGTTAAAACAATCAAACAGAAAATAGTTCTTTTAAATTCTCATAATATTGCATAATTTGACTGCTTTTACTGTATTTTTTATAAACTAAATGCAGCCTTGTCGAGCATAAGAGAGTATAAAAGAAGGTTCATGCTCGAAAAGCTTTCACATTTAAAACTAAATTAAAACCTTTACATCCAACATGTGGGTCGTTTAATTCTACATAAGGCTGGATGGATGCAGCATTACGAAGGTGTCAGTATATAGTGCAAAACTACACTCATATCGGTTTTTCAGGAAGACAAAAAAGAACCAGTGAAACATTTAAGGTTCTGTTTTCAACCAAGGTTTGTACCTGCAGTCATCGAAGGTGGTGCCAGGGGAGGCGAGAGCCAAGCGCTTGCGAAGTTCATCCCGTTCCCTGGTGACCTGTCTCAGCTGGAACAGGATGGTGTCCAGGTTCTCGCTGGCCGGCCGGGTGTCACTGAGCGCAGGTGGAGGTGATGAGGCTTTGGTACCTGCAACAGTGAGCACGTCACCGGAGCACAGACAAGCTCACCCAGCACTAATGCAGGGCTACGGTCAACACAGAGTCCCCCAAAAAACTAAGACCACAATGGAGGAATCCAACTTGGAGTATTTTCTCTTTAAAACTGCAGTGTACCAAAGACAGTCTCAAAAACTGCCAGTAACAAACATGTAACCAATCCCGTCAACGTGCGAGGCGGGGCTTTGCCACAGTGAGCACATTGGGAAAGGAAAAATCAGGTAAATGTAGCAATATAGCAGGAGAATTATGTATATGATGTATATTATGATGTTATGATTAACTATATGCCTTTTTGCACTGGCGTTCCGAGTTGTTCAAAGCGTTTCTAAGGATACTAATGTTTAGAAGACCGACTCTGAGATGGAAACCAGGAACAGTTTGTGTAACATTAATAAGCTATTAGCTGTTTGATAACAGTCAAGCCAAAGACTAATATATCAATTACCGTTAGCCTATGTGTCTGACGTTGTAGAGAGTGGTACATAAAACGCACTACCATTCTGATACATCGACTTGTTGTAGATGACCCTGTATAATTCGCTCTTCCTCTTCTTCTGAATCACTTTCCGGTTCAAACATATATGGCTGAATTAAACCAATTAAACCACTTGCCATTGTGTAGCATTTACTACAGTTGACCGAGTGGATGTGCAGCTTGTAAGGTTTTAGACAGTATTATTGTAGTATTATGTATACTATTATAGTATTCATCAATATTTTGAATTACCGGTAGCTTTTATTTTTATATTTTAAGTTTTCATTTTAAAATTCAGTTGACGTTTTTGTAATTTTGTTAAGTTAGACATTTTTATTCGTTTTTTTAATACGGTAATTAGCTTTATTTTTAGGTTTAAGTTTATAAATGTAATATTTATATTTGTTAAGCTTTATTTAAAGGAACAAAAACTATTTGAATAGTCTAATAGCTAATAGTTTTAGTTAATAACAACAACAACAACAACGTTTTTAGAGCAGAGCTACTACTAAAATAGAAAGAAATACAGGCTTAAAAAGAAATCTGACCTTTAAAGCTTGGTTGTACTAAAAAAAACTGCAGAGCAAAAAAAGCTGCATAAATAAGCGTAAGCAAAAAAATGTGAACATGCTTGAGGTCACAATGGCTGACATTCTGAGCACTTTATGTAAATGATGATCTTTCGGGATGAGCAGCAACTAAAATTCCACTATAATCTTTTGGTCTTGGAGAATCTGCTGCAGATATTCAGAGAATGAATTACGCTTTTTGTAGTAACAATGAGGATAATCTACATTAAAGATAAAGCAAAGCAGAGAACATAGTATTTGTCAAGATGTCATTTCATTGCCTTTCTAGGGATTTATTAGAGGAGGTTAACATGAGATATCTGGATAAACACAACAAAGCTTTTTTCCACCAATTTTCCAGGCCTAAAAATCATCATTTTAAAATTCCCAGATACTTCTGAAAGCTTGTGGAAATCCTTAATATGGTGATAATGGTTAAATTCACAGTTTAAATTTGTTTTTAAAACAGAAGTTCAATTTATACCAAGTTGAGAAAACATGTATGACAAGATTTTAAAACAAAATAATGCATCTTTATAAATGTCTCTATGCAAGTAAAATATCATGTGAAATCATATTTTGTAAAAAAAAAAAAAAAAAAAAAAAATCTTTCATTGTTTCAGGTTGATTTTTTTATTTTATTAAACATTTAAAAATTAAGTATATGATGACTAATAAAGTTGATGTGCAAAAATGTGCTTTGTGTGAATATTTCTGTCATTTATTTGCAACTGACTGTGAACAGGCCTTTTGTTGACCTCGTCGTCTCAAACCCACATTGCTCCCCAGCAGACACAAACAGGCAGAGGGCATTATGGGCATCTCTGGCAGAAGGAAACAGCCAAGTCATTTGGACGACAGACACATTCTCCACTGGCACCAAACCAGGAGAACAGGCCTCAGCCTTCAGATAGATCTGCCATGCCCTCCAACATGCATTATCACTGTTCATCTGAGTCGGCAGTCTGATCTGAGTGACTTTACAATGCATCTTACACACACACATAGAGCAAAGCACGGTGACAATGTGTGCAAGGTGTCAAGTGTGGGAGACGAAACTCTGACATACCGACACTGCTGAGGGAACTGCTGCTCTCAGAGTCTGATGGCATAGTGGACAGGACGCTGTAGGTGGACCCTGCGGAGGAGAGGAAACACCATTAATAACCAAATGCGCTCTTTAATTAACAAAACGCTCAATGCTGCCAGAAAGACAGCACTTTAGAAAACACAGAATAATTAATATGCAACTCTACAGCATCACACCTGAATATTTATTAGATGTGTCATTTTGAATGATTTTTATGATCAGTTTTCACACTTTAAATCGGTTCATTCTCAAGGTGACAACACACAGACTAACAGTTTTAGCCCCCCAAAAAAGAAGAAATTAAATATGCAAAAACAATCATTATAATTGTAACATGTTTAGATGATATTATTATTGTAGTCATTTAACCCATAAACACAAATTGTACCGCTGACTCAGATCGTGGAAAAATGGGACATCATTATTTAACGCAGAATCCCAAATCCCCAAACCTAAATCAGTAGTTTCTCAGCACGAAAATGTCCACCAAATGTTTTGCTTTTTTCTAAGTCTTTACTTTTGTGTATCTGTACGTTCACACCGCCGCCGGCGAGAGCGGCAAAATTCGCTCTCGCCGCCCTGCCATCGACGCCGTGAGATTCGGGGACTCTCTGACGCTCTGACGTATATTTTAGAATGCGTGATTTTTTTAAAACTTTATTTAAAGGAGCCGCAAAGCAAATGAGAACTGAACATAAATCAGTATCCTATTTTGTGCATTCTGGCCACACGTAGGGTATAAATTAACCTATTAAAATATTTTAAATGTGAAAGTAACAAAACATCAACAATTTCAGACACCTTTTACATTCGTCGTTCTTTTTATTAATGTCCCTGTATGTAAACAGGGACACGTCGTACAATAACGGGAAACCCGCAACAGAAATTATTAACTTTTCCTCCATTTTGCTTAGGAACTAATGTGGTCGGAACCAAAGTTTACAGGATTGTGTTCTCTGTTATCCTCTCAGGCGGAGGACTTCTACATTCCGATTGGTTGCCGCCGAACCGCGTCATAGCTTATTACCATAAAGTTGACTTGATTTCAACTCTTCTCGCCGCTCTCGCCGTCCAAGACGCGCCGCGCCGCTCTCGCCGGAGCTCGCCGCCGGCTCTCATTGAAAATGAATGGCTTCCGGCCACTTTGACGCTCTCGCCGCGTGCGGTGTGAACGCACAGTTAGTCACTCAGAAGAAGAAAAAAAGAACAACTCTAAAAATGCCTTCAGGTATTAAAAAGTTAAAAGTATTGTTATTAATATTATTTGATATTACATAATAATAATATCTAAATGTTATATATTGTTATTTATTATTTTTCTATTATTGTTAATAATAATAAGAAGAAGAAGAAGAAGAATCATTTATTTATATTATAAATTATATATATATATATATATTATACATTTGATATAAGTATATATTATATATTAATTTCATTTTTATTTTATTAACATTGTTTTTCTTCTAATAATAATTTTCAGAAATCATAATAAAAAAATAATAATTGCATAATTAGAAATATATTATCATTATTATTATAGTAAATCAGATATTCAGATCTGATTTAGATATTCAGAATTAAATTATTATTTAGAGTGTAAAAAGCCCATTTAAAACCAATAAATAAAAAAAACAATTCTGTTAATAATGTAATTCTGCTAATCAAATTAATCAGACACTTAAAAAATTATCAGTATTGTTTGTAAACAATGATATCAATTTCTGACAAGAAATCCCAGCAAACTTTTAGGCTTGAAATTATCAAACAAAACAAACAGAAAGACATTAAAAACACAGTACAAAACCCTACAGGGAAACATGAGTAGTCCAAGCTGCTAGAACACCTGAGCATGTAAGCAAATATGAACAATAATGAAATGGATAATTTAATCTTTCAGACTGTTTGCAGCTCCTCCACCGAAGGGCTCCTCCTCTAAATGAGCAGAGCGTGTGGTGACAAGGACACGGTTCATTATCACAGTCCACACACACTCACACACACTCTCACCCAAATCCAGCCCGGAGAAGATCACAGTCTCTCGGCTCTTCCTTCACTCTCTTATCACATCATCCGAGACACACTTCTGTTTTTGAAGAGCAACTTCAGCAGACTTCAATGC
The DNA here is from genome assembly GCF_949152265.1 of Phoxinus phoxinus. Classification (NCBI taxonomy): domain Eukaryota; kingdom Metazoa; phylum Chordata; class Actinopteri; order Cypriniformes; family Leuciscidae; genus Phoxinus; species Phoxinus phoxinus. The sequence continues at coordinate 7,201,542 of NC_136889.1, read as the reverse complement.
CTCCCGTAGCCGGAAATAACTTCAGGGTAGCAATGATTTGAGAGTGCAAGTTGCAAGGTTTTTTTGGTGGGGTGAAAGGCAGATGGAATAAATAGATATTGTATAACGTCTGAAAGCAGACCGAGTCCTGCGAGTCCTGTACAGGAAGTAGGCTTCAGAAATAGACACCTTGGTTTTAATGCACTCCAAACAAAAGGTACTTTACAGTGAGAGGATGGATGGAGACACACTTACATGAACACATGGAGCTGCGCTAACTTAATGCATCAATGATTCAATGGCTATAGAGAACAGACATCACTAAAAAAGGCCTAAGGGAAAGTCTGGCACATAAACTGGCCTATTTTCAATCAATGCAAATTAATAAGTGTCAAATTATTTGATGGCTACAACAAGCTAATCAACAAAGTCATGCTGACTTTATTGATCAGCTTATAATAAAATATTGTATTTTGTAATGAATGCGGTCATGCAATTTACCGCAAGTTGGAGGTTAGTTTGTCAACATTAAAAATGTGTGTGGCATTAGATTGAAAGGAAAGCAGCTTCAGAGGTGGAGCAAGTTGTGACATTCGGATTAAATTATGTTTTTCAGGTCATGGGAACATGCAATAAGAGACTAAAAGCTGAATGTTTGACCGTATAAATGTAATATAAAAAATACAAATTTCATTCAGACTGTGAGGGGTGGTTTAAACCTTTTCTGATCCGTTCAATAGGACATGTGAACACTTGATCAATGATCATAGTAAAATAAAAAACTGTAGAGTTCTATGCATGTACAATGATGTATGACGCATGAGCTGTTGTTGTTGAATATAGTGTCATACATGACTGTCGTGTCATTCGAACACTCATCGTCTGTGAAGTGCTGCAGGACAATGTCGTCCCACCAGTCCTTGCTTCGGACTCTCATCCGCAGACGCGTTTTTGGCGCGGGAAGGGCGTTTATTGCATGATAAATATAAGCAGCACGGCACAACGCTTGTGCTCGTCGTCTCCTACGTCTCCCTGAAATAGATATTAAGCCTGGTTTTTAAATCAAAGAAATTAAGAAATGGCAGGATGATGGTTAGTATGCGGCAACTCAGTATATTCATGCAGCGTGCGCACTGCGCATGTCATGAAACCAATTCTGATTTGAAGCTTGTGACAAACACGCACATCAAACTGATCACTTCATTTAGTGGTGGTGTAAATACTATGTTCGCATTCATGAGCCCCTTTCGCACGTTGATCCTGGGAAATTGCCAGAGTGCCTTCTGTGTGAATGCCGGCATCGATCTCGGGCTGGGGACCTAGTAACATTGCCGGGATCAGTCCCGGAACGCGCCCTGTGTGAACAAAAGCCAGGATCAATGCCGTAAGGGGTGTGTCGTAGTGATGACGCCCGTGCCATCGTGCGACTCTAGAAAGTTTGTGTTCGTCATCAACAAAAAAAGAATGAAAAAATGCCATTATGTACCGCCCCAAAAAAGCTTGTCTCAAACCACACGCTAATTTTCGCTGCTCTGGCTCGTTGGTCATTATGAAAATGATCCGTCTGCATTCTTTAATTTGCGTCAGTAGATCACACGCAGAACTTTCCATCATTTTTGGAATTGCGCTCACGCTAATTTACCCAGTAAATCTGGCCCATACTCTTTCATTTTACATTACTCTAAACAAATTATTATAAATATTGGAAATAATTATAATTGTTCAAATCTGAACAGAGACACATTTGGCAAAGTTTATGTTTGACAGATTTCAAAACAATAGCAGTAGCCCTTTCCGCGTCCTCGTGCATTATGTAGGTCAGAGATGGCATGCTTTGCCCTGGGCATCCTTTGTGTTTGTTTGTTTCCCGCTCTGCACACACTTGGTCCAACAGTTGTTTCAGGCAAGTAGACGATAGCCCCCCCAAACAACCCCCAGCAACCATCACAAATACGCCATGACATGCGCCGCTATGATAAATTCAGCTGAATTTTAAATCCTGCTATATGGCAAAAAAAGATCCACAGGCAGAGATTGAACATGCTCTGAGTGTCTTCCTGAAAAATGAACCAAAAGCTGAAGGCTGAAGCTTAATAATGGATGAACGCAAGAGCATTCTTCCAAAAAAAACACATTTATCCTTTCGCTTTGACAGCCTAGCAGAATCTGTTTGGATGAAGTTGATCTTGAGTCACAAGATCTTATTACACCATGATGATAATCTATTGAAACATTGTCTCATTGGCTACATTTTACACAGCAGCAGAATACGGTTGTCTTTTTTAGAGCGCCAAATATGGTTACGTTCACTTCACACACAATTCAGTTATAAACCAGAGTGACTACCACATTTCATAATCTCACACAAATCTTTAAACATAAACAAAGGGGATTCATTAACATTTGAAGGATGAACTTGCAATTTAGTGCATAGGCCTAAATCAACATTGTGATAAGTTGTTTGGTTTTATGGAGGTTGCTTTTATTGATATTATTTGCTTGATATGATAGTCACTAGTAGCTAATATGTTATGTAATGGAAAAATAAATAAATTCGGAAAAAAAATATTGGAGAGGGGGAGGTTGGCAGATTATGGTCAGTGAAGCGGTTTCTGTAATATAGCCTATTTGTTTAAAATTTGCTGCTAAAACCATGTCATGTGGTACACACTTTGGCAGGATGCCAAGTAGTACGCAAGTATATGCACTGCTTTTAGCACTCCCTAGTTAAGCGTGTCAATGAATGTCACAGCTTTGCGTTTTGCTTTGAAACCGGCAGATTTATTACGCATTCAGTTCAAATGGAAATCTGATACAGTATTACAGTCAGTCGATCTAAAACAGCTGTCAACCATGTATACGCAAATTAGAAGTCTTATTTACCCAGTGCATTTTTTATTTTGGTCGCACCACTTATGTGCACCCCTGTATATCTATATATGTGTGTGTATGTATGCATGTATGTATGTATGTATGCATGCATGCATGCAAAGAATACAGAGAGTACATTTCTAAGAACTGTTAAACTAGGTTTTTACACTATTGTTTATGTGTTATTGACCCAAATACAGCTGTCAGCCTCAAACACTGCCTGTGTAAACTATGTCTTAGGACTTTAGAAATCATTTCAGAAGAAAATGTGCAAAAACTGACACCACTAGGGTGTTGTAAAAAAGATGTGCAACAGCAACCTGCCACTACAAAGCTGCATTAACTCAAGTCTGAGCGGTTTGTCCCATTCATGACACTGGGCCGGCAAAGAGGGTGTCAGAATGAGCCTGATAAATGATTCTGTTTACCCACATTTCAGCGGTCTAAATCAGCTGACTTTGGCTGTGCTCCTGCTGCAGAAGCCGCTGCTGTTTGATGAAATCTGGAGTCGCCCCAGCACAAGCTGAAAGACAGAGAGCAATGTGCCCCAGGAAAGGAGAAGACACATCACACAGCCTTTGTTCAGTCACTTTTACATGACGCCGCATGGCTGTGGTGCTGAGGGCAAGGTTCAGAGGAAGCAGCCAATCAAGGCTCAGAGTCCGTCATGTGACATGGCAGTGTATACAGTCGGTCTGCTAGCAATGTGCAGTGAGGAGAGAGACATCAGCAGACAAAAATCTGGACTCTCACGTATCAGTTGATGTCACACACACAGATAAAGGGACATTCCCACTTCATTCAATAGTGACTGAATAACCTTTTTACATCTCGTAAAAGCACTGAAACGGAGGAACCAAAATCTAATTTTACCACTATAAGTGGTGCATCTGATATTACTTGGCATTTGGTGGGGCTTTTAATCCAAAGCACACTACCAGCAGGAAAAGAGTTCAGCACTCGTCTCAATGGCAGCACAGTAATAGAGCAAGATTGTGATCTCAGTAACTCTAGTTCTCGGTCACGCCTACTAGAAGCACCAGTCTCAGCATAACGTTACGAATCTGTGCTGCCAACACCATCACGCATCTCATCACTTCACATGTCACTCCAACCACAGGCAACCTTTGAGGGTTGTGGCCAAACTCGGCTTCTCTCGGCACATCTTACAGAGATTTGTCACCTGATGGGAAAGCAATCTTTAGAGCAATTTATTTGGGCCTAAATGTAACACTTTTCACTAAACACAGAATCACCAGTAGGAAATAAAGCTATACGCACAACAGGTCAAAAGTTTGGGGTGGGTACAATTTTCAAATGTTACTGAAAAAGTCTATGTTTAAGGCTGCATTTATTTAAAATACAGGAAACATTTAATATTGCTTAATAATGTTTTTTTTATTTGAATATATTTTAAAAAGTAATTTATTCATGTGAGAGCAAAGCTGAATTTTCAGCATCATTACTTAGTCTTCAGTTCAGAAATCATTCTAAAATGTTTCTTGAGCACCAAATCAGCATTTCTAATCAATGCTGAAAACAGATGTGCTGCTTAAAGGGACAGTTCACCCAAATCTGGAAATTCTGTCATAATTCACTCACCTTCATGTCTTACCAAACCCGCAAGACTTTTGATCATCTTCAGAACATAAATGAAGATCTTTTTGATGAAATCAGAGAGATTTCTGTTCATCCGTCATCAGCTACGCAACTACCACTTTGATGCTTCAAAAAGTTCATGAAGAGATCATAAAACTATCCATTTGAATTGAGCGGTTTATTGAAAAATTTCAGAAGAGACTTGATTGCTTTATATGATGAACAGATTTAATTTAGGCTTTTATTCACATATAAACATTGACCAAACCGCTTAATTCATATTGATTAGTTTTACAATCTCTTAATAAACTTTTTGAAGCTTCAAAATGGTAGTTGAATAGCTGCCAATGGAGGGACAGAAAGCTCTCAGACTTCATTAAAGAAAAATAAACTGACCCCAAACTTTTGAAGATAAGTGTATAATTGACCTGTTTATGGATTTTTTGAAGGGCTAGTCAACTAGTTAATACTAAGGAAGCCCAGTATCATTAGGTTAAATAAGGGTCAAAGTTATCTGTATGTGCTTTATACATTTCAATGTATATAGCACACCGAATCAAATCACGTCAAGGTCATTGGTTGGATTCCCAGAGAATACAAGTCCTGATGAAATGTATTTGAATGCAATGCAAGTTTCTTTTGATAAAAGTGTCTAGCAATAAAATGTAACTACAAATATAAGCTAAATATCTAAATGTATCTTTTTTTAATTATCACAGTCCAGAAACCCGAGGCATGCCGATTTTAACAGGAACTTTGCTCACAGCAGGTGATCTAAAGTCTTAAAAAATGCATTATTGAAGATGGTGAATGTGTTACATTGCTCTGATGACTGTAGTGCGCTAAAAGGGATGAATTTAGAAACACACCTTATGTGTGAGAGAGAGATGAAGAATACTGTGCTGACAGAACACTAAAATCCTCTCAGACAGCCATCAGAGAAAAGTACCAAAAACAAACTAAAATTAGAAAAGAAAAACTATTGAAGAAAAAGTCTCAAAAGTCCTTAATCCACATCTGATTGTGTTGCAGTGACGGGTCCATAATGCAGGCTTACTTATAGCATCTCCCTACGGGACACATGGCCCGTTTTCCGATACCCACTATAGTCCTTCCTAGAACAAGTCTGATCACTGCCGCTCTAGACTAACCGGCATCAAGACTCATGCCTTCTCAAGTCCTCCTGGGAAGATTGTACGTACGACCCTGCAAGTTGCAATTACGATGTGATGTACATACAAGTGATTTTAATCAGAAGACTTTTTTTCCATTCTTTTTACACTTACTGATGCAAAGAAAAACCTAAGTGCTTATGCAACAAAATTAAGTACAAAATATATGCATTATGTGTTTAAATTATGTTGCATCATTTAATTTTTCTTGTGCAGCCACACAGAGAATGACTGGAAAGGAAACGGTCACAAAATCCTCAAAGAACCTAAATTGAGACTGCAGTACCGGTATACAAAATATGCACACCCCTAATTTCCAGACAACACTGTCAACTTTTAATACATTAGAATGTACACTATCATTCAAAAGTTCGGACTCGGTAAGATGTTTTGTTTGAAAGAAATTAATACTTTGATTCAGCAAGGCTACATTCGTCAAAAATGGCAGTAAAGACATTTACATTGGTATAATTTTTTTTAGTTTCAAACAAATGCTGTTCTTTTGAACTTTCTATTTATGAAAGAATACTGAAAAAAAAAGTATAATGGTTTCTGCAAAAAAACATTAAACAGCACAACTGTTTTCAACATTGATAATAATAAGAAATGTTTCTTGAGCAGCAATTCAGCATATTTTACCTTGTAATAATATTTCGCAATATTACAGTTTTTACTGTATTTTTAATCAAATATATGCAGCGTAGGTGAAGACTTCTGTCAAAAACATTAAAAAAATCTTAGAGACTCTGATAAGACGATCACATCTCTGTATATTCCCATTACCTCACAACTATCATTCTAGACCGTGGCACTTCCGCAGTTCCTCTGCAATTACGCAGCTTGGGAACACTTGAAAATGGTAATGAGGTCTTTCTTGATAGCTCTGCCTCTCATGGAGGAAAAACTTGAAGCTCTGAGTGAAACTAGAAGGCTTGTGTCCTTTTAAAGCCACAGAGACTGGCACACATCTCTGTGGTGCTGACAGTATCATTCCAGCGTTAGCAATCATTCATGCGTTCTGCTGCCATTAAACGATCAGGCGCTGCTAGTGAGTGTTCACACCACAAATTGAGCTGAGATCAATACTGTTTGAGCCAATGTGAAAATGTGTGTGAGAGCATCATTATCAAGAGGGATATTGGATTTATCAAATAGCTTTGTGCCACGTTTAGTGATGACATGTTAAGCTGAAGACAGAAAGAAAGAAATCTGTCTAGATCCAAAAATAAAGGAGAGCAGCAATATTGACTAAAAGCAGTGCAGTCTCAAATGCGTTCAGTCTAGTGAGGTGGATAAAAGCTGAAGCTGACATGCAGAATATAAAAGACAGAGGCTATCCTGTCCTTGAGTGTGACGTTAAGAGGCAGGGATCCTTAAAAAAAAACTTCTTAGATCTGAAGTGATGGCCTTGAATCAGAGTGGCATCAGTATTAATATTTCATGGCATGAGCTGTGCTTCACAAAGTCATGAGTAGTGCACGTCTACAGACTACACTCAAAACTTCATTCACAAAACCACTTCTGTTCTGAGGGCGCTTTCACGCTGTGTTCGATTCCCTGGTCCGAACCAGAGTTCGATTCCATGCGTGTAATGGCAGCGGGGATGCTGAAAAATATTTTAATCTGCAAAACTGTTTCCCAATCATAGCAGTACGCGTTTATTTCCAAGTTTTGAATGTGGCATGCCCATCAAAACAGATGCTTTGAAAGAGAAGGTCAAAAACAGGATAGAAAATAGCCTACTTCTCAATTAGGATGTTTTTTGATAACATTATAAGTGGAGCTCAGTTCACGACCCATTTAAGAACTATTTTTGATATACTGTCACTCTGTAACTTTCCCTGTCCCCTGCACTGATCATCTGGGATCCAAGTGGACAGCCCCCATGGTCAGTAAACAGTGCAAGCTGCTGACAGTGCAGTTTGGGGCAGTTCATTTAAAACAAAAGGCCTGTTGTTTCTGTACTGGCCCTATATTTGACTGCATGAGGGAGTTGTCCGCTAGCCCGCTGTGGACAAGCCCTTACACAAGTGAAACAACTGCACCGCTGCTCATTTGAAATGGATGACACCATAAAGCTGCAGTGTCTCCTCCTATTCGAGGCGGCCTATAGGTCACAGCAATAACTTCAGATTAGGGCTGCAACGATTAGTCGACATTGTCGACAACGTCGACAATAAAAAATTGTCGACAAATTTGTTGTCGAGTAGTCGTTTGATCTCACGTGACCAATGTATGGGCCTGCAATATCGCGTTTTGACCGCTACGACGCTGTAGCGCTAGAGAGTAATGCAGCCGTTACAAATGCTTTTGCGGTAGAAGAAAAAACAGCGCGAATTACATAGACAGTAAATAAACGGCGAAATATGGCGGAGTGTAAACGAGTTCGGACCATTAAGGTGTGGGAAAGTTTCACAAAACTGCCAACTAAAAATGCTGTCATGTGCAATAAAGGCTGAGCTTGCGTTTCACGGGAACACAACATATGTTGGAGCACTTAAGAGAAAGCATCCCGGATCAAAAGGAGCCGGTGAGAGGTGAGTGTTCAATCTCCAGGTGAAGCTAACTAACTAGTTGTAAATCTCTTTATTAGAGAATGCAATACTACCATTAATAAAAGTGATAATATTAAAAATTATAATATAAATAATGTGATTATTTATTTTGCATAGAATAAAGCTTGATCGAGCTTAGGAGTCAGGGCTGTTTTTATTATAGCCTAACACTATTAGGTAAATACGTTAGCTATTACATTAATATAAACACAATGAACTAACATGAACAAAAATGTTAACAAAAATGAATGTTACAAATGTGCTGCTCATATTAGTTAGTTCATGTTAGTAAATACATTAATGTTAACAAATTAAACTGTTACCTTAGTGTGAATTGCTTCTAGATTTCAAACTAAACACCCAGTAAAGATGATGACTAAACAACAGTTTAACCACTAAGAGAGTTAAAATAAAATGTTTTTTCTTTGCAAAAAAGACATTTTCTTTGCATTCCTGCAACATCCACTCCAGCAAAACGGATCTTCTCAGCTGCAGGAAACATTTGCTTACAAAAAAGAGCAAGCTTGTCACGTGAACATGTTGATATGCTGACCTTCGTTCATTTTAATTCAGCACTTATTTGAAAATCCAAAAAAGCCAGTGCAGAAAGGACACTTGTTACTTACTGCTTTTCATTAAACTGAACACTTGGTTTTAGAAATAAAGCTCTTAATACTGCTGCCAAGAGATATTTACATTCAAACATATTTTTGTCTGCAATGCAGCTGATTTATTTTTGTTGACCTGTTTAGTTGGAGGTTCATTAAAGTTTATTAAAACACCATTTCAAAAGCTGAAGTGATTATTATTATTTTTTTAAAGATTATAATATGTATAACTCAATGTTTTAACTTATTGAAAAGGCTGAATAATCATTCCAAACTTACTGATTAGTCGTCAATATAATCGACGATTAGTCGATTAATCGGTCCAATAATCGTTAGATTAATCGATTATCAAAATAATCGTTTGTTGCAGCCCTACTTCAGATCGGAAACTATAACATCAAAAATCTCTGGGATTCTGCAAGTCAAACTAAATGATCAGCGATGCGTTTACAGTAATCAATGAGTTTTGGCTCATGGAAATGTGCAAGGCTGCACTAAGGCTATTCGAATATCATCTACAGCACATTAATCTCACTCTCCCTGTCCTGTTAGAGAGATTGATCGGCAACATTGATCTTTTGTCTCCCTATGTTGGTTGATTTATGAGGCTGCGTACAGGAGAGTCCTTCCATGGAGAGACATGCTGTTTGCAGTTCCTATAGCCTGCGTGCTGAACAGTTGGAGCTGCCGCTACAATACTATCCTCTGAACCGATCCAGCCCCTCCTCCACGACTGTGTGTGTGTGTGTGTGTGTATATAGAGGAAGACCTGGCAATGAAAAGGGATGAAGCCCAACAGCGCAGCTTGGGAGAATGACTTCAGAGCAGGTTGATATCAGCACAACTCATCACACATGCATACGGCAGAGTCATTTCAGGCTGTTCGGAGCCTGCAGGGGGACAGGGCTCATCTTTAGCTCTTACTAACACGGCTAAACGTAATAATCACAAGAACTGAATCACTGCACTAAAGAAAATTATGCTTTCGCAATACCTTTCAGCTCAAATCAGCATAAGCCCCACACAGGATACAGAGCATCTTCAGAGGAAGGAAACTAATCTGGAGATGAATAACCACAACTGGAAATAGGAAATATATACAGCTCCACGCTTATGGATTCCTTATACACGTGTGTGTGGGTGTGTGTGCTTGGTGTACACAAAAAGCACAGAGTCAGGTGGGACTGTGCCAGCATGCACAAAGGGTGTGTGTGTTAGTGTGCGTGCGTGTTTGTGTGTGCGCGAGTGAATGTATGTGTGTACGTGCATGCGTGTGCGAGTGTGTGCGTGTTTTAAACTGACAGTATATGCTCCACAGCAGAGGTTCTCAATGAGTGGGTCGCAGATCTGTTGTGATAAGGTTCTGGGCAAAATGCAAATAATAAAATACAAATAATTAACCATAATATTTCTAATATATTAGAGAAGGGAGAAAACCCTTCCCAACATTTTGTTGTTAATGTCAAAAGGTTGTGCATTCAGTTAATTTGTGTTTTACACAAATTCCTGTCTGTGTCACCTGACAGAAGCCAAATTAATTCCATTATTAAAAAAATTAAAATCATTTAAAACTATGATAAAAATGAAGTGGATTTACATTACATTTAATCGTTTAGCAGACGTTTTTATCCAAAAACGAACATGAACAATAGAAGTAATATTGTGAAATATTATTTTAAATTTTTTTTTTAAATGTAATAAATTTTTACATGTACCGGTAATGTATTTCTGTGATGGGAAAGCTGAATTTTCAGCGTCATTACGCCAGTCTTCAGTCACATGATCCTTCAGAAATCAATCTGATATGCTGATTTGCTGCTCATGAAACAACAATTTGTATTATTTTCAATGTTGAAACCGGTTAATATTTCTGAGGAATCCGTGGATTTTATTTTCCTCTGGATTCTTCAATATACAGGAAGTTAAAAAGAACAGTGCTTATTTGTCACTGAAAATCTTTTGGAACTAGCCTATGTACTGTCACTTTTGATCAATTGAATGCATTATTGCTGAATAAAAAAATATATATTTATTTATTTCAAAAAATAAATCTAGTGCATGCTCTCATCCTCAAATCCATGAACAAAACTACGCAAAATACTAGGAAACACTCAGACTCAAGTCTACATTTAATACAGGTTCACATGCAAGGTCAATAAACATGGTTCATTTCAGTGTTCAATGACCAGTCTAAGGGTGCAGAGAGCATGAAATCCTCAAAATACAATTAAGCCAACAGTAATAGTAAGCACTCAACAGTACAGTTACTCAGGGTAAAAATGACCATACAGTTCATATTTCCTTCCATCTACACCTTTAGTGGGATGTTTATTCCAAAAGTAGTGTTCTCCCCGTAGTGGAGATTAGGGTGGTCACGGTACCAAGATTTCAGCTGTCGGTACCAATGCCAGTAAAATTTCACGGTTCACTGTAACAATTTTGGTTCAGTACCAGAGCAAGAACCGTTGAATTAAATAATCTGTTTTGTCTCATCCGTTGGTCATCAATGTCAATCATTGCAGTTTCTGATTCAATAATGCGTTTAAATATGGTTGTCAATCCAGGAACTTTAGCAGCATGAAAACCTACATTTGTATTCAGATTGTGAATGGGTAATAAACAGAAAGCAATAGAAGAACCATTCCTTTATAATTACTACGGCTGTCAATCTCTAAAGCGCAAGCTCACTGAATTCTGCACTCTAGCAAAAAAAAAAAAAACATAATAATAAAAAGCTCTTAATTGTACAATGAACCTCTTATTTACACTTTGTCAGTTATAATAAAGGGATTCACGAGGATGTGTTTTCTGTGGTGTTAGCGGATTTTGACTAACTTACTGACTAGCACCTCTGACAGGTCGCTGTGTTCACGTGCTTAACAAATATGATTGTGATTGGCTACTGCTCAAGGCTTGTAAAAACACACTGTAAATAGAAAGATTTGACACTCGGAGAGTGCTCGAACATACACGAAATAGAGCGTTTAAAAGCAGCGTCTATCAGTGAGTCCCAAATATAATCTGGTACTACCAGTACTGCAGAACTGCTGGTATGGTACCGTCAACTTTTATAGTACCGACTGCCTGGTCCTGGTACATTTGAAAACCTTAGTGGAGGTTCATGACCCCACACTCATCCTCAAGGACACGATGTACCAATAAAGATGTCAGTAAGCTCACATATCTTCAACTGTATCATTACAAAATCAATCAATTACAATCATTTCAAACCATTTTTAAGACTCCATCCATTCTTACAGGTCTACGAACACAGCACATGTATGTTCAAATCGATTTGCCATGGTTCCCTGGCAAGTGTGTTTCCATGGAAACAAGTCAGCCCATAGCCTATTCCATAGACGTGCGTCAGGGAAGCATTCGGTTTGAACAAAATTAAAATGGAAATTATATGACCCATGTCATGAGCAGTGAAACCGAAGCACATATCCATAGGCTAATCCAGGGGGGAAATCTTTATTTCAGTTACCCATGATGCCTCTCTCTGATCACTGGTAATAGCTTGAAGACGTCGTAGAGCATTGACTGAGAAACCCTAGTGTGATCTTTCCATGCAGGGTCAATCGATATGATAGTACTTTCATCCTCATCTGTAACACCACATTTCTGCAGAAGATCCCTGTTCCACACTGGTGGTCTGCTGCCTTCATCTGGTCAATCCCAACAGTTCATCATTGACCCAACACTAAAACCATCATGCAACACCTTTATGATGTCATAAAACAATTGCACCATTGCTCTGAAACATCCGCTGCAAAATGCTGAATTCAAGATGTGATCTCTTTAGATACAACAGAAAGAACAACACATTTATGCAAATGCAAAGATGCATCTTAAAAATAAAGGTTCCAAATGAAGGTCAAAACAATCCCATAGAAGAACCATTTTGGGTTCACCAAAAAAAAACTACAGTAAGTAGTTCTTAAAAGAACCATATTTTTCTTAGTGTTTAGAACTTTAATTATGAAGAACCTTGAAAGGTTCCATGGCGTGGATGTTAAAGGTTCTCCAAGGAACCATAAATGCCAAACAAAAACATGAATGCGGCATGCAAATGAACATAGTTTCCACGGAAATAAGTTCGATCCATTTATGTCTATCCAAAAATGAAAAAGAAATCCTGTCAACTGCTTCTATATCTCATACTCATCTAAAATAAGTCAAACATCAGTTTTACACGTGTGCTCTGATCCACATCATGAATCAAGCATGACATGTTCACCTCCCAAACTGCTACAGTGTGACATTGACTGATCAATTCCACTGCTTTACTATTGATCCAAAGATAAAAATAACTGAAACCATCCTGCAACATCATTTCATCATGTCAACTCATTGCGCATCCACGTCACAATAAATCAAAAACCTGACTTCATCCTCTATGCAATGAGAAGACACGTTGTTACAAACTCGACAGCCATCAGATCACACACTAATGTCTACTGAAAATACTCCAATTGTATTTACAACTCAACTTCTGCTCGGACTTTCACATCCACAGAAGAAACTAAGACCACCAGACATCGGTGTTGTAACTTGCTTGATTCATGATGTGCATCAGATCAGTGTCCACCTCCCAGTCTGCTATCCTTCCAGCCAGAGAGCAATTCCAGAACTTTACTATTGAACCAAAGCTTAAAAAGAACAAACCCTTGTGCAACACCATTTCATACTTGCTTTAAAACATCTACTCCACAATAACAAAGACCATGACCACATCATCTATGCAATGCAACGACATGTTAATTATATATGTTGCATGCAAATATAGATTCTACAGGAACCAGAAAACACAGTGTCTATTGAAAATACTCCAATTGGATGTACAACTCATTGACAACTTCTGCTAAGACTTTCACGTCCTTCTAGAAGTAAGTGACCACCAAACATCAGTGATGTGAATGTGATGCACATCACGAATCAAGCTCGCCAGTCTGCAGTGCATCTTACCAGAGTGCTCTGCTGGTCCTCCACCGTTGGCGAAGAGGGCAGAGTACAGGTGAGGGTATGTCTTCTCCAGGGCCACACAGAGCTCCAGGAAATGGTCGCTTTGCTTGTTCATGAGCATCTTCAGGAGCTGCTCCACTTTCTCGGCGCTGGAGGAGCAGTTTTGGTCCAGCTCGAAGGTTTCCTGTTCGCTGAGGCTTCCCGATTTACTCAGCAACTCTATCAGCTGGCCCGCATCCGTGATGGACTCCAGTAAGTTCTGGTGGTACTGGTGGAGTAACTCTTTGTGCTTGGGCTCCATTGCAGTTCCTACAGTTCTCTAGCTAACTAGCTAGCTCCGTGCTATCGCCGTAGACCCAATTCCCCTCACACAAACCCGATGAATGCAGCAGCAACTTCCTCCTATCCGCTCACTTGTAGGATTTGAGCCACGGCGCCATGAGATGTGATGGCTTAATCAAGCGGGGTTTCATTACAAACAGCAGAAAGGCACAGAAGCCATGTTTGTTGCCTGAGGCTGTTGACTGCACTAAACAGCGAGACATTTCTCCCGGATCACTTACGCGAGGCAACTTCGTCTATTTTTCCCTGCGCTTCCGTGGAGAGCATGTTCATCCGCGTTTATAGTTTCTTCTTGGGCATTTATTTGGCGCTGTGCGGACTCAAGTGTGAGCAAAAGTAGCGCAACTCTTCTAGCGTTCCCTACTCAAACTGTACGCTCCGCCATGTCTCGGTATCTCAGCAGCTGCTGCCTGCTGTCAATCAACTTCCCGTGCAATGTCCATATTTGGTAAAATAGGCGGGGATTTCTCCGAGACACACCTGGTTTTCTCCAATGGGCGTGCACTACTGTTCAAAATTTCGTGCAAAAAAGGGCTACACAAGTTATGAAGATAATGCATCATGACATAACAAGTGCAAAGGGATTTTACGCTGGAACATGTGCTGTACAACGCAGCCTGTTTGCATATGATTTTTATTAAATGTGACTGTGCTACTTTGTGATTTTATAGTCACAATATTTAAATACATAAATACATACATAAATAAATACTTCTAAAACAAGGCAACTGGATGCTAGCCAGTCATTGGTGCTCATTGGATAGCCTACACGAGAGGTAGGCTAAATATCACATGAAACAACAAAAATATTCCAAGGCACTCACGTGCATAAAAAGACTTACATAAATACAACATAAAGACAACATAAATCTGTTTTGATGACTTATCCCAGACTAGTTAATTAAAGGCTTTTTACGCTTAACCACGTGGGCGCCTTGGAATATTTTGTTGTTTGTATATTTAATATTTATATAAATAAATACATTTAAAAATGTGAATTTGGTGTTTTGGAAAATGGTAGCTGATCATAAAAGGTTGTCATGCAAAGCAATATAGCACTGTAATAATACCATAATGTAGTCATTGCAATAGCAAACGGAGTGTAAGAAAATGTAAATAATTGGATGCTAATAAAATATCCTCTGTGTTCTTCCATATATTCAGATATTGTCTGTCATTTCTGGACATTGCAGGTGAACAAGTTTTATAAAATAAAATAAAAGTTGGCTACTCTTTATTTTGTGTCTTTCTTACATGCTTACATAAACAACTAATAATAATAATAATAACAACTACAACGTAGTTCATGTTCTTCATTACAGAAGTATAGGCTATGTGAAGGCCAACTGTAAAATAAAGTGTGACCAACATTGCAAACGGAAAAAAAACCTTACTCAGTATTTGTCTCTGTCCAGTCAGTCTAACAAGTAATGTAACAATACTTAAATCAAGAGATAATACATGTGAAGCAAAATCACTCAAGATATGATTAGGCTGTCTTGTTTTCTGAAAAAAAAAGAAGAAAAAAAGTATCAGAATTAAGAATTTATGCTTAAAACAAGAAAAATATCTGTAAGACAAATAAAGTTAACAAAACGAGAAAACAAGTTTATTTTTCTTATTCCACTGAAATACTTTTTTAATTCTCAATTCATTTTGATATTATGTTTTTTAATAGAAAATAATACTTAATATCTTAAGTCATTTTTCTTTTCAAGTAACTTAATTTAAGTTTTTTATTGTATTTTTTTATCTGTAATGTAAAACAAGACAAAAATGCAGTAAATTATACATTTTCTGAGATTTATATTTCATGACCAAACCCCAAACTCCACGTTCTTGTTTTTATTTATTTTAATTTTTTTTTTTTTAGTTCTGGATAGCATGTGAAAAATATTTCTGTAATTTATTTTCTAAACTGTCACAGTTTATTTGATATCAGCCAAATGAGAAGCATTACATTTCTGATTTATGGCTTTGTGGAACATCCATCCATTCTTGATGCTCAAAGTTCCCATCACCGTGCTGAAGCAGCAACAGTGGGAGCTGAAAGAGTGTTTACACTTCTTCATTAGATGACTTACATCATTAGCAGCAGCTCAGACCACTTTATGGATGAAGAACTAAGGTTACGTGGAGTTCGCGTGGCTATAAGAGCTGCAGCTGGTTTTTTTGCATAATGAAAAGAAGATTAGTAAGTATCCGGTCAATTATCAGTTAGCTCACCTCAAACATGCAACGAGAGATAAACGTGGGATTAAAACGGATTGAGTCATTTTATTGGACTACCAAGATAACAAGAAAAGGATGTTTGTCTGACACATGCAAACACGATGAACTAATGAACTCGGTTCTCACGGCACCTCTATGTAGCCTCCTTAAGCAATTGATTTTGTTTCTGCAAATGTTATGCAAGATCAAACAGAGTGTGCAGTAACGTTTGGAGAAATCTGTAATCTTTTAAAGTCGGCGAAATGGAAGTTGCAATAGTCTTTTCTTCTTTGCAAAATCCGTGTGCAAAAAAAAAAGGACTTGATTTTGTCGGGAATTGATTGGATGTGACAGGTTGTCCCGCCCTTGAGCCAGTAAACACGTCATCAGAGAAGAGATGTCATTGCACAAGGGAGGGGAAATTATTTTGATTAAGGATTAGGGTCGGAGCCGATAATGGGCAGCACTCCGACATAGTATTCATGCCATAATATGGTAATGATTCTGAACTGTAAAAAGGTGTATAGTAGCCTGGGAAAACCCAGACCACTCTCAGTTGTAACTGAGTTAGGGTCTGGCAAAGCTCCATAGACAATTCATTTCCACAGGGGCGTCACCAACGGACGTCGGATAGATCTAAAACCAATCAGAGCGATGAATGACATGACGTATGCAGAGCGACGGAGAAACATCTCGAGACTCTCAGCAATTCTCTGTTTGTGTTAACGAAAATGACCATTTTAAATCGCTTGAAACAGACGCGATAGCTGATTCGAACGAGTGATGTTGTGATGTTCCACGGCGGCATCCATCTTTGTAATGTACAAAATCTGCGTCACCGTCTCTGCTCTGTCGTCATCGTGTAAAGCCCGCCCCAACGTTTCTGATTGGTGCCGCGATTTCAACGGATTGGAAATGGGTTTCAATGGGCTCTTTGCCAGACCCACTTGCAGAGCAAATCTAAATTTGCCGGAAGTGGTCTGGGTTTCCCCAGGCTAGGTGTATAGGCTACCTTCACATGCTTGTAAAACTTGAAATTATAATGTGTAAACTTGTAATTTTCTGAGAGCTAAGACTTGTACCACCTGACCACAGCAGACTGATCGGTGTATGACATCAAATTACAGCGGGAGAGATTAGAAATAGTCGTTTTAGGCTATTTACGGTAATTGCGACATGACGAGAATGCACCATTTAGCTAAACTGCGCGTCCAGCAACTCGAATTCAATTTCCCAGATCGAGGTCCAGTTCCTTTCTTTCATTCTGATCCCTACTGTCATCCAAATCCAATAAAGCCATAAAAAGGCCAAAAATATAGGGTACAATGGGGCTAAAAGCGCACCCTGGGTAAAAGGCGCCTTTGATTTTATTATTCCTCTAAACCACTAGATGGCACAAAAACGTGCCACAGCACTTTACAAAACATCCGCTTTTCAACAAGATGCACGTGGAAATTTGGCTGATCCTCGACGCGATCGCGGGCAGCAGCGCAAAGTTGATTCTGTGCTAATTTGATCCAATATTTGATGTTTTTAAAATGTTGTGGATTTAAAGATGGGGTATGTGATTTGCAAAACGGCTGGCAGATTTTGAAAATACACAACTCAAATGGTCCTACCTTCTTTCCTTTGACTCCACCCATTCAAAGAACATGGACATGGATGGGGGGAGGGGGGATGGTACGACCGATTGATTGACGCACTTACTGTCCAATGATTCTAGGTGGTCTTGGAAATGATTGGCTGGAGTTTTTCGAGTCCTGCCCGTTCCACAGATGATTAAATTGCTTAATTTTATTTCAGTGCTTCTAACTCAGTGGCTGTAAGTGGGTTAGGAATAGGATTTTAAGTGATTTTGAAAAAATGGCCAAAAAAGAGAATTACATACCCCATCTTTAAGTACCAAATGAGAATCGCTAAAATTATTCAATAAATTTTGAAACAAAGGTCTTCTTAATGATTTTCAGTTTTGTTCCATGTAATTAAAGCAACAGTTTTTCTATAAAGGAAGAATATGTAAAAGTATGGTATTTGGGGTAAATGGCGCCCCTGCTGCTGGGGTGAAAGGCACAATAATTAACATGATAATAAACAGCTGGCTGACGTTTCCATTTGTTGACATGACATGGTTAAGTTGGGTGTCCACCTTGGAGATTATCATATTTAATAAAACCATCTTATTTTAAAATAAGATATTAATCATAGCATATGATAAAATATCATTATATGTTATTTTAAATTATTACAGGATCTCCCTCAATGCTTTCAGAATCTTTACTTTTTAAAATAATTTTGTTTCTGATTTTATTTTACATTTTAATGAACAAAAATTAATTATTTTATTTATCAAAATAAACAGAAAATAGTACAAACTTTTCTAAAGTGATTGATTTAAAGAAGTAGGCCTATTAACAGTATTTGTATAAATAGTGTGCCTTTTGCCCCATGCTGGTGAGCCTTTTGTCCCGTGTGTGAGGTAAAAGGCCCAATTTGCCACCTCATAAATTTATAAGATCTTTAAATTATTTTATGATTTATTTTCACACCAAATCTGTTGCTCCATATGCATCAATGTTCAATAGAAACGGGAGGAGTGAAAAGCACATTTTTCTGAAGGAAACTTTTTTCCTAAAATTTTTTTTATGAGAGCACATGAAACAAAATGTGTATGCAAAAAAACAAACAAAAAAAAAAACATTATAGCCTAATAAATGCTGCAATATTACATTAAAAACATGATTGTATCGTGACGTTAAATCCAGCTGACAGAACTAACAGGACTAAGAAGCACAGCAAAGCAGGGTATGCTACTCCCATCTAAGAAACCTTCTGACACTGCAAATTGGTTGTTGTAAATTGAAGCTACACAGCACTCCCACGTGAAGTAGAAATGAGTGATGTCAATGTTCTGACGCCACTATAATCAACAACAGCCAATTAGAGAACACGTCTGTATACACACTTCTCCAGAACCGGGAATGATGTTAAAATATTGATACAGAACATCAGCTCTTTCTTTGTTTGCATTGCGAATAATTAAAGAAAAACTCATAGAGACCTTCACATAAAACAGTTGTTGTAATAGATTGATGTTGTACAGACTGGAATTACTATGGAGTTATTTATAGTTAATTCTATCCAGGCTTGTGAGTATTTCCTGTAAATAGCATGCATGCAGAGGGAAAACAATAAGAGATTAAGGTCTCAAAGAGAGAGAGAGAGAGGGGGGGGGGGGGGGGGGATTTAATGCGTATGAACAGATGTTTGGTTTTATCTTATCTTTTACTGGTTAGATATAAGTTGATTGCTCTTAGTGAAGCCTCGTCTTCTGGTATTTGTAAACCCTGAATAATCAGGACAAAAGTTTTTAATTTTGAATGAATTTTTATTTAATTTATAACCTAAATGCAGAAAGACTGCAGTTTTAGGCAAGTTCTAAAAATAAATGAATAAAGTAAATAAATGTTTTTTTGTGTAATAAAGGGATAAAAGTGAAAGAAATCACACTATTATTTTCATGTTTTTAATAATACCATGCATTTAATGTAATTTTTCCACCTCCATCGTTGTATTTGAAATGGACAAGGCAAGTCTGCCCTCTATTGGTGTAAATAAGAATATAACTCCTGTAAATATAAGTCTAAATACGAATGGCAGCTTTGGCATTCACTGTCTCGCAATATTTATTATCAAATATTTAATTAGTTATATCCATCCATCCAAGATATTTGCTTTCAACCCTTTAGACTTAGAGCAAACACTATTAGTCAATGGAAAAATTGGCGTAGGCTATATTATTATACAATACATAATAAGAGTCCATTTCCCACAAAAATCGTTCAGGGATTGGGAATGATTTAAAAAAGTCCCCGCCATCTTGCGTTCTCGATGAACTTGTCTAACTAAATAACGCTCATGTAACTTGCCGTCCTCAGCAGAGCAGTTGATTTGAAGAGTTGGACGGCATTAGATTTGAGCTGATTTGGAAGCAGTGACACTTCAGACTCGGGAGGGGGTCGGGAATGATGCATGTATCCTATGATTCACACACAGTGAGCTAACCTCCTTAGCTTTTAAAATCTTTGTTAAACACAGTTAATTACAATTGACATAAATAGTAACAGGATACACGAAATATTCAGCTTTCTTGGCTACTTTTTTTCCCTTTATTAAAGGGATAGTTCACCCCAAAATGAAAATTCTGTCATCATTCACTCACCCTCAAGTTGTTCCAAACCTGTATAAATGTATTTCTTTTGATGATGGAACCCATAGTAAGGTAAAAAAAAAAAAAAAAAACTACGTAAGTCAATGCGGGGCCCATCATCTCAAAAGTCTACAAAAAATCGTCTTTATGTTCAGCAGAATAAATACATTTATACAGGTTTGGAACAACTTAAGGGTGAGTTAATGATCACAGAATTTGAACTCGCACACACACACACGTCCAATTATGATTACGATCATTTTTGCCAAGGTAATGTCACTTTAGATATGAATTTCCCTATCTTTATTCTGTTTATTGTAATGGCTTTCATGCCTCATTTAGTAGGATTAATTATATGAATGCGTATATTAATATTTATCAGGGTGTTTTGAGGTCACAGTTGAATTAGCTTCAGAAGTCAGCACTGATAGTAGCCTACCAAGGGGGCTGTTGAAGAAATACCAAGTAAATTTGAGTTGAACGCTTGAGTTGAATCTCTTTCAGGCAGGATTTACTTAGCATTTCATAATGTTTGGCTCTGTACAGAGTAAGCAAATGAGAAACACAAAGACAGCACCATCATCTCTTTTTTTGACTCAATAGCGAGGTGGTTGGCAATCACAATGGCTACATCAACAACAAAAAAGTTTATAGTTAAAAAAAATCAACAGATTTAATTATGCATATGATGCAGTAATTTGTATATATACATTTCTTTCCTATAAAATGCTCATGTTTATGCCGAACATGATGACGAAAACTAACATTTATGGCACATTTTCCCCAGTATATTATGCATTACTTAAAATACATAAATGTGTAAAACAAATATTTTGGCATTCA
Source organism: Phoxinus phoxinus (assembly GCF_949152265.1). Lineage (NCBI taxonomy): Eukaryota > Metazoa > Chordata > Actinopteri > Cypriniformes > Leuciscidae > Phoxinus > Phoxinus phoxinus. The sequence continues at coordinate 7,180,190 of NC_136889.1, read as the reverse complement.
GATGTGTGCACGATACTTTATCCAGAATTTTCTTGCGATCAACTTGCAAACTAAGCATACTTGGAGGAAACATATGCATCCAAAACACATGCACTCTTTCTGATATAAACAATAATTCGTTCAGCCACTGCTTTCAGCATAGAAGGCACATAAAGATATATAGTTTGCTACTTTTACAAATAAAGACAGCACGAAAAGAGCAAGAAATGTAACGTGCAGAATATACTGAATGCACACAAGTGCCTTTGCATTGAGTACAGTAAAACATGCAAGTATGTAATAGAGTGCAAAATAGAGTAAGGCGTAAGATGTGTATAAAATGTGGCGTGGCTTCATGTCCTCTGTGTCGCTGATCATCCGTAGCCTCTAATCGCTTCCACCACAGAGCTTCAGCAGTAGTTTCTTATAATCCCCTGAAGTGTCTCCCTATAAATGCACATTAGTTTGATTACACATATTGTTATGGATCTGTCATTTTCATTTCTCAAAAAATGTAACGCATAGTTTGAGGGGTGGTTAACACAGGCACTCACAGATATGGCTGTGTATAGAGATTTCCCATACATCTTTGCGTATTCCTGACGAATGTCCAGCATGTCCACCTCGGAGCGGGTCACCATGATGCGAGTCAAAGTGCGATCCTTGGTTCCTGCTCCCTGTGCAACCAAAACAGCGACTTTTGTTTAGTTTTTGAGCGTGCTCTGAAACCCTCTCGAAACTCTTAGGCCACTTCCACCTTTCTTCAAATCAGAATCCATGTACCGCCTAGTTATAACCAGTGTTCCTCCACAAATGATTTCAGCATTGAGCAAACCTTATAATAACATTACGGTTACTATTAATAATATTACTGTCGTTATAATTATAATTACATTATATATTATGTTATAATATAAACAGTTTGCAGTCCAATTCAAAATATTATCAGGTTTCACACTCTTTTTGACCTGTTCCAGTCATTTGTAATTTCAGACCTTGGCATAGCTTAAAAAAAATGTAAAAAAAAAATTGGGCTATTCAAATTATAAATAAAATAAGAATGGGCTATTCAATTGAGTTTTTATATTAAAATGTTATATTAAATATGAAATAATTATCAAATAAATGCATAAATATTTTATTATCAATATAAAGTATAAAATGTAAACTAAATATAATATAAATATATATATACAATTTTATATTATAATTTATACTTTTTATTTATGTTTAATTAAAAAATAAAAAGTAACAATTCAAAAAGAATGTATTCTAATCTAGAAAGATTTTATTTTTTTTTATTTTTTTTTATAAATAAATCACCCTATAAATACATTAATATAAAAAATATTTTTTCCAACTATAAATAAATCTGGCATACAAACTAGAGCCACTCTGTGTACTTTTTTTTTTTTTTAAGTTGCCAGCTACCGCCAGCATTTTTGATCATTTTCACAAAATTTTCATGGCCCCCTGATTATTTTGCTATATGAATATCTGAACATGCAATATATCAAAAGAAAGAACAGAGCTCTGCTTCATTTAAATGTGTGTAAAAGCAGCGTTTTGAACAAAAAGCTGAGAAAATCACGTTTTTGTCAAAGACTACAGTGCATAACCAATGCTTTTGTTTCGTGTTTCTGCTTTTTTGCCTGTGTTTTGATTCATAGATTTTGTATCAGAAGATGTGTTATAGCGCCCCCTACCATATAACAGTGAAAACACTTATTGCTGGAAAATTCCGTCAATGGCGGGGAAGCATTGTTTTATAAATGATGGAAAATTCCATCAACGGCAAGGAAAGAGTTAACACAGTTTGACTTCAAACAAAATGACTTCTAAACTATGGCTTTGTTGTAATTAATCATGATTAGGCTTCTCTTTTCCACTAACACTAGACAATACAGCTGAACCACACAGAGAAGAACGAGTCTCACCTTCATGGCCTTGTAGAGTCTCTCAGCAAAGTAGGCCGGTGTGTTCTTGATGCATTTCACTGCATACAGAGAAACACATTTAGACTCACCATATGCAAATCACCCTGCAGCTAATAATACATCTAACAACACAGCAAGCAAGAGAATCTTGAAACTTAAATGGACAAATAAAACAAAATGAAGACAGACCAGGCATTCATCTGAAAGTGAAAGTCATTTAAAAGAGAAAAACGGACTGTTCAGAACAGCAAACTGAAAAGACACACCTCGTTATGAACATGTCACAGACTGAAAGGAAGTCATGCACTATGAAACAGCAAGCACATTTGTCAGCTACTTTATGTGTTATGGCACACTTATGGTTTATGAATCACGTTGTGTGATTAAAAACATATTACCACATATTTACCCTATAACAGCTTTACTCTTAAACGGGCAGCAGGATGGAGAGCAAGTTAAAAAATACAATTATAAGGGTTTAATGAGAAGATTTCCTCAAACGATTATAGATGGCAGATCAGAAAGCTCACCGACAGCCAGCATGCCACTCTCCAGGTCTCCAGACATCTCTCTATCGATACTCTTCTCGATGTCTCTGCCACACATGTGCTGGTACTCATTAAACACTGCAAACAGAAACACACATAATGCCTTAATACAATTAATATTTCTGTAAACACAGAGATCACAAACAAACGGTCGTTAATGAGCATGGGAGAGTACAGCAATGAACTTTAAAACACAATCAATACTTTTAATTACAAAGCAACACCAACATATTGTTCATTAAACTGTCCCCTCTGGATGAATGGAATACTAGCTTACCGTTTAATAAATATTCTGCAATATACACTGTTGTTCAAAAATTTGGGAACAGTATGTTTTTGTTTTGTTTTGAAAATAATTGGTATTTTTATTCAGACAAAAGTATATTTACGGAATAACGACATTTATAATGTTACAAATTATTTCTAACGGTCTAATCCTGCAAAAAAAGTTTAAACTGTTTAAAAAAAAAACATTTATAATAAGAAATGCTTCTTGAGCACCAAATCATATTAGAATGATTCATGGAGGTTCATATCATGTGACATTGATGCTGAAAATTCAGCTTTGCCATCACAGAAATAAGTTACTTTTTAAAAATGCATCAAAATAGAAAACAGTTCTTTTGAAATGTAAGAATATTTAACAATATTACTGCTTTTGACTGTACTTTAGAGCAAATAAATGCAGCCTTTAGTGAGCATAAAGAGGGTCGCACACCGGACGAGAAGCGCAGCGCCATGCCGCGTTTTTAAAATTCGAACACATTATTTTCTACGAGTGTACACACAAAAACACAAAATGTTCAAAATCTTGCCGCGCCACAGAGCTCCATTTACATAGTTTTATACATTAAATTTACATTTATTTGTCTCAAATCGTTGTTAATGTATACTGACTTCACCCTGTGCTGCAATATACATTTAGTTTTACATTCATTTACAGAAATCAGCTGCTTGAATGAAAATTGCTGATGTTATTGGATTTTCAGGTGATATTCTCAATTCATTCAGTTAACGGACGCTCTGAGGTAAAGTGTTCAGACTGCAGGCTTGGCAACGATTGTATTTAATTGTACAGTACTATCATAACATAGTACAGTCATTATCTTAGTTCCATAATTTTCTTAAACATAACAATATCAGTGGCCATAAACTGAGAAAGTGCTCGTCCAGTGTGCAGTTAGTAAGTAGGTTGATTTAGAGGCGTATTCAAGTGTTTCCGCTGGAAAACATGTCCAGTCATGAGTCAGAATTCTCATAATGACAACTACAGCCTTGGCAAGAGTTGGTTGACTGCAAGGCATGATCCAAAACTGAAACTGTGGCTGCCCATGTGGAAGAATTGGGAAGTTCTACACACTTTTAAGGCCCAGATATACTTCAAGCTAAATTGACGAACTAACGTTCTTAAGCCGGATTTGAGCCAAAGCAGCAGCTATGTATAATACATCATAATCACTTCTTATTCAATATGTAACAGTACAGTAATCTTGACAAACAGGTTTGGAGATTTTGCTCTTTCCCTATTCAAGTAGAGATGAGCTGTACCAATTACCTAGAAAGAAAGCAATCTGTGGGTGGCACAGAGAGAACAGCCCTACCTAAAAAGGACTTTAACTTGATAAAAGAACTCTACTATTGCAGTCGAAGGGTCATGACGTACCTGCTCTGAGGTGAGCTTTGCTCCGAGCACACAGGACGGCATTGAACTTAGACTCATCTGTGCCGAGTTTATTTTCCCCTGCTTGATACAGATTCTGCAGCAAAACACAAATAAAGTATAGTAGGCACTCTTCAAAGACTGAGGAATGAATATATATATATATTTGAAATATTTCAATAATTACCTGAGCATCCTGTTTGGCTAATGATATGTCCACTTTATCACTCTCATCACGATTACCCTTTAAGGTGATAACAGGAAGAATCACTGATTTGACTCAAACTCAAAATATGAAGTGTTCAGTGCACTAACTTGGATGGGTTAAATGCAGAGGACTAATTCTGATTATGGGTTACCATACTTGGCCCTCACATGTCACTTTCACTTTTATAAAACAAAAGCACAGCATCGGTGTACCTGGGCAAGAGAAACCAGAAGTCTGCGGAAGTGTCCAGATGTTTCACTAATTATGGCATCGTCCAGTGTTTTCTTATTCTCTAAAACAGGAACATTGAGTGTTATCCATCACAACTCACCACGCTTTATTGTCAAGCTTTAAATGACATGTACCATATCCTTGATTGGGAAGTAATCAAATCTGTAATTGCAGAGGGAAGGAATTAAGTGATATGAGTCAAGTACGTACCAGCTTTGAAGATTTGATTGATTTCTCGGATCTCTGCATTAGAGCGAGAGGCCAAGATTTCAATCAGACAGGCTTCATCTGTCCCTGCTCCCTGTGAAACAATCAGCAGATTACTTTTGTATTAATGGCATATCAAAACATCGAATCAAATCTTTTTTTATCCGTGCACTGTAAAGGAACAGTTCACTTAAAATGTAAGCTGTTGTAGATGCGTGTACATTCTTTAGAAATTCTCCTTTTGTGTTTGGTAAATTGTTCCTTTAAGGCCCAGAGAACAGTGTTACATATTAGCCTATGGTTCAATTGCTAAATGATTTTGACTTTTATGCTCACCAAGGCTGCATTTATATGAACAAAAACACAGTAAAAACAGTAATATTGTGAAATATTATTACAACTTAAAATAACTGTTTTCTATTTTAATATATTACAAAATCTAATTCATTCCTGTGGTGCAAAGCTGAATTTTCAGCATCAGTGTCACATGATCCTTCAGAAATCATTCTTTTTTTTTCCCTGAATTCTGTTAATAAAGTACTTTCACAAACCTTGATTGCCTCTCTGATCTCACTTGCATCTAACTGAGCTGGAGTCTTCAACATGGCCAGCACCACTCTCTCAAAGTTCCCTGAAAGCTCAGACTTCAGGTCCTTGACCAAGTCCTGTAAACAATGGGTTACATGAATGCACAACGTTGCTTATCTTAAAGCTGCCGTCGGCAACATTTTTTTGATCAAATTCAGTGAAATTGACACTATAATCCGACAGAACAACATAAATAAGGTGGTTTTAGAAAAAAACCCGAGCTTCTAACTCCACCTGGAGCGTGTTATTTTGTTTTGCAAAAATCCACCGCTCCCAGATCATCGGGTCTAAACAGTGAGATCTGACTGTCAATCACAGATCCCCCTCCCTCGCGCAGACGCGGACATTACAATATCACATGCACACAACACGCCTGAAGTTCGCCTGAAGATTGTACGAAGCGTGATGGCAGAGAGAAAATCTAATAACAAGCTTCCAATTCCTCGGTTATTGCTATCTATGGATAGATTAGCCAGGGCAGCCTACCTCCGAGTCTATGGTGTTGATCGATGCTGAAGAGACGGACGCGTTCACAGAAAATCAGGTTCACGCACTGATGATGGGCGGGTGCTCGTTGGTAGTGGGGGAGGGGCATGAGAGTTGTAAACATTAAAAATTGTGTCTAAGTCCACTCAATCTGCCAGACTTGCCGACGGCAGCTTTAAAGACCCCATAACATAATATGGGCTTTGTTGTTTATTTGTTAGCCATTTAGTTCTTTTCTGCATTGGGGCTTTGATGATATACATGCAAGTGTTGACAAAATTATCTTAGCCTCTTTATTTTTAGTCTTCGTCCTTTGGGAAAATGGACCAAAAATACTGATGTCTCATCTTGTACTCAAGGAGCGTTTACAAACATTTGTCCAATCAAATGCCCTCTAGAATGAGAAAAGTCCCTCCCACTAATACCACCTGCCTCTTATTATATAATAGCAAGTAGCAACTCATGATTCACAGCTGTTAAGAAAGATGACTAGCTGTTTAAAATAAACCCATGTGAAATAAGTCAAAGCTCTGGAGGGACTGCCGCTCCATCTGCTGAACAGCAAATATCGAAAAATCTCCAATGCTCTACATTACCTTTCCGTAGGCAGTCTTGTAGGACACCAAGAGAGGTACACGCTGCTTGGTGGAGCGACTTCCAAGCAAATTAATGATGGCTTGTTCATCAGTGCCTGTTGAAACATGTGCTTGTGTATTAGCAGCATAATAAACAGATGAGTCATTTTCAGGGAAAGCTCCTATTGTATTCCATGTTATTCTAAAATAAAGCTCTCAGTATTTGAACATCTGCCGTCTGTATCACAAAGCGGTCAAACTTAACAAGATTAATAATAGATAGAAATAAAATAAAAAGAACAGAACACCTTTTACCCTCGAGGGAAATTAAGTGACGCTGCTTGCCAAGAAATAGAGTAAAGGCCTCGATTATTCTTCAAGCGAAATCAAAGAAAAACATAAACAAAATCAGGCCAAAATGATGTTTGTTAACCGTTTGTTTCAGGTTTTTGTTTCAAAAGTATGCTCCGGCTGGTAAACATTAGTCTATTGGTTTATTACTCTATTACATAATAGGTCAGTTTGCTCTGCAGCTCCGACCTTCTTCGACTTGGAAATCTTCTTCATTTCTTCCGTTCAGTATTTATTTTGTTATTGAGAGGAAAGCGTGCAGCACATTTTTACATATTCGTCTCAGAAGCATGGGCAGCGTCGGCATGTTCGCTAACAGTATGCCAATTCTCAGGTATTTCAAACTTCTTTTCATCCGTAAGCGAAAAGCGAGAGAACTTTGCAGAGAATATATCAAGGCCTTAAGTGGAAAATGAACATGAAACATAACCCACCGAAGCCCTTCATGGCCTTCCTGAGGACATCCGCGTCTTTTAGCGGATCAGCTCCGGGGAAGTCTTGGATGCTCCCTCTGAATCCACGCTGCAATTGAACAACAGGGAAGTTAGGACAAAAATATATAATGCAAAAAATTCCACACACAAATACAATTAATTATTTAATTGAGTTAATTTCCTGTACATTGATAGCTGGAACAGCAGGTGCACCTCCTCCGTAACCTCCGCCGTATCCGGGCATGGACGGGTTGGGTGAGGGTGCTTTGGGATAGCTAGGCACGGAAGGATTGGGTGCTGGGGCGTTTGGGTAGCCCGGCATCTGCTGACCAGGGGCTGGCCCACTAGGGTATCCCATTCCTGGACCTTGGGGCATACCTCCTCCTGGCTGAGGGTACAGGCCATAGGGCTGGTTAGGGGAGGGGGCTGGTGGGCCCCCAGGTTGGGGGGCGGGATAGCCACCAGGCACTTGAGAGAACATGGATGGATTTGGGCTAAATCCACTATTTGCAGCGAACTGATTTGCCTGTGATGGAAACATTTGAGGGGGGGCGAAAAAAGCACAAAGCAAAAAGCAAGCATGACAGTTAGGACAGTAGAGCAGAAGTTTCAGGAAATTAAACATATACAGCCTTGAAATGACAATACTGACGGACAAAGGGATGATTAAGGCCAGGACAGGGAGATAAGGAGGATGTTGAACAAGTGTGCATTCATGGAAAGGTTTGTTTGCATAGGGTGGCTTTGCACTGAAACGTTTCTGTTGACTTAAGCCACTCGCATCATATTGCACATGGTTGTCACAGTGACACTGTTTTGTAACATTTAAATGATGGAAGAACTTCCACATTCACAAATTTCCCCTTGCTGTGACCCTAAATGCAGAAGTACTGCAGAGGAGTAATGAAACCAGTTCACACTACACAAATAATTATATCAAAAGCAGTGGTTAACCAATATGTGTGTTTTAATGGCTGACACTCACACCAAAATCTAGAAAGCAAGGTAGCCGATTGCCAGAATATAAGTGTTTCTTCAACTTTTAGCCACTTTTACGTCCCAGAGGTTGAACTACACCCAAGGGCAGCATACATTTTAAATTATGACACAGGAAATTCCTTTTAGTGATTTATAAACCTTCCCTTGTGAAAAAGAGGTGTGCTTGATTGTATTAAATATGCACTTGTAGTGTACTTCAAATATTAAAAGTATATATATTTTTTAAAAACTGTACTTGCAGATAAAATAACAGTAATTAAATAAAAGGCCACTAAAATGTACTTAAAAAGAGAACACTTTCTAAACACAAGTACACATTTAAAAAGTGCACTTTGTAGTCATATCCAATTAAAAGCTTTACTTTAAAGTACATATTAAATCATTGTTTTAATAAACTCGTCACTCTTTAAAAATGTACACTTTTTCTGTTGTGTTGACCAACATATACATGTAAAGTACTTAATTATCATTTAACTGTAGTGTGTTGTTCGATGTTGCATTTAAAGTTAATGTTTTAAATATACTAAATTGCACCTGCATCGCTACAAATGTGTAATTACAAATATACCGTAGTTAAATACATACAATTTTCAATAGAAATGATATTAAAGTATATTTTAGTTTACCATAAAGGCTTGTCAGTATATTCAGCAGTGCAATAAATAATAAATACACTAAAATTAACATGAAAATAAGTGCCCCAAAACATTATATTCAGTTTGCACTGAAGTATATTCTTTTAAAGTATATTATTTCTGCAATAAGTACTCTTTTTTTTTTTTTTTTTTTTTGTATGCATAGTGTACATCCTTTTCACAAGGGATAACTTCAAACACATTTAAGTAACCCTCTCCGCTAGAGAAAGAAAACCAAACAATTTCAATTCTTAATGATATTACTTAATTACATGGCTCTTTGTCTTGGTATCTTAAGTAATTAGACAATGTCTATGCTTTTGTGCACATCCCAGTTTTGGGTGAATTATTGCTGCAATAGTTAAATGGATCCACACTTGTTCACATTTCCTCTGTTGAGTAAATTTGATTACGGAGCAAACTGTAAGAAGCTTGTGCATCAGTAAATCGAACAGGGTCAAATTTGTTGGTCAAAGCACATTTGGATGACAGATAAATTATAAAAGATCAATGTCATGGTCACAAGAGCACAGTTTTGTAAAAAGCTGATAAAGAAAGGATTTGATGCAATATCAGCCAAGGCTGTGGATTTCATGCTGACTGGAATCAAATTACCTGCATCTGTTAAGAATGGAGACCAATGTCATTTCTGACATCGTTTCATTGTAGAACTTACCATTCCTTGGATATTTGATGCATTGAATCCGGCATTCGGCAAATTATCCAGGCCAATAGGAGCACCCCAACCTCCTGCAAATGCATGCATTTAAAACAAGAACATAAACAAAAACCTAAAACCCCACACAAATTATGACTGAACAATATCATTGCACTTCACAGTTAACATGACATCAAAACCACATTTACTTATAATAAAAAAATGTGTTCCTGATATTATTGTGCACGGTTCTCTGGTGCATGTTCTTCCAAATAGAAAAATCTAAAAACTTGGTCTGCCTTTTAAATTAATTTTCTTTCCGACTGATGTCTCAGATCTTTCTTACTTTTCAAAGCACCTCCAATCACCTGACTCAATTCTGCTATATAATGTCAACATTCCAGCCAACAATCCCAAAAATTCATGTCGTGCATCTCGCTTATTGACTATCCTGTCTCACATGTCAGATTACAGAAATAAAATAGGCTGTGAACATCACTTCATGCTGACTTCAAAATACAGTGTGTATAAGGGAAATCTGGATACATTGTGTATCACATGTCAGGCTAATAATAATCTAGACATCAACTTTTGATCATTATTCTGTGCAGTACCCTGAGGGCCCCGCATCACCCCATCTTGTAACTATATTTTTAAAAAAATCCTTTTTAGTTCTGAACCTGTTTTGATGTGATTTGACAAAACAGATAGTTATTTCAGACACCTGTCATGCCTGAGGCGTTCCCCAAAGCATCATCGACGCAGTGAGAGTTCCCTTTCAAAAGGGAACAGAAACACTGATGAGTCCAGAGCAGCCGGTTTTGTTATGGTGAAGTGTCAGGTAACACTGCACACTGACGCATAATTAAGATATTGCTGCTACGTGTTTGTACATCTACTTTTAAATATAAAATTGAACTCTTATAACTTGTATATTTGGTCAGTTGACATGGAATAATGCTTTTTATGATTAATTGAGTAAATTACTTTATGGATTAATTTTTAAATTAATTTGCCAAACCCCAACACCATTTAAAATGATCAAGTGAAGGCAAAATAAATAAATACACTACAATTCAAAAGTTTGGGGTCAGTAAGGCTTTTTTAAGAAGCATCTTATGCTCACCAAGGGTGCATTTATTTGATCAAAAATAGAGTAAAAAACTGTTATATTGTGAAATATAATTCCAATTTAAATGAATATTTTCTATTTGAATATATTTTGAAATGTGATTTATTCCTGTGATCAAAGCTGAATTTTCAGCATCATTACTCCGGTCTACAGTCTCACATGATCCTTCAGAAATCATTCAAATTTTTTTTGTTGAAACCAGTTGTACTGCTTTACAGAACAGAACAGTTCAAAAGAACAGCATTTATTTGAAATAGTAAATACTTTTGTAATGTTAACAAATATTTCTGTATGAACAGTCAGATATAACACCAGATAAAACAAAATAGCAAAAACTAGCAATCTGTTTCACTTTTAATTTGATATGCAATGCATGTGACTTCAGCAATATGAATACATTCATGTTTGACAGCGCATATAGCAAATTATCTGCTTATATTATTATCTTATAGCAAACAATGTGACATTCAGTAAGTAGTAAATAATGAACAAATCATCTGTTTTCAATGCACTACATGAATGTGTGCAATACCTCTAGAGTCTAGCATTTATGTTCTCTCATGTGCCTAGGAGTTAAGCACCACAGCGAGACCATGATAGACACGAGCAGAGGCAAAATGTACACACTGACAGCCACTGTCAGTTTCTGTATGAGAAAGTGTCATGGCATCGTGTTGATGCTTAGAACTACTACTGCAACTGATGGAGATACACCGGATATTGGCTACCCTGTCTGAACAGATCAGATTTGAGCTGACAGTGCTAAAGATCAGATCTGAAAATAAAATCAGACTTGTGAGCAGTGTAGAACAAAGCCTTAGAGTTCAGAATATTCCGTTGAATAAAATACTACTGGTAAACAAAACATAAGAAGGTCAAAATTTCTAACATGTATACACACCAAACAAAGCATATTTTGGTATGGAAAAATAGCTAAACCAAACATATTTGGTGAGACACTATCCAACAAGTCAAGGGTTTCCTCCCAAAAAGAACATGTTGTGAAACATTTAAATGCGTTCATTCAATAATATAATCCATGTGGCCTCTGGCACAAAAACCACTCACAGATCTCTGTCTCTCAAAAGAAGAGCCTCTAAAAGAATGCACGTCAGTACAAGACAATGCTAGAAGCCAGCTAGCCTTTTTGACAAACTATACATTCAGTCGGAGTCACTCAATATATATATTTTTGGCTCCACCTAAAAGTTCCACATTACAATGTCAACATCATTGTTCAATGAAAGCATCACTGAACAAAGTTGGTTTGTCCACTGACTTCATGACTAAAACATAATTCAACATTTCAAACACAAACCACATGCAGTTTCCTGGTTTTACCGTGGCTCACCTGAGCTTGGAGGAGCATACTGCCCTGGCTGGCCGGGATAGCCACCTGGCTGGCCGGGATAGGCACCTGGCTGTGACGGGTAAGCGCCAGGTTGGGGAGGGTATCCACCCGCCTGCGGGGGGTACATCCCAGGTTGAGGGGGGTAGCCCCCTGCAGCAGGAGGGTACGCCCCTGGCTGAGGTGGGTATCCACCGGCCTGAGGAGGATAGCCCGTCTGGGGAGGATAGCCTGGATAGCTCATTGTCATGCCTGAAATTGAAAAAAGATTGGGTTTCTTTTACCAAAATTGCATGAAAATTCATAAGCTTGGATTGGAGATCAGAATAAATAAATAAAAAGATTGCATAAATTGCTTAAAAAATGCATCAGAGGCGTCATGCATCATTCCAAAGTCATTGGGTAAATGTCTGAAATAAGCAGTTAGCACAAGCATGTTTCATTCGATGGCATAAAATACATCAGTAATACCTCATTCTTGATTTTTGAAGCTTTTATGCTTCTTGAAAAAGGCGGTTGCTGATCTGTGGCTAAAGAGGACTGCAGATGCTGTCAGGAACATTTTCAGTGTGATGTTTAAAGGGATAGTTCACCCAAGAATGAAAATTCTGTCATTATTTACTCACCCTCATGTCATTCCAAACCCATAAGACTTTAGTTCATCTTCTGAACACAAATGAAGATATTTTTGATGAAATCTGAGAGCTTTCTGTCTCTCCGTTGACAGCTACGCAACTACCATTTTGACGCTTTAATTTTTAAATGTGAATAAAAGCCAAAATTCAATCTGTTCATCATATAAAGCAATCAAATCTCTTCAGAAAATTTGGACTGAACCGCTCAATTCATATTAGTTTTACGATCTCTTTATTAACTTTACGTAGCGGTCAACGGATAGGCAGAAAGCTCTCAGATTTTATCAAAAAGATCTTCATTTGAGTTCCGAATATGAACGAAAATCTTACGGGTTTGGAACGACATGAGGGTGAGTAGCTGATGACAGAATATACATTTTTGGGTGAACTATCCCTTTAATCATCACACTGAAAACGAATATATTCGCTAATCTGTTTTTACAGCTTGTTGAGTTTATACTCATCCTCTCGCAAACTATTTTAACTCAAACTTTCAAACTTGTAGATTTTAAATCAAGACTGAAAAAGTTGTCAGAAGCTTAGTGGTGGTGATGTTGAAGTTGTGCAACCGTGACGTAGTTTGTTTATTGTTTTTAGGTTTCAACATTCATGAAAAGTTGTTAAGGTTATGTTGATACACAAAACGTGTAAGAATCATAAACTATTGTTGGTCATAGAGCTTATTTTCTGCAACAATCCAACAGTCAATGGGAAAATCCTGCCTGCAAAAAATACGTCATCACTGCAGAGCTCCATTTAATGGGATAGTTCACCCATAATTTACTCACCCTCAAGTTGTTTCAAACCTGAATGAGTTTCTTTCTTGTGTTGAACACAAAAGAAGATATTTTGAAGAATGTTGGTGATGCTGATGCAGAAATCTGTCTGGTCACCAACATTCTTCAAAATATCTTCTTTTGTGTTCAACAGAAGAAAGAAACTCATACAGGTTTGAAACAACTTGAGGGTGAGTAAATGATGACAGAATTTTCATTTTTGGGTGACCTATCCCTTTAAGGGGATACACAAGCTTCAACCATTAGGCTTCATTACCCAAACATCACACTGCATCTGCTCCTGTGCTGCTTGACTGACGGTGTCAATGAGCCCTCAGAGAGCACAGACTCCTGTACATCTATAGCTGTAAATCATCATCTGCTGCTCTATATGCTTACTAATGCATAAAAAGCTTTTGATAAATTATATTGTCCAATTTAAATCAAAATCACCACAGAATTGTGTAAATGGCCAGATTACTGATATTGCTGGCGTTGATTCAGTTTTAATTAAGTAGGTCATAGGCCCATTTTTTTTATAGTTTTGCAAGCATGTTCTATTATAGAAAAACATAACTCATTTCCTTTTAGGTCAGTTTGATGACAATCAAAACTGACACCTTCTGCTGTGTTTAACACCTGACTTGAGATGTTAAGCTTGAGATGTTGGTCTGCAAAAGAGCAACATTTCCCTTTAGTGTGCCAACAACTAGCTTGGAAATTACAACATATTTTAACAAAAAAAAACTATTTATTTAGCTAAAGTTTGTTTCACTTTTTTGTACATAAACTTTTTATTTATTTGTAAAAATAGAGTGTCTAATTCACTCTTTTTTTACTTCTGACATGACTGATCAGACTTCTCAACATTTCCTTTGAAATGCACCAAAACATAAGTGGAAAATAGTGGCTATGCTCTCAAAATCAAGCCCTCAATATTTATTTTACACCAAACATTAACAGCAGTCAGTGTGTCTCAACGAGAAGTTCCCGTTTTGTCCAAACCATGGAAACACATTACATAAACTAGCCTAAAGCTGAAGCTCTGCTGCTATATAATACTACAGTCATGTTCAGGAAGTAAAACTCCCATTCATATTTTCCACAGGGAAATAGTTTTTTAGTGATAACGTATTAACCTTTCAACACTGATGTATCAAGAGCTCTGAGGTTGTTAAATGATAGTACCGTAGAAGCCACAAGTCAGTGCTTTTAAATGCAACTTTAAAAACATTTAATTTTTTACTAGCCTATCTAAATACACCACCTATAATACTGAGGACAGCTCCACCAATCAGAAATCATCACTGTTACCATGGAAAGAAAGATTATTGCAGTGACAGCCCACCCCAAAAATAATGAGGTCAATCTCCTGATTGAAATATACACAGTGTGTACGGTTTTTGTGAGAGTAGAGATCGACTCAATTATGCCATCCGCAGTGCTTTATGGGAGTGAACAGGGCTAATAAGATCTTTTAGTGTGCGTGTTGCTTTTAATGTGTGTGTGTCAGAGTAACCTCGTAGCTAAGTTAACGTACAAAATAAATTTTTCATTTACATAAAGTTTTTACTCCCGGAACTGTTGAATTCTATAGCCCTAAATCTGGTTAGACACCATATTGAATTTAACACTGACGTAAACGAGGCAAGGGATAGACTTACAGTCTTTAGTTTACAATGAATGACTGTAAAGATCCTAGATTATGTAATTTTCATAACCCACAACTTTCAAAGCTATTTTCTGGAGCTTTCGTCCACTGAAATTTTTCGTCGCCTGGACAATGTCGGTAACGGTAAGGTATGTTGTTAAACAACAGTAGAATCTATTGAATACACTGTACCTATTCTTCACAGCCTCGTTTTCATTCCTGTCAAACAATAAATATGGCACTACCCTGTCCCTGACTAAGGTCTATAGTAAGCGGTATCATGCTCTTTTGCCTATGCTAAATAACTAACTATTGAGGCAGTGAAGAAAGGCAATGCTCTCTGCAGCAGAGAAATACAGTACACGTACAGTGCATGGGGCACAAATTATATGGATAGCATGATAGGAGCCGATAAGATATGCAAAATGGTCTTTTATAATATTGCTCATTAATTAACCCTTGGCACATTGCCTTAGAAGAGTTGTCCATAGTATACTTACAAATAGGTCAGTATAATATTTAGCCTATGTTCATGCTCTATTTGTGGTCATGGAAACTAATACTGATGTATTTGAAAGTTATACACTTCATACAGTCTTATCACCTTTACTCAGTGTGGGAGCGGTTTGTCATAGCACCTCAACACCTGCCATAAAACACATTAGAAGTTGTGTAGAAGGAAGGGGCAAACAGACTTTTAGAGATGAACCCTGTGGTGATAAAAAGCACCACACCTCAACATATGATGCAATCCACACGGTTAAGATTTTTAAACTTACAGATCACAATGGGCCTCATTTGTCAATCTAACATAGAAACGAGTGCAGAAATCATCTCATGACACATTATGTCATCTTGTGAAACATTCGTATGCCAACAATGGAATTATGGAATGCAAGTTCACCCTAATTAAAAAACTTGCGTACACAAGTTGAAACCTGACGTAAGGCAATCACGTACATATCGATAAATGCCAAGTTTTGAGTGGAAACGATCGCACGTTCGTTCATACGTTTGTTTCATAAATGAGGGGCACTATGTTGATTTCAGTCAGGCCTTTGCAATCACACATTATTTGGGGCAGAAAAAAAGGCTTTTGTTTGGCCTAATTTTTAAGAATGTTTATGCCATGGAATGTCAAAACAATGCCATCCATCACAATACAAACTCTTTTTGACAGTAAGAGTTTTACTTTCTCTACAGCATGGGGTCTTGAACAGGGCAAGATTCCACCAATTATTTTTGTGAAATAATGAAAATATGTGTTGAAACTATACATAAAATTAAAAACAAAAAATACAAATAAATGACTCTGTACATCTGATTAATTGAATGACTCTGCAAAGTAAACATCATAAAGTATGTAAATAAATGAATATGGTACTATTTACTTTTTAAAACAGGTTCTTTAGTAGCATCTGTTTCCACGAAGAACCGTTAACATCCATGGAACAATTGCATTTCCATGCCATAAAAGGTTATTTATAGTAGAAAAAGGTTATTTAGATAATTGAAATGTTCTTAAATCTAAGAAAAAATTATTATTAGTTAATTGATAGATTTTAATCTATCTCTCTCTCTCTCTCTCTCTCTCTCTCTCTCTCTCTCTCATTTTACATTTTTATCACAACATATGTAGGCTATAGAGAATTCCTGCGAGAGCCCAACACAGTAACATGAGCAAGACATCTGAACACTATTATGTGCCCTAATTATTTAAGACGAGACATATTTCCATTGAGGCCTAAATTACAAGTGGCACTATTAAGGTTTTCAATGTCAACAACAAAATATGTGATTATCCAGGACCAGATATAAACTTGCATTTTGATCTATTCCACAAAACAGTGTCAGTTCGAGTCTTGTCTATCGCGACTGTATTTAAGACAAAATGTTCTGTCACATTAAAACATGTTTTCGCTTCATACAACATTACACTACAGAATTTTCTGGATTTTGCTGGAGAATCTTAAATTAGTTGGAACCTCAAATATGCGAAGCGAAGATAAAAGACATAAGATTATATTAATACTCGACATTATGGGCGTATGCTGTAAATGTAGCTGGAAGAAGGCTTACAAGACGCTTAAAATAACGCCGTGGAATGCAGGAATTACAGAACAGAAACCGCATAAACGTTAACATAACAGCTCACTCAATATCGTTATAACTATTTTAATAGTATAAACGTTAAAAAGACCGAATTATGGCGTAAAGAGTATATGTTACTTACAGTTAAAACAGAAGGCCGTCACTTCCTAGGTACAGAGTAGGCTACCTCTGTGCTCGAGCGTGAGACACGCAGCGTAATATTTAATGAGGTGGGTGGGACTCATACTTTCCATGACTGTATCACACCAAACAATCTTTAACTAAATACAAAACATATGACTCTTTCATTCACCATGACTCAAGATGTTTGGTAATAAAGGAATGACTATTGTAATCTTTCCATAAGCCTGTCAAATATGGCATGCATAACCTATTGCGGAATACAGTTTAAACTTAACGTTAGTTGCATAAAATGCGCTGTAATCACGTTAAGTACATAGTATACCCTATTGGGTTCCTGTAGGTTGTGTTTTTTTTATTTGTTGTAATTTTTTAATATTAATATGTTACAAAATATAGGACAAGACACACAAGACGGAGTAGGATCACGCCCTAAAGTCAGCCACGCCTACCTGTGCGTGCGTATGACGTCCATGTGTGTTTACAGTAGGCTAATTAGGAAAAAGCTATTCTTTATTCTTTTCATTGATTCTTCACAATCCTTTCAGTTAAAAGATCTAATCGGTTACTATAAAGGTACAACTAATACTCTAATGAATTACATTGCTAATTTTTGTATTTTGCTTGGAATGTTTTTTTATTCATAAGCAAAAATGATCTTAACTCGCAACCTACTTTTTCACATTTCTTAATTGAAATTGACATTTCTTAAATCTCTTGGGTTAATTAAAACCAAGAAAAGTGACAGATTCTTCAAATATTATGATAAAAAAAATGTGGGTGCATAATGTTTTTAAGAAAATGTAGTACATTTATTTCATTGTTGTCTTAGATTAATTTATTGTCATTTATTGTCACTAATCTGTACAGGTTACAATAACAACTTATTTTGCAACCATCCTAAGATAAAAAACAAAACTCTTTTGGTTTCTCATGATGAAAAGTACAATACAGTCACTCTTGTCATCTGAACTGATCACAGAATATGGAGTCCCTGACTTTGGCCTTAATGTATCATTTAGCAACAGAAGTAAATAAACCCAGTTATTAGGGGCTTAGAACTCAATATGAGTCCAGTTTGTTTGTTTTTTGACTATGTGCCATTCTCTCCTAGAGTATAAGACTGATTGAACTCAGATTAAACATGCTTTCACAACTTTAAACTTCCAACTGTACATGTAACCTATTGCATTGTCACTGCATGTATTTGCATGTAAATTGCTTCAGTAAGAAAGCACCATATATGTGAAGTAATTAATCACTAAACAATTAGACAGACCACATCCATTGCAGGCCTATTCTAAATATGCAACCATTGCAACATCCTCTGCAGGGAGATTGCATAATAATTATATTGAGGACATGTTCTGTAAAAGGAAATGTGTACTTTCTCAAACTAGTAATCATATATATAGTTTAAACAGTGATTTTTTTTTTTGTTCCTATAGCTGCAGCTGAACATGTCTCAAAAATGTGATTTATTTCTTATATTCAAATATGCTAAATGTATAAAGTATGTTATAGTATATATACAAATACAAACGCACCACATAAAATATATTAAAATTTCATTAAAATGCAGCTCTTATCACAGTTTAAAAATCAAATTAAAATGACAAAAAACTGTTAAAGTTTCTCAGTAGAATCTGATATCCGTGGAATAACATGGTCCCCTATGGATAAGATGGAGACAGCAGTGGAGTTCCTTGCTGATTGGTGAGCCAAGTAAACACCAAAAGTCACCTTAGAACAAGAGCAGAGGAGAAAAGAGAAGTAATGTGATTTTCATATATCAGACATGCCATTTCTTGTAAAAGCAATCAAATGCAGAAAATAAGAATGAGAAGTTTTGTTTTTACAGACTTTTCCACTTCTGCATTCAGAAAGCGACCTAAGGGGTTCCTGGGTCCTAGTGGCTGATTTTTGATCAACTCCAATCATCTGACAACGGCCACATCTCCCCATCACCTTCAACAAAGCATAAAGAAGAGACCTGAACATCTGTTTGATTTCTTGCCAATTATGTGTCCATTACATATTTTTACCAACCTGAAACTGGGTGCCTCCTACTGTCAAGTGAGACCAGTCGTCCTCTGCAAACGGCTCCTGTCCTGAGATGACCAGATTCGCCCTGAACCGCTGAATGAGCTGCTCCATGTCGCTCCGTGTTCCTTCATTCTCACAATCGTGCCTTTAACATGCCAAAGATAACAAAAACATCCTGAAATAATGAAGACATTTACTTCACATATGCAGAGTACTACTGGCTGACGATTTAAACAGACAACCTGGCCATTTAAAAGTAATCTATTAGCCAAAATGTTATACTAAAACACTGTATTGGTCATTTGTAGCTGTTGTAAGTGAATTGGGCATTACTATACCTGTTGGCAATGTGCTCTTGTAGAAAAGACACACTGGCTTTGTTAATAAGCAGAAACTGTGCCTCGTTCACCAGAGAGAGAGCAGTGGGACAACAGGCTGGATAGGGAGACATCAGGAAAAAAGAGAAATAAGTGTTGACATAGAGTAACTACAAAGTACAGAGATATATTATAATAGTTTTCATAGACTATTAGTTATAATAGCTTGGAAAATCTGAGCAGAGTTTGAGACAGTCTCTTCTGAAACATCATTTCTAGGTTCGTATCTCTGAAGAAAAATCAGAAAAGTCTCCAATTAATCTAACTGATTTGCGGAGGAAATGTAAAAGAAACAACTATAAATTGCTTTCTGACTTCCATGATTTAAAAATGACGAATTCTGAATGCAAGCGCAAGTAATAGGTCTAAAATTGAATGACATAATATACTGAATCTAATGCCGGGAACACAATACGCAATTTTTACTACACGAAAGTCATCGGATCTCTGTTCTTCTCACACTGCACGACTGTGCTGTTGTGTGCGCATTGCACGGCGGATCAGCAACAGTCTTTCTAGCGCAGACACACTGTCAGTTTAACCTTCATCAATACCACTAACACTTAGTTTACCTATACACATGTACACATACACACACCTGGGCTTAATGCAATAATGACTCACACCCACCCCATGGGTAAGACATGTCTAATGGGGCTAATGCAAAAATAGACTGGGCAACAGTATCTGTGCAATGGCTTTTTGTGTTCTATTTGTTGTATATTTTTAGAGTATTTATTTAAGGGTTAAATGTATTTTCTATTCATCTTTGATCATGTGTGTAGCCGGCATAAATATTAATCCTTTGAAGGATTAAATTTAAACTACATTATTAAAGATTTCAGGATTTTGTAGCATTCCAGAAAACAAAAACAAATCCAAATGCAAAAGTTGTATTTTACATTTCCCTCGTCCAAATTTCATATCACGCAGGAATTCCGGTCTCTGCCTTATAAGACGACAAGGTTTTCCCAGAAACTCAGTAAGCCAGGCTGAAACTTCCTCCCCACAATCCACTGTCTGAACCCTACACCAAAGACAGATTCATATTAAGCTACAACAATATTCATAAAAAGCTGCAGTATTAAGCTACAAGCTATACAAATATGAAACAGTTTATACATTTTAAGCTCAACAAATGTCTAAAAGCATGCCGTAATGATATAAAATAATAGGGCTCAATAATATTTTTTGGTGGGCTTGTGTTTTATCTTCATACCTGTCACCGCAAACTTTGCTTTGGGATGTTCTCAGATCTGAATCCTCTAGACTGGTCTCCAAGGGTACAGCGGCCGCTTCCATGCCTGAGACGAGAGAGAGTGCATTATTTTAGCTTATCATTTGAACACATTAAAATACATTACTAAAGAATATATTATGAATGATTTGGGTATGTAGTAACATTTAAACTAATCATTTGATACAATGCAACATATTGTGTACATACTGTACTTATATTTAAGAAATACCTGCATGTAATCAGAGCTGTACGTCATTTCTGTAATTACATCTAGAATTACACTGTTGACTCTCTCCTTAAACCTATCCATAACATTCCCGTATTCCACCTTAATAGCAGAATTTTGTAATACAACATGAAAACAATATTTTTTATGTAAGTGCATTGTAGTTATAGACATCTATTTTAAAGTGTGACCATAATTTAAACTTTGACCTTAAAATGACAGACACATTACAGAATAAAACCGAAAAAATATGTTTTTCATTGTTTGTTTTATAGTGTCTTTTGGCACATACAAAGAAATAACATGGTACCATCTGATATTATCATTGTACCACGCCACTTGCACTGTCTACTAAATGAAAAGGTGTAATTTCACATTATCTCATGAGATGCCGGCAGGTATTGTAGTGATGTTCTTTGTATTACACTACTGGGGGAATGCAAGAGTCTGACCTGAGACCTGCAGCTGCAGTGTGTTGGAGGCCAGACAGATGATAGGTTGGATGAGACACAGTTTTGGCTCCCGTTTCTGGCTCAGACAAACCCCATTCTCATTCACAACCATCCACAAACGGTCATACAGCAAACCCTGTGGTCCCAGTGGCCACTCTGTCACCTGTTGGGTCAATCACAACAACTGAGTACTTGCCATGAAAACTGATTGCATTACATTAACCTGCTTTTCATTGTCAACATATACAACATATTTCTGTACCTCAAATGATGCACATGATTTGACAGGGTAGATAAAGAGGTTGGTTAGAGTATGGCTAATGCCATTGTTCTTTCCTTCTTTTGACACAGTGCCTTCAGATGGTGTTGTTATTCTCTCAGGTGAAGGGGTGATAACTTGCTCAATCTCATGTCCGAGTTGACCATTAGTTATTGATGGCAGGGGATAAGATGCTGATGACTCCATCGGTGCAGCTGACTTTAACCTGGTTATTCTCGTTTGGTCCAGGATGAGTGGTTTGTTCACAAAACAATTCACAACAAACCGAAGAAAGTTCTGACAGTCCTCAAAACTGGACATATATCCAAAAGACACACGGATGGATCCTGTGGGATGTCCGTCAACCAGATCAATGTTGTCGCCGCAGACATGACCGGCCTTGAAAAGAACCATTCATTAACAATTACTTCAAACATCTTATTATCATCATCCATCCATCCATCCATCCATCCATCCATCTGTCTGTCTATCTATCTATCTGTCATCTTCAATCCGTCTATATATCTATCTATCTATCTATCTATCTATCTATCTATCTATCTATCTATCTATCTCTCTGTCTATCTCTCTGTCCTCTTCTATCTATCTATCTATCTATCTATCTATCTATCTATCTATCTATCTATCTATGTTCTATCTATCTATCTATCTATCTATCTATCTATCTATCTATCTATCTATCTATCTATCTATCTATCTATCCTCTTCAATCCATCTATCTATCTGTCTATCTCTCTGTCCTCTTCTATCATCTATCTATCTATCTATCTATCTATCTATCTATCTATCTATCTATCTATATATGTTCTATCTATCTATCTATCTATCTATCCTCTTCAATCCATCTATCTATCTGTCTATCTCTCTGTCCTCTTCTATCTATCTATCTATCTATCTATCTATCTATCTATCTATCTATCTATCTATCTATCTATCTATCTATCTATCTATCTATCTATCTATCTATGTTCTATCTATCTATCTATCCATCCATCCATCAATCTTCATCCCTAAATCCACCCATCCATCCATCCATTCATCCATCTATCTATATTCGTCCATCCATCCATCCATACATCCATCCATCCATCCATCCATCCATCCATTCATCCATCTATCTATATTCGTCCATCCATCCCTCTGTCTGTCTGTAAGATCTTATTGCCAAGCAAACATCAAAGTTTGTACTGGCAGACGTCCACTTACTTGTAAATTACTCTTCACATTTTGGTTGCTGATAGCCAGATAATGTTGGCAGGCTCCTGTGTTGCAGAAACAGCCTGTACGAATATGAATGTTGAAGAGACTGGCCATTTTGTCCACCTGGCAAAAAAAAAAAAAAAAAAGCAAACACAAAAAACAATAAGCAAAGACAAAGTCAATCTTTTCTAATTCTTATGGTTTAGATTTTGCAATTTGTATCCAGATTTATTAGAAACCGTTTTATTTAGATAAAACAGTTTGCAGTATGTGTTTATACAGTAAAAATACCTTTTTTTACAGGTTAATCTGGGGAGAACGTAACACAACCCAAAAAACATTTGGCAATTCCTGACTGACCTGAGAATACCCTACTGTTTGTCCGTGACAGTCCAGTAGACTAAAGTTGAGAATTGCACCCTGTTCAGCAATATTCTGGAAGTCGCTATCACAGTGGATCTGCGCCACAGGCTTTCCATTGCTATGACACAGGCACGAGAGGATAATATAGGTGTAGCGAGCCAAACCAAATGTGTGAAGCTGAATGTTCATCATACTCCCTGAAAACCAAAAACATCCACTTTTAATGTAGGTCATCAGAGTGAGAATCCTAAACATGTTAACCATAAACTTATGAACCTGTAAGTTTCTGAAGCGTTTCAAAACCATGATGGAGAGAAATAATGTCAAGGAAGGAGATTGTGCCATCCTCAAACCTAATGAAGTCATTAAAAAAAGAATTACACATTAAACAAATATTGTCAGCTACAGTAGCGTCAACTATGCTGCTTGCCAACAATTAGAGGTCGAATATCTATTCTTACCTGCTAACATTTGGCTTTGGTACAAAATAGTTCTCTTCTACAAGATACGCTGCTGCTGTCCCTCCTCCAAAGTAACTTTTTCTCAAGACCTCGGCAGCCTCATTCCTCACCAGCAAGGCTCCAAGTCCAGTCGGGAAGCCAAACATTTTGTAGAAGGATATTGGCACAAAATCAGCGGGGTATTGGCTTAGATCCAGAGGAGAGCAGCCTACAAAACAGGCAGCGTCGAGGAGAACAAACCATCGACCACGGTGCTCACATGCTGGATAGAGCTGTTGAGACTGAACTCCTTTCACGTAGCTGAGGGGATATTTCCTGCCTGAGAAGTTACTCTGGGCAGGATAACAGAAAAGATGAGGTGTAGAACACTCCTCCTCTCCATTTGTCTGAGTCTGGGGTTTTCTTGCTCTTGCTTCCACTTGGTGAGGTAGAACAGGAACTGTGCCAACTCCCTGGAGGGCGGTCACACCGCGGATGCCCACCACAGAGGTGTGGTTGTCAGTGAGGAAGCAGAACTGGCTTCCAGGCTCTTCTTTTGACACGGCCTTCCAGGGGAAAGTGTCCGCCACTAATTTCAGTGCTGCAGTACATCCTGAAGTGAAAATCACGGAGTACTCTTCAGGACACGTATTAAAATGTTCCAGTATCCTGCAGGCGTTCAAAACAAAGAGCTATCACATATACATTATGTTATCAAGATCTTAATAAAAATATTAGCTGCTATAATACTACTAAATATTACTAACGCTCAATCTGTCTCAATTCAGGCCAATTTCCCCTGTATGCGTTTCCAATCCTTTTTTTTGTTTTTTTTTGTATTAGGTTATATATATATATATGTACATACACACACACACACACACACACACACACACACACACACACACACACACACACACACACACACACACACACACACACACTTTTTTTTCTTTCTCTCTTTTTGGGTTATGCTCTAATGTTCTTTTTGAAGGAAAAACTCAAATAAACACTTTTACATCATATTATATTGCTTTTGTATCTGTTTTTAATAATAATAATAATAATAATACATGGTAATATATAGTCTTCTTTGTTCTGACTGTTGAAAAATGGGTGCAAAAGGTCTTACCTGTATCTGACACTTTCCACAGTGTCGTGTGTTAGCCTACTGCTGGGATTATGACTGTGGGGATTGCCTGAGAAAGAAAAGAATGTTACGATCAACAGCAAATTATTATTTTGATGTTATGAAGTTGTAAATTCAACAATGCATAGTGCATAATGCATACGATTGTTCATCAGTGTAAAGGAACTCACCATAAACATTCCTAGATATGTCATCATAAAATTCTTTAATCTGAGATTCAGGAAATAGCGTGGTCCCTGCATGATCAAGGTATGTAACACCTTAAAAAGAGAAGGAAGAACATTTCAGCGTCCACTACTCAGCCTCTAGGTGCAATTCACAATAAGACCAACGGAGGGCGCTGCATTCTAACCAAAAGACAACAACTAAAGAGGAAGTAAACAGTGCGGCAAACAAACTTGGTAGAGGGCTGCTCTTAATCGGTTATTTACTACACAAACCTCATTGACATATACATTTTTAAACCGTGAGAGTAGGTAACATCACCACATGCAGTTATTGACATGTTACTGAACGGGGAAGGAGGTTTTAAGGACTTTTTATTTTATTTTATTATTATTATTACCTTTAATCCGTTTAAATTCCCGATCTATCAGCTCTTGTTGATCAACGCCGTAACCGTAATAGTGCCAGAAACTCCTAAAACTCTCAAAGGTACACAAGTCCTGGAAGTCCTGCAAAGGCTGAGTCTCCATTTCTGTAAAGTCAGGAACACACAAGAGCTCCCTCTTTCGCGCATTTATGTATTACTCACTGTGTCAAATTGATAGAAGCGAGACCAAAGTCCAGCTGCAATGTGACTGTTGGTTTTTCTGCAGGACAAACAGAGTGGTTTCATTAGAACCTCATGACGTTTCTGAAGCATGTCTGATGGACTCACGTGCTGAGGGAAGTAAACTCAAAGAATACTGATCACCAGACCTACAATTAACTGGACAATATATTACATACACTACAGTTCAAAATATTGGGGTCAGAAAGTATTTTTTTTCAAATAAATTAATACTTATATCAAATACCTCATTAGTACTTCATCAAGGAATACTGAAACAAAATGTATCAGTTTCCACACAAAAAAAAATTGGCAACACAACTGTTTTCACCATTGATAATAAGAATGTTTGAATGATTTTGAAGGATCATGTGACACTGAAGACTGGAGAAAAATTCTGCTTTACAATCACAGGAATAAATTACATTTTATAATATATTAAAAGAGAAAGGTTATCATTTCACAAAATTACTTGGTTTGTACTTCTTTCAAAAACATTTAAAAAAATAAATAAATCGTACCTACCCCAAACTTTTGAACAGTACTATGACTTTAATTTTTATTACATTAAATTCCAAAATGCTAGTTTTTTTTAAGTTTTTTTATCAAAAACTACATTTCCCTTTTACAAACCATGGTTTCTGCATGTTTTTTATTATTACCTTGGTAAATCTTGGGATCTGTTGTAACATGAATTTGTTAAATACATATAACTGCCTCCAGAGCAAGACATCGACGAATAGTTGCACATCATACAGTACATAGGCCCTGCCAAAAGCATTCAGTTGCTTATTGGCTGATATTTGCCTACACTGGATTTAAGCAAATAGAACCCATTATAATCTCTGCCGCTGTCTACACTGGATACAGTATACAGATGCGCCATCAGCTTCTGACATACTCCACGCACTTGCTTCTGTCAACAACAGGACAAATGAAAGAGTGAAAGAACGTTTGCTTTGACACGTCTATCTCTGTACAGACTTCAGAAGGTTCCCAGAGTTGGAAACCACAGTGGTTTGTTTTGTAAATGAGGAGAGTTCGCTAAGAAACTTTAGTTGAAAGATGAAGCAGCCAACTGTATTGGATGATGATCTGACAGCAGCTGCATCACAAACCGTAAGTAAATGATTTCACAATGCTTTGTCTGTAAATTACGGTTTTATGGATAATGTTTTCAAAACACTACTCACGCGCAATAGCGAGTGGGCGTTGATACTGTTTGCTATGTAATGACGTTAGCCAATCATAACGGGCCATTTAGGCCTACTGACAAAGCCTCTAAAGAGCCATTTCGCTTAAAAACTTATATTTTCCTTAATCATGGACAGATGGTCAGAATGAAGGTTGAAAACGTATATTTTTTTTTTGTGTGTGTGCAAAAAAAAACGTATTAAAGGGGTGGTAAAATGCCATTTTCACAAGATGTAAAATAAATCTCTGATGTCCCCAGAGTGTGTGTGTGAAGTTTTAGCACAAAATACCCCACAGATATTTTTATATAGCATGTTAAAGTTGTCACTTTTTGAGGGTTTGCAAAAACGCACCGTTTTGTGCCTGGCCCTTTAAATACAAATGAGCTGCTGCAGAGGGCGGGGTTTCAAGAGCTCATGTGTGTGTTAGCAGCTGCGATTACCTCACGCAGACACACTAAAATGACAGAAACTGTTCTGTCTTTAATGTTAAAACGGAGTCAGACAAAGATGGAGAGACTCAAGAAGTGACAACATGTAGAATGCAACAGGACGTCTCTGAATGGTTAGTTGATGAACTGATGTTGCTGATGTGGAGTTAACCATCTTCAATTAGGATATTCTGTCATGATAATCTATAAATCGCTAGTATAGGAACTGTTGTGAGATGCACATATAGTGACTTTCTATTGCATGTGAAAAGACGGATGCTAAAGTTTGAGCTGACTCACAAATGTACTCTTATACAACAGCTTTTCCTCTTCTCAACATGGACTGCATGTTGTCACTAAATGATGTCACTAAACCCGGAGGAATGTCGTGTAGTCCCTAACAGCCTTTTTTTGTAGTCCTTTTCTTTAAAAGCAAATATCTTCCTTTGAACTTTGAGCATTGTAACTTTGCAGATGTTGTTTATGCTCAAACAGCAACATTTCACACTAACTAAAGTTATAAAAGTGAAATCATACTTTACCACCCCTTTAACATTATAAAACAACCGCAAGGAACATTTTAACATAATGTAAAAAAAATCAATGTCCTGATCCCTTTAATGATAACAACACTGTCATGTAACACAGTTTTAGAACTTGATTTTACACTATTTATCAACTCAGAGAGGGAAAGGAGATCCACAGAGACCATTGTTCATTTCCATCCCAGACAGCAGGCAGTGATTAAATATGCCACTTCTGCTCCACTAATTCATTCACTTTGAAATTCTGCTGCCGAGCAGAGTGCATCTTTTTCTGTTAAAGGGCCACATTGTTTTCACAGGACTTTGGCCTCATTAGCAGGAGTAGATGCTTGGTGTGGGGGATGGGAATCCGGCCACAGAGACTTTGTGTCTTTCTGTCCATAATGATGTGACACAGTCAATTTGGAGATGCGTATGTTGATTGGGGGTGTCGGCAAAGCATTTTGGGCATATTCTTCTTTCTCTATGTGCTTCAAATTTCATTGTCCATGTATATTGTCTTACCAAAATGGACAACGTATTTGAAGATGAGTCTTTTGGGACACACAATTAGACATTTCTGTCTTTTTCCTGTGAATATTTTCCCTGACGAGGTCAGCTGTCTGTATTGCAGCTGCACCAAAGTATGGAAAACCTGTTGCCTTCTGTTCTTCCTGGGATTCCCTAATACCGGGACCATCCATTCTCGGGATGATGGTGCTGTGGCATCAACTACGTAAGTATTAAGTACTGAAAGAGTCTCTGGGCTCACGTAGCCTGGTCTAAAGGCTTATCAGAGGCTAAGCCAGAGGGGGGAAAAAAACAGTAAAGCTAGTCTCAGTCGGCCAGAGGTACGGGCACAAGGCCATCTGTCCATTCTCTGAATACAACTGACAACAAAGGAGGGCAACTCCGTACTCTGAGAATCATACACACTTTGGATCCGCAAACGTTAACTCATCCTGGATTGACAGGGTAAGAAGAGCTGTGAAGAGCGTAACTGGCATCTTCGCGCTGTCTCAACCTCCATCACTTCTCAGGTCAGTTTGCTAACTTCAACCCAAAGCTGCTCATCACGCGCAGGGACTTCCAAAAGAAACAAATAGGCGTGTTAATGCTTTTCTGGCAACAACAGTGTTATTCTTAAAGATAGTGCTATCTTTGACTATAAGGGAAAACTGTTGTTTATATCTTTCATACACTTTATGTATATGTTGTCTATATATACACATTATACGATATTCTATAGCCTATCACTGAGTTGTTTTTCATATAATATAATATAATAACACTATTTATAAATAATTTTAATGTTAATAAATACAAACATTGGGCAATAATATTACATATTATTGTTGTTGAATGGATATATTCATCTATAGATTTAGTTAAAGTCTGTTTACACCAAACGTTTTAATGCGCTTTAGTCGTTCATTTACATGACAATGGCCGTTTGGAGGCCTTAAAAATGTGAACTTTTGAAAACGGGTTTCAAAGTACAATTTTTTTTTTTAAATCAACAACATTATCGTTTCCGTGTTTTAGTCGTTTTTGTGTATCAGTGTAAACAGGGATCGTTATGACAACGTTGTCGTCTGTACGCAAAAACTCAAAAGAAAAACGTATCCGTTTTAGTAAATTGTTGTCTTGTAAACGTACTCTTAGTTTGACGTTAAACGCAATGTACCGAATTCACAATATTGTTTAATATAACATAAAACACTGTTCGCAAACAACAAAGGCTTAGCCATTGGAATTACGTATTTAAAACAGACACAGAACACTAATCTGGGTCACCAATTTCCCTCCATTTTCTTTGTACGTCAACATTTCAATGCCAGTGGCATAAATTATTTTAATTCCTGATTCATAAACACATTTGACATGTGAAAAACAGCGCGTGCGATATCCATGTTCGGGCTTATTAGTGCTATGCTATATGATGGCAGAATGTTTTCAGATGCCTGTTGACAAGCTTTGGAAAGACAGAAATGGGTCAAATGGGATTTAGCATTAGCCAAACAAATCCGGGCCTAGAGGATTAGACAGGATGGTAGCAGTGTGTTTTATGCATTTACCTGATGAAACCGCACAGAACTATTAGCCACACAAAAGAACCGGCTTTTTACAACATTTATGATTCAATTCAGACATCGTATTTTATATTAAGCATGCTGAATCCATAACTCATTTAGTCTTGTTCATGACTGGGAATTGAATACTTACATAACCATAATTTAACAAATAACCCTTATGGTTTATTATGGTTTAAAAAAAAACCAATTATATACATTATATATATTATCAAAATACAGAAAAAAAACAGTAATATTGTGAAATAATGGTTTTCTATTTTAAAATGTAATTTATTTCTGTAATGGCTGAATTTCCGTCAGGCATTACCCAGTCTTCGGCGTCACATGATTCTTCAGAAATCATTCTAATATGCTAATTTGATGCTCAGTTATTATCAATGTAGGAAACAGTTGTGCTGCTTAATATTTGTTTTGATACTTTTTCAGTATTCATTGATGAATAAAAAGTAAAAAAGAACAGCATTTATTCAAAACGGAAATCATTTCTAACAATATAAATCGTGACATAAAACATTTCTTTCTCTTTTAATCTCTTCAGCTGTTCACATCTCTTTAGCAAGTTCCTCTGCTGCTGGAGTGTCATGGAAAGAGGGACCACGTTCCATTTAACAGCTTATGTAAGTCTGAAAACATTTCAAAAGCGGTACAGGGCTAACAAACGAAAGCAATTGGAAGAATAGATCTGATAAATAAAGGAAATGCATTCATTTATTTGCCATAGCTGCAGGGCCTCATTAGAGGAATATAAGGAATGAATAAGGCCTTATTAAAGGGGAATCTAAAACAATCCACTAACGCTTCCTCTGATTTAATGCTGACTCATTTTTTAGTTTCACTCATGAATGTTCTCTGCGATCTCATCTGGCTTAGAATCGATTTAGATGTAGATGGTAATAGGCTCTGTTATAAAGTGCTCGCCATTGCGGAGATGTGTGAAATTTTGGGAACAGACAACATTGTGTTCCCTCACTGATGAATTAACGGGCCTTGTTAGACATGGTCACACAAACGTCACTTGATCCACAGGCCTAGAAAGACACAAGTGGCTCTTTTGAGTCTTCTCAAACACGGTCACGCCACTTCTATTAAAGCAGAACCTTTAGAGACGTTAGACGTCGCCCACCCGAGTCCAAAAGGGAAAAAACACCCGACTCAATGTCAGAGCACAACAACAGGTACCTACGGTACAGCTAAACAAAATGAACACACGACTGAATAGACATTTACGGCTGAGAGGGGTAATGGGAGAGAATTATGAGTTTTCACGGCTGAAATGTTTGCACACTGAAATTCATTTCATATCTGCTCTGACTGAATGGGTAAATTTGTCTGTTTGTGTGCACAGAGACAGTCTGTTTGAAGCATCTAGACCCAAGAGAAGAATGAATATGAATGAGAAGGAGGGAGGAGTGTCGGAGGGGGGGCTAAATGTCACCCTCACCATCCGCCTGCTAATGCATGGAAAGGTAAGACACATCTCCAGTCCTCGCAGAGCTGTACTTGTTTGCTTTCAGCCTTGTGTTTTGCAAGCGCATCCAAGCAAGCGATAAATGCAGTACCCGAGAAAGATTTATCCTTTTATAGGTGACATTTTAGATTACAGATCGTCAATATAATTGATTCTAAAATGTTATTTTAGACGTAATATTTGGAAATGGCACTGGCTGCATAAAGTGGCATTTACGCAATCATCTTTTCTTATGAAAATAAATAAAGTCACAATCTTCCTTATGATTATTGTACTTATGAGCATCTCTACTTCTCTACAACTACCGGTTAAAGGTTTGGAAAGGTTTGGAATAATCGCTATTTTTGAATGCTTTTGAAAGAAGTCTTTTGTGCGCTTTTGATTAAAAATACAGCAAAACAGTAATTTTGTGAATTTTTATTACAATTTAAAATAACTTTTTTTCTATTTTCATTTATTTTGTATTTATTCCTGTGGTGGCAGAGCTGAATTGTCAGTAGTGCTCAAGAAATGTTTCTTATTATTATCACTGTTGAAAACATTTAGATATATTCAGCTTCAAGGGCTTTTAGTTTGCTATCGTCACTTGCCGTGTTTCCTCTCTTCTGTTTCTTCCGTTGTCATGGTTGCTCATTGGTTCATTGATCACACACACCTGTGTTATTATATATTGCCCTTTGTTTAGTTAGTTCATAGGCTGCATCCGAAAACGTAAAAATGCTGCCTTCGGAGGATGCATTACAAGATAGGAAGGCATCAAGGCACATCCGAATCCGATGTTAGCTTAACTTCCCGTCTCCTGAGATACCTTCATCTGATGGATTTTTGAAGGCAGCATATGTATCTTTTGCTGCCTTTGATATCAGCAATCCTGTGCTTACCATTCTGTGACAGTTGAGCTAGAAAAAAAAGATGGCGTCTGAAAGTTGCTGTTGCTGGTTTGTGTGTAAATGTATGTTTTTGTCATTTGACATGTCATTTCTAGCGAGATATTATTATTGTAGTAATTCAATATTTGTTACGTTTTCACCAAAGCTCGCTCTATTTTGCTGTAGATCATTAAACTGTTACGCTGTCTGTCCACAATCAGTTTCGTGAGGTAGCTTCGTGGCCAAACGCCATAGCACACTGTTACGTTTACTCTTCGTGTTGGATTATCAATCTTTTATTTTATTGAATAAAGTTACGCTGCATTTAGATCCGCTGCCCGTAACCTCGTCTTCTTCCTCAGCCCAGTCGTGGCATGCATTAAATTAATCAAAAGTGACTGTAAAGACATTTATAATGTTACAAAATACTGCTACAAAAATATACTGTTCTTTTGAACTTTCAAAGAATCCTGAAAAAAGGTATCAGTTTACACACCAAAAAAATTATAAAGCAACTGTTTTCAACATTGATAATAATAAGAAATGTTTCGTGAGCACCAAATCAGCATATAGCATATACTAATGATGCTGAAAATGCAGCTTTGCATCAGAGGAATAAATTACATTTTAAAATATATTAAATTAGAAAACAATTATATTGTATAGTTTACAATATTACTGTTTTTGCTATATTTTTAAGCAATATATGCAGTCTTGGTGAGCATAATACATTTATTTAAAAACATTTAAATTCATATTTTTTCCTAACGTTTAACAGTATATATATATATATATATATATAGTAATATATGTATATAGTGTAGAATATTAAAACCCATCAAGAAGACAGATGAAACACCATAATCCAGTAGTTCTATCATTTATATTAACTTAATTAACTTAACTTATTAATTTATATTTATATTAAGTTTTTTGTTTGTTTGTTTTGTGTGTGTTTCTAGGAAGTCGGAAGTATCATTGGAAAGGTAAACAATGTTCAGTCTCAAAGCACTGTTATTGTGTTTAATACGGCTTATCTAATGTAATCTTAACATACACATTCTGACATAATTCATTTGTTTCATATTCAGATAGTCTTTTTTAATGATTTTTCCCTTGTGTGGTTTTTAGAAAGGAGAGACTGTCAAAAAAATGAGAGAGGAGGTAAGTGCTACATTGATCTTCATGATTAAATATTAAAAATATTAAATATTTATCTTCATGATAAAACATTATTCTCGAATATCAAAACATAATTTTATATTTGACGTATTAAAGTTTTTAAAACTGATGTTTTTCTTATTACCTATAGAGAGTGCTTGGTAGTAACTTGTCACATATAATCTGGATTACACAATCAGATTCCAATTATTACTACACTATAATTATTAAGTACTTATAATTAGATTATAATACTCATAATCAGACTAAAGTTACTTTTTATTGATAACATAATTACGTATTATTCACACAATGGCAGTGATTACATAATTACATATCCACACAATGGCAGTAAATCATTCATAATATTGATTCTCCATTCATAATTTATCTTCTTCTTCTTGTTTTAAATGGTCCTTTCTAAAGAGATAGCCTAACATACATTCAGAAAGTCTTTTAGTTTTGTGTAATTGCACACCAGCCACTAGTCAGGTGGCTATAATTACACGGAAAATTGAGAGGCCACAAAGCATATCGACATTGCATATCAAATCAACTCCTGACAAAACCATTAATTATCATTTTAATTATTTCTCAGCAAGTCATTTAACCATGTATTGCCATGTCTTTGGAATGCATTTTTCATTCAAACACATTGTTAATATCATTTTGATTTTTAAATTATTTATTTAAAACTTGACATTTTTATGATTTATTTAACTATTAGCTTTTTATTAAATTCAGGAACCCCCTGCAGTTCCTTCACAAACCCCAGTCTGGGAAACCCTGACATAATGTAATGTTTAATGCATGTTGTTGATAAAGAATGGACTATATTTTATTTCTCTTAATATTTTTATATCAATTCAATTCACTGTGATAAATGAGTTAGGTCAAAAGTAATGTGAAAGTAATCCAAAAGTAGTCAGATTACATTACCTAAAATGTGTAATGTAATGGATTACGTTACTAACTACTATTTTGTCATGTAATTTTGAATCAGTAATGAACTACAATTTGTAAGTATCTACCCAGCACTGCCTATGGACTATTGCTTTAAAAATGACATGCAGTACACACTATTAATGTTGAATAGCTGGTTAAAGATTAAACGTAACTAATTTGGGTGACCAGACGTGTATTTCAGAAATTAGACGGCAGAAAAATGTGATCATTTTCAGTTTGAGCTAACTCCTCTTATTATCTGCATGATATGGTGTTTAACTGGGAAAGGGTGCAATTGTCAGCCCAGAGGCCAGATTGATCAATTAAATGTGATGCAGCACAAAAACCCTGCTTTTCCCTGTGGATTCAGAGTGGAGCCCGGATTAATATATCTGACGGTTCCAGTCCAGAGCGCATTGTCACCATCACTGGACCGTCTGAGGTCATCTTCAAAGCCTTCGCCATGATTGCAGAGAAGTTTGAGGAGGTAGGCGGAATTTTTCCAGCAGAAATGAGCCAATAATGCCATGGGTGATTTGATTCATTTAGATTTTAGTATAGTGTAAAAATATCTATGTGGGCTTACAGTATATTCTACTATTTGCTACACTTTCCCATTCATTTCACAGAAGTAGTCGTACAACTGTTACAGTTAAATGATATAGAAGTATTATGCAATTTAATCACAATTGTCTGTGTCAGAATTACAGTGAACTTGATATTTAGATACTAACTTTAATAGTGTGATTTACATAGTAATATGCCTGCATTCCATGCATAAATTATGCGGTGATGGTTTATTATACTGTTGTTCTTGTTTATTTTACTTATGCTTTTTTTTTGTGATTATATTTGTTGGTTGAGATCATATTAAAAATAGTATAGTAGCTCCTCCTGCCTTAATTGTTATTAAAATGATTATTTCTATAACTTACAATGTTGAAGTTTGCAAGATATGATCTGAATTAGGAGTCAGTCACTCGCTTTATTTTCTCCATGTTGCACAGCGCAACCAATTGTGTTCTGTTACACTATTACACAGGCTTTTAATTAAACAAATTAAAAGTCAATTAGGTCCCAGCCAAGGGGAACACTAATTACTGTAATACTGACTTACAACTATTTACGCTTTTGTCCCACAATGCAGCTTGATACGGTTATTTTTTACATTGCTACAGCACAGCAGATCAATTGATCTCCCAGTAAATATCTAAATGCGGTATTTTATTGTACAAAACAAAACAAAACAAATCTTGTAAAATTCTGTCAATACTTTGTGTGTAGGGCTTTCATTTCAAACACTGTCAGCACGTATCCCTGAAAATGAGCTATTAAACACAATGACTTGAGCTGAATTGAGCTGCTTTCTGATATGTAGCCTATGCATCTCTTTCAGGATATCCTGGCATCCATGATAAACAGCACTGTGACAAGCAGGCCTCCTGTGACACTGCGCCTCGTCTTCCCTGCCAGTCAGTGCGGTTCCCTCATTGGCAAAGGAGGCTCGAAGATCAAAGAGATCAGAGAGGTAGATATTCTAGGTAGAAGTTGAATTGTTTGCAAAGGCACGGGTTTGTAATGCAGGTCACAGCGGCTCCCAGATGATGCACCGAATGATCCGTTAAACAATTAGTTTCCGTTGCCTCAGCGGCAGGCAGAAACACTTAACATCAGCATGATTGATTGTCCTCATCAAGACAGAACTTTTTATTCCTGAGCACAGGGGGCCGCTCGGCTCAGGCTTCCGCTAAATCCACGTTATGAGACGGCTGCACCCCTGAGCTGTAATTTCCTAAACTCTTGAACTCCCTCACTTTTCCTCAAACTTATCTATTCATGGCTTTCGTCGATGGAAAACAAAGCGATCCATCTCACAAGCCCAACCATTCGTTGTCATTTAGCTGCTGAAATTGACATGAGGACAGTGGCTTTTGCTTGAAGGCTTTGTTTTTTTATTCGGCTGGTGGATCACATTGAATAAATATAGCTGTCCTCACTGCTGAGGGCTGTGAGGGGTGAACTGGCTGCTTTTATTCCCAGTTGCTATGACTGTCTAGGACAGGACGGCCCACCAAGGCCTAAATAGACACACATTTATATACAGTATCCAAATAGCTTGACCTAAATAACTGGCCAGACGATAACAATGTCAGTTCTAGACATGAGAATAGCTGTAATAGCAAAAGGGACTGTATAGAACACTTTTTTTTTGCAAGTGGCTTTGGAAAGCAATCAAAATTTGTAAACCTCCTCAATGCTGAGAACGTACATTATGAAAAATGATAATTGATCATTAGTAGTCCTATTGCAATATGGACACTATAGTTTAAAATACTACTCACCAAACAAAATGAGAAATACACTAATCCATATTCTCTCATCCATATCAATA
Source organism: Phoxinus phoxinus (assembly GCF_949152265.1). Classification (NCBI taxonomy): domain Eukaryota; kingdom Metazoa; phylum Chordata; class Actinopteri; order Cypriniformes; family Leuciscidae; genus Phoxinus; species Phoxinus phoxinus. The sequence continues at coordinate 7,143,295 of NC_136889.1, read as the reverse complement.
TCCCATTTTACAAAAACTAAATTGGTTAATCGCATCATGATATTTTCTTAATACTCCCAAGAATCTATGAAAATACTGTATATTATCAACACTACTTACTTTTGTATAACACTGCAGACTGTTTGAATATGCCTAGTATATACTGTAGTAGGCGAAAAACAGTGTGTGGAATTAGTAATATACAGTATGTCATAAATCGTACATAATTTTCATGGGCAAAATCACAATTTAAATATGAATCCTTACGATCGTGAATTTTGCATGCAGGTGAAAACTTTCACCTCAATTTTTTTTGCGATGGGTTGAAGTCGTTCACATGGATTCACTGCATTTCTTCTTGGTTTTAAAGTGACTTCAATGGACCTTTTTCCCCCACAAAATTTAGTCGAAATGTACAATGTCCACTGTAAAAAATATTTTTCTAAGTTGTAAATCAAACAGACAATTGGAGTACATTTTACTAGAAACGACTATTTCAGTATTTCTACTTCAAAGGTTAACATTTATGTGTAACTTGCCATTTCTTTGTTCTTATTTGTGAAATGTATTATATATGGAACATACTGTTCACTGAACTCTCGCAAAGTTCATTTCTCTTTAAATGTAGTAATGCAGTTTTGGAAGCACAGCATCTCGTTTCATTCAAGCGCAACTGGTGCCATCTTGTAGTTGTGTCCCAAATGACTCACTGTCCAACATGCCACACTTTGTTTTTCCGGTTAATTCATGCATTCTCCAGGTATCTAAAGTGCACTTTTTCTTTTTGAAATTAAAATTTTCAGTGTGAACACACTACTCTCACTATTTATAACTCAATGGAGTAGTCAAAATAACCACAAAAGATTTTCAAAAGTAATGTTACTTTAATATCATTGCAATGCTAGTTTTGTTGCTAGGCTAATTGTGTTTTTTGTTTTCTTATCAGAAGCTTAAAGATAACATACTGGAAGATTATAAAATAATTATAACTTCTTTCAATGGTGACCAGAACCGCAGATGTGTAGCGGATAATGACCTTTTCCTTTTAACCCTCACTATTTTAAGAAATATGAATGAAGCCATTTGTGGCTTTTTTAATCATCCTGTCCAGCATGTGTTGACCAGAAGTGTTGCTGTGTGTCAGAGCACAGGTGCCCAGGTCCAGGTCGCAGGAGACCTACTGCCTGACTCGACCGAGAGAGCCGTGACCATCTCAGGAACCCCCCACGCCATCACACAGTGTGTGAAACACATCTGCACCATCATGCTGGAGGTTTGTGAGCGTGCACGTGAAAGTGCCTCCATCTTTTAATTGAAAATCTATGCATGATTTGCCTTGTGCCTAAATGTTATTTCAGAGGTGGGGGAATATTTTTCACCTTCACACTTCATTTGCATTCGCTTTGAGCGCATGCACTACATGTTAAATGTTCCTGTTTGCTTCATTAGTTCCCAGAATCCAACCTTGGATGCCTTTGTTTTACAGGCTTTTCCCTGGCCCGCATTAACTTTGGGCTTTGAACAGTGAAATCCAGTGAGGCTTAACATACTGACTGTTTATCTCCCTTATTTAGTCGCCACCTAAAGGAGCCACCATTCCATACCGACCCAAACCCTCCGTAGGTGGCAGCCACACAGTGTTGTCACAAACACATGCTGCGCCGGTGAGTTCTCCATCCATCAGAAACCATAGAATCGAAACAACACTTCACGCGCAGTAATGTTTCCATAGTTCCCTGCAGTCCCAGTGGGACACTCTGAGTGTGGATATTTACACTAATTATTTTGCGAGATCAGTTGGCAGAATAAATCTAAATCAGTAATACAGCCATTGGACCATTCCAAGTGCTCTTGAACATGCAGATCAGACTGACTTTTAATCCCTAATTCAGATCTGTAGGTGTTTAGCTTGTGACTAATCATTGTAAACACGGCTGTATATAGCTGGACTAAACAAGTCATTCATCAGTATTCCATTCTATTCAGATCTTGTGAAAAATATTAATTAATACTAACTCTGATCCTTTATTTTTGACATCTCATTTTGGTATGTCATCCAAAGGGCTTCTGTTGTTCATTTGAGTGAACATGACATTTAGTTTGACTGAGGTGAGGATTGCAAAGGCTAGTTGTCTGTATAATGAAAAATCATGTCAGCTACAAGCTCCATTTGTCTGGAGGATTAAAATGCTAAGAAGCAGTTAAGTTCTGTTTTTATTTGATTTTTTTGCTATGTCTGGTGATAGCATGGGATGTTCATGTGATGCCCCCTTGTGGTTACATTAAGAAGAAATAAACATAGTTTAGTCCTAATTACACCTGGCACCCTTAAATATGTTAATGACAAAGAAGTCTCACATGGACAGACTTTGACTTGTGGTGTAAAGTCTGGTTCACTTTGCAGTTTATTCTGGCCAAGAGCTGCCCACTGTAAAATGAACAAAGCAACCAACCGCTGTTTGTTTTACGCATTCTTTAGGGGTGAATTTATGTGAAATTTTGTTATTACAACTACTAAAATGCATCTAAAAAAGTGACAATATGGCTCAGCAGTCTCCTCAAATGGTTATACAGAAACAGTGTAGACTTGATGAGCAAAACTTACTGATTATTTTACACAGCAAAATAGGTTTGCTTGTGGATAACTAGTATACATACTACTAAGTGACTCAAGATGTGAAGCCACTAACCTAGCAAACCATGGAAAATCCAATAATTAGTTATTTTACCAAGTGCTCATATCAACCTGATAACTTAAGGCCAATTCACACTGCGCCAACTAACACAGACAATCACCAGATTACATCTCAGGCATTTCACAACCCAACAAATGCCGATTTAACATGTTCAGTTGGCAAAAATGAGCGCCAACAGACGCCGACATGGATAACGCACTGATCCAACAAAACCCGACAAAGCGTCTGTTGCATCTGTCGGCTTTTGTCGGTGCAGTGTGAATTGGCCTTTAAACACTTTTTTATTTGAATTCTGATTTACACTTTTGATTTTCACAAAGGTTTTCTAGGGTTTTAATGAAAAATGCATCAAAATAGACTGCAGGCGGTTCATGGGCATGTCAACTGTGACTAATGACCAAAGAGCAAATTGGTTGTTATTATGCGCACTAACCTAAACGTGTTATCTGTTTCACAGGCATTTGCTATTCCAGGACAGTTTGCCATTCCACCCCAAGACGTGAGTGTTAGTCCCACTGTCTGATCAGTATCATTCACAGCACACTTCACAACACCACTGCAGTGCCCGAGCCACATCCCACCCCTGACACAACCACATTTCTCCCACTGCATTCCTCACACACACACCTCAGTGCCAATATCCCCGTCCCTCTGGTCACACTGGAGCCTCCACAACCTTCCTTCGAGCGAGGATTTCAGAGGCTTAAGGAATGAAGATGCTCTATGTCTATGACCTTTTCTTTAATATCTTATCTAGCATCACTAACATCGGTTACTCCTTGGTTATGTCATATCCTTGGTTAAGACATTAGTAAAACAATATGTGTTTAATGAAACACTCACATATGAATGCTGTAATTACAATGGTTGCAAAGCAACACTGCATTGATAAAACACTAGTTAGGGTTTGTTTTAAATCCCTAAAACTAAGAAGTCTTCTGCAATCATTTCTGGTCAAACTGTTCACCATACAAACATTTCAGTCTCAATTCAAGTTGCAATTGTGAGATCTAAAGTCGCAATGCGAGATATAGTCAAATTGTGACGTACAGTAAAGGTACAATTACGAGACTTAAAGTCAATGCGAGATATGCAGTAAAGTTGCAGTTAATTAAAAAAAGTTGCAATTGTAAGATACAGTCACATTGCGAGATATACAGTAAAGTTGCAGGTATAAAAACAGTCACAATTGTTAGATATAAAGTCACATTGCGCGATATAATCACATTGTGAATTATAAAGATGCAATTTCAAGATTTCAAGAAGTCAATGCAAGATATACATTATTCACATTACTAAGATCAAATTTCATATTGTGAGATATAATCACACTGTGATATAAAGTAGCAATTGTGAGATATAAAGTCAAAGTGAGATATACAGTAAAGTTGCAGGTATTTTTACTGAGACACAAACCATAAAATACAGACTTCCAGATCATTGAGACTTTGTTTAGAAGATCTTTTCAGGTGTGTAAGAGAAACAAATTTTATATTAGCTTGAAAATGTCCCATTGACTTGTTTGGCAATAAAAATATAACCAGCGGTGATAACGTAATCATAATATTTGCATAACCAATTGTGATCGGTCTTCTTTCTTTCATCTACTTGCAATCTGATTTGTGATTGGTCCTGCATGTAACACTACCTCTAAACTGCAAAGCCGGTGTCACATTGTCTGTTGATTCTCACAGAAAACCAGACGTGTGTCATGACGACCGCAGAGCCTAAACGTACCTCACACTTTAACATGATCCTTTTCCTACCTTGCAAACACTTGAATTTCCCTTCAGGAAATGCAAATCAGGTTTTTCCGATCACATTATTTGGAGAGGTGGACGGTAAGTCCAGAGGGGGACCTGATAACTAATCCAATTTTGAGACTTGATATGGGTGCTGTTCTGTCTGTAGATGTGAGTGTCCTCTGAAATAATTCCATTTTGATTGGCTAGTTCTAACCTCCCTTCCTGCCCCCGCAGTTGACCAAGCTTCACCAGTTGGCTATGCAGCATATCCCCCTTACCTCCCTTGGGCAGAGCAACCCCACCTTCCCTGGTACGTACCCAAAGCTCCCCAGGGAAGTCTGTCTCTCCCTTTGTCTGTCTCTCTGCCTGTCTTTCTCTCGATCTGTCTCTTTCCCTCTCCGCTCTTTCGTCTGTCATGTCTGACCACCGCATGTTCTACTTTTCCACTCTGAAGAAAATGAGGGCGAAGCCATTTTGTGGTAAGGCAAAAAAATATCATAACACTTCCAGCACAATGCCGCACATGCCGTGCCATGATACAACCACTAACCGGCCCTGATAGCTCTAGTTAGTCTGTGTTCGGATGCCAGCCGCTGATGGCTGCCTTGAGCTGTCGAAGGAATCTACAAATGTGTCATGCCACCGTAACGACAGCATCATGACGGCTATGTGATGCGTATGTGTCACCCCTCTTTCTCCTTATATGTGAACTCATCATGAACATTTAACATTCTTCCCCCCTCATGTCACTCCATACCTCCACAATACCCCTGACCTGTTCAAACCGCCAGCATTTTCCTAAGCAAACCTGAAGCCCACTCTCACAGCAGCCCACATTTAAACAGAGTCCACACAATGCAAGTGCCAGCCCATTATTACCACTATAGAAATAGGGAGTTGAAGAGAGACAGCCTCTCCATAGACGTTTCCGATAATGTGCGCTATCTGGAAAAGCTTTTATGGGTGTTTTTGAATCCCAGACAAGCTTGAATTTACCAGAAATTCATTCATGACTCATGTACTGAAGCAGCATTAATGCTTTTCTACATTGTGTAATTTTAATGTGATATATTTCGACTTTATTGGAGCAGTCTCAGTGGCAGTGTAGCAATGTTAATATGTTTCTAAATCAAATTTCTTTGTCAGCCATTGGGTTGTCTTTTGCTTACCTTCCCATTTCCCTGCATAGGTCTGGAGGCCTCCTTTGCCACCAGTTCTCATGAGCTGAGCATACCTAACGATGTAAGTCATGTGATATAGATTTAGGATCAAATAATACACTTAACTAGAGGCATAATGTTTGTTGCAGTTCATGTTGCAGTTATCGGTGTACAGTGGCCCCAAAAAGTATTTGGACACTTGAGTCACACTTCAATTGTTTGTCTAAAATATCTAAAATATATGTGCAAATTATGAATACATTAGAATGATAAATTATGCCATTTTTGCAATTACATTTAACCAAGTGCTCCTAATCAATGGTATTTATGTTTGCAATTTTATTTTTATATGTAATAATACAATTTTAAAGATTTATTAATGTTTGAGATAAATTATGCCATTTTTGCAATTACATTTAACCAAGTGCTCCTAATCAATGGTATTTATGTTTGCAATTTTATTTTTATATGTAATAATACAATTTTAAAGATTTATTAATGTTTTTGAAAGAAGTCTCTTATGCTTACCAGGGCTGCATTTATTTGATAAAAAATAATAATAATCATTTTAGTATACTAAAATATTTCACTTGACATATTTTTTGGGTGTGTTTTACTTAAAAAATGTCTGCTTGCTTTATATATATTATTTTAAAATACAAGCCACTTGATATTTTGTTTTTATTGCAAAGACATTCATACAGTTGTAAGTGAATCTTTTCAAATGGGGCCATTAAAATAAAAATGTATGCTTTAATATCATTCTGTACCATGACACATTGTTACACTGATTAAAGTATCTGTTATTCTAGAATTTATTTAGTAAAATTCAAGGCATGCCATTTGATAGAGAAAAACAACTTCCATGTCCAATGGTTCACTATCAGCCTGCAGTCTTTTAATGTCCAGATGTTGTTTGCCCCTCACCCGTCTGTCTCTGTCTCTCAGCTCATAGGCTGCATCATTGGCAGACAGGGCAGTAAGATCAATGAGATTCGCCAGATGTCTGGTGCCCAGATCAAAATTGCCGGAGCCACAGACGGTTCGGCAGTGCGCCACGTCACCATCACAGGCTCCCCAGCCAACATCAGCGTGGCTCAGTACCTCATCAGTGCAAGGTGAGACCTTTCCCTCTCACAATTTTAATGGATAGTTCAGTCAAAATGAAATTCTGTTATCATTTACTCACCCTCATTTCATTCCAAATCCGTATGCTGATTTTTTTTCTTCTTCTTCTTCTGTGGAACACAAAAGAATTATTAAAGAATCTTCACTTTTCCATACTGTGACAGTTCATAATGATCACGTCTAAAAAACACCACAAAAAAAAAGACTCAAGAAAACCCAACTTTTTTTTCCCTGAAAGAAATTAATACTTTTCAGCATGGATGCATTAAATTGTCCAAAAGTAGCAGTAAATACATTTATAATGTTACAGAAATGTCTAGTTCTTGTGACCTTTCTATTCATTAAAGAATCTTGAAAGTATCATGTTTTCCACCAAAATATTAAGCAGCACAACAGTTTTTAACATTGATAATAATCATAAGAAATGTTTCTTGAGCAGCAAATCAGCAGAGAATGATTTCTGAAAGATCATGTGACAATGAAGCCTGGAGTAATGGCTGCGGAAAATTCTGCTTTAGAAATGTCAGGAGCTCACTGACTAAAAAAATGTCCAAATGAGATGTGTAGACCAAAAACTCCAATTAGGGACACTTCAAAAAAAGCCCACACACTCTAACAATGAAGGGGAACCACCAATTGTAAAATAAAAGGACTGTTTTAATGAAGAAGTGGCAAACGTTTCGGTCACATGTGACCTTTCCCAATGGCTAAAGTTAACTAGGACTGAAACGTTTTCCACTTTTTCATTAAAGCAGTGGTGTTATCTTGCAATTGGTGGTTCTCTTTCATTGTGGGCAATTTTGAAGTGTTTACCAAACTGAAAATGCAGCTTTGCCCTCACAGGAATGAAACACATTTTTTTTTCCATTATTTCATAGTATTACTGTTTTTTACTGTATCTTTGATCAAATAAATGCAGCCTTGGTGAGCATACGAGACTTAAAAAATCATACCAACCCCAAACCTTTTTACACTAGCGTATATTCCAAAACGTCTGAAGCCATTAGACAGCTCTGTGTGAATTAAAACGTTATTCAAATAAAGCCTTATTAAATCATTGTATTTAAATTGTGTGCTTTCAACACATCACATCAGTTGTTTCTAATGTGTTTCATGACCAAATGCATTAATGTCAAATGTAATGTCTGGCATCATATTTAATTTGAGAGCTACAGTGGAGGAGAAGAATAACAACTTACATGTTGGCCTTTTCCTCACATTAACTATATGATTCAGAAGACTTGGAATACAGTGTATATCTTTCCATTGTGGATCTTGACAACCCAAGTCCCCATTCACTTTCATTATATAGTCAAAATAAGAGCATTTCTCCTTTTGTGTTTTACAGAAGAAAGTAAGTCATGAGAGTGAGTAAACAATGACAAAACGTACATTTTTGGATGAACTATTCTTTTCCCACAATCTATTTAGCATAATGGTGTAATATGTAGGTTTTAGACAGCAGTCATGTGGTCTGTTTCATCTCACCCATTTGGCACTCCTTTATTAATTTTCATCCAGGCATGTTAAACCCTTATTATTATTCCTTCTTGTAACACATAACATTCCCTAAATTGATTATTCTTTTCTCTATTTCTCTCACCCCCCTCCTCTTGTGTGCACCCGTAACCCCTCAATTAACCACACACTTGTCCTCACGTCCCTCCTTGTTTGCGTGGATCTTTATGTGTGTTTGCAGTCTAGAGATGGCTAAACTGAGCATCCAGGCTGCATCGTCGTCCTCTTCCAGCACACCTATCGACCTCAGCCTGGGCTTCCCCCAGTCCGGCTCCTCCGCCTCCACACCCTCTTCCATGGCCATGCTGGCTGCTCCCTCCTCTATTAATGTCCACTCCCCCTCGTCCATCTCCTCCCTCCCCAGTGCCCACTACGCATTGCCTGTTTCCAGCCTGTTTGGCATGAAAGGCGTCCCCCTGCTGGCAGTGCACGCGGCCGCCTCCGCAGGCCTCCCGGCCGGCCTCTCCCCCTACACCACAAAGATCCCCAACTCATCCAGCATCAAAAAATCTGAGCGGCAGAAGTTTGCCCCATACTGAGCGGCCATGGTCTATTATCACACCAGTTATGTTGTATCTGTTTGTTATTCGTTCATTTATGTTAAGTAGATTGAGAGTGTCTCTCACTGCCCCCTCTTTTTTTTACATTTTCAACTCTCTTTAGTCTGTAATGTTGATGTTTGAGCAAAAGGTCTGCAAAGTTACGAAGCACAAAGTCACTCCAAAAGGAGTTATTCTCCATTTCAGTGCACACTGTTTTTGAACTCCCTGAAAAGCCTCGATTGTAGTTTTGAACGTTCATCCAGGAACAAACACATCTCAATATTCCTCTTTAAATAATTCCCAGCCAAGCCATAGGCCTGTTGCATTAGTAGTGTTTCGAAACTCACGGTTATGGTAAGGGGCGTGACATTTCCTGAAACACACTCAGGGTGCTTTCACATCTGTAGTCCGGTTCATTTGGTCCGGACCAAGGGAGAAAAATTATACTTTGTAGCATTTTCAGGCATTTTAGTTCCTTTTCACACCACACTGATTGCTCTGGTCTGAATCAGTTTATGAAACGAACCAAAATGCAGTCACGTGACAACATCCACATCACTCGTTGACCAGATGGGTCTTGAACGTATTTTCATAACTGCACTTCGATTGTCAGAATTAACGTGTGGGAAAATTCCAACAGAACTGACGGAAGTAAACAAAGATGAGGAAAATCCGTCATGGAGCTGACAGATTAGCATAGTAAAATAGTATAGTAAAAATCCGCTTTTTACTATGGAGAAACGACTTTGTGGGCTAATTGTATCTCTGGTCATAGTTTATTATATAGTTTGTCTACACCACTTTAGGCAAACAATAACATTTGAGAATGAAGCGAGGATGCGGCTTGAAATGTTTTTTTATGCAATGCACGCTTCAGGAGTCACTTCAGGAGGAGGTTGTCATTAACGCGTGCATTAATGTTGCTAAACAGTGACATAATGCACAGCGCCGCTGACTACGGCAGCTGGTTTAGTCCAAAAATGCACGGTTCTTTGGCAGTTGGGTCCATTTGAGGTCGGATCACGTTCTCACCACAAACGAACCGCTCCAGAGTTCGCTTGAAAGCGTACCGAGACCCGCTTGTTTGGTCCGCTTTTGGTGCGCACCCGAGTGCGATTGCTGCATTCACACCTGCCCATATGAACCGCACCACGGGGGACAACGAACTCTAGTGCGATTCAACCCAACTAAATGAGGCAGGTGTGAAAGCACCCTCAAACCAATCAGAGCACATCGTGCTTTTCGGAAGGAGGGGCTTCATAGAGACAGGAACTAAACAGAGCGTTACTGACAGACTGGGAAATAAGGTGCAGCAACAATGTGAAATATTTGAAAAATAATAACTTTTTTGAACATTCAAGCATGAAAACCATATCTAGTAGACCCCGAAAACAAAAACAAGAAGACTTTGTAAAAGGGCATAATATAGCATCTTTAATGTCTCTGTGCAATATTTCACAAACTAGGAATGGTGAGTGCATGACAAGATTAATCGCTCCTTATATTGTCTTCCATTTTGTTTGCCATTTCATTCTGAAGTTTTTGAGATATCCATCTCGCTCCATATAATTTATCTGACACTGCTCCTGTTTTTTTTTTTTTAAGAAAAGCCAAAGCCAACAGGAACTTGATGTATTGGTACTATGCAGCTCACAGTGTTGGGCGTGTGTGTTTCTTAGATATATCTTAAAGCGATATTAAATGTGCTGATTAGAATGACTGTCATCGTTGTTATTGTATCGCAATGCAATATACAAAGTAATTTAAAAGAGGGAGAGATGCTCTGCCTCTCATACTGATGATGTTATTCTGACTTTAACCCACAGTACTATAACATTGTCAGAACATACATCAATCTACTTTTTGGTAAAAACCCTTTTTATTAACACTGCAGAGAAAGTGACAGTAAAACAAAGGCACAGCAGGGCGTCAGTGGGGGACAATACTGGGCCCTGTGATGACGTCCTTTTAAATCCATGAACCCCCTGATATGATTGAATTTATATATTTAGCAGCTCTATATGTTCATGTATTAAAACCTATTTATACTGTGGGGAAAAATTTGATATATTGTTTTCAAAATTAAATAATTGTTTTTTATATTGCCACTGTATTAACGACAAAACAAACTATTCAAAATAATATCTGGAAAATATTCACATGGAAAAGTTTCACAGCGAATAACTACTTAGAATTTAAGTTACTGATAGTGATTTTCACAATGAATGTTGTTGCAAATCAGTTTTATAAGTATAATAAGGGCCATTCAAAATATTTAACATCTTAATTATAACATGTACATGTTGACAGTGACTGTTCAAACATCAGGGTCAGTATACTTTAAAAAAATATATAATATTTTATTCAGCAAGGATGCGTTAAATTGATCAAAATTGACACTAAGACTTTATAATATTACAAAAGATTTCCATTTCAAATAAATGCTGTCATCAAAGAATCCTGATTAAAAACGTGTAAAGGTTTCCACAAAAGTATTAAACAGCAGAACTGTTATCAACACTAATAAGACGTGTTTCTTGAGCAGCAAATCAACATATTAGAATGATTTCTGAAGGATAATATGACACTGAAGACTGGATTAATGATGTTGAAAATCACAGAACATTACATTACATTAAATTATTTTTTACAACATAATAAAATCACTGCTTTTACTGTATTTTTTGATCAAATGAATGCAGCCCGAATAAGCATAAGAGACTTCTTTCAAAAACGTAAGAAAAACAATCTGAAACATTTGAACGGTATTTTTGTTTGTTTTTTTCTCTCTAATTTTCGTTGAACCCCCATAGCACTCCATTGCAACTCCCTGGTCCCAGGACACCATTTTAAAAAGCCATAGTAAAACCTATACTTTGTGTTAAATGTAAAACAATATCTACTAAAAGGTGTTATTTTTCTCTAAGCTCAGATAAACAATGACACTATGAAACTGTGACAACAGATCTATATGCTTCTTATGCCCAGCAGTGCTAATTATCAGATGTGCAACTGTTTTTAACAATAATTTGATCTGTTCTTCTGTATGATTGTGTGTTTTCCTCCTAGGCTGTCCTCAGTGATAGCAAGTCTGAGGCCACTGTAGTGCAACATTTACAGCTAAACATTAATCTCTGATTGGATTACCCTAAAGACATAGTGGACTCTTATGGACTCAGACACTACTCAAGAAATCCTGGCTACATGATGTAAATTGTTTTCTTATTTGAAAACTATGTATTAAACAGATGCGCTGTAACTGTAGTTTCAACCATTCAATGTGACATGTATTTGTGTTTGATTTTAGATTGCTTAAAATTCTGTACACATTTTACTGTTAAAGTATGACAAATCAATGTGCTTTTGACATTTGACTTTAATTAAACAACAGCTTTTTAATAGTACCCGCACTCTTTTGGTTTAATTGTATATCCAAAGATGACTTTTCTTCAAAGAAAATGCCTTGGCATTGCATTTATAAAACTTTGAATGAAATTATACTTTTTGAATTCCCTATGTCCTTGCATTTCAGTGCCTGACCTGTTGTGATTGAAGCTAAAAGGTAAAAGAAAAGAGTTGTCATGGTGCTGATGCATATCTGCTGCCGTGAGTCTTTCAATAATACATGCAGTGCTTAAAACAGGGTTATTCTGGTAAAAGTAAGCTGGTCTCTAAGAACCTGGAAGTGCATTCCCCCATGGGGAAAGCTGTTTTTATGCCCTGTGTGTGATTCATGTTTGTCTTTTGGAGAGCTTATTTTGTCCTGCTTGTCAACCATTTGTTTCTGGTGGATGTTTGCTGTTTTGTAAATGTCATCAGTACTCACTGGTTTACTGGAGAACAGACACTGTGACAGGCTGAATGCTATTCATCTCAGTCAGCCCCAGAACGTATCATGCCCATAGGAACCGGTGACAATGCTTGAGCCAACAATGAATCAAAAACACTGCATGTTTTCTCATGACCCATTACATGCGTTAATAATCTTCTAATAATTATAACATGTTTTTGTCTTGGATGTTTCACGACACACTTCTTTCTAGGGTTCTTTGACACAGTTTTCTCCCATAGAAGAAAGGCCTCTGTGAATATTAAAGCTAAGGTAGGCAATATAATAAACACTTTATACTGTTGGTTGAAACTGCCTTGATAGCAATCAATAATAGAAGTGTTCTCAAGACCAAAGGATGTCTAAATGATAGGACGTTCTACCTGTCAATGTATGTATTTCCATATCTCGCGCAGACATCTTACGCCATCAGCGGGTTCCACAGGGCTCCATGCAGAGTTGTAGGCTGCATCCGAAATCGCACACTTCCCTACAAAAGATGGATGTATTGTGACAAAAGAAGTATGTCCAAATTCACAGTACTCAAAAAGTATAGTCAAATGACCTACTACTTCCAGTGAGATTCTGAAGTGTGCATACGACAGACACTTTACTATCCCATGAGGCCACGGGAGAGGATTTATGAATGGCAGTGAAGCAACGCAACTGACGCTGGTAGGTCACGTGATAATGACAACATGGCGGACGTATCTATGAATTACATTCATATTACACATATTCAAACTACATAGAACATACTTTTTTAGCAGTCGTGAAGAAATTACTTTTTCAAAATAAGTGCCTACTCAAGAGAGTATGTGATTTCGGACACAGCCAATGACAAACATTAAAACCACCTTTTACATTTCCTCCTGAACCAAAACAATGAGCTTATGTTCACGCCATGTCGTAACCGTACCAGAACCGTGGTGTTGAACTCTGAGCTGTACTTACTTGGATTTATAAGTTTCAATGGCAACACTATCAACGGAGAAATTAATCTGCAGCAGTCACGTTGTACAATAACGTTCGTTATTATCGTAATGTTATGTGCTTTGACACATGATGTAGTTTAACGCAGTCTCACGTGACGCTTTGCAGTCTCTGATGTGTGTGAGATCATGTATTTTGAAGGTGGCGTGGCTTTGGAGACGCTCTGAAGGTAGGGTGGGATCTCATGCTTTCGAAGCTAGCTTGCTATTGCTAGCCTCTCCGAAATTGCCTACTCCAACTTTAATAGTTTTGTCTGAACTTTTTTACCCTTTAGCAGAAATGTCTCCAGAGAGTCTGAGACATCAGTTGGTTCTTGACAATAAACTTTGTCAGGTAAAAATCAGAATGAACTTTTCGTCACCCTTGTTTTAGATACTACCTTTTCACAGGTTCTGCTGGGACAGGTTTCCCTGCAGGTTGCTCAATCATGCATGTGGTCTGAGTGAACCATTAGCACGCTGTCACTCACTGCACGTAGAGCCCTTGTCCTGTTCTCAGGGAGCAGAGGCCCCATTCAACATTAATAAAATAACTTCCGCTTTTAGAAAAACACTCTCACACTAAGACGTTTTGCCTAGCCGTAAGAATTTGACCTTAACCCTGTCTGCTTGAAGATCTGAATCACGTCTGCATGCTAAATACAGGTTCGGAGTGGATCAATTCTTAATGGGCATGGAAATGTGGTGTCAGAAGGGGACCTCCTCTCCTCTGTATGGAGGGGGTCGCGGTGCCAACAGCGTGCGCTCTGTTGTGAAATGTAATGTTGTGGACATCTATCCCTGCCTCTTTGTTAATGTTGAATTAATGATTTTCCCCTCTCACCCCATCAAAAGAAGATGGTGGAAATGGCTTCGACCGACCCTGAATAATCAATTATATTAATGCAGGCCTGTGCTGGATATGAAGAGCATTTCTTTAAAAGGACGTAATCATCTGGCCTCAAGCACCACTATCGTTCTGTGTTTATGTGTGCGTGTTTCAAAATTGTCCCCAGAAGTTGGCTAAATCTGACAGTGTCCTTTTGGGGACATCTGGGGACGTTCTCATTTGGAAAAACAATTTATGTAAAAAGATTTCTATGAGGAATCTGTTTAGGGTTAGTTTGTGGTCATTATTATTAACTTTATACAAAAGCAACAGATATCTATGGTATGTTCTCATTTGGATAACGAATAAACGTGTTTATATTAGGGGGAAATGTGTCCTGAAGTTAGATACAGTGGCGTTTAATAGCTTGGAGTTAGACTCAGAAATCCCTTATGCTAAGGTTGATTTTATTTGATAAAAAAAATACTATAAAAACCAAAAATTTGTAAAATAATATTAAAATTTAAAATAACAGTTTTCTATTTGGATGTACTTTAAAATTTAATTTATTCCTGTGATGGCAAATCTGAATTTTCAGCATCATTACTGCAGTCACACCACCGTTGATACATTTTTCAAAATTGTTGTGATTAATAGAAAGTTCAAAAGAACAGCATTTATCTGTAAGAGAATCTTTTGTAACATTATAATGTCTTTACTTTCACGTTTGATCAATTTAATGCATCTTTTCTGAATAAAAGTATTCTTTAAAAAAAAAGAAGAAGAATCTTACTGTCTCCAAATTTTTGAATGGCTTATTTGAAAAAACAATTCAGTAATAAAATATTGTCAATAATGTCTAAAAATGTACATTTATGGGTTAGTCTGCAGTCATTATAATCAGATTTATGCAAAAACAACAGTATCAACATGTTGAGAACTGACTATTTGAAAGTCATGCTTTAAATCAAACAAAGCTTTCAATATACTGATATCAACATGTTTGTATGGGTAGAGTTATGGTTACGGTTTAACAAATATCATCTCATTCATATAAAAACTATTGTGTGTTTACTGGTTTGACCTACATTAGGTTTCAGGAAACTCACGCTTAATTATAAGGACAGGACGATGTCCTCTTAATTCAAATAGCTAAATAAAAATACTAAACATTTTTTTTATTAAAATTGTAAACATGCAGAAAGTTTTCTGTGATTGGTTTAGGGGTAGATGGGGTTAGAAAATGTCAGCTCGGTATAAAACCATTATGCCCATGGAATGTCCTCACAATGAGGTGAGTGTGTGTGTGGCCTGGTAAACCCTACATTATGGGTACAAAATGACCATACAAAGATGGCAATTTCCAAAATCATTGTCCTCGTGGGGACATTTTTTGGTCCCAATGAGGAAAATAGCTTATAAATCATACTAAGTGATGTTTTTTTGAAAATGTACAAATGCAGAAAGTTTTCTGTGATGGGTAGGGTTAGTGTAAGGGGATAGAATATACAGTTTGTACAGTATAAAAATCATTGTCTATGGAAAGTCCCCATAAAGTGTGTGTGTGTGTGTGTGTGTGTGTGTGTGTGTGTTCTGATTCCACTGTTAGTGTTCATAACTGAAGAGATCCCATTACAGTGCAACAGCAAGCAAATAAAATCAATACAAATCAGAAAAGTTCGACCCTCATGTACATTTTCATCAGTTTTATACCTGCAGTTTTATACCTTATAAATCTTTGTCCTCAGAATCTCGAGATGAATGCCAACACGGCAATCTGGAACACAGACACGTCGCTCATCGCACATCTCACGAACAATCTAAGAATGGATAGTCTCTGTCAAAACCTCGTGAACGAAAGATTAATCACACAGTAAATTTTGTGAGTCCAGTGAGAGAATGTGCCACCTGGTGGTCAGGAAAGGTGACGCGCTATTTTCATTAAACTCCTCACCCTGTGACGCAAGTCTGCCGGTTTATGTTTTTTTTTGTCACTGGTGCTGAAGAGTCCACTCCTTTCTTTCAGTTCTCAGACTAGAGCTGAGGAGACGTTAACAGCCCGGTCGTCCTCGTTGGTGGCAACATTTCAATTGACTTATTTCCTGAGCGCAGTTGTGAGGTGATGTGGAGTGTGCAGAGACTGACGAACGAGCCTCGATATCAACTGTGTGACAACTATCTACACAACACACCAACAACACCGACGGAAAGATGCAGGTATGGACGTCTAGTCAGTTTTAATGTCTCTAAATGGCATTATAAAGTTACAGTTAAACGTATCAATATAGTGTGTTGCATGACCGATACTTAAATGTGCCCAAAATGACCAGAACTGATATTTACGGTCGAAGAATTAAGTATGACATGGATAAAATAGAGCATTCGCTATGTTTGGTGTCTGTAAATGTTTTTCTTTGGGTTACGTTACGTTAATTAACTTATGTGGGTGGTATGCATATTACAGCTAATAGCGTCGGTGTTACAGCGCACACACAGATTTAGTGTGTTCTTTATGTCGCATCATTATCTACGCCTCTTTTTCTCATTCTCAGCCTCATGTGAACTCCAAATGATTGCCTCAGTTACACTTTGTGTCGTTAAACGTGAAGCTGAAGATGTGATTTTCGAGTGGATATGAATAATGCTGTGAAGAGCACCTGTGCAGTGCATCAACAGGCTCCAGCCCACAGGGACTGAAATTCAAATATGGCTTTTTATATGCATTATGCGAGTTAATTTTACCATTTAAATTGACTATATTTGACATTTTGTGAGTTGCTGTATGTCTTGTTTGATATCATATTTCCACTAATCTTTTTCCTCTTCAGATATTTTTTTCTTGGTTAAAGGGTTAGTTCACCCCAAAAAATTAAAATTCTGTTAATAATTGCTCGCCCTCTTCATGTCGTTCCAAACCCGTAAGACTTTTGTTTCTGTCCCTCCATTGACAGCTACGCAACTACCACTTCGACGCTTCAAAAAGTCCATAAAAATTGATGTTAATATGATGAACAGATAAATGAACAAACCTCTTGCGGAAGCTCAAACGTGCTGCGTAACACGAGAATGAACCTCACTGGTTCTCGCACATCAAGCGAAAATGCTTGAGCTTCCGTTTACTGCAACTGATGAGTGAGTTGATGAATGTTTATATGTGGATAAATGCCTACATTAAATTAAATCTGTTTATCATATAAAGTGATCTTGTCTCTTCAGAAAATTTTAGACTAAATCGCTCAATACATATGGATTAGTAGCTTTATGATCTCTATGCACTTTTTGAGGTATCAAAGTGGTAGTTGCGGTAGCTGTCAATGGAGGGACAGAAATCGCTCAGATTTCCTAATATTTTTTTTGTTTTGTTTTTCCATTTGTGAAGATGAAAGTCTTACGGGTGTGGAAAGAGTAATTAATGACAGAATTTAAATTTTTAGGTGAACTATCGCTTTAAACTATTTGTTGTTAAACGGAGTGTTTTTTAAAAACCTGCTTCAGAGGGGGAATACAAGTTTTTACCTGCTGCGACAATCAGGTTTTTTTGTGTTTTTTTTTTTTTACTCAGAGCTTGGGTGTTTTCTCTTCATGAGTGTGTTTCTCTAATCGCAGAGCGATTATTATTTACCATTGTAATGGCTCCGATGCACTTACATACACAGTTCCTGCCAGGCTTTCAGTCTTCACAATTACTTTGTGGATGTTAACATCCATAGTGGATGTTATTGGCTTCTTGTGAAACTATTTTAGCTGGCACACTTGGCAGAGAAGAAATATACAAATGAACTGGCCAGTGTTTGTCTGAAACATAAGTTGATTGGTATTAATTACTTTGTTGAAGTGTGTAATTGGAGAACTGTTGTATAAATACAATGGAAATTTGGCATCAGATTAATTTCTGTGGTCCAATCTGTTATTTATAATGAATGAAATGAAACTTCATCTTCAATTTTCTAAATGTATGCACGGAATTGATCTTATTGTCAAGAGTTCTGTGCATTTGTTGCTTTTTTCCCAATTGTTTTAACATCATAATGTTTATGTCATAACTGTATCTTCCAGTGAAAACAGACTTTCTCTCTAGTGATGAATGCAGGATTTATCTAGTCATTTAGTCTGTTTAAACTCCACCACTGCAAGCTTGTGTTCATCTGCCTCCATTTTTGACCAATGGATAGAATTCCCACCCTACATTTTTTTTTCCGATCCTTTACACATAGGCTAGATGTACGTCACAGTGCTGAAGAAAAAATCTGTCGATACTTCCGTTTCATTGCAACTTTAATAATAGCACGGCTGTGATTACCTGCAGCATAACCACAGCCATGTGGATATTTAGCACAACAGCAATCTTGCTCATGTGATAGTGCTGAAATATTTTGTCCACCGAGGCCTTTTCCCTCCTTCTAAAATCTATTCCTCGATTAACCTCTTCGTTGTCGTTTAACAGATTCAATTGAAGTGAATTGATTGCGCTTAGCTGGACGGAGAATAGGGGAGTTATTGAAGTGCCTGTGACTCAAGTTCCCTTGAGGCAATTTACTTTCGTGTCCATCACCCCCGTGAAAATTGATGCGTGGAGGTGCGATTGGAAGATTGCTGTCGCTATGTGTGATTACACCCGAGGCAGTCAGTCTTCACACGTTTCCAGCATGGGAAAGTTGTATAGCTCTTAAAAAAAAAGAAAAAAAAAAAAGAAACAATTTGAGTAATTATATTAATTTCCTGTTTAAGCGCAGTAAGGCAATTTTCTGTTCATTGTAAAATAACACAGTTTGCTCAATAAAATGATT
The DNA here is from genome assembly GCF_949152265.1 of Phoxinus phoxinus. Taxonomy (NCBI): domain Eukaryota; kingdom Metazoa; phylum Chordata; class Actinopteri; order Cypriniformes; family Leuciscidae; genus Phoxinus; species Phoxinus phoxinus. The sequence goes on along the minus strand of NC_136889.1, from coordinate 7,124,111 downwards.
GCAACAAATTACATGTACTATATTTAGAATTCAATGAGAATCAGTCAAATCATCAAACATGAATAATTATGCAAATTAATCAATTGAGTGAAACAAACATTGAAAAACTTATGTACAAGTGACAGAGAACCAAGTGTTTGGTGTCTATTGACTACATCACATCGACCCTCACCACACAAACTCATGTAATAAAAAGCATGAATTTAATGCTTTAAAATACTCACTGAGCTCAATACTTGTTTCGTGAAAGGTGTACAAGGTTAACAATAAACTAATTGTTCATTGTGGGACAAATCCATTCTGGCAACATGTTACTAAACATGACAATCAACATCAGAAATTAAAACAGTCACACAATGCAATCATATTTGTTCATACTCCAGTGCATACTAGGAGGACAGCAAATGGTCTGAACTACAAATCCATTGCAGGAAACTAGATTGTGAACATTTAGTTAGACAATGCTTTTAAATTCAAGATTGATTATTCACATTATTTTGGATTTTGTGAATAATTGATTGACAGGTGATCTGACCAATCATACTTCGCCATCCGCCATTTTGTCCGACAAAGCAGTCAGGAGAGTTAGTAGATTAACATGGGATGATTTGAACTTGAAAAACGGAGTGTACTGACGTCTTTCCGCGGTTAAAACAACATTCCTTATTATGTTCATTCAAGTTTATTTGATGCTATAAATGAACTAGAAGGAAGAGATGATCGGTTCACGAGCAGCTTTAACTGATGCTCTACAGCGATCTGTCACGACACATTAAAGAGCCACAAAACGGTATTTATTGTTTGAATTTTAAAGGTAAGACTTTGTTTAATATGTTTAATATCAAAAGTAACCCAAAAGTAACCTGGTCTGTCCTGTCTGTCAGCGTGTTATCAGTGTCCTCTCTGCTCCGTGATGTATTTTTCACTGCGTGAGAACTTGGTGTGGCGTGAGAGCGGCGTAGCTTGTCGGACATAGCGACGGTAACTAAGGGGGGCGGGTCTTTGCGAACGGTCAATTATACTTAGTAGATGTTAGTGAAACAACTTTTCATGATATCCACAAAGCACAGAATCCATTTCACAGCCTGAACGATTAACTCGACTGAAGAATCAGTGTTGGGTGTTTAAAGGAGTGCAGTATACACCGTTTCTAGTGTTACACTCCTTAAGAGAATTGATTTTGGGAAGCTGTTTGGTATTTGATGTAGACAACTTCTCTGGCTGATATTACATTGCCCTGTCCATGGTCCTGAAACATGCAGTTTGTTTCTTTCACAGATGTGACGACGCTTCTGCTGTAATACATGCAATTTAAGGATTGTAATGTGAGTCCAGGTGCAGTCCCGTAATTTTATGCTGGTGGAGAGGAGTGAGATGCTTCACTCGGCTGCCATGACAACAGGACTCATCTTTGTTACTTGGCTCTTGTATACAAGCGCACGAGGCAATCCCATTGTGTCGGTGCCGGAGGGTGGGGAGAAAGAGCGTTTGGAGCGCGTTCTGACCCAGGCCAAGGAGGGTGCGCTGAGCCCCAGTGCAAGGCAGCGTTTGGAGGAGCTGAGTAATCTTGAATTGGAGGGGATCAAGGGCGTGAACAGATCCAGTGCTATCAGGGCCCGACCCAACTCGAGCCCCTTGAGACGAGGGTCCAAACTGCAGGGTAAGACCCTCGAAGCCTGGAGTGAGCAAGAATCACTCAAGCAAACTGAAGAGGCTCCTACGGAAGAGGCCAACGTCTCCCTCGATGCGACCGACGAGTACGCGTATCCCGATTACAGGGGCAAGGGCTGCATGGATGAGACAGGGTTTGTGTTCGCCATCGGGGAGAAATTCACCCCGGGACCCTCCACCTGCCCCTGCTTGTGTACAGATGAAGGTCCTCTGTGCGCCCAACCAGAGTGTCCAAAACTTCATCCACGTTGCCTGCGTGTTGACACCAGCCAGTGCTGCCCGCAGTGCAAAGAGAAGAAAAACTACTGTGAATTCCGAGGAAAGGTCTACTCATCTCTGGAGGAGTTTAAGGTTAGAGCAGCACATTAAATGATTCATTATCCATTCCAGGTCTTTAACTAGGTTTATTCTTCTCTTTTATCTGTATTCAACAGTGTCAGGAGTGCTAGAGTGACCTTTATTTAATGGCAGATTATGTGAAGACTTTGAGTTTAGATCTTCACCCTTGCGAATCTGTTCATTATTGAGTGGAATCGAATTTCTGTGGTCCAGAGGAGTTTTCTGCCCAGTTAAAGAAATCTAATGTGTGCACATCATGTCTTGATTATGTATTGATTCCAGCAGGCCAAAAATTAGATTTTGAAATTGCACTTTTTTATTCATTTTTTTAATCCATCACTCTTTCTCAGCCTGAGCTTTTCCCCCTGGAAGAGGCTCGCAATAAGATAAAATGCTGTTTTTTCCTGCATTTCATGCCGTGAATGTGTGAAGAGTTCAATTATTATCCGAAACTAATGGTGACTTATCTTGCTTAGGCAGTGTTATGTAAGAGAAGACAGGCCTTTTTTCCTGTAAGGCCCTATTATGATGCTCTCTAATTTTGCCTTTAGTGGAAAAGCGCTTGTCATCAGTTTCAGAGTTAGCAGCAGGTGCACGAATGATTCTGTTTGAACTGCATGTGTCTCACAAAGCCATTAGCTGCTTCTACAGCTTATGCTCTTGATTTAATTTTCATTGGTTCCTCCTCCTGTGTCATCGGAGTCCTTATCCAAAGCACCTGAGCTTTATGGTAAGCAGTGAGATTTATTAATGCAGAAGTCAGCATAAGTGCTTTTCACACAGAGTGGTAATGATGACCAAGCACTGAATGTATTGGTTCTGCTCAGCTGTACAGTACCTAATGCATATGCAGACTGCAAAGGTAACAATTAATCCCTCTGCAGAATGAAATGAGTCCGGTATCATGTCTGTTTAGTCCCACAATGAGGGCTTCTCAGGGGGGGCTGCTTTTCAATTTTAGAATTGTGAAAATATATTTTCCATCACAATTGGACGCGACACATTGTCCTCTGTTTGATTTGTTAAAGATTGTCTCGGGAGATACTGTGTGGAGAAGGTTCTTTTCACAGAAAATGCTAATGCTAGAAAAGTCCTCTGTACTTTATGCTTGGCAGCAGAGAAGAAGCAGTGAGCAAAACTGATCGGTTTGTTCATATATATACAGTATGTGATTTCTGGGACATCTGTAGAGTCACATGAATGCTTCAGAAATCCACTGTGTGACAAGACTCTGAATTTACCACATGAATACAGTTCGGTTTAGGTTCATAAAATGACTTCTTTTGGTGCCTTGGATCTTTTAAAAACAAAATGGTTTTTGAACTCGCCAGATTATATTTGTCTTTTAACAATGTCCAAAAGTTTATATACATGACCCACAGCAGAATTGTGTCATTTCTCTTGTTTTCCCTGAAGCATAATATTCACCACATCTGAAATCACTATTCAGTGATGGACATTTTAAACATTTATGGAATAAAATGGCAGACTCTTTTTCTTATTACGGCTAATTTCATTCTCTCTATTTACGCATTTGCATAAAAAGCAAGCTATCAAAAATACTTCCATATTTTTGCACACTTTGTCCATATCATTTTCACTTAAGTTGTATTTTTGTCGAATCATAATGGTCATACAGCTTTATGTAAATTATTAGGACTTTACAATAGTTCAATACATTTGTTACAGTATTTATACATTTTTGTTTACATTAGTCAATAACAACACAACTGTTCATGTTAGCTCAGGTCCATTAAATAATATTACACTGGGTCTGTTGAATGCTTGAATCTGATTGGTTTACAAACTTTCTAAGGTGTGTAATTGTTTTCAGGGAAAAGCAATAAACATAGTAAACAATAAGTTAAAAACAACAAATCCGCTTCGCTTCGTTTCCGCATTGCCCATTTTTTTCCTAATAATTCAATGGCCCGTTGTCAATTATTCCTTGCTTAACAGATACAACTTTTAATAATGTATTAGTAAATGTTGAAATTAACATTAGTTTAGATGATTTAGAAGTAGCTGTAATTGTTAGCTCAAATTAACTAATGTTAACAAATGGAACCTTGTTCTTAAGTTTTACCAAACATTTAAAAATAGAAATGGTTCATATTTTACACTTTTTTTTACAGTAGATGATCATAGTTTTAATTTATTGAAAGTCTGTGTCTACGTAATAAAATCAAGTTATTAAAGACATTTGATAAATTGCTAAATGTAAATTAAAACATGGTCAAAAAGTTTCCAAGATTTTTTTTAATGTGACCTTTTAAAAAAGTTTTAATAAAAAAATAACCCTTGGGACATAAAAGTGCCTGTAGCTGAAGAATCACTCAAATAAAGGAGACAGGTATTGATATTCATTCATAATGAATGGGCTCGAGGGTAAGACATGACTCAGAGTTCCCCATGGACATAAATATGGAAAGAAAGGAAGTGAGATGAGCGATGCCAGAGGTATTGCCAGAAGGAAGTAGGTAAGCATTGTTAATATACTCCAAGATTGGCAGAAATGAAGCATGCTCATCAATTAAATTGAACACTCATCAGTTCCCTCAAAGAAGCACTCTCTTGTTTTTCTTGCTCTGATGATTGAACCTCATATCAATCCTAATGGTATTATAAATGCAGCAACATAGGGTTTTTGTTTCTTGTCTGGGTATGTTTCCAGGTGTCTCCGTGCGAGAAGTGCCGTTGTGAGGCCAGTGGAGAGGTTCTGTGTTCTGTGTCCGCTTGCCCACAGACAGAGTGTGTTGATCCAGAATATGAGCCTCAGCAGTGCTGCCCGGTGTGTAAGAGCGGTAAGTAGTCGTGTTCTTCCAGCCTTTCTCTCTTTCTCTGATTCTCCTCCTCGCAGCTTTTCCAACCGCCATCCCCTGACCCGCAGAACCCCTGCTGTGTCCCCCAAGAGCGAGAGAGTTAGGCTAGAATCGCATCTGTAAAATGACCACTGAGACTCCTGTCCACTACATCCAATTACCACACCACAAAGAAAATTCGCAGAAAGCATGCACAGAGCAGCGGATCTCGCCACCTTACGTGAGGATCCATCTCATTGTTCTATAACAGCCAGTTTACCATCAGTGAGGTGATGCAAACCCAAAGAGATTATATTTGTCTGCAGGCCTTTGTTTAAGATAGTTGCCGAGATGCATTATTCAGACAGCAATAGCACTAATGAACCTGCAAAGTTGCTCTGCTTGTTTCCAGGAGGTGAGGTGATTAGCACAGGCAGGTGTTTCGGGTGCAGTCTGCTTTCTCCAGCCCTAGGGCGCAGATGATTAAACTTTTACGCATGTTTTTTTCCCTCCATTTGGCTGGAAATACAGAGGTATAAGGTACATAAATGTACTCACTCGTCAAAGCGCCAGCCGCAGAGAAGGAAGATTTTTCAAAGCCACTCTACATGAAAAGCACCCTTTGCATGGCGCCCTTTTTATTTTAGCTCTGTTACAAAACCTAGTGATTTTAAGAGATACTGGGCTCGCTCCCGACAAGAAGGCTGTTCCACAAGGGATCTGAGATACTGGTACCTTCTTTTGGCCGAATCCTTAGGCAGTGTATTATGTGTTGCAGAGAAGGCAATCCAGTGGCTGCGTCCAAAATCGCATACTTCCCTTCTATTTAATAGGCAAAAAAACATAATGTGACTAGAGTAGTATCTCCGAATTCACAAAAGAGTAGGTATAAATACCTGGGTGAGCTGCTATTTCCGACAATATTCCGAAGTGCACATTTGATGGACGCTTTACTATCCCATGAGGCCACAGGAGAGTATTTGTAAATGGCAGTGAAGCGACGCAACTGACGCTGGTGGGTCACATGATAAGGACAACATGGCGAATGTAGTACGTCCGGATGACATTCACTCTACACACATTCATACTATACAGAACATACTTTTTTTTGTGGTCGCAAAGTAATTACTTATTCAAAATAAGTACACACTCAAGAGAGTATGCGATTTCGGACACAGCTGCTTTGACGACCTTAGCAACAAAAACAATCCAAGATGGTGGACGAGGTAAAGAAATGTTGATTATCAATAAACCTTTTCAAAATGTCCATTTAATACTCAAAAAGTATTGATAAAACTCTTTCCAGTAAGATGTCATTCATTAACATTATTTAATGCATTGAGTATCATAATAAAGATTAAGGCTCTATTTATTTGATCAAACATACAGTAATTACAGTAATATTGTTTTACTATTTTTTAACTATTTTATAGTTTACTAAACTATTTTTACAATTTAAAATAACCGTTTTCTATTTGAATAGGCATATATTTTAAAATGTAAATGATTCCTGTGATGGCAAAGCTGAATTTTCAGCATCATTACTCCAGTATTCAGCAGAAATCATTATAGCTAATATGCTGATATGGTGCTCAAGAAACGTTTCGTAGTATTATCAGTGGTGAAAACAGTTGTGCTGGTTAATATTATTGTGGAATAGAAAAGTGCCGAAGCATTTATTTGAATAGTCTTTACTGTCACTTTTTTGCATCCTCGTTGAATAAAAGTACTAATTACTTGAAAAATATTAAATGATAGTGTACAGTAATTATCTGTTCATTCATGTCCATTCATAATACATGAGCTAATGCTAATTTATACATTTTGAAAGACGTATTAGAAGTTAGAAATCAACATTAACCTAGATTAAGACATGCTGTAAAAGTATTGTTCATCAATACTTAATGATACCAAATGCTTTAGCTAATGTTAAATTTTTTTATCCTTTTTATAAAGTACAGGTAAAATATAGTTAAAAAGGAAATAATCATTTTGGTATCATGCGGTTAGCATAGCAACATGTTAGCGTCAAACTATAGAAATCAATTGAAAGTCGATTGAGGAACCCATTTGAGTGGTCTGTTCTATGCCAGTTTAGATGCTGCCTATGTAGGCTGTGGACAGAGACGCGACTCACTAGGATTCTGAACAGACCTTTTGTCTGCCTTGTGCGTGCTGTTGTTCTCTTTTTGGCCAGAGGAGTGTTTTGCAGGAGGGGGGGGCAGGAAAGAAAAGCTGTGACCTCAGGTTAGTGTGTGAGCGTTCTGTGATTGGAACACATTACAATGTCTTGGGAGAAGTTTTCTGATTCAGTGTGGGTTATATAGAGCTGTTTGAGATGCTTTTAGACAGCATGTCCAAGACTGTTGCTTCTTGTGTACGCTTGGATCCTGATCTAATATGGCACCGGCAGCCACGCTGCCTCCTTCAGCAGAAAAGAAATGATGACTTGGTAAATGGATCTCTGACTCTGCAGCTAAACTCTCAGCGTAGTGTGGACAATGGGGGTGGGGTGATGTGGGCCAATTATTTTAAAGAGCACACATGTTTAAATAAATCATCTTGGCATTTGCTGAGATGCTGCCAAGACTCCCTGATCAAATGTCTCAGTTGGTGTTTGGGTGCGAGATGGAATCCAGGGAACAAAAGCGGGCCAATTTCATCAAGTCGTGCCGTTGTGAATTCAAACAGCTTTACAAATGTATGTGCACACTCAAGCAGTCAAGCTGTATGGTTTTATGATGGATTGGAAAGATTTTTGTTCAACGCACAAGATTACAGCCGCCTAGTGATTTCACGGCGCGGCGTAATACCGCGGCGCGGCTCAGCTCCGTCGCGCTTGCCAGGTAGTCTGCAATTTGATTTCATCTCGGAATTGTTGCGTTAGATCAAATCAGTCTAATACTCTGTTTGTGCTTCCTGTGGTTCTTGTGCATATCTTGTGGGGGTGGATCACAGAGTTGCGAGTGCGATCAACCGAGGGGGACAACCTGTAGGCAGAAACCTGCACCGGGGCCCCGGATACCCCAGCTATGGCACCTCTGATTTGCTGCAAATGTCTGAGGTACAAAGACTCCCAACGCAGATGCAGCGCGAGAAGCAGATGCTCTGACCCCATGAGATTTGCACTCTTCAAAAGTAAGACTTCAAAGCGTCGTGCAGTGACACCGTAGGATGGGTGCCGGCTGTGATTCTAACTTTGCTTCTGATGAGGATAATAATCACATACACAAACTTAACGACGGATGAACATCAAGGAGGTCCGTTGATGTTCTCAGCGACTGACACTGGAGCCCCCCGGAAGTACATGATTTAAAAAGAAAGATCCGTCTATAGAGCCAACCACTTTAGCTGGAATAGCCATGACTGATCACTCTGAAGCCAAAATGACATTACGGCAATGATGATTGGCTTATGGCTGCACAAGAACACCAGGGTCGTGCGACATTTGGAATGCCTCAATTTGAATTTAATTGACGTAGAAAACAGGTTGCATAATTGCTATTTGTGTGTAATACAAATACAAATTAATTCATATGAAAATGAAAAGATTGTTATGACCAGCCTTGAATAATAGCTTGTTAAAGCCTTGAGTTAAAAAAAAAATCTAATTTGAATGTTTACAGGCAAAAGGGAGGGAGGGGAGGCAGATGGATGGGATTCTTAAATACTTTTATCAGCAAGGAAGCATTAAATTCATCAAAATTGACAGTTAAGACATTTATAATGTTAAAAAAGATTTCTATTAAACTTTTTGTTAATCAGAGAATCCTGAAAGAAGATGCATCACTGTATCCACAAAAATAAATTAAGCAACTCTTTTCAAAATTGAAGATAAAAAAATAAATGCACCAAACCAGCATATAATGATTTCTAAAGGATCATGTGACACCGAAGACTGGAGAAATTGCCCAAAATATTACAGCTTTGAAATCACATGAATAAATTACTTTTTAATATATATTAAATTCAAAAAAACTTATTTTAAATTGAAATTATACTTCTCAATATTACTCTTTTACTGTATTTTAACAAATAAACATTTGAACTTGGTCAATGTAAGTCACCATAAGTTTGAGAGAGAGAGAGAGAGAGACAGACAGACAGACAGACATTGATTCTATCTCTATATCTATCCTGAAAATTGACACAGTCCCATATCTTCACTAGCAACTATCCTAAACTGTGACGTCAAAGGCAACAGATGGATATAAATGGAGTTCACACTTTTAAGAGTCAGGCGCAGTAATGTACTGAAATATTAGTGCTATAAGTTTCTTTCAACAGAATGCACAGCTAATTTGAAATGGCTTTAGCAGCGGTTAATGTAAGGGGCTAAAACCAGCCAAACCTCCTCCCCTTGATCAATACAGAAACTTTCCAACTTTCTGTGCAAGTGACTTGTCCAATAAATCAAAAGGAAAATGATTATTTAATTGGTACCATTAAGAGTCAATTACCATCTGATTGACTACGCCTTTGTATGAAAGACCGGCCCTTTGAGAAAAATGTGGTGTCTAAGGGATGAAATGATAATAGCTGAAGAAGAAATGGGGGCTGTCGTCTTCATTTTGGTTGGCAGACTTGACACTGAATGGGAAAGCAGTGAGGAGAATCGATTTCTAAATGGGTTGCAAGCATTTCTCTCATAATCATAATCTTGTGCTCGGTTCACGCTTACCCCGCCATACCCAGCAGGGGCTACAAAAGCCTCCCCTCCAACTGTTTTAGCTCAGGTCACAGAAACCACACCATTCAAAGGACGTAAATGCTTGTAATTTGTTCGGTCATTAGAACGCCTCATCACTGAGCTGATTCATCCGTGGCCAGCATCAGCAGCTTGCAGAAAATGCGGTAAACACAGTGTAAGACCACCTAAACCTCCAAGACAGTGGAGCACATTTCATCCTATTAGCCACAGTTTCATTAATTTTAAGTGGTTGTTAACACACGAAAAGCACAAAGGGTTTGTAAAGCAGTCATGAGGGCTGATGTCTCTATTTGTTGCTCATGAAGAGCAGAGGCAAGCACCTCTTTCTTAGCAGTTGAATGAAGTATTATGTTCCTGTGCAGCGCACTGCCTGGGTCTGTTGTTGGAAGAGTATGCTGGGAGACACTTGAGGAAGTGCCATGGGGGGAGATGAAAGTGAACGCTGTTGCTAATATCCACCCCAGGCAGTTGTTCATGAATATCAAAGAACATCTGCGAGCAGCAGCAATGTTGGGACTCAAAAAGAAAGGGGGGGGGGGGGAAACATTCGGATTCAGTCACAGCACTCTGCGTTCTTTCCTCTCACTGAGGGACTGTCAGTAAATAAGAAACTTGGCATTGAGTGATTTTTCTGAGTGCTTTTTGCTGCTTAAAGATTCAGAGAGAAAGCTGCACCAATATCTCAAACTCCCAAAGTTGCAAGACCCTCTTTTAGGAAAGAGTAACTGTGCTATCATCAAAAATACTTGTCATAATTAACCCCAATCTGATCGTGAAAAGACCAAGGCTGTATCCGAAATCACCCCCTATACCCTTAAATAGGGCACTATTCAAGGGGACAGCCTTTTGAAGTGGTGTCCAAAACCAGTGGACGTTATTGAGTGCACTCATTCAATCCCACAATGCACAGCAAAAACGAGTGTACAACCATTGTACCCTTAACGGCTAGAGAATACCCATAATGCATTGTGACCGTCGCGTCTAATGCATTACCGTATTTTGTCAGAAGATGGCACTTGCAGCTGAATCTTCCATCCATTAATTTTTCAAACTGCTGGTCCAATGTGGCAACAGCGTAATATCATATAGGTATAAATTCCTTTTTTACTTGAGTATTACATTGTTTAATTAAGGTTTAAACATGCTAGTTTCCATTACAGAGTTCAAGATACATCTTTTCATCTTACTACTGGAGCTGTTAGTTTGCAAAGTTTAAATGATTATTAAACAGCAAGCACAAACTCAGTGTATGAATTCACTCACTTGTTTTCATTCACTCGTTCAAGTGGACTATAGTAGTGGAGTAATTTAGGGAATAGTGAATGAGGGTATAGGGGGAGATTTTGAACACAGCCCCTGTTGCTTTCATTGATCTCGTTAAATTTGCATATAGCACAGGATTTATATCTGTTTTGCGGAGACACATTTATATGGCCAAGTGTAAAAGGGACCGTTTTAACAAATTAAGCATCCGATCAGTAAAAACACATGAAGTTACCAGGTGTAAACAGATCCAAAGAGAGAAAGTTTTTGAAAAGTGGATGACCAATGAGGAATGACCATACACAATTATGTAAAATATTTATTTATTTATTTAATGAACACCTATTGGTATAGCCAGATGAAAGAATCAGCGAACAGATCAGTGAATGAATCTGAGCTAATCTTTTTAAGGAACAAACTCAAAAGAGTGTTTACTGTGGTGAATCAAAATCCCTACTAATAGCTTGCATGTGTTACAAAAAGGAATAGATGCTTTTTATTTCCTCTAAAGCCCTTTCCTTTTTGTCGACCTCCTCTCATGTGGGCCATCGCCTTGGCAACATGCAGGGAAACAAGCCCTCTTCTTGAAGGGCTCTGACACTCGGGTCACTGCTAATCTGAGGAGGTTGCAATAAACATTTTGAGCATGAGCCGAAAGCCCTGAAAATCGACGGTGCTGGGAGCAGAAAGGGATCACTTGCATTTTCAAGAAGAAAAAAAATATTCATGGGGGCTTAAGAGAGGGCCCCAGAAATCACTTTCAGGCCTCAGCTCATCTTAAATACTTCTTTTTTTCTTCCTCTGGAGAAATATGTTCGCCCGGATTTGTTGCGCTGATGGTTTTATCCGTTTGTAATGGGGCTTGATTCTCTGTGATACTGAAGGAGAGAAGTAGAGGACAGTGAATTTATATGCACAGCACCTCCAGCTCTCTTTACATTCTCCTGAAACACTACTTTTCCAGTCTTTTATGCCCAGGAGATGCCCGAAAGTAGGAGAACAGGATTTGAAAAGCAAACTGTATGGATATGAGTATGTTTTTAACAGATGTCTGAAGATGTCAGAAGCAAGCAATATGACCCAAATCTTATTTCGCAATATGAGAAATTTGATTTGATTTATTTTTGTTACAAAAAATAATTACTAACAATCCATTTTTGCACACTTCAGAATCTCACAGGAACTAGTAGGTCATCCGGGTACTTTTTGCTACTGTTTTAGTGTATGTGTCACATACAGTTTTTCGGCTATTATATAGTAGGGAAATATGTGATTTCGGATGCAGCGATATGTGTGAAACACCACGTGATTACAGAGCTGTAAAATGCCCCCAGTGGCCGATTTCTTTAAAATCTCTCACAGACCTCTAGGGCCATGAGGCAAACAGGCCTAGCGAGTTTTGTTCCGAATGGTCTCTGTTAACCTTGTTTAACAGTTAATCATACTTCATTGGCCGATGGTGCGGCACCATGGACAAAAAATGGACAAGGACATTGGCATGTCAATTTTCAAGTCGGACAGACTTTTTTTTTTTTTTTACACATTTTATAGCGCCTCCAACTGTCCAGTCACAGTGTCTTTTTTCACATGACCACAGACTGCCCATACATAGGTGTACCAAGTTTGGTAAAATTATCTCATTGTGTTCAAGAATTATAGCTGTTTTAGTAAAAGTGGCCACGCCCACATCAAAAATGTTGGCGTCCTGTGAATGGAAATTTCGACTTTATTTTCGGTAATTTTTGACAGTCAGACTCCAGAGATGCTTTCTGCACTGGTTTGGTTCTAATCGGGCAAAAAAACTAGGACTAGTTCGCAAAAGTAGGCTTTTTAAATAATCCAAAATTAAATATCTACTTACTGTACTCACTACTTATTACTTATGGTCTGCCTGATCACTTTTAGGGCAGAATGGTGATCTACAATAGGCTTTCTGTGTTACGGCTAAAGTATGTTTATTTAACATGTACCGGTAGTAAGAAATCAAATAATGAAATGTAATAATAAACACGGCATAGACTTCACTCTGTGAATGAAATAGAAATCGTTTCTTTAGTGCTGACTTTATCTTGGTCTTATTTTGTTTGATGAACATTAATGACACAGACAGCAGCAGGTTTATTAGGCTGCTGACACTTTAAGACCAAATGCATGGATCTAATTTATATTAGATACATACATTTTAGATTTCTTTCCCCCAACTGTTTAGTTGTTGACGTGTCAATGACAATAATAATAAATGATAGAGCAAAATCTCAAAAAAATAAACTTATATCGTCTCAGAGATATATTGCCATGCTGCCCAGCTCTAATGTAAAGGCATCTTTCCCACACATGAAAATTTCAGGTCTATGTGGAATAGCGTGTGACTTATTATGAGAATGTTGAATTTGTTCATTAATGTTTCAGTAAAGTCCATCCACAGACACTTCCAGAATAAAATTTAGCCTGCAAATCCACATAAACCGTCTCCGTCCATTGCGGTCTTCATTTCCACAAAAGTAAGTCAATTTAGTGGTATTTATAATGCATACATACTAAAGAACTGCATTAGAGGGCTGTCTTTTGACTTATTCTCAGAGCAGTGTGAGCTATGATCCCGGCTCTTTCAGAGAGCATCAGCTCTAATGAGCTTTAAAAGATCATGTCATTTTCAGAATCCAAGCTTTTCTTTCCTCCTCCTTTGCTTTTTATCTCAATTACCACTGTACCATGGGGAATGCAATTCATCTCTGAATGGACCAAAGTCTTTAATGGTGCTCTTTCTTGAATTTAGCCTCTACAGCAGCGCTTTGATAGGCGGCGGGGATAAGGGTCTTCTCAGCGTGATTAAACACTACTTTCCGCTGCCAAAATGCAGCAAGCAGACTTCTCCTCCGCCGATTTGTTTGCTCCTGCGTGCACTGAACTCGTTTCCTCCCCATCCTCTTCCTCCTCTTTTTTCAGCGTTGTCTACCCCCTCTCTTTGTACCACTGATAACATATAATGTGACAATACACAATCATGTTCTGTTATGTAACAGTTAAACATAAATGGCAGCAGAGGCATAGGGTGATCTGAGCTGTAAACGTTCACCATGAATCCGCTGCTTTTACTTGCACGGTCTTGATATTTGGAGGTAGGAATCTGAAGTGTTTGCTCTGAAATTATTATAAATATGGCTTGGATGATGTCTTGACAGCAGCAGCCAAATATTCAAGATGATTGATGTGCCCGTGTTTTTTTTATGTAGTCTTCCATCTTCTATGATAATGTCTTTTAGAGGATGAATACCAATTCATCCTTGTTTGGCGAATGTAAAAAAGAGGGAATTGGAAGCTGCGCCTCGGTAGAATTTCTCCTTAATGGAATAATTTTTTTTAAATTAATTATGTTGGCTTGAAAAGGATTTTTTCAACATTTTTTAACCTGAGACTAAACATGTAGCCTAACATCTAAAATGTAACCTCAGTTTTCAAGCTTCATCCAACAAATTGGGCTCGGTCTTGCATCCTGTTCTGGTTTCCCATAGCTGATGAGTAACTTCCATTGAAAAGTCATTTTACACAGCATGCAAGTTCTCTGTTTATTTTCAGTGGGATAGAGGCAGCAGGAGCTTGCCGTTCATGAGTATCCCGCTGATGCTTACGCCGCACATGATCATATTTTTTTTATCTTTTTGCAGCTGCTGCGTAGGTATTTATCTGTTTTGTTTAGTTCCCAGCAGAATAGCATGCACAAAATCGATTCACTGATGTTCTATATAGTGGCATTCATTAAATAGTACGGCTGGGCATTGACACAAATTTCATGATTCAATTTTGTTTCACAAGGTGCGATTTTATTCTACTTCGATTTAATGTCAAATAATTGGGGCCTATCAGGTATAATATATGACAAATGTTCTCAAGGAAAATATCTCTCTCAACTAATGCTGCAAACTATACAGGGAACTCCATTTGGTACATCACTAATATTAAAGGTTAAAATTAACTCATTTGTTGGCTGCTTATATGTTCCTACTCAGGGTTTTTTAAATAGCTTATAAACAGCGGATTTATTCAAACATTAAATATTGACGAACAGTGAAAATACAATGAATATGCAAAATTGTGCATATATTTAGCAAAATGCTCCTCTCTAGAGTAAATCTTTCTAGCTGACTAACAAGTTTTTGGACTTTTAATGGCTTTTCTGAGGTAAATGTAACATTATGTGACATTGATTGAGATGATTAAATGTGACGATACGTATTTCGGTCAGTTGTACATGTATCTCAGTTGTACATACCTTCTGATGTTCATTCGTATCTATTTTGTGCTGTAGTAGTGTGGAAGAGATGATCGGGTCATGTGCGCTCCACGCTGACTCTTTGCTTGAACTGAGGCACCACAGCGATCTGTCACACTACATTAAAGAGCTCCAAAACACTATTGTTTAAATTTCGTGAGAAAATTGACAGAATTTTAAAAGCTGACACTTTGTTTCATATCAGAAGTAACAAAGCTTATTGCGATTTATTGGGAGGCGCGCTATTCATTCATAAACTGAAAACAGCGTAGACTGAAAAGTCGATATCGGTTCTTCAAAATGAGAATCGATTAATATTAAGAAATCAATATTTTTTAACCCAGCCCGACTAAATAGGGAGTAGTGAATGAGTGCGTGATTTCAGACATATCCAATTTTAAACATTTTTGTATTCTGTTTTTCGAAGAATTAACACTTTTATTGAGAAATACATTATTTATCATTTACCTTCAGTACAGAATGCAATATTTTCATATGCTGCACTGTATAAAATCATCATCATTTGAACTGTAAAAGACTGTTAAAATTCTACAGTAAAATCCTGTTAATTGGTTAACAGTAATTTTCCTTACTCTATATACGGTAAAAACCTAAAATAAATCTAACGTGGCTTTTATGTAATTTTAATATATATTTAATAATATTAATGTTAAATTATTGTTTAGTGCTTTTATTTTGAGTTTGTGTGAATGACACTATGTACTTTCTGTATATTAGTATTTACAGTACCTCGGGTGCGATGAACTTTGATTCATCATGTGGCTTTCTCTGTACCATCTGTGCTTTTGATGGTTGTTAGTATCATAAAGGTACAACAGATTTTAGTACTCAAGTAGGTTGGTATATTAACATTACATTAATTCCTGAAATATATGTTTTTACTGTCCCTTTTTTACCATAAATGTCATGGATTTGTTCTTACAGTGTAGTATTGAGTTGAAGCAGTTCCACACAATGTTTCACACACCCTCTCATTTATACAGCAAATGAATGCAAAGCTCGCTGCCTATCGAGTACTGTGTAAAATGCCCTTAATTCCTGCTAGAGCTTTCAAGCTGTGTTCCCCAAACTCAACACAATACTTCATGCTGTTCTGACTTAGTAGGCTTTATTTTTTTTTCCAAACTAATCAGGCTTGATTGTCCTGTAGTGAAAAACCACCCAATCCATTCAAGCTTTGAACTGTTTTAAAATGTAAGGCAAGGTTTTGTCTAGACAATGTCCAAGTTTGCCGTGACAAAGTCTCTTTTTAAGAGAAAAAAAGAATGTGCCTCAGAATGTGACAAGCCATAGTATTAGTCTTGATGAGTCATTTTAGACCTGCATGGTCCAGTGCATGATGTGGCATAGCAGTGCCAATCTATCTTCCACTGAAAGCTGGCCATAGTTGGATGGGTGTTTTTGTTTTTAATCCATGGTCTTTTTGGCTTCACAGTAATGATAGGACAGTTTAGACCAGACATGAACATGGAAGGAGTTGTTTATGTGTCGTGCACATGCATAACCCATTGTATCATGGCTCTGAATACTGTAGCAGGATGTTTGCATACAGTATATCTATATTTAGACCCTGCCTGTTTTTATTTCTATTTATCAGTGTTAGTTTCATCAGTTTCAACAGCAGCTTTAATATTACAGCAGTATAGCTGGATTCAGTTTAAAACTCATAGGTTTGTATAAATTTTTTACATTTTGAGAGAGCACTTGCATAAAAATATTTAAAAATGTATGCCATGGAAGGAAGAGCTTTATATATTATTAGCGCACTAAAGATTTGAGTCTGCACTTGGGACTTGATAAATGTTTATGGTGCACCATAAGCTCAGCAATTACCTCCTCTCTGAAGTTATGACACAGTCATGTTTAATGGAAGGTCGGATATTGAACCGTACTCTCTAGTGTGAACATCTTTAGAGATACCATTGTCATTTGAAACCTCTAACACCGTTGTGATGAGGACTGATTGTCATCTGTGGGTTCAAGATTAAATGCCAAGACAAAATGCCGCTGCCTTGATGAAGTGAGTTGATTGACTGCAACTAAAATGGTCACAAATATGACAACAAATCTAGTTGCAATTGGGAAAGTGCGAAAATTGGGAAAGCTTTATGTGCATCCATATTCAGTTTAATCAGATACCATCTTGTGCACGCTGGTGTTGAATGCTAATGGGGGGAAAAAAACTCACGAACTGGTTGTTTGTAACAAGTAATTTAAAAAGATACACAAAGTTTAGTTTGAATCTGGTTCCGTAAATGAACTGCAAGTCATTTTTCATGTCCAATACAAAATGAAGCAAGAATCGTTAACTGGAAGCTGTGCCTAGCATTTTTCTGTAATGGTATTTACTTTTTTTCTATAAAAAAAAAAAATGAATCCGATATCATCTTGTGCATGCCAATTTTAAATGCCACTTAAAAAGTGACTCGCTGTTTGTAATAATTTAAAAAGATTTGTGAAACAGCCCCAAAACATGCTCATAAGTTATTGGTTTGAATATGATTCAGTAAGTGAATCATTTAGAGCTGTTATTGAGTTCACAACTGACTCACTCACTGAACTGTGAGTCATTTTTAATGTCTGATTCAAAATTAACCAAGAATTGTTACTGTTATATATACTCGTATATATAATATAAAAGTTCAAAAGACATACATTAGTCTGTTTACTGATCACATGACAATGTGTAATTGAAGAAACAAATATTGTTTATCACTTAACAAATGATGTTCAATTATACAACTGACTCAAGTGTGCGTCAAACACTTGTTGACATGTTAGCATAATCAACAACATTTTTACTTTTTTATAAAAAGCAGTGATATTGGCACGAATATTATCATAATCACTTGAGTTACAGCAATAAAATTGCTGAAAAATTATTGACTAAATACAACTAGAATAACACCTAATTTTATATAACTTTTAGACATCTTAGTCTATATACAAAAGCTACAGCAATGTGAGCTGAAACACTTCAGGACAACTATCTTTATTAAGCAATTTTGTAATTTGTCAACTCAAAAGTCATTTGGCTGTTAAATATTTCATCTGCTTCTTCATTTCTTTTTATGGCCTGGCGCCCTGTACACGCAGGGCAAGAACTGACTTCTGTCGTACTATTGTGATTTGATTGACTGCTAACTCATAAAACTTACATGAGGTCAGCTGACATAATTTCATTTTGATCCCTGACAGTTACTGCCACTCAAAGCCAGGCGTTGCAGTTCTGTTGGCTGGTTTCAACAGGCTTTCTCTCAGTTTGATACAGCCTCTCCCATCTGTGTGTGCACAGGGCCGAACTGCTACGCGGACACGGCGGTGATCCCGGCCGGCCGAGAGGTGAAGATTGACGAATGCACCATCTGCTACTGCACGTACGAGGAGGGCACCTGGCGTATCGAGCGGCAGGCCACCTGCAGCAAGAACGAGTGCCAGCCGAGCTAAGGCGGCGACGGGGGGCTCGAGACCCTCAGCCTTCACCCGGACAGCTGTGGATCTGGATCACCCGTCCCAGCTGTGGTCTGTACGGGCTCAGCACGCCAGCCCTGAGCCTCACACGCAGCCAAGACACCAGCACCGTGTGGCGTAACATCAATCACGGTCATTTGTGACCGTTCATGACTATGAACTCAGAGTGTCCCGTAGCATGCAGCGGACAGGCCAATTAACCTGAGAGTGCGAAGCGCTACGTTCCTCTCGCTACGACGGAGCCTCTGAGTTGGCATAGCATCATGACGAGTGGTGAGATTCATACATTAGAGTTACATGTATAGTCTTAGGAGGCATGGAGTTGAATTCAACTATATTAATACTTCAAGTTTGTATTGAGATTTATAACCCATATAAAGGATATTTATTTATGTATGTGCTGGTTCGACGATTATGATTGGATTCAAGTATCTGATTTACAATGATATTTTTTATAGCCACTGTATTTTGATATGCCGTAACGTTTAATACCGGATCATCTTATTAGAATGTATAACGCACCTACAGCTGTCAATGTGTCTGGAGGAACGTTTTGACTAGATGATGCCGCTGTCTGGATGCCGTCAGGACGCCGCTGACACATAACATCTAACACTGTGTCAGGGTAGTCAACAGAGCAGAATGGATTTGATGTCCATTTGAGGAAATCAAAAAAGGAAAGAAAGCTGCTTGCGGATGTTTGCATTTATGTTAAGTCTCTATCGTGCTCTTATCTGAGGTCCGTTTTGCTAAGACGTGTTTCTATGTGTACGTGTTTTCATGTTCCAAATAAATCATTACACTGTGCAAGCTTGTTTGTGACTAGACGCTGACGCGAGGTCAACTAAAGTTAGTTACCATTTTTAAACGCAGGGCCACGCTTGAAATGTCAAGGAAAAACATGACAAATGGCACAGATTTCACGAGGAATATTGAACCAGGAGGAGTCTCCGAGATTTAAATTTGGCTGTCAATGAAGACCTCCTGTATTAGCATTTTGCTTTTAAACCACTAAATCCCAGATTTTCTGTCCCTGTAGTATGTGAACTAAACATTAGGGTAAGGGGGCGTTCACACGACAGCGTTTTCAACTAAAAATAGAAAACCTTTTATGCATTTTGGCCAGTCATTTACACAACGGCATTTTGGTTCCCTAAAAAACGCACACTTTTGAAAACGGGTTTCAAAGTGCAAGATTTTTTTTAAATGATACCGTCTCAGTGTAAACTACAAAAATGTGAATTTGTGAAAATGGTGACGTCATACGAATTCGTATTATGTGTTCAGTTCATAGCCGTATAGTTTCTTTACAAAGGCCAGCTGCTGGCCTGGCATGAATAATAAAGCGTTTTAATCGTTTTCTTGGATCAGTGTGAACGGGAATCATTTTGACAGCGTTGTCATCTATAAAAAGCTTCTGCGGAATAGCATGTAATATTATTGACACTGATTAAAGTCAAAATCAAATTCTTATTTTTGAACAGAATATTGCAGTATTTATTATAATTTATCCATGCGCATCATTATTTATTTATTAATTAAATTCATGTGCCTTTATAATCTTCAATCAAAAAAAGTTCCCCTCCCTCTTGCATTGACATCTCTTCTCATCTCGGATGACGTGTTTATTGGCGTGAGGACAGAACAACGGTCACTACAATGATCCAATCAATTCCTGAGGAACAAAATCAAGTCACTCGCCACATTTTTTCTAGTTCGTGAAGCATTTACTCCGATATACACGACAATAGAGAAGAAAAGACTATCACAACTTCCATTTCATGCCGACTTTAATATCCACCATGATATCAAATTTGAGACTGGAAGATGTGAAACTGCAGCTGTTATATACAGTACATTCCTCATGATATTACTTTTGCTGATGTGACCTAGATTGATTTGGTCATATAATATATTTTTAAAGCCAGATCAGTTGGTTCATTTTTAGGTAACATGACAAAACATGTTTAACATTGAGAGCAGAAGTGTAATAATACTGTGAATCACACCCAGCTCTGATTTGCTCATTTTAATCAAACTCCCACCCTGAGGAAACTGAACTTCATCACGCTGAAGGAAGAGCAGAAGCTGAGCAATGGTAAGGAATATCAACTGCACTACAGCATTTCTCATTTTTGAGACGCAAACATTAACATAATTTGAGAAATATCGGCTCAAATGTCATTTGATAAGGACAAGGATTACAGCTGATGGAGTTAGTTAATATGAAATAATCATATCTTTCTTTCCAGTTCAGGTCTTGGAGACACTACTACTGACATCCAAATGTGAGACGTCCAAAATGTGCAGTTCTGGGCTACTCCAGGACCCCAGGACTGAGAAACACTGGTCTAGATGATTCAGTCAGCCTCAAACACCTCCCACTGATAGAGATGTGAGATACATGCAAGAGGCTTCATGCCTGAACAATAAGCAAAAGTGCCTTGTTACGTAAATAGTGCCATTGCTCATATGAATTCAGTCAGTGGGATTAAAATAAGGATATTTTCCTATTAAATAAAAATGATGATTAAAAATTAATTTGGTGCATTTCATCAGTAGTATGCACCAAATTTGTTTTTTTGAATTTGATTAACCAGGTCAATATATTTTTCATTAAAGGTCAGAAGATGTAAAAAAGTGCACAAATATCTCAAGTTTTCTGTAGCAGTTCACAATGTCAGAATGACTGCCGTGATTCGGTTTAAACAAAACAAATCAGGTGTTAAAAATGCTGATCATTAATTTAATGTGAGAGGATCAAAGTGAAGTTGACAAATCCATGTGACAGGATAATATGCCCCAACATCAGGTGTGATATCAAAGAAGCACAAACTGAATCTTGCATCAAAGTAATTCAGTCAGATCCCTCCTGCCATATGGCAGCTCTTAAATGCAGTTCGATTTGATGTCAAGGGCTCTGCCGCTAACTGAAAGCTACAAAGAGCATAACACGGGTTAGCTGAGTAGATTAAACAGTACTAGATTTGATTCTGTTGCCACTTCAGTGCGTTGAAGCTCTCAGCAAACAAACAGCCAGTCTATCTTCAGGATTTTCTGCAGCTGACTCATTTAGGCATAGTAACGGCAATTACTTTTTAGGATTAAAGATGAGGGTTTACATACAGAGGTTTATTTCCCTCATGATGTTTTATCAGCAGTTAATAATGTGTCCAATCAATTAAATGAGCATAAAATTAAACAACATAATTACAGGCAGATTATGAATAACGAAGCAGAATTATTATAAGATTCTTAAAAGGAAATGTTACTGGGTTATACAATAACAATAGTTTTTTATATATATGTGTATTAGGTCCCCATCACGCCTACCCAGATAACAGAAATGTTCTGAAAAAGTTCTGCTAAAGTTTCCATTAAGCAAACAAAACGTCATTTCTGAATGTTCAAAACGTCCAGTTAAAAAGCTTTTTATACAAAAAACTTGCATGCAAATGTTTAGGGAACATTCCATTTTATTGGTTTGCAAACATTATGGGAATGTTACTTTTGAGTGTTTCTAAAACATTCTAAAACAGTTACATAAAAATAAAAAAATTAGATGACATCTAACTAAAAAAGAACTTAAGAAAGAGGTTCTATGAACCATTTATAAATAATGTTTTTGTGCAAATTTTTGGAGAACATTATTAAATTATTCAGATACTTGTTTCTCCGAAAACCATGCTAGAGCTAGTTATTCTACTTTGAAATGTGCGTTCTGTGTCAGAATGTCTGTTTTTGTTTTGGTCAGTGTGATCACACCCACCCAATAGTATTTCGACACCCGGGTTGCCAGTTTGTGTAAAACACAGCGTATTGCAGCCATGCAAGCCAGCAAACGAACTGGGTCAGAGATCGCAGATTCTACCTGACCTAAAAAGCCTCAGTATCCATCTAAAAGCTCAATGACCAGAAGCGTTTGATAGTCCATTAAAACTCATCAACTTATAGTTTAAGACTCGTCACCTTCCATTGTCAATTGCGCTCATTCCTATTGCATGGCCTCAATCTGGCAACCCGCGTGAGTCTGAGGAGAAGGGGACAGGAGAAACAACTCTCTCCAATATTTAGAATTTGGACTATACCCATTTATCCGATAGCTGTCGATATGACGTACTGCTCCTTTAAAAACTTTGAATGAATGCTCTTTCAAAGTTACTGGAATAATGTTTGTTCAGAAGAGAACCTTTCCAGAATGTTAGCCAATGTTCTTCAGTCCCTTTCCTGTCAGCCGGGTACATGCTCTCTGTCTTCAAACCAAGGTTGCCAGACAGTATCCCTCCTGTAGCAAAACGTGCCTTCAGGCAAGACTGGGGGATTATGGGAAATTGAAGCCAGATGAGTGCACATACATGACAGAAGAGCTGATCACCCCCCGGCATCTCTCTGTGCTTCAATCTATCCCTTTCTTCATCTCTGATCACCTCCAGTGTCTCTTTTCTCCTCTCAACGTCTCAGCTGTGGGGCTCAATGGATTTGGAATCATGGATTTCTTCATGCATCTTTTTTGTAAAGTCGGACACCCTGCTGTGCGTACACAATTGTCATTAAAGTGTCTCTTTCCCACAGTATCGCTAACCCCTCTCCAGGCTTTCTCTTCAGATGAGAACAGCTTTCTTTTTGAATTTCCCAGTTCAGTTCTTTAGCTTTGACCTTAAAACAAGCCCTTATCATGGGACAAAAGATCTGGATCCTCCTCTGTTGAATGTTTCCCATGATTCTTTTTTTAAAGTGCCTTTTTTTTCCAGATAGTTTTTAGACTATTTGGTTTTTCGTGCTAGTTGAGCTCAATTATTAAAACTAACTCTAATGACTACACAGTTGAGGGTAGCCTGAATTAGTTTGGCCCTTTGAAAAGGAATTCCCAAAGCGTCTTAATACCAGCAACTCCGTCTGTCTTCAAAGGGAACTTTTAATGAGGGAATCTGTTACACAAACTAAAACCGATTACGCCGCGCTGCATCTAAATTCTCCTCTAATATATGATCCCCCCTTGGTCATTCAAATGATAGTAAATGCTTCGTCCTTAACAAGCAATGACATTCATTTCTGGCTTGTAGCTAGATTACTTCATACATGGCTAATACCCCATTAAACATGTCTGTCAATCTGTGTTGATTTCCTCTGGACCAAGTTGCATTCCCACAGGCTGAAATCTGAAGGAGTTTCTCACACAGAAAACACAAACCGCTGTGCAAATGATTAATTGAGTGATTTTGTCTGTAATTGTGTTTGTGTAAGGTATAAAATTAACAATAAGCATTTGACTGTGTTCCATTAGCAACATGTCCACATTGCTTCGTACCAGATAGAGAGAAAATTTGTCACTCTGATTTCTGGCCTTCTTACGGCCTCTACACACACCACTGCAAATGACACAATTAAATGATAGCAGCGTGTCCAAAATAAATAGCACCCAATTTATTAAGCAATAACATTCAAAAATGTTAAATACAAATCTCCAGCTCATGAGCAGAATAATGTTGCAGTTCAAGAAATAATGTCTCACCTGGAATAAGAAAAAACAGTGAATTTTTTAGAAATTTCACAAGCAAGAGTGTTGTTTTGACTGATTTTAGAATTAATATTGCGTGTCTCAGAGCAACAAAAAAAAATATGATTTATAATAAAAAAAAACAACAGGTGTTCGAACGATAAAAATGGTTTCTGAGTAGTATTTAGAAAGCAGAATGAAACAAATCTGATATTTCTATTATTTCTATAGTATTAATGTTTAATATCATTATTAGTTTGTTTGTTTATACATTTTTACAGAAGACCATTTGTATAAGGTTGGCTTTATACAAATGCGAAATCGCGTACTGAGTAGATACTTTGAATTTGATTTTACTTTGTGACTGTTAATGTATGAATATGGATAGTTTGAATTAAATTTAGACGTACTACGTCATCCGCCATGTTGTTACTGTCCCGTGACCCACCAGTGTCAGTTGCGTCACTTCATTGGCATTCATAAATCCTCTCCCGTGGCCTCGGGATTTCAGTGTCTATCAAATGCGCACTTCAGAATCTCAGCGGAAGTAGTAGTTTATCCGGGGACTTTTTGCCTTTCTTTTTTTTTATATGTATTCGGACATACTACTTATTTGGCATACTGTTTTTCACATACTATTTAGGGAAGTATTCGATTTCAAACACAGTGACTGTCTTTACCTTGATGTCTTTTTTTTTGTTTAACTTTTGAATGTTATTTAGTCAGAGAAAACCCTGACGAACATCCGGCAAATTTGAGATTTGCTTTGCAAGTCCGTCTGGCCAAGAGCCCATTCAAGCCCATTTCCAATTTTTCCAAATTGAGGCACCAATCACAAACGTTGAGGTGGGCTTTACACGATGACTATCGCTCTGATTGGTTTTAGGTCTATCCAATTGTGCCCACAGGCATTTGAGCGACATCCGTTGGTGACGCCCCTTTTGGAAATGGGCTGTGAATTAACCTTCCCCAGACCAACTCTCAGTTACAACCGAGGAGGGTCTGGTGTCAACCAGGCTAATTTAATAGTAAATTCGGTAACACTTTAGTTTAGGGTCCAATTCTCACTATCAATAATTGCTTATTAGCATGCATTGGCTGTATATTAGTACTTATAAAGCACATATTAATGCCTTATGCATGACCATATTCTACATCCCTTAAATCTACCCAATACCTAAACTTAACAACTACCTTACTAACTATTAATAAGCAGTAACTAGGAGTTTATTGAGGCAAAAATCATGATTAATAATTCGTTAATAGTGAGAACTGTACCCTAATCTAAAGTATGACCGCAAATTCTCCAGAATTCGGAAGACATTTCTAGTTCAGTGGTCAATATACATTTCCAATATTCTCAATTAATTCAAATGGGAGGTCAATTCCAGTTCTGTGTATTTTGACCATGGTAACCATCATGTGATGAGCTATTGTATAACATTCTGTCATACTACTCCACATGTAGTCAGAGTAACTCACGGCACCCTCATTCTCCTCAAACTAAAGCTCATCTGCGATGACACAATGCTGCTGCTCTCGCGGTCGCTCCCGAGGGTTGTTTACTCTGGTCCAGTTTTTGACAGCAAAACAAGTGCAAGCAAGCAATTAGCAGAGGAAGATGGATGATAACGCAAGAATAGCGAGCAGACCCCTCTGTTTGTGAAAAACAACACCACGCGATTGAGGCTGCGACCTGCTGGTCTGTCTTGCCACATGAGGCATTATTCCACTTCGCACTGTAAAAAAAAAAAAAAAAAAAAAATTGGGCCAGGACAGCTGGAAACAGGCGGTAGAAAAACAGGGATGGACTGGAAAGTCATCAGTGAAATTGATAAGCCTGATTTCAAGGGAGAATCAGATATTCTCTGGTCCTGTACGCCAGCTGTGTGTCTATGCTTGTCTGCAGCACAGGCGCCAGATGGAAACGCTGCATTAAAAAGGTGTGAGACGAGGTGGTATGTCTCCAAAAAAACACCTCTACCTCCATCAGCCTCTACTTCACAGCTCACGTCTGAAGAAATCGTGCAAGAGAAGACACGCCAGTCCCTCGATTAAAAGAAGAGTGAGGAAACAGATGAATATTGGCTATCTGTTTTTGTAAGTTGTGCCAACCACCTGTTGCGTCTCCGTGTGAGTGTGTTATTGATTGGCTCGTGTGTGGTTGGAGGGGAAGCGAGTGATTGGGGGAGAAGGCTAATCCTGCTCATCCTCTTTTTCGCCGGAGTTAGTGTGCTGGGGGAAATGCCTCGTCTCCTCTCTTCACTGCTGTGACCTGAATACAGAGCGTGTCTTGGTTCAGCCTGGAAGAGCATTGTTTTGATACGGATGTCTGCATAACTAGATGTCAAGCTGTCTGAGCGTGAGGTCATGTTAACATAAAGAAAACCACTCTGTTCTCTTTGCTTCAAGGAATGTTAAAATCCAGGTATTTGGGTGTCTTTCTTCATCCCTGGGATTTTTCGCAATTGGCAAATTCTTGCTAACAGGGAGACTGTAAGGTTATCTGATGCAAGCTACTGAAAAGAAGCGATTCTGTTCTCATTGTGAAACTTAGGGAATTAACTCACTCAAAAAAATCATTCAGTCATCCTTTACTCACCCTTATGTCCTTCCAAACTCATATGACTTTCTTTCTTTCTTCAAAAATTGTCAACGCTTGCACCTTGGAACCTATTTCAAGGTTTTGCGTTCTTGATCCACCAGGAACTGTTGCTAATGCGCATTAAGGGTTTTCTGTTATGTGTTAGCGGCCCCTAAGTTAATAACCAAGGATCTTTGCAACGGAAGTGAATAAATCAAAACTAACTTTAGCTGGACAATACATTTATTCTAGAGCTGCTGTAAAGCTAAAACAATCTCTGTTACATTCATTTTCTATTATCGTAAAACTACTTTGAAACAATCTATATTGTTAAAAGCGCTATATAAATGAAGGTGACTTGACTTCAGTGTAGAAATTCTTTTCCATCCTACAATAATGAGGACTAATCTTTCGCAGCGTTTCACTCTTGATACGACGTTCTAAAAACAGGGCGCTGAAGTAAAAAGAAGTTCAACGTTGCATTTTTCTGTTCCACTGCCATGTGTCTTGCATTTGTAACTGCAAAAACACATTTTTGCACTCCACTGTGCTGCTTTTCCATTTGCTTTTCCATTTTAACTGTTAATTTTCCATGTCTTTCGCTGTAAAAGTGTGTTGGGTTTCTTTTGCAGCGTCTCAGGTATGCCACAGTATTATAAAAACATGGAGCTGCTCAAGTTAAAAGAAGTTCATCTTTTCAATTTTTTTCATTCCACTGACCTGTGTCTGGCATTTCTCAACCTCAAAAACGCGTTCTGTATGAATGGTCCCTAATGCTTTCAAGGTTCAAAAAGCATGATTGCTTTTTTCAAGTATTGTAAAAGCAGTCCATATGACTGACTTGTGTGCATACTGTATATTCCAAGTCTTCTGAAGCAGCTTTGAGTGAGGAAAACGGAAAAATCATTATTCACTAAATAAGTTTAGTTGGTAATGAATCAGCACATTTTTAAATAAATCATTCAGATTGGTTTTGCAAGCTGAATCAACCAATCCATTGAAAAGATACACCAAAAAAACTTTATTCACTAATTGGGCATAATCCTCCCACAATCTCATTGCAACTGAGTTCGACAACAGGACCAGTCCGATTAATGAACAAATGACTTAAGGTGCGGTCGCATATGCGATTGGGAATTTCACATGAGAGCAAAAGATTTCATAGTAGAATGGTGACAGAAACCAGCTGATTTAAATGTGACTTAAGCTTTAAACGTCCTCTCGTACTGTACACATCTGCTGAATCTGACCTCTGTCTTTCTGATCCTCACTCTTGCCATATTCCGTTGGTATAATAGGACATAAACATGTTCTAATAAATGCTGTAACACACAGAAAGTCACCACATTAGCAGCGGGACAAAAGAAACACTTGTTTTCACTGTAGCGGGACAAACGTAACAAGTGTGACAGGAGCTCCTGACATTTAAACCCGATTGACTTTTAAACTGAAAAACTCTTACATGGCAAACTTCAGGATGTGTTACAGCATTAAATAACCTGTAGATTGATCATGACACATTAAACGACACATTATTATGCACTTCAGTCATTTACTTATCGTACACGAAAACTGCTTTCCGGACCTAACTGCGGGAAACGATGACGAAATCACGTGATATTTGGCAGCTCCATCAAGGGTTGTGTACACAGAAAAAATGTATTTTGGCTGCTTGATCAAATTGCTTCATTTAAATGAGCTTAAGCAACACAATTGCTAAACATTTTGTCCAAACTTAATTTGATTGTGTTCAATCTGCTTAAATATATGTACAATTTAAGTTTACTTAATCCATTTTTGTTGGATTACATGAATGATTTGTGTTGCATTAACTGAAGCTGGGCAGTGCTTGTTAGTTCCCAGCATGCTTTGCATATAGCTGAATTAAGATAGAATAAATGTTGAAATTAAGTGTTATTTTATGTGTTTTTGAGAAAATGAGAAAAGAGGAAGACTTGATAGTGTGTAATTGTGTTTAATGTACAATTACATTGGAATTATTAGAACCATTTATATTACAGTGGGTTACCATTGTGGAGATGAGTGGAGCATTTAGTTAGGATGTGGACTGATTCAAATAAGTTGAACTCCAGTGGCTGAAGGAGTATAAATCTTAGCATTTAAAAATGTTAATAAGTGCTATTATTAGTTAATAGCTAGGTATAGTCTGTAAGTTAAATTGCTAAATGTTGTAAATCCAACTCTATCCAATAAACTAGAGCATGTTCACTAAACTTAACCAGTTTAAGTTACAGGGAAGCAATTCCATGGATTTGGTTGGACATTACTAATTCATGTAGATTCTTTTTCATTCAGTTGTGTTGTCACAACACAAGGAGCTTACATAGATTTAAAAAAATCCATTAATGTTAATATAAAATAATTTGCTTGTGTGGAACCACTGTCCATAATTGAATTAAGTTATTTTAAAGAGTCATTTTTTTGAGTGTACTGAACATGCGGTCATGGCTTGAAATGCTAGTCAGGGCTCTTAGACGGTGGGCCGAGGGTCCGTATCTGCTTTACTTTTCGAAATGGATGATCCCCATGGAGGGAGAACCTGAATTTTTAAAGTTGGGACGGTTGTTTTATTCTCAACGATATGAAAAGTGTTGCCACTCCCATTTATTGCACATTTTCCCCCGAAATGATAAAATGTCCCCGTAAATATGCAGGCAAACGCGGTTGCCTACTATATCAGTCAAACCAATAGCGCGGCAAGATACTGACATATGATTTTTATTAACCAATCACGTGTAGTTTATTTAGAACAGCTGTTACACGGATTCAGCTGTCAGACACGAACTGCGGCGGCAGCACATTGACCATCGCCAAGGACATTCTGTGTGATTGTAAGTACATTTAATTAGAATATAATATCTATATAAAATGTTTGTTGTGTACACTGTTTTGTTCAAACGTATGTAAGCGTCTCGTTAGTGTCGTTTTAAGTAGGGTAACGTAGACTAACCATGTTCCGTACAACAACGATGTTCCGTACAGATGAACTTTTACCGCCGATCGCTGAATAAATAACATTTATGCTTTTCTTAGTATTACAGTCTTTATTAAATGAATATAATGTTATCACAAATTGTTAAATATATTACCTTTTTGTTTATTCAATGCTTTGAAATGGGGAATTTAAACGATTGCGCGGGCGATGACTGCATGTTTGTCGCCACTCTCAGGTGACTGTCAGCACAGGCGCTGTTTGCCTATATCATCCTGCGTGCAGTGATGGTGTTTATATTCTTAAAGGGTCAATTAAATTAATGTTAACGTAACTTGTTACATTAATTGAATATTTTAACTATCTAACAAACTAAACATTAACTCAATTGACAGTGTTATTTCGTTGCCAACTTTTCATAAAAAGTAGCTTATGTTATTATTAACTTTAATGGTAAATGGACTGCATTTATATAGCGCTTTCACAGACCCAATGGCCACCAAAGCGCTTCACATTGCCTCACATTTACCCATTCACTCACTCATTCATACACCGACGGCGGTGTCAGCCATGCAAGGCGCCATCCAGCTCGTTGGGAGCAGCTGGGGTTAGGTGTCTTGCTCATGGACACCTCGACACTTGGTCAGGTGGAACCGGGGATTGAACCACCAATCTTTCGGTTTGTAGACAACCTACATGAACCACTGCCGCCCCAGTTTAAACTTTAAATTAACTTTCAGCAACGGAGGAGTGGTCGCTGGCGTGCAGTGAAAGGCGGAAAGTGTACGGAACATGGTTAGCCCACTTTATTTTTAACTGGCTAACTAGTAACCAGTGTTGGGGAAAGTTACTTTTAAAAGTAATGCATTAAAATATTGCGTTACTCCCTTAAAAAGTAATTAATTGCATTTCTTAGTTACTTTTTTAGAAAAGTAATGCGTTACGTTACTTTTGCGTTACTTTTTCAATAAATTGAGATGAAATGCATAATTTATATTTTATTTAAAATATTTAGTTATTGGAGGTTTGCATAGTATTCTGATTCTGCATTTCACTGATTTTATTTGAGGAATATTGAATAATTTTTTGTGCAAGATGAGTAAATGCTCATATTTAGTCTAGAACTACAATAAACATCATGTTCACACACACACACACGCCTCTGCACTTTGATTTGTCTCAACATGAGGACAGGAGAGCTGTCAGCCAATAAATGGGAAAACAAAGTATCTTGCGTTACTTATTTGAAAAAGTAACTCAGATATTTTGTCGTAAATTTTAAAAGTAATGCGTTACTTTACTTGTTACTTGAAAAAGTAATCTGATTACGTAACTCAAGTTACTTGTAATGCATTTCCCCCAACACTGCTAGTAACAGTAGCTAGCATCATGCAATTACATATTTGATTTGGTGTAAAGACAGTCAATATTCTAACCGGAGAGCTAAGAGCTCAAGTTAGAGCTGCGTGCAATAGAAATAAGATTAAGTATAACTGTTAAAGAAAATGGGCTATCAAACAGAGCAGAGTCATGCAGATGTACTTCTGCAGGAGTAGCCAACACACAAACACGCACACACCACTCTCCACATACATGCATGCACACATGTGCCCTAGTCATCTTCAAGTGACTTATTGTCAAAATTTACACACTGACAGAGGTTTGTACATGGCAGCTCATGCAGTTTACATGTGCATCTACCCTTAACACAATTTGTTTTTTTTTTACACGAGCAGTGCACAAGTTCCAGTATGGCCTCTGGAGCTGGCGGAAGTGTCATCCAGTCCACTCCGTAGAAATCTCCTACCATCTTCCAGCCATGATTTACAGGAGGAGGAATGTCTGGATCACTGTATATATCTATATTATTTGTGTTACTCTTATACTTTTACTACACTGCACGTGTGTGTGTGTGTGTGTATATATATATATATATATATATATATACACACACACACACATACATACACACACGCACACCGGGTATGTGTCACATTTCTGTGTATACAAATCTTAAATGTATATCTTATAAGGCTACTGCTAAAACATTGCATATTTATATTACTGTAAACCATACTACTGTCTATACTGCACTGTGTGTCTATACAATATAATACCAACCTTTCTTTGCAGTTTCTTCAACTTAAACTGCCTCTCTTCTCTTTTGTGCGTGTTTTATCTTCGTGATATTTGTGAAATGGCTGTAGCACTCCCTGTGGTAGCCAGTGTTAGCTGGTTTGACTAACTGGTTTGTAGGTTCCTGGCTTTGCAATTTGTATGCCTGTACTGCCTCTTTGCCGATTTAATGAATTTCTCCCAACTTATGTCTGTGAAGGGAATGGTGGGTCTATTATCCTCAAATACATGCATGCAGCACTTCATGTTTTGACATTTCTTTCCAATAAACATGAAAAAGCGGGAAAAGGGAGAATTGTCTGGCTCATTTTTATGACGTGTTTTCCAAGCAATACCATATATCAAATGTGTGAAATCAGAACGGTGTATTTATTAAAGATTACAAAGAACTGACAGGACATATTGCCACCTTGGAATTATAAGGTTCTATCTGCATTCTGATTGGTTTTGCGATTTTGAGCTTTAAAGTTTTTGCATTCCATTCGACTGTGTAGAAATAACCTTTTTTTTTCTAAATAAAAAGTTCAAAATGTACACAACTTAAAAAAAACATCACATAATGTAAAGAAGTGGTCACAGAATAAGAATATGTGAATAACTTAATTTTTACAAAAATGTCAGACAGAACCTTATAATTCCAAGGGGACGATTTTATGACAAAAGATGGTTACATAAAATAAAAACGGTAAGAATAGACAACGTTCCCCCTACATTCACATTTTGTGTCAAACTGGATATGTAGCATAAGTATAGTTAGTTAACAAGTTAAATTTTTCCTGGGCGCGAAACGCGCTAGTTTGTTGACAACCGCGTCATCAACACCGACAGTTTTCCACGCACGCTATTGGATGAAGGCAACAAATACGTCATGAAGGTCGGACCCCACACGTAGCTGCTTGCTCTATTCGCCGGGAAAATAATTTGGAGAAAGTTACCGATATTATAGTTATGTGCAAAGTATGTGAGTGGCAACAATTTTTATTTGCTTTGTTGAAAAGCGTAGCGGTTACTTATAAAAAACTGGGTTATCCATCACCACAGATCGTCCGAAAACACGAAATCTCCCCTCGGCCCACCGTCTATCTGAGAAAATCACTTTGTTACTTTCGTCCCGCGTTACTTTCGCCCTGGTTAGTATTCACTAATGATCTGTAACGGACTGCTCCAAGACTTAGGTTGAAGATCCAAATGCAGCTTTATTAGGTAGTGATGGGGAATTTCTAAACACTACTTCATGGACCTTTACGAAATTTCAATGATTTACCGCTGGGGGAGATCTCTGTAAACCCATGAATCACGAGGATTCACTGAGAATAAAAAAACCAAGACAGAGGAAACCAGGATAATGCTCAGAAATGCAGTGTAACAACATACATGACTTTGCAAAGAATGACTGAAAAACACAGGGCTTATAAAGACAGAGTTAACAAGATAATGAGACAAAGCTGAAAGTAATGAAGCATAATGAGTCGAAGCAAAGGGTTCTGGGAAATGCAGTTCATGATGAGATTGCATTGGACTAGGGAACAGTGCCCTCTGGTGGAGATCAAGGGCACTCCAGCTTGTGGATGTGTCATTATCTTGCCTCCAGTAGACTTGTTAATGAACCAGTCCAGATTATAAACAAAACATTCAGAATGGTTTTGTGAACTGAATCAACTGATTTATTGAAAAAGATATCTTAAAATGTCCAATTTTTGGTTTTCCGCAGAAGAGATTTTTCCTCATACAGGTTTGGTAAACTATGAAGGTAATTGAATGGTAATATAATTTTCATTTTTGGATGAACTATCACAATATTTTTTCTTTAACATGACTAAATCAAATCTGTCTAAAAAGGCAGCTTTTTACCTGAGAGGACACAAGCAGCAGTTAAGGCCCAACGTTGGCCAATTTTTAAACGCGACTCTATTAAATGTCGAGACGGTTGACAGCAATTAAGGTGCTTAGAGAACGGCATTTACTCAATCGCCTCTTTCTGTTGCAGTTGGTTTCTCCGGCCCAGGTAATTTCGAACCAGTCTTAGGGAATGAAAACAGGTTGGCTGTGCAATTGTGTGCCGGTCTAATAATGGAATCTCGTAAGTCACCAGGGACAGGCTCATTTTTACAAAGCAACAGAGAAAGTCCATTACCCTCTGTGTTGCCTACCTTATGGTGCCTTTTATTTCTTAATTGAAACTCTTGGCTGTGTTATAGCGGACAGAAACAAGGCTGTAGAGGAGGGGAGAGACAGCAGACAGCCAGATCCAGAAGCCCTCTCTTCTTTGCCACCTTCGGCAATGACGGGTCTAAAAATATCTACAAGCTTCAATGAGCATGATCTTTCCAGTGAGGACACTATCACCATCCCCACTCATCTCACAGCTGCAAGGGAACTAATAAACAGTGGCACCAATGCAAACAGTCAAATTATTTACAAATTGTCAAACTGTGGTACGACGGATCCATCATTGCTGTGTAAATACAACAATAACTTGATGACCTCACTGCCTGTTAGACAGCCCAAACAGTTATTAGATTGAGGTTTAAGATGCACCGTGTAACAGCAACTGAATTTCAATTGGTATCGGCTCCACAGAGCCAGTAATACAGGAAACATTCTGTGGAATGGGTATTTATCATGTTTTAACTGTTAATAATTCATTTTGAAGATAAATGAATCAATTTAATAAATATTGGGGGGGGACATATTTATGCCTTCAGAAAGGTAAGGTAATCAGAAAGGTTAAAGTAATGGAAAATATCTATCTATCTATCTATCTATCTATCTATCTATCTATCTATCTATCTATATCCATCCATCCATCTATATCCATCTATCTATATCCATTCATCTATCTATATCCATCCATCCATCATCCATCCATTTACACATACATCAAAATGTGTATATTACTATTTATATATATATATATATGTTTGGTTAAATATTTTTTATTTATTTAATTATTAATTTAGGTAAACACTGGTATCAGTTATTACAAGTTTTTACAATCTCTAGGGTTCTCAATACTTAGGTCACTTTTTTAAAACTATTCAGTTCTCCTAACCAACTTTCATCTCGGCACATCAGTTAATTTCACATTCAAAACGCACTAAAACTACCAAAACATTTCATCTCAAATCAACTCAACTTCCCCATAACTCATTAAACAATGACCTAAATACAGACAAAATGTTGCATTTAGACAATGGATAAAATGTAATTTCTATACAAAAGAATGTAAGACTGTTACTGTTTAGAATTCAATCAGGCAGTATATGCGTCATTTACAATACAGTACAGTACAAAATGATCCCGTCCCCTTTGCATAGATGGTTATAGCATCATCCAATTACTTAGAATAGTATTATTTTTTTTAGATTTAGATAATATTTCAATACGGTATTACTGCAGAAGAATAGCAAACAGTTGTCTTATTCAATTTTGTATTTTGTTAGGTTTTCAACATTTAACAGTTTTGAAAAGAGTGTGTATAGGTACATAGACCTGTAGGTACATTGAGTTTTGCTGGAGGTTGTTTCTGAGTGAGGAAAGAATTCATGTAATTTGACACAACTAGTCAATGAATGCATTCTGTGCCAAAGCAATGACAAATGGTCCACAGTTTAGCCCACACAGACTGCTGTTGTGCTCACGGTGTGAAGAGTTGTTTTTTAAAAGTATAGAGAAATTGGTGCTATAGCAATTACAAAAAACAGTAATTGTTAACTTAGTGTTTACAAATGGATACAAATGTTTTAGTAGCCTATAGAACGACCCATACACTTTTAGCCTATTGTATTGAATCCAAGCACAAAGGAATAGGCTATAATTTTAGTTTATTTTCACTGATACCCTATAGTGCTTATGCTGCATTTATTTCTCCTTGTTTTATTGTTTTGCCCATTTTATTTATTCATATGTTTGTTGCATATGCATTTGAAGTGCTCTAAAGCTGAACCTCTCTCTGGCGATTAATCAAATCTAATGTGTAAGTGCAGTGACGATGTTTAACAACACATCAGTTTGATTTTTTCCATCACGACAGAGCTGACTAATTCACAAATCAGATTAATGTCTATTATGCATTCGCCTCAAGGTGGGAACATCATTTGGCTGTAATCTCTAAGAGACCCTTCAGCTTCCTGACAGGCCACTGCTATTGTCTGATTTCTTGCCCATACAAAACACTTCCAGTAAAAGGGCCTGTGAATATGAACCCCCACGTTTCATTCGGTGCCTCTGAGCCCTTTTGTTTTCCATTTCCTATTCCCACGTTCTTTTGTGACAGCTTCTCAGCTGTTGTTTCGGCTCCTTTTAAATTGTTGCTTCTGATAATGCGTGTGTGACAAGCCCAAACATCATATCTCAAAAATCTCAATTGGCTCTGACTGATTTTCATTCGAGCTGTCTATTCCCAACACAGCATTGATTTTTGTGTAAACACTGCCATCAACATATGTTGATTATAAACTTCTCTATACTGAGGGAAATGACGGCTCACAGATATCTGTCCACTCTCTGATTCCCTCATGAAAAATATAGAGCGGCAGATTTGTTACTTCATTGGGCTAATTGAGTGTGACAGGCAAAGAGCAAGGAAGAGGGAGGGTGATAAAGCAGCACACAGAAGCTGCCAAAGGCCACACTGGCAGGACAAGCTCACCCCAGGTGCTCATGGGGGTTTCATAGGATGACTAGTGTTTGCATGAGCAGTAATGCTGCTAAGTCCAGCAGGGCATGGGAAGACGGGAGACCGGAGAGAAAGAAAGGCCAATGATCACTCAGACTTACGAGCTTTGGCGAGGCCGCTGCTTGGGGCCGAAACCCACGGCAATGTGACATAAACAAGGCTAAACATTTGCTTTCATTAACTGAGCGTGCATTTGGAATGGCATGCATCCGGTTACTAAAGAAATCAGACTGTTTCAATGAACACTTATGGGGATATTAAAGGGATAGTGTAGTCAAAAAAGAAAATTCAGAAAATGTTTTTTTTCAGGGGAACACAAAAGGGGAGTTTTTGTAGAATCCCCATGCAGATATTTTCCATAAAATAACAATTCATAGTGACAATGAGCTCAGGTTTGGAACAACTTGAGGGTAAGTAATGACAGTTTTTCATTTTTTCTGAACTATCCCTTTAAGACATAAAACTGTGAATTATGAAGCATTATAAGTATTATCCCTCTTAGAATAAAAGTTAATATAGAACCTTAAAGGGTTCTGTCAGGCAATTCATATATAGAAACTTTTAGGGCAATGGTTCTTAACCATTATATTATTATTCTTTCGACGGAAGTGAATCAATCAAAACTAACTTTAGCTGGAAAATAACATTATTCAAGAACCGCTATAAAGCCAAAACAATCTGTTACCTTAAATTATACGTTTATCTCTGTAAAGCAGCTTTGAAACAATCTACATTGTTAAAAGTGCTATATAAATGAAGATGACTTGACTTGACTTGACCCGGGGCGAGGCCCAGGGGCCTCAGCAAACTTCCAGGGGGGCAGTAAGTAAGTCTTAAAATTCTTTCAAATGATGTGTACTTCACTACTAGTAAAATGGGCTTTCAATAAAACGTGTCTGCCTATACAGTAAAAGGGCGGGGGAGAATTGAAATCAGTGCTACCTGACTAGAGAAAAATGTCTGTTGTCTTTCCATTTGCCAGATAGGAAAACTTCAACACCCATAATGCACTGGGCATGTTGCGGTCTAATACCTCTCCCACCATTCTGCTTTGGATACGCTTACCAGAGTCAAATACCACCTTGCTTTAGTAGGAATCACTTCTTAGCAAACTTTGAATCATAATGATGTCAACTTTTTGATGTCGACGTATTGTTCCCGGGTCCATGAATTCAAAGAGTAAACGTTTAGCGGAAGTGTGTTACTTTCGGTTTCCAGTGAAGGATCCATTGCGTTGTAGGCAGTGGCTGTGTGAAAAACCTCTGTGTTTTTAGTCAACATTGCAAATGAATGACCACAAGCAAAGGCCAAGCGGAGGGGAAATGAAAGAAACTGCCGTTCTTACGAACTCGAAGTTGGCAAAACGTCATCCGGCAGACTTTTGCTAACAAATAAATGTGTATTTCTAAATTTACACATTGTTCATACTACCGACATTGTAACAAAGGAGGCGATTGCGAAAATCGGGAAAGTTACACCTACAAGTACTACATTTATGCTGTGTAAGTGGTATGACTGTATATAGCTTATCTCTAGGGTTGCCACCCGTCCCTTAAAATACGGAATCGTCCCGTATTTACAAGATGATGCGTCCCGTATCAAATCAATAAGGGACGTGATTTGTCCCGTATTTTACATTAGGCCCACATATAGTTGAATAAAAACATAAGGATTTTGCAGTATGGATAATACTAATAGCAAATATAAAGAAATCAATTTCTTAGTAGAGAAGCTCATTGCGTGATTGCATTTTAGCGTCTTTGTTTCTATAGCGACTGAGTCTCGTGAACATGCGCTGTAAACCTGCACGTTTTTTAACCCCTCGTGCGCTGTTCGGGTCTTTGACCCCAAATGACGTTTGCTGAAATAAATAAAACATTATATTTGTCCAAATGATGTGAGACTTTGCACGGT
The DNA here is from genome assembly GCF_949152265.1 of Phoxinus phoxinus. Classification (NCBI taxonomy): domain Eukaryota; kingdom Metazoa; phylum Chordata; class Actinopteri; order Cypriniformes; family Leuciscidae; genus Phoxinus; species Phoxinus phoxinus. The sequence goes on along the minus strand of NC_136889.1, from coordinate 7,085,802 downwards.
TGACAACACTTTCTACATCTACAAATTTTTTTTAAATAAATTTGAATAATATCTGTTTTTTATGTTAGTGTGGGGGGAAAAAGTCACACTTGTGTTGTTTCAACAAAATGTCATTTTGAAACATAATAGTTTTTTTTTTTAGGATTTATAGTTTTAGGAGGATTTATTATATATTTTTTTACTTTAGGCTATATAAATAAATATTTTTTAAACAAAAACAGTAAAAAAAAAAAAAGTTAAATTCACTTTATAAAAGACCCACATTTCTAACGTTCATGGATATAGATAATTTGACATGGTTTAGTGTAAGATTTTTGCCCATCTTTTGGAAAATGCTGTTTTAAAAGTAAAGAAATGATCACTTAAGTAGATGGCTGCAGAGCTACACCATTTGCTATTTGACTAAAATACATATTTTCAATAGCTTTTAGTTGGAATCATATCTACATATTATGAAATCACAATTATAACAATAAAAATGACTTTGTCAAAGTTGAGCATTGGGGGGGGGGGGGGGGGAGATGGGTGTCCCTTATTTTGCCACACTGAAGGTGGCAACCCTACTTATCTCAAATGTCCGTCTAGTTTGAACTTGCTGCGCTAGCAACTGCTTTGCGTTTAAAGACCATCTGGATGTACATTATCTCTTATGTATACGCAATTTTTGGTCACAAATAAATATATAATTGTTGTATCCATATTTAAACGCTGTAATAATTTAATGTACCAGACAGTAAAAGGCTCTTTAAGGCCTTTAAAGTGGGTACCTTATTAGAGAGGTAATGAACAAGCATCATCTGAGCATTCATTGCTGTCTCTCCCTCTTTCTTTTTCTATTTTTCTTTGTCACACTTGCACTCACAGTCTCACACTTTCTTTTTCACAGTCCCAGGCGCCATTGCAGGTCTGCATCAGTCCTGGACCTACTTTCTAATTAATGAGACACAGCCAAAATTGTCCCTGGCCAAAAGCACAATAAACACACATAGACCAGACAATAAATATCATATATATTAAATTTATATATATATTTTTCATGTCTGAAAGTTTACAAAGTTTTAAAACCATTGATGTTTGAAGGCTGTCATACAATGAAAATCATACAATGAAAGTCAAGGTCCAATTTTGTTCTTTAAAACGTCTTCTTTTATGTCCTACAGAAGACAGAAAATCATATTGGTTTGGAACAACATGACGGTGAGTAAATAATGACAGAATTTACATTTTTGAGTGAACTACACCTTTTCGAACCACACCTACACTCGGAAAGTGATATAAGGGACATGAAAGTAGTGCATGTATTTTGCCATTGTGACCCTTACAAAAATAATAGGTATACTTCAAATATATTTTATTACGTATACTTCTGTAAAGTTGAAGTATATATTAGTAAGTATACTAATATCAACGTTGTAGTATACTTATACTATAAGTGTACTATTTCAATATTTATGGTAATAAATTGTCCCACTTTTTAGTAATCAAACTAATCATACAATGTAGGCTATATATATTTTCCCTACTACCGTAACACTACAATAACCTGACAAGAAATATAACCAATTTAGACGGAAAGAATCTCAAGCTGACTGAAGACGTTACTGTTCATTAATAGACGGTGCTTACTTAAAAATAAATTCAAGCACAGCGCTACAACAACCATAATGTGATCCTTCACAATAGATATGCTTTACAATAATCTCTGTTAGAGAGCTACATATGGCAATTTATCTGCTCAATAAAATCCCTTACTCACCTGTTGAGCAATAAAAACACCATCTCCACGTCGCCATTACACCTTTTTAAATCCCTCAGTTCTTGCCATCTCTGAAAAGCCATGCCAATGTTCTTTCAGGTTTTATTACAAACTCTGTAGCATTCTCTTTTTGCCAACAGATTCTCCTTTGTTCAGCGTTTATTTTATACAGGCGATTCCCCGTATAGGTTCGAGATGTAGCTGCTCAATGTCAACCGTTCTCTCTTGTTGTGACAACTAACCTAACCTATACCACTCACATCCATACACGCGTCAAAGTAGCCGGAGCAACTTTTCTTTATTTACGGATAAGATGAGACAACGCCATCTCACGACCAATTCGTACGAATTTGTACGAGTGATTAAAAGGTGGCTAATTCGTACGAATTTGTACGACCTCACTCGTACGAATTTGTACGATTTGTCTAAACCCACATGATGGATAGGTTTAGGGGCGGGGTCAGGGGTAGGTCATTCGTATGAATTCAAACGATTTTGGCAAATCGTAAAATATTTACGATTTAGCAAAAAACGTACAAATTCGTACGAGTGAGGTCGTATAAATTGGTACGAATTAGCCACCTCGTAAAATTCGTACGAATTGCCGCCAGCAATTTACGCAATTTCCTCCAGAGAACATGCTGACAGATGCACTAGGACACAAGGTTTACCATAGTGAATCAGAGAAAGACAAACCATGTTTTGGAAGAAGGATTGATGATGTATTGACTTTTAATTTTGTTAATTTTGAACAAAAAAAAAAAGTTACATGGTGTACATTTAAAATAAGTTTTTTTTGTAGCATATTTGACTGCTCAGTTGCATAATTGACAAATCAGAATCAAGTATCATAGAGAACAGTGGAATGAAGCAAATTAGGCCAAAATAGACTGAAGGACTGCACCGAGTGTGATGGATGTGACTTGAAAGCTCTAAAAGCAATTATAATTTTTTTGGGGAAAAAATATAACCCAGGTTTATACAATATAGGCTTGACTAACAAACTCCGCAGCAGCTGCTCACACTGCTCTCTCTCTTTCCCTCCTTCCCACCTTTTCCATTGCTTTATTTTACCCTTTATTGTCCCTTCTCCCAAGTCATATCCTTAAATATACTGCATTTCTTTGTCTAGAAGAATGAGGCTTACCCAAATTAGCCACTCTGGTGCACGGCTGGGCACCATGGGATGGGTGTGCGGCTATTTAAATAATGTCAGGGCCTGCAGTGGGAAGGAGGGAGCAGACAAGCAGACTAATAACTAGATTTCAGCAACATGGCACTCTCACTCTGTCTTTCTCCCTCTCTTTCTCTCTCTCTCTGAAGAAGAAAATTATTTCTTGGACTAAAAATACCCATATCCCTGCCAAAAATACTTTCATCTCCAAGCACCAAAGACGTTCTAATTCATTAAGAGCTCCCCCACTGAATGAACCTCAAGCGAAAAAGAGAACAAATAAATTAAGGATTGAGCATTAATTAGGAAACGGAATAGCCTCGCTGACGTTAACACAAAGCATGTCACATGTTTTCAGCATATTATTTGGGATATATTGCATATTCCTGTAACTCTTGTTTTGCCCGGGGCGCCGCTCGTACAGATCATGTAACAGTGGTTTCACCCAAATGCCCGAGGAGCCTTTTACCAATGGTGTTGCAAAAATGTCATCACACTGTTTTTGTCAGGGATAATATGGCCAATTAGTGTGAACACAGACCCGGGAAGACGAAAACAACACAATTCGCAGGTCGTATTTTGGAAGGGGGTCTTTCTGGAGTACAATATTTTATAGAAGTGAGCAGCCCTCTTTGGCATTTCTAGGCCTGGAGTGAAGCATTAATTCTTAATTGTTTACAGAGGAATTTGTTTACGTCTCTGCAAACACCACTGCAGTCGGCGGTGCATTACTGAATGAAAATGCAAATGGAGGCATAAATAACATAAATGACTGTTAAACTACTGTCAAATGGCCTCAATTAATTGAATTAAACCTTAGAAAACTTTTGATCTGTTTTCACATCTTAATGAGCACAATCTTCGTGGTATATTTTCACTACGCTGAGCACGAGTTTCTAGTTTTACTGGTCACTAAAGCTGGTAATACGGTAGTTTGATCGTGCCACACATGATTTTCTTCTTGGAGAATTTCACATGTGGGCCAGTGCAAGTCATAAAAACAGCTATGCTTTTTGAAAAAACGAGATAAAAAAAAAATAGATAAAAAAGAATGTATAGGATAATGATTAATATTCAGCCTTGAAGTTTTTGCATTGAGTCGAGCAGACCTACAGTCTGTTTTCAGCAGTAAAGAACATAAAGCCTGAGATACAGTATGCAATTTTTTTTTCTTTTGAAACAAAGCACTATAGAAGTGTGTAAATTATTAAAGGGAAAATTAATAACCCCCCACCCCACCCCACTGAAAACAGTGCTGACTTAAAGTTTTTTGATGTTATTCTCTCTCTCTTGAACAAGAACGTAGATATTTTCCGACAAAATTAAACGGGAGGGCAGGGGTGTTGTACATGCAGAGCACCATTGTGAAATAATTCTAATTGGACTATTTTTAACCTGCCGTTTGCAGGATATACAGCTTCCTGAATGTTTGTTTGGTGTTTATGTTAACGAAGGCCCGAGATTAACATCGGCTATCAGCGCTTATCACCGTCATCAGTGCCATGTTGTGACACCCAGATATGCAAGGGCATTCTCATCAAGAGCACAAGCACACACAGCCATATTAATGACAGAGCTGTTTTTCCAAACCAGTATAAAGAAGAATATTGCATTTGACCATTTATATCAAGCCAACCATCTACTAATCTTTGGCCACTGAGGCAGACTATATGAGATACATTTTGCTTCAGTGAACATGCAGAAAAACCAATGCACTAAAGAATATTTCTTGGTATACTAATTGTAGTCCAAAGCTAAATATATTTTATTTTAGACTTTTAAAAAAAAATAATCATAGCCATAAAGCACCTTCCTCTGACTCTATTGCTTATGCAATACTGCATGATCCCTACTAACAGTACAAACATTTATGATGTTGAAAATACATTCATTACGCATACATTATACATATATTGTACACATTGTGTGTGTACCTATGTACTGGTATGTGTACATATATATTACATCCTGTACATATAGTAGAATTGACAATAGAGTTGACAATGATATATTTATATTATATAGGCATATTCATATTCATTATGTTATGGGACAAGACCATTTTAAGCCCCATTGTACCTTATATAACATTAGATATTGGTATGTAAGTGTCTTTTTTTCTATCCTTGTGGGGACCAATTGTTGATTATAGTACAGCCTAAAAACAATTGGGGGGACACTGTGGTTCTTACAATAGAAGATAGCTCCACATATATTAAATAATAGCTTATGTCATGTGTGAAACTGACAAAAGGTGTCTTAGGTTGGGTCATGGTTAGGGTGTAATAATTATATTTGGCTTCATATATGAACTAATAGGCTACCATTATCATGTGAGACAACATCATAGCCCAAATTGTCTGATCTAGGTCTCCACCTAGTGACCATTGAATGTTATTACGGTTAGTTATTTTGCATTCAACATCCTACATGCATTAAAATCATTACTACTTAATCCGTTAATCATAATTCTAATTCAACTTTAGCAATCTAAAATAGATGACGATCTGTAATTCTTCTCAATAATGAGTTTTAGCTTCATTGTGAGTCTATTGAGTCCCAGCGTGTCAGTTTACAGACACATGGCAGTAATTTGACCTCCCGCTGACTGCAGTGACACAGGAGGCAATCTAATGACAAACTAATGACAGTCTCCTGGCAACAGCGAACGCGGATGATTACACCTGCGACTCCCATCTGCATAATCCCTCCACATCTAGAAGAGAGATGCTGCGTTTATGGAAATATATTCTATTTATTGGTTAATTGTTTGCTTTTATAAATCATTAATGGAGGTGGAACGAGAACCTTATCGTGTGATACTTCTCAAGACACCCTGTGAGAGTTCAGATGCAGTGAGCAGGTGGCTGTGCAGAAGCATGAATCTGCCCTGTGAGAAGGGTCCAGAGGGAAGGTATGACTTTGAGAGCATGGTCGAGACAGACAGACGTGCGTTCTCCAAATTCAATCCCGGAGCCCAGACACCAGATGAAAACTCTTCTCTGGTGCCACTGCGTGACTATCTGACTCTAATAGATCCGTGCTCCGGTCAACTGAGTGCAGGGGCACAGGTGCGTCTGGAAGCAAAGAGCAGAACCCCATTCATCGAAACCGTTTACACCCCGTCTGATCTGTGGGTTCCGGCAGGAGCACGAGACAGGCCTCAGACTCCTCCAACCAGACCTTCAGCTCTGATATATGACAAGTCTGAGCACAAGAGGTGGAACTCCAGGATGAAACCAGAGGCAGCATTGAAGGCAAATCTTGGAGGTAGGCTAACTGCAACCTTTTTTTGTTTCAGGCCTGCGTGTTTGAAATGACTGCAGCAGTGTGTTACAAAAAGCTATTTAACAGTTTCAGACCCTTACATATTTATTAACGTATTCTGTCTGCTTTGTCATCAGGTTGGACAAGTGCACAGAGTACTGAACACCCCTCTCAGGACAGCCATGAAATAAATGCGGTCAGTCATGCTCAATTATTCATCCCTGCTGCTACTGTAATGTTACTCTTGTATGCTGTTTGTTCGAAGCTTTATCACTTTTACAGCACTGAACATTAACTATTCATTTGAAATGTGCCTTAAGGAAATAGTTCACCCAAAAATGAACATTCTGTTATCATTAACTCACCCTCATGTTGCTCCAAACCAGTATTACTTTTCTGTCTCCCTTGGAACATAAAAATAAAAAATTGTAAGATTTGTACTGGTCGCTCTTTTACATGCAGTTAACGGGGACTGAGCTTTCAATCTTCAAAAAATTTAATTACACTCAAAAAAGCTTCATGAAAGTATTGAACATTATATTCAAGTCGTGTTACTATAGCGAGTATAATCTAAACCATAATTGACTTTAAACTAGCTTTAAAGGAACACTCCGACTTTTTGGGACTTTAGACTATTCAACTTATCCCCCAGAGTTAGATAAGTCCATACATACCTTTTTCATCTCCGTGCGTGCTATAAGTCTGTTTGACGCACCCACCGCTAGCCTAGCTTAGCACAAAGACTGGATGTAAATGGTTGCAGCTAGCATACTAATCCAAATAAGTGACAAAATAGCGCAAACATTTTCATATTTTACATGTTGTGATTTGTATAGTCACAGAGTGTACAAAAAACAAAGTCATATGAGACACAGACATATTTTAACCGTATAAATACTGGGAACTATATTCTCTGAAGGCGAAGCACTGCTATTTGGGCGGAGTGATAACCGCAGCACCTGAGACGCGCCGTGGTGAGGAGCAGAGAGTTCGTTCAGAGCGCGTCTCAGGTGCGCTGCGGTTATCACTCCGCCCAAATAGCAGTGCTTCGCCTTCAGAGAATATAGTTCCCAGTATTTATACGGTTAAAATATGTCTGTGTCTCATATGACTTTGTTTTTTGGACACTCTGTGACTATACAAATCACAACATGTAAATAGGAAAATGTTTGCGTTATTTTGTCACTTATTTGGATTAGTATGCTAGCTGCAACCATTTACATCCAGTCTTTGTGCTAAGCTAGGCTAGCGGTGGGTGCGTCAAACAGACTTATAGCACGCACGGAGATGAAAAAGGTATGTATGGACTTATCTAACTCTGGGGGATAAGGTGAATAGCCTAAAGTCCCAAAAAGTCGGAGTGTTCCTTTAATGTCTGACCTCTTCTTGGCCCTGTTTACATCTGATATTAAGGTTGACTTAAAGAAAAAGAAAATATGGCTTCAGAAAATGTTGAATAAAGTGCATGCAAAAAGTTGTTTAAACTACTCTTATAACGGCTTACTTTTATGCTGCTTTGCATCTTTTTTTAAACACAAGGGCTCCAGTCCCCATCAATTGTCATTACACGGAAAAGAGCTAAAAATCATTCTTCAAAATTTTCCCTTTTGTGTTCCAAATACTTAACTTGTATGTTATATTTGCCCTATAATGTCAGAGTTTTAGACCATAGGACATTTACTAATATTATGCCATTGTGTCTTTTTACTATCCCTTTATAGGGTCCAGGACCATCTGTTCTTTTTGATAGCAGAGCAATGGCAGCTCGACGATACATCTACACTTCTGCAGCCCAAAGGTCTGAATATGTTTGCTCTAAAAGCTCTCTTAACAGCAGAACTACAACAATCTATCTGCCAAGACTCTCTCTACCTGACCAATTGCTGTTTTCTGTACCATTTGTCTGTTTACACATTTGACAGGCACTTTTATCCTAAACTTACAGTGCATTCAAGGTATACATTTGTCAATTTTTCAAACTGGAAGTTGCAATGGTCTTTTCGTGAGACTTTTTTTGTCTTTTGTATTGATGGTTGTGGTTTGCTATTGCCGTGATGTCATGTGAGTGACAGGTTGCCGGTAAACACGTCATCAGAGAAGAAAAGTCATCGTAAGGGGGAGCTATTTTGATGAAAGATTACGAGACCACGTGAATTAAAATAATTATGTTATGTACTAATAAATCCTTTATAATAACTACTACAATATTTGATTTCATGGTGACCTCAAACACCCATGTAAAACAAAAGGATATTGTAGATGCTAATATGCCAGCTGAGTGTTCATCTGCCTTATGCGTGTGACTGTGTGGATCTGCTCTGTAATAGAGGTTATGAGAATGTAGACTGGGACTCAAAGTTACCTCCTCGCCACAAACCACCCACAACTACACTGGAAAAAATGCCTGACCCCGTGAGTCAACGACTGGCGCTGAAGCGATACCACAGCAGACCTGAGCCGTGGCAGGTGAGTCTGCTGCGCTGGAAGTGAGCTTATTCTGCTGAACATCCGAGGCATTCTGAGAGATTTCTTTGCTTTCAGGCTATTGGATCCCGTTGGAACAAACATCAGTTGCGGGCCACATTTAACATAAGGAAACCCATCAGCTTGTAAGTGATTTAAATACCCCTGTAATGCTTCAGGAAGACACTTTTATCCAAAGCGAGTTACGCTGCACACTGTTATCAGGTCTTGCTTTTCCTGGGAATCGAACCCATGACCTTGGCATTTTTAATACCATGCTTTACTGTTTGAGTTTATACTGTATAGTGCACTGTGCATAATAAATTGAGTTGTTTCTGACAATTGTTTTCAATTAACAGCACCAGTCCATTTCCAAAATCAGGCCACGTACCTTTATATTGGTAAGCAGATGCAGAGATCTTTAGCAAAGTTATGATAATTTCTATACACAAATGTTTGTTATAAACTACTCAAAACAAATCAGTTGCATACCTGTGAATGTATTTTCCAGTACATTTATTAAGGCTTTGAGAGAGATTTGTGATCTCTCTGTACTGTAGTGGTACGGTAGGCTCAGTGAACATGGACAGTGTGGACGTCCCAGAAGAAGACTTCGTCCCTCTGACTGTTCTGCGGACCACTGTGCCTCCTCACACCCCTGCCAGCTAGTATGAGTCTGTGTATTTGTGTATACATCATAACCATTCTACAGAGCTCTTTATAATGAAGATGTTTTGTTTTCTCTGTATAGCCGAACTACTATACCTGGTTACACTGGAAAAGCCAAGTTCGACAGACCACAGACCTCAGCTGACAGTCTGCCTTCTTTACTGTGTACTCCACAAACAGCAGGGTAAGTCGGCACAACATTTCAGATTAAGATAGTTTGCTTTGTCTGCGATGGACTGGCCATCTGTCCAGGAGGTTTCCCTGACTACCGCCCAAGGCTTTGGGATCATCCCGCAACCTGACATAGGACAAGCAGTTTGGAAAATATAATGCAAAAAATTGCTCAATGATAAAAAAATTGTTTTAGTGCATTTATCGAACAGACAAGAGTTACTTTGCATCAGCATTATTATAATAAACTGAAATAAAAACTGCAATAAAACCATTAAAAAATATGTTTTTGATGCTTGAAATAAAATAAATGTATATTTTATTTCAGTAATTGTTTAAGGTAGCATTTCTTATTTTCAATTAGTTTAACTTAACTGTAAATACTGTATATATACATATATAAGCAGGTTATGACATTGCTTTAACTCATCCCAAAAATTTTTTTATTTATTTATTAAGTCAGTTTAATTTAATTTAAGTTTAAATGAAATTACGTAAACATCCAAGTTGATTGTACTTAAAAATTTGAGGCAGCAACTATTTTTACAGTGTTGATACTGGAATAGACTTAAACTGGAATAAAAATGAATAAAAACGATATAGACATTTAAAAAACATACAGTAACAGTGACAAAAACACACAAAAAACGAACTAAAATTAAAATGTGAAAATAAATATATAACAATAATAATAAAACTATAATTGTATCTAAATGTCACTAACACTGCTCTGTATTACAACCTAATGACAATCACCAATGACAATAAAGGGAATTACAAAAAAAGTCAATAGTAAAATGCATTTGATATAGTAACTGCAGAATTTGCTCTGTTTGCAATGTAAATATTGACAAACTGACAAATATCTTAAAGGTCATAAAAATAGTATGCCTAATCAATTTCTTTATGCAAAAAAAGCAAAAAACATTTTGAGACCCATCATTTTCATGAGATTCAACCTTTAAGACCTTTACACAGATAAATGCAATGCAGACCTTTTTAATTATTATGGCCAACACAACACCTCACTGTTCCACTCAGTAGGTGGCAGCAGTGCTTTGCATTCAGAACGTTCTTTTGTAAATCAACTTGTGTGGTCAAAACCACAAACACACTCAAATTCCCTGAAATAAGTTAATAATTTATATTTTTATAAATAAATACGAATATAAAGAATGTAATACTCTAATATAAATCTTGCATAATTATCTGGTCAGAATACTAAGTAAATGTATTTACATGTGATAAAACAGTGATAAAGTTATGATCTAAAGGTGAATGCTAATAAATCAAGCCTAGTCAGTGTCATTGAACATTGTAGTGCGGTGGTAAACATGCCCTGTAACAGTAAGCACATCACAGGATCACTCTGAAGAGGCGTTTCCCACAAACCATTGCAGTCACTTATCTTCTGATCTCTGTCTCCGTTTCTGCCTGAGTGTAGAGTCCTGTCAAACTTATTTTTTCAATCTCCCGCATGTTCCCCTTCTGTGAGAGGTTGAGCTCTGCCCTAGTTTTATGCTCTTCAACGCTCTGTGGCTGCGGCTGGAGGTGTGTGAAGCATCATTTAGCAGACCCCAACATGACGTGTCAAGCTGAACAAAGATCAGGTCATCTCATAAAGCAGACAAGAGAAGTAAAGAGACGTGGAAGAATATACTTTGTGATATACTAAAGTCATGAAGCATTGTTATTTTCTGTGGGTTTGTGAAGAGTCAAATCAGACAGACACTACCAGGAACAAAACCAGCCCAGCGGCGCTCTTCCACCCTCTGTCTGCAACGTAAAACGTCCTCGGCTTTCAGAATGAGTAGGAATGAGCCTTCTGCAGCAGTAAAGAGGAAGGAGGAGGAGGAGGTGTTTGAGAGAAGCACTGGAGGAAAACCAAAGGACCGGGTGGTTTTTTTTGAAAACGTGTTTCCTAGCTGGGCCCCAGAAGAGCTGGTTTACCGTCTTTTTGGAGCAGACCTCTCCAGATGGCCCTATCCAAAGCTGAGCTGCTCTTGTTGCCGGTGGTAATCGTGGTTTTTACTCAACCCAGATCCATTTTCCTGGAGTCACCGGTGCTCTGAAATCTGTTTCCTTTGCCGATAAAACAGACCTCCCATCTCTTTTCCTTACAGCAGAAAGTCAGCACCTTTACAACTTCCTCTAACCCTCTCCCACTCCTTATTTGGTGATAATTCAAATGTCTCCAAACTGTTTTTATTCCTCTGCGGCTTTCGTCGTATAAGACAGACTCGGAAAATCGGACACAAGCGGATAACTTCATGATTCTCCCTTTTTCAAAGCATTAGTATACATTTTCAAAAGTAATAAACATTAGTAAACATTTCCGTCAACATCAAGATTTTAGATTTTATTATCACCTGATCTTTTAAAATGTTCACACTTCTTAACCTGTTCATTAGTTCACGTGAAATAGTTCTGTGGTAGGACAAATTGTTAATAAATAAATATGTTACAGTGAGGTAACTAATTATTTATAATACATTTTATCGATTCAATTTTAATAACTAATTATAATTAATTAATTAAAATCAATCTTTTTTAACTACCCACCTATAATTTTTGATTAACTGAATATTGCAGGTTCAATACAAGTTAAGCCTGCATGTTCAGCAATATTTGTAGCATGTTGATTACCACAAAAAGTTAATTTATTTCATTGGAGCCTTTTCATTAAAAATTAAAAATCAAGGTTAGTGAGGAAATTATTTAAAAGCAGAAATGTTTGGCTTATAATTTTATAAAAGCACTAACATGAATTCTGTTCATTTCTGTATTATTTGAGCTGTCAAGTTGTTCTTGTTCTAGCTGCATTTTCACTGTTTATGTCTTGAGGCTATATGACTAAACCGGGGTATTTTAACATTTACAGATTCAAATTTCATCAAGATTAAGCCACAAGTGCTGTTGATTGAACTTAACATGTATTGAACCCAGAATATTCCTTTAATGTGAACATTCCCAGTTTCACCAAGTGTTCCGTTTCTAGAAGCCGTCCCGGCACCTGGAGCTCCTCCCTCTACGGACACAAGGCCCCTCTATCAGGAATGATCACCACTGTCCCACCCGGAAACCCATACTTTCATCCCAAAGCCTCGGTACTCTCCGTGAAATAACTCTAAAAGTACGACATGTTCCTTAAAGAGAAGAATAAATGATGAAGAAGTGTGGGAAATGAGAGCCTCCCTTTTCATGAAATCCAATCTGTGTTTGTGAATAGATCTATAATGATGCTATGTCAATGACTGATTCTCTGAGCTCTGAATAATGAGATGTTTTATTAGCATAATTTCCCTTGATTTAGATGAGTGCTTCTGAAAATGTGGAGGATGTGCCATTGTCTTAAACATTCGGTGTCGGTGTGAGTGTGTGTGGGCTTACGTATTTGACTATATGTGTGTCCATGCGGATAAATGAGTGCATCGTTTTCTCACAGATCCTCTTCTGCATTCTTTTATTGCCTGTACTTTCAAAAAGCACTTACAAACTGCTCATGGAAAGAGATACTTTGTGGTTACGCGGCAATGGCAATGCAAATAAAACTTTGCCTGATCTGATCTTAAAAGAAAACAAAAGACATGCATTTCTGAAATGCTCTAGTTTTGCACCCCAAGAACTGTGGTTTGGAGAATAAAAGAAAGAATACCAGTGCAGCTTCACCTGCTAACAGGAAATAGGAACATGCTGGTTTCCTGTTTCCCCCTTTGTCGTCTTTGCACTTCTATGTTGAAAACAGTCCGCCCTGGAAGCAGCTCAGTTGAAAACACCAACTAGTAAGAATCAACATGTATTTATGACTGAAAAGGTGCTAAAAATCAAGCCAAAGTCGGTACACAGGATTAGAGGAAATTGCTAAATGTCATTGTAACTAATGCTTTGCACTATGTTGAACATCAGATCTGTTTTTGGGTAGTGGGAAAACTTTCTCAGTTTCAGTTAGTTTGACAATGAAGCCATGGTGGGATAAAAACCCTGCGGTATTTCCAGAGATGGAGATGTGGTTAACAGATAACTAACGTCCATCTTGCGGCCAATGAAAGGGATCGGACTTGTCTATTGTTTCAGGGTCTGAAGCGCTTTCTCTAAGGTGACCTTCAGCCCGCTAGACAAAGTAAAGACCTTTGAGACGGACTCAGCACGATAGATGCAAGTTGTTGAAATAGTCTCTTATGTTTCTGAGATTTTCCTAGTTATCTTTTGATATAGAGATCTACATCTACAAATAGGCACAAGTAGTGTCTGAGAATTATAAAGTGCTGTCACATTATTAAAATGTCAGCAAAAAAGAAAAGAAAAGAAAAAAGCCCATTGTATCGATGTATGAAGCACTCGAGGCTCAAGCAGCATAGCAACCTTTTCTGTTGGTCAGCACAGTTCATTTGTGTGACCAACTTGAACCTGTTGCGAAATCTTTTACCCTCTCGCAAAATACCAGATTGTGTGGATTCATATTGAAATGACTGAATTTCACCCACAAAACCCGCTAAACAATGATAAATGTGACCGCAGCTTAACTGTTCTATTCTGTCATTTATGAGATCCAGACAGGATGTTAATCAAAAGTCATTGATCAATTGCATATGAGTCCAGCATTTACACTTAACTATTTTAATTTGAATACTTTCATTATGTTTCATAATTTCATTACAACTAAAAGTGTTCACGTGTCCAAATATAATTTTTTTTAATGAATATGATTGACTTTGAATCATTAAATCTATATAGTGTCATGTTATTCATTATATACATTGGGAGGATTTGTTGTCTAAGGTATTGTTTTAAGATTGATACAGAAGTACCAGAGGAGGAATAAATTCAGGAGGTTGGAGGGAAGAGTTTTTTTTCCCTTTCCTTTTCTTTTTTTGGAATAAGATGCACCATTTACATTTAGTCATTTAGCAAACTATTTAATCCAATGTGACTTATAAATGATGAGAGCAATAGAAGCAGTTTAACAAACAAACTTTAGCACTTTGGTCAACTTGTGTTTTGTATTTTTTTAAATGTGCTATAGAAATAAATATAGATTGATTGATATTTGTTTCCATACTATGGAAGTCAATGGGGTCAATCAACTGTTTGGTTACCCATATTCTTCAAAATATCTTCTTTTGTGTTTAGTAGAAGACAAATTTCCATACAGGTTTGGAACAACTTGATGGTGAGTAAATGATGGCAGAAATGTATTTTTTGTGTGAACTATCCCTTTAATGTGATTACCAATCTCAAACATCTCTACCAACATGTAATCCATAATTTTAACTACCCAAGTAAAAAGTTATAATTTAGATGCATTTAGGTTTGATAGTACACGTCAAGAGAGCATTACAATTTCCCAGTGTGGATAGAACAAGAGCTTGGATAAAGAGTTGTGCAGCATGCTCCAAAAGGAAGGGCCGGATCTTCCTAATGTTGTATAAGGCAAATCTGCAGGACCGGGCTGTTTTAGCAATGTGGTCTGTGAAGTTTAAAGGATCATCACTCACAACTCCAAGGTTCCTGGCTGTCCTGGAACGAGTTATGATTGATGAGCCTACCTGAATGGAGAAGTTGCGATGAAGTGTTAGGTTGGCTGAAACCACAAGCAGTTCTGTCTTTGCAAGGTTGAGTTAAAGTGATGGTCCTTCATCCAGTCAGGTAGGCTGAGATGCGAGTAGCTACCGCCGGATCATTCGCCTAGAATGTGTCATCAACCTAGCAGTGTTAGGAAAAGCCATGTTTCTGAATGACAGATCCTAGTGATGGAGAAGAGAAGTGGCCCGAGCACTGAGCCCTGAGGCACCCCAGTAGCTAGATGTTGCGACTTAAACACCTCACTCCTCCAAGACACCCTGATTGTTGGACCTACATGAGAGGTAAGACTTGGAGTGCGGTTCCTGAGATGCACAGTGTCATGAGGGTTGACACATGGGGGATCTTGTGGTTAACTGTGTCAAAAGATCAGATCCAGCAAGATGAGTACCACTAATAAATTACGTAAAATTAAGACAAGAAAGGTGCATTTAAAAAAAACTGAATAGGGTTAATTATGAATTTCTGCTGACTTACATAGCTTAACTCTTTTTGGTTTTATATAGGCTCTTTAGAAATATGTGCTCAATTAAATTGAAAGTGTTGTGAAACATGCAAGAAGCAATGCAAATATATTGCATGCTTAATAATGCATGTTCAGTTTTCTCCCAAACAGTTGAATGTGAATGTATCCATGTTTTATTAAATTGGTTGTTGTGTTTATTGCAGCAGTTCGGTCTGGTGAGTGGCGCTATCACGTTTGAAAATAACGCACCTTCTAAACTAAACCCTACCCTAAACCTAAACGAAAGTATTAGCAAGCGTGAGATAAGCGACCATGCCATTTTTGCTTGCATCTACAAATCTTTTAGCTTTTTTGAGTGTGTTGACTGAGTCCTTCAAGTGCACTGCTGTACCAGATGAGCTATCGAGCAAGTATACTACATCAGAAAATCCACATGGAGCTGATTATGTTATGCAAATGTCAACATTTATTTGACATAATCATGCATTACAGAAAAAGAATTTTGAGGTCATAACATAGTATTGCGCAAGAACCACACAAAAATAAAGTCTTCATTTATTGATAATCTGCCCCTGTAATTATGATTTGTATAAAACGGCATTAGTCATTTGTGTTTTCCTGTCAACAAATTGTATTTATAGGTATGTTTTTAAAGTTTTCAGAAATGTAGAGGCATGTTTTTCAATGAGTTTACAGTATGTTCATGTTTTGTAATAACTGGATTCAGAATTCTAGAGTTGCCCTTGACCTTTGAGCATACGCAATGACTCCTGATATTTAACCTCTGTCCATTCTAAGTATTAGCATCTTTTTTTTTAGCCAAGCTCACTGCACCATTCAAAAAGCGCCCCCCAAAATTGTGGGGTGATAATTTAAACTATACTTTTCTCCACTCTTCTGAGTTCCTTGAGCTTAGTCTTTTTCTTGTCTACATCGTATCATTGGCTCAATTTTCAAGATGGGGTCACAAACATAATGACTGATTCAGCGACAGTCCTTTAAGGTCTTCACCATACTCGCTCGGCCGAGAGATTAATTTCCCTCCCGCCGCTTAGCTTTTTTTTTTTTTTTTTTGTCATTTCCACATAAAGAGGCTAAATGTCAAGCATGCCTGACTCCCTCCAGTGACACATCCATACCCGCAGATAATTACCATAAGGAAATTGATGCTTTAGTGTGCAGAGGGGAATTTAATTTACTCTGACATCCCCTGCATAATACATTCCCAAAGAAAGTGAGATTTTTCAGCCCCAGATTAAGAATTTAAATACAGCAGACTATTAAGGTGATTACCAATCTCGAACATCTCTGACTTATTTAGGTAGTTAAACCAATTATGGATTACATGTTGTTAAAGCTATAAATTAGGGGGGGGGGGGGGGGGGGGGTGAAAGCTGCTCAAAGATCCATGAAATAAGCAATAAGAGGATGTCTCTGTTCCATCCTCGTTGGTTTACTTTGCTACTGGATAACTTAAGATGATATGTTTATATATTTTGATATATTTTTTTTACAGCTTCTATTAATCTAAGATTACTTTAATTTATACTATTGCTCATTGTTAATTCATATTTGTAGATAATACAAAACTAAGGTTAATTTATACAACTTTATTTTATATTAACATGTATTATGTAGAAATTAACATTTACAGCATTTATTTAAAAAATACCATTCATTATTATTTTGTTTTAGCAATTGTATTATAATGCTGGCATAGAAACCTATTGTATTACAAGACATTTTCTCAAATGTTGTACTTTTATATTTTCCTGTATACTTTCACTTGTTATTTACTCCCCAAATGTATGCCTGCAATTTAAAATCACTTGAGAAAACAAGAGGTGCGTCCCAATTTGCATACTTATGCACTATTCTATGCTGTGCTGAGGTATAAATAGTGCCAGTATAGTGTTCACAGTCACATTGAAAACTCCAAAAAGAAAAAGTGCACTTTAAATACCCGGTTGATACGCTTAATTAACCGGAAAAACGAAGTGTGGAATGTTGGACACTTCATGCACTCAACTGTCGCAGCTTTCTTTACGTGGCCAAGTCAGACTCTGATGCTGGATGATGAAATAACTGTATAAAATTCATACTCTAGACTGCTGAGAACATAGTGCATAAGTGCATTTTTTTTTTAATCTTCAGAAAATGTCAACTTTTATCACACAGCTCAATATATAAAGTAGGATCTACAGTATATTATATCCAACTTTATCCAAACTGAGAAAAAAAATGGTGTAGAACCGTAATTATTTGTAAAAACTTACTAGCAATACGAGAAAGACTGATAGTTTTCCAATAATCTGTTTTATCTACAACTTTGAAATTATTATTGTATTACAAAAGTGATATACTACTGTATATAGTATACTGTATATTTGTCCCAAAATGTATCGACCAGCTTTCTATAAAGTTGGTTAAGTATCCAACTTCATCCACATATAGAGTACACGTGTAAATAGGTGTACACGTGTAAAAATTTATATCGTCAAAATGAAACTTATTACCCAGCTTTAATCTTCTAAATGGCAGATTACATAAGGCATAGATATTAATATATTAAGAACATTAACATCGTGATTTCCTGTAAAGCTGCTTTGAAACAATATATTGTGAAAAAAGCTATATAAATACATTTGACTTGACATTAGGCTATTATTTATTTAATAAAACGTTTTACTCTATGGCATTACTATTGTAGTGTTATATATATAAAAAGAATATGCATATTCTTTATATAATATTACATGAAATTTAAGGTAACACTTTATTTCGATAGTCAACTTTAGACATTCTATTACTGACTACAAGTAACTTTGCAACTGTCAACTATCTGTCATTAGTATTAGTAGACTCTGCTTGATATCTGCTAACACTTTATTTTGATGCTCCCCAACAGACATTCTCTGACTATAAGTAACTTTGCAAGTACGCCAACATGAATTCTTTATAGAATAGAATACTAATTGTGATAGTACTCTATAGATTATAGAACAATATATGAAACAATAGTAGATTTAACATCAAAATGTAATATCTAATGATCAAATGTAGGCTATAGGCTAATGTAACCTATATTTAAAAACTTTGGTCAGTTCAAGAATAATTTATGCAAATGTATATTACTTATTTGAAAGAATTAAAATCCTTGTATTGTTCAACTGGCCGAGCTTGGTATGGGATTTAGAATGCAATTAGTAATAAGTAATGCAATACTTTTCACAGAGAGTAATTAATACAGTAATCCAATTACACTTTTGAAGATGTTTTTGAAGTAATGTTTTTTATGATTTTAGAGTAACTAAAAAATAATATGAAAATGAGATGAATTGAAAATGTTAACTTCACTAATTAACGTTTAACACAAAACAGTCCAAAAGTTTATTGACTGAAGAAAATACATTCATTATCATAACCCCCCAAAAGGCTACACAAGCTCACAGCAGTTTGTGTGAGTCGCTGCACCTTCTCCATGGCTCATCTTCGCTCTGCTGTGACTGGAGCAAGAACACAGTTTGCTGAGTCACCAAAAGCATTCCCTCAACGTCATCTCTGGAGAGTAGACTGTCCCTTTGTAATGTCACAGACAGTTTTTACTCCATTTCTTATAATATCAGAAGAAGAAAACTTTCTGGCTCTCCAGAGGGTCACTAACTTAAACAACAGGTTGTCCTGAAAAAAAATACAAGCCACCATAATCCAGGGTTCCCGTTTCACCCCACACCCAACAGCCTGAAAAAGTCCTCCTGGAGACTGGAGATAAGAGTGGCCTCCTGACTCAACATGACTCAGCACCAGCAGCTCCTGAGATATGGCTACCTGGAACGGTCAAACTTTTGGATCACTGGCGGGGGGGAAAAACTAATTTATAACGCCAATACCACAGCCATGAGGCAATGTACCGGAAACGTCATTTAAAATATAATGACAAAACATGGGAATTAAATCACCCTATTTGTTTAAGCCAAAATTGCTTTCTAACTCATTATTTATTGACTATTTCTATAAATATTAATGCAAAAATTATATCTCTTTGGATGATTGGTAGCAGTATTGTTAGTACATCCATTCAAATGATATATTTTAATAAAGTAATATTGAACAGGTCAGTTTGTACTGTCACAATCTTATGTCAAAAGAATGAACATTTTAATTGTAAAAAAAAAAAAAAAACACTACATGCAAAAAAAAGACCTCATTCAGAGGTCATTTAAAAGTACAACCGAACTCTATGCACTAAAAGAATAGATTTGGGCCCGGTTTCACAGACAAGGTTTAGATAGGATTAGGCCTTAGTTAAATTAGGGAATTTCAGGCGATTTTTTCAAGTGTCTTGGAAAAAATCACTGGTGTGCTTCTTGAGACAAAAGCAAGACACTGACATATTTTAAGATATGTCAGTGCAAGTTACTTTCAGTTCAAACTTGCATGTTAGCCTGCTAGCTTAAGCCTTGTCGGTGAAACCAGGCTTTGGTCTGCAGACTGCTGCTGTTCCTCAGAACGTGAAGTACCCTTCAGGCGTAACTAAACTGACAGGATGTGCAGCTTTCATATCAAGCAACATCCATTTTATAGCATAAAGTGTTTTCTAAAATCTAATTGTAATCCCAGAAGATACAAATCAGTCAAGTGCGATTTGACATAAATAGACTCCTTTAGGGGGTTCCCATGGGATCATGCTGTGGATTTAATTTTAATACATTTTTTACATTATTCAATTTCATGAATTAAACAGCTTGTAAACATACCTTATCACACAAAAAAACTGAAATCTAGTTAATCATTAAAAGTGTTATGTAATCACTTAAGACATTTCTCCTTATAGGACTTTTCTGGGACTTTCACTGTTTGTATCATTCACCTTATCCATTCACAGCATTCCAGACCAGAGTATGTGTGTGGTGCGGAGCCGAAGCGGAGCGAGGAATGGTTTTCCTGGAGTTGGCAGTGGACTGTGATCGCCCATGGCCATAAATGTTTTTGTTATGATCGTGTTGAATGTCAGCATGGCTTTAGATTGGGCCACAGACACAAGCTGTGCTCATATTTAATATTAGTTTAGCACTCTTGTTAGTAAGTTGTTTCTTAAATAATTGTAAAATATTTTAAATCAATCTGGGGCCCCTTGTAAATTTGATGAGGCCCTCTAGTGGGCTCCGGTCCTTTCCCTAAAGCAATTAGGCTAATTAATAATACGCAGTAGTTCACTTTTCAGTTTCTCTTTTAAATAGACATTTCACTTCTCATTAAAGAAAAGTATTCTTCCGACATCACTAAAACAGGTGACATGAGATCAAGAGACCCTGTCCCTCTGAGAGAGAGAAATAAATAAATAAGAAATGATCCGTCCACTGTCCTAACCCGCCTCATCCCATCTCATGCATGGCTGCCAGTGATGGTCTACTGGGTGTCAGCTTTTATTGGCACGATACAAAGCGAAGTGCCAAGCTCCGCTGCCTCGATTCCCCGAGCAGACTCGGCCTCTGGAATAAAAGCTTGCAAAATGTCTCGCATGAGCACAGAGACATAGCAATGCTGGGCTGGAAGGAGGAAGTGCAGTGGAGAGGGGAGGGACCGCGCGCAGAGTTCCAGACTGCTGCCGCGGCGCTGAGAACTTGTGCGCATGGAGCGGCGGGGGACAGCTGGAAGAGCTTCATACTGCAAACTCAAGGAATAGCAGGTAAATAACCCGCACGGGCCTTTCCAAGTGACACATGTCAAAGAGTTGATTAAAATGTACAATTTAAGTAAGGGGGAGAGAGAAGAACTGGCGTAGTGGAAGTTTTTGTCCTGAACTCTGTAGCAGGTGCAAGAGCTTCATATCCTCTTGACATGGCGCAAGGCGTGTTCGCCGCGCGCGTATACGCGTAATTACATTACTTTTGCGCGAGGGCTTCTTCATCAGAAGTTTCAACTATAGATGATATGTTTGACTTTTCTTTCTATTTTCTTTTCTCTCTTTTCTTCTTCTTCAGTTTTCCATATGGAAAAAGTTTCCCGATGTCCCAAACGTGGAACTGAGTGGAATTTTTATCCACTAATTTAATTGATAATAAGATTCAAATATACTAAATATATTAGGCTACTTAATTGTGAGTTGTTAATATTTCGTTTAAATACAACTTTAAACGTTACTTTCATTATCCTACGATACGCACCTGTTGCTCAGAATGAAAATTCCACACTATTTTTAGCAATATGGAGTTTTGAGAACACATTTTTTTCTGAAAAATAAAAAAATCTGTTTTAATAACACACCCTTTTTATCAATATGTCAGAGAAAATTTATGAAATCGAAAAGTTAGTTTTGTCCCTCCAAATAAGAATGTATTATTCAGAAATGGTTTTTTTTTTTAGTTTTCTTCATTATGTTAGAACAGAATCTTCTCATCAATTTCACTTTCACTTTACTCGATTTTCTTCATCACTTAATTAAATTCAAAGTGGTTGAAACAGTCAAATGTGATCATAGAAAGTGATCACAGCAAGTTTGTTTTAACTTAATAATCTTTTTTTTTTTTTTGCGAGCAGTTTTTATTACTATTATTATTTTCAGTGATAGTCAGGCGAAAATGACTTACACGAATTATTTGGTCATTTCTATCTCCGTTGATGCGTGTGTCTCTCGAGTTTCTCTTTTCTACCCTTGTTTGGTTTCGTGTACACTCGTTAGTGCTCGCGGAACGAGTCATATGTGCAGCACAAGAAAAACTCTATTGATCGATTGTGTAAAAATAGACCGCGCGAGAGAGACAAAAACACACTTCTCACATTATTTGAGAGAATTGATTCATCTAACTTTCTTACTGAGAAACTAATACCGGCAAATGTATAGACAAACAAAGTTTATTTTACGAATATACGAATAATTACCAATTAAAAACAATGATCAAATCTGTAATACAGGCCTTCATTTGTAGGCAAGAAAATAACCGCTTTTTTTATGTTTCAGTACAGTTTTTAACTTTAGCTGCGATTAAAACAACTTTGGTCTATCTTTTTAAGAAAAAGAAAAAAGAGAATGGTTTTCACATCCGTGCACTTAAAATAACAGTTTCACAGTTTATGTTTGTAACTTTTGCGCATCTCAAGAGCATAATGCCTCCATATATGACAGCATCTATTGCACTTTGTTTTAGGCATGTTTTAATATAAAATCTATTGGACATGTTAATAAGGCACATTAAAACGTGCGCAGAGAAAGAGAGAAATGAAATGATGAAGTGAATAAAACGAGTGTTCTCAATGGCAGTGAAGTGAAGTGTGGCCAATGTAATTGAGGCTTCTAAAGTGAGCTGCTTTTATTTCTGTGAAAGCCTCAGAATGCAGTTCCTGCATATCATCTTTGAAAGATAGCAATCACTCTATCTTACGCCCTCAAATGTGATGAAATCCTCACTGATGCAAGGCAGGCCAGTCAATGGAGGATATCCCATTCGACAAAAGTTAGAGAAAGCTAAAGTTTATTTCTTTCATACGTTAAAATGTTTTAGGTTATCCATACGAACTATGCAAAAGAGCCATATTTGTCATTTCTGAAGGCAAGTTTATTTATACGTTTTATGAATGTTTATTTTTATCATATATATATATAAGATAAACCTAATATTTTTTATTAAGAAAAGCATGATTTTAGGATTTTTTTAAAATAATGTTTGTAACAGGAGAAAAAAAAGGAACATGGTGAAGATGCTTGCTCACGGAATATGAATATTAAATTAGTGTCACCTGTGTGCTTCAGAATATATTAAACATTCTTCAGGTGTCCACAAGGAATACGATTACATTTGTCTCATGTTAGAATATTCATTTGAACTGACCACAATTAAATGAATAGATTAATGAATAATAGATTGCATTAGGCCTATTATTATTTGTTGTAGCAGAAAAGCAGAAAGCGGCAAAAGACTACATTTGTGTTAACATCAAAATATTTATTTGAATGAGGCATCGGTGTTGTCACAAATTGTATCATAATGGGGACAAACATATTTCTGCTATGACTTAAATCTGTATTGCTCCCACTGAAATCAGGACAAAATCCCAGAAATATTTAGCTTCCTTTTATAATAATGCTGTTTTATGCAAAGGTAAAAATTCCAGCATTTCCCCTCTGCAAATTTTCTTGACTCATTACATTTAGATATCCTTTATGTAATCATCCCTGAGTGAAATGATGAAACTGCAGTTGTTGCGAGTAGTTCTATAGTTAAGTCATACTCACCTTTGAATGGCTCTAAGCGCATTTGCCATTTTGTCTGTTTAACGGTTTTGCAGTGCTGAGTCTCCACCCATCTCTTTTTTCACACATGCTGTAGATCTGTTTTCCTACACTTTACACTCCCTTTCTTTTAACACACACACACACACGCACACAGACACACTAATGGTGTTTTAAAACCCACAGAGCTCTTCCTGTCGCTATGATAATATGCTTGACTATGCTAATCTCCTGTCTTGACTGTGATCAGTGTCCTACACGCACACTGAGGTTTGACAACACAAGCTAAAAAGACTGCAGAAAAAAGAGGTAGCTGAATGTGTGAATTGAGATAACATTTAGGATACTAACACTTTCATGTTTACTACCTGTATTTATATAAAGTCATCAGTAGAGTGCATGGAGCTGATATGATAGTCCAGACTGAGTGGCTTAAGTGGGAGAATAAAGCAAGCATTTATAAATAAGCATAGGCTACATGAAGCTCATCAGTGATGAGTATTTTTACTTTTTCTTCCTCCTCTTTGTCTACACCATCACTATTTCCCCTCTCACATCTGCTCAGAAAAGGGGGCGCAGGGGAATACCATACCGCCACCCACCCCATGCACTCTACTCTTCCACTCCATGTGTCTCAGTTATGAAAAAAACAGTGCATCAACCTTCAAGATGATGGGTGGTTAGTTTGTGGTATATGAGGAATGCGTCACATGCATTTTTATTGCACCTAACCCAAACCTGACCTGACCAACCTCAATCAACATCTATTAAAAAGTTGCAACTTCAACCACTATACTTACGAAAAAGAAACAATATAGGCTAATAATTGCAAAACACTTGTCCTTGAGTGTGATTCAACAGTGTGATTATACTGTAGATGTAATTACAGAAATTAATACAGCGACAATTACATGCATGTATTTATATAAAAACGTAAGTGCACTGTATCAAATTATACATTTTTATGTTAGTAGTCTACATAATATTGACAACACTTAATAGAACCAATAATTTTCAAAAATCCCCCCAAATTTTTTTATAAATGCAAATATTTTTCTCAGGTTGAATTGAAAAAAAAAAAAAATCCTCAGAATGAAACACTGGATTTTTTTATTTATACAAATATTCACCCATGACTGAGTCACATTTTTTTTATTGCAAATGCTCAACCTTAGGATGCCAACTTATAGCCTACATTAATGCGCCATTTCTCAGGTCCTGTCTCAGGTTTTCAGTTATAATTGAGGGTGTGTTCACACTTGGCATGTTTGGTTCGATTAAAACGAACCCTGATGTGATTGCTCTAGCGCGGTTCATTTGAATAAGTGTGAACGCTGCCATCTGAACCATGGTGCGTACCAAACAAGCGGACCGAGATCGCTGAAAAGAGTCTCGGCCCGCTTCCAGACCAACTCAACACGGACCAAAAACATGTAGCCTAAACGAACTAAAAACAGAATATGATATCACAAGATGCAACCCTAAAAAGGACGGAATGTTCACGCATAGGCCTACCTGTTTTTTCCACCTCATAGTCACGTTGTTGCCCATCACAGGTCGGTACAGGCGTCAGAACCGCGTCTCCTCGCAGCAGATCTTCATTTGTGTGTGTGACGGAGGGATTTCTGCCGGTGTTTTGACTCCTTTACACATTTTATAAGCTCTTTACGAGTTCTCAGCAGGTCAAAATACCATCATATGTAGGCTACGCATATAGGACAACGAGGGCGTTAAGCCCAGCACACCGCATTGTTTTGGATGTTCGGTAAGTTCCGTCGCGAAATATACGCCATAAAAGACGACCAATCAGGTTGTGAAAATATCCCTATCCCTTTATTAGGTTCGATATCTTTCCCAATCAGGTTGTGAACATATCCCTATGCCTTTAAGTTCGATATATTTAGGTTTGGTGTTAAAATGCCAATGTGAATGCTAGGCGGACAAGGACTAAATGTTTTATTTTTTTATTTTTTTGTTGGTCCTGACCAAATGAACCGAACTTCAAGTGTGAACACACCCTGAGTGTTTCTGGGACACTGAAACAGGTTCTCATCAAGTTCTTGCCTGCATTTACCAAACCCATGTTGCTTTTGATGGCAACATGTGCCTCCTGGAAAAAATCAAAGCCAGACTACTGGCATGAAAATGGCAAAGAAGCCAAATGCCTTCCTTCTATCCAGATCGGGTTGCTATCTCGCAGTGGCCAATTCTGTGAAGTGTTGAAAAGAATGTTGATGTCCCATTTAGACAGTCAAAGAGGTCTGTGAAGATCCATGAGCAGCTCCTTGGTCTTCATAACAGCTGATCTGATCTGCAGTTTGCATGTGAAATGTCACGGAGTCAGTAATATGACTTACTAGTGATATTGTGCAATCAAAAATTATATATTTAGTATTTTTTTTAACTGCATTAATTTATTTTACAACACAACCAGAATGACAATCAATCAATGCAGAGTGATTAAATACATTTTAGCCAGCTAGTTATCCTGCTAATTAGCTCACTAATGTTACAGAATATATTCAGATGCACAGAAAACTTATCTGAGAATACAGTATAATTAGTCATCTTTTGAGTTTTTCTCATTTATATACACACACATTCTGCAAATATGGATTTGGAAATAAAGATTTGAATTAAAGAAAGCATTCACAGAAAACATATTTCTCTTCAGCTAAATCAAATTGAATTGCGATTAGCTTGTCATGTCCACCTGCAATCCTTTACGCACCGCTGGCCTTTAACATTCTCCATTTCACACACACAATGACACCCAGGCACTGGCCCATATGTATCTCACACCAGGCGAAACAAGCCCTCACCAGGGTTTTGGGCGTGCGAGCTGGTCGTGAGTCTTCCGAGAAGGGCGATCCCCAGGAAGACTGGGACATTGCGACAGACGGCAGGCCGCTGTTTTTCCCACTATTTGTTCCAAGTGCGTGGAGCCATCTGTCAGTAAAAACAGGAAGGCCTACGTCCCCCTTCTCCCAGGAGCTCTCTTCAGCTTGCTTGGCTATTTTCAGGAACTTCACTGCTCCCTGTGTGGTTGGCGGGGCTGGGCGCGGGGCCCTAGCGGGAGCGTCTTGAAGTGGCAGTGAGGCCGAGGCTGTTGTGCCCATCTGCTGTGGGCCCAAGTGGCCGCTACATTATTAATGGGGCCACGAGCGCTGGTGACTTCTCAGATATGCAGGCCTGGCCTGAGGAAGTGCTCACCACCGACTCCTTCTGAGAAGTAAAAAAAAAAAGCACCCCTTTTGCCACACACATACACACATTTTCTTCTCGTCTTATTCTATCAGTGAGATATTTCCGCCTAACCTTTCCCTTGTTTCTTTATCTGTTCAATTCTTGTCTCCAATGAACCTGCTTTTTTAATTCGGTATCGTCTTCCTTCTGTCACCTTACTCATTGCACATCTCGTCTGCGTTCTACATCTGTGTGTGTGTGTGTGTTAAAGAGAAGCGGAGAGATGCAGAAAGAGCCCTGCCGGGCTCACCCATGCATGCTCAGTAAATTAGTGTGAACACGGGCGCCAATCAGCTGGCAATGCCAAACACCCGCATCCTCCATGACCCCGGGCCATCTAATTTTCTGCTTAATTTTGCGGCAGTCAGTTTGCATTTTTGGATGATTATGTGGTAGGAAATTAACAATAAATAACAAATGTGGTCTGAAAGCCTGTTCGTTTCGAGGCTCCCCAACCCATCCTCGGCCTTGTAGACCACCAAACATATTCTCTTAGTTCACCCCGTCTGTCAGAGCGGTAATGAAAATGTCTGTAGTTCTTTGTAATGTAATGTGGAAGACAGTGGTGTGTGCGGCTGGAACGGGGCTGATCTTGCCAAGGTGATGGAGACACACAAAGAAAGGCCATTTTCCTTTAATCACCAACCACTTCTCTTATACAGGGTTATTTTTGAGGCAGCGAGCACTGATGATACACTTTCTCTCTTACTTTTGCTCCTGTTAGAATACCTGCACAGGATGGAGACTGAGGAGGCACAGGAAATGTCCCAGATAACAGGTAAGCCTCTCATATGCCCAAAGCCACAGTGAGGTCTGGACGATCAAAACAATCAAGCAAAGATAACCGTATTTTGACTGTTCAACAACAGGCTATGTGTGAAGGTCTGTCACATCAGATATGTGTTAAGGCTTCAGCTCACAAAAATGTCTGACTAACTCTTAAAAATATGTCATATGATCGGTCTGAACACCTTACCAGTTTAAACGAACAAAACAAAAGTTTATAACTTATGAGGGTTAGTTCACCTCAAAATTGAAATTCTGTCATCATACCAATTCCAAACATATGACATTATGACTTCTGTGGGACAAAAAAGAAGATGAAAAATGTCTCAGTGTTCTCAGTGAAATACCAAATCAAGTACATCCAAATGGCCTTATTACTGATATACATCTATACTGACAAACAGATTCAATTTTAAATTGTACATTCAGCTAGATTTAAACTTGCGACCTCTCGCACTTGATGCTCGAAATGTTCCTATGTGCCACAACACATCAAGGATGACATCTCGGCACAGGGTTAATGCAAACACTTTTCCAGGAAAACAGATAAATGGAAAAAGGGAACACACTCTGAATGCAGTAACCGGGTCAGCATTTGTGCTCTGTCGACATTTTCATATCTAAATAAAGTTCTGAAACTTACACAAGACTCATTATAGTGAGCTCCAAACTTTCTGCATTAGTGAGAACATATTTTCACGAGTTTGTTTGCCCATATAATTTTTAAGCTATTGAGGTTTGGCTTGCTATTTGGCTTGCTGTCTGCAGTGGAGGGGCTCGAGGAAGCAGCTTCAACTCGAGCTTAGATATACCCCCCTCCAGGACTACTAAATTATGTTGGTGGAGTTGGGGAGGTGGAGGGAAGCCGAAACAGCTGATGCCGGAGCAAGGTGAGCTGCTGCTTATATGCTCCAGCAATTGAAACATTAGATGGGTTCACTCCTCCCGAAATTACATTTAGGAACTTCACTAATACTTCTAGTGTCAACGATGGGGTACAATACAACCATAAGCAACCACAATACAACCCTTTTTCTTTAAGGGGAAGTGTTTAAATTCTATCTGCACTATAGTGTCACCAAACGGATTTCCAAAAATAATAGTTGTGTTCAACTTCGGCTGGATTTAACGGATCAGAGAGATTTGCTGCTTGTTCCTAGCCTGGAAATCCAGACCCAAATTCGAAAGATTAAGGGTCTGGCATCGAGTAATGAAAATCGCCCAACTCGAGGGGCGGCACCAAGCATGCATTTGAAAATCTGACTGCACGCAATTGGATAACACTACGACCAATCACAAACGCTTAGCTACCAGCGGAGCTAACTGGTAGATTAGACTCTTGCCGTATCCGGTCGGCAAAACAGCAAAACCGTTCTTGCAAAGGAACAATTATAGCGCCGTCTTCTGTTCCTCTTTTAGATAAAAAGCCAAGTCTAGCTTGTTCATTGTAGCGGCCAAAGCCGTTTCAAACAACTGTTGGTGTTCATCCATAGCCATCTTGCAATGTTTATTAATGTTATGTTTTCGACGTCACAGCGCTGTCGCCATCTGTGGTTCTGCAGTTGGTTCGTTTTGGTTTAGCTCGCCTCTGGCCCGCCTACATCAGATACACGGATGTGATTGGTGCAGCTCGGCTACAAGGGCATAGTTAATGAGCATCATTACTCGATGCCAGAGTGACTCGATGAGCAAATTCAAATTGTGCTCTCGCGAGAACTCTGGATTTCCAGGGTGGCTTTTTCCTGAAGTGACCAAGCAATCGTAGTTTTGCACATTGGAAGTAGATTATCTGCCATATTTGTCAAATACACAGATGGTTCAGATGTTTTCTTGTAGCATCAAAAACACTCTGTGAACATTCGGTGAATCCAGCCAATCGTGAAACAGCTGTTTCATCATTAGAAGCTATGGAGAATGAGCCAGTCTGCTCTCAAATTGCTGTTGTACTTTTAAGCATACGTCAAAGTAACGTGGAATCAGCACCATCTCTAGTTGGACAAAATGTCCAACGTGCACTGTTTTTCAAACAGGTTTCCTGAACATTCAAACCACCTGTCATAGGTCAGACAAACAGATAGCCCTTCCCCCAACACCATTTGCCATTGGTTGAGCCACTGATGGGGAATCAGCCTACAAATGGCTTACGTATCCCTTATTAACGTGAAAAATGACATGCATCAATTTTAGATTCATCTCCACTAAGATAAAGTTTGCTAAACTGATGGGCCTGAGTCTATATTGGTAACTTCTCTCTCTGTTCAGGAAGGGACAGCCCGACTGCTATCGAGGGGGGAGAGGACCAAGATGAGGCCATGCCTGTTCCTGAGGACTTGTCAGCCAGCACTGGCCTCCAACACAACAACCGCACAGACAAACCACTGGGTGAGTCAGACCAGTCTAAGCTGGGACACAACCACAAAACTACCTCATTTACACATGCAATGCTCAGTCTGATATAGCTCCCACTGCAGCCCACTTTTAAGGTCAACCCAACAGAGAAAACTTTAAAAGGCAACACTACGCATGAAGCGAATTGTTCATGTAACGGCTCTCGTTCTTCCTGCAAGATCACAAAGCGAGTGCACTAGATTGTTCAAGGGTACGCAGGGTCCGAAGCTTTCGATTTAGCTCATGATGCGCATCTTCAGCTTTTGTAATGAGATCCTGCCTCTTTCTTTTTTTTCTATTGCCACACATAAAAAGAGAAAATAAACATCAAATTGAAAAGGAAAATCTGTGTGAACTTTAAGTATAACAAATGGATTATTTTCCTCATGTTAGACTACTAGTTACTGGTTCCTGAAACCATGGGACATTTAAACAGAAGATTGCTAATTTAATACACTGAAACTGTTTACTCACTGAGCCTACACATAACATGCTCAGTTGTGCCATGAACTCTTAAACCCACACTTATTAGGAAATTTTTCTCTACTGTTTTTACACTTTTGTTCTTCCTTTTGTACTTATCTGGTTTATTCTTGAAATTCTGTATTACGTTTCTAGTTTTCTTCCTCATTTTGGATAAGTCCTTTTGGATAAAATCATCTGATAAAGTGACTGAATGATTAAATGTAAATTAAAATTGTATTGAAAAATTATTAAAACAATTCGTTTTCTAAGGACACAAACTAAAAGGTAAGTTTGGGGTCAGTAATATTTTTAGATGTTTTCGTAAAAATTAATTTTGTGAAATATTATTACAATGTGAAATAGTTGTTCTCTATTTTATTACATTTTAAAATATACTTTATTCCTGTAATGCCAAAAATATTCAGTTTCTCATGATCCTTCAGAAATCATTCAAATATGCTGATTTGGTGCTGAATATTTTTTTTCATTATTGGAAAAGTTGTGCTGTGGAATGTTTGTGGAAACTATTATAAACATTTTTGATAAATAGAAAGTTCAAAAGAACAGCATTTATTTGGCATAGAAATCTTTTGTAATAATACAAAAGTTTTTTGTAACTTTTGATCAATTTATTCTGTCCTTGCTAAATAAAAATATTAATTCCTTTTTTAAAAATCATACGGACCCCAAATTTTTTAATGGTAGCATATAAATGAAAATGTCATGTTTAAAAG
Source organism: Phoxinus phoxinus (assembly GCF_949152265.1). Lineage (NCBI taxonomy): Eukaryota > Metazoa > Chordata > Actinopteri > Cypriniformes > Leuciscidae > Phoxinus > Phoxinus phoxinus. The sequence continues at coordinate 7,054,407 of NC_136889.1, read as the reverse complement.
ATAGGTGGTCACAGAAAGTATAAGTTAGTCATTATATCAATAAATATAGTGTAAGCGGTGTAAACAGAAAGTGGGTTAACTAGAGGCGAAAATGGGTGGGAATGATTTTGGCTAACCAGAAGTTAACAGATGGCCTGTTTAATATCTTGATGTATTTTAGTTTGGAATTTTCCCCTCCAAAAGTTCCAGATTAACTTGGACTTAATGTGTGACACGCTCACTTTGAAGCTACTGAAAGTGAAAAACAGAGTGAGAGAGAGAGAGAGAGAGAGAGAGAGAGAGAGAGAGAGAGAGAGAGAGAGAGAGAGAGAGAGAGAGAGAGAGAGAGAGAGAGAGAGAGAGAGAAAAAAAGATGTGAGAGGAAACTGAAATAGGATGTGCAAGAGTTTCCTAAGAAGAACTTGCCAGAACTCAGTTTCAACACTCAGTCAGGGAGATAAAATGTTCAGGAGCAACACCATGATATATCGGCGCAGTATCGCAACAACTGTGTGTGTACGATCTCTTATACACAACTCTGCACCTGCACTTTTGCCATGCTTTCACTTCAACTGCCACGATTTTCACACACTTCCACACACCCACCCGCATTCAAATGCAAGTCCTAAAGCGATGCTTTGCTCTCAGCAAAATCGCACTTGCATTTCTCCCTCATGTGTTACATATATAAAAAGCACAGTCAAAGTCATATCTATAAAGTATTAAGAGACAATAGATGCTGATGGAGGCTGAAGCGTGTTCTTCCTGTAACTATTGAAGAGAGACACAACCCTTTGTTAGTCATCTGTTTGAATAGTTGGGATGACATTATGAACACTCATAAGAGTATTAAATGACATTTAACTCAACAAGATCACAAAATGACACTATTTTTTCACACACATTTCTCAACTTTAGTGTATGATTGAGTGTATTTAAAGAATACAAAGGAAGAATATGGCATTTAGGACAAAAATTCATGGATTGTTTGAGAGAAAGAGGGAACTAAACTTCAAACGCTCTGAACTCTTGCATCAGCAAAGGTTTGCGTGAATGTATGTGTGCGTGCGTGCATCTGTCAGTCTGTTGTCCCTGAAGAAGATATAATCAGCCAGTGAGTGAGAGGATGTGAAGACAGTATCTTCACTGTGCATCATTGCTTTTCTGATTAAGTGAGTATATGTGCAGACTGTGCAATATACGCTGTTCAATCAGATGAGTTTACAAGTTTACAAGCGTAAAATATCAGGAAATCAAAACAGAGATGATTCTCATGGAGCGCTGTGTCTTTGCTTTCTACCACACCAAGACCTACAAACTCCTCTACAGTTATGAAAACATTTTGTGTATTTAAGTTGAATAAAATAAAAGATCACCTGAGTAGCCTATACTTAAAGAGAGTACACTTTTATGATTGTTTAAACATTTAAGTACACTTTTAAAAAGTGCACTTTGCAATATGTAAAAAGTTTACTTTAAAGTAATGTTTTTAAATCATTAATAATGTTTTGATGTAACATACCAAGCACATGTAAAGTGTTGTTTTACATTTAAAGTTAATATATTTCAAATGTACTAAATTGCAACTTCGCTATTGTGTAAATGTGTGCAAATATATTTAAATACATGGCAAACCATTTTCAATAGAAATTATATGAAAGTATATTTTAGTTTACCATAATTGCTTGTCGGTACGTTCGGCAGTACAATCAAATGCAATAAAAGTACTTACAAGATTACATATAAAGATGTACTTAAGTCTTAAGTAAGGGGGTCAAAAAACACTTTAAAGTTTAGCTAATTGCATTTGATATAAATTTAAATGATATTACAATTTAATTTAATTGTAGTTAAGTTTCCGAAAACATTACATTCAGTTTGCCCTTAAGTATTAAGTTCTGTAATAAGAACTCTTTTTTTGTATACCTTTCTTTCTTTCTTTCTTTCTTTCTTTCTTTCTTTCTTTCTTTCTTTCTTTCTTTCTTTCTTTCTTTCTTTCTTTCTTTCTTTCTTTCTTTCTTTCTTTCTTTCTTTCTTTCTTTCTTTTTTGCAAGGGGAATTGCTGTTCACAACCTATTTTTCCCCTGTAATGTGACGTATTTCCAAGTTGAACGAGATATTCATTGAGACAAATGGGCAGGAATTTGGACTAAAACAAAGTGCAGTTTGCTAAAACAATGCATAGCTGTTTAGCTTTTAGTTAACCTTCTCAAATAGCTAGATTTCAGCAGAAAAGGAAGTCGTTTTAGACAATACATTTTTTTTGGGGGGGGGGGATTAAAGGTGCGGTAAGAGATTTCTGAGAAACACTGTTAATATTTGAAATCAACCCAAACAAACACACTCCTCCCTTCATTGCTCTGCCCCTGAATTGCACGAACACGCAATGCAAGTGGATGTCTCTTTATCATAGCTGCAGCAAAGAAAAATAACGCTTCGCAAAAAATAAAGTGAACATGGCGAACGAACGACAAGGAAGAACCAAAAAGAACGTACAGTAGGCCTAAACAAGAGTATATAAAAGCAAGAATTGGTTGTTAGTCGTCAGCAGCACAGCAGCTCCAGACAAACAGTACCACTCAAAAATGTCCTGTTACTATAGCTAACATTACAACAACAGCATATCTTGGTTCTGTGAAACAGCAAAACCAATGTTAGATACGTATGGAGCAGAAACAACGCAACCCCGGCGTCCATTTCATGCATTCCCGTTGAGATTTCCCCAGCGCTGGAAAGCTTCTCTAATATTAACACGGATCCTAAAGCTCTTGCCTGATCATAACCCTTCTTTTTCCAGTGATATTCCTCTGACTTTTTTCTCTTTTGTATTGTCTCTCAGCCATCTCTCGTTCTACAGTCTTTCCTCTTGCTCACTCTCTCTCCTCCCCCATCATGAATGGACACGCCCCCTACTGCTGATTGGCTACAAGTGAGTTGTGGTGCTCGGTCCGATCCACTTTCAACAGCGCTTCTCAGAAATCTGCATCTTTAAAAATTACAAACTATTTAATTCCATTAAATCATGTGCGCCGATAAATCATAAACAAGACCCAGAACAATCATTAAGATAAAACAATCCATTTTGATTTCATTTTGACTTTAAGTTATGTCTTTTTGATAGCATATATGTGCTGTTTGGCTTGACTTCAGTATTTATTAGCACTGCATGGCAAAATTGCAGTCCAGTGAAGTGCAGGAAAGTTTTCATGGTGCGGGGCCGATTTTATCATGTAATTCCTCTTTTTAAATGTATGAAGGTGATGGCCTGGCCTTAAACCTGCTGCCATATGAGAGGCAAATATTTCACCAGCAAGTTCCTAAAAATGTAAGCGAAAGCAGGTTTTTTTTTAATCATGTCTCACACACATGCATACACATGCACAAACATACTCTCTCACTCACCCATATGTGGAGCCGTGGTTAACGTGCATGTATCTCTGCTGCACCGCATAAGATACATGGTTATTTTCAGCGCCTCGACTGGAGCATGAACGAAAAATGAATTGTACTAACCCATGCAGCGTTACATTCATTTATAGTGCCCTAGATGAATATATCCCTTTGCTAAAGTGCAATGTTGTGATCATTTTGTAATCGGTGTGGTAGAGGCTTACAAGTTCAAACCCAAAAAGGATATCACTAACATGATCCTCAAGGCACTGAACCCTAGACCACTGCACCGAGACTGAGTTTCTCTGGAAATCGAATTGAATCCCATTTAAAATTAGCCATTGATATTTGTGAGGTTCGCCTGTTACGTCGTCCTGTTCTATGTAGAGCTCTTTTGTTTGTCCTTGTCTGTGGCTTTTGACACTTGCTTCCCAAAATGGGTAAATTAGGATGTGCGACAAATGTTATACAAAGTAAAAGCTCCTCTTCCCATCCCCAGTTTAGTCACAACTTCCCCAAAAAGATCCATAAGAGACTGTATCATGACAACAGGCCTAGTTCCCTCTGCCAAACTCAGGTCACATCACACTGGTTAAATCATCATATCATATAAGCAGAAAGGCTGTCAGTGGATCTGCGTGTGTGAGAGGAAGAAATACATCCTTTTATGGGTGCTAATGGGAGATTGCTTTCCTGTATTGACTTTATGTTATTAACTGCCGTAATTCATTCACACATTGACACTGAAATCCATATAAACCATCCTTAAAGTAAACATCAGATGCGGTTCACAACTGGTTTTACTTAATAGGACATACTTCATTATAAAACAGAATATTAAGAAGGAAAAAATGTAGGGAGGGAATTGATTGGATCGTGAAAATATTGATGCAGCCAATTAAAAAGTATGAGGGATTCATGTCTTAGAGTTTTGATAAAAGTTTGCAAAGAAAAACATGTTTTATGTGAAGTATCGTCCACCAATTAATAGTGTATTATTAAGAACAGGAATGTGCAATAAAAATGATGTGAAGTTATTCATTCAGGACCTTCTCTGAAATTAAAGATGCATTATGATGGCGTTCTTTTGGTTTCAATAAAAGTTATATGTCCTATTTCCACCTACAGTACATTGATTAGTTTGGTACTTTGAATTCTTGACGATTATACTGGAATCTGAATCACTTGCTTTAAAACTCAAGGCAAATATTTCGGAGTTATTTTTAAGTGTCTGTGAACCGACAGAGAGTAACCTGAACACAGGCAGCCGTCTGTCGGTACTCTCCAGTTCAATCACGTGCTTCAGTTGCTGATCCCTGTAGTCTGAACACACACACACACACACACACACACAAAGAAAAACTGTTTCACTTGTTGTGCTTAACAATTCCCTGTCTGTGCTTCCCTTTCTGTCACTTCTCCATAACTCTTGTCCTTTTTTTTCGGTTGGGCCGGCTCGGGTGCTGAAGCTTCCCCTTTTCCCTCGGATTCCCATATTTCATTATTTCTGCTTGTTCCTCTTGAGTCTGTACAAACAGAGGCTGAGGCATGGGGAAATCAGCCTGGCACCACAGCGTGTTAACCACAGGGCATTTACTCTGAGCTCAAACTGCCTGAAAACCCTCCGAATGTTTACTCTAATAGGCTGAACGGGCACCAAAACAATCGTCTAGCTTATGATTGGACATTCCATAGAATAATTAACAAACAGTTTTATCCTTATTTGATTGTGCTCTTCTTTTTGCATGCTTCTGTGAGCTTGTGTATGTGTTTACCACGGTTTGCTGGTCTGGTTTACACCGCTGAGAGTCCTCAGTTTCACAGTGCTTCCTGTGTCTCTGTTTCCTGTTTATCAGTCATTTGTTTCAAAGAAGTGTGATGGTGAATGAGATGGTGAGATGGTTTGTGAGCAGTCGGCCTGATAGAAGAACCCTCGTTTATTCATAAAGAGGAATATTTTTCTCTCAAATACTTTTTTCTTCTTCTTCCTTTAGGACTTTAGGACCCATGGTGTAAACATATGTCTTATGTACATACATATTTGTCAGTTTGTTTCATCAATTTCGAATGTTGGGGAAGCTACTTTGAAATTGCAAAAGCTTCAAGCTAGTCATAATTTGAAGGACTAAAGCTATTGTTTGGTTAAAGCTACTAACAATACAGTTAAAAAGTTTGGGGTCAGAAAAAAAAAGATAAAAATATATATGACAGCTTAAATTTATCTAAACTGAGAGTAAATAAATTTGTAATCAAAAGATTTCTATTTCAAATAAATGCTGTTCTTTTGAACTTTATGTTCATTAAAGATCAGGGTTTTCACAAATATGTTACCGGTTTTAACATTGATAATCAATGTTTCTTCAGCAGCAAATCGGCATATTAGAATGATTTATAAGGATCATGTGACACTTGAGACTGGAGTAATGATGCTGAAAACCCAGCTTTAACATCACGGGAATATATTACATTTTTAAATATATTCAAAAAGAAAACAGCTATTTTAAATTGTAATGATGTTTCACAATATAACTGATTATACTGTATTTTTGATCAAATAAGTCAGCCTTGGTGAGTGTACATTAAAACTATTTAACGAGGACAACCTGTTTTTTTTGTTTTGTTTTTAAGTAATTATGCGACTCAGTAAAGAAACATCAATCATTAGAACAATCAATTGAGTCATACTTCATAAAGCTTCACATGAAAGAAGAAAACACATTTGCAAAAGCATGTTGGATTATTGTCTGTTTGCTCGACTACAAAGCTGCGTGTGCTTTTCTTTTAAGCAGCAATGTAGCAGCTGGAAATGTTAAGTTAGTAATTAAATTAGTCACTACTTTTAGTTAGTTACCTCCCAATTCTGGTAATATCCACAGAAAAAAAAATCAATAAATGCAGTTAATGTTCAGTGGATATTTCAGAAAAGTGTCTAATGCAATAAAAGTTGATGTTTTTGCACGTACACACACACAAGCTGATAATCAGAAAATAGATAAGAAACTAGTTGCTTTGCAGGTGCACTTTTTTGTTGTAGAACTTGGTAAAAGATGACGGTGTTTAGTTACCGAGTCAGAGAAAATAACCACCCAGCCTGCCACTGTACTTAACAGGCCCACTACCCTCTTTTCCAGCCTGTAATATAAAAGTTGAGGCTCGGAGTGACGAGGAAAACGGGCTGACCTGTGAGATGAATGGAGAGGCGGAGGAATGTGCAGCCGAGGACTTGCGCGTGCTCGATGGCTCGGGGGCCAAACTGAACGGCTCCCACGCAGGCCCTGACAGCAAGCCGGCCGCCTACCCCACGGCCGGGGGCATCCGCCTCCCCAACGGGAAGCTGAAGTGCGATATCTGTGGGATAGTTTGCATTGGGCCCAATGTGTTGATGGTGCACAAGCGAAGTCACACTGGTAAGCACAACTGCCGTCTACTCTTCCCTCCTTATGCTATCCCTCACAGCTGACAGGGTGCAGGGCTGGGTAGGTTGAGAGCAGGATAGAGACAGACGCTGGATGTGTTATAAATGTAACCATCCTTTTGTTTATCAGAAGCCAGAGCAAAGCAAACTAGCTGTGTTTTAGATTTGCACTGCTCGACTTGAATGGATGCAAGTTGATTTAAATGACTAATAAAGATGCAATATGCTGTTTGCGATTTGTGTTTTTAGAACAGCATTTTTTGGCTAATAGTTTATGCAAAGAAGAAAATTCTGTCATCATTTACTCACCCTCATGTTGTTCCAAACCTGTGTGACTTTCTTTCGGACCCACTTTATATCAAGTGTCTTTAACTGTGTATACTTCTAATTAATCATTAGATACATTGGACTTATTTAGTGCTGTCCATACAAGTTTTTGTTTATATAATATATGTGTATATATCCATTACAAACTCATATATTATATAAACAAAACCTTTATGTTAAATTTATGTCGATTTGACTGCAATTGTACATTGGCTACATGTTTTTTCCCATTGGGTTTATACTTAATTACATTCATTTCTGCAGTTACATTTATAATTATACTAACCCACTATTAACCATAACACTAAACCTGTCCCTAAGTTTAACCAACCTCAACTGCAGAATTCAATTGCAAATCCACAAATGCATAGACAACTGATATAAAGTGGTCCTTTCTTTCTTCTGCGGGACACCAGTTTTGGTTGCCATTGACTTCCATTGTATGGAAAAAATTAAAATGAGACATTTCTCAAAATATCTTCTTTTATGTTCTGCAGAAGAAAGAAAGTCAGATTTGGAACGACATAAGGGTGAGTAAATGATGACAGAATTTTCATTTTTGGCTTAACTATCCTTTTAAAGACTCACCTGTAACCTAATTAATATGATGATGATGATCAATGATGAGATGTGTGTATGTTTTGATAACAAAAATTTTACATTTTGTTTAGTTCTCTTTATGACAATCCAAGAACTAACCAAGAAGAAGTCTCTCTCAAATGACAATTATTTCAGCATTAGTCCTTTTCTCCCTTTCTCAAATTGATATTCCACTGCAATGAAGCCAAACCAGTGGGTGAGAACATTTTTCAAAAAGGCACTTAACTTCCTCACTTGACAAACTAATGAAACTCAAAATGGAAGAAAGGAACAGTTGGCTAATGTAAATTCAGAAAAGAACGTATAATAAAAGATATAATGAAGTGCTTCCTATTTAAATCAAAATATTCGCAGGAGGCACCGAGCTCCTGAAATGCCTTTTTAATGAGTTTCTTTTTCCGTCTTTTTGCTGCTTCACTGGTGACTCTTATTTTATAGGGCTTTTGAAGAGAGCGCGGTATTAATAGCGTTCTCGGAGAATGACACAACATTCGGAGGAGCTGGATATTGGTTTATTCCAGGGGCGCTGATCAGGAAGACTGGCTCTCAAACACAAAGTGTTTCCTTCACTTTATTTAAATGAGCTTTGCATTTGCATTGTGATGGGCCGCTCTTATTTTAGAGCTGAAGAAGAGGAAAAAATGAGATTTTCAGATCAAATTGACCCAGGCAGTGGAGCATTACGAAACTGGCAGGCAGCGTCTGAAAGCCTCTTGTTCGATCAGGGCGCGAGCCAGGCAGCGCGCGCGGAGCGGAGAGCGGCGCTCACGTGCGAGATTCCGCTGGCGTGTTTGATTGAGCTTTGGCGCGAGGCGTTGCGTTGTTGAAGATGTAACAGCGCGCTGGAGCCGTGTAGGACAGTGACCCCGCATTCACTGAGTAATAGCGCTACTGCAGCGGAGCTTTGCTTTCAGAGGGACGATATAGCATCTCAAGACACTCACCATTTACATGGCTATTTGTCGCTGGCATTCTATGTTTAAATCAAATACACTTTGATAGAACTATACACGCGTTTATAACTCCTATACATGTTAAAGCATGCCGAGCCTTTTATTTGACAATGCAGGTTTCATTTGTAGCCTTCTTTATCACACAAATATATAAAGAGGCCACGAAACGTTTTGTTGTTGTTGCGGGTTCAGGTTCAAGTCACATTTCAAGTCAATTCATCTATATATCTATACAATCTACTATTAAACTATATAGGCTATAGCCTACCGCTTAATACAATTCAGATTTGGTCAAAGCAGCTTCACAGTAATAAACAGAAAAATATCAGTGTTAAAGTTGCAGATTTTATTATGAAACAAATTTTATTTCAGCCTAATGTAAAGACAATAGTGTCATTATTCAACTCAAGTCAGTTCAGAGTTGATTCAGTTCAGTTCAATAACAGTTTTGATGCTACAAAGTTAGTGCCATTATAATAAGTTTAATTGTCTTTTAAGAGTTTCAGACAGGTGTCCCATTAATGTTTAGAGAACAAAAAATATATACTTTTTATCTTCATTTCAAAAAAATACATTTATATATACAAATATACATATACATGTTTGTGGCTTAAGTGTCCAAGTACATTTTGGAACCACTAGAAAGGAGAATATGCTGAATAAAATGTTTTTCCCTTATAGGGTTAGTTCAACTAAAAGTGAAAATTATGTCATCATTTTGTTTCAAACCCGTAAGACTTTCGTTCATCTTCTGAACACAAATGAAGATATTTTTGATGAAATCTGAGAGCTTTCTAGCCCTCCATTGGCAGCTACATAACGCAACTACAACTTTGACTCTTTAAAGTTCATGAAGAGATTGTAAAACTAATCCATATGAATTGAGCGGTTTAGTAAAAAAATTCTGAAGAGACACGATCGCTTTATATGATTAACAGATTGAATTTAGGCTTTTATTTGATCAACTCACACATCAGTTGTGGTAAACGGAAGCTCAAGCATGTTCACTTGACGTGCGAGAACCAATGAGGTTTGTTCTCGTGTTACGCAGCACATTTGAGCTTCTGCAAGAACCAATGAGGTTTGTTCTCGTGTTACGCAGCACATTTGAGCTTCTGCAAGAACCAATGAGGTTCATTCTCGTGTTACGCAGCACGTTTGAGCTTCTGCAAGACTCAATGAGGTTTGTTCTCGTGCATCAAGCAGATTTGGTTGAGCTTCTGTTTATGTTCGCTGATTAATGTTTAATTTGTGAATAAATACCCTAAATTCAATCTGTTCATCATATAAAGCGATCATGTCTCTTCTGAAAATTTTGGACTAAACCGCTGAATTCATATGGATTAGTTTTACAATCTCTTCATGAACTTTTTGAAGCGTCAAAGTGGTAGTTGTGTAGCTGTCAACGAAGGGACAGAAACCTCTCAAATTAATTTGTGTTCTGAAGATGAACAAAAGTCTTACAGGTTTGGAATGATATGATTAACGACATAATTTTTGTTTTTGGGTGAACTGTTCCTTAAGTCAGCATGCAGTAGGCCTTATTAATTTTACATGAAAATGTCCTAATTTAAAGAGCACATGAGTTATGCATTATATCTTTCTTTCTCCTAGGGGAGAGGCCATTCCAGTGCAACCAGTGTGGTGCTTCTTTCACTCAGAAGGGTAACCTGCTCCGACACATCAAACTGCACTCTGGCGAGAAACCTTTCAAATGTCACCTGTGCAACTACGCTTGCCGCCGCAGAGACGCCCTCACCGGACACCTGCGCACGCACTCGGGTAACTCATGCTTTAGTCAGACGTGATGTGAAGAGACAGACGTGCCTTCTTCATTAACCTACAGCCACACTGATTGAATCACTTTAGGCAGTTCAGTTGTTATTGTGTGATCCTATATTTGAGTTAAAACCACAATGACTAAATTGTATAGTGTGATTGAGCAGATTTCATTTTTGTTTTTAACTGACAGTTGGAAAACCTCATAAGTGTGCATACTGCGGGCGCAGTTACAAGCAGCGGAGCTCGCTGGAGGAACATAAGGAGAGATGTCACAACTACCTGCAGTGCATGGGCCTTCAGAATAGCATTTACACAGGTATGTGAATGATAGCATACCAGCTCTATCTCTCTCTCTCTCGGTTTTCACTTCTAGAAAACAGAATAGAAGTGTTTTAGATGGAAATGTGGCTGACCCATGGCAATGGCTTAAATGTGGTTTATTACCACCATAATGAAAAGTACAACCCATGATTGCTTTAAATAGCGTATCAACAACGTTCTGGTAGTTCTTTATGGTGACACGGGCCAAATACTGCCATTCAGATATTTGTAGCCATAATTGAACAATTGTATGAAATGATTCGCAGATATATGCCCGTAAAGTCTCAAGGCGTAAGAAAAAGTGTCCCAAGAAAAAACAAACAAACATAAAAATTATGATATGTGCCTCAGAGATACTGGCAAATGCATGATTCTTTATTATAGTTAGCATCATGTCAGAGGATGAGCTCAGGTTAGATACGGGCATTTGAATCTTATGCGTGGTTTCTTTGTCTTGCTTCCCATAGTGAAGGAAGAGAACAGCCAGAATGAGCAGAGGGAGGACATGCCTGCATCTGAGAGAGCCTTGGTGCTAGACAGGATAGCTAACAATGTAGCTAAGCGTAAGAGCTCTATGCCCCAGAGGTTTGTGGGTAAGAGATGAAGTTTGCTTTCATTGTACAGTATACATCGCAGAAGTTGTTAGATCATCGTCAAAATGCATTTATGTGTCTGACTAAAAGAAATCGCTGAGACGTACAATGATGGGCAGCTCCCTCATTTCATTCTCTTTGATGAGCATTATAATAGCATGCAACATGAATTTGTCTGTTGCTTGTTTTTTTTAAAGCTTCGATTTAATTTGCTGTAATATTAGCAATAGCTCATGACGCACTATTAGAATAATGCGGTCTGTTACTGAGGCCATTTCTCATCTTTTTGTGTTGAGTATTTTAAAAAATAAATATATATCTGGGGCAGAACACTCTGGAGAACTTCTAGGCAAATGCTGAAGGTGCCTTAAAAAATACTTTACTGGCATCTATGGTTCCATAAACAGCATCCATGGCTCTTTATACTGGAAAAATGTACTTTAGATAAAAAAAAAAAGGGTAACACTTTAGTTTAGGGTCCAATTCTCACTATTAACTATGCTTATTCGCATGCATATTACTAGGAAGCGTTTATTAGTTTGTTTATTAGTACTTATAAAGCACATATTAATGCCTAATTCTGAATGACCATATTCTACATCCCTTAATCTTACCTAATACCTAAACTTAACAACTTACTAACTATTAATAAGCAGTAATTAGGAGTTTATTGAGGCAAAAGTCGTAGTTAACTATAGTTAATAGTGAGAATTTTGACTCTGAAGTGTACCATAACCTAAGTGAACCATAAAAGGTTCTTCCCACTAAGGCCCTGTTTACACCTGGGATTAAGATGCGTTTTGGTCGATGGGATCACAAGTGGACGACGCTAAATACAGTTGTAAACAGGGTCTAAAAAGTTTTAAGCTTGTCTACTTTCAACCACTTCCAGAGGTAGTTGAAAACGCATTTGACCGGATTGCTTTCGTAGTGTAAACGCTCATGTGGTCGAATGTGTTCAAACAGCCACAAAAGACCGTCTACTCTCCACCTTCTGACCTAATGTGTAAACATTATGGGAAGCGTGCTAGTCAGAAGGGATTTAAACGTTTAAAAATGGTCTGTTTAAGAACTGTTCACTAAAAGGTTCTTTCATGAACCCAAAATGGTTCTTCTAAGGCATTGCTGCTGAAACCCCCTTTTGAAAAAAGTATTTGTTAAGAGAGCACTGCTAAATATATCTTTAAGTACATGCACCCTTAAATATAAAGGTTCATTATTAGCATCAATTATTTCATTATTTCAAAGTTATTTGAGGAACCTAAAATGGATCTTCAATGGCATTGCTGCGGAAATCTCTTTTTGGAGCCTTTATTTTTAAGACTGTGTCTCAAAAAGTTTATGAACCATTATGATGTTTTTTTTTTTAGTTCTTGCAGAAGCTCCATTTGGTTCCTCTGAGAACTTTTCATTATGAAAGGTACCTAGAAGTTCTCCAAAGTGTCTTTCATTTCCGCAGTAATAATAGTCAATAGTGTAAAGACAAGTAAAATGTCAGAATTTGTGCCAACCAGTAATGGTGCAAAAAGCTCGGTCCGTTGATGCAAATAAATAAAGTTTTTATTTTGCCTTCCTCGGAACAGAGTTAAAACCTTTACTCATTTGTCTTTCTCCAACAGGAGAGAATCGTTTGTCGGAGCTGTCGTTTGAGGGCGGCTCAGGTGAGCTCATGCAGCCTCATGTGATCGATCAGGCCATCAACAGTGCGATTAGCTATCTGGGAGCGGAGTCTTTGCGGCCTCTGGTTCAGACCTCCCCTGGCTCCTCTGACATGGTGGTCAGCCCTATTTACAACCTCCACAAGACACAATCAGCTGAAGGCAACGGCGTGTCTGCTAAAGACAGCGCCGCCGAGCACCTCCTTCTGCTGTCCAAGTCCAAATCAGCCTCGGTGGAGAAGGACGGCTCCCCCAGCCCCAGCGGCCAGGACTCCACTGACACCGAGAGCAACGAGGAGCGGGCGGCCGGGGGAGGCGGGGGAGCGACCGCAGGGGGTCTCATCTACCTGACCAATCACATGGCTCCAAGTATGCGTAACGGAGGTCTGCCCGTGGTGAAAGAAGAGCAGCAGAGGCATTTCGAGGCCTTGCGGGCAGCAGGTATGGAGCTGGGTATGGCGACTCCGGAGGGGTTTAAGGTTCTGAGTGGAGAGGGAGAAGAATTGAGGGCATATCGCTGCATCCATTGCAGAGTTTTGTTCCTGGACCACGTCATGTACACCATCCACATGGGTTGCCATGGCTTCCGAGACCCCTTCGAGTGCAACCTGTGTGGTTACCGCAGTCAGGACCGCTACGAGTTCTCATCGCACATCACGCGCGGAGAGCACCGCTTCTGAGTTAACACACAGAGACGTTCCACATACACTTGACTACACGTTCACACGAGCATACTACACACACACACACACACACACACACACACACACACACACACACGAAAAACTGCAACATTTCTGAATTTTTTAGACACTGTCCAAACACTGGATTTTTTGAAAAGTTTCATGTAACATTGATTTGGACATATGTACATACAGTTAGCCTATATATTTCACTGTCTTGTCTATTTTTCTACAATGGTGTGATTTGTATGTAAACCTGTGAAACTTTACACAAAATAGAAAGAACTGTAACTGAAAATAGAAATTAAGTGTTTAAAAAAAGAACTAAATTTAGAAATCATCCCAAATAAAATGTACGTTTTCAACTGCCCTAAAGTTACTTAGACAAAGAATAATACTACTGCGTACAATTGTGATACATTTAAAATATTATTTGCATCTTCTGTATCTCTCACTTCCCTGTGTTCCCAACTGTTATGAAAACACTCATTTTAAATATATTATATTTTTTATATTAAGCAGTCTGAACAAGTTCATACCATTTTATAATTTATTACAATGAAACTGTGTAACATTTATTTTATTTTATGTAAGATGACCCCTTCTTGAAATGTTCCCCTGTATATTGAACCAAATGGCAGTACATATTGAACTTGTTTTATTTCACAGCTGATTTCTGCTTGTTTTATATTCTATTTAAAAAGTTTGGCAGCATTTTACTCGTACAAATATACATCAACATACTAGAATATATATGCTTGCAAAAAAATTAATAAAAGATATTTTACATTTGTTCAACCTCTGATAATGTGTCATGTTTTGTAAAGCAAATTCTGTTTAAAGGAATAGTTCACCCAAAAATGAAAATTCTGTCATCATTTAACTCAACCTCAAGATGTTCCAAACCTGTATGAGTTTCTTTCTTCTGTGGAACACAAAAGAAGATATTTTGAAGAATGTTGGTAATTGTTGGACCCCATTGACTTCCATGGGAAAAAATACTACAGAAGTCAATGGGCCCATCAACTGTTTGTTTACCGACATTCTTCAAAATATCTTCTTTTGTGTTCATGCAGGTTTGGAACAACTTGAGGGTGAGTAAATGATGACAGAATTTTCCTTTTAGGATGAACTGTCCCTTTATCGTTATAATTAATTTGCTAATGCAGAATGAGTATGTAACAAAAAAAATGAATGAATATTTTTTTATGAAAAATATACTTCATAAAAATGTTAAAATAATGAATACATTAAGTTGTCTAATACTTAAATTATAATGGAGGTGGCATCCAACCATCACACTTCTAAATAATCACTTTTTATCTAAATAATTGAGCTAAATGAACATCAAGCCAAAGATGTCGGTCAGCTTTCAGATAAATTACTTGGAAGAAATTTACACTAGAATTTGAGAATAAAACTGAATCCTTATATTGAATACTAACAAATAATATATTATGAGAACAAAATGTAGGCTAATGGATATTTTCTAAACTGGGATTCTTTTCCTCTCCCTATACATTAAGTATAATAGATAATTTAATGTGTATGGCATTTTCAGAACTCTGGAAAAGGAATCACTATTTCTCAGGTGTTAACAATTGAAATGATCTTTCTGAACTATTTACTCAGGCTATAATTTGTAAGAGTGCACAATAGCCAAAGGGAAATGGAGTAAACCGAACAAGAGCAGATCTGTCAAGAGAGCGTGAGTGACCCCGACCCAAGAACTCACCAGCTCTTCGTAACGACATGCGTGTCCAGATGGCTGCTGTGTGATTGGGTAGAAACGAGAAGCAGCTGTGGCCACACAGAGCCCCCCACGCTTCACTGGGACCTAACAGTGGAGAGAGTACATTTGCATGAGAGGGATAATCTGGCCAGCTCCCCCCTCACACACACACACCACCCCATCCCCAACAGCCTCTATCCCAAATCTCACTTCTCTTTTCCGCTTTAACTCAAGATAGTACAGCACAAATGGACCCCACCCATTCAGAGAAACATTAAAGTTGTCCGCCAAATGAGAGACCAATATATCAGTCAGGGCCATGATTATTTAATTTTTTTATATTCAATAATTTTAGGGGATTTTATGGTACCAAAATATGTTTATGCAGTAATTATAATCCATTTATTCACTTTTTTGAGCATGGAATGAAAATGGAACCTGAAAAAAAGTTAGGACTGTTTTTAAAGATGACACTTGGCAGATAATTGCTGAAGTGAAAAAAGTATTATAAAAAAAGTGAACTTGAAAAATGTATTGTTATGAAAAATGCACAAAAATTACATTTTCATTTTTATATGAAATGTATATTTTCCAAAACATGTTTTCCTCTAAAACTGGGAGAAAATCAAAGCCATAAATCTAAACAAGCTGTGTTCCAAATTTGAAGTTGATATCTCAAAAAAATTAGCTTTCAGAAAGAATCTGTTTGTGCGCAGTTCCAAACGTTTCCAATAGATGAAATTCGTCTCCCATTAACTTCCAAAGCGGTCATTTATTAACGCAAACAATACAAGTGTGACTATTTTTCGCAGGAACATTTAACCTTTTCGAATCATGTCCATGATTTATTTGTGTTTACACAGACAGCAGCAAAAACCTTTACCAAGTTTCGTACCATTCCGATGAAATAAAAATAAAAAATCACAAATGACCAAACAGCACCAGAGGGTTAATAAAGTAAACTTTTCAAAAGTTAATAAAAAAAAAATCCTATTTTCTCAAATGTTCCTGTGATAAACCTCTTTCTGCTGACATCGCACTAAATATTTCCACCACTATGAAGTATTAAAACTGAAAGAATAAATAAACTATGCAGTCAGCTTAAGACGAACTAAAAAAAGAATTATGCAAAAGTGAATGTGTGATAATGTGCTGAGAAAGGATGTGGAGGAATTCGGTGTGCCTGTCCTCCTATAGTCCAGCTGTGGGCTACCCCTGTGGTTCTGACAGCCTTCCACCGCTCCTCAGGGATGGACTTACTACTTGCACTGCTGGCTAATTTTACAAAGTTTCAACACTCCGGCCAAACACACAACCCTAAAATATTCATTAACCCGCTTGACAAAAAGATGAAAAATAAATGACACCCTTTTTTCATGGGCTTCCAGTTTTTCTAAGATTGTTTCATGAAAATTACATGACTGATTCATTTCATGTGAGCACAATCTATAATCGGATGCAGATGAAGACAAGCCAAGAGTCAGAGTTTAGAATTGAATTAGACTGTTAAATCCCACTCGTCTTCTGAGGTGTATTAACAGTTCAGCCTGACTTCCTGTGAGAATGGTTTTGCAGTTGCAAGAAAGACGCGACCAAAATCAATCAGCCATCTATATTCAATTTTTCCAGACTGCAGTCATCAGGTTTCACGTATCACAGACCTTGTTTCACTTCAACACAAATCAGTTGTCTTTTGCCAATGAGAACGTAATGCTAATGCAGAGGCATAAAGACACCAAACAAAAAGAACATTTCAGGGAAGCTAGTCTCACTCAAATAAAGTGACAGAAATCAAAAAGTACAACTAAAAATGCAAAAACAAATTCAAAGCTGCTTCATTTTGAGCTTTGCAACAAATATATATTTTGTTTGTAACCTGACCCAAACCATTCATTCATAGCTTTGTAATTTGGCCAGGGTGAGTTTCCTCACCACTGCACCAGCCACTTTTATTCCTCATGCCATCTGCGGCCACTCAATTAGAGCTCCACAATCCTCCTCTCCATCCATCAACAGTAAACGCATCAAGCCACAGTTGTTATCTGCTTATTTTCTATAATGCATAATTTTTTTGTGAGGTGCATAGCTGGTGTCAGGGCTGGAACTCCTCTGACAGACAGACAGACAGATAGATAAACTGAAACCAGATCAGATGAACACAGTTCTCTACAGACATGATGTTTAACTAGAGGGGTAAAAACAAACCCAACAAACTTTCCTCTAGGAGGAGGATGAAGAGTCCACCTTTAAAACCCCTTCCAAGGCACAAAGCCATTCCTCTGGTTTACCAGATGTGGTCCGAGACCGCACTGGCTTAGCAACAGGAAAGGCACTGCAAGAGTTGATCTGTGGGCACTTCTTATCATGAGAACAGAATGCCTGCAGTGTTGCCCAACTTCCCCTCCAAATCCATTCACCAAGACAGAACACAAAGGGAGAGTTGGCCCTAAGGTGTCTAACGCTCTGTCTCTACAGGAGCGAGAGCAGGTAAACATGGAGAGCTGTTGAATTCATTCTGTACCAATGAAGGAAGGGCTGGCTGAACATTGTACTAGCTGACAGTTCCCCTTTGGATAAGTGCATGCATTCAGAGGGAAATAGACTCAAGACCCCATGTTCCTTTTTAGTACAGACTTGGCACATTTCCTCTATATTACAGGGAAAACAGCTCCACTAAATGATGAAACTATTTTCAGGAAGACAACTGCGGTATGCTAATTTTGAGGCAATGAATACAGTAAAAAGATCAGTTTTATCTAATCATGAGTGCTGTTTTGAGTCATATCCAATCTGAAACTGCAACCAAACTGACATTTCTGCAGTCACAATAACAGCTCTCTGAAAAGAGCATGTTCATGAAAAAGATGAAAAAGACCCAAGACAAATCAACCATTTATTTCAATAAATGAACCCAACACCATAGTCATACTAACATAAAACTCAGTTAGTATAATCACAACACATGCGCTCAGCGACCACAGCCAAAAGTCTTGTTCCACTCTTCATATAGCTCCAGATCTTTAGAAGAGACACTGGGCCGCACTGTTTTGAGAGCCTCCTGGAAGTCACTGTAGAGTATCGGCCGAACCTGTTCTGCCGTGATGGTAGCAATGTCACTAAGGCAAATGCTTCGGATGGGGCCAAGGGCTGCTTCGCGACATAGCTGCGTCATATCCGCCCCTGAATACCCCTCTGTTCCCTGCACCACTTTCTCCATCTCATCTGCTATTAGCTGACTTTTCTCACGGGACATTAGGGTGGCCACTATATGCCGTCGAGCCTCAGCCTCTGGGAGAGGGATGTAGAGTCGCTTAGACAGGCGACGACGGGCTGCTTCGTCAATCTCTTGGGGCCGGTTGGTGGCACCAACCACAAGGATACGATCTTCTGCTGAGGTGGCAGCTCCATCCAACTGGACAAGAAACTCAGTTTTAATTCGACGGGATGAGTCGTGCTCTCCGTCTGTGCGCTGAGAAAGAAGGGAATCAATCTCATCGATGAAGATGACAGCAGGTTGGTGGCACCGAGCGATGGCAAAGAGCGCCCGTACCATCTTCTCGCCCTCCCCGACCCACTTTGAAGTGAGCGACGAGGCGCTGATGCTGAAGAAAGTGGCTCCGGATTGGCACGCTATACACTTCCCTATGAGAGTTTTACCGGTGCCTGGAGGACCAAAGAGAAGGATGCCTTTAGGTGGACCTCTAAGACCGGTGAAGATATCAGGCCTCAACATTGGCCACACTACAATCTCTTTGATTGTGGCTTTAGCAAACTCCAGGCCGGCAATATCATCCCAAGCTACAGGGGGGCCGTGGTCCATGATCTCACTCATGATAAGTTCAATGATCTTGGGCTCAAAGTTCTTTAAACGCTCATCAACAGGTTCAGTGTCTTGTGGTTTGTTGTCCTTCGAGTAACTCTCTTCCTCTTGCCTTGGCATGGGAGAGACGAATTTGGTGGATGCCCCACGAGGCCGTTGTGCTCCAAGGCATTTCTTGGAGATTGTAGCAAAGTTGGCCCCAGAGCCTCGCTGGCCCTGATGGGAATGTTTTTTTTGCTGGTCAACGATGAACTGCTCTCGTGCTGATCTAAAATTAGTGCTGACAGCCTCTTCTCCTCTCCGTCCCCTCCCTCGCGGTTCCTGCTCGCCTTGTGATGGGAATGAACTTCTGTTGCTTTCACTTCCTGAGCTGTAGAAGTTCTTCCTCTTGGATGGGTTTGTGGAAGAAAAGAACACTGGCTGATTATGCACATTGGACCCACTTGTGCAACCCACACTAGATTGAGACACACTAGCATTCCCTGTGGAACTGAAATAGTTATGGCCAAACATAGGCGATCCCATTGGAGCTTTTGGAGCATTTTGTGCCAGGGTCAAACGCGGAAGGGTTCCTTCAAGTCCTCTGGCCCAATCCGCAGCACCGCTAAGTGGGTTACTGATCCCCCTTCCCATCTCAGCTCTGGGTGGAGGCGCAGAGGGCCCGTGAGCCAGAGGCTCTCGTCGAAATCCAGGAGGACCAGAGAGAGCACTGCCTTTCTCCCCACCCCCACCGACCTCACCACCAACAGTGATGTTAACATCTGCCGGATCTACAGGGAGAGCGCCTTCTTTTGACCCAGCCTGCATCATCCTTTGCACGCACGGCAGATTGAACACATTCTCGGACGTTAGGGATGACTCCCATTTGTCGCTATAGTTCTTTTGATTGCGGGCCAAGTGCAGGGCACTCTCTGCATAGTTGTTAAGCCCGGTGTGTGGGTCGTCTGAGTCCAGGGCTGAGGCGTACCGCTCTGAGTAGGTCCTGAGCAGGCTGGCAGCTCCAGCCGGAGAGAGCTCAGCACTCGCCCATGCATACTGAATGGACAGGATGTGTGCCCGATAAGCATCGGCCGTCTGTTCAGGTGTACAAGAGCCAGACGAAATGTCAAAGGACCTCCTCTGCCACTCGTCCAGGTGTGCTCTGCTCATGCCTGGCCTGCTCCAGCCTGCGTAAGGAGTGGGCACAGGATCAATTAATAATGTATAAAAGTAGAGAAGTACCACACAACAATAAGGCTATTGAAGGGTGGTGATGATAATGCAGGTGAAATAATGATTTTGCAGGCAATATAAAGTTGTGAATTTCAATATAACTTGAATCCACTTTTTATGTGCCAATTAGGTTTCCTAAAGCTTGACTTTCCAGTATGAGAGCTTTAATACAAAAGCATTTTAATAGTGTCTCTAATTTAAACAGTCACAAAAACAGTGTTACAATCAGTTTGCTTCCTTTAATTTGAGATCCAATCAAATTGTGTGTTTCAGTGAATCGAGTTAAAACTCACGGTCACTGTCATAACGTATTAAAAAAAACTAAATAGTAAATACCCATGTTTATGATTAAGTATAATTATACTGGTGCATATAATTAAAAATAGCACTCTTCCCTGTTTTCATTTAAGAAATGAACAGTGTGGAAAACATGCCTTGATCAATTTAAACTGTATTATACTTTTAATCCTTTTCAGACAAAATACATGAATATTGGTATATCAAATATTGTCAAAAGGCAGGAAAGTATTGAGATTTGTTTTTGCTGTATTTCTTAGGCCTACTGTCTTGGTGAATGAGACGATAATTTATAAAATATAAATTATGAGAGTAACCAATAAATTGCACAGGAATTGAATATAACTGAATGAAAATAAATAAATAAATATAGGTAGGCCTATATAGCCTCTTTTATTGCCTTAAATCTAAGATAAAGTTACACATTTCATTCCAGTGTAAGTTTATTTGTCCCTCTCGTTTTTGTTCATTCAATTTGTAGAGAGAGAGCGCATTAGAGTCTACAAAGTGCAGTACCAGTCAAACATTTGTACATACTTGACTGAATGTTTCTGATGATCTGGGAAAAAAAATCCAATAAAAAAAGTTTCTGCTTAAAATGTTTGAGGAATTAGTTTTGTGGACAACTATTAAAATTCCTATGTATAAAAGTCTTTTACGATTTCACTTCAAGCATACCTAATGTAACGTTACTTTGTGTGACAGAAACGTGATAGTCGAAATCCACATTATCCATATGATGATCGTAAATAACGATCTTGCGAATAATGTATCAAGGGGTATCAACACACATATGGAATAAAATGTCTAAAATATGTCTTAAAGGGCACCTATTATGGAATTTTGAAATTTACCTTTCATGTAGTGTGTAACATAGATCTAAGTGAACAAAAACATCCTGCAAAGTTTGAAATATGAAAGTGCACCGTATATAAAGTTATTGTCTTTCAAAAGTAAGAGTCGACTCGGAGTCATTTTTATGAATCGTTAGAAGACCGAAGCTTTTTCTCTGACTAGATGACGTCAACTTGTCAAGTTATTTGAATATGATACGCCCACTTATTGCGCTCCAAGGCCAGCAGGGAAAACTGGAAAACATCATGGCGACGAGACGCTGTGTTCTGCAGTGCGACTCAAAACCAAACTTTTTTCATCTGCCCAAGGAGGAGCATTTGAAGACTAAGTGGCTACAATTCATATATACAACTATACCACAGAAGTATAGTCCGAGCCTTGTGCTTTGCTCGCGCCATTTTGAAGACGATTGCTTTTTAAATGCACTCAAACTGGGATTCGCGAGCCGGCTGATATTGAAGGAAGGTTCAGTTCCAAGTGTATTTGCATCAGCTTCCTCCTCCGTATCACAACCTGTAAGTGTTATTAATAATTGTTGCTTTTATGTTTTATGTAGCATGCTTAATAATTATTTTGTTTGTTGTGTAAGCACCGTTTAGCTTCTAGGTCTTCAATGACAATTGTATTGAGATAGCCTATGTGAAGTGTTTGTCGTTGTTTTCGGAGTTGTCTTAAAGAATAGAGTAATACCTCGTAGTAACGTAACTACATTTTATTTTTATTTTTTTTGTAAAAACGTTATGTTTATGCATCGGGCTAACGCAACCAAAGACTGATTGTGCTTTTACAATATGAACTCTGGGCTATGCTCGCTAACATAACATTACATTCTTTATCTTATTTTTAGTTTTTTACTACAAACTACAAAGCAGTGGACTATAATAATTATTATAACACAATTTAATTGATAAAAGCATAATTGTACTCCGTGTTAAACAATAAGTATTATCTATGTAAACACTGCTGGGTCATCTGACCAATCAACGCAGATTAGCGTCGCGCAAAGGAGGGGTTTGAAAAGTGAGTCGTTAAATGATTCATTTGGGAGTCGATGAGCAAATCAGGTAAAAATAAATGCATATTATACGACAACAAAAGTGTTTTTTGTCATTGCATGCATGTAAAACTGTTGTTGGGGACTCCCTAAACAACATTAGGAACATTTTAAATGTCATAATAGGTGCCCTTTAAAAACAGACCGTGAGCTGACAAGTTGGAGCACAAATCACAAACACAGCTTCAAACGCTCACGTGTGCATTTATTTTGGGTGAGGAAAGTTGTAACCTACCTCTGGATTAAACGTTTTTCTTGTGTAAATGCTGTAAGGTTCAACAACACCTGAAAGTCTAAACAACGATACGGAACAAAACAACAACCATGACTTTGAGTAAACCTCGCGCCTGCTATATTTTTCTGAGCCGATGTGCGGCGCGCGCACCAGCAACTTCCGGCAGCTCAGTAATAAGATCGCGCGCGCCATCGCCTGGAGAAAGACACTCATTGCGTTTATTTAAGTGCCTGTCCTAAATGTTCGAGTTTTTATTTGTATTATATTTATTCGTTATATTGATCTATCTATCTAATGTCATTTGTAAAGCCTAACACTGAAAACAAAACAGGTAATATAAAAAAATATGTTTCTTGTGGTTCTCTAAGGGTTTTTTTGTGCATCGTTTTTTTGTACAATTTAACCGCAGCTGACCACGTGCAATACCTTTTTATTGGCATATATATATTAATGAAATTCAGATGTAGCCATATGTGTTTGTTGACTTGAGATCTTCACAGGAAAAGGATCCACAGGAAATTATAAATATATAGGCATATTTACATATAGAGTATATTTACATATACTCATTTTAATAGTTACATTTAGGCCTATTAAAAGTAGCCTACTCAGTCAGTGCCTGATGTGTGCATTCAGTTTGAGAATTTGACATTTTGTTCTAGACATTATCTGGCAGTATTTTATATAATGTATTTTTATATTGCAGCATGTTTTTGAAAAAGAAAAGTGCTGTAACTGACATTTCAACATAACTGGTAGCAATTTTGAGATAATTATGAGATAAAAAGTCGAAATGATCTAGTAATACAGAATTATGACAATTAATAAAAAAAAATATATATAGCTAATTATTTCGACTTTTAAGCTCATAGCTATGCCTTAGTAACTCATCATTTCGATGTCATAGTTGACTTTTTTGTCATAATTATGATTTACCAAAAAACAATTTTCTTACGTGGTCGAAATGGCCTTCCATAATCTTTGCTCTGAAAATCATGAAAATGGTTTGAAAGCCAAAACAGGATAAACGTAGTAGGCTATGTTGCTAATTATTTGTAGCTAACACACACAGACTTTATCAGCCGCAATATCAATAGTTTTTATTTTTATTTATTTTTTTTTATTTTTTTTATTCAATGCCACAAGAACAAGAGGTATTACATATTCACAATATCACATTAACATTAGCTGCCAGGAAGAGAGAAAAAAAATAAAAAAAAATAAAAAGTAATATAATTTACATAAAATCCAGTGCTTTCAAAGCATTACATGTTTTCATTGCTTTTTTGTTTTTAGTTTGTTCCAAAAGATGTACATATAGGGTAAAGTCATTTATAAAATGTGGAAAATTTGGTTTATCTTGAGCCCACTTCTTTTTATGTATATGGTATTTTCCTAATAAAACAAATAACTGTATAATATGTTGTTCTTTACATTCCAAATTGTCATTCTGAGTATAAAAAAGCACATCAAAAACATTAATTTCCATCATACACTTCAGTTTTCTATTAATAAAGGTTTCTAAATCTTTCCAAAATAATCTTGAGTAAATACAGTGAAAAAACAGATGCAAAATTGTTTCTTTTTCTATTGCACAAAATTCACAAGTATATGAAATATTTAGTTTAAATCTTTCCAAAACATGCTTAGCAGGATAAATTCTGTGAAGTATTTTGTAAGACACTTCTTTAATTTTGTTATTGACACAAAACTTACTTGGCAATTTCCATGCTTTACCCCAAGAGATATATCCAAATAAAGAAGACCAAAAGAATCTTGCTGCAGGAAAAGACACAGAACCAAGAGCATTCCTTATAATCTTATTGCTACATTTTTGTTTTAAAACATTAACATTATCGATGAAAATCTTACTACAAAGATTATCCATGTTGATTTCCACTAACTCAGCATTTTTTAAGAGTAACATCACACTCTTTGGGATCGCGTCAAGAACAATGGCAAATTCTCTTGGTTTAACTGGTAATTTAAATTTTTGTAGAAATTCAGTATATGATAACAAATATCCATTTGAATTAATCAATTGCCCTACGAGTATAATCCCTTCATTGAACCAAGTATGATAGAATAGTGATTTGTTTTTGAATAGTATGTCTTTGTTATTCCATATGAAATAGTTGTGTGGTGAAAAATGTTTAAATGTTTATATGCCAATTTCCATGCTAGCAGGGCTTGTCTGTGAAAATTGGCCAATTTTACAGGAATTTTGTCAGCAGAAAAGTTACATCGCAATATCAATAGTGCAGTTGAAAATCAGCACAGCTGTGATGTTAGTACCAAATGTAACACAAAACTACAATACCCACAAATCTGTGCGGCGTGCGTGCGTTCACTCCACTCCCAGTGGTACGTCACATCATGAATGTGTTGGGATAAAAGGCTTCAACTGGGGATTTAAACTGATGTCTACTGTCTAGACGAGTACACAGGAAGCGAGGAATTAAATGTATAGCTATAGTCGACCGCTATTCTTGGACTCTGTACTTGTAGCGTATTGCTGGATTTAGTTTTTTAATATTTTCTGTTCATAGACAATCATGAAGCTAGCGTAGACTGTTAGCTGCGAGAATTCAGGAGCCAAATCCTACAAGAGTCACACCCTAATATTCAATATCCTCGCGCCGGCCACGCGACTGCGGCTACAGACACCCGACCCTGCTCTTCGTTCGGGAGTATAGCTAGATCATTTCTCTTAAAGATATTGTTTTTATTAGTGCAAAACAACTCAGAAGGGAGGTCATGTATGTCCGGTTTCAGTCTACTTTGTTGGGAGACAGATAACGTTAGTCGGCTAGCTAGTGTGTGATCGTTAGCAGAAGACAGAAATATGAGTTCACCAATGTACACGTTTGTTTTGAGAGATGACAACAGTACTGTGTATGCTGAGGTCGCCAGGATCCTCAGCTCTACTGGAAAATGGAAACGACTTAAGAAGGACAATCCACGGTTTAATTTAATGCTGGGAGAGAGAAATCGGCTGCCTTTTGGACGACTGGGTAAGTGATTTCAAGAGCTGCATATTTGACATGCATTTCCAACTCAAAATGCAATAATTAGCCTATATGATTGTTTTATAATCCCATGCTGTTTGCATATTTCTAAATTAAGCTAAGAGTTTCAGCAAGTTAATTAAGCTCATCTAACCCGTGGTCATTTTCATCTTTTTTGGAGACTATAGACAGCACAAGCTGTTAAATGTATGATAATGCATGATAAAACACAGCAGCAATAACCACACAGAGCTTTATAGTGCATCCCAGTGGATCTGTATCACTGTAACTGTGTAGTAATAACATGTAATAACATTGACATTAACTTTTTTCAACATAAGTTCAGTATTTAGTTCAGTATACAAATATCAGTATTTTATAAATATTTATAAATGAATTCATAAGTGCATGTGTTTTTGTAAGTAGGCTATATATACAAAAAAAAAAAAAAATTTTCAGAAACTGTGATACACAACCATTCAAACGTTTGGGGTAAGATAAAAAAAAAGATTATTACTAATATTAGTATTAATATTTGTATTCTGCAAGTATGCGTTTGATCAAAAGTAACAGTAAAGACATTTATAACATTTCTATTTCAAATGAATGTTGTTCTTTTGAACTTTCTATTTATTTCTACAAAAATATTAAGCTGCAAAAAAAAAGAAAGAACTGTTTTCAACATTGATAATAATTAGATCCATTTATAATAATTGAGTACCAATAATAATTTAGCGCCAAGTCAGCATATTAGAATGATTTCTGAAGGATCATGTTACTCTGAATGTTACTGGATTATGTTGAAAATTCAGCTTTGTCATCACAGGAATAAATCACATTTGAAAACATATTAAAATAGAAAATAGTTATTTTAAGTTGGAATTATAATTAACATAATGGGTTTTACTCTATTTTTGAGCATATAAATGGTGAGCATAAGAGACATTTTTCAAAAACAATAAAAACAAAATCCAAACATTTATGTGTACATAGGCTAACTGTAGGTGGTGAACTGCAAACATGTTGATTAAAGTATTTTTAGCTGCAGGACAGTGCCGTCACCGCTCAATATTTCGACATTTCAGTGTCAGATACCCTGCTGTGTCCTCTACAGGTCATGAACCAGGACTGATGCAGCTGGTGAATTATTTCAGAGGAGCTGATAAACTCTGTCGCAAAGCATCACTGGTCAAGTAGGCTGTTTATTTATTCATACCAGATGAATGAAGTTTCCTTCCTCCATTCAAATGTATAACCGTAATTGATGTTAATGAGAGCTTTGAAGTGATGTCAGGAATGATACCGTTAAGCTAATGCTTACTGAAGTAATGTCTTCAAAGCACACTTTCCTTTTTCATCCATGCTATTGATTTATAACCTCTGCAGTTCTTCAGTTGTGAACTATATTTATATAAGCATTTCTGTTGTTTAGGATTATCAAGACCAGTCCAGAGTTAAAGGACTCCTGTAACTGGTTCCCTGAGTCTTACATCATATACCCAACCAACCTCAACACCCCAGTGGCCCCGGCCGCCAATGGCATCAGCCACATGAAGAGCAACCCAAAGACAGATGAGCGAGAGGTTTTTTTAGCCTCGTATAACTCCAGAAAAGAAAGCGGAGAGGGAACGGTGTGGATCGCCAAATCATCGGCAGGTGCAAAAGGTACGAATTTCGATCGGTCCAAAATGGTAAGTTGAAATGCCAGAATGCAATCTTAGTACATGATTTGATAGTATGAATGTCCCTGTCTTTGTTCAGGTGCAGGTATATTGATATCTCATGATGCAAACCAGTTGCTTGAGTTCATCGATAATCAAGGCCAAGTGCATGTCATTCAGAAGTATCTGGAAAAACCACTGTTGCTGGAGCCGGGACATCGCAAATTTGATATAAGGTAAGATGAGCTATTTAATCCTTTGCGCTGAATGTTTTGATGCGATTATGTTCCATCCTAATTAAGTCTAAGTACTTTTAAAGTCGGTGGATATTCTCCCGTCTGTAGGAGCTGGGTGCTTGTAGACCATCAGTACAATATCTACTTGTACCGTGAGGGTGTGTTGAGGACATCTTCTGAGCCCTATAACAGCTCCGATCTCCAAGACATGACCAGTCACCTGACCAATCACTGCATCCAGAAAGAGCATTCGCAGAACTACGGCCGCTACGAGGAGGGAAACGAGATGTTCTTTGATGAGTTCAGACAGTACCTGTTGACCACACACAATCTCGCCATGGAAACATCGATTTTACCTCAGATCAAGCATATTATCAGGTGCTCCTATACTGAAGCTTCAGTCAAATTCCCCTATAATGATCGCATGTTATCTGTGCCTGAAAACGGGTTGTATAAGACTTATTTCTCAAAAATAATCAATTGATTCTTATCAGAGATGTTCAGTGGGGGTCCAAAAGTTTGAGTCTACTAATAAAAATATTTATATTCTGAATTTTTTCAAATTTAAATGTCTTCTCCCCATACAAATCAGTGTTATTTTGGTATTATTTATATTATTTACTATTATTTTGAATTATTACTTTATTTTTATATTTTCTGGTTTAATTAAAACTTTTTTTAGGTTTTAGTAATTTTGTTTCATCATTTTATAATTTTTTTATGTCAGTTTTAGTTAAAGTAATTTTAGTACGTCAACTTATTTTCAGTTATTTGCTAAATTTTAATGTAAATTTATATTGTATTTCAGCTTTATTTCAACAAGTTATTTTTAATAGTTTTAGTTAACACTGCTGCAGTTGTATTACAACTTAACAAATAAGTGAAGTTTTGAGAGAGAGAAAAAAAACATTTTGATAGATGCATTTTGGCAGATGCACTGACACTCAATTCACAAGT
This sequence comes from Phoxinus phoxinus, assembly GCF_949152265.1. Taxonomy (NCBI): domain Eukaryota; kingdom Metazoa; phylum Chordata; class Actinopteri; order Cypriniformes; family Leuciscidae; genus Phoxinus; species Phoxinus phoxinus. The sequence continues at coordinate 7,025,639 of NC_136889.1, read as the reverse complement.
TTGTCTAAAAATCTGACCTCATAGAAAAAGACAATGATCTACAATCTTAATTATTTCTTTCAAATTTTTCGTAATATTTCGTTGTAGTAGTGCTGTCAAATCGATTAATCGCTTCTAAAGTTTTTAAATGTATATTATATACATATGTGTGTGTACTGTATATATGTGTATATACTGTATATATATATATACAAACTTTTATGTTAGATGTGATTAATCGATTTAACAGCACTTTTAAAAAACTCTTTCAATATTTTCAAAAGATTTTTTAATGCAAAAACGAACAGATTTGAACTCGGATGTTTGATCCCCAATATATGTGCATTTGTGTATGTGTCTAACTAACTAACTGTAGTTTTCCTCTTAAATCCTGCGGCTTGTCTCAACAGGAGCTGTCTCACATGCATCGAGCCAGCCATCAGCACAAAGCATCTGTCCTACCAGAGCTTCCAGCTCTTTGGCTTTGACTTCATGCTGGACGAGAGCTTTAAAGTCTGGCTAATTGAGATAAATGGGGCGCCTGCCTGTGCACAGTGAGTACACACTTCTCTTTTGTTATGTCCACAATGTTTTGTTTTAGTATCTTCCAACTGTCCGAAATATTTGAAAAGCAATCATGATTTTGTCCCTCATTTTCACATTTGTTGAGTTAATGCATAAAGTATCCCATCTATAGTATGTGTCTCAACAAGGAGTTTTGGGAGAGAAAAAAAAACTTAAGGCATCCTAGCTAAATGTATAATGGTGAATTTTACACTGAGGTAAAAGTTGAAGAAGAAGTGTGAGTTGCAACATGATGACATCTACCATCTATTAAACATTTAGGGTCAGACTGTTGTTCTAACAAATCATTTTAAACCATGTAATGTTGCAGTTCCCCATCTGGCAAGTAACTCAGTTTTATTTTATTTCCCAAGTAACATTTTTATTTGTTTCTGTCTGTGTGTCTGTACTTTTTGTTTGTGTGTTGTTCGTATGAAAGCGAGAGCAAGAGAAAGCGAGCTGGCCATAGCTAATGAAGCGTAATTTCATGAGGGTTTTTTTTTCTTGTTTTTTATAAATTTTTATTTGCTTGCTCAATGTCTTTGTAGTTTTTGGTTCTTTTACTGTTGTAGGCGGTAAGGACCTTTGAAATAGCTGAAATCATTTGGCGAAGTGATATGGAACTGTAATGCGTTCAAGACCTGCAGGAACTACTATAGCTGTGCGTTAACTAAAACAATTGCACACCTTAGAACGTTCCTCAACCAATCAGAATCAAGCATTTAACAAAACGTGTGTTTTAACCGTGGAAAGGCGTCAGTACACTCTGTTTTTCAAGCTCAAATCCTGCCATGTTAATCTACTAACTCTCCTGACTGCTTTGTCGGACAAAATGGCGGATGGCGAAGTATGATTGGTCAGATCACCTGTCAATCAAGGGTCAATTGCATTATATAAGTCACTCTATTAAATGGACCATGGTTGCACTCGCTAAAACTTTTTGTTGTAATGAAGTTGAAATGTTTAAAATTGATATTTAAGTTTCTCTCTCTTATAGGAAACTCTACACTGAGCTATGCCAAGGCATCGTGGATGTGGCCATCTCCACAGTGTTCTCTCTAAACGCAGATGCTCTCTCATCCTCGCCTCCGTTCTCCACTTCTCCATCTCTTTCCTCCAACTCCTGCTCCTCACCCAAGATCAGAGCGCCCCATCAGTTCGGCCCATTCATCAAACTATAAATTGCTGTTGCAGGATGCTGCTGTTGCCATGCAAACCCCGTCCCTATAGTCCTGCCCGAAAACAACATCAACCAATCTGAGAGGCTTAAGGGTCTACACCTGACCTTGGGGTTGAACATACAGGGGTTTCTGAAGGATCTCTGTCTGAAGAGGACAGAAGGTACATGGGGTCACCTCTGTAACTCTTCCCGTTTCCATCCATCATTTCTAAAGCAAACGCAGAAGAGTCCACAGAAATACAGAGAGCATGAGTTCCCAAAGTAAAGACTGGAAGGTGAGGAGAATCCTGCACATGCCAGTGTAGCATTCCCTAGAAAAGAGTGATTTGTTTCTAAAGCCAAGCATGTACACTTTTAATCAAGACTTTGTTTGTCCAACTTGTACGTCATTTAAAGACTTGAATTTGCGAGCACACTTTTGAGGGAGGAGTGGCAACCAAAGAGAAGGGTTTAGCTCCTATATGGCTGCATCCGAAAATCACATACTTCCCGCCCGACTATATAGTAGGCAAAAAACAGTAAGTGGAAAAAAAAGAAGTATTTCCGAATTCACAGTATTTATAAAAGAGAAGACAAAAAGTACCCGGATGACCTACTACTTAACAGCGAGATTCGGAAGTGTGCATACAATGGACACTTTACTATCCCATGAGGCCACAGGAGAGGATTTGGGAATGGCAGTGAAGCGACGTAACTGACGCTAGTAGGTCACATGAAAATGACGGCAACACATTCATACTATACAGAACATATTTTTTTATTGGCTGTGAAGTAATTATTCAAAATAAGTACCTACTGTACTCAAGAGAGTATGTGATTCCGGAAGCAGCCTAGGCCCCAGATCTGTTGCGTCAACGAGACTCCTCAGGACTTTCCCAGGCACCTTGATGTAACGGAGGATGGATTTGAGACTTTAGTGCCTTACATATTCACATTCTCTCAACACCCACTTCCACAAGCTAATATGGCCTTTTGTACATCTGTATGTGTCCCATCAACCGCATTATCTATTAGACTCTTGTGTGCGTTATTTGCTGTTAGCTTCAGTGTACTAAGTGGTTTTTAAACCACAGAAGAATCTTTTTCGTATTAAGATATTTATGATTTGCAGTGTAGTGTATATGGTTGTGATGTTAAGACAGTATTTGGTAGAAGTAGCAGAAGATAATCTGTTTGCATACTTATTGTCATGTTACTGTTCTGTGTTCTAGTGAGACCAGATTTAGTCTTCCCACTGATTCTGTTATTGTTCGCAGAGACACATGTTAGGTTCATAATTACTTCGTGACAGGCAATCAAGAACATCTGGGAATTGGGAAGCACTGCCTTCTGCTTGTTTTGTCATGAGAATTCACGACTCGTCACTTACTATTCAATAGACAAATGATGATAGTTATTCGCAATAGTTATTTAGTTCATTCCTCTGTCAAGAGTTGAATTTTCTCAATGAGTAAACGGTGGACTGAGATGTTGCATGTCAAAGCATGTTAAAAGCAAGGCTCTTTATACATACATAGAAAAAAAGTAGTTGTTGAGTTTTTACTTTTTACATAAAAACATGTCCTAGATATGGATATATGACTTCCTGTATGATGTATATGATTTGCTCAGCCGAATAAAAATTAAGGCTTTGGAAGATTTATTCTCCATCTAATGCAAGTGAATGGTGCTCAGCTTAGACCATTTTTGACTGTCCAAAATCCATATTTAGGTCTGCACATGCGTTAGAAAGTATATAATTTTGTATTTTTCTCAGAAAATGACATCATTGTGCTAGAGAAGATCCTTATTCTTTGTGTGGAGGCCTTTGAAGCTGCCTAAATATGATTTTTGGATCATCAAAAATGGTCTGCGTTGAGCACCATTCACTTGCATTTGATTAGATGAAGAAAAATCCTGTAATGTTTTCTTCCAAAACCTTATTTCTCTTCAGCTGAGGAAAGAAAGTCATATACATCTTGGATGGCCTTGGGGTGAGTAAATAATCAGGAAATGTTCATTTTCGGGTGAACCATTCCTTTAAGATGAATGCATAATTTCTACTCTTGTTTTATATTTCTGTATACTGCTGAAATGGTTTATGCGTAGCAGAGCACAAAGATTTCTTTGGATTTTTTTTTTAGCACACGATACGAGTTGCTTGGCAATCGGGTTGTGTGCAGCAATAGTCATTTAATGTCATTTCTTCAACATCACCTGCACAGGTTTATGACCTCTTTCATCTTACTGTGCATGCAGATATGACTGAGTTCCTGTGATCGGTGTGCTTCATTAACAGCAGGCTCTGAGGGATTGATCTGTACACTGTCATGGTGTAGATGACACACAGGCAAGTTGATGTAGAAGAAGAAAGCAGCAATTTAGGGTTTGAATGTGTGATATTCTGATATCAGTATTTGTTGTTTGGCAGAAGAGGAAGGACTTGAAAAGGAGTTTAAACAGTATTGCATCTCTTTGAATTAAAAAAGGAAAAGTATTGAAGGAAAGCCTTTTTTTTTTTTTTTTACATTGTGGTCATCAATCCTACTACTAAGAGCAGTTATCTAAGTTTTATTATGCATCTTTGCGTTGCTTGTCTTATTTGTAGTGTCTAATTTTTACATAAAGACTTTGCTGTACAGTCTTTTGTTTTGTTTTTGAAAACTGAAGGCAGTTGTATGTAGCCTGAATGAGGGAAAACATCATCTAGCCAAAGATCAGTGTGATGAAATATCTTCACAGCTGTTCACAATATGACTGTCGAATGAACATTACTGGTTTTGATTTAAGTTGTGAAATGTGGAAATGCTGTTGTCATTGTTTTCCTCCTGTACCTGAGGAAAGATCAATGCAATGTATGTTATTATTAGTCTAGTTTGCTGTATTTGTTACTGTTGTTTAGACCATTTGAAAATAACAAAATATACTTTTACTATGTCGGATTAGTAAAAGCCTGAAAAGTATTTAAGTTGTTCAAATAAAAGCATCCATCCTGTGCAATAAATGTGTTTCCTATATATTACATTTAGTCTTTAAGAGGAAGTACATATTGTGAACTTTACTAATGCAATATTTATTATCCTCGTATTTTTATAAAGCCTGTTTATTCCTTACTATTACACTCTATAGCTCTAACGTAGTTTCCCATCCAAGTACCTGTCTGTCACGTGCGATGTGTTAATAGTACAATATTTAATAAAATTATTTTCTCTTCTCTGTTGTGTTCCAGGTAAGATGGTCCCACTTTATATTAAGTGTCTTTAACTACTATGTGCTAAAATGTAAATTAATAATTTGATACAAAGCACTTGTGTACATGCTTTTACATTGTACTTGAATTAAAAAATACCTCGAAGTAATTGTTTTGCAAAATAGCGAACACAATAAGTACATTGCACCTACCCTTTTTTTATGCAAGTACATAGTAGTTAAAGACACCTACAAATGTGCCTTGTAAGATTATAAAGATGTATATCTATATTAATGTATATCTTTATCAGCCACACTTATCCCCATAAAGAAGGTAATACATAGACCCGACCGACAGGAAAGAGTTATAAAAACCACTCGACTCTCCAACAGGGGGAACTAAAACCCACACAATCTTACAGTAGTAGAGTACATCTGTCGTCTTTATTCAAGTATATGTACACTATACCATACGATATTATAAGTAACACCACAAACACGGCAGTAAATGTAGTTTAGCCAGCACAGCGGCAGCCTGAGAAAGTGGAAGATACGAGTCCAGTGCGAAATTCAGGATACACACAGAAACATACACGTACAAAATACAAAACATTAATGAACACAAGTAGAAGACAGAGACGGACAGTAGAAATGCAACAATAACCACAAAAATAAATATGTCAGGGTTATACAGGTCACAGCAGTCCCTGCTACTACACAGGATTTGTCTTAATTTTTATATAATATTTTTGATGCTATATTGCCTTTAGCTAAATTTAACTGGAATCTATGAGTCCTTTCTTATTATCAAACTGTAAAGACTATGCAATTGCACATGGATTTTAGCATTAAAAACCTCTGACTTCAGGGAGTGAGTGCCACGTCAGTAACCCCGTAAACAAACTGATCAACAGTCAAAAAAACGCATATAATCGCATATAAACAGTCTGAAAATGAAATTCAAACATGTGAAGGGCACATTTAGTCCCACAAGTGTGTAGCAAAGCTCAAATTAGTGACATAACACAACTGGATACTCTATGTATAAAAACGCTAATGATATATTTATTAATTTAGAGTAAAGACAACTAAAACGCACAAGCCGAGTGGATATTCCAGCTTTTGTCAGTAAAACATTGGATGTGAGATCAAATCCACCCAACACACAGCAGCTACCCTATTGCACATTGTCACAATGCAGAGAATTAACATGCGTTTTACAGAGAAAACACACTTATCCACACACACAAGATGAATTAATTACTGCATCAGGCAGTCATATAATATATTACACCAATAGAAAGGTTATAATGAAAGAGTTACATGAATACAGAGGACAAAAAAAAAAAAAAATAGAAACAAAGTCAAGAAGGCCAGTTGAGCAGTGCACTATATTAACACAAATCCTTGACATCATACACTGATATATATTGGGCTTTTATTTGACCACAGTATTAAAAAGTATGCATTTAGTAAAATCTTGACTGACATTTGACCTTAAAGAGCTCAAACTGTTCTGTCGTCATACACAATATCAATACCTTCCACATTCATCATTAGTACCTGCCCGAGGCACTCACAAGGCACGCTTGCTTTCAAACAGGTACTGTAGTTAAACATCTGGGGACAGAAATCATATTCCAGTGCATTTTTATCTGGAGTAGCAGTATTTGTAACTCCATATGAGATAACATACTGTTGCTTATAACAGAAAGACAAAGGCTTCCTGCTGTTATCGTTCATGAAAACCTTCAATATTCAGTTTACGGACCTCATTAGCAAATATGGTGGCGTAAGAACTGAAGTAAAACCAGTCAAAACGTTTCAATCAAACGAAAGCATCTATAAACCATCTGAGGTAAACAATTCAATTTAGTTTCGTAACATTTAATGGCTTGATAAGTGTAACATTATCCTACGAGATCCTTCAAAGTGCAGTGTTACTTTGCATACTGAGTCTGTTCTTTCAGTCCTGAGATTTAATCCACATTCTTATGTAAACCATCTCAAATCTTTTTCTTTTTACTATGAGGGAGGATTTTTCCTTTTCCTTGAGTTGTAAAACCCAATAGAAAAATAAGGCCCGTCCCTCCAACTCCTTAAAAGCAATAAAAAAATGTCCATCATTGAACCATCACTCATGTAAACATAGACCTTCATTAACACGGTGCAGTTCTCACTTTATCAAGGGAATAAGTTTGATTGTATCAGTTCTTTACAGAAGCATCATGGTCCTCTGGTGTAACTCAAGGTATAAACAACATTAATCTCGTCAAAGGCAGAATATTAAGTTGCAAAGAGGGAAAATGGGACAATGTTGTCAATGAACAGTCAAATATGCACACCTATGTTACTCAAGTCACTATAATCATCAATAAAAACAGTCCTATAGCTGTTGGTTTAAAAAAAAAGCATCAACGTACATCTCAAAATAAAACAAAGAAAAATCCATTGAAAGCAGCAAAAAAAAGCCATTAGAGGGTCTAGTCTCACTCTCAACCTGAGTCCCAATAGCATTATCTATTTTTTCTTAGATTTTCCCCCACAAATTTTCATCTTTGCAGAACACAATCTCAAATTTGTTGTGCACTTTGGTTCTGGTTGAGCTTTTTAACACAATTTCTACAGCTAACTTGCCAGAAATTAAATACATATACAAAGACTCGAGAGCAAAAGTAACCTCCGGAGAAGTTAGTCCCGTCTAAACACCGCTCACGTCAGCCCGATGATGAGACCTCTTAGTACCTCTCTTCATTGGGACATCCAACAGCAGACCGTCAATGCGCCAGGTCAGTGTGACTGGAACTCAGGTCCCGCGTCTTCCTTAGACAATTATTTCGTTCCTGTAAGATACAATAAACTGAGCTCAGGAGATCCTGAAGGAAGTGAACGAAAGGCCGCTCAGGGTGAGAGTATTTTACATTATTTAATCCCATTATCAATTCACACATTAAAATTGTATTAGTTGACATTTTGCCTGGACACATTGTTGGGGGCAAAAAAATAAAAGAAAGAGCTGTTTTAACTGTTCAGCTAATACAAGTTTAACATATTGCAAGTCTGGGTGGATGATTGATTGTCCATGTAAATATATTTATGTAAAACGTTCAAACAAACAAAAACTTTTTTGTATTAAAAATCACTGAACAAAAATAGTTAAATTCAGTGTCATTTTAAAGGAAAGATTCTCTAAATGAACAAACATCATTACTGCAACTCCCCATGGGGCATTTGAATGGCATGGTTCTCTCATGACAGTAAATTATGACATTTAACGTTACTGTCATGAGAGAACCATGCCATTCTGAATGTAGTGTCTGGATTCCATTCACAATATATACCAGCTATAAAGTTCATTCCTCATCAAATGTACTTACTTGGACAGTATACAATGTCGAACACACCTGAGGTTTAGTTAACAACTCTGTAAACAATGATTTGCTACTTGCTAATGCTAGTTGGTGACAGGTGGTATTAGGGGGAGGGTCATTCACATTCTAGAAAGCATTTGATTGGACAAAAAGCTGGATATGCCCATGAATACAAATTGAGAAATTTTTCTGATGCATTTTATAACTATCCAAAATGTAACAAAAAAATGTAAGAGTATTAGCATATAGATAGCTGAAAAGCTAACGTGGACAAAACAAACAAACAAACAAAAACACTTTCATTTAATTTCACTGGAAGTCCTTAAAGACTGTATAGTGACATTTATGATTTGACTGTATTCAGACAAATAGCTGGATAAAAAGACCCCAAAAAAGATCATGTGAAATACTAGTGTTAAGGTGTCTATATGAAATCTCTTTAGATATTATAAATACACTGAACAATGCATTAGCCGAACGTCAGGATTGTTTCCTAACAAAAAAGTGTTTATTTTCTAACCCAAGACCCCATCAGTGGTTATTGGGGATTTTAGCAAACACAATCAGATGTGTTAGTCTGTGATCACTGAGATCTCACACACACACACACACAGTTAATTCATGTGTGTTAATATGGTAATGAAAGAGCTGTGGGTGTGTTGATAATAGATGCTCCCAAAAAACAGAGTTCAAGAGTATGAGACTGAAAGACAGTAAAGTGCAAAGACAGTAAAGACAGATTGTCCAGAAATAAATAAAGAGAGCAGGAGGAATTGAGAGAAACCGAGGAGAAAGATGTCAGGAGAGAGAAAGAGCAGAAAAGAAAGATGTCGTCTTACTTTGAGTTCTCCCACAGGAATATCCGGCTGGTTGAGAACTCCAAGAGAGCTGGCCCTCTTCATGCTGCATCCGAGAGAGCCACATGCAAGCACGTCAGTTAGGTCAAAGGGCAGGTGTGAGGGGTCACGGAGGGATGGGAATGTGTGGGTTAAAACATGTAAAAGCAATCACTCAATGATGTTACTTTATTACTACGTGGATTTAGATAAAAACACCACAGTGGAAAAGCATGCAATGACATAATGGCCATGTACACACTGCAGCTAAATGTGGTTGTCAATTAGTGCTTAATCCTGTTTTGTACACACAGCGTTTCATAATTTACAGGAGTGACAATCGCATCCTACAAACAAATTAATAATGAATCTGGTGTATAGTACAGGTCAGAGCTCTAAGTTGTTTATGTTCATTATTATTGTAATATTTTGTGCTTTGAGACGTATGTAGTTTAACCGGTCTCTTGTCGCTTTGCTGACTCTGCTGTGTGTGTTCATGTGTTTTGAAGGAGGCGTTGCTTTGGAGACGCTCTGAAGGTAGGGTGGGATCTCATGCTTTCAAAGCTAACTTGCTATTGCTAGCCTCTCCGAAATACACCTACCCTACTTTTAATCACAAATAGCAAACACTCCAGATGGCAGAATGTTGCTGTGGTTATCACGTCAATCATCGCAAATTTGGGAGAGTCGTGTTCTGTACACACACACAAAACTATAATTTGGGGTATTTAAATGTCACTCCTATAACTTTACAGTGTGTACGTGGCCAGTGTTACGTTAGTCATCTGCCTAACTTTTTTTAATGATCTAATGTTTTTTGACACTTCTCTCATTACTCACAGATATAAATATTCTCATAATAATGATAATAATAATTACTGCTGAGGTATTTCAGTCAAATCCTGATTGTTCGCTCAGTATTTACAAATAAAGTCTGTATTTACTCACCCTCCTGTTTTTTTCAAACCTGTATGCTTCTATTTTTCATATTCAAATTCATAAATGGTGAATAAAAGTATTACACCAATTTTGACATTGATGCCAACATGCAATTGGTTTTCGCATATATTGTAACTGAATACGACACCAGTTTGAATTTGAAGGCTGCAAAAATGAGAAAGACTTTGGAAACAATTACCTAAATTTTTCACACAAAACTGTTGTTTGAATTTAAAATACTTGCAACGAGTCATTTGGACCACTTTGAGTTATTTTATATATTTTGTGTTGGTGTTCAGTCAGGTTTGGAAAGATGAGGGTGAGTAAATGATGACAAAATGTTCATTTAAAAAAATATCATTACCGAAAAGGGTGATTTCTATAACAAACATTGCACACAATTATATACACTAAACAAACAGACACCAAAAAGGAGCTACAACAGACCCTTTTCACATTTCTGGGGTTTTCAGAAGCAGAAGTCAAACTTCTGTAGTAATGAATGGAAAATACAAGAAAATTATAGCATTCAAATTTGCCGTCAACTCCCTCAGCACCTTTTACTAGTTTTCTGTAATTCAATGCTACAAGTATAGTATAAGTGTATATTAAATTAAAAAAAAAGGAATATATATATATATATATATATATATATACATACACACACACACATGCATAAAGTATATGCACATACATGCATAAAGTAGTCAACATTTGAAATGGATCAAAAAAGTTAATAAAGTTGTCCTTAGACAAGAACCGATATTGTATGTATAATCCACTTCAATGTTGACTACTGTAAAGAAAAACTTGATTTACAATGTTAATTGTGTAAACGCATCACAGTCTGTTAAAAGGGTCTATTGTACAACAGTAAAAATAAGTAGTTTGCCAGGAAGTGTGTAGACAGTAGGTAAGAGAAGATGAAAAGAGAGGTTAACAAAAAACTGGATAACACCGCAGGGACCAAAAGACAGAAAATGGAGGAAACAGGCATGCAGCAGACAGCAAATTTGCATGGAAATGTTTATTCAATTAAACAAATGTACAACACAGCACAGAGTAGTAAAAGTCCTCAAATAAAAAATAAAAACAACCAGATCCAAGCAAACACAAAAAGGCATCAAGAAAATCACCAGGCAAAAAGAAGAACCAAGTAATGATAACACACGCCAGAAAATAGTTAAAATGCAAAGAATAAATAAAAACAAATGGCATTTTACAGGGTAAGGAGAGAAAGTTAGTCACATCTGGCAAATCAGATGTTTCAGGAACCCCAGTGAGCCGTCCTGAACACACTGCATCATAATGTCATCCGTCCGTCACGTTAGATGTCAATGTCATTCAGGGTTAAGCAGGTTTATTCATGTGCAAAAAATACAGCCCAGTTAATAAAGCAAGCAAATCCCTTCATCCACTTAAAACTGGGTAGTTAAAGAGACAGACTTGTATACCGGCAGAGGACTTTCCTTCATTATACCGTCATCACAGTGTGCAAAATCACCTGCCATCCTCACATTAAAGAGATAATTCTATGAAACCGGTCCCATAAACCCTCTTAAAAGGAAAAGCTTTTTTTTTTTGGTGTCATCCAGTGTTTAGAGTAATTCAGATTGCGACATTCTCTTTAATTCACTTCATGCTCTCCATATTTAGTCTATGACTCCCGATGACATTTGAATTATCTTTAGAATGTCTAGAGACAATTCAGACAGAGATAGAGATTGTAATTCTGTCCCAGTGGGATCCTAAACTGCTCAATCCTGCTCCCCGAGATCTACTTCACTGCAGAGTTTAGTTGAAACTCTATTTCAATCATTTTAATAATGTCTTCCCAAAAGTGTGATTGAGCATTCTCCTGTCCCAGTTTTCAAACCATATAGCCATTCAAGTTGCTATTCCAGTGTATGGTCATGATGTCATGTTCGCCTACCCATTGTTGAGTCCGTAGTGGGAAGGTTTGGGATTTTGGGGGTTTGAAAATAGGGATGGAAGTGGTGATAGTTACCCAGGATTTTTGGGTTCGTTTTCTCGTAAGCCTCCTCCTTTGAGCTTGCGGACCAGTTTCTCACTGCTGCGTCGGATAGAGGCCCGCAGTTTACTAAAGGAACCGCTGCGCTTCAGCGAGCCCGAGCCGTCCTGCCAACAGAGAGGCTGCAGCGTTAAAACCACAGACTTGTTTACATACTGCACATTCGTGAAAGAGGGCACTGACACAAGCTCATCCTCAAACACACTCAAGCACAATAATCACTTACCTGGATCTGGAAATATGCTCCTCGGTTATGTTGGTTTAAATGGGATAGTTCAGCCGAAAAAGAAAATTATGTTATAAATGACTCACCCTCATGTCATTCCAAGTCATTTAGTTATATGACAAACAATATAAAGCAATCATGTCCATTACCTTTATGAACTTTTTAAAGCTTTGAGCGTTCAATGGATGGACAAAAATGTCCTAAAGATGAACAAATGTCTTTTTTAGTTTGGACTGACATAAGGGTGAGCAAATTTCATGACAATTTTCATTTTTGGGTGAACTAACCTTATAAAGTTACTTACAAAAATATGACCATATTTGAATTATATAACCTTTCATTACAAATAAGATTATATTTGCTGGTCAGGACAAATTCCAAAGCCAAACACATTCAACATGTCGTTCCATATATATATATTTATAAACAATAAATATCCGTTATATATATTTAATTATAAACAAGCAAGTACCACTTTGACGCTTCAAAAAGTTCATAAAGAAATCGTAAAACTAATCCGTATGAATTGAACGGTTTAGTCCAAATTTTCTGAAGAGACTCGCTTGTGATCGCTTTATGAACCTTTTTAAAGCATTAAAGTGGCAGTTACGTAGCGGTCAATGGAGGGACAGAAAGCTCTCAGATTTCATCAACAATATCTTCAATGTGTTCCGAAAATGAACGAAAGTCTTACGGGTTTGGAACGACATGAGGTCATTTTGGGTGAACTAACCCTTTAAACTAAAACTTCCATTTCTAAATCTCTTAATTATGGCTTAAACATGACAACCAGTTCATTTATTGTTAATTTAATCTTTTTAGAAAGAAAAGATCTTTATTTATTGTATAAATAATTATCACGTTCTACTCCCAAAAAATATTTACTACTATTTCTTAATGACTCTCCATTACCTTTTCCAGTTATTCATGAGTGCTAGATAAGAATGATTAAACATTATGAAATAATTATTTTTAAATAATTATAGAGCTGTATACAGACTGCACTCACAAAAATGTTTTTTAGAGCTGAGCATTACTAGTAATATATAGAAATAAAATAATTCCTTTAAGTTCCCAGGTTTGAAATCTTCCCATGAACTTATAAACCCTGTAATATTCCGTAGGCCGCGATATAGTTTGTCCTCCGATCTTTACCACAGTCTGCTCTGCTGCAGTCTCTTCTGCTGCGACCCCTCACCTTTGACCCCCTGAACCTGGCTATTCATCCAGGGGCTTGCAAAAGCGACAAGGGGGTGATGGAGGTGGAGGAGGAGGAGAGGTTTGAAGAAGATGCAACACTGAGCCAGAAAAAACATGACCACCACCTCCATTAAAAAGACAAGTCAGCCACAACACATCCAACTCACACACACCAACAATCAGGTTTAAACATTTCACCGGAAAAACACACAAATGCTTTCAAAAAGAGATAAAGAGAAGGAGAACACAAGCAGAGGCTGTGGTCAGCAAAGTCAGTTTTATTTAGTTATGAAAGACACAAGATGCAGCAACACACCAGAGAACATGTTAGTAGAAGAAAGAAAACAAGAGCATCAGATTCTACAGACATGCTTCTATTCATCTAATCCTTCTCATCTACCCATCTGCCTTCGCTAGTGTTCTACTATATACAATGGTCTCTGAATAATGAACAGTATGAAATGGTTTGAAAAAGTGTGTGCTGGTCTATACAAATGCTGAACAACACAACCATGCCACATTAATGCACTGTACAGGAAGTGTGAGCATTACAGGGCTCACTTTCGGACACAGCAGATCAAAGTTCAAATGGCTCCCAGCACTACAAGACATTGAGGGGAACCAATGAGAAACAAGAGAACTGAGCGTCACAGGCCTTGCATCTTAGATCAATGTTAGCGTCAATACGAGAGAAGCTCATATACAGCATTTCTGGCATAATGGTGATTAGAACGTACAATTTCGACTCATCCCTCTGTTTATTGATTTATTTTTATATATTATTTTGTTATATCATTTTAAGGTCTTTAAGATTTCATTTAGCTTTTTTATTAGCACTGCCCTGAATAAGCTATTCCACATAAGAAATGTTTCCATATACATTTCACAAGACAAAATAATAGCTAAATAAAAAGTTATTTAAAAAAATATATATTATAAATTATATAAATACATGTCCAAAGGTCTACACAATTATACAGAATAAAATTTAATTTATTTTAAACTTTCAGGAAGCTTGACAAATTACTGTTATTATAAATTTTCTTTTCTTTTTTTTTGAGGAATGAGATTAAGTTATTTTATATTAACATTATGCCAAAAATGCTTTTGAGTTTAACTTATTATTGAACACAGAATATTGTTTTTATGGAGAATATATCTTAAATGTACAGCATTGGCATTAATTAGAGTTGGTTTTAATTTGTCAAATCGATTAATCTAACAAAAGTTTGTTTATATATACACACATATTATATAAACAAACTTGTATGTAATAGGCCAGCCCTACATTAAATATGATTTCTACTCTAAGGTCTCTTTACACAGCGCTTTTATACATACTTGTAAAAGAGTGCAAGTCATGGACTATTTTTGACAGATATGATCACTATGAACAAAGATTCCCTTTATGTTCAATGGAGAAAATGACAGAAAATAGATTCAGAGGGTGAGTAAATAATGACAGTATTTTCATTCTTGAGTGAACTATTCCTTAAACACCAAAGCAGCTGTATTAAGATGAAAATTACAATCAGTGTTAAAAAGGGAAAGGAAAATGGAGGATAGTCCCTCTGGAGTATTTGAGCAGGAAAACAGGGAGTCTTTACTAAGAGAGAGATTTATACAGCAGGAGACTCTGAGATGAAGCTCTAAAGGAAGTTAATTAGAGACACAGACATAGTGGCAGCTTACATTCCAGATGAACAGACAAACAGTTAAAGAGATTGACGGACAAGAAGAGACCTCTCTACAGACATATTACAGACTGACAGATTATTATAGTGCTGCAAGATAGAAGAGAGACTTAGTTCAGCTTTGACAAGAAGGAAAGGCCAAGGAACTTGGCCTGGTCGGGTCTGCTTTAGCCCACTTATGCCCACAGGAGGAGGAGGAGAAGGAAAGGTGCCGTTCGGAGAGAGGAGACGAAAAACATCAAAGCTGGAGAGGGGGGGTGAGGAGGGCATCCATCATGCAGAAGGTAAGTTCAACAACCACAACAAGGCACCTGGAGTTACACCTGCCAACCACACGAGAAAGAGAGAGAGAGAAAGAGAGAGCAATGCAAGAGGAGGCAGAATAAGTACACAAGGAGAAGAGAGAGGTTATAGAGAAAGAGGAACAGAGACAAAATGTTATATTATTAGGGAGACTGAAATTGAAAGTGCAGACAATGAAAAGAGACAGATGAAAAAGCAAGAGATATAGAAAGTGAAACACAAAATGTTAAAATGGCAGTAAGGCCTGCAACATACTGTACACAAGCAAATGCTCAAATTGTGCCAATGTAACCCCTCCGGTTCTACTCGCTAGCCTCCGTTACACTGACCCCCCCAAACCACACTGCCATTCGGGTCACGGCACCAATGTAACCCCTCTGGTTCTACTTGCACCGCTCCGAGCAGGATTCGAATGGGCATTTCCAGTATGGTAGGCAGGAGCGCTAACAAGGACGCTAAAGATCACAGCATCTAGCGTCAGTTGCTAGTGCGCCTCGAGGCCAGGGGAGTGAGGATAACTCGCACTCGCTGTTCTCCATTACGCCAGTACACACTTCTTTTCTCTCTGCATTATCAGAGATGCCACAAGGGGCGCTATAGCATTAGAGAAAAATGTTTCTTCTATAGTCAGTGCACTCTTTCAGGTCAGCTACTGTCATGAAGTAATAGTTTGAGTAGAATATTTGTGAGGAGAGTTTAATATGAGCGAATACTTCTCGGAAAAACAACAAGTAATGTCCAAAATTCAGCAGTTCGAACAGAGTTCTGCAGGAATTAGTCTTAAAGGGGTCCTGTTGTGATCATATACAGGTTCAAAATTTGTTTATGGGGTCTTCTAGAAACACGTTTACATCATAGTCAAAAAGAACCTTTGCAAGCACGACTTGAGCTGGGATGAAAAAAACAGCGTCTCTTGGACATGACGACAACACACTACTAATGCAACTTAACCAGGCCTCGTCCTTTCTCTTTTTTTTTTATGCCTTGGGTGGGAATTATGTAAATGAGGATTATTGTGATATGTTCCCGTACGAAAACTCAAGGCTACAATCAAGGGCATTTCAGGGAGTTCAGAAACAGTGCACACTGATATGGAGTATAACTCCCTTTGGAGTGGACTTTGTGCTTTGTAAATTTGCAGACATTTTTCATGATCAAACAGCAACATTACACACAGATTTTTTTTTTGAACATGTAAAAAATCATATTGGGACTTTTTTAAAACCTAGAAACGAGTTAGTATTTTTGCACTTACGGTTGCTGAAGTCCTAAAGTCAATGGGATTTTTGAATAGGTTTTTGGTTAAATATTTAACACAGGATATGTTCGCGTTTTATTCTACGACAAAAAATCAGCTTTTACAGCCTCGTTGTGTTTATGTTGTTGGAAGCTTAGTGGTGGTGACGTTGAAGTTCGTATATAGCCAGTCTTTTTTTTTTTTTACTTCTGGTGATTGCATTTCGATTTTAAAACACAATGAAAGTTTTGTTCATTTATGAAGGTTGTCTTGATGGACAATGTGTAAGAATCATAAACTTTGGTTTCGCCACAGAGCTTATTTTCAGCAATAATCCAAAACCCAATGGAAAAATATCCTATTGGCTTTTTGTCGAGTGAACAAGGGTGATGCTAACTTCTGATTCTAACAACGTTTACAAGGTACCAGGTTGATGAATACGCTTTTGAGAATCAAATCATCAATGTATTTACCAGGTTTTTGGCATTGGTCTATATTCAAATGTCATTACTATCACACAAACGTGACCGTGCATGAGTAAAGTCAAGAGGGAACATGTAAATGGATTGCGTTAATAATATACAGTACTCCTTAGAAGAACAACAGCAACTCACAGAGGCATAAACAAAAGCAAACAAATATTGTGCCACTGTGATCACACATGGGATCATGTGCTTGTTTCATGTAAAATGGCTGATTGAAATAAATTCAGCATAGTAGTCTTGTTTAGAGGCCAAAGCCACAGGCACTTTTCCATGACTCTATTCCTAGAACCCTGAGCAAGGTCTAAAAATGGCACACTATCAACCCTGAGGTCCTATTGATTTGTGCAAACTTATACATTATGGACCTCAGATTTGACTGGGAGAGGGATATGAATAGATGAGGACAATAACACAAAAATGGACTGCCAAGAGGTAGAAAGCCAGAGGATACTTTAAGTGTGCAAACAAACACACATTCACAAATAGGATTAGAGCATGCATTCAATGAGACAAATCAGAAAAACACACCAGGAGTACAGAACACACAGCCCACGCCAACATGTACGTGAATGTAAGACCTTGCTGATTTTATGCTACGTGAGTGCCTGTATGTGTAAGGAAAACAAATGCATGTTTGAGAAAGATTTACAATATAACAGTACAGTATATAGTGAAGTACTGAGCCGTGCGTGCGAGAGAAAGAGACAAGGACATATAAGCAAGAAAGACAGGGAAGGGAAATTCAGGTGAATGAGATCACAGCCAAACCAGCTCGATGAATCTGATAGGAGCCTCCCACAATCTGAATTGGGGGGTGGGTTCTCGTCAGGGGGGATTCTGATTGGTTGTCTTGGAGCTATGGTTACTGTTGCTATGGCAGCATAAAAGTTGTGACTCAGAATTGCAGAGAGACTACAGCAGAGGTGTGATGATCAAAACAGCAGCTACGAAACATCTGCCTTACAGAAGAGAAGCAGTTCATATTCATCTAACGCTAAGCTACAGAGAGGAAGATAATGAATGAATGAGTTCTGTTTAGATTTATGATGATTTGGATCATTCATTAAACTCGTGGAACATTTTTAAACAATTCATTGTGTCTGGCACATAAGAAATTCTGTTAATTTAAGGATTGAGTGTGTTTAAAAGACAAGCTGTGATTTAAACTGCAAATGCATGAGATTTATTTCAATAATAATGCAACCCACCTGCTTAGCTATTACCGCAGGTACATCAATATTTAAAGTTTTTACTCTTGTTTAAAGACATATTTTTCTTTTATATACATATATTTTATAAAACACAATAATAAAAGACGAAAATAATTAGCTGACATAAATGAAAAGGTATCAAACATTAATACTCTTGAATATATCAAATGTGTATGAATACACTACCACTTAAATGTCTGGACAACTCTTATTTAAATAATAATAATAATAATAATGGTTATTATTATTAATACTAGAATATATTACATTTAATACTATCATTAAAATAATTGTATAAAATTGAATCCTAATCATTATTATTGCTATTATTATATATAAAATAACATTATTATAATTAACATCTAAATGCATCTACAACTTCAAGCATTTCAGTATAAGACTAAATCAAAAAACATTTTTTTTTAATCATACAGAAATTCAGTCAAGTGTGTCCAAACGTTTGACTGGTAGTGTATTATGTATAAAGAATGTGTACTAAATATAAACAGTATGTATAAAACAATCTCTGCAGTCAATGAATATAATTGAGTTAATTCATGGTTGAAAGGGTTAATAGGGTTTCAAGTCAGGCCACTATAAAGCACTACAGGCTACAGAATATGACTACAACGATGTATGGAGTCAGAAAGTATAAAAAGAGTAAATCCAATCCAACACTATATGCAAATTCCACACGCTGCTCTTTGAGAGCATTAATGCTGAACTGACTTAGGTTACGTTCATACTTTTCATTCTTAACTCCATACAAGCCACTGTAATAATATAATTAGCTTCATCTGATTTCAGGTTTGATGTTCCGGTCTTAAATAGAGTTTGATCAATGCACTGGCACACATCCGAATGCATTATTCTTCATGTGATTCATTCTGGATGTGAGGTGGGGTGGATGTATGTGGGAATTATTGTGTCTTGTCAGGTCAGAATTACATGCCGCCCTACATCACTATCCTCTCACTGTATATTTATGCCAGCCAGGACTCAGAGACCTGTGAGATATTGTAGTGTGTGTGTGTGTGTGGGCCTGGGCGGTGTGTACTGTACTTACCCCGTTCCACTCCACGCTCATACTCACTTCCTCTCCTCCGTCAGGGCCGCTTTCGTACTTCACCGTGTCAGAGGTCAGGCTCTCACGGCTCCGCTGCTTCTCTCGTACTTCAGGGTCTCCCAGCACCTCCGCCACACGCTGCTTATGTGTCGTGTCCAGGCCCTGCAGGAAGACAGACAACACACAATTAAAAAATATGGTCTGATCAAAACAATCAAATTTTCATCAGGTTTGACCTACAACCTATCTACCCATTTATAGAAATTTATAGTGACTTTGTATTCTAGAAAAAATTTCTTTTTCTTTTTTGGTCCTTCTAGGAGGTTGTCATTGTCAGTATAAATCAATGCAGTTTGAACGTTCTTAATTATAATTACCTTATATATTTCACACATTTCGTTTTATTTACTTAGATATTTTATGATAAATAAATTATGATTTTTTTTTTTTAGAATAAAATAAAATAAAGTATATATGTATATACACACACACATAATATTAAAATATTATATATATATATATATATATATATATATATATATATATATATATATATATATAAAAAGAGTAAACTATATACACACCCACACCCAATATATTAATATAACAAATTTTATACGCACTTGCACTGTAAATTCATCTCAAATCTGACGACACATACACATTTATAATATGGTTCGTTG
This sequence comes from Phoxinus phoxinus, assembly GCF_949152265.1. Lineage (NCBI taxonomy): Eukaryota > Metazoa > Chordata > Actinopteri > Cypriniformes > Leuciscidae > Phoxinus > Phoxinus phoxinus. The sequence continues at coordinate 7,005,465 of NC_136889.1, read as the reverse complement.
AAAATATGCGTAAAACAGAGAGTTAGGTTAATGTATGTTTTAGTCGATGGCTTCTCCCAAACTTTGTTCAATGCGAGTGCCGTATGCTCTAATATGACCAAGCTAAACCATTACAAGACCTTAATAAAAAGTGAGTGACAGCTGGCCCGTTTGTATTGCACCAACAGACCACATACATACACACCTGTTTTCTGGAGCGCAAAGCCGCCTCCTCCAGGGTCTCTGCAGCCTCAAACTTGCCCTGTCTCTTGTAGAGAGCGCCAAGATTCTTCAGTGTGGTCGTCACAGTGGGGCTGCAGGCGGCAGAAGTCAGACAGGAAAACATTTCATTGTGATGCTGCAGAAGTAAGACTGTAAAATCTTGAGGCTAAGCAAATCGTGTATACTTGTATCAATGCATGCAACAGATGAGGGAATATCTGACCTGTCTACTTTACAGGCCTTGTACCAGCCACCATACTCTCCAAACGGAGAGCCATCCTTCTGCTTGCCCTGAAACACAGAAAGCGTTTAGAAGCGTGCTCTCAAAAACGCTGAAAGTACCATCTGGACAATACTGATATTCAACATTAAAACATACTCTAGTATAAACATTACTCTCGTCCTGTGACCCTTGACCTGTTCTCACCTTGCTCTGTTCTTCTCTCTCCTCTGCATGCATCCAGATGGGTTTATTCTCATCTGTAGGGGGAAACAAAGGGCATAAAAACAACATCCGTTTAAGCCCAAACACACATGCCTAGCTATTAAGTTCAATATAATGAGTGATGGTGTTTCTAGTGCCTGGGGAGACCAGTGAGCTCACTGACAGAAACAGTGGGAGATTTTAGCCTACAAATGAGCTCTTGGTTAGTTAGAGCTTCACAATTAATCAACATGTCTTCCTGCCAGTGTGTGTGTGTGTGTGTGTAAGAGCATGTAAGAGAAGGAAAGAAGATGCATAAACCATTAAGTGCATAAACCACTAAGACTAGTCTTACTAGTCCTCAATTGTTTTTTCTTTCATAATGTCAGTTATATAAAAACATAGATTGGCCTAATTTGATACCGAAAAGTAAGGCGAACTGCCCCTTGACTCACAACTAGTGGTTCATACTAGTTCTTAAGACACTGTCTTAGTATTATGGCTATGTTTATGCAACTTTCCCCAGAACTAGAGTAACAAAAAGAAGTTTGAAGTTTGAAAGTGTGTGTGAATAAGTGACTCCAAACGTGTGCAACCATTTGGACTGGATGATATAAATATTATCTTGATATATTTCAGACACTGAAATTGATCAATACATTTACCAATATTTACATAAATTTATAATTAAAATATTTTAATACATACTACTTTTCATAAGTTTGAGGTCAGTAAGAAAGAATGCATTAAATTGATCAAAAGTGACAGTAAAAAACATTTATAATCTTACAAAATATCTGTCAAATAAATCTGCCAAATATTGCCATTTTCACAAAGAGCATTTTATATCGCCAGCAAAATCATAACAAATATATAATGAATAAATAACATATCCTTCAGCCCTTAGGAGCATGTTAAGCTTCACTTTGAATTCTGCAAAATTCCAGTGTGGTAAGCTGTGTCGCTGCTGCTGACTGTATAAAACATGCTTAGAAAGTTTGTGAGGCTTATTTTTAAGTAGAATAGTGTTGAGCATATTTTAACATTCCATAGAGAACAATGCAAAAAGATATTCTAAAAAATGCTTGGGTCAGGAAAAACACATACCATCTACAGAGCCAAATTCTCTCTCATGGGCTCTGGTCAGGATCTCCTTATATAGGGTCTCGGCCTGCTTAAATTTCCCCTGTTTCAGGTAGCATGAAGCCTGAGAAAGAGAGAGAAATGAAAGTAACAGGGATGTACTTATTTGTATCTATTTTCTAGATTACATTTGACCAAGTTTATTGACTATATTATGTGCAGGAAAAAAGTTAAACCCTACAATACGATAAATACACTAATTTATTTCTACATACATCGACCTTTGGTGCTTGTGCTTGATTGCAGTTTGTTCAATAATTGTCTGATAAATATCAATGGCTGATATACAGAACATCTTATCATAGCTGCCATAAACCCTAAACAACGTCTGCTGAATACAGAGCCCCTAAAGGGACATGGTGATGGGAAAAATATATTTCAATCCTTTTTGCGCTAACTCGCTAAAGTTTTGCAATCCTTTGAGAAACTTTGCGTTCGTTCACAAGACCTTTGCCTTCCCTTGCAAAACTTTCGCATTTCCAAGAGAAACTGTTCACTCTCAAAACTAGGGCTGCCCCCTAAACGCTAGTCAACTAAACGCTAGTCGACCAAAATGTATATTAGTCGGTTAGTCGCAAGAAAAAAAACACCACAGGAAGTAGGAAAGTAATGCAGACCAGGCAGAAAATCCAAACATTCGCATATCATCCATCGACCTCAAATATGCCTTATTATTTGAAACATGCAAGTAAGTAGTAGCAACTTTACTTGGCCGCTTGGTCTAACGTTAACCTAGATAAATGTGCACTATTATTAGGCGCATATATCCGGGCGTTTGTGCAGACTGTGGAAGCTAAAGTATAGCGCACTTAAAGCATGACATGGAGGCGCCGGCGCGATCACCTGCATTTTTTTCCTGACAGTGGAAATAACTTACAATACTGTTTTTGGTCACACAGATAAAAGTAATACATCATTTGAAACTGTAAAAAAACTATATATTTGTATAAACTCACAATAACAATAAAACGTGCTTTTGTAAAATAAATGTGCTTTCTGCCGTCTCCGTCTCTGTGAACTTCAGCGCGTCACAAAAGTGAACCTAAACGAAGTGCTTTGCACTCAAAACCTTTGCATTCCCCCGAGAAAAGTTTGTGTTCTTTGAGAGGGAACACAAAGTTTCACGGGGAAACGCAAATCTTTTGTGAGAAAACGCGAAAGCACTGACATCCTTTTTCCTCCCATCTCATTTTTATTTTTCCTTCACCATGTCCCTTTGGGGGCTCTGTAGCTCAAAGATGTTTCAGTCTGAGCATGCCTATTTACTCTAAAAGCTTCTTCCATTACACTGATAGCGTAATGAGCCATATCTCATGTGTATAATTTGCTGAGACGACAGAAATCCTGCTGTATAAACACTGCAGACACCACACCATATGGATACATTTCTTAATGTTAATTAAAAAGACTGACCAGACAGAAGATCATTTCAAAATTAATCTGTGTTATTCAAAAATTTGATTGCAAAGTTAATCCATTATTTATTTATGACAAATGTATACTGGAGGTTTTGCTTTTCTCTAAACATGCTCACCATAAATGGAGGTCTGTTTGCTAGTTAAATGAATGGGGAGTGTGAAGTGGGAGTGTGAATTGTGTGTGTGTTTGTACCAGGTTGTTTTTGGTCTTGGCCACATTGGGGTCGTCAGGGCCCAGTTTGGTCTGGTAGATCTCCAGGGCTCTCTGGTAGTAGTACTCCACCTCTTCATACTTGCCTTGGTTCTGACACAGCAAGGCCAGATTATTCAGCTGCTTAGCAACATCAGGGTGGTCCTTCCCCAGCACCTGACACACAAACACAAACATAGCCCATGTTATTCAGCTGCCTTATCTGTGTTAGATCCTCACCTACAGAGAGGGGATGACCTGGTTATTCATCTTAATGCTTACTATGGTGGCTGTAGGAATGGTACCAATTACCAGTTAAAATAGCCCCCCTTAAGAGCTGTTTACACAGAACACATTAGGGCATCAAAGTTGTGTTGGATTTTCTCCTTAGCATAAAAGTTAAGAGACCCATCTATCACTGTTTTCCATGTTCGTAGAGTTAGTTTCTGGAGTAAATATAGGCTATAATTTGTGTGTTTACATAGTTTTTTTCAAAAATGGCGGGTGCTGGTGTTTCGTGTGTGTTCGGCCAATCAGTGTACACTAACGTCACTGATAATTCTTATAGTGCTGGTTTAGACCCTGCTCTGAGGTAGGAGCTAAATTAGTTCGTCCTAAGGGAGTTCCTAGAACTAGTTCTGCAAACACTCCAAAATCCGGGTACTTCTGCCAATAGTTCTAGGAACTACGAAAAGGTTCCTCCTTTACGAAAAGGAAAGCCCCTATTTTTGCAGTCCTATTGCACTTCTTTTCCATTATTTTTCTATGTAAACATAAAAGTGTTTGACATTGTATTTATACTTTTTGCAATGTCTTGCACATGACATGGGGTTCTAAAAGTAGTTAAACTATCACACAGAACGCGTTTTAGTGGTTAAAACAGGTCACAGTGTAACTGTGTTCTGGAGTTCTAGAAATGCATTTTTTAAAGTTTAACTTTGAACTGGAGTGCTTATAGAATGCAGTGTCAGACACGAGATTCTGCAAAAGATGTGAGACACGAGCGCAATGGTCAAACATTTACAAAGAAAAACAATGGAAATGCACGGCAGTGAAATGCAAAAACACATTCTGTGTGAACAGACCCTTTCTAAAGCTTGCAAATTTTTTCCACTTCCACATTTTCCCCAATGTCTCACCTTTTTGCATTCCACTGTGCTCCTTTTACATTGTTATTCTATGTGAGCATGATGGATGTGTTTGAACGTCGGTGCGACAACAAATTTTCGACTGTAAACTGATGCAACTTTTGACACAAAGGACAAATGAGTTTGCAACGTTTGCTTTGTCGCCTCTAGACTGCCCTCAGATTCACCAGTACAATTGTGGGTAATTAAGAGGAAACACAGAGTGTCAAAATATTAACTTCTGACAGTATGGAGCTGAACAAGTTAAGACGCCACTTAGAGACTTCACATCATGAAGACAAAGAGAAGCCAGTTGAAGTTGTAGTACTGTATTAATTATAATGTTTCAAATAAATACAAGCAAGGTCATGTCGGAGTGTGTCTTAATATGGGGGGTAGGGGCTTGAAAATATTTTTCTCTACAAAAAAAAAAATGGGCCCGGCAAAAAAAAGTTTAGGAACCAGAGATTTACATATTGCATGCAAATGACCTGAACCAGTCTGAAAAACAAAAGGTCCTTTGCCAACTGGTTCGCCGCTTGTTCCCTCAAGATTTTCCTATGGGGTTTTTCAATTTATGAGTAAAATAAAGACTGTGGTAAACATAACTCAACGATACTTTGTGTGCAGTGTACGTTGTAGAACAAAATTCACTCACATCACATTCACATCCCAATCCGTCTCATCTAGTTACTTATTAAAAACGTATTTGTTTTTACGTGTACGTGTTTTCAAAAATTCACGCTTTCGCTATGGGTTTGTGTAATTTTGGGTTTGTTGTAGACCAAACCGACGAAGTATTGTCAAGTTATGTTTACCACAGGCTTTATTTTACACATAAATCGAAACCCCCATAGGAAAATCTCAAAGAAACTAGCGGCGAATTAGTCTTGCGAGTTCTGATGTCATACATGCACTACTCTATAGATACCATGTGCTTCAGTTATTCTACCATGGTGATTAAAACACCCTAAAAGGCTTTTATAAAACAGTGGCAATAGCAATACTATAAAAGAAACTGATCAATAACATCTTATAAAACAAACTGATCTAATATATAAACTATAATATATAAACAATAGATAAACTACATTGTGATTATATACCATTATATGTACACTACCATTCAAAACTTTGTCGTCTGTTAAAAAAAAGTCTCTGATGTTCACCAAGGTTGCATTAATTTGATCAAAAATACAGTAAAAACAATAATATTCTGAAATGTTATAACAAATATTTTGCAGATGAATTTTCAGCATCATTACTCCAGTCTTTAGTGTCACATGATCCTTCAGAAATCATTCTAATATGCTGATTTGCTGCTCAAGAACATTTCTTATTATCATCAGTGTTGAAAACAGTTGCACTGCCTTTTTTGTGGAAACCATGATAAATAGATAAAAATCTGGATTCTTTGATGAACAGAAAGTTCAAAAGAACAGCATTTATTAGGAACAGAATTATTTTACAATATTATAAATGTTTACCGTCACTTTAATCAATTTAATGCATCCTTGCTGATTAAAAGCATTGATTTCTTTGAATGGCAGTGTAAGATTTTGGTCATGCCGCAATAGAAAGGAAAATATGAAATGTCTGCAGAAGTTAAGCGATGAGATTTTGAATTCAGCAGGTTTTGTCTAAGCTCTTTCTCTCAGCTCTGCATGTGTGAGACGCAGCACTCTGAGTAAGACTCTCAAGACTTGCAGTAAGAGCTTTATCACACAGGCTTAGAAGAACTCTCTTCATAAAGAGATCAAAATAAATCTGTGACGCAGCGGGAGGGAATGGGAATAGAGTATCTAAGAAGCACAACATTTTCATCTGTACGGAGGGTGTGCGGATCCTGCAGGTGTGTTATTCTGCAATGTGCTATTTTTGGATAAGGGGAAAAGAAAAAAGTGTGCACAAACTATGGAAAAATAGTAAGTCTTAAATGGTAAACGGAAATCACAAATTATTTTTAATAGGCAAGGAAAAACTTATAAATATCCTGATGTATTGTAAGATCTCTAAAAAAAGAGGCATGAGTGTGAAACGACTTGAAAAGTTTTAGCCATTAAAAAAGGAGGAATGTTGAAGTAACAGTAGAATAGTATTAAACCCCAATAAAAGAAATAGGGTTTCAGAAGATAAATGTTTCAAGAGTCTTTTCACATCTCTCCTGAGAGCTTCCAAGAACGGATGCTTTATTCTTAAGTCTTTGAAACACACAGGGATGAATGGAGGAGAGGGAGAGGAAGGTGAATGTGAGCTATGGTTTGAGATGCAAAACCGGTAGGAAAAAAATTCAAGATTACATTTACGACGAAGTCATACGCGTGATTCATTCATTTGACCTCTGACCCACCTTCTCTCGGATCTCCAGCGCCCTTTTACACAGAGGTTCTGCTTCCTTGTACTTCCCTCGTTTGCCATAAAGAACGGCCAGGTTGTTCAGAGTGGCAGCCACCTGCATACACAGGAAAACATACATATATATTAACAGATACATTTCTAAATCGTCCAACGATTCAACCAATCAATGATTCTGAATTGGTGCAATCATTTATATAGTTAGTCATGTCATCTTACGGAAAATGATTACTTGCTTGAAATCCGATCAAGGTCAAATTTTCCTAGTGAGGGTAGACTAACACGCATACACCCTGTGCATTGTGACAGACGAGTTCTGATCAACCTTTGATTAAGATATACTTCAGTGTATGTGAGACACATACGTGTGTGACAGACGGCAAGAGTGACAAGAAAAAGAGAAAGGGCAAATAAAAAAATGTTGGCCTTGTGACAATATTAGAGATTTATATTATATTCATATCGCCAGATTTACATATTTATTCTGAAATTGTATTTAAAAAGGGTTGCTTTTTCAATCAGAGGAACCCTTATTCAATCAAAAAGCCATTGTAACCAAATACTAGATTCAAACTGTTTAACAAAAGCACTAAAACCAAGTAAAAAATACATTTAATAACTAGGGCATGTTTTTTTCTGCACTGTTTATTATGAATTAACACCATAATGAATAATATTTAATCATAATGTTTACACAACTTATATTTTATATATTTCAAAATATTGCATATATACACTATATTTATAAATGCATATATATATATATATATATATATATATATATATGCAGACATTTTTGAGTTTTTAAATCTGTTCATTGATACAAAAATATTTAACTGAAATTAATTCACAGATATTAATCAAATCGGCCGATTCTAACAGCAAGTTTAAATCAGAGTTACAAATATTTAAGTAATAAAATAATGTTGTTAACACTCTTGCAAGTTGTGAGACGAGGAAGGATTGTGAAATTCGGAACACAGTCGGAAAAGTACATTAAAATCATTATGATATTCACAATGTTGTTTAATTTTATATCGCCCAGAAAATCATCACAAGTATATCGTGAATAATCAGTATATCATCCAGTTTTAGGAAACAGCCAGGTAGAAGATAAAGAATGAAACGGAAGACAAGATCTATAAGAGGTGTTAAAGCATCTAACCTCTGCAGAGAATTGTGGGACGCTGGTCCTGATGAGAGGGCAAGACATGAGCTTCACATGACAAACTCAATAAACTTCAGCAGTCTGTGCCGCTTATTTCAATACACACACACACAACACAGACAGACTGTAATGTGGAGAGCAGACAGATGACGGCAGGACCGGTTCTTACCGCAGGGTGGTCTTTGCCCAGGGTCTTCTCTCTGATGGCCAATGCATCGTTAAGGAGGCTTGCTGCCTCTTTGTATTTATTCTGGTCCCTGGAGAGCAGAAAACACTTTCACATCAATCTATTGCGACTCGTTGTGCAACAAAGGGCTGTTGCAAAGGTCTTTCTCACAAAAAGCTGTTTCCATGGCAACAGGGTGATGGCACAATAGCCTAATATCCCAACGGCTTGCGAGACGGATATTACCATCGTTTACAAATAAAGATATGGAGGAGGAGGTTCTCAGCCCATTTGTTTAAAGCACTTGTTGATACCATACTGCAGTTTAAGATTAACATTAAAATGAGAGATTCACTAGGCAATTTTTCCACTTAAAGCACTGCTGCATGTTAAGTTGTGATAGAAGAAAGTTTTTTAACATGAATGACACATACACTACAGTTCAAAAGTGTTTTTTTTACGTTTTAAACTCACCAAGGCTGAGTTTATTTGACCGAAAACACTGTAAAAACTTTAATATTGTGAAATGTTATTACAATTTAAAATGTTTTCTATGTTAATCTATATTATAAAATGTAATTTATTCCTGTGATGCAAAGCTGAATTTCCAGCATCATTACTCCAGTCTCGTGTCACATGATCCTTCAGAAATCATTCCAATATGCTGATTTGCTGCTCAAGAAACATTTATTCTTATTATTAACTATGTTGTGCTGCTTAATATTTTTGTGGAAACCGTGATGTATTTTTTCATGATTCTTTGATTAACACAAAATTCAAAAACAGCAATTATTTGAAATGGATTAAATGCATTAGCCTGGGAAAACCCAGACCACTTCCGGCAAATTTAGATTTGCTCTGCAAGTGGGTCTGGCAAAGAGCCCATTGAAACCCATTTCCAATCCGTCGAAATCGCGGCACCAATCAGAAACGTTGGGGCGGGCTTTACACGATGACGACAGAGCAGAGACGGTGACGCAGATTTTGTACATTACAAAGATGGATGCCGCCATGGAACATCACAACATCACTCGTTCGAATCAGCTATCACGTCTGTTTCAAGCGATTTAAAATTGTCATTTTCGTTAACACAAACAGAGAATTGCTGAGAGTCTCGAGATGTTTCTCCGTCGCTCTGCATACGTCATGTCATTCATCGCTCTGATTGGTTTTAGATCTATCCGACGTCCGTTGGTGACGCCCCTGTGGAAATGAATTGTCTATGGAGCTTTGCCAGACCCTAACTCAGTTACAACTGAGAGTGGTCTGGGTTTTCCCAGGCTATGAATGCATGAGTAAAAGTATGAAATTTTAAAAAAGAAAATACTGAGCCCAAACTTTGGAAAGGTAGTGTACATGAATGAGAAGGACTTATGACCAACATGCTTAAAATTGTACATTAAAGTCTTCTGAGCAGACAGTAAACAAATACATATTTCAGAGCTAAAGTTCTTTGCTGACCTGTAAACAAGGGCGAGAATGTTCAGCATGGTGGCTACATCAGGATGATCGTGTCCAGATGTTTTCTCTAGATCCTCCAGAGCCTGTTTGCAGAGAGGAACGGCCACCTCATACCTGCCCTGTGAGGCGTACTGGATCACCAGGTTGTGGAGGGTTCGGAGACGAGCGGGGATCTCGTAACCGCCCTGCTGCGCTGCTGCCACTGCACTGCTGTGAGGAGGCTGGACTGGGGGAAACAAAATTCAGAAAACGTAGTAAAAATCTTTACAAATATCTGCTGTCTATAGCTATGTTCCAATACCTAGTGAGCAAAACTAATGGTGTGCCTCACAGTAGGTGGCAATATTTAAATGCTCACTGCCACTCAAAAATCCTCTCCTGTGGCCTCATGGGATATTAAAGTGTCTATCAAATGTGCACTCGAGAATCTCGGCAGAAGTAGTAGGTCATCCAGGGACTTTTCGCCTACTGTTTTATTCGGACATACTCTTTTGCCGTACTGTTTATCAAATACTATATAGTAGGGAAGTGTTCGATTTCAGAGGCAATGATTGTTTTGGTCTTTGTGCATAAGAAAACGCCAGAATGCACAGTGACAAGCTCAGTGAAAATGGTGGGCGGAGTTGAAAGTCAATATAATACATTCAACATTACAAAGATTAATACAAATAGCGGTAACACTTTTATATTGTCCTTGATAAATATGTACTTACTGTAGTAACGATAAATTATGCATATTTACATGCAACTAACCCTAAACCAAACCCAAATCCTAAAACAAACTATAGTAAGTACATATTGTTGATTAATTTTACTCAGTACTTAAATGTATGATAACACTGCAACAAGTACACCTTCAAATAAAGTGTAACCAAAATAGGTATGATTAAAATCTCACTAAAAAATAAAGTTAGCACTTAATATTAGGTCTTTAACTACAATGTACTTACATAAAAAAACAAATAATTGTTAGGTACAATATACTTATTGTCTTCATGTTGTATTGCAAAACACTTCTGCTGCTACTCTGAGGTGGAATACGGGTAAGATTAGAGAGAGGTTTAGTGGTATGGTTTTATCGAATTTGAATATTTGAAGGATCCGCCAGTATTTCTGCTGTAGTTATGACAAAGCAGCTTGTTTTCAAACTATTCTATTAACAGAAACTGGGAGTGCTGATATTAAAATTAACCTTGATTCAGTAAAAAAAAAAAAAACTGTACATAGTACAAAAAAAAAAAATAGTTACTGAGCGGGAAAAAAGAAATGTGATTCCAATTTAAATCTTGATTTTGTATATTTTTAGCATTTTAGAGTTAGATTATTGTAATACATTAATAATAAATAATACAATTAAATTCATCTTTTTTTTTATTGATTAATTTAAATATTTTTAAGTTATCTTGAGCCTCAACGTAAGTTTGCTAGACTATTGGAATAAGCATTGGATCTCATGAGTGGTCATCAACTGATCAGTCACTTTTATGATTTAATTTCAGAAGCAGCCAATGTAAACGGAAGCAGTCAGTTCACTAGGACGGTTATTCCTGGAACAAAGCCTATATGTTTGCGTTAAGATGGTCAATTATTAGAAGTCAACATGTAGCTTTCCCCTAAAAGCAGAAAAACATGAACCGAGACCCCAGAAAGCACTTCTTCCTAAGACCGTCACATTCAGGCACAAGATCTAAGAGAGCATATTTTCTGAATAGAAACATGCCTCAGACTTAAAAAGACCAAAACAAACTTTAAATTAGCCAACTCAAATAAACTAAGAATTAATCAAAAACATGGCAGAGCAAAATGACAGTGACCGGATTACATCCCCACTACTTCAGGAATGAGGAGAAGAGATTAATGCGATCTTTCTTAGAGCAGATTAATGTCGGTCTCTTTGAACAGCCCTGCTGGAGATCACTTGCTGTAGGGATGCATCACTGACAGTCAAACAGTCGTTTGGCATTCATGTGTCAAAATAAGGGCTAATCTGAGCACGGCAGTGTCAGCCTGCGACATATGAGGCTTTAAACTCCCGTGAGCTGTTGCGCTCTCTGACACATGTCCCGGGCTGAACTTTGATCCTCCTCCACAGTCAACGAGGCAATTATCAGGACAACAGAGAAAGTGGAAGGGCGGAAAGAAAATGCAAGACGGGAAACTGTTTAGCAGAAAATACGGGAAGGAAGAACTGTGGTTCTCTTCTCTTCCCCCAACAATACACTGCTCCTTTTAAGTCTTTCAGAATTGACACTTTTTACATTTTTATTTTGCTAAAAAATACATTAGTGGTAAAATATTTTGATTCAAAAAGAGTAAGCAGAGAATGATTTTAATATTTTTGAGCTTGTAAGCAAATTATATTAAATTTTTGTATCTTTTTTGTACCATTTTCATATTCTGGTTGTACCGTGGTACAGTGCTGGTATCAGATGGTAATACCAGTCTAGGGTGAAGTACAATGGGGTACAAAATACTGAGACCACATTGAAAATCTTGGAATTTAAACCAAATCAATTTAAATTGAACATAAATTGAAAATGTATTTATATTTATACAAATATAAACAAAGATATATTCAGTATATACTACCGTTCAAATGTTTGAGGTCAGTATATATATAAAAAAAAAAAATTAGACCTTTTATTCAGCAAAAGGACACATTGAATTGATCAAGAGTGACAGTAAAGGCGTTTATAATGTGACAAAAAATTTTTTTAGCAGTAATAAAAATTCACAGGAACAAACTATATTTTAAAATAAATAAAAATAGAAAAGTTATTTAAAACTGTAATAATATTTCATAATATTATGTTTTGTTTTACTGCATCTTTGATCAAATAAATGCAGTTCAAAATAAATCTTACCAACCCCAAGCTTTTGAACGGTAGTGTAAAAATTGATTTAAATGTATTTTTAAATATATTGATTATGTTTACTTATATATAATATATTTATAATTTCTAGATCACAATAAAATGTTATCAAATCTGTGGGAAAACAATTTTAACATCTAAAAGAGTCCAAATTAGATGCATTTCTACAAATGGCTTCTGACTTTTAGACCACAACTGTATACAATAAGCCTGAATGGTTCCCCCATTCTTATATCATGGCGTTTCTTCTCTGTGCCCTGTGTTTTACCAGGTCAGAGGTCCAAAGCTGAGTGCTACTGGGGTACTTACTGCCAGGACCCGGTTCATCCTGCTCATCTGGGAAAAGATCATCCAGTGTCTCCCTACTGGAATCAGAGTCCTTATCATCCTGATGAGAGTGAGATGTACAGAGGTGGAGAGAAGTACAGAGTGAGACCAAAGAAAGAATGACACCGAGATAAAGGCTCTATGGTAAATAAGACCAAGTCTCACTGATGGGCTGAGGTCCTGGTCGTATTTCTTGAGCTGGTTCATGAACTCCAGATGTTTCTTCTCCTCCTCCAGCTGGGCCACGCTCTGCTCGCTCTTCTGCAGCCGCTGCTGGGTCCCTGCCAGCTCATCCCTCAGCCACTGGTTCTCCTGACACAGCCTCCGCACCTGGAGAACACGAAAAAAATATGCTTTAGGGCATTTTCACACTAGAGCTTTTAAACTAATTTGTTGGAGCGAATCGCACCATTGACAGCAGCCCAGTTTCAGGGAGTATTTTCTCCTTTATTTTCCCCATAGACATTTAACTTTTTGTTGTTGTTACATTTAATGATATTTCTTGGTAATTGTGTGTAATTTAGTTATTAACCAATTCAACAATTTTAAAAAATTAGATTAAAATCACATTGGCTTGTTGATGTTTGCTTCATGAACCTGACCGTGCGCACTCCACTGATTCGTTCTTCGTATACACAAGTGCCATATGTGTGTGGGGCAAATCCATGAGTCAAAATGTAAAGTGAACCATGCTTCCAATTTTTGCCATCTTCTCTTCCTGAATGGCTATCCTACTGAAGTGGTAAACTGTCAAATGGGAGTATGGGGATGGAATTCAATTTAAGACTAGACTCTGCAATCAAATCAAGTCTGTATACCTATCCACCAATGAACCTGAGAGCAGAGTTAAATTTTTGATGTGGTGCAGTGTGCGTGTGTATGTACCTGTGCTCGAAGCTTCTGTTTCTCAGCCTCCACTGCACTCAGGTGCCCCGACAGAGCCATCATCACCTGCGCCGATCGATAAAAGAAAGACAGAGAGTAGCCATGGTGTTACAAGCAAATTAATTCAAAAAGCATTCACCATTTTATTCCACTTTGGAAGTATTTCCACACTGCACCTGTGCCTCGCTAAGGCCCAGCTCCAGCATTTCCATGGAGCGCTGAATCATGGCTGTCTTCTCCTCAACAGCACGACCCTCCTGGCTCTGTTTGAGGCAGCGCAAGGTCCCCATCAGCCCCTCCAGGATGGCCTGATGTTCTGCACGGAGCGCCTCGAGCCCCTGCATGACCTCTCGTGTCCGACATAGCAGCTCGTCCTGGGACAGCTTCTCGTCTGGGTCCCCCTGCCCCTCCGTCTCCTTCACACACACCACGCTCGACATGTCCTCACGCATCCTACACAGAGATACACAATACAATATGAGAACAGAAGCCTGGAAACATTTCCTGTTAAGGGCAGGGACGAGAGCCTGGGACATTTTACGTTGCTGTCGGGGTTTGACAATAAAGACTGCCTGATGGCCCGGGGTCAGCGCAAACGTCACTCGGGACAGTTGACGGGATTGTCACTTGCCAGATCGGGCCAGTGCTGCATCCCGAAAGTTTATAATTTGCACGTGTTTTTAAGCCTTGCCAGTACAAATATTTAAGCGCAAGAAGACTCGAAAGAGAACTCAATTCAACAGCGCACACAAAACTTCTCACATTATTGAATTGTGCTCTCTTTAACATCTTATTTCGCTTGAACGGACATTCACACAAAATCACATTAAAAAAATGCCAGTCTCGACGAGTATCCTACATAGTCTGTTATATCTTAAGTGAATATAAACAGTTGAGAAATAAAATGCATATGTGACAGTAATGTTAATATTACATTATAAAAATAATAAAACATGTTTTAATGTTAATCAGACAACAATAATCCAAGAAAAAAAAAGAAAGAAAAAAAACACTGCTCTTGACTGAATAACGTTTGTAACTTTAATATGGATTAATCTACATTTAATTTATACAGTGAAGACTATTCAGTGCTATTTTACATTTGATTACTAATTTTCTCTACTTGAAAATTACTGTTAAAACTTAAACACAAAAGCAGTGTTTATTTTATTTGTATGTTTGTTCTATTGTATTTGTGCTATTGCTTGTAATTTGATTATTCTCAGTTTATTACTGAAACTCGTCTTTAACAACATTTGAAATGTATAAGTTAGGCTAGTGGTTTTTGGTGTCACAACCTTATTTATTAAGGTTAAGGGTAAAAAACAACCAAGACTTGGCCCATTTTATTTATTTATTACCTTTTTTTGGCGGGGCCAGTGAAAATTTTGGCAGGGCAAGTAAAAAAATTTAACCACTGACTCAATCGGGCCACTAGAAAAAAATCCTTAGCGTTGAGTCTGATTATGCTTATTTGCCACAGTCGGCCGCTGGTGGAGAAAATGCTGTATATAAAGCTCTTTCTGATTATGTGATGTTAGCCACTTGACAAAATAGCATTGTCTCTGTGGCATGGTACAAACATGTTATTCATGGTAAGAAAATGAGAGATTCAAACAATAAGACTAACCGTGTTGAGCTATATAACAATGATTCGTTTTCTGTTGATAAAGCTATCCAAACAGTTGCTCACCTGTCTAATGAAACACATAATATATTTAAGCGTCTTCTGTGTTTCCATGTTTCTATGGAAGTGAAAAGGATAATCAAGGGTAACACCGAAGGCAATTAAATGAGTCGTCTCTTGCTTGTTTTTGTGTCTTGAAACCCTAAACAAATAATTCAAGTCACTGTAAATTTGAAGTGGTGAAAATATTCCAACATCTCTAGGCAGAAGAATGAATTCCCTAACAACTCCCATAAAACACCATGGGAACTGGACCCAATATGCACAGAGGTTACATGGCAAACTGAACCATACATCTCTGTTTTATTTGCTTTTAATCTAGATTCACTGAGGCAAACTTCCATGTTGTCTTCAACAACTTATGTAACAGGACTAGGAACCTATAGAACGGCTTGCGTGTAGTAAATCAGCTTAGACCACTTGCAAAGCTTTAGACAATGACTGTTTCACTTAACAGTATTCGAGTTGAGGCAATGGACATCAGCGAGAGCGAGATGTTAGCTCAGATTTAACCAAATTAGTTGAGATGGACTACACAGATAACTAGATAACTAGGCAAAACACGCTGCCAATGGTGCTCTGGATGGTTGACAGGGCATTACTATGCAGTTTCTATGGTATTCGAAGACATTAGCATATAGCTGAGTGGCGACTAAACTGTTTTACTGACCCAACCCATCTTTTTTTGCTCATTTTAAAGCAGACCGTATTCTTCCCGCAATCCCTTATCTGCATTAACCCCCAAAGTATACTTCAGCTTTGATGTGAACGCTTAGCATATGTGTGCAGCCTTTAAAAGTGTCTTAGATTTGATGCTCAAACACAGCCTCAACACATGCGCACTAGAAAAATTCGACCTTGCTCAGTGTCTGCACTATTTCTTTCCTGAAGTTATATGACCAATAAAAATGGACAGCCATGTGCAAGTGATTTGAGCGCTCAAAAAAGAAAAAAGCTTCACTAGTGCGCACATGTCGAATGCATTCGTGGTCAATAGAGTATACTTTCAAAGGCTTGCGCTGTGTGGAAAGTGGAAAATCAAGTTTACCCTGGACACATCAAGCTGACGGTCTGCCGTTGGCCCATGTCAGGCCATCATTGACCACACTTTTGGTGTCTGCCTAGTTTTTGCTGTGTTCGTGACCATTGGCACTAATCGGACAACCCGTAGGCAGCTTTTCAGCTCCAACTGAGAGATATCACTCTGATTAGCTGTACAGTTTAGCGAAAAAGTGAACGAAAATAAATACAGAAGTGACGAAAATAAATAAGTCAATAGGGCACACAGTTACGGTTTGTATATTCGCAGTCTTAACTCTTTCGGTTTCCCTTTTTGAATTACAAATACAGACTACTGCCACCTGTTGGTATGGAGAGTTCTTTGATGGGTTTGTTCAAAACACTAATCTTAAGTATGAGCCTTAGCATACACTACTAACACGAAATTCTAAAATAAAAGACACAAATTAAGTTCACTCAGAGGTGCAATGACAACGCAAACCTTCTCCAAGAATTCGAGAGGCTCCTCGCTCTTCCCAGCCTCCCACAGGGACACAAAGCAGCTGTCTTTGCTGTTGCCAAGACACAACTCACCTGGTAAGGCAGATCACAGTTGCTAAGAGAGTAGGTGAGGCACGATGGCGTAAGAGCACTTGGAGTTGTGAAAACCAAAAGAGCAAGAAGAGAGATTCTGAGATTGTTGCCCATTCAAACGCAATACGTCCAGACTACAGTGAAGATGTAGGGAAAACCCATTCATTAGAAATAAACACGTCTCCTCAGATTTCTTTTCTCTCATGAAAACAACAGTACAGTCTCCTCCCTGCAATGCTGATGTAAAGAGGAGGAGGGTCTACGTGCTCATTCTGAGCTTCGGGCCTGTGCTGTATTCCTGTGGGAGGGGAAATAGGAAATGAGACAGCAGAGATTCATGTGACCAATAACGTAGCTCGTCGTCTGTCTGGCATATGACAACCATTGGGCAGGAAAAACCAGTGCATGATGGGAATCAAAGTACTGATGAATCTGCTGCACAGACCAATCTCACAGTTCTTTTCCAACAGGGACCAACCACCGAGACTCTCATCCAACCTAAAAACAGCTGATATAACAATATTTGATATTAAATATTTCATTACTAATATTGACAAACAATTACGTTTGGGTATTATGAATATATCATCAAGTACAAGGCATTTTATTCAGTAGCATAGGAATGCAGCGATATTCATATTCTGGCTGTTACCAATAAACCGGGTTTTGGATTATAAGTACCGGTAATAGCCTAGATTACAGATATTACAATTTTTAACTATTTTCTCTGAATAAATTAAGAGAAAAACACTAAAAAAAACTAAAATCTATTATTTTAAACTCTACAAGTGTACTGTATTTATATGTATGAAAAAATGACATTCATGTGGAGACTTTCTAAATTTCAGGGTGTTAAATTGCAATTGTTAGTATTAGATTATGCAGTAAATCTGTAAGAGTTTCTTTCTTCTGTTGTTGAACACAAAAGAAGATATTTTGAAGAATGCTGTTAACCAAACAGTTTTTCATTTTTGGGTGAACTATCCCTTTAACTTAACATGAAAACTGACTCCTGATATTACCGTTTAGTGTTTACATGCAAAGAAACCTAGACTCTCTCCTAGTTTTCGTCCTATTCTCCATCATGATCTGCATGATTTGTGTTTTCAGATGCATTAAAGAACCAAAAGGTAGCAGAAAGACAGAGGAAGGGCACAGGAAAGGTAATCAAATACACGACAGGGACGGAGATGCAAATTTCATGCTGCTGTTTGAAGTGCAAATGTGTGTTTCGGTGCTTTGTGCTGGGGTTACGCAATCCCTGTTCTGCAGAGCACACAAAATACACATAAATCATAAGGTAACAGATAATCTAATTAGCTTTCAGTAATACTAACGGCACATAAAGGACACAAAGAAGACCGGCAAAGCTGATAAGAGAAGAAAGGACGCACATTCATAAAGTTCCTCTTTTATATCCAAAAACCAAGGGAAGTACAAAAACATCTGCAGCTACTCTGACTTCAGGGAAAAGGTTTTTATTTTAATTATTGGGCAAGATGTCATAATAGACACAAGCAAAGGGAAAATTTCCAGTTTTCCAAACACAAAAGTGCAGTGAGAAGAACAAATCCTCGCAGTATGAGGACAGATAAATGGAAAACGCTGCAGGCCTGCACACCTCCAACTCAATTACAAAAGATAACGATCAGTCCTTTATTACTCAATGTGCAGAGATTGAGACAGAGAACGCTAAAGGTGCAGTAATAAAAGAGGAAGCTGAGGTTTGAACGCGGAGAGCTGAAGAGATTGAGCAGGTTGGGCGAGAGGCTCATTACTCAGAGCTGTTAAGCCGATAGAAACGACTATAGAATGACTCACAACCCTGTCCATCGGGCCAAAACTCTCCTGTGACCTGAGGAAGGGGGAGGGGGGGGCTGAACCTAACGCCTGAAACTATAACAACATCCATGCTGTCGAGTCACAGGAAGAGATATTGCTGACATTACAGGAAGGCCACACACCAAGGGAGAACAAAACAGGACAGAGATTAAAGGAATAGCTAGTTCACCCCAAAATTATTTACTCACTCAAAACCTCCTCTTTGACGTTTCTTCTTTCGTAAAACAGAAAACGGCAATTATACTGCATATATAGAAAGTAGCAATCATAATTATTCTTTAAATGATAAGGAATATCCTAGTCATTACATCACTATAATTAACCCATAAACGCATACCTCTGGTCTTTAGTGACTCGGGACATCATTCACTACACTCCTCCTCCCTTTTTTTAAAGTTAGACATCAACCTTTTTAGTATTCCTCAATCAATTCATTATGAACAATATAAAAAAATATATACATATATTAGGGCCGGGACTTTAACGCGTTAATTAAGATGAATTAATTACACAAAAAATAATGCGTTAAACATTTTTAACGCATTTTAATCGCACTTATTTTTGCACCGTGGAACGTTTCTCACTGGATGAGTTTAGGCGGACCGATTATACTGGAGCACCAACTAGCGTTCATAACTTCCATAGACAGTATATAAACGATAACTTCAGACAACAACAAACCACAGTAAACATAAATAAAGAAGCTGACGAGACGGCTTTGGTTGGCCCCGTGGATGGGACATTTTGTTATAAAAAACGAACGGATGGAAGCGTCGATAAGAGCATGGTTGTGTGCAAGCTATGCAACAAGGAATTCGGAACGGCTATTGCTACACTTAATGGCAAAAATAGCACTGGTCTGCTGGACTTGGTTGAACAGAAATAAACAATATTTTGTTGCTTAAGCTTATGTATTCAGTCATTATTCAATGGTATACTAAAAATCCATGTGAAAAAAATTACTTCTCACTGTTCTCAGGTCAAATATTTATATGCAATTAAAATGCGATTCATTTCGATTAATTAATTACAAAGCCTCTAATTAATTAGATTATTTTTTTTAATCGAGTCCCGGTGTTCTGTCGATGTAGCATACTTTGTCAGAATAGCATACCGGAAGTTGAGTTTTATAGCGGGGTCTGTCAATTTAGCCTACTTTGTCAAAACTGCATACCAGTGTTTGTGAAGGGTATGCTTCTTTGATGGCCCCTGGTTTAATAAAAATAAAGTTTATAAAGGGGTATATTAATAAAAATACAGTTTATAAAGGGGTATGCTGTTTTGATGCCCCCTGGTTTAATACAAATGCAGTTTATAAAGGGGTATATTAATAAAAATACAGTTTATAAAGGGGTATGCTGTTTTGATGGCCCCTGGTTTAATACAAATACAGTTTATAAAGGGGTATATTAATAAAAAATGCAGTTTATAAAGGGGTATATTAATTACACCAACCGATATAATACACCAACACTTACCGCTTGTAATCTGGTATGCTGAAATGATGGTTTAAATTTAACGCATGCGCAATTCCACTAATTCCAATGCTGCGCATGCGCATTAACCGAGGGTATCCCATTCTGATGGGTATGGTGTTCCGTCAGAACACCGGCCCTAATATATATATAGCCTATATAATAATAAAAGAATACCTGTTTTCCCATTCATTTTTTTGTAGAAATTGTATAGGATCGCTAACAACACAAGGTGTGTCAGTGTATATTTTTCTGCACAACAATTTAATCTTTGATGACTGAATAACTCACCTTTATTCCTCAAGGTGGCAATGTCTGATATGCAAGTGACGTTTCACTCATAGTTACCGCAGGCAGAAAACAAAAGAATAAGCATCATCATCAGCAAAACTGATGAAATGTCTCAGCGATTTACTGCAGAGCAAGCACTGAACGCAATCAAATATTAGTGTGTCTGTCACTTGATGGTGGATCTGGCGAAGAAGCCGTCAGTGATCAAAAGGATGATGAAAATAATAGTTTTGAGAATATGTTTGAGATCGCGAATATGAGCCAGATGCTGAATGTACTGGGAAACGAGCTCTGACGAGGACAGTGATAAAACACCTGCTCAAACTGAACCCTTCCAAGCTCCAAAAGCTACAAATGATGGTTCATTTTGTTCTTCTGTAATTGTTACTCTAATATCAGGAGAGTTTTATATTATTGCGACAGCTAGAGATGCATCCGTGTAAGATATAGATCCGGGCCGCTGAAGACCATAATATGTTAAAATGATTGGCAAAAGATTTATGCATTTAAAATGAATGAGAACTGCATGCGGCTCTCAAAAAAACAAACAAAAAAAACATCCCATTTGATAACATCAACTACATTAGTTACCAAATGAACTAACAATTCTAAAGCATTTTGTTATCTGAATGTTACTTTTATAACCAAGTCTTAATCTACAGACGACATAGTTTGCGAGAAGTAACATTAAAGGGATAGTTCACTTTAAAATTAAAATTCTGTCATCATTTACTCACCCTCAAGTTGTTTCAAACCTGTATTAATTGATTTCTTCTGCTGAACACAAAGAAAGATATTTTGAAGAATGTCAGTAACCAAACAGTAGTCTGTACCCATTGACTTCCATAGTATTTTTTTTTCCTACTATGGAAGTCAATGGGTACAGACTACTGTTTGGTTACTGACATTCTTCAAAATATCTTTCTTTGTGTTCAGCAGAAGAAATCAATTAATACAGGTTTGAAACAACTTGAGGGTGAGTAAATGATGACAGAATTTTAATTTTAAAGTGAACTATCCCTTTAACACTGAGGCTGGTGTGTGTGTCCTTGATCGCCTTGGGCGAGAGACTCAGACCACCATGAGAAACTGCAGTGTGGTGCTTCATTTTAATGAACTCTGCAAAAGAGTGTGATTGCCCTGACGCTTCAGTCCAACCCACTCAGCTTCAGACGCCACTACCTCGGACTTCTCCAACGCTATGTGTGTGAAGGTTAGAGCACTGTCTTGCACTAAAGCTTTGCCTTTTCTCTGTGATATTTTGGGGAATCGTCCTGATGTCTGTTTCTTTCTGTTTTAAGTATCAGCTGTGCATGAATAAAGAAGAGAAACAGTGTTAGTAGAAACAATGAATCAAGAAACACCTTGTGATGTTAGTTTTATTAGACTACTACTAAATCAGGTCTAATATATGTGTCCAAAACATATCCCATATAACCAGACACTGACACATTTCCATCACACAAGTCACATCCCACAGTTCAGTATATCAAACGGAGGCACTTTGCTGCAGCACAAGTGTATGAGTGGCCATAAATTGTGCTTGTGTTCCTGTGCGGAGCCAAATTTATAACTGTCCCATTGATTCCCCAGAGGAGAACCAGCCACCTTCTCATTGAGAAGCCACTGCAGTGGAGCCCGAGCTCACAGCTGGCCACACATTCAGAGCGCTCAGAGACTGCATCTCCTTCACTAAAATACAAAAGCTTTCACTGAGCAAAGACGGACTGTATGTCAACCGAGCGGAGCAAGCCATCTGCATACCAACTAAAAAAGAGCCACGTCACGCGGCAAGATCAGGCACCTTGCGCTCAGTTGACTCCAAGTTGTAATCGTCATGAAATTGGTTCTTTTTTTTGTAAATATTTGGGTTACACGTCAACATATCAAGTAGTGAGACAGGGATTGTGTGTTTAATTAAATTAAATACAAATAAACAATTAAAACTAATTTCTTGCAACAAACAAGTACTATTCATCATTCAACTGGTCTAACAAGCTCCTAAAAAGTCATAAAGTCTCCATCTGAGACCAGCAGAACCAGTTCAATGACACATTTATTAGAGAATTAGGCCGTTCTTAAATGGACAGTTCACCCCAACATGAAAATTATTTCATTATTTACTCACCCTCATGTCATTCCAAACCCATAAGACTTTCGTTCGTCTTCGGAACACAAATTAAGATATGTTTGATGAAATCTGAGAGCTTTCTGTCTATTCGCTGACGGCTCCGCAACTGCCACTTTGATGATTCAAAAAGTTCATAAAGCGATCGTAAAACTAATCCATATGAATAGAGCGGTTAGTCCAAATTTTCTAAAGAGATCGCTTTATATGATGAAAAGATTGAATTTAAGCTTTATATGTGAATAGAGGAGAACTAGAGAGGCGAGTCATTATCAACTAAATTAATTGAAATCTATTGGATTTAAATATATAAATCTATTGGGGTGCATCTCATGTGTAGCTGATATATATATAGTGTCACATGATCCTTCAGAAATCATTCTAATATGCTGGTTTTGAGCTAAATTATTATGAATTATTATTGGAGCTCAATTGTTGATAATGGTTATCAAGTTGATCTGTCAACAGTTGTGCTGCTTAATATTTTTGTGTAAACTATGATGCATTTTTTAACAATTCTTTAAATAGAAAGTTAAAACAAATGTATTTTCTGTCAATTTTGATCAATTTAATGCATTTTGGCTTAATAAAAATATTACTTCCTTTAAAAAAAACTTAAATCACAAAAAAAACTAAATTTAAGTAGCAAACTTCTAATTTAAGTTAGAATGATTTCTGAAGTATCATGTGACACTGAAGACTGGAGTAATGCTGCTAAAAATTCAGCTCACAGGAATAAATTACATTTTACAATAAATTAAAATAGAAAACAGTTATTTTAAATTATAATATTTATCATTATTACAGTTTTAGTGTTTAGTGTTAGCCTGCTTAGTGGTGCAGTGATTTTAAACTCATTTAACACAATCTTCTTTATGGATTAGGGCAGTGGCAAAGACACCCAGCACTGAAACTTATGATATGAATCCGCTATATTCAATAAGGGAGATTTCCAAAATGTGGAGTGCAAGATTGAGCACCACTGCCACGCAGAGATTTTTAACTTAAGTTACCCCTACTAACTGAACAGATATCATGGACCGTTCTCTGGAGCAGTGACTAGCATTGAATTAAGACTGATCTATTGCTGGTTTAATACTGATCTAATCCTGATCTTCTGAATGGTGTAGGGCAGTATCATAGACAGTTATCTGGTGCAGTGACTAACACACTCTCTGCTGCATATCATGGCCTGGCTGGGCTTAACGTTACACACTCTGTGACTTAATATCACACATCTGACTTTCAATATCATACCTCTGAGCATCCATCCAGCCAATTTACCAGGTCTAATAAAGTGATAACGATCTCGAAGTCGTTTAAAGGCGATGTAAACACTCATTTGACAGGTAACTGACACTCCCAGCCTCGGACGCGAGATGAGCGCGTGAGTTAACGTTAGCTCGTTAGCATAATAAACATCTTACCGTTCAGCGGAACATCCAGATCACACAGAACTGTAACAGGGTTTGTTCCTCTGTGTCCCACCACAAAACTCAAGTCAATATAACACTCCGCAGCCTGGTTGAGAGGGTTGGGGGGCTGGAATAGGGCAGTCGGACCAGTTGTGTGTGTCCTCTCCAGTCTTCCGGAGCTCGATGGGGGAAGTTCCTGCCACTAGCAGTCCGATTCCTCCAGCACGAGCTCAAATCACAGAGTGGCGCAGAAACAATAGATTATTAATCACACATAGTCATAATGTGTGACGCGGTGTTTGCGAAAACAGTCTGATCTCAGCTCGGACGCATCTGTCTGGAGCTGCACTAGGTGAAAATGGCGTTGTTTCTCCCGGCAGGTTTACTCCTCCTCATTATGATGTCATCCGAAGATAAAAGGAATTTGGGATAATCGAAAATGTTGATATCAGCTGTTAATTTTACTTTTTTAGTCTATTCGTCTTTTTTATTTATTTTTCATTAGCAGTCCTTGTCTATTATGTTTCCGTATAACAAAATTCGTCTAATTTATTTAAGCAATATTAATAATATCGTTGGAAACAATGTTATTAGCTATGTGGCTAATGATAGACATTTAGTTGCCTAGTGCGAAATTTAGTCGCAAATATGAGTGATTTATTACTCGCAATGTAGTGCGTTAAGAGAGTGATATCGCTACTACAACTAATAAGACGTTAATATTGAATATCTTGCGACTTCGAGAGAAAGTGTCCGGTAGTTTATTTATTTATTACCTGCCAAAAAAAAAAAAAAAGCCAGAATAAGCCAATTCATCAAGCTTTGCGCGCAAAAAGCAAAGTAGGCTACAGAAAGAAAACCGGTCTGGAACCACATATGAGTGGAGTGGACTCGGAGTGAGATTAATTTCTCCGCCTATGCTCAAAGCATTTGGTATCACTCTGCTTCCGTTTACACTCCTGGTTTTAAATTTCCATAAACCCGAACCACCCCGATACATTCTTTTCATTTATTATTTTCCGAATTATTAGCCTTAAACTGCATTGTAAGCCTACCCCGATATGATTTGTATGGTTCGTGTTGTTTATTATTTGACTGTGATTCAATCGAAATAATTCATTTTACAGGTACAAAGAGGCCAATTTAGCTTTAATTTAATGCAATATGTTAATACAACATTTGTCCAAAGCCATACAAATACAGGCCTTTACCCTATCAGGGTTGTAGCTTTAAAAATAAATGTATTTTAGGTGTAAATGTCAAAGGTGTTTAATTACTTTTTAAAGGGATAGTTCACCCAAAAATGAAAAATCACCCTCCATTTGTTCCAAATTTGCATTTCACAGAACATCTTCTTTGACGTTCCACAGAAGAAAGAAAGTCATGCAGTTTTGGAATGACATCAGGCCGAGTAAGAATGTTCACATTAGATAAGGCTGCTATAGATTTGGCTTTGAGTGCATCTCTCCTCTCAATGTGTAACTATTAACATAATAATATTCAGCTTTTGAACTTGGCGAGAAGTCTCAGATTATAAAAACCCACACTGCAGTTCCAGGTTTTGGTGCAATGTTTGGTCTAAACTTCCACTTCCACATAGAGACAAAACCATATAGAGCAGTGATTGATTTACAGTCTTTATTTTGCATTTCATGTCGTTTTTCCTTTCTCTCGTCTAGTCAGTGTGCTCCATGTGTTGTGAAGAGCTACTCTTGCCATCAGAAGTGTAATGGTGAAGTTCCGTCTGTACCATTCCCTGAAACACAAAAGGTTTGGAATTAATCAGTTGTCCGAATATTTAGTTTTTTTTATGGAACAGTTTTAGACAAAACACCAAAAAGGCAATTTTCAGTTGTTGTTGATTATCATATTTGACGCATCAGGCTTTTACGGATCATATAGTATAGGAGAATATGGAGCTCACACTTGAGGAGAAAGAAAACACCACCTCCGTTTTATTCAGAAGCCCAAATTATTTGTAATTTGGTGCAGTTGCAGATATTTATATGGCCAAAAAGTAAGATGAAATTCTGAAAGCAATTACATTTACTTTACATTCTGTAATGTAAATCAATGAGATATTTATAACATTATGGCAGACAAATTACATAAAATGCATATAAATATAATTTGTCACTATTGCCCCCAATAATGTGTTAAGAACTCGATATTTAAATGCAATGCAATAATGCTGAAGGGGGACATTTTTAGAAAATGTAAGCCTTTTCCTTGCTTAAAAAGTACAAACTAAAAATCAGACGAGATAATGCATGTAGAGGATTGTGTAGAGCAGTTTTTTTAAATGATAAAAGTATTTGAAATAAAAGTATTTGAATCTCACCTGTTATAACTGGAATGCCTTGTAATGTTTTTGTCCAAGAAGTGTTTGTAGAATACTGCCATTTCCTCACTGCTTAAAGTCCTTTTTCTTCCTGGAACGGTGATAAATGACACAGCATACACAAGCACATATCAATTAGCAGTGCCAAAACCACCACAGGCATGTCTCCTACGTTCAGACTGTCAGTCCTAATCTGATATCTGCATATCCGACTGGAATCCAATCAGATTTAGCAAGTGTGAATGGCAAAAAACAAACAAAAAACACATGAAATGCGAAAATCTGTTTCAAGCTACATCCATATGTGGTTTGAAATCCTATTCAAATCACATTTCTGGAAATCCGTTTCAGTCTGACTGCTCTGATCGGACTTTGCATGGTTTATGTGACTTTCTCATGCCACGTAAACCGTAAACGTCAGATGTTGTTAAAGGAAACATGCTGAAAGTCGCTGCAGAAACAAGGTTGTGTTGTTGCAAAGTGCCGGATGAGCAAAAAACGACAATATAATGGAGACATGTTTCGAAACCAGAGGAGACGACAGCGTGGCATAAAGCCGCTCACACCAGTCTCCTACGTTTCTGCCACTGGCTCAGAAGATGTAGTAGTCCAGCGCGGTGCTACACGTTGTCATGTTGTAAATAAGACATCATCTGTATTGTGGTGGCTCCCTACAAACACAATGTCATTGTCATAGCAACCATGCAGATATTTCAGAAAACTAACGGATCTGAACGTTTGCGATACACCATGTGGACCGGTGGGCGTCAATAATTTTAGATCAGATTCCAATCGTATACACCAATAACCAGATTTGGACTGACAGTGTGAATGAAATTAAGTATATTGAATGTCAGGGGTGCAAACCTCAGTTCCTGGAGGGCCACAGCCCTGCAGAAGCGGTCTCGTTTCGAAGGCTGTGTCCTCCAGAGGTCGCATTTGTCAGCTGCATATGTCATTGAGGCTGCTTCATTTCTGTAAACTGACCACTAGTACATTCCAAAGTCATTAAGAAATTACAACAATTTATGCTTCACTAGAAATATAAGGTACATTTTATAATAGTTACTATTCTGAAATATGACATCCTTTACAACATATGCGGCCGACAAATGTGAGTTCAGCTTCAACCCTAATTAAACACACCTATTCCAGCTAATCAAGTCCTTCAGGCTTGAGGCCCTTCAGAAAAAAGTACGTGGATGACCTACTACTTCCAGTGAGATTCTGAAGTGTGCATACGATGGACACTTTACTATACCATGAGGCCACGGGAGTGGATTTGTGAATGGCAGTGAAGGTCACGTGAGAATGACAACATGCCAAATGTAGTATGTCCGGATTACATTCATACTACACACTCATACTATACAGAAGTACTCTTTTTGCTGTCGTAAAGTAGTATCTTATTCAAAATAAGTACCTACTCAAGAGAGTATGCAATTTCAGACGCAGCCTAGGGCTGCATACGAAATTTCATACTTCCCTACTATAAAGTAGACCAAAAACAGTATGTGAAGTAAAAAGTGAAGGCCAAGTATGGCAACCTATTCCCGGAATTTGTCCTCTTTAATCTGTCAGAGTTAGTGCACACACATTGGGAGCAGCGAGTAGTGAACACACACATACACTACAAACCGCAGACACACAGCCGAAGCAGTGGTCAGCCATTCACTGCAGCGCCTGTGGAGCGACTGGGAGTTAGGTGCCTTGCTCAAGGGCACCTCAGTCATTTCTTTATTGAGAATCGAACCCACAACCATCAGGTTACAAGACTCTCTAAACATTAGGCCACAACTGCCCACAACTAGACATACTACTACTACAAGATAGTATATCCAAATTCATAGTACTCATAAAAGAGTAGACAAAATACCCAGATGACTTGCTACGGATTCTGAAGTGCGCATATGATGGACATTTTACTATCCCATAAGGCCACGGGAGAGGATTTGTAAATGGCAGTGAAGTGATGCAACCAGAGATGTCTTATTATTGGGAGATACGAGGGTCAAAGGCTCTACCATTGGATAAAGCGTAATGCCTAACTTGGATCACATGTGCCTTGACGTCATTCAATTTCGACAGTCAACCACTGTTTGAGGATACCATAGAAATAAATGAGAAGTGCGTAAACTGAATCATAGCTTTTTTGTGTGTAAACTAAAAATAGATTGATCTAAAAATGAGCAAACATGTTGAAAATTAGTCAATGGGCTGTCGATTCATTAAATGATAAGATATTTCCTCACAAAAGCAGTTTATTCAGCGTTGTGAAGCCTCTCCTCCATTGACATCCGTTCAAAAAGAAACAAATGGCCTCTTGTCTTCCCTGCGTACCGCAGCATTAGCAGCAGCGTTACGCCTTTTTCAGCTATAAGGTTGCAGGCTTGCGTTCAAGTGGATTTGACAGAACTGACGCTGGTTGGTCTCATGATAATGGCAGCATGGCGAATGCAGTATGTCCAGATTACATTCATACAATATAAAACACACCTTCTTTTAAAGGTCAAGTTTTCAGACACAGCCTACAGGTATGTGTGTTGAAGTAAGGGTTGGAACTAAACTCTGGAAGGCTGTGGTCCTCCAGGAACTGAGTTTTGCACCCTGTCTGTATTTAGACAGCTCACCATCATCATCTCTTTCTGACAACCCTTTAGACGTCAATTGTAATTGAACGTATTCTTCTTTTTCCTGTTGTAAAAAAAAAAAAAAAAAGTAAATATGAAGTAGTCAAAAAAAAAGTCCACTCTGAGCTCTATGATATTCTATAACCATAGAAATAGTAAAGATGTACTGCAAGAATCTTTTGAAACACACAACTGCCCCCTTATGGTAAAGGGAGAACTTCATGGAGGATCTCAATAGTTGCAGTAACTACTCCACAAAAATATTAAATGTGTTGCCTGCTACAACTGAAGGGTTTTAAAGCTTGTATCATACTGTACATGTGTGGTTAACACCTTGCTAAATGAGAAGTTCTGGTTGGTCCAGAACTCGTGGTTCCAGTCCTCGGTCTCCTGTCTCAGATGCCTCAACTTCCTTTCGAGTGGCGTCTCATTCTCTGGGATGTGATATATGATCGGCCTCAGGTTCGACAGTCTATCTGGTGGACCGATCCAGTCATATTTTGATGTTGCTGTTGGACTGAATCCAGACCTCTACATAAAAAAGAACAGTCATCGAGATAAGAACAAGGCAGCATGATAGGAAACTTCCAAAACAACAACAACAACAAATATAGTTATCTAATAAATCTAGGTAAAACTAGGCAAACTAGTACACAAATGTGCATTTTTGAAATATCAATGATTTACAATTAACAATTTTTTTAAAAACTAAAAGCAGAAGGATATGCAATTCCAGATCAGTTCAAATTTAATTGTATACAATTATATTAATCTAATATTAATCTAATATAATTTGTTGATACGTGCAACGACAGCATTTAAATGTTAGATGTGCAGATTAACTGTTGCACTGCTGTTAATTTGACATAAAGGTAAGGTAGTAATCGACAAACCTCTGCTCGTTTGGCATGTTTTGGTGGTTGGCTTGTGCTTTGTCGATGACCTCGACATGGACTCCTTAATGACACAGGAGCATGTGTGTAACACGGACGTAGATATCTAAATATTACACAATTAAATGTTTTTACATTCATCTTTGATTACATCGACCTTGACAAATAAAAATCATAATAAGTGCGATTTCTCCGCTAGCTTCCGTAACAGCACGCATCACTCAGTACATTTTAACATGGTGGATGATTTTAAAATAAAAGTCATTTACATTAATCATGCCTCAGCGCTTTGTACAAGAGAAGATACATACTTTGTTTCCGAGGTAAAATGACAACCGTAGCATATCACATTCTGGAGAGAGTGCACTGTGTTGTATTTTAATTATATTTTCAACAAAAAACAATTATTTTGGAAAGCTCTGGCGAACTCTACTTCCGCTCATTCTGATTTGATAAAACTGGACGACCAAAACATCCCATGAGTTCCGACACAACAACATATGTACCTGGTTTCAGAAACAGGGTTTTAGATTAAGCCAGGATTAGGTTTTAGTTTAACTAGGGCATTTAAGTAGCTTTTATTAATGTTCCTTGAATAAAATAAAATAAAATAAAACACTACTGGTGTGCATCCTGAGACAAAACAATGACACTGACATATTTTTAGATATGCCAGTGCAAGTTGCTTTCAGTTAAAACAGCGCAAACATGCATTTTAGTCTGGGAATAGGTTTACTGTAAGTCTTCTCTGTGAAACCGGGGATAGGCTCTACAGTGCGACCATTTCAGACAGAAAAAAAAAAAATTCTGTGTGCGACCATGAAGGCGCACTTCTTCTTGTGCGACTGACCCGTCGAAGCTAAAAACTACAACTCACAAATGCCCTTACACGTACGCAACAGTGACGTTTCGCACTGCGATTGTTTTTGGATTGCTTTTAATGCCAGTCAACCAAGTGTCATTACGCTGCAGGGAAATATTAGGCTTGTTTGAGATTAGCAAAATCTGTGCAGAACCGATCACCGGTGATCAGCGCGAGATGCATACCGGTTAGAAAAGTGTCCGAGTGCGGTCTGCCTGGCTCTGATGTCATACTGACGTATGTCAAAAAACTCTCGCGAGCGCAAGGCGGCCGTGTCGATTCTGCAGTTGCTCTCCACCGACTGCGCTGATCAAAAGCACGATAGGAAACGACTTGCTGACATGCTCATTGGTTTAAACAACCGTGATGTATTGTTCTCTTTTATTTTTATACATTTTAGAGATTTTAAAACTCTGATATCATGTTTTTATGTGTATAAATGAGTGAATATTCCCAAACATTCTGACAGTGTGATCTCTATATGGGTTGTGTGATGTCATTTTATTTAAAAAATATATATATATATTAACATATATTATTTTTCATATATATTATCTGTATTAAAGTAAAAATTATTGATAAACACGTATTTGGAATGGAATTAAATAACAAGTTTGGGTGTTCATTTTATTTATTTTCATAAAAGCAACAGAACTTAAATTACATCCAGTTTATTAGCAACACCGTGCACGAGCGTGAATCCTGCGTTGTCCGTCTTGCCTGCACTTTTTTCACTCCTCCCCTCACTGCAGCCGCCTACTCTCACCTACATTCCAGGCGAGGCAAGGCGCATCTCAAACAAGCCTATTCATTAACAGGTCACAACCTAATAATCCTCGTACAATTCAGGCAGCCGCTAACAAGCAAATTAGCCTTGCAAACGCAGAAGCTCTCCAAAAACTATCAAATTCAACACTGCATATGATAGAGAAAGAAGAGATCCCATTCACGAAATGTGGGCCATCTGATTGCTGTACTGTACATTGTGTGGCAGAAACATTATTGTGTTCAGCAGTGAGTGCAGATGTCAATTTAGAGCTTTTATAAGGACAGTTCACCCAAAAATGAAAATTCTGTTATTTCATATATTATTAATTTATTATCATTTATTATCATTCAGTGTTTTTGTTGGTGACTGTCCTTTTAAATACATTTGAGGACTACACTTCAGCGTCTGTGCATTGTGTATTTGTGCATATGAAATGTATGAATTTATGCATGTTCTTTGTGTTTTCTGAGGACACCCAGTGTAATAGTTTTTCTAAAACTGAAAATATTAAATGTTTATAAGGTAAACTGCCACACTCTATGTTTCTGAATTCTCCTTTCTCATGCTCTCCATACTTGTGCATGTTATTTGTGGTAATATTGTGTCGTTTAAGGAAAAAATACCTTTCAATTGTCTGTGCTCCTAAATTTTGGACTATGCTCCTAAAAAAAAAAGTTACTGTAGAGCACTGTTGACTTAAAATTAAATAAATAAAATAAGTTTGCAGTTTAAATTAGGTTAAGGTCTTAATTGTGATTCCTTAAGTGGGTCAGTAGCTAGGCCTATATGTTGTATACTGAATGTTGAATTGAAAAAAAGTTATTTAAAATCATTGAAAGTGTTCAAAAAATATATAGACAACAAGAGCTTTTTGTGATGTCTAATGAATCTGCATCATTTTTTGTGACAAAAAAATTAATGAAATAATACTTCAAATTCAGCAAGGACTCATTCAACTAATCAACAGTGACTTTCACTATGCTGTTCTTTTTACCTTTTTCTATTTATCACAGAATCTTGAGGAAAAGTGCATCACTGTTTCCACAAAAATATTAAGAGGCACATCTGTTTTCTATATTGATAATAAATATGAAAATACATTAAAATAGAAAACAATTCGTTTAATTTGTAATTAAATTTCACAATATTACTATTTTAGCCTTGGTGAGCATACAATATTTATTTAATAAGCATTTAAAAATATTTGAACGGTAGTGTGTATATAAATGTATTATATAATATTACCCCCTAAAAACAATTTGAAATGCACATTTCTCTCATGTCAATTTACACTCACTTCAGCTCTCGCGTCTATACTAATGAGCTGATGAGATGAATCAGGAGTTTTAGATGAGGGAGACTTACAAAATGTGCAGTTCTGCGGTTACTTCATGCCAGGTTCACGCCATCCCAAAGAATCCAAACATTTATATTAGTTTTGGGCACATTTAATACATTTAAACTCCTCGCAACTCTCGCTTGGCCAGCTGGTTTGTGTCATTAGACATATGCCCGGTGGTTGTAAAGTGCGTTGTTTAATCTGTAAACACAGGCGCACCAATGGCTGTCAGATGGTTATGCAGGTAGGATGGACAGCCCGTTGAACATCATGTTTAATAAGAAATGTTTTCATATAATTGTCTTTTATTTTGTACACACCTCACCTCGCACTGCCGTGAGCTCTTAATGAGAGCTGGTCGTGTCTTTGTGTGCTTTAAATGGACGTAATAGCAGCCAGCTAAATGGGCGGATTATTTCAAGTGGTTTATTCCGTTTTAAATAGTTTTACGCAGCACAGCTACTACGTTTACAGCAGATTCCTTGACGTTATTGTGCATGAAAGATGAAACCACTTTGTGTTTTGGAAGGTAGTTCACATTTGACTTCCAGGCTTAAATGGTTTTTATCAAAAATACAAAGGGGGGTGAGTCCGTACATTCCGTGCTGTATCAATATGACATGCTTCAGTTATTGGCAAGATGGTTTTATTTACTGATCGGGGTAAAGTGGTCAATTTGAAGATATCGTAGTATTAGGGATCCCTCCTGATGCGAGAAATGGTCTCCCCAGTATGGTGTTCGTGAGTGAACGAATCTGAGTTTTTGAACGAATCTTTTAAGTGAACAAATCATTCTCGTTACCAGCCATACACTGCCACAGACTGGACTTTGGGGACATATTTCTCCCTTTCGAAGCGCGTGGCTGCTGTTCTCCTGCCTTGAGATAGTGGCTGCTTCCGAAATCACATCCTATAAGGTGATAAACAGTATGTGACAAAAGTAGAGTGCAAATTCACAGTGAGATTCTGAAGTGTACATACGATGGACACTTTACTATCCCATGATGAGGCCAGGGGAGAGGATTTGGGAATCGGTGTGTTCGACTGATCAGGCCGATCGGTCTATGACAGGGGTGGGGTACGTTGGTCCAGGAGGGCCATTGTCCTGCAGAGTTTAGCTCCAAACCTGAAAAAGACTCACCTGATTGTAACCTTAGTGATCCTGAAGACATTGATTAGCTTGTTCAGGTGTGTTTAATTAAGATAAGATAAGATACGCCTTTATTGTCTCCCATTGGAGAAATTCGTCTTGGGCATTCAAGAGAACAGAGCAACACATTACGCATTACACACACCAACACACAGTTAACCTAAACAGAACATGCTCATAAATGATCCCATCCAGTACTTCACATCCAACAACCACATCTCAATAGCTTCTGTATTGCATAATACCCAATTGCATACTATCAACTATATATATATATATATAATACATTTACACACACATATATACACATACATAATATTGCACCATTGCACATCCTGTAATCATAATGTTAGTACCAGACGTCTTAAGTAGTATTTGTCACACATACATCACTGCAGCCAATACACACATACATCACTGCAGCTAACACACACACACACATTTTCCAGGGTTGGAACTGAACTCTGCAGGAGAGTGGCCCTCCAGGACCAACGTTCCCCACCCCTGGTCCATGACATTGAAGTACCGCAAGAGCGATTGAAAGCATAATCACTCTCACAATACACCAATCGGTCTGCGCAGCGCCGCTTCAAGTCGAACACGCCTATGCTGCGTCCAAAATAATTCCCTACTATAGGGCCTAGGCCTATAGCATGCGAAAAACAGCACACCAACAGACTCAGAGCAGTATGTCCGAATATGTATTATTCGAAAAACAGTATGCGAAAACTCCCCTAATTCTGAAGTGTGCATTTCACTTTAATATCCCATGAGGCCACAGGAGGGGATTTATGAATGGAGGTGAAGGCAACTGAGCTGGTAGGTAACATGATAATTAATAACAACATGGCAGATATATCCGGATTACATACTATTTAGAACATACTTTTTTTTTAATGGACATGTTCAAGTTCAGATGTAGTAGGCTACCTATTCATAAAGTATGCGATTTCGGACGCACCGCTATAGGCTGTGTTTAACTCCACTGGTAGACATACACTTGTGAATTAAGCACATCCCCTCAGGGGAATCCCCACCGCCATTTTGAAGTGCACTTCATCAAGTGGATGAGGAAAGTTTATTTGGAGAGACCCTCGACCCCTCGTCAACATGTACACTTCAGGCTATTCATATTCACACTATATATATATAATATTTAATTAATCATAATTAATATTATTTTTAAATATTATCCAGTAGTGGGCACTCGTGCAACGTAAGCAATGACGTACATCCGGGTGAATGAGACTGAGGGAAGTTAGTGAGGGAAGGGCATAAAAATGGACTTGTACTCAGCCCTAATAGCAGTGAAGCTGTTCTCTATTCTTACTATTTGTCATATTTTGACGTAATAGAAATCTCTTCCATATCTAATAAATCTATTTACAACGATTCTGCTACAACCCATTCCCACTAGGATGATAACTATAAAGTTATATTGATCTTTCTAATTCTATGAGAATAGGGAAATCCAGAGCATTATATCAATGATGACACAAGGAAAATATATTGTTGGACTCACTTTCAGAACAATAAAAACATTGACAGCCAATAAAAACCGATATCCAACCATTATTATAACTTTGTTGGTGTGGATGGTAAAATAAGTATCATTATAATTATCTTTCTAGTTATTGGGCCTTGACTATTACATATTTGCCTATATGCGTAGTATGCTCTGAGTTACGCCATTGTTTTAGTCTGAATGAGATTTGGAGCGACTTTGAGCAAGATAAGATCTGAATAAACAAACCGAACAAACGTTTGTTTACAAACTAAATTATGAACGTATAAAGAATGACCGTACACAATTTATGTATGTAATTATTAAAATTAACTTTTTTATTCTAATACCTTTGTGTTTTTTCTTTAGTCAAAAGTCATGCTGAGAAAGCAAGTTGAGAAAATGGAGGGGAAATTATATGTAATTATGTGATGGTTTCTTAATAGATTTGTAGACAAGCAAATTATAAAAATAATAAAAAAATGTTTTAAGCAAAACCGACTCAAAGTGAACGATTCGATACCACGCAAAATGACACTCATTTGTCGCCTCCTACCGGCGTAACGATGTAACTGCGTAAAGCGTAACTGAATGAGTCTTTTAGTGAACTGATCCAAAAGAGTCACTGAGAGGAATCAAAATCCCCACCACTAGCGCTCATAGAGTGAGGGGAGGGGCAGGAATGCAGTCCATACCGATGTGATGTGATGGTGCTGCTCTAAATGCCAGTCTCTGCCAGTGTCACTGCAACTCTACGAACCAGAAATTACTGGAGGGTTGCACCGCGCAAAACAGTTCCGTAGCGTAGCCGATGGAAACGGAGCCCGTTAGACATGTGCGCGAACGTTTTCGGCGCGTTGAAAAGGTGAGAAATATGCTGCGCATCTCAGGAGGTGGTGAGACATGCTCGGATTGTGTCGGAAAGGGTTGGCTTGTGCTCAGAAGCAATAATGTCCTTCTGTGATGATTTGAGTCATGTAAATTCAGGCACAGCGTTGTCAGATTACAGGAAGGATCGTTTTGGTGAGGCATCTACAGGCTTTTAATGCTGCCTTATTGTATAGTTTATGGATGTAGCCATTCAGTACAGGGGGAACAAATGTAGTAATTTAAGAATCAGCCATTGCAAACCCCATATTTGGGGACGTGTTACGTCCCTGTTTAATCTATTAATCTACATCTATAAGACACTCTTCATGATGATGATGATGATGATGAGACGTGTATTGCATTCAGCCTTCATGAACAGAAGATAGTTTAGTTGATCCTGCTGGTAAGATCATCGTAGCTGCTGTGGACAGTTCCAGAATCTCGACTCCCTCCCTGTAGTGTTGATGCTGAAGTTTGAAGACACCCTGCTATTAGTCTCAGTAGCATAGCAGAATTTTTGTCAGGACATTATTCGTTAAGTTTACAGACATTTCCTTTAACCCTAAAATGCAATACAGGCCTAATAATTCAAAGTACCGGTAAATCACCAGTGAAAAATTATTTATATTAACAAACTACATTGGTTGGGCCCTATTATTATGGTATCTTCTTAGTTTAGTTTGTTTATTGTTTATGCTAATGTTTATTGCATAATTTTAGTGCTGTGTGTTACCCTGATGGTGTCTTTCTTCTTCTTTTTTCTTTTTTAGGTGAATTTCTAGCAACAGCTGCCAGTACAGTAAAATTAACTGTATATTTGTATAGTGAACTTAAAAAAGTGCCCATATTATGCTATTTGAAAGGTTCCTAATTTGTTTTGAAGCTCTGTTTACATGAATCCAAGGTAAAAAATAAATAATAATAATACTATTTTTTTCATAATACAGTACATTGCACATCACATAATTTCTCAAAGAGTCTGAATGATTCTTTCGAAGATTCAGTCTCTCTAAATCCCTCCTTTCCGAGAGTTACCTTGGCTCTGATTGGTCAGACGGCCCAGTCTGCTGTGATAGGTCTACAGATTACATCATCTGAATTTCCATTACTATATCTGAATTTCAGCTCCAGAGCTTTCTCAGGGCTGGAATACACAGTGATGCGAACAGTAACATTGGCATCTGTTTCTTTTTTCTTTTTTTCTGTATCAATTCCAGTGCGAGTCCTCGTCCTTTTGAAGTGCATGCAAAGTAGATTTGCTCTCGCAGTGCTGAAAATAGCATTGTCTTGACATGTCGACAACACAAACAAAACTCTTCCAGGCTTCAGCTACAACAACAGTGTTTGAGGGAAAGGGGGCAGTAAGTGAAGATCATAAGCTGGCATTATACAAATATTTGTTACATTGTTACTTAGATATGTAACAGGAAGTGAATATTACTGACGACAGCCATTCCAATGTCTGCAGTTCAGAATCGTTTCTATCTTTTAGGAGACAAGAACTTTGTGTAATTTGATCATTAAAACTTTTCAGACTTTTACATTCACAAACGGATATGTTACACACAGCAATATTTGAAAAAGCATAATTGGGGCGCTTTAAAGAAACACGTCATGATTATGGTGATGACGAGACATTGCATTAAGCCTGCATTGAACAGAGAACAGCTTTAGTTTAGTCTAGTTTAGTCCTCCATCAATTTTAGAAGGGCCGAATTGTGAATAATCACAATTTTATTTATATTATTTAATTTTGTATGCATAATGAAATTGGCAAAAGAATATATCCAATTTTATTCTGTATCAAGTCTGTATCTGTATTGTTGTTTAAAAGAGACTTTAGGTGTTAAAAGGTTTGTTTTGGTGTCAATTACGTAAGTGGTTCTTGAGCCATATTGGGCTGTGGACAAACGTTTAGGAAAGGCTTTTGGCCATGTGAATTTGAGCAATGGAAAATAATTAATTGACTCTGATGTGGCAGAATTCCATGAGTAGTGGAAGAAGCAGTGATGTATTTAGCAGTACTCTACTACCCACTGATACGCTCTGGCATGGATGGCATGTTGGCTCTTTCGCCCCACCCAAATTTCATAGTCCATAATGTCTGCTATATTTACGATGTTGCAAGCCTATAATAAGAGGTCTTCTGAGGCTTAAATGATTGTATATGAGAGAAGGGGGGAGACAGGATGCTGGGAAGCAGGTGGAGCATCTGGACAGATGAGGGTTCTGACTCATCCTTATCTGACCCGACCCTATCCTCCTACACTCCCAGCATGACGTCAAATTACCGCTGTACTGCTGCACAATTGGGGAATCAAAAATTCAACAAGCTCTGTGAACAATTTGTAAGTTCTCTTTAGATATAGAAGATTCTTGGGAGTGTTCAAGGATTTTACATTTTTGAATACAATGCAGAAATATCAGGCTGGTTGTGTTAGATTGTAGCAAATTATGCGTTTTGGACAGAGACTTGGGCTTATTTTTTGCTTTTAGGCTAGAAATATATATTCATAGGCAACTTGTATATATGGCCACTCATTGTAATACTTTTTCATTTGAGATTTCTTCTTCGCAACAGTCTGTCTGTTCACCTGGTTGGTTATATAAAAGGACAAAGCACCCAAGGCATGCTTTTTTCTTTTCTTTTCTTTTTTTTTTGGAGGAAAAAGCTATCAAGGAGTATAAGATCTCTAAACCTGAGGTATACAAGGACTGCTTTGATTCTCACTACACCGTTGTAAAGTAATATACTGGATTAAATGCAGTTTGAGCTCTATCACCTGTGGCACACTCTCAATTACCACAGAAAAACATTTTGATTCATGCCTCCGTTGTATTGTGTGTGCAGCAGTCCACTTTTCTTTCTTTCAAATGTATTTCATGAACACTATACGGTCTGGGTGCTAATGGACGCTGTCTCTTTAAGTCCTGTTATTATGACCTCTCCGTGACATCACAGACACTTCCCTAGGGAACAGCAGTAGCAGCAGTCGTCTGCCAATAAAATCTTTTCTAGGACTTTGAATCTGTAGAGGTAAGACAGCGCTGAATGGGCTGTGTTCTTGAAGGGTGTCTGCACTTAAGGACACTTCATTTCTCTAAACATCTTCTGCAGTTCGGTTTGTTGGTGCTGTTGGATTGATACACTTATATAACAGCTGCTAGACAGGTTTTGCCATCTTTTTTGTGGTAATGAGTAGGACCACAACTTTTTTCATAGTTATGCTCCCTATCACACATGTAAATATTTGCTCTCCACATTAAATATTTGCTCTCCAGTATCAACATACCGGTAATGTCATGACACCAGCAGGTAGGAAGTGTTTTCTGAGACCTTTCCAGTAAGTTGGGTTGTTGGACGGACTGTTGCTGTCAAAATCCGATGAATGGATTCATTGCCGGAATTCAGACTTGATTGAATTCAAGAATTCACACGGAGTGAATGCTCGAGTTTCAGTTTTTTTTTCCATTGGATGGACAGATTAAGCCAGGTACATGTTCTGTATTTCAGAAACTGAAATATTTCATTGCTATCCTCGAAAGTTTGTTTTTAATTTCTACATGTTTGTTCACAAACGTTGTCCCTACAAATGGAGGCTTGTTTTTGTGATGTGTCATGCATATAGGCAGCTCCTGTTTCGTGTTGTGGCATGCCGTGTGCCTATTGGGACTGTTTGTTTATGGTGGGTGTAGTTGAAAACATCTGGCTGAGTCAGCCTTAGTCATCACAGCTGTTCAACACATACAACCTTTGCTCATTACAGACGCACAAAAACCTCTCACCTGCATTTTTCATTGTAGAAGTTTACCTGAGTTAGGTTTAACCCTTTTTGTTTTTAACCACAATCATACACTGTTCTGAATTTGGTAAAAGTGGCTCTTACTCAGATTTCGCATACAGACAGAAAAATGACCTGCTTGTTAAAGTAATTTAGGGGGGAAAAAGTTGTTCACCATATGTTTGCCTGATGTCATTTGGGGATATTTTATATTGATTTAATGCAATGAAATTCATAAATGTCTAATTATTTTTGAGGCTATTGTAAAAGGGTTGTTGAGGCACAATATGTCTGTGATTTTATTTGTGTAATTATGTACATTTGTATGTACAATACCATTCAAAAGTTTGGGGTAATACGTTTTTTTTTTTTTTTGTTTTTTTAAAGAAATTAATACTTCTGTTCAGCAAAGATGCATTAAATTGAGTGGAAGTGACAGTAAAGACATTTATAAAGTTACAATTTCTGTTTTGAATAAATGCTGTTCTTATTAAGTTTCTTTAGAATGTATCACAAAAAAATGA
The DNA here is from genome assembly GCF_949152265.1 of Phoxinus phoxinus. NCBI lineage: Eukaryota > Metazoa > Chordata > Actinopteri > Cypriniformes > Leuciscidae > Phoxinus > Phoxinus phoxinus. Next base: position 6,964,632 of record NC_136889.1, on the reverse strand, counting down.
AGCAGCACAACAGTCAAAATTGAGCAGCAAATCAGCATGTTACAATTATTTCTGAAGGATCATGTGACACTGAAGACTGGAGTAATGATCCTTAAAATTCAGCTTTGCATCAGGAATACAATTTTTAAATATATTTAAATAAAAAAGTTATTTTAAATTGTAATAACATTTCACAGTATTACTGTTTTTCCTGTGTTATAATAAATGAGAGACTTTCAAAAACATGGCCTCAAACTTTTGAACATTATGTATGTTTTATGAAAAGTGTGTATTTTAGGTGCTGTCACAATTTATTTAAAAAAAAATCACAGTTTTAGTCATGTTATTGCTTTTAATATTTCACTTAATGGTTATGCAGTGTAAAAAATGAGAAATTTCCCCCCACAATAGTTCACAGTCTGTTAATTATTATGAGCTCATAAAACATGCATGCATAATAAAATAAATAATTAGTAAAATACTATTTAGAGTATTTTGGGATTTTTCCTGTATTTTCCTGACAGTATTTAATGTCAGCTACCTATAAAAAATAATCTCTTACTTTTATTCCATTTGATCCACCGTATCATCCTCACTTCTCAACATCATACTTTGGTTATTTCCATATCTCACCATATCATTTGGTTATTTGACCAGCTCTCACCTATCTGCTTCTCTTTCAGCCTGTTTGGGAAACCCTTTGATGGTGGGAAGAGGACAATGGATCATGGCAGTCAGCAGCCACAGGCTCAGCAGATGCCGGGACCCTTCCCTGGTTATTCCGGACCCCGGGGCCCGTACCCTGGGCAGCACCCAGCCCTGTTACGGCTGGATGAGTTGCAGAGGGAGATCGCCAACCTGGGCCCACAGGTGTGCTCTTACGGCGGCCTGCAGAGCGACCGAGAGTACAAACGACTGGAGCGAGAGCTGACCCGGTTACTGCTGGAGGTGGATAAGGTCAGGACAGGGCATCACTGCATCAAACGAATCTGAAAAGTAAAGTATAATAATGACTAACCATGTTTTGTTCACCCACCCAGGTGGAGACGGAGGGCCGGCCGGAGCTTCAGCAGGCCCGGAAGCGCGCGGCGGGAGAGGTCGAGGGTCTGCTTCGATACCTGGAGGGTAATGCTACGCATCCATCTCGGCTGGCCATTGAGGAGCTGACCCAGGAGGCGCAGAACATGCTGAACGAAGGGGTTGTGGGGCCGTTCCGGCAGGGCCAGGCTCAAGATGCCTTTGAGATTAGTGAGGAGCTGGTGGAGGCTGTGCAGGACGTGGCCATGCGGCTGGCTCAGGTCAAGACGGGTGGGAGCGTACCGCTCAGGAAGGCCCGTTACAAGGCGCTGACAAGGGTCTGTGCCGTACAGGAAATACTGGAGGGTCGCATACGCACTCATACGCTGGCGCTGCCGCTGTCCGATGACACGCACGAGGCCGTGCAGCGCATTAATCAAGTTATGGCGCAGGTGAGTGGTTATTGCAAAAGACAAATATCAAGAGGAATCTTGATATTTGAGCAATAAGGTTAAACCTGCGTATTAACTAGCAAACTGCTGTTATTCACATGAAGGGATTGTTTCTTAAAGATACAGCTGGGAAAAAAACCTTTTTTAATTTTAAGGGTTAGAGAGAGAATAGAAATGGTCATGAAAATACCTACCCTAATTCTGTTTTTGACCTCAAGAAGTAAGTAAAATGAAATATACTCTACAGCTCCTAAGTTTACACTCAGTAAAAAAAAAAAAGCTAGCTTTTTTTTTTCAGCTAGGACACTAAATTGGTCAAAAAAATCAGAATTATTATTTTTTAAATCATACTTTTTTCAGTAAAATAAAATATATATTAAATATGCACAAGTTTGGGGTCAGTATAAAAAAATTCCAGCAAGGACATTAAATTGACCTTTTGAAAAATTATTCTTTAAAAATATTTCTTTAAAGAAATTGATACTTTTGTTCAGCAAGGATACGTTAAATTGATCCAAAGTGACAAAGAGTTTAACAATGATACAAAAGATTTCTATTTCAGATAAATGCTGTTCTTTTGAATTTTCTATTCATCAAAGAATCCTGCAAAAAATGTATCACAGATTCTACAGAAATATTAAGCAGCACAACTGTTTTCAACAATGATGATGATAATAATAAGAAATGTGTCTTGAGCAGCAAATCATCATATTAGAATGATCTGCAGGATCATGTGACACTGAAAACAGGAATAAATTACATTTGAAAATATATTCAAATAGAAAAGTTATTTTAAAATTTCACAAAATTAATTTTGTTGCTATTTAAACGGTTGAACAGTAATATATATGATCTCTTTAATCATTTTTGAAAGATTGTTCTGATTTTAACCAAGAGACAATGTTAACAGTAAAGTAAAGAAAACCTGAAATGATTTGATCTCATGTAGGTGAGTGGTGCCCGGTGCCAGGAAGTGGCTCTGCTGATGGGTCTGAGTGGGCGTGATAGCTGTACCCACCTAGCAAGGATCCTTACAGAGCTGTTGGTTGAACTGGACGCCCTGGATGTGTCTAGCAACGCTGCTGTGAGAAACTACAGAAAACAAGTGGTGGAGGAGATCAATGGTCTGCTCAAACATCTTGACCTGGAGGGAGAAGGATACGACCCGCGCAGGTAACACCAAATGGACACATCAACACACAAACTGCAATAGCTTGTGTCTCATTTTGAAGGTTGCGCCCTCCGGAGGTCGCATTTGTTGGCTGCATTTATATCATCAAGGATGTTTCATTTCAGAAAAGTAGTCTTGTAGAAGTAGAAGTAGAAACTGACTGTTTCTGAGGCATAAATAATTGTAAATTCTTTCTTACTTTGGACCGTAATGGTTACTTCTCTAAAATTAGGCAGCCTTAATGATGTATGCAACCAACAAATGAGACCTCTGGAGGGCATAACCTTTGAAATTAGACACGACAAATATGTAGCGCCAGTGAAATGCCTTTTTATATTCACTTATACAACCATTCAGTAAAGCTACTCATTTAAAGATGAAATTGTAATGTTATAGTTCACTCCCGAAATCATTATTAACATTACCTTGCATCATTCCAAAATATATTCATACATTACTTACACTGCAGGCTGCATTTATCTGATCACACATACAGTAAAAACAGTAATATTGTGAAATACTATTACAATTTCAAATGACAGTTTTCCATTTTAATATATTTTGAAATGTGATGGCAAAGCTTAATTTTCAGCATCATTACTCCAGTCTTCAGTCACATGATTCTTCAGAAATAATGATCTGATGCTAAAGAAAAAATTATCAATATAGAAAACAGTTGCTTCTTTGATCCAGTTTTTTCATGATTCTTTGATGAATGAGTTCAAATGAACAGCATTTATTTGATTAATAGATTTTTTGTCATTGTCATAAGTATCTTTACTATCACTTTTAATCGATTTTGATAAATTTCAGCTAAATTGAAGTATTATATTGAGCTCTATAATGATAATGAATAATTTAGTAATATAGTATGTTGAGTTATGTAATAATTATACAATATTGTAGTATATAAGTAATTTATATATATATATATATATATTAAATAAATGAGGGGTATATAAAACCCGACCCTCGTCTCAAAATATAACTTCATACAGATTTGGAATGACAAGTAATTAATGACAGAAATTGTTTTTTTATTATTATTATTACTATTATTTATTTATTATAACTTTTTTATGTATTGAATATATTAATAAACTTGAACTCATTGCACCTCCAGGTATGATCTAGCGCAGAATGACTCGATTCGTGAAATCGAGGCGATTAGGGGGCGTGTCTCAGTGCTGCGGGAGGAGGTGCTCCGTCATGGTGCCACAGGACAGGGGGCGGAGCTGCAAGGTATCCTTTCGCACCTGGATCAGGTGGACACGGGCCGAAATCCCTGCATTCGGGAGGCACGGCGCAGGGCTGTGCTGGAAGTTCAAGCACTCGTCACCTTCCTAGACCTCTGGGAAGCCCTAGGACGTCGTAACCCTGGAGCAGATGAGCCGCCGCCTCATGCGGCCGTGTGGCGTGTCTTAGCCAGCCTGGGCCAACTCCAGGCGCAGGTGCTGGGCTTTGACGGCAAGAGGGCTGACAAGAGCTACATGGTATTAGAAGAGCTACTGACCAAACAACTTCTGGCTCTTGATGCTGTGGACCCTCAAGGGGACGAGGGGACCAAAACTGCCCGTAAGCAAGCTGTTAAACATGCCCAGAATATCCTTAGTTACTTGGATATGAAGACAGATGAGTGGGAGTACTGAGAGGCCGATAAAAGAGACTGCAGTATTGCCGAGATTTCCCTGAATAAGGAGCCGCGAGAAAAGGGCAAAAGCTTTTTTGCCTCGCGTGCGACATCAGGACGAGACACGGCCGTGCCGAGGATACAGGCCATGGGCGGAATTTTTAATTTGTATATAAAAGACTTTGTGTTTCGCCGTGGGCAGCGAGACTGTTACCCATGATGCACTGCACCTGCTGCTTTTGTTGGTCCATTACTGGTCCCTGAAAACAGCCTTTTTTCCTGGCAGAAGGAAACCCGGTTTCTACTGCCATGAAGCATTTTTTTTTCATGACAATAATCCATGATCTCTTTAGTTGAATCTGTGCTGTTGATTGGTGTGGTGTGGTGCTAAACCCTGTTCTGCTGCCAAAATCTGCTTCCCGCTTTACCACATGCCTGTGTGGAACAAATTTCAGTCTTTATCACGGTGGGAACACATCAGCTCGTCATTCCTATCCAGTTCGAGCCGTATAGGAGCACATGATCCCCTGCTACGACCACAGGGGGCTGTGCAGTGGGCCATTTTCCTGTTAATCACACATAACGTAAAGGCAGCCCAAGCTTAGCGTTCATACGTTTGATCTATTCTCTAAATTGCACTTTCTCGCTACAATTATTAGCTGCATATAAACAAGAACTGACTCTACATGCGGGAACAATTTTTTTTTTTTACATTTTGTTGAATCTTTTACATGCATATATCCCACTGAGAAAATTGTATCTTTAAATAGATGGTAAACAGTGGTTTGTGATTAGTTTAAAGATGAAGTGTGGAATTTTATTGTAACATGAAATTACACACTTCACCTTTTAAAGAAGACTTTTTGACATCAAAGATTGTGAGTGAACGAGTGAGAAACGGCAAAAAAAAAACAAATCTGATTTCAATCCCTTCCTGCGGTTTTGTCATATTTCAGAGGCCAAAATTGCTATGAGGTATTTGGAGACGTTTCTTTTTGGTATTGATATGGAGGATAAAAATAGAAACTAGTTCACAAGTTTCTTGTCTTCTTCATTTTTATTTTTTTTTGCTTTTAGGCAACAAGTACCTGTGCAAGCCACCAGGGAATAGAGCAGAGACTGAAAGAGTGTGTCTGTGATTGTAAAAAAAAAAAAAAAAAAATTTGGTGCATGCTATTTTGGTAGTGAGACTGATCAAAGTGGACAGGGGCGTTCTAGGACATTTTCTTTTGAGCAGCATGGCAAGAAATCAAGCTATCAAACAAGCACTGAAACACTGTGGCTACATTAACACAGTTAAATGTGACCCAAAACCCACATTTTTCTTCATGTATGACACATCTGGGTTATTTGGGGGGATCACAGTATGGACTGCAAAAATCACATTTAATATGACATTTTAACCATTTTAAATGTATGGTTCACTTTCATACGTGGGAATAAATTGGTTTAAGTGATTCCCCCATGTGACTTGTGAATTCATACAAATATTTTTGTTGTTGATTTTGCATCTTTTTTGCAAAAGATCTAATCTGATTTCCCCTTGGTTTATAATTCAAACGCATTTATGAATTACACTATATAAAGTATTACTCAAAAAGGTGCAAAAGTATAAACTTAGTCTATTATCAATTTACTCTTTATTCCGGAAGGTTGTTCCGCTGAAAATGTGGACGGGCACTATTGCAGTCAATTGAGACAACACTGAAATTAAGCAAGCATTTGTTTACACATTATTTATTTGATTCAATTCTAAAATATTTGAAAACTGAAATTATGTATTGATGACGTTGACAAGGCTGTTTGTAGACTCGTGGAAGTAACATAAGGGATGGGAAGCATCAGTACACATACAGTACATCGATCCATCATTAAGTATTGATAGAAAGTGAAGTTAAATGTTAGAATTTAATTTAATAACCAAAATATATCATATAATATTTTATTATGGAAGGTGTGGTTGTTGAAGAACAGGGTCAGCATGCACACAGTAGTGGTGTTTTGAAACGAATCGGTTTAGTTAACAATTTAATGACTCATTCCTAAAGATCATGTTCATTCTTCAAAAGTCACTTTTTAATTTTTGAATGAATTTGTGTTTTTGAACTAATCGTTCGAGCACTCCCTGTTTAGAGCAGTGTTTGATATGGACCACATTTTAAAAGGTTGTGTAAACAACTTCACACAAAAAAACAGATGAAAAATGAATTGGGCACTTTAGCTTGTAGTGTGAAGCTGTTTGTTTAAATCCCTCTGAGTCTGTTGAATGTAGGAGTAGCTTGTCTGTGGTAAAAACCGCTGAACTATCCAGTTTTGCCGTTTAAAATCTGACCACAGAGGCCCGGTGATGGCCGAAAACAAATACCAATAATATATGTCATCTGTGTCATGCTGGACACTTGAGCCTCTCTCTGCTCATTTAAGCTGTGTGTGCTGTTAGCAGGTTACAATGGCTTGTTTTGACCTTGAACTGTGACAGTCCTTTGGTGTTTATTTCGGTCGTGTCCCACTTGCTGTGTGGTCACTACCCTCTGTCCTGCTCCACATAAGGGAACGTCCAATTAAAAGGACCATCAGCAGTCATGAAGCAACACCACAGTTATCAACAAAGAAATCAGGTTGTGCTTGGATTAAACCCAGACACTTATTTAAGGGCATTCTTGAAAAAAAATGACAATAAAGACGCAGGGGCTAGGAGTGAGTGTTGCTGGACAGGATAGGTCGTGGTCAGAAGAGATTAATCCAGACTCTGTCATCAGGCACTGCTGAGGAGGATCCTACATCAGTCAAGGTGAAATACACGCTCCAGCAGCACTTTAAAGCAACCTTGCACTAGGCGTTGGCGTTGTTTTGTGCTCCTCTTCTAAACCCACATAGAGATGGCAAAGATGTGAGCTAATATTAGCAATGTCAGTTCTGCGCAACCAGACTTTTTTGTTTGTTTGTTGTTTTACCAGCACAACATGCATTGGCCACATACACACTGCAGGTACAGTAAATATGGTTGCCGCTCGTCATTAAATCCATGTGGTATAACTAGTTGTTAATGCAGTAGTGTTGCCGAATATACAGGCAGATTGTCTGAAGTGCAGTGCTAGAAAATCAGTTATGCAAATCTTGATACCTGTCTGTCTACCGTAGTTACATCAGAGGTTCTCTGCCTTGAGATCGCCAGAGATTGCTTTAACCTTTTAGCTGTTAAGGGGCTGTTCATCCTTGTTTTTTAAAAGAGTTAGATGGAGAACAAGATGGGACATAAATCAAGGGTCTGGAGATCTTTAAGAAAGGGGCGGGGTTTAAGCGGATGAAATGCTGTGTTCGCGACATGTCGTAAATTCGGGACGACAGCATGTGACTATCTATTCTGAGCTGTTCACTTCTTCAGACTGGGAATTATGTGTTTCTATGGCAATCTGAATCTGCAGTCAGGTGGTACAGCGGTCATGTGGTACAAGTAGGAGCTCTCAAAAAATTCTCAGTTTACAAGTTATTAAGAGCTCCACGAGGCCGGAAGTTGAAATTACGTACAGTAATTACGACATTGTGTAAGAAAACAGGTATTTTTTTTTTCACAGGTATTTTACCCGTATTTTGAATTGGACATTGCATTGTCTTGTGTTTTAGGGTTAAAAGAAATCAATATTAATCTGACAGAAAATTACCAGTACTGTTTCTGTTTTTCGACTAAAGTATATAGTGCCCACATCTGGAGCTTTAGGTCCGTTCATAGTTTGATGGGGAGTTAGATTGAGTTTGAGGGGTACGAGGCGTAACACCAAATGTTGGGCCCCAGTCACAGAACTAAGGGGTGGGCCCATCACAACACTACAATATATATCAATATATCTTTGTGGGGCCCCCCCCCCCCTTCGCCGAGGGCCCCTGTTACTCAGTTCCACTATTACCCCCTGTCTGACGCCCCTGTTTTCTTTCTTAAAATGTTGTTAGGATTTTCATATTTGACATGCATCATAAATCTAATCTACATCATTGTGGTCAGCGTTCCACTTGCCATTAGCTGCCCGAGCTTCATCTCTACACAGACGATTGGTCTGTCAGATCTGAGTCATACTGAGTTCTGCTAAACTATCTCCATGGTTATGGTCACAAATCAAATCCATTCCGATTGTTGAATGCCACTCATCGGCCGTTTACGGCAGTCATCTAGAACTATTCCAGTTCTTTTGTATGTGGTGAATAAGATTACCTTGATTGTATTACAGGATGAGCTTTAAAACAGATATTTGACATGAAGACCAAGTTCATTTGTTACAAGGCTCTATTCCTGCTTTAATGTAATGAGCGAGCCTTGCACCTGTCTTTGGATATTTCGTTTACAGCAGTTAGTCTTTGTTAGTAGTGACATGGCTGATGTGAGATGACAGGCGTCAAAACTGCTGTTAGGTGTAAAACACCATGCAGTGTGATTTGCTTGGATGCCATACTCGAGTTTATCACACAAGCTTTAAACAACACCCATTACATTGAAAACCCATTACAGTATCTGAAAAAAAAAGAAAAAAAGAATGTAATGAAGAATGTCCATCTTTTTTTATACCAAAGTTGATTCTTTCCCGTTTTTAACTTCCATCATCTTAATAATCACTGAAACTATACAAACCAGAAAAGGTAAAACTTCTCATTCTCGCTTTTGGTTTTCCTTATCTGACTATATGTCTGGAAGAATGTGTTTTTGTGGTGAACTGTGAGATTGTTTAAATGTGTCATGCTATTTATCTAACGTTCGACGCATTGTGTATATTGTCTGGTTTATGCTTGTTTAAAAAAAAGAAAAGCACATCAAGTTCAAACTGCTGTGTGAATGCTTTAGTCAGCGGGGTTGTTTGGTTTTTGTATGTCTACAATGCTAAATAAAAGATGGTGATCTGGAAATAACCTATGTTTGTGGCAAGGTATTAATTATGGCCTGGGATCTTTCAAACAGTTTCCATGGCAACCCCTCCGCTGTGCTTACAGAATAAGGTGTTCAGAAAAAGAATCGGGTTTTCCTGAAACACAGAGCATAGAAAATATCCCTGCACATTTAGTTGGCTAAATAAATCTGCCTAAACTGATATAGTTATTAACATTCCTGGCTGTGTTGCTCATGTGTAAGCGGACATGAATCAACAATCTGTCAAAAGACTTCAGCAGCTGGAAAGTGCTTTATGCAAATCTGAGACCAGATATATTGAACAATATCATTCAGATATAAGCAGAGATGTGATGCTTATTTTAAAATGTATTGCAAATTGAATTAGCAAATAAATGTAATTGGTAACCTAATATAAATATTGCAACATGACGGTAATGCAATAGCACTACTGACGCTAATGCAAATAAAGAGAAAAGCAATACAAATTATATTTAAAAGTGCGTTTGTATGAAATGCAGGCTACCTCAGACACGTAAAATCTCTCACTCTCTGTATATACCGTAGCCTTTAAGTACACATACAGTGCTTACCATAAGTGAACACATCCATGCTAAAGTTGAGTAAAAGGAGGAATAAAAAAACATCTTTTGGAAATTTATCTTAATGCCTTAATTAAAAAAATGAGGAAAAATTTTGTAAAAATATATGTTCTTCCTTAAAATACAGGGTGCATAAGTCAGGACACCCATGTTAAATTCCCATAGAGGCAGGCAGATTTTTATTTTTAAAGGCCAGTTATTTCATGGATGATACTATGCATCCTGATAAAGTTCCCTTGGCCTTTGGAACTAAAAAAGCCCCACATCATCACACACCCTTCACCATAGAGATTGGCATGGGGTACTTTCCATAAGATCATCTCTCAATGCAAATCAAACTATTAGGCTAACTGAAATAAAACCATGCCAATCTCTATGGTGAAGGGTATGTGATGATGTGGGGCTATTTTAATACAGACTTTATAACTTGCAAATGTGAGTTTATATAAAAATTCTGAAGTGTACAAAAATAGGAGGGGGGGGGGGGGGTGGGGGGGGGGGGGGTAGGAATTGCGGGATATAAACTCGCTATTCTGAGGAAAAAAAGACAGGAGAGAGTTTTGAGATATAAATTCGAAATTATTATTTTTAATATATTTTTTTATTCCGTAGCTTAGACTGTAGTTCTGCCACCAGTTAGGCCTCTGCCCACAAAAAAACAAAAACAAAAAACAAACAGTCAGTGTTGTTTGCAAACACCCAATAGGCCTATTAAAATTATTTAGTCACTTTTAATTTAGCAACTTCTTTTATATTAACAAACCCCATAACCCCTACTGTATATTTTGTATGTAACTTTAAAGGGATAAACTAACCTTTTTTATTCTGACTACCGGTACATAACATTGTTCCATATATTCACTTAGCCTCAAATGAATAGTTTTTTTGCCAGGGGTATTGATCTGGCAGCAAATGCATCTGTCCGATTCTGATTCCAGCAACATCACTGCAGCATATGAGGGACAGTCAACACACACTCATGACCCCATGACTGCAAGGTCATCAAGGCCCTTGAGGGAAGAAAATACAGTATACAAACACAGCCACTGGTCCTAATAACTTACACTGCATTGAAAATCAACGTTTATTTTCATTCAAACTAGTTTTTTTTTTTTTTTTTTTAAGAAAAGCTAAGCAACAAAGATGCTTGATGCGACAATCATTAAAGCAAAAGAGAGACAAACTACATTCTAAAATAAATTTTATGATGTATATATCTTGTGTCTCATGCTCACCAAGACTGCATTTGTTATCAAAAATAAAAACAGTAATAGGCCTATTGAAAAAAAATATATATATATTTATATATATATATACCGGTAGCTACAACTTAAAATAATCATTTTCTATTGTAATATATTTTGTGATGGTAACGCTGAATTTTCATCATCATTACTCCAGTCTTCTCACATGATCCTTCAGAAATCATTCTAATATGCTGATTTGCTGCTCATGAAACATTTCTTATTATCCAAGTAGAAAAAAAATGGTGCTGCTTAATATTTTGATGGAACGTGATTTATTTATTTATTTGCATTCTTTGATGAATAAAAAGTTTAAACATTATAAATATCTTTACTGTCACTTGATCAATATAAAGCATCATGATTAATACATAGCTTATATATTAATATATAATATTATATTATTAATGTGTTTTTGCACATGGTAAAAGCAAAGAAAGCATGTTTAATAGAGGCCTAATAAAAAAATAATAATAATGCACATACTGCTTAATTTTACTGTCTCTATTTTATTTTAACCATATCAATGGCATGATTACAGTAGACCTATAAAAAAAAATGCTTAGGAAATGATCTTGTTAGTTATTACAGTGACCACCAGATGGCATCATGTGACTAATGTGAATGGTAATTCAGTCTTGACACTGTCCACAAGGGTCAGATGCTAAATGGTTAAATAGTTTGTTAGTTCACTGCTTGCAATGAAAGGTGATCATTTAAAGTACACCAACGACACAGGGCTTTAAATCCACTGACCAACTGGCTCAGAAGAGATTGAAACATAAGATTAGACAGACACTAACACCTTTAGTGATGTTCAGTACAGAAATTGTAGTGTATTATCAGTACTGTATGTAGCTGTGCTCCTCTTCCCTATCATCTGTCTCTATGGATCTGTTCTCACGTATTCATTTGAAAAGTTGAGTAGTTACGAATTTCATTGATCTAACAGACATGACCTAAAACCTTGAGCTGTTCATCACGTGTGTTGACTGGCCCAGTTTAACCGTACCAGGTGATGTGTGCTTGTAGTACCCCACCCCCACTCAGTAAGCTTTTACATCTGATCTTTCCTGCATTTTCCCTGTAATCTGCGTGACAGTCACATGTGAGGGCCATTATAGGTTATGTAACTATTCCCATTTGATTCAGATCACACTTACACATGTTTGCTCTGATTCGTTTTTTGGCCTGGCTTCTCACTTTCTTCTCTTATAAAGCTCATTCTAATAACAACTTATGTGATGTGTAACATTCAACTGAACAAAATCACTTTTTTCAGTTCCATAACTCAAACTCAAATCTAGTTCATGATTCTACAGTCTAGCTATTATTCGACAGATTGCATCCATCCATCCATCCATCCATCCATCCGCCCATCCATCCATCCATCCATCCATCCATCCATCCATCCATCCATCCATCTATCAATCAATCGTTCTCTGTCTATCAATTGTTCTATTTCTATCCAATCTGTTACTATAATTTCCTATTATCACATTAAAGATGCTTTGAAACAATCTATATTGTTAAAAGCGCTATATAAATGAAGATGAGTTGACTTGACCATCCATCACTGACTGAAATGTTTTCTGCTGAGGTCTGTCTAATGCCATTCGAAGCTGTCTGATGTGGGATCTATAGGGCTCTATTGAGGTCTAGTGGGGTCTGAAGTTGTCAAATATATAGGCCTATACATATATATACATACATATACATATAGCCTATATATATATATATATATAGCCTATATAATAACTGTCTGACTGATGGTAAAACCTTCAGACTCTAAACCCTACAAACAGCCATTATTGGTCTTGGCAACACACAATAATATGGGCAATAATCACTATATACCTAATAATTTGTTTAGTTTAGTAAAAATAAAAAATTAAATGCAAAATTTGTCACAGACTCTGCAGGGTGTGTGCAAATTTAAAGCATAGATGAAAGGTCAGTTGTCTCTACCCACATCAAATCACATTCTTCGCTGTTTGTGGAACTGGGATTTGTCAAAGGTTTCCCAAAAAGAAACTTTTTCAAAAGATTCCTTATACAAAGACTAAATGCAAGTAAAATGATTCCTCTGTGGAATGCAGTGGCAAATAACCTAAACAACTGACAATCAGTGTTTGGAACAGACAGCTGCAAACGCTGTAAAAGCTTTCTGCGAGAAACCCCTGCTAACCCAAGGTCAGTGTACGGCCTCAAGATAAGTCTGTCCCGAAATGTAGTAGTGTTTTGTTCCATGACTAATGATTTTGTATCACAATTATTAAAAAATACATTAAAAGGAAGTGTTGCAGTCCAATAAAACATGTATTTGCATGTATTTAAGACACATGTGATCTCAATCTGCCACTGAACGGGGCATTGGATGGAATCTGGCCTGCAGCCAAACAACAGCTGGATATTACCCACAGGTCTTTGAGTGCATTCACACATTCAACACATGGCCCTGAAGCACTCAAAAGACAAAATGCAAGATAAAACTATTGATGGTGAGCCATGGGGCGTATTAATGCTCATTAAAAATTCAAAACTCAATGTTTTTTTAAAGGATATTATGTTATGTAATTATGAATTATGTGTTACACAAGTTTGGTCTGCAATCAATTTATATTGATTCTGATATTATGTTGCAAAGCAGTACAGGTGTGGTCACATTTGCAAAATTTCAGGGAAATTGCATTGACAAAAAGGTCCATTTTCCAATGTCAAAAGCGTAGCGATGTAATATGAAGCATAGCTCACACAGGAGTTTTCTGTTGATCCATGCGGTGATTTTGATTGACCAAGATTGACCCATACTGACATTTTTTGACCTCACATGAAATTCCTTATCGTTTCGATTCCTATTTAGATAACTGGAATTCACCCGTAAAAATGAGCTGATTATGTTTTCCACAATGTTATCCGCTTGTTTGATGTAAATAATACTATGGCAGGTCCAAGCCTCCACTCGTTTCTAGTGAGGATATTTCACAACTGTTTGAGCACTGTTCACTGATGATTCATAAAAGCTGAATAATTGTTCGAACTGAATTTTTGGTATAAAGGTTAGGATTATGATTTTTCAGTAGTATTACAGCACACTGTGAGTGTATTAGCAGATTTTTTGTCTGATTTTGGACTCGGAAACAGTGGCGTAAGACTTAAACCGTTTATGTGCCTCAGTCCTCTTGTTAAGTATACAAATTTAAATATACATACATATTTAATGCACTTTTAATTAGTGCAGTCAAGATGTTAATGCCAATTGTTGTTGTTTTTTGCATTGATTTATTACATCGAACACATTGGGTTTCCATGCATTTTCTTGAGATGTCTTAATGTTTGATAATTCAAGGTGCTTATGTGTTTGATTATTAATGTTGCTTATGTATTGAGCAGCTATTTGTTTTTCTATATATTCATTGTTTTTAAGCCCATTAGCTTTTTTTCCAAGTGCATGCAAGTGCATGTATTAAAACGCATCTAGAATATGCAATAAACAAATCTTATTTTTTATTTGGTTCAGTTTTTCAGTTTGTTTATTATAATAGAAGTTAATGGTAAATACCAAAAAACAAAAGGTACCAAAAAATAATATTATTATTTATAATAAATAAGCTTATTAATAGTTAGTAAGGTAGTTAAGTTTAGGTATTGGGTATATGGATAAAGAATATGGTCATGATACCGATTTTCATAATAAACAGAAAATATTCATAATATGCATGTTAATAAGAAACTTTAATAGAATAGAACTGGACCCTAAACTAAAGTGTTACAATCAAATTATATAAAACTTCAAATTCAGTTCCTGGAGGCATCTAAAGCAGTAACACACAACGAAACCTGGCGGTTCCTCAGAGAACCGGCACTTTTTAAAGGGTGCCTAGAGGATCTAGAGGGTTTCAAAGTGAAGAACCCCAAAAGGTTCCTCCAGGATCTTTTCAGTTTTGCGGAGTATATTTCTATTGGCTTATTTCCCTCATTTGTCCATTAGAGAGCAGCCTCTTCTAAGGCTTCACAGTTAGCACAAGCACATCTTGAAACCATCGGGCTTTTTCCAGTGCGTAATGAACGTTGGGCAGGGGGAGTACACGCAAAACTCAATACAGAGTGGAATGTGGCACACCCTGTAATGTTCAATTCAGCTCAGCATAGAAAAGATGATTAAAGTAAACACCCTACAGAAGACTAGCAAACAGGCACAGGCCAAAGTGTGATCCAGGGAAAACCTGCTCAACACCAGGAAGTCTGTCCCACACTGTTAGTCATCAGCAAGAGAGATGCAAACAGCAAACCACAAGACCATAAAAACACATTCAGATCGACAGTTTGTAGTGTTTACTGCCACTGAACTATTTGTAAGGAGTATTCAACAAAATGTCCTTCATTATGTGTTGTGAAATGGCACAGCAGAGTGACTCACTC
The DNA here is from genome assembly GCF_949152265.1 of Phoxinus phoxinus. Lineage (NCBI taxonomy): Eukaryota > Metazoa > Chordata > Actinopteri > Cypriniformes > Leuciscidae > Phoxinus > Phoxinus phoxinus. Next base: position 6,949,242 of record NC_136889.1, on the reverse strand, counting down.
AAATGACCCATGGTTCAAAGCACAGAACTACAGCCACATGCCTGTGGACACTGTGACATTCATCCCAATATAACAGACTTAAAAAAAAAAAAAAGTATTTTCTTTCTTATTGTGACATATCTGAGTGAAACCATTTCTGAAACAAGAAAAAAAATTAGGGCGGGACTCGCTTTTGTCCATTGGTATTGGATTGGATTGTTGTGGTTTGCTATTGTTGTGATCTCATGTGAGTAACAGGTTGGACCTCCCTTGAGCCAAAAAGAACATTTCAAAAAAACCTTTACATTATAAAGTTACACTAACTGTCCACATTTAATAGGAATCCACACGTTTGTGTGTTTTGAAGTAGCGCAAATTAGTCTTCCAGGATCTCAAGTTATACCTGCACCACTATTGACAATGGATTTTATATGATTATAACACCAGTAAAACAGGAACAGCAGGTTTTTCATGTACTTTGGCCAGCAACAAGTATACGTGCACCTCTGCACACGTCTCACATCTTCATTCTGACCCATAAAAGCACGTTTATTGCTTCTTTCCTTGTGCTTTTTACAATGTACCAGGCTTTTTATATGGCAGTCGGTTTAGACATTGTCTGTGTTTGTGGTTGTGCTTTTCGTCACCTCAAAATGAACAACTTTTGACTTTTCAACTGAGATCCTATACCTAACCTAAATCATCAAAAGTTTGCTCAAATACACTTTCGATAACCTAGCTGTGATAAGCTGTACTTTTTTTGACAGAATAGCCTCTAGATAGCAAGACAGAGAAGCAGTCTAGTCACCATCTAAAGTGTTGGTCATCATCATATGTTGGGGAGTTTGATAAATGTGCCACTTATTTTAAGTCCATATGGTCACATGAGCATGTCTCAGTTCAGACTAAACTGGGAACTAAAACTGTCCCAATAAGGAACTCACACAAACAGGAAGAGATTCACAGAACGAGAACTTCTGACTCGTATGAAAAACCACCACAAAAACCTGCCAATAGTGATTTTATCTCAAATAGATGATATAATACGATACTACATGCATCAGTAAGAAAATAAATAAATAATAATGATGTACCAGGGGATATAAAAAGACACACCTGCATAAGTGTTCACACCCCTGAACTAATACTTTGATTTTAGTACAACATTCAGTCTGTTTGGATAGGAGTCTATCAGCTTGGCACATCTTGGGAATATTTTACTCCTCTTTGCAAAACATTCATCCATCTTTACAGAAGCCATTATTTTGTTGATTTAGATGCGTTTAGGATCACAGTCATGCTGAAAGACAAAAGTTCTCTTCACTATCAGCTTTCTAGCAGATGCCAGAAGGTCTTTGCCAAATCATACGGTACTTGGAGCTGTTCATGACAGCCTCCACCTTCACTAAAGCCCCAGTTCTAGCTGAAGAAAAGCTGCCGCCACATGCTTCGCCGTGGGGTTGGTGTTACTGGTGTGCTGTTGTTTTTGCGCCAAACATACTTGTCAATTTTTTTTTACAAAGAGTTGAATCTTGGTCTCAGAGCATTAATACATTTTTGGGAGACTGGATATAGATTTTTGTAAAAACGCATTCATTTGAGGCAGATAAATTGTTTATCTGATAAGACGACATGCGCATAAACTATGATGGAAACATTTACAGAATAAATCCCTCGATGCGCAAACAAAAACTTCAGAATGATTTGGTTTAATTCCCTCAAGAAGCGTCTCACACGATTGCATTCCCACACCAGACATCTAAATGTAAGATAGCATGACTGATTTTATTGCGTTTCGTCGAGACACATGCTATTTATGATGTAGGATAAAAGAGCCTCAACCCAATGTTTTGCTGACCTTTAAAGCAAAATCTTGTTTTATCATTTCGTCTGCGTCCATTGCAAATCGCGCCGTTTTTACTTCCTTTCCGGCCTAAGCATTCTGGGTCAGCACGTTTACTTTGGGTTGTTTTGCCAAGTGTGTGGCGTAAATGCAGATATTGGATATGGGTCAGTTTTAAAAGAAGATGTTAGCTGGTCGTCAAAAAAATTGGTCGTCAAAAAAAATTGGATAGGCTACAGCCAACAGTGTAAATGCGGCGTTAAATGAGAAACAACTGGAAATAATTCTGTTCACTCATTTTAGCTCTGCGGTCTCCATGGAAAACCTGTGAATCAGACAAAGCATACACATTTTTCTTTAAAATCTGATATCTGAAGGCCTTTTAAACCAAAAGCAAGCTGAACAATGAGCTTCTTACGGATATAAGATCATAATTTCGAACCTGGAGACACGACTCGGCTTATGAGTCATATTTGTGCCAAACAGAATGCCATCACCGAGACAAGATTTATCCTCATCTCATTATGTTGTTATTTTTTTTAACAAAAGTTACAAGCTGCAGAAATGTTATAGCACTCTACAATAAAATCATGCAATGCACACTGTCACTTTAACCTGATGTTGGCCTTTACACACCAGTGCCTTTACTATTAATAACTTCAGTCATGGAAAAGCATCATCCTGCTTCCCTTTTACAGAACAATATGTTCCCTGTGAGCTCATGATATCCACCAAAGACACATGGATCAAACACACACACACACACACACACACACACACACACACGCCTTTGTTTTCCTTCCATTGACTGCTATTGTTTTACTGAGCTAATGATCTAATGTTCACATTATTCAGAATGTATGGAGTTCAAAAACTTCAAACAGAAGTTTGTGTCTCTAATAATGTTAGAATTGTGCTTGGTTTCGTAGCTGTGTATGCGGCGAGCAACGTTGGGGAAAGTTACTTATAAAAGTAATTGCGTTACTCCCATAAAAAGTAACTAATTAAGTTACTTAGTTACTTTTTATGGAAGGTAATGTTACATTACTTTTACGTTACTCCAGTTACATTTTTGGTGATTGTAAAGGCCCTTTCATCTTTCATGACAAAAGTGCAATGAATGCACCTCAGGGTGAAGGAAATGCAACTGCATGTGTGTAGAGGGCGCAGCGCAAACAAACCTTTCAGTTGTGAATCTATTCTGGAATGCAGAGGAACAGGATGCAAGAGAAGAAAGTTCAACACTTACTTCAGCAATAAAACCCCCACAAATGAGATGTTTAACTAAAATCATTATACTTGTTCCTATGGTTGAATTGGATCAAAGATCAGCAGCAAAGACACTGATTAATAAAGTGACATTACATATAAAATTTGATTGATTGAGAGCCTTACAACAGCCAGAAGGTGCACAAGGCGCTTTCCAGTAAAACATCAAAAGACAACAATATAAAAGTACAAATGTACGTAAAAATAGCAGTCGAGTCAGAAGCTAGGGTGAAGTCAGGTAAAGTGGGACACTTTTTGGTAAATTGCATTTTAAACAACCTAAATCAGTTAGAATGTATTAAAATTGTATTTGTTTTGTTTAAATAGATTGTAATGAAGGCCACTATGGTGAAATTTTCCCAATTTATGTATTTATTAACAAACTGTTCATCTTTAAACACCATCTGACACCCTCTTCAGCAAACTGGAAGCAATCAGGTTGAGTGGGACACTTTGTTAGGGAAAGTGGGACACTATTTTATGGTTAAAATGAACATGAGAAATACAAACCCAATTCCAATGAAGTTGGGATGTTGTGTAAAAGGTAAATAAAAACAGAATACATGCATTGAAAATGTGTGGCGCTCAGGTTTGGATTCCTTTTCATGAACCCCTCAAACCAGTAGTGACCGGCTTTTTGCTTTTCCGCAGAAAAACCAGGGATGCCATTAATTTTGGCGAACGCAATACACCTTATATCACTGCATTCCAGGGGGAACCCCCATTCAACATTTTAACAAGGCAAGCCAATTCACTCTCAGCCTGAGCTGAGAGCAGGGGGCTCTTACTTGAGGCATGGCGGTAGCCACTCACCAGCCTTTTCACTCGCCTTTGCAGTGTTGATTTTGGGATGTTCCATGCCCTGGCTAAAAACCTTAATTTTGGTTTGTGTCCTTCAGTCACCTCCTGCTCATATTCTTCAATAGCCCCTGCCATTCTCTCTTCAATCCACTGGTTTAGTTTTCTTCCTTTCCTACTTTGCCGTCTTTTCCTTTTCTGTATTGCCCTGTCACTCCTTTCTCCTCTCTCTCTCTGTCCCTCTCCTCTCTGTATGGGTGCCATCTTGTGTATATTGAAAAATATTAATTTTATAAAAATGTTATAATCAGACACATTATTATTACTTATAACTTTAAAATGTTATCTTCTTGTTCATGAAATGGCTGCACTGTGTTTGCATTAGCCCTAAAACGGTCCCACTCAACCTGAAATGGACTGTCCCACTCAACCTAACACTGTCAGGTTGAGTGGGACAGTGCTGTGAATCTAATTTTCACAAATATTTTATACAGTTAGATACTCATTGTTATTTATCTCTAATACACAGACAGTATAAATATATGTAAAAGCAAAAGTTTTATTGTTACATCATAAGTGATATAATTATCAGCCTTATTATTCTAAAATAGCTTTACACTTGCCGGGTGGCTTACCGTGAGGTCTCAGGAGTCAAGCAATTTGAAATAACAACCAGACCACATCTGTGATGTCACACCAATTACAACCTTTATTTCATATCCAATAGACATTCAGCTACAACACAGTAACAATTGTTGTGATTGGCTTACAAAATTAACCCTTTACAGTACTCAAAAGCTTAAGTGTCCCACTCAACCTGATGTCCCACTCTACCTGAATTCACCCTACGTGTTAAAAGCTTGTCTGAATAGATGTGTTTTCAGCTGTGATTTAAAAACACACAACACGGTGATGCTTCGTAGGTGTGCTTGAAGTGCGTTCCACAGCATTGGGCCCTGGACGGCAAATGATACATTCATATACTTCATTAATGTCCATTAACTTTATTAGTGTTATTTAATGTTTAATTTTTGCAACTTTGCGTAATGTTCTGGGTTTGCATTTCCCTCTTATTACGGTATTAATTTTGAGGAATACTAAATACTAAAACTGCATGCTCACATTTAGTCGAGAACTATACAATAACCATCATGTGCGCACACAACACCTCAGCACTTACTTTTTCTCTCTCTATATGGGGACAGAAAAGGTGTCAATGAATAAATGGGAAAACAAGTATCTTGCGGTACTTATTTAAAAAAGTAACTCTGACATTTTGTTGTCATTTTAAAAGTAATGTGTTACTTTTCTAGTTACTAGTTGGAAAAAAGTAATCTGATTACGTAACTTGCGTAAACAAGTATCTTGCGTTTTGTTTACGCAAGTAAACGATCTACACTTTGTTTTACAGTACATGCACTTACGTGTATATTTACACGTCTGTAAGTGTTGTAACGGACTAAAGTATCACCAGCACAAGCCTTCTTTGCGCTCAAGTTGCTTTAGCTCACGGGTGCTGCTTTTTCTCCTCCCCGCTCCTGGATTAATGGGGCTGAACTCTAGATCTGAGAGTGAAGAGTGGACAGCGCGCGAGAGAGAGATGCTTATATAGCTAGAGAATGTGCTAGAAAGGGTGGCTGGGTATTTATAGCTCACAAGCACCTTTGTGTGTCAAGAATAGATGCCAGTCACTGTGCTTAAAAGTATAAAGCTGTTAACAGTAAGATGGAAGTGGATCAATACTCATTTGCTTAAGTTATTTTTAGATAATGTACACTACTCTGAAAGAAATTAGTACTTTTAGGTTACACCATATTTTAAGGTGTCCTAGTTACATTGTAATTATACATTTGAGAACTGAGTAATGCTAACTGTCATCATTACTATAGGGTTAGGAATAGGGTTTGGGGTTGCACTTTGTTTTAGGTTCAGGGTTAGTACCTAGTTATTAGCCAGTTATTGTAATTGCTATAATAAGTACATAGTATGTACATGGGGAACAGGACTGTAAAATAAAGTGCTACTGGGTTTGGTTTAGAGTTAGTTGCATGTAATTAGACATAATAGCCAATTTACATCTATTACTACGGTAAGTACATATTTACTCAACAATGACATTAAATTGGTGACACAGTGAAGACATTTTTAATATTACAAACAATTTCTCATGAAAGAATTCTGGGGGGGAAAGCATCACAGTTCCCACAAAGAAATTAAGCAGCACAAGTTTCAAAATGGATAATAAGAATGATTTCTGAAGGATCATATGACGCTGAAGACTGGAGTAATGGCCATCACAGAAATAAATTCAATTGTATTTATTATATTAAAATAAAAAAAACTTTTGAATGTTATTGAACTTGAAGTATATCCCTACTCAAAAGGGGAAAAGCAATCTACAGATATCCAACTTGAGAAATAAAAATAGGATTTTTTTTCGATCCAATAGGATTTTATGCATAATGTGTTCTTATGTGATCCTTTTTGGATTGGCTCCAATTGATTATATTACTGATTCTGTCAATTCCTATATTATTTGTCTTGCTTCTCACTTTATCAGAGAACTAACACACACTTTGCGCCCACCACATCATCACCCGGAGTCTGTTTCAGGAACCTACAATCGAGGCCTTACTGGCAAGCTGATTAAAGTGAGTATTTGTAGGCACTAAGAGCTGCTATTCTAGAGTCCTGTACAGTGGTTTAGACCATCAGATGTGAGGGGGGGAACCACTCTCTGCTCTCATTCCTCACTGTATAATGTGCTAACAGAAAGCAGATGGCTTAAATGTAACACACACCCATTCTTCTGTTACATCATCAAGTCTCCATCCCCCACATATGGATGCAATATATAAACAGATATGGGAGGAGGAGCTTTTTACAATTGAGTTCCACTTTACATAACCCACAATCCCTCACACATTAAGAGAATCATACGGATCTGAACATGTTAACGCAGAGCTCTGAGAGGAACTGCATATTATTCTTAACATTTCTGCAGACACAACATTTCTGTATTCATAGTACACTGATCTACACTTGTTTAGTTTATAGAGCACACTGCCAGTGTGATGAATAAACCAGGAGTTTTAACATCGTCACTCATTTAATCTGACTACCAAAATACTTTTTTTACTTTGGAAGCACAATATATCATTACCATACTGTTATGAGACGATTTTTTAACTACAACCATTAAAAGATCCAGTGAATTCCTGGACAAAACATTCCCATCCTAAAAAAAATTCTTATTCGAGCCATTTAACCCATATATACGTCACAAAGAAAACACTAAAAGCAACTTCCATTTCAAGCTTTTTTAAAGCTATTTTTACATTTAGATTTTTTCTTTGTCATATAATGCACACTTTAACATTGTTTTTTAATTGTTAAAACCAGTTAAAAAAAAAAAAAAAAAAAAAAAAATCATAAATCACGTGATGCCAAAATTCAATTGAAGAATTATTATTTTTTAATATTGTCCATTTATCGGTTTGTAGATATCAAAAATAAATATAATCTTGCATATTGCATATCATTGAATTGTTTTATTTAATTTTTTACACAAAAAATAAAAATTTGGTTTCCACGTTGGTAACTAAGACTGAACTACATTGTGCAATGTGATGATCATGTGACAAAGTCATCTATGACGGTTTAAAAGCATTATCTATTGCCTAATGCATCCTGATCAGGATAGTATTTTTAAAAAATTGCAGGCAGTGTGAAGTAGATCATGTACGGTACACTAGCATCTTATTCCAAACTCAGATTATGACTATCTCCAACTATAAAATAGATCCTCTGTGTTTCCCAACATAGAGCACAAAAGGTTTACAACACAACGAGCAAGAGAGAGAGAATAAGAATAAATAAATTCACCTTTACAGCATCTTTGAAGGCATCAGATTGCAGAGGGACAGCCTTTTTTGGACTCGTGGATAGAGGAGCTCTCAGCAGTTTGTTTCAGATATAACATTTACCAGATGTTAGCGCATCTAGTTCTTCTTCAGTATCTTGCATTCCACACGCAAGAAAGTAACATACACAAATACAGAACAAACCGTAACAACCTTGAATTTAGAGAGCTGGTGGTGAGAAACTGCTGATATCACATCAATGAGCACAAATAAAAACCTCACACTTAAAGCTTTATATGATGTTGTCTTGTCTAAATTGTATCATGACACATAAACGTCATGGACAGCATACATTTCCAAGCCACTCTACCTTGTTTTCCCTGAATGGTCAAACGTGTGCAGTATTTGCACACAGCAGCTGACAGTCATACAAAGCTGCCACAGCACGAGAAAGAAATACAAAAACTACAATGTTTTTTCCATCTCAATATATTTTATTGTAGTAAAACAAAACATCTACCAGTTAAAAAAAAAAAAAGCACAAAAATAAAAACGAACATCAATCTGTAATCCACTGAATGGTTACATTAATGTAAAAGCCCATCTAGCTGTAAACCAATCTTTTATATATAATGAAGCTAAACAAGACCGCAGTGATGCCCAATCCTGTTCCTGGAGATCCACCCACATGCAGAGCTCAAATCCAACCCCTGTCTGTATTATCAAGTGCTCCTGAAGATCTTATGTAGCTGGTTCAGTTGCGTCTGATCAGGGCTGGAGCTGAACTTTGCAGGAAGGAAGATCTCCAGGAACAAGACTGGGCATCCCGGATATTGAGGGTGTGTACAGGTGACGTCATTGCATGAGATTTAGCGAGTCTGCGTTACTCTACAACAGTCTCCTCTGTGGTCAGCTTCAGCAATGCTTCTAGTCGCGTGGTTTGGTAGCAAAGGTGAGGTATCCAGTGTGTCCTGCCATTTCTCTTGGTGGTGTGGCAGTCCTGCAGATTACAGAGGTGTTCCCAGTGTTTGGGACTTCCTCTTGATTAAGATCTGAAGGTGTGCTGTTAGTACCGCACTCCTCTGGTCCAAAGTCTGGTAAGGGCAGAGTGACAGAACGAACGTCATGCACGCGCAGCAGAACCTCCAGTGTGCAGATCTCCTCAAAGCCATGGTTCAATAAAGCCTCACAAGTCTTCTGGACCTGCTCTATACACGGTGAGAAGGAGCAGAGACGACCTCCTGAAGACAAGAAAAAAGAAAAGCAGTGAGCTTTATTTCTAGTATTATTAGCATATTAGCAAATTATCATACTAAAGCCTAAAGTGCACTATTAAAAATAAAGGTTATTTATAGCCATCTATGGTTCCATTTAGAAACTTTAACATCCATGGAACCTTTTCAATGCACAAGTGTCCTTTAGATTCTAAAATGTTCTTTTTCGGGACACACCAAGCCGAAGTCGAAGAAACTAGCAGCGACGAAATATTTTTATGCTTACTATGTTGTCGCCTCTCGTCGGCTGCGTCTCGACCTAAAAAGCTGCCCTTGAACACACCAAAAGGACTAAATGCGACCGTCAACTAGCATGTACATTCTGCGCCTGCGTGTATGTAATATCCGTACTGTATATATCAGCAGGTATCTATAGTCCATTTTCATCATTCAAAAAGGGAAACTGAAACTAGGACTGCAGACTGTAAAACCAAGCAGCACTTGCTTATGATTTTAAATATAAATCATGTAGATCACTTTCTTCATTCCAGTCGGCTCATGTAATAATGAAAATATTTGTGCATTCGAATGCTCAGGTCAGCCTTCTGTCAGTGCCGTCTTGACTTCTTTGCTCACCTTCATCACTTTCACTTTTATTCTCGTGCACCGACTCGTTCGCTAAGCTAAACAGCCAATCAGAGTTCTCTCTCTCTCACACAGATGGCCCGACGCAGATTCAACACGCTGATTCGGCCCAAAAAAACCCGGACGGCATCCTAAGTCGACCGACGCTCAAAAATAAATGTTATAAAGGCAGTGGATTGCAATCAACAGATTGAAGCTCGTACACTAACTCCAAGCGGCTCCAGGGGGGTTAATAAAGGCCTTCTGAAGCAAAACGATGAGTTTGTGTAAGAAAAATATTAGTATTTAAAACTTTATTAAGTAAAATAACTAGCTTCCGGCCAAATGAACATACGGATTCCACTTAAGTGTAAAGCGCAACTTATGTGAGTAATGTGGCGTACTGCTGATATTTACACTATGCCATACACTACTAAGCTACTTCTGACGTCATAAATTTCGTAAGTTGCGCATTAGGGCCTGGGGCAAGTAGACTGCTTATGACCGTTTAGCCGGAAGCTAGAAATGTATTTTGTAACGTGTTAAATATTAATATTTTTCTTATATCACAAACTCATCGTTTTGCTTCAGAAGGCCTTTATTAACCCACAGGAGCCGTTTGGTGTTCGTTTACGTTGGATGGATGCACGTTTTTGAGCTTCCATCTGTTGGTTGCAATCTACTGCCATTATAAAACTTGGAAGAGTCAGGATATTTTTTTATATAACTCCCGATTGTATTCGTCTGAAAGAAGAAAGCCATGTACACTTAGGATGGCTTAAGGACGAGTAAATCATGGGCTAATTTTCATTTGAAAGTGAACTAATCCTTTAAGAGTGTATACTTAATTTTTGACACAAACACTAGCATATGCGTACAGTCAAACGGATTTCCTTTTCAAAGTATACTTCATTTGATATCGCAAACACAGCCACTCACACTAGATAGTTTCATCTTTGTCCAGTGTGTCTGCGTTTTTTTGCATTCCGTATAAACTAGAGTGGCATGTTCCTCTTAACCAACTCAAATGTTCGTCAGCACTAGGGTGACCAGACGTCCCGAAACCTAAGCTGTTGTCCCTAATCCCAAATCCGGACCCAAATTGTCCCGAAAATTATACTGAAGCAAAATCTTGGAGTAGTTATTGTCTGATATTTCAGCCAATCTCATCTGGTCACCCTAGTCAGCACACACATTTATTGTGTCATCTGTTCAGTTCCTTTTTTGAGTGTAAAACAGACTGGGCCAGTGTTGCCAATTTGCAGACAAACTAATGCAAAACAATTCCATGCATTTGTCAACTGCAGGTTTTGTGGCAGAGACTGCCACTCCCGAATTGGACTGTTGAGTCACAACTGACTGCACTGGGGTTCCTCATCCGGCGTGATCCATGGTCTCCTGAGACTGGAGAAAGCCTCTCATTCTATGATTTAGAAAATGTGGTATGAATGTAATTTGGATCTCTGTGACTCACCATGTCTGTCTACAAGTTTGCATCTGTTCTTTATCAAACCCCTGAGCAGATACACAAGTCTCCAGCACTTGTGCTACACTGTGCAAACAAGAATAGCTGTTTATTAGTAGTTTAAATGAACCTCTCTGTTTGACAGCAACAAGCGGTTACTATTTGTAAAACCTTATCAAATACCAGATAAGATCACACATGTGGCTGACGTCAAATCAAACCTGAAACTTGAAATAAGCAATGAGGAACAGGGACTCAGTACTTTGCTCAGTTCTTTTAAAAGAAATGGCCATTTGACCTCGAGAATGTTCCTCAGTAGATCCAAAAATGTCATGCATTGTGGATGTAAAGCTGAAGTGTCTGACTAGGGGCATCAAACGGAACTGCAGAACAGATGTCTTTTAAAACAAGTCTACGGGTGTTCTCAGCGATAGTAAACTTTTTAATTAATTCAAGTATATTTAGGTTTATAACGGGTCTGGTTCTCACCTTATTGATGAACCTGAATTGTAGTTTGCAAGTAAAGCTGTAAATTCCTCCATTAAAGTAAGCTGCCACTGTAATAATCTTTTGATACGTGCAGCACAATCAAGTGAAAATAACAGCACAGCATAAATTGGAAGTCTATAGGCAGTCAATTAATGAAAACAAAACAAAACAAAAAGTTGCATCGTAAATGATGCAACTTGATGCAAAATGACACAAGCGTGCTCTGGCCCAGAATATTGTGCAATGTAAGTGCAGGCCAGCGGGGGGGTTGGGAGGGGGGGCAATCACGCCAGGGCATGTTACAAGGCAACCGTGCCTAGTGTGACTGTGAGTGCTGAAAATAATCAGGAAGTGATGTCGTAAAGAATATGGTTCCTCAACAGGCTTACTGGAAGCAACCAATAACTCACTAAGCTGTTAAGGGTTAGAGAGCGGTTGACATGCACATGTTTGCATATTGTTGTCTTACTGTTAAACGGTTTCATAATATCATGATAAATAGAGGAGTAAAATTGAAACAGCAATCTCTTCCACTCCTTTCCCATCTTGCTCCACTAACACGATTGGAGGGAATTTGGGCTTAAGGTGGTATTACTAACATGCACAAAAATAGCCACTGCTGATCAGAGTAAGAAGATAGACAGGGTGCTGTGAGGAGAGAAGTATGAGAAAGAGACCTTAATGGGTATAGTTTACTCTGTCTTTAGACTCAATCCAATCACATTCACCTCATCCAGCATGACCCCATCCTTAACTCTCAACATTCGCTACAAAACTATAATGAATGGAAACCACTGTAGGAAAGCAATGCAGAACTGTCTCACTCTCTTCTCTTGAGCCTGACAATTTTCACAGGGATGCACCAGGGATCCAAAGTCACTTGGTGCCAAAAAAAATACTTTTATAAAACAAATAACTCATTGCTGATTGGTAAATACTGCGTTCTGGCCATCCTAAAATCTGCAATACAGTAAAGGTGATGATATACGGGCAACTTTTTGAGCAATGTTGCTGGCCAACGTTGTTGTCAACGGGCAACCAGGTGTGAGACAGGGCCCAAGACCGATCTAAAGTATCCAGATATGATTCTAAATCACAATAAAGCCTCTTATAAGTAATGTGCTTAACTATCAACTCTAGGTAACCCTTTTTTTTCTTTTTTTTTTACAGTGTCCTTGTTACACATTACATGTACTTACCATAGTAATAACAGTAAAGTATGCATAATTACATGCAACTAACCCTCAACCAAACCCTAATCCTATAGTAAGTGCATATTGTCAATTGATATTAACAAGTAGCCTACTTAAATTACACAATGATATTACCAAGTAGTATAATTAAATTGTAATAAAGTGTAACCCAACTCTGTTGCTACCCTGCTGTCTAATTGTGATTCTACTTGTGGGTAGATCAGATGGCCAGCAAACAATCAGTTCTCGTTATCAACGTGTTGGATGCAGGAGAAATATTTAGGAATAAAGGTCTGAGTGACTTTGACAACGTCCAAATTGTTATGGCAAGGCGACTGGGTCAGAGTATCTCTGAAACAGCAAGGCTTGTGGGTTGCTCCAGGTCAGCAGTGATGAAAATTTACCAACAGTGGTCCGAGGAGGGACAAACCACAAACTGGCAACAGGGTGTTTGCCGCCCAAGGCCCACCGATGCACAAGGCTATTCTGTCAGGTCCAAGCCAACAGAAGTCTACTGTGGCTCAAGCACACACAATTTTAATGATGGTTATGGGAGGAATGTGTCACAACACACAGTGCATCGCACTCTGCTGCGTGGAACATAATGCAGAGTTCAAGGTGTTGATGGATGAACAATATGAACAATGATTTGAAACGTTCAACATAGGCAACTCAAATAGCACTCGTCACACAAAGCACATCTATCTTAAGGCTGGAATACACTACGCAACTTTTAAAACCTGAAGAGTGTCATACATTTGACTTATAAAAGCTTACAGAGAAAATCTGGACATCATACTAAAAAACTGAGGATCACACACTACAAGACATTCAAGTCGTTTTGACAAACTCATGCCGAAACGTAGACGCATGACTAATGAAAACAATAAGTGTTAATCGGCTCAAAACATGTTTGTCGTCCTTAAACGCACTCTCAAAGGAATTTGTAACCATTTTTCGCTTTGGTGGCAAATTTGTACCATGTGCGTACGCCCCAAAGGTTAGGTTTATGGGTGGACCTAATTTTTCCATCATACACTTAATTTCTGTGAAATCTATCAACTCTAAATGCCCTGTATGTTTCTGTATAAGTGTATTTTGTTTGGGACGACTGAAAGTGTGGTAGTATGTGATCCTCAGTTCGTTTGTGCATGTCGTGCACAGTTTTGTGGCCAGTTTTTCTCTGTAACCATTTACAATGTCGTCAAGTATATATGAGAGAGTGAGAGACTTGATTGTGCAATTCCATTGACAAATAAGGCCTCTGCATGAAAACGCACTCATAAACAGAGACATCAGGTCTCCTGGCAACAGGGGTCTGAGTAAGAAATGAGTCACGCCAACAGCTCGGATTCTCTGAGCCCTTAAACTGAATAACAAGACTGACAGGCCAAAAATGAGAAGAAATAAAGAAACAGACAGGATAAAGAATCAGCTCATATCACTACACACTCTGATTGTTGCATAATAGCAATAAAAAGTACATGTTGTGAGAAACATGTTAGTAGTCAAGGACAACTGGCTTGGAGTTAACCAAAGTTTAATAGTCAGAGCCATGCTAAAGTTTTCTGCACTGAACTCCTGATAAGTATTGCACAAGATAGTCAATTTGTCAAAAGAATCAGAAAGAGATCAGCAAATCTATGAGAATTCCAGAGCCTTGCCCATCCTCACTGAAGTCTCACCGCATGCCCCTTTATGGTCATTATTACCCTGCCAGCAAAACCTTCTGCGTGTGTGTATATTATAAATCAGAGTCTGAAAAAAGGGGGTGTAACGTAGAGCGCAGCAGAAATTCCACTATCATGAGACCGAGAGAGAGACTTGATTTCCTCCAGGAGATTCCTGGATAAGATTCCTCTCTAATCTTATACTCCGCCAAGGCAGATCTTTACCCAGATCAGACCCAAAGTATTTGGGTAATTATGAAATTGCAGCAGTGTCTTACTGTATGACGTACTTCAACCAAAATGGTTTTAAATGAATTATTTGAAATTTATCTTGTAAAATGATTGTACGTGTTTTTATTTAATTTATTAAAAATTTGACCTAAATAATTAGGCTAGATTAAAAGAAAACAAAACCAGATATTGTCAACCTCCCATTTAGCCTATTAAAAATTTATTAAATTACAGAACCAACCAACCAAAAAAAAAAAAACATTCAACTACATCTAAGCTTCAACCTTTACAAAGGCAGGAGAATTATGGGTTAAAAGCCAAGGGCTGTATTTTTATGAAAATTACTCTTTCAATATCCTACTGACACAGGGGAATAATTCATACACAAGGACTGCTGACCCCTTACTGGGACACTGACTAGTCTAGGCCTGCCCAGTAGGGCAAAGTGAGATGTAGTTCCCATGGAAACAGCCTCTTGCCAAGTGGTCTGGTCACTTCTGAAGAAACCATTTCTGACATGCCCACTTGATAAAAAAACAAATAGTTGTTCCAACAGAATGATCAGAGAAACCACAGACAAAACAACATTGAAATCTTTTCGAGCTGGGCAAACTCAAGCCAAAGTCTTCATGATTAATTAAAGTTACTGGTGTGACATCATTTTGGCACAACACTAAGATGTAATTATGCAGAACAAGAGGCCTCTGTCTATGATTGACAGAAGCTGCCTCAATAACTGAGATGAAAACCTACACAAATTTAAACAAGAAATTCACAATTCAAGAAGTAGTAATCTCACCCTCAAACCTCCCATTCCATTGAGGTCAATGGCAGATGATGGGAGTTTCTTCAGGCGTATATTACACATCTTTTTTTTTTTTATGTCCCTTGATTTTACTATGGTATTCTTAAAACTACCTTGGTTAACCAGGAAAATACCATGGTATATACTGTATATCAAAACACCATACATATAAAGCACTTTTTGTAAGTGTGTGCATATTGTTAATTTTAAAATTGCACCATTTATATGCCTGTAAAGTTGTGTGTTCATAACTGTAACACTCAGTGACATTTATTTCTTGTGATTTGAAGACTCGCTTTAGTGGCTTCATTCATTAATCATGGCTACAGAGAACCACATGCCATTTAGAATTAATATGGTAATGTCTCTTTAGTTTAATCTGTGTACTCTCACCCTTGCGTTTCATGGCCCTCTTGGCATGTGTGACTGCCTCCCACGGAGAAGGGATGTCTAAGAAGACCGCATCAGCTACACCTGTGATGCCGAAGCCCTCCGCGCACACGTCCTGGTTTCTAACGGTAACCAGGTGAGACACCTTGTGCTCCTTGAACTCCTGGATGGCCTTCTCGGCTCGCTGAGCGTGGAACTCGACTGTGTGCAGGTGACCGGTGGGAGCAATGGTCCGCAAAATAGAGTGAGACAGAGAGCCGCTGCCTGTACCTGGAAAACAAACACAAAACCTGCTGTTAAAACAAGCCCACCACTGGGAATAAGTGGTCTGAGTTTGAGATTATAAAATTAATATCAAATTACATTTTTTCGCAATGCAAATTTCTGTCCCATCACTAAAAGTCTATTTCCACCAGAACTTTCAAGCTTCAAAAAGTTCATAAAGAGGTCATAAAAGTAATCCATATGAATCGAGCCATTTAATCCAAGTGTTTGAAGAAACAGGATTGCTTTATATGATGAACAGATATAATAAGGCTTTTATTCACATATAAACATTGATCAACACACAGAGCATATCAAATATTGTAAGCAGAAGCTCAAAAGCACTTGTTTGGCACACAAGAACAAACCTCATTGGTTCGCTTGAGCACACTTGAGCTTCTGTTTACCATGTTTGATGTGCTCTCGTGCTGTTAAGTTTCCATGGGAATAAAAGCCTAAATGACTTTCACAATGTTTTTCTGAACTCTTTAATGCATCAAAGTTTTGGTTGCATGGACTTTCAATTGAGAGACAGAAATGTCTTCATGCATGTTCCAAAGATGAACAAAATGTATGAGTTCGGATTGACATGAGAGAGTAAATTATGCCAGAATTTTGGGTGAACTATTCTATGTAACTATTCCAATATTTAATTTTCTAGAATAAGACTGGAATAGGCCTATCAGAATATGCATCATAATGTTATGCTCCATATTTGGATCAGAATATGCACCATAATTGCATATTATACAATTGTAATATTCCTACACTGTGTGTCTCTTTCAAAATAAAGTCCTTAATTTGAAAATTGGGTATGTAAATGTAGACAAAACCCTCCACAGATACTAACTAGACTACCTTACCTTTACATGCACCAGGATTCAGATTAAGAGGAGAATCTGCTCAATGTGAATAAGCCAATACTAGGGAGAAATAAGTAATTAATTTACAGACGGACTGACAACTCCATAGTTTCTTGCACAGTCTCATTCTCTACATTTTACAATTCACTGCACTGTTGTGTGCTTTTGTCTATGACATGAATGACAATTAATGAGTTGATTAAGTTCCTGTGCAGAAAATCACGCACCGCAATAAATGGCAAAAGCAAGCATCTCCAGTATTCCACAAAAGAATAACAGGAAAACTACATGCATGCTTTAATTTTGTATTTGGGCCACTAACATGTGGAATATTACAAAAACAAAAAAACATCTTATTAAAGGAATATTGACCTTTATCAGAAAAAAGTGCACATGCATGTAATCATGGTCACAGAGTTAAATACAGTAATAATGTGTGCATGAACATGTACACTGTGATACACGTGCATGTGAGCAAGCTCTGGTGTTAATGGTCCATCTTCCTCTTCAAGAACCCATTAGTATGCTTTTGTTCTCATGGCAACAATAGGGTCAATGTTTGGTCCACAGCGTTGCATTCAGAGAACAGTGAGTGACGTAAGAATGAGAGGCTCAGCAGGGGAGAAAGAACACACTGAATTATTCCTAAAGAGATAGCCAATAGTATCCTTGAATGATGAAAAACAAACTTCATTCTGCACATGTGCCAATTTTGTGGGACCGTCACTCTCACCTGAACACTGCACTGATATCCAAGTGTTAAATGCTTGTCCAGCTCAATGAGTTTGGAGGGCACTGAGGACAGAGCAGAGTGTGTGTTTTATGTGTGCGCGCGCACGCTCAACAGCCTTTAATGGATTCATTCAGAATACAAGAGGACCAACAAGTTGAATGGGCCAAATTGAAAAGAGTCTCGTCTCCATCTCATCTCTGCCGAGCCTACTCTGCCCACTGCAACTAGACAAGTCAATGTTATTTGTATTGCACTTTTCACAATACACCTTGTTTCAAGGTGAACAACAACAAATATCTGCCAGTGAGCACAGAAAAATCTATCTATAAAAGACACGTGCGAGATTGAAGTCGATTAAACAATACTGCTGCTGCTAGTCGACGTGAAAAAGTCGATAAGATACATTTTTTTTTCACATTTAATGTTTTCCTTTTATTTACAAAAGCTACGTTTAAATTACAGTCATATTAATGTTACATTTTAAAATATATTATTTTGAAAAGTGTATATCTGGAGCAGAAAACAAGTTCAGAGAAATGTCCACTTGGAACATCAGCAAGGTGAGGGAGTATTTTGACAGCCAAAACTTTTCTCTATTTTCTTCTACTCATGTTAAACTGGCATATAATTAAGTTTGCTTATATGATTGTTTTACTACCAGTTATGCATGGACAATACGGTCTGAAATTTTATATCGGATTAGGAGAAACGGGAAGAATTAAACTTAATTGAAACTTGAACAGTTGCTATATCAACATCCTAACAAAGAGAACACGCTTACATAAAGTGTTGTCAGAACACATCAAGCTTTTCTTGCGATTTTGGCACCCGTCATGTGTACAGATAGGCTACTTTTCATACACGAGAAGGGCAATACACGCAAGTGGTTACCATTGTAACGAATAACAATACCTTAAGCTTATGTGGACTAATTTTTTTTTGCAACCCTCTATGGACACACTGAAGCTCGAGTCACCATTGGCTAGTCAATTTTTCATTTTACTCACCAGACTTTTTACATGGAATGCAAGAATGCAAATTATACATAAATAGTATAAAATATAAATTTCAAACACTATTAAAGTCAAATAAACAGTCTGTAATAAAATAAGAACAAATAATCAAACTACAACCAATAGCACAAATAAACACAATAGAACAAAGATGCAAATTAAATAAACCGTGCTTTTCAGTTTTTTTCAGGTAAATCTAACAGTAGTTAGATAGAGATTAGACACAGAAATTTAATCAAATGTAAAAACACTGCAGTCTTCACTGTATAAATTAAATAAATGGATCCTTATTAAAGTTACAAAAGCTATTCAGTCAAGAGCATTGAGTGATTTTTTGCAGTGAGTCTTTTGTTGTTTGATTAACATTAAAAACAGACAGCAGTAATATTAGGCTGATGTCACTTTAAGACGATGCACGGATCCATTACACTGATACTGCACACATGCGTTTTCTTTCTCGACTGTTTACGTTCAATTAAGACATAATTGACTACCGGTATGTTTACTAGGATACTCGCCAAGACAGGCATGTTGACAATTTTGTGTGAAGACGTGAAAAAGAGCTCAATTCAGTATTTGCGTGCTTGTCAGACACAGCTTTGGCTAAGGAGTTTTCACGTCTTCTTGCGCTTCAATGTTCAAATTAATTAGGGTTAAAAACAGAGACAGCGTCAATTCTCTTTGCGTGGTATGTGTAAAAGCCTCTCTCTTTCTCTCAGGTGAGTGCGATAGTGCAGAGTGTGAGAGAAAGCGACAGAGGGCGCTCTCAGCCAAGCCGGTATGTAAAGCTCAGTAGGCAATTCAATTAGATATCTGCGCTACACTTATTTTTTTGCCTCGAACTCAATCAGGCGAGAGAAATCGTACAATTTACTAGCCATCTGTTTATAATATTACATTTGATAATACGTAATAGCCCATTGATTGACTGCGCTGGCAGCGCTGCCTATTGATTTGAATAGATATGTATAATGGCTAACGATGTTTAATCGTAAGTTTAATATTCAATGATATAAAATGCAAGCCAAGCACATCGCATGTATCTGACCTATTTTACTGTTCATAGATTAAGTTGGCTTGTCTATTTTCAAATGGATTGCATGTACAGACTGTCTCGATGCACTGATTTTTAATATATCAATGAAACCACGAGCTTGTGGAACCCACAAAAGCGCTGTGTTTGTACTTTGAAATGTGTGTGCTCATTAATTGTGCTATAAATGAAATCATAGCCTTCTGAAATTTAATAATCACATTAAACCTTGTTGCAATTCCTGTTTTTCTGTACCCAAATGTAAGGCATCTTGAAATGATCATTAAGACTGACTTTCATATACTTACTGTGTGAAACATTAAATATAATTTATGGCCTTAAATTGGATCAAACTGAATTTAAAACTTCAGACTTTTTAAGACTTTTTAAGGACCTACAGGGACAATATACTTTCGTTATTGTGTTGAACAGAAATCATTCAATATTTTAAATAAAGCGTCTGAACAAATCTTCATTCAGACTTGCTTTATTCCCATTTTAAGAATGAGCTTTGCAGTACGGTGGATATCAGAAGTACACGGGAGAAAAGTGGGCAGCATTTAATCTGACAGGCTGAGCTGTCTTTGAGCCTCGTAAGAGTAGGGTTACTTTGCATTAGGGTTATATGGAGGCATATGGAGCACTTTCATTGATCAAACCTCCATCAGCAAAATATGAATATGAAGTGTCCTTCTGTGTATATATGACTTGAGCTCATCTGCTTGACACTTAAAAGTCAAATATTACAGCTACAGCAAGGATAAGACTGTATAGAAGATATCTAAAAATACAGATGCCCAAAATCCTTTGATGGTTCTGATTCTTACCTGACTCGCAGACGACAGAGCCCGGTTTGAGGTCCAGCATCAGTGTGATGTTGGCAATGTCTGTCGTGTAGAGGATCTGTGTTCGGTGGGGAAGGTTAACAGTCCACAGCTCTGGTGTGGGGTGCAGCACATAAACCCAACCACCCTTACTGCAAGTCACTTTGGTACCAAAGCGCTGTCCAATCAAGTCGCTGGAGTGGCGGATAACCCCAAAGCGGGTCTGCGTCTGAGCTCCTGACTGAACTTTGATAGGCATCATGGAATCATGACCCAGGAAGATAATGACAACATCCCCTTCTTGGATGAGCTCGGAGTATTCCACAAAACTCATGAGGCACAGCTGGGTTTCAGCTTCAATGAAGTGTGGCCTTGAGGATTAAATTACGCTGGTCTGCCATAAATGAAAACAAAACACCAAATTATTACTGGACAAAACATTTACATTATTATTTATATTCCATCATAGTACTTCATAGACTAAATTGAATATTTAGGATATTCTCATCTTTTTTTTTTTAAATATATGTGTTGATAAAAGCATGAAACAGCAGACTCAGACACTTTATTAATTATAACTGGATTATAAACAGCATGGCAATAAAGAGCTATGCTGTCATTCTTTTAAAATCCTGTCAAACTCATTTCTGTACTTTTAGAGAGACAAATAAAAAATTCCACTGTGTTGACACTTCTAGGAGGATTATTATGTCTATTATGGCTTTTGTTTATTAAAGCAATATTGCCAAAAAAGCAGGTTTTTAATATTAAATAGAAACGTAAAAATAAAGACACTTAAAAGTAAAAAAGTAATAATAAATTAAAATGAAGTTAAAATAAAAACAAATCTAATATTGTACTGAAAGAAAACGGTTTACAAATGTAAACGTTTAATATTTTTCCATTAACATACACATAGCCTATAATCTCAAATAAAAACACGAACGTCAACGAACTTACTCAAAATCCAGTGCGTATTTTTATTTAAATAACGTCAGTTGTAAACCGTTAGTGACCGACAAACCTGCCAACATTACCAGAACCTTCCGTGTAGCTAACCGCAGTCCGGAGACAGTTCAGAATCAGAACAGCAAAACCAAACAAATGGGAAATATGTAAGTTAATCTGTTAATAACGCATTTACTGATATCTGTAAACATTTCTGTTATTGTATTAGATTCAGCAAGGTCACTGTCGTTAATGACGAGAAGTACAGGAGAAACGGATTCGCTAAACAGCGACTTTTTTGTGATTGTGTGAGAGAGCACGGTTTTATTACAAATCATCGATTAACGTTACTTATAAATATTTCTTAAAACATCGTGTTTACAGTTTCCACTTTTTAAAAAGAACATTCATTAGGATCCACCGAGTGTTTTTCAAAGCCTAAAACACAGTAAGCTAACGTTAACTTAATCGTTACACGCATTGCTGGAAATTAAA
This sequence comes from Phoxinus phoxinus, assembly GCF_949152265.1. Classification (NCBI taxonomy): domain Eukaryota; kingdom Metazoa; phylum Chordata; class Actinopteri; order Cypriniformes; family Leuciscidae; genus Phoxinus; species Phoxinus phoxinus. Next base: position 6,927,236 of record NC_136889.1, on the reverse strand, counting down.
CGTCTGACTGACATGTCTGAACGAACGTAACGTACATCGTTCGACATAAAGATATGTTTAACATAAAGAAAGACTCAAAAACTCACCGTTTCTGTATTTTATATTAGGGATAGAGCAGAAAGAAAGTACAACACGTGTGTTGTGTGTGTGGCTAGTTTACTTGATAAACCGCATGTAGCTGCTACATGCAGACGCGGTCCGACAGAGCGGCTCTTTACCTCATCTGGATGGACTCAAACGCATGTGAACGCGTTGCTCGCCATATATAAATCTACAACTTGTCGCAAAACGTCATCTTCTCACGACACAACCAGTCTCAGGAAAATGATGTGAGAGTATTTTAAAGGAACAGTATATGTTTTGCATAAGTTAAACGTCAAGATTAGGAATTTGCGTGGTGGTTTAGATTCACCTGGACGGTGTTTCCCAGCCCCACAACTCTAGTCAGACTGAAGTAACTTAACGTTATCCCTTCAAACCAGAAATGCACTCCTGTTAAAGGGATAACTTTAGTTCACATGTCATTATTTTCTCACCCTCAAGTTATTCTAAACCTGTATGGATTTCTTTCTTCTGTTGAACACAAAAGAAGAGATTTCGAAGAATGTTAGTAAGCAAACAGTTGCTGGTCCCCATTGTTTGGACCAGTTTGCTTACTAACATTCTTCGAAATCTCTTCTTTTGTGTTTAACAAAAGAAAGGAAATCATACAGGTTTGCAACAACTAGAGCAAATAATGACACAATTCTTTGAAGTCAGATTATACTGTATATTATTTTGCATTATAATTCATATTATTAAAGTCAAATTTAAACAAAAACAATCAATACTGTGGGGTCTCACAAAACAACATAACATTAGGTAACGTTAGGCCCTTAACGTTACTGGCTATTCTGAGTGTCATCCATATGTATAACACTTGCACACATTATACATGAAGTTGTTTTCTTTTTTTCTTTTTCTTTTTTTTATTAATTTACATATTAATCTATTGTAATTCCTAATCTCAATATAAATCGTAATTTATTTTTTACTTTTTGCAAAAACAAACACTTTCCATGTCCTGGGAATCAACCGACTAGGATATAACTTAATCAAATTAACGTTAGATCATTTTCTTACATTTTTGCACATCTTATACATATTTGTTGAGAGCAGTCAAACTACTCCAGTGTCAGATTCTTCCAATGGGATGAATGGACTGCAAATATCAGCCAATGGGAGCGGCTTTCCCGTACTATAAAACAAACGCTCCATCATTATCTGGTGCTGGAGAACACGGACGCCACGCAGAGTTCATACTCCAACCGTAAAAATAGGGATCTTTGTCTCAACTCAGTCTAGCTCTAGCGCTCCACAACCCACGGTAAGAGTGTTCATTCAGAAGTTTTCATCTCTCTTGTTAACGTAGGAGCTTAACGTTAAGCAAGATCGAAATTTAAATTGTAGCTATTTGGAAAAAGTATTGGAACTACGCTATAAACGGCGATTTAAAAGGTGCTGGATAAACCTTTTGATCAGTAAGACTTGCTTTGTAATGCATCGTGGAGGTCTTCTATCGTGCATTTTCCGAACATTTCTAGGCTTCTTGTGAAAGAAAGCGTCCACAATGACAGCTCAACCTTTCTCTTTTTCGTTGAAGTGGTGCCGTCCAGTGGACGCCTAGTTTTAAGTAATCGATGGCATCGCATCGGTCGTTCTTATGCACGAAAGTTTGTGCATTTTAGTTTACGACGCAACGATGACTAGATGTAGACCTGAATCATCTGATCTGACGAGCTTTCGTTAATGTTTTTAAAAGATGCATAATTTAACAAATCAGAAAATAATTATGTAAAATTATTTAAATTGCCATTTTTACAGGTATGGACGTTTTTTATTTATTAATTTTTGTATTCATTAACATTAGTCCAGTCGAACATGGCAAAATTGACTTTCGGTTAATTTATAAGTCAGATTCTGTAACCGTAAATAAATCTATAACCGTCCGAGTGTTTCGTCCTTGATTCACTATAAAGAATCGGATTTGGCATCGTACTTACTGGCCGCGTATGATTCACTGTTTGATTCACTAAAAAAAGAATCGGTTCATAAGAGTCATTCGTCACGCTATGGATTCAGTTGAGACACTGAGGATTGCAATTTGCAACATTTTACAATATTTTTAAACTTGTTACAATTTTTTTGTAAATATATGTACAAATTCATTATTTTAGTACACCGTCTCTTTAGTATAAAACTTCTTGGCTTTAGTTCACATTGTGTAACCAGTTATTTTCCACCCCAATCCCACACTACGTCTCTTTAGTATAAAACTTCTTGGCTTTAGTTCACATTGTGTAACCAGTTATTTTCCACCCCAATCCCACACTCAGCGAACAGCAGCCATGCCTTTCGGGAACAGTCACAACCAGTTGAAGATGAAGAACACCTGTGAGCAGGAATACCCTGACCTCAGCAAGCACAACAACCATATGGCCAAGGTCATCACTCCGGTGCTGTATGAGAAGTTGCGCTCCAAACAGACACCCAGCGGGTTTACACTGGATGATGTAATCCAGACTGGGATAGATAACCCAGGTAAAGGCCTGAAGCAACTCAAAGTCCTCTAAAGACCGGCTCTCGTGCACTTTTAGAACAAATAGGTGTATTGCGAGCGTTACAGTACAATCAGAAAGTAGCGTTAATATAGTTGTGTGCTAGACAGTGACCTTGCTGACTTGTGTTTTAGTGCAGAGGGCATTGAATAAAAACATTTCCTGTATAGATAAGACCAGCCTGCCTGGCATGGATAATAAAATACAATTGGCCTTAAATGGGTCACGAACACTGTTTTCCGAAAGGAAAGAATGCTCAGAGTATTTGTTGAGACAAATGGTGCTGCTAACCTATTCAGAACCCAACAGGTGACTTCATCCTTTGGCAGCAAAGTGTAGTTTTTTTTTCTTTTCTTTTTTCACCCCATGTGTTGTTGTATTTATTTAGCAATACTAAGCTAGCCAGGCTGACCATCAAGCAACGGCCAGTTGAGGATGAGTTTCCAGACCTCACAGAGCACTGCAACCATATGGCCAAAGTCCTCACTCTGGACATGTATAGACGCCTCCGTCAGCACTGCACACCCAATGGCTTCACCATAGATCACGTCATTCAGACTGGAGTAGATAATCCTGGTAAAAGAATATGCATAGTCTGTCAGGGTCAGGGTCAGGGTTTAGATAGTCCTAAGAGAAAGCACTTGATGTTAAGCATGGATGTTTTTAGTTAGAAATGCCAGCCTCTGAGGTGTATGGCTTCTAAATTGTGTACATGGACCTTTTTCCCCATCTCAGGCCACCCCTTCATTATGACTGTGGGTTGTGTGGCTGGGGATGAGGAGACCTATGAGGTGTTCAAGGACCTGCTGGACCCTATTATTCAGGACAGACATGGAGGATACAAGCCTACAGACAAACACAAGACTGACCTCAACCCCAGTAACCTCAAGGTATGCAGATGAAGTGATAGATCACTCAGAAATTATTCCGTCATTTACTCACCCTCATGTTATTTCAAACACGCACAACAAAAGATGTTTTAAGAATGTTTTTGTCTAAAACAACATTAGACCCCACTCACTTTCATTGTACAGACAAAACCGCGGAGACATTTTCAAAATACAACCTTGTATACAACCAAAATACAGTGATCTTGCTTATTCAAAAAACAAAAACTTTGTGTTCCTGCAGGGTGGTGATGACCTGGACTCCAATTACGTGCTGAGCTCTCGCGTCAGAACAGGCAGGAGCATCCGCGGATTCTGTCTGCCGCCCCACTGCAGTCGTGGAGAGCGAAGAGCCGTTGAGAAGCTCTCTGTGGAAGGTACATCACTACAGCACCACATCGGTTTATTTGAAACATGACATAAAAGATCTTTTGCATCCCAATTTGCAGACTATCCATCCTAAAATAGTATTTGAAATTATAATTAGTGTCCCAAACTGTAGTATGTTGAAATGGGTATCCCAAAGGTACTTGGATGGTCTACTATTTGTAGAAATTGCAAGTCCATGCGCACTTTAACAGCTAATATTGCCTACAATCCGTTGTGCTTTGGAGGAGGATTCGGTTTGGTTCAACTACATACCAGGGTTATTTTAGTTAACTAAAACGAAAACCATTAAAATAAACTCAAACTATGACGCACAACAAAATGACTAAAACTTTATGATAAAAATTAAAATGTAAAAATGAAAACCATAATAGTATCCCACCGATACCAAAATATCACTGCAGCATAAAACTAAAGTATTAAAGATTTGCCAATTGCATCATTATGCAAAAAGATGAGAGCTTTCCGCATGAAAGACCCATAACTGGCAGATCAATATAATGCCTCTCCGATCTGAGTAGCATAAATCAAATGAATTGAAATGTAGAGTGTGCATTTGAGAATGACAGGCGAGTTTACTGTGACAGCATGCATGTAACTGTGCCACAACCTGGTCTGATAAAGATGCAGTTATGATGTGGTAGTATGTCCCAAAACTTCTGTTTTCTCCTGCTACACACTCAAAGTATTTGCTTTTTCTTCAAAGTACATTGTTTTAGGGCATAGCATAGCGAATTGGCATTCAGCACTTATGTTCCTGAAACTTGGTCATATGACTCCCTCTAGTGGTGATGAGTATCATCACGTGTGATGGGACCAACATAAATACTCCTTACATAGACATTTTAATCTGTAGTCTAGGATGTTTCTTTAAGAAATTATAAAAAAAAAGATAAAGGAATTAGTAACCGATTTGTTGATCTGTTATTTTAGCTCTGGGTGTCCTGTCGGGGGATCTCAAAGGGAAATACTACGCTCTGAAGAACATGACAGATGCCGAGCAGCAGCAGCTCATCGATGATCATTTCCTGTTCGATAAGCCTGTGTCTCCCCTGCTGCTGGCCTCAGGGATGGCTCGTGATTGGCCCGACGCCAGGGGCATCTGGTCAGTGTTCTAGATTGTCCTTAATGCACTGATTGTGCTACTTTTGTTGAGAAGAACCTACTTCCTGTCAGTTTGTTCCAGATCCTACAAATACATGCAGCAACAGCAATTTGATCTGCATATTTTTAACAGTCTTACACTAAAACCGTCCAGTATCAAATGTGCTGAGAAAATGGTTGGTTTTTAGTACTGGCTCAACATTAGGCTAATTGAAATGATGTTTGATTCCTAGAATGAGGGTCAGATGCACTTATTTCAGTTTTATAAAAATATGCTTTTTTTATCAGATACAATTTGTATCCAGTTTTTATATTTATTTGTTCATTTATATTTATAGAAATTTGTGTTTATATATCAGACACCATACTCTGGCAATCGTTCTTTACTGGGAAAGCATTTCATTCTGGCTTAACCATTGCATTTCTGTGTTGGACTTAGAGGACCCTCACTCATTTTCTCCTTGCTTCCAGGCACAATGATACCAAGACATTCCTTGTGTGGGTGAATGAGGAGGACCACCTACGTGTCATCTCCATGCAGAAAGGTGGCAACATGAAAGAGGTCTTCACCCGTTTCTGCACAGGTCTCACTAAGGTATTACGTCCCTGTGATCCTAAAGGCCCGTTCACACCAAGAATTATCATCACTATATCAGAGCCCACACCAACGCACAATAACTTCTATTATAAGTGTGGTGCATGAGCTCATTAAAGTTAGGTGGATTCTGATTGGCTGTCAATGGTTTTTATCATACATCAGCTGGAAAAACTTGTTCTGAAACTTTTCCTGTTGCTAGTTGAACAAACTTGGAGTTTCAAAAGGTTTAGAGTTGACAAAACCACTTAGGGTTTGATGACTGATGATTTGTTAACTCTCTGACTAATTCACTCTGGAGCACGTCCACATGAAAGTGTTTTTTAAAATTTTAGTTTGCAATCTCTTAAGGCCCATTCACACTATGAATGAAAACGATAACTATATTCGCGTCCACATCAGCGGACCGCAACATACTGTTTAGTTTTAAGCACGTGCTGCAGTTTAGTCATATGCCGCTTTAAATTCTTGAGCTCTTTAAAGTAGGGTGAATTCTGATTGGCTGTCAATGTTGTTATCGTCCATCACTTGACAAATTTGTTCTGAAAGTGATTCCAACGATATCTTTACTCTGTGCTGTTATAGTTGTGATGTGGACTATTCTTTTACATTTAGAACTATCTTTATCAGTATAGTTATTGGTCTTAGTGTGAACGGACTTTACTCAGAATAAAACCTGCTCTGGAGCGGATTAACCACGCAGCGCAAGTTACCAATCCCTTATCTTCAACTCCAAAAACCATAGTTTTGTTCATAATATATTTCCTCTAAAACCAGCTTTGTGAAATGGGCCACATCATATCATTGCTCGTTATTGTTATGGTATGGACTTCCCTATTCTCACAGAATTAGTATGATTATTAAAACTTTATAGTTATCCTTTTTGTTTGTTTTTTGCTTTTCGCGTTGCAAGTTTTTTTTTTTTTTTTTTTGCCAAATTATTTTGAAACCGCTTTAAGAACCCTTGTGAAGACTATCTTGTCAAAGTTTAAATAACTTGCTAAGGATTTATCATCTTAAGTTGAAACTTCTTCCTCAAATGTGCTTTATCTTGTAAATGACATTATTTCTGGTGTATGCAAGACACTTTAGATAAATAATGGTTTGAACAGAGCTGCAAAAAACTCAAACCGATTGTTCTTTCAGATTGAGGATTTGTTCAAAAACAAGGGTCACTCATTCATGTGGAATGAGCACCTTGGCTACGTCCTCACCTGCCCATCCAACCTCGGCACAGGCCTGCGTGCAGGAGTGCATGTCAAACTGCCCAATCTCAGCAAGTACCGCCAGTTTGAAGAGATCCTTAAGAGACTGAGGCTGCAGAAACGTGGAACAGGTAAGAACTGCTTTCAGCTGGAGAATATTTAACAGCACATTAGTAATACTACCGTGTATCATGAACAGAAATGCATGTAAACTGATGGCAATGATAAAGTGCTGCCTCTGTTCATTAGGTGGTGTGGACACTGCAGCTGTGGGGGGTATTTTTGACATCTCCAATGCTGACCGCCTGGGCTTCTCTGAAGTGGAGCTGGTGCAGATGGTGGTGGATGGAGTCAGGCTGATGATCGAGATGGAGAAACGGCTGGAGAAAAGCCAGTCTATTGACGACCTCATGCCTGCCCAAAAGTAGACTGCATTTCAACCTCGCTTCACACATTCTTCTCCCTCCACCTCCCCTCACCTTTGTTAATTGATTGATTTGAATGTTTGTTGACTTGTTCTTGGAAGACATGTTTTATTTAAGGGTCCTTTGCATCGTCTCTGGTCAGTTCTTGTTACACATATAGATGTCACAGGGCAAAACATGGATGAGAATATCTGAAAATAAAATGTGGCCCGTGATGACTTGCTTATTGTCTTTATTCCCTGTTCTATCCTCTTTACATTTCCAGGGTTCCTGCATTAATTTTACTTTTACCTGTTAAGTTTTACAGTTATTCGTGATTAAGAATGAAAGGAATTTTAGAAATCACTCAAACTTAAATTTCTACCTGATGTAAAGTTCAGAAGTGAATACGAATAAAGATATATATCACACACAAAGTGTGTTTGTTGTTTAAGCAACATTTCTTAATAATGTTGAAGACATTTATTTATACATCGGAGTCTTCAACATTAAGAATTTTTTTTATTATTAGTATTAAACACCAGATCAGCATATTAGAATGTTTTTTTTTTTTTTTTAAGGATCATGTGACACTGAAGACTGGAGTAATGATTCTGAAAATTCAGCTTTACCATTAAAGGAATAAATTGCATTTTAAAGTGTTCTATTGTAATATATTTCAAGTTATAATGCTAGTTAACAACATTTGTACAGTTGTACAGTATTTTTGATTTATTTGATTGACTGATTGACAGCTTTGGTGAACATAAGAGACTTTTGAAACTCCTACCACTTTCTTTGATCTCCAAGTTGTCTCCCAGCTCATGTGATCCAGAGTCAGAAAAAAAAGTCGAGTAAACCAAGTTTAAAAAGAGGGTTAGGGTTAGTAGGTGGTCCATTACTATATTATACACAGTATCGGCAGAATTTTCGCAAGTGGTATTGCTTTGTACAATGGTTGCGCAAGTAAACACGAAATTCATTTTGAGCCATTTAAAAAAAAAAAATACCATTACGTTTGTTTGATTAGGAATGAAAATACTTGTCACCACCGAATGACATAACTATATAGGCTAATGTACCTAACTTCCAGAAAGAATCACTTAAAATCTTCGCCACTAATTCATATTAATTGAGCATGCCTGATGTTAATCCAGCAATCTACTTTATAATATTTATAATTAATAATTATAATTAATAATGAACTGATGAGCATCAAATTCTTTAAAAACATACATAGAAGAAACCTTAAACATTTGGAAAGAATGCAGTGACAAGTTCTTTATTACAAATACGTAATAGCGGAATTAAATGTGCCAGTTATTAAAACACCAGAGGTTTCTCTAACACTGAACAATTATTTGGAGCTAAAGGAACTTAATTGCATCACTGGCATGTGGTTCACCAATCACATAAACACCAGAAAGGTCACAGGATGCTCACCCAACCTTATTTATCTACAAGGACTATGATTTGTGTTTCAGAGGTTCACATCAGCCTGCTGTGATGAAAGTTTGATCTTAAATCAGTGGAACACTGTACCATGTAGCAGCCATGACTTTGCCAGCTGATGGGGTATTTCCTAAATCAAAGGCTTTTCTTCTCTAAGGTCTGTTCCCTCCATATTCTCGCTCTGGGGTCATCACTCAATCAAGAGATGAAGGGCTGATATAGAGAACTGCAAGGCTTTGAGAGTGTTTAAGGTCAGATACACAGCTAGGCTTTCAAAGACAACGATAAAACACTTTCGCAGATCAGCTAGAATAGCTCACCCAAATTATGACATTTCTGCCAATATTATGTCACCCTCATTTTTTTATATACCATACACAACTATGACCCTGTTATTGTCTGGAATGATTAGTCAAACAAGAATCGGATAATGAGGCGAGAGACCATGATTGCGTTCTCAAATGTGGTGCTGCCATCTAGTGGCCACTGAAAGCCATTTAGATAAAATCGATGAAACTACATTTCAGAGTACACGACGTGGGTACAGTGCCCCCTTCAGAAAATTGTACATTTACTAATATTTTTTTACTTCTTTATTTACGAGTTTAGCATGTAAAGGACGATACATCATCCAATATATGACCTAAATATATATATTTTTAATAAACTGAAACATGTGACATGCATGAATGGACGTTTAAGTAAAAACCAAAAACAAATTTAAACACAGTGCCTCATAAATCCCTTTATTTATGTTTTTGTTTGTTTTATGTTGTCTAAATTAGTGCCATATTTCTTGTATAACTTGTAAATTGTTTACTTAATCCCATTTTAATCCCATTTCTTCACATGAATGTGATATAGTAAAATAAAATAAAAAATACTTTTGGATTAAATGGTATCTTGTATAATAACAACGATGATAATAATGTGGTTTATTTTGTTTTAATATTCAAAGCAACCTAGAAATGAAGTAAAAAAAAAAAAAAAAAAAAAACTATGGCCGTTTCTCAATATGCGTTCTTGTCTGTACTTGTGTTCTTGTGGACTTGTGAAACGTCATCAGTCGCTGCCCAAGTACTGTCCCAATTCAAAAGTTCACATCTAGCCAAGTCCAGTTCAAATCCCCGGATGTGTTCTTGATCCGCCCCTTTTACCGAGGATGCATGTAGAGGTGACTTGTGCAAACTTGAGACAGACAGGTATCCCAGAATGCATCTCATCCCACCAGCAAGCGTCAATGGCAGAGGAGAAAACCCGCGTAATATCAAAATACTACTGTTATCGTGTCACGAAATGTAATTCTAAGAGTGTTTCAGTCGAGAATGTAGTTGTTTAAAGCTCAAATATGTGGTTTATTTATAAAGATAGCGCCTATTTAAAAAATGTATCTGACGTTTTCGGAGTTGTGAGATCCAGGCGATCAGCGGGCGTTCAGCGCTCAATAACCCCGACTGGACCAGCCTTACCTCGGCTAGTGCTTCTGATGTCTGCCGCTGGCTCTGGTGTCTCTAGTCTAGTGGTTAAACATGAGATATAATTCGTCTTGTTTATATCTAACGGGCGATCTTTGGTCTCATTCATCTATAATTTGTTCCATGGCAAATCGTTTTGGCTGAGGGCAAAGTGAAGTTTCATAATTGTATATATTTAGGCTATTTAACTTGAGCTATAGGCTATTTTAAGCTGACTTATGTTTGACTGAATTGTTTGCTTTATTTATTTTTATTTACTTATACTTTTATACTGGATATCAGATCATTAAAACTGACATTTAACAAAAAGAGTCAGGGTTGTGTCATTTTATTTTAGGCTATATTTTAAATTATATATAATATTTTTTATATTTATTTTATTATACATTCTCTTCACTGTACATGTATAATAAAATAAAATGACACAACCCTGTCTCTGTTTTTTAAATGTCAGTTTTAATGTTCAATATTGTTTAATATTTTTAAAATGAAAGCAAAAAGAAGCAGGGTTGCGTTTTATTTCGTGTTGTTATGCAGTGAAGATAATCAATGTACACGTTGCCTGAACCCCATTTGTGTGGCCATTTAATGTGTTTAAGATTTTTTTTTTTAAATGAAAAGAGGCAGAGTGTTGTTTTATACCATATTTCGTTTTATTGTTGCCTAAAATATACATAAAGAGATTTACCGGTGTAGCCAGAGCGTGCTGAGTGACGCGATCAAGAACGCCGCTGTCCCATTTGCAGAATAACCGGACTTGCGTCCTCTCGTCCTCGGGAGTTCGTTCTCCTAAGTCGAACTTGGCAAGTCTGAACTACCAAGGACGCAAGTCCGAAGTTTGCGTACTTGGTATTGAGAAACGGCCTATATTCAACTAAAAATCAAACAGTACAGGTCACACGACTTTTATTTTGACATGCCGTACTGGTATGGATGCCCGATCGATGTTGACATTAAACGGCAAAGTTTTCTGCTTTTGACCGTATGTAATTGAAACAATTATGAGGTAAAATACAAGTGTACATGGAAATCTTCCAAGACTATAATGGGTCTGTCTGGTAAAATCCTAAAGTTTAGATCTGCGATTACAGGAAGTAGCGTCACAAAGCGTGTCGTCATCACGTCACATTTTTGTCCCAGCGCCGTACAGCTGGCAAAACAATTCACACAAACCATTTTTAATATCAAACTAAAATGAGCACCAGAAGAACCAAACTATAGATTGTAGCGTTTTAATGTTCTAGCAGCTAAAGTTTCTGCTTATATTCTCGATAGTGCAAAACAATGTCGGCATCACAAGGAAGCAAAAACACGAATACGGAACCATGGGGTGGTTTTGATGACAACATTATCCAGGTAATTTACCTCAACTCAACTCAGCATTATACAGTCACATAACGTATGAAAACTCACGATGTGTATGTTAAACAAGCCTTTTGCTTAGTCTGACCTCACCGTTGTGGTGTTACTATCTTAATTTCTATTGGATCTTGCTCACTAATTACCATATTCATGCACCATTTGTGTACTATTCAAAGCTGCTCGAGATACAGTAAGCGAAACTATGATGTAAACAATTATGTACATATATGTTAGTATAAGTGGAGGAGATAAATGATCGCCATTTTATTGTTATTACCATGTTACATGCTCATAAACATGCTAGCTGGTCAAATGTACAAATAACCATGGTATTACCAATGTACCATGTCCAAAAACATTATTATTGCACTTGAGCATCTACAATCATTTGCCAATTATTATTATTTTTTTTAAGCTGTGATTTTACCACTGGATTTTATAGCTTTGTAAGATAAAATCCTTCTTAGCTAGACCTGATAATTATTTGGGTATTTAATCATATCAATATAAAAAACTAGCATTTTTTTTTTTAACTAATAGTCTACATTCTATCATATACAATTGCATAAAATAGCAGCCAGATAACAACAACTTGCTTTGCACTTTTTTTCTGGTTTCACCTCACACTAAATTATTTTCTTGGTAATTTTTCTACACATTGTCATATAAATAACCTGAAAACACTGTAGTTTATTAAGGTTAAAATCTCGCTTACCACTCTTACTAAAGCACACTTACATTCTCATTTTATGAGGTGTTCTGAGTAAATTATTTGTTTGTAACACTTTACAATATGGTTTGATTTATTAACATTAGTTCATGTATTAGGCTAACTAACATGAACTAACCATGAGCAATACGTGTGTTACTGTATTTATTAATCTTTGTTAATCTTAGTTAATAAAAAATACAACTGTTCATTGTTAGTTCATCTTACTTTACAGTGCATTAACTAATGTTAACAAATACAAATTTTGATTTAAATAATGTAGGCTACTAGTAAATGGTGGAATTAACATGAACAAAGATTAAATGCTGTAGAAGAGCAATTTATTAATAGTTAATGTTAAAATCTAGTACCATTCACTATAGAGCCAGGATATTTTGTGTGTGTTTTTTGTGACACTTACTGTGTTTGGCTGAAAGAGGAAAGTCATAAAAACCTAGGGTGGCTTAAACGTGAGTAAATTATGGGATTATTTACATTTTTGGGTGAACTAACCCTTTAATACTTTCTATATATTTGCAGTATTCAGAAAACTTTAGCAAATTAGACAAAAATAAAGGGAAACTAAACCTGTCCTGCATGCTCCATCACGTTCTCTAACTTATTTGGAGTGTGAAAATTGTATGAGTTTTTTACACAATTGCACTTAGACTTTGTGACAGAACTTTCTCTCTTTCTCGTGACCGACCCCAGGGCGGCGGCTCGGCTGTGGTGGACATGGAGAATATGGACGACACCTCGGGCTCCAGCTTCGAGGATATGGGGGAGATGCATCAGCGCATGAAGGAGGAGGAGGAGGTGACGGAAGAGGCAGCTGCTACGGAGGAGGACACCGGAGAATATGGAGAGTTCCTCGGGATGAAGGGCTTGAAGGGACAGTTGGGCAGACAGGTTGCCGATGAGGTGAGCCAGAGAGAGGGCTAGGAACCTGATTGACATGTGAGGCCTAGATGTGTTTTGGTCGATCGGATCACAAGTGGATGACGCCAAATACAGGTGTAAATCGCTTTGAGCTTGTCCACTTTCAACCACTTCTAGAGGTAGAAAACACAGTCATGTAAACGGTCATGTGATCAAATGTGTTCAAACAGCCACAAAATATATACTCTCCGCCTAATGAGTAAACATTATGTTAAGCGCACTAGCCAGACGGGATTCAAACTTTATCGGCTGAAGATCCAAGTTTGGTTTGAAGATGAACAATGTATCAAGCACAATGTTCTCTCACCATTCCTGATTTCTAACACACACACTCACAGCGTTCGGCTGGTCTCTCGGCCGTCAGAGCAGAAACTAAAGCTCCTGCTCTCCGAGTGTTTTTCCGTCATCTCCGGTCACGTTCATATGTAAATTGTGTGAGCTTATTTTGTCCATTAGATTGAAAGATCTGAAAAAGCCTATAGATTTTATAGACCCTCCCCTCGAAGAAATCAGGACAGAAGTGGACAAAAGAGAGAGATTAAAACACCAGGTGTAAACGGGAACGTGTCTCCCTCGTCTACTTGTGATCTGATCGACCAAAACACATCTTATTACCAGGTGTAAACAGGGCCTAAGCCAATGTGCATGAAATGAGGTAGAATGTCTGAGCTGCTCTTTTCCATTCAACAGGTGTAAATAATTCATACGGAAAAAAACTTGTGTAACTTCTCTTTATAGATTTCTGTTGAGCTGTGTGTAGAAAAGATTGTTACTAATATAGTGCGTATCTATCTACACAGGTATGGCAAGCAGGAAAGCGACAGGCCTCAAAAGCTTTTAATCTCTACGCCAATATTGACATTCTCCGGCCGTACTTTGATGTGGAACCCATTCAAGTCAGAAACAGGTAAGATCCATGCCAAGCATTATATACTACTAATATCTACTGCAGCTTCACCACGGCTTCAGACTCGATGACCAACTGCTTAATCCACAGGTTGGTGGAATCCCTGATCCCAGTCCGAATGATCAACTTTCCACAGGTAAGGCATTCGGTCATTTTAGCCTTTGGCAATAAACAATAGAAAGCAAGTTTAATTGTAATGATAAGAGCAGAGGGTTGGCAACCCTGAGCAAGAGATTAATATTATTAACCCTAAAGTCAAATTTCTAAGCCCTCTAAATTATCAACATGATCAATACCTGTTGCACATCTGATTGATAGTTTGATTATCCATACATCAAAAGTCACATTAAAATGTGAGTATCAAATATGATCCATCCGGCTTTTGAGTTCATTTAATTTCTCAGTCATTATTGTATTGCATTGCATTATATGTTTTGCCCCCTACAATAAAAACTACTGAGCTTTGATCATAAAAGCATTTAAATATCATCTTGCTAAGACACATTTTTGGGAGATATAGAGTGGCATCTGATATTTATATGCACTTTATGTAAGCATCTGCTAGACTGTTATAAAGATCTCATTGATTTACATTACAAGCTATCAGAATTTCATCTTACTTTTTGACAATATAAATATCAGTAAATGCAACAAATTACATATTTTTGCTCAGTTTGGGCCTCTGAATAAAATTGAGGTGTTGTTTCCTCTTTGAATATACGCTCCATATTCACAAATATCATAGTATATGCACCATAAAAGCCTGAAGTATGAAATATGATACTCAAAAACAAAACAAAAAACACATTTAAAAAATAAAGTTTAAAGGCTCAGTAAACCATTCCAATTTAAATTAAAATAGTTTTTCCTGACTGTTATTTATTGTCAGACTCTACAGGGTTAATTCATTTTAATGTATTTATTTTGTATATCTGCATTTCTTTTCCTCGCTGTCACACAGCACATTTTATTTAGTTTTGTGCTGTGTGGAAAGACAAAACCGTGTTACTCTTTCCACTGGACACGACAGCGCAGACTTATAACGGCAGATGTTATGAGCTCTTTTTGCTTCATTAGCTACTTACTTTTTCTTCTAAACCCAGAAAGTTGCAGGAGAACTGTATGGACCAATGATGCTGGTGTTCTCACTGGTGGCTATTCTGCTCCACGGCATGAAGACATCAGGAACCGTCATCGTAAGCAATGTTCCATACATTTGTCAGTGACAAATTTAATCCAAAATGAAACTCAGGCTTTCTTCGTCAGAAGTCTGTCGTTCTTGACTGGTGTTTGTTTGTTGAAACAGAGAGAGGGAACGCTGATGGGCACTGCCATTGGAACCTGTTTTGGATACTGGCTAGGAGTGTCTTCCTTCATCTATTTCCTTGCTTACCTGTGCAACGCTCAGATTACCATGCTGCAGATGTTGTCTTTGCTAGTAAGTAGCTCACATTACCCCTGGATGTATGATGTGCCCAATTCACACTGCGATGAAGTGTGTCTTATCTTTGTTTTCAGGGTTATGGTCTCTTTGGCCACTGTGTGGTCCTTTTCATCACGTACAATGTCCACTTCCACTCGCTCTTCTACATTCTCTGGCTGGTGATTGGAGGACTCTCTACTCTACGCATGGTAAAGCAAAATGAACAAGGGCCAAAATCATGCATGTATCACTGTAAGATGTGTATTCACGTTCCTTGCGTTCGTGTCCTCCTCTCAGGTGGCTGTGCTCATCTCTCGAGCTGTTGGTCAGACTCCTCGCCTCATACTGTGTGGCACACTGGCTGCTCTTCACATGCTCTTTCTGCTCTACCTGCACTTTGCTTACCATAAGTTGGTTGAAGGTAAGATATGAGTCCGAGAGCAAGCAGAGCTGGGCGATTAAGCTAAAAATGAATGTATTTTGTTTATTATATATATTTAATACCCTGAAAAACTGTTAACAGTAAAAAAAAAAAAAAAGTTTAAATAATAAGAAATAAAGTAAAATGGCAAATTTTCCACACTGTTCACCATTTAATTAACACAAAACAGTGCGTTTTTGCTCACCCTCAAAAAGTGACAATTTTAACATGTTATATAAAAATATCTGTGGGGTATTTTGTGCTGAAACTTCACATTCACACTCTGGAGACATCAGACTTATTTTATATCTTGTGAAAATGGCATTATCCCACCCCTTTTAAAATATGCTTTATAAGTACTAATAAACAGCCAATTATCCTATTAATTTGCATGCTAATAAAAAAAACTAGTTAATAGTGATAATTGAAACCTAAACTAGACGGTTACCGAAACATTTTATGAAACATTTTGATATATGCATGCAAAGACATTTTTGAGTGATGATGATGCAGAGGAACCAGTGAATCAAAGTTATGAATCGAGCCAATGAAACAGGTTCAAACTAGTCAAAATATCTTTATATTAATAGTCTCATCATGGGTCGCTTTACAAAGAAGAATCATAAAACTAGTTTAATGTCACAGTCTTTAGGAAATGTTAATGTCCAACTATCCGTGACGTAAGTGTACACTGATTGGCCGAACGCACGTGAAACACCAGCACCAGCCATTTAAAAAAAAAGCTGCGTAAACACAGATTACAGCCTATTTATTTACTCCAGAAACTAACTCTACGAACATGGAAAACAGTGATAGATGGCCCTCTTAACCTTTACACTGAGGAGAAAATCCAACGCAACTTTGAGGTGAACAAGCAAAACAAGTCACAACAACAAGTATGGCTTACGTCACTTCAGAGTTCCACCAGATGCGTTTTTCGCATCCATAGCAAGCATTTTGGGAGGTGTTTTGACAATTCAGAGCCACCGAATGACGAATACGAAAATTTCAGTTTCAGTGTGCAAGCTGAGAACCGTAAGAAAGATATTTCCCTATAGCACAGAGCGCACATGCTTTGTAGTCTTTTTAGTCATTTTTTTGCTCAGCCGACCACACAATCAGCGCTAGTTCTTTGACATTGACTTAGTTTGTCAATGTTACGGTCTTTACAGGCCTTACATTGCCGTTTTGTCATTGTTGTGTTTTCCTGTTTGCAGGTATTCTTGATACTTTGGAAGGACCCAATATTCCACCCATCCAGAGAGTGGCCAGAGATGTTCCCGTTGTTGCAAATGCTGTTTTGAATGCAACCATCAATTCAATAGCTGCAATTGTACAGTCACAGTGATCATATTGGGCTTCTGGGTTGGTCTCACAGGCCAGTGAGACTGGTGAACATATATAGGGTCAGAGCAAAACAAAATCATGAGGCAGTCTCCATTGAGCTCAGTTTGTATCTCGTATATTGTTCCTGACGCGGTCAAACGGACCTAAAAGGATGCTTTTAGGTCAAAATGGCTTCACTTCATTTTGCCTCATTAATATGAGACAATAATTTTGGCACACTATCCCATTCACTGTATGCTCTTCTTAACTATTTTTGTTGCTAAAAGTTACAGTACCTATGACCTACTAATGTTAGAATGGTTTGGTTTATTACGATTATGTGTGGATTCCTTAAGGATGCTGATACTAACAACTGATTTTATTCTTCAAAATGTTTTGTAAAACCCAGCTGGATGTTTGCGCCGTACGAGAGTCCTCACAAACCGTCTCAATTACTGAGACAGCTAATGACATCACACAACACTTCTGTTTTTAGATCTTGTTGCATAATTTCACAGTTGAAAAGGAAGTCTTCGTCAAGACTCGGTAAAGAAGTCTGTCTCATTTGGAAGGCAAAATGCATAGATACAGAAATGCAATATTTTATTTGAAGAGAAAGGTTGTGATGATGCATCAGCATGCTATCTTTTTTTTCTGGTCCATATTTAACCAGCCATTGTGTTGCAGTCTGATTCCTGCTATTTAAAGCTATGGTTGGGTGTGAGGGTTTTCTGGGCTCTCTCTCATTATGTTGTCTTTTACATGTGAGCGTATTTAAAGGATTCTTGTAAAGAGAAAATAAAGAAACGCTGTTGTCCTTATTTGTGATCAGAAGCGTCATATTTAAAACTATGGTTAGGGGTTTGTTAATAATCAAATCCTAAACCCTTAGTATAGGCAATAGTAATAGAGATACAAGTTAACTAATGACAATATAGAGGAACAATTGAAAAACCGACAGTTGTTGTCGCTGAAACTGCACATAACAGCATAGCTGATGCTTAACTCACACAATAAGGCCACTACTCACAATGATTTGATGTAGCCATAATGAAAGCTGTTCTGAGATAGACATACTGATGTTTACTGGGAAGAGTATATCCATGGGCCATATATATGTAAGAAGTTGATATGTAAATGCAGTTAAAGGGATAGTTCTGTCAATTGTCTGAGGTTGCTAATACAATGCTAAATCATATATATATATACAAAAACAA
This sequence comes from Phoxinus phoxinus, assembly GCF_949152265.1. Classification (NCBI taxonomy): domain Eukaryota; kingdom Metazoa; phylum Chordata; class Actinopteri; order Cypriniformes; family Leuciscidae; genus Phoxinus; species Phoxinus phoxinus. Next base: position 6,908,826 of record NC_136889.1, on the reverse strand, counting down.
TTTTCTGAAAAAATAACATTGTGTTGTCCAAAAATACAATTTCAATAGTATTGGGTTTAATTTGTTGTTTAATGAGATCTACTAATATATATTGTTAATGGCGAGAGTTTCCACGTGAATAAATGCATAGATCTGCAAATTTGGCTTATGTACATTAATGGTCTATTAGTAGAACTTTTTCCAAGAGTGTCAGATAAACAATATCGACCTTGGCAAAAAGTTGTGTAAATTATCTGAAAATTACGCCTATGACAGAGAGAGGAATGCATTTGTTACAATGTTATATACAGTGGGGAGAACAAGTATTTGATACACTGCTGATTTTGCAGATTTTCCTACTTACAAAGCATGTAGAGGTCAACAAAAATCCAGAAAATCACATTGTATGATTTTTAAATAATTAGTTTGCATTTTATTGCATGACATAAGTATTTGATCACCTACCAACCAGTAAGAATCCCGGCTCTCACAGACCTGTTAGTTTTTCTTTAAGAAGCCCTCCTGTTCTCCACTCATTACCTGTATTAATTGCACCTGTTTGAACTCGTTACCTGTATAAAAGACACCTGTCAAACAGACTCCAACCTCTCCACAATGGTCAAGACCAGAGAGCTGTGTAAGGACATCAGGGATAAAATTGTAGACCTGCACAAGGCTGGGATTGGCTACAGGACAATAGGCAAGCAGCTTGGTGAGAAGGCAACAACTGTTGGCGCAATTATTAGAAAATGGAAGAAGTTCAAGATGACGGTCAATCTCCCTCGGTCTGGGGCACCATGCAAGATATCACCTCGTGGGGCATCAATGATCATGAGGAAGGTGAGGGATCAGCCCAGAACTACACGGCAGGACCTGATCAATGACCTGAAGAGAGCTGGGACCACAGTCTCAAAGAAAACCATTAGTAACGCACTACGCCGTCATGGATTAAAATCCTGCAGCACACACAAGGTCCTGCTCAAGCCTGCGCATGTCCAATGACCATGATCCAGAAGAGGAATGGGAGGAGGTCATGTGGTCTGATGAGACGGCTCTGATCAGCTGGAAAAACATGTTCTGAAAGTGATTGCAACTGTTGTCCTGTTGCTAGTTAAACAAACTTTGCGTTTCAGAATAGGTTTAGAGTTGACAAAACCAAACAAATTCAACCCGGTGTAGATCCGGTTCAGCGTGGGTCACAACACTTAGGGTTTGATGACTGATGATTTGTTAACTCGCTGACTAATTCATTCTGGAGCACGTCCACGTGAAAGTGTGACATCTGCAGCGAACAGCCAATCACAAAACATGAATGGCGTCAGTTTGATTAAATTGCTGATGATTGAGAGTTCATTATATTAAATATAATAAACTGAAACATTTACAAGGCAGGAAATACAGCAGCTGCCACTAAAGTTTGAGAAGGCAGTTAAAAGAAAGTATCTGACTGCTCACAGCTGATTGATGCAGTTTTAGTTTGCAATCCTTTAAGGCCCATTCACACTATGAAAGAAAACAAGAACTATATTCGCGTCCACATCAGCGGACCGCAACATGCTGTTTAGTTTTAAGCACGTGCTGCAGTTTAGTCATATGCCGCTTTAAATTCTTGAGCTCCTTAAAGCAGGGTGAATTCTGATTGGCTGTCAATGTTTAACAATCTACATTGTTAAAAGCGCTATATAAATGAAGATGACTTGATTGATTTGAATGTTTTTTGACTTGTTCTTGGAAGACATGTTTTATTTAAAGGTCCTTTATATCGTCTCTGGTCAGTTCTTGTTACACATATAGATGTCACAGGGCAAAGGATGAGAATATAAGACTTGCTTTTGGTCTTTATTCCCTGTTCTAACCTGTTTACAATTCCAGGGTTCCCACATTAATTAAATTTTTACCTGTTAAGTTTTACAGTTATTCATGATTTAAGAATTATTCAAGGAATAATTGTTTTATAGAAATCATTCACAAACTGCTATTTCTACCCAATGCAAAGGTTCAGAACTAAATAAGATTAAAGATATACATCACACATAAAGTGTCTGTTGTTTAAGCAACATTTCTTATTATTAATGTTCAAGACATTTATTTATACATAGTCTTCCACATTAATAATAAATGTTGCTTAAACACCAGATCAGCATATTAGAATGATTTTTGAAGGATCATGTGACACTGAAGACTGGAGTAATGATGCTGAAAATTCAGCTTTACCATTACAGGAATAAATAGCATTTTAAATTAAGTTTTATGTAATACTATTTTACAACATTAGTTTTACTGTAGTTTTGATCAAATAAATGTAGCTTTGGGGAGCATAAAATAATAATAATCATACCACCCCCAGACTTTAGAAACCCGTACCATTTTCTTTGATCTCCAAGTTGTCGACCTGCAGCTCATGTGATCCAGAGTCAGATAAAAAAAAAAAAAAGAGGCAATACAAACATTGAGATCATTTTGTAGCTGTATTAGATCTCTGCTATGAACACCGTGACGAGTTACAGAGTTTAATGGAATCTGTGGTGAGTCTTTTAAGTGAAAGATTACAAGATGCCCTCTTGGTTTCAAAGAAATCCAACAAAACGGTATGAAAATGTGTAATTACCGCATAAAGTACAATATTTACACAAAAAATACACTTGAGTGGGCAATAACGTGAAATAAATTATAAAACATCTAAATGTTGCTCTTAATAACATTCAAACAGTGAAACTGAGCTCAAATCAGGTTTACTGCAGCCGTTTTCACAGACGAGCACCCTCAATACACAGAGATGCAGAGCAAATTTTCAAAAAGTCTTAAGCAAGTCAAGATTCGGGGGCACCCTTTACACAAGAGCCAACCCCAAAACACGCAATACTTAAAACCACCACAGAATAGTGCCCGTTTAAAAGCTAAAAGAAAAGAAAACCCCACAATTCTCCATCTAGTGTCCATTTCCTGAATGATCAGTCTCAACTCATCAGTCTGAAGTGACGGTGATGGTAATGAGTTGGTTCCTCGCTGAACGTTCTCAGAGGTGCATACAAGCGTAACACTGAAAGGTTCAAACCTGTTCTTTTTACAGCATTTAACGACTTGCGCGATAATACGATAATTGTGACCAATGTTAAAGAAATTATTGCTTTAAGCAATGTTACAGTATATACATTTTTTTCAAATACATGTTAAGTGGTTTATTTAAAAAAAAAAAAAAAAGAAAAGAAAAAAAAAAAATTGGGAACTGCTACTTAACGATTGTACAGCTTAATTTGTTTGTCTATACTGAACTGAACAATTTCATAAATTCCTCTATGTAGTAAGATTAAAGATATTCATAGCTTGAGTTCGCCTGACACTTTGGAAGCAATGTTCTTAAAAGCGATGGAGTTGCCAGATATCCTCTTAAAACGGACACCATTAAGTGAGAGCCGGGGCAGTTTGCAAACCTCCATCTCCCATTGGACGAGGCTGTCGGAGCGGCTGTCCCCATGGGTACAGAAAAGCAGAAAGCATTCACGCTGCTGGTAACTGCAGCTGTTGGCGTCCAGAACTTTGCGGATCTCATTTATGATGTCGGCCGGCTCCAAGGTGCTGGTGGTGTTCATACTCCAGGTGAAACGGAGAGAGCGGGGTTTCCCGTCTTTTCCATCTTTCCCTTCATCTTTCTGCTGATCCCCAGATACATGGCGACTGCGGAACAGAGGCAATTGATGAAGATTATTTTATATACTGAGGTTACTTGTACACGAAGACTTAAATCACAATGGTAGTGAAGAATCACTGCAGCGGACGCATGCATGGGTTATCAGCACACATGGGAATTAATGGCAAATGCACAGCAAACTAAGTCATGCATAGAAGCAGCTCATTTTTAATACTATATAACATTAATTAGGGCTGGGCAAGTCAGTATTTTTCAATATGTTAATATTTCAAAATACAGTCACACTGGCACTTCAGTGAAAACTGAATAATTGTTGAATCATTCAAATGAACAGTTTGAACTGATTTGCAGAAATTAATCCATATTTGCTATGGATATTATAATCAGAGATGATTTTACCAAATTGTAACAAATCGAAACTAGGGAATTATTACACTCCGCAAAAATAGTCTAATGATGCTCTCCGGCCAAATAAAGTGCATTAAAATGATTGTGATACTCAGTAGCTATGTTTCCATCCAGTGTTGTGAATTTAACTTGTGCGTAAAATTTAAACAAAATCGTCACTTCCTGATAAAACTGGCGCTAAATATCATTATTAACAGTAGGAGAAGTCAATGTACATAATCATTTTCATCTATAATAAGTGACTTGGGTCTCAGAGAGCGCAGACGAAACGTAATAAACGCGTTATCTTGCTATCGTTTGGGGACGCAGTACCACTTTGACCATAACAGCATGTCAGATGCAAAAAGATCGGTCGCTGATTATTCCAGTTATGCCGTCCCATCTCGCAAAGTCACGTTATTTTTAATGCGCATTGAGGAAATTATTCAGTAAATGTGTTTATATAGTAGTTTATGCACATGTTTTCTTATCGACTCAAACGAGGGCATACGTTTTTTTAAGCATTTAAAAAAAAAGGTGGTTGGAAACATAGCTAGTGTTAATTAATTTCAAATAATTTGAATTTCACAAGCGTGAAAATACTGTGAATATTCAATATTAAACATCGCCCAGCCCTAATGTAAATGGAGGAAAAATAAAAAACAAAAACACATCACTCAAACATTTATTATTAAAGGAACACTCCGACTTTTTGGGACTTTAGCCTATTCACCTTATCCCCCAGAGTTAGATAAGTCCATACATACCTTTTTCATCTCCGTGCGTGCTATAAGTCTGTTTGACGCACCCACCGCTAGCCTAGCTTAGCACAAAGACTGGATGTAAATGGTTACAGCTAGCATACTAATCCAAATAAGTGACAAATTAAAGCAAACATTTTCCTATTTACATGTTGTGATTTGTATAGTGACAGAGTGTACAAAAAACAAAGTCACATGAGACACAGACATATTTTAACCGTACAAATACTGGGAACTATATTCTCTGAAGGCGAAGCACTGCTACTTGGGCGGAGTGATAACCGCAGCACCTGAGACGCGCCGTGGTGAGGAGCAGAGAGTTCGTTCAGAGCGCGCCTCAGGTGCTGCGCCCAAGTAGCAGTGCTTCGCCTTCAGAGAATATAGTTCCCAGTATTTGTACGGTTAAAATATGTCTGTGTCTCATGTGACTGTTTTTTGTACACTCTGTCACTATACAAATCACAACATGTAAATAAGAAAATGTTTGCGTTATTTTGTCACTTATTTGGATTAGTATGCTAGCTGCAACCATTTACATCCAGTCTTTGTGCTAAGCTAGGCTAGCGGTGGGTGCGTCAAACAGACTTATAGCACGCACTGAGATGAAAAAGGTATGTATGGACTTATCTAACTCTGGGGGATAAGGTGAATAGGCTAAAGTCCCAAAAAGTCGGAGTGTTCCTTTAAAGCAGACTAATGGCCCTCGTGCTGTACACACTACACTGAAATACACTCGGGATATCTTGTACACTGGGAGACAGTAAGTATACATCCACAACACACTAAAATAATGAGCCAGGAGAGGAAATAAGGGTTTCCAAAGTCACGACACCTCACCTTGAGCCCTCAAATCTCCCGCTTCTCTCAAACTCGGTTGAGACTCTTTTATTGTTAATTTGTCGAAAAGTTAGAGATCACAATGCAGCAAAAAGGAATGGATAGAGAGAAAAAGGAAATCATTTTGAGTCATTTTAGAGCAAATCACTACACACACACACAATGAGATAGATAGAAAGAGATAGAGTGTGAAAGAGACAGCAAAAAAAAGAAGAAGTAAGCAGAAAATGTTAACCTCCCACAAAGACTCAGTGTCACCAGTATGCTGGATCAGACAAACACAAAAACAACTTAAACGAGACTCTTACAATCAACACCTGAATATGTACGGTAGTTTTTCACCATGCACGCATTTGAACTGCCATGCTGCTTCCTTCAAAGAACAATATACATCTAGAAGGTCACTGAAAGAGTGCATGATGGGTAAAAGCCTATTCTGAGCGCTGGATGTGAGACATTGGCTGAGACCCGACATCAGACGCATATACAGATATAGAGGACGTGTCTATACATATACTGTGCTCTTCGCATGCCAGAGGGTGCGTCGTAGTGTCCTTATGGATACACCATCGTGTCGGGACTAAAATCCACAGACAAAACAGTCGTTCGCTTTCTCACTCTCACACACAGACTTTCGCTCTCCATTAAACACAATGTGTGGTTGTAGCTGTAGTTTGTGCGTTTAAACGAGCCCTTACTCTAGACACTCTTCATCTGCGAATTCTTACAACTGCCTAAAGCCAGAGCTGCTGAATCTGGAAGAAAAGAGCAGTTCAAAGCCCACAAAAAGAAGAAAAAAAATTAAACTGGTGGACGGAGATAAAACAAAAAGCCAATACAGAGCCACATGTTTAGAGACAGGGTTCCCACTCATTCAAATTCACTAATGAAAACTGATTCGCTAACGAATCATTTAGACCCAATTTGTGAATTGGTTTGGCTGATATATTGGCACGATTCGTTTCAAATGTGTTCAAATCCTGGACATCAGTATGGTGTGAAATATCTTTGAGCAAAGCATACCCTACTGGAAAAAATTATGAAAAACTAAAACAAAATTTAGGAAAAAATATAAATTACCATTATTTATTTATTTACTTCCATCTATCCATCCATCCATCTATAAAAAAATAGTAATTATAATGGTAATTTTTATTAGACAAAGATCATGTGACACTGTAGACTGGAGTAATAACGCTAAAAATGCTTTGCCATCACAGGAATAAATTACATTTTAAAATATATTACAACACAAACTAGTTCATTTAAATTGTAATAATATTTCACAGTGTCACTGTTTTACAGTATTATTAATCAAATAAATGCAGCCTTGGTGAGATTAAGAGACTATTTTCAAAAACATTAATGTTTCCAAACTTTTGACTAGTAATTATTTTGTTTTATTATAATGGACATTTTTATTATATATTTTGTTATATAAATTTGTATTAAATATAATTTGTGTGTGTGTAAGTTCATATTATAATACACACTTGTGTTTTATATACACTAAGTGTTTCCATAATAAAAATGATATTCACATTTCCACTCCTGGAAAACACAATTTTAAAATGTCCTGATATTTCCAGGTTTTCCATGCTGTGGGAACCCTGCGGTGAGGTGGAAAGGGCAGAGGCTGGAGGAGAGGGGGATGATAAAGAAAGAGGAAGAATGTAAACGAGTGGAGCGCAGACTTACTAAGAGTCTTTGCCGCAGGGTTGGAGGGGACTGTGAGGGTGGGGGGCACAGAGGGGGCAGCCGGCCCTGATTTGACGGCAGACTGCCGTTTGCTCGGGTCAAGAGTGACCCTGGGGGAGGAAGGCAGACAGAGAAAGAGAGAAAGGGAGGAAGGGAAGGAAGGGAGGGAGGAAACACAGGGAAGAGAGGGATAGATAGAGAGTTTCAACATTAGAGCATTTCGTATTGTTAGAAGTTTATTAGAGAAAGTGTGTAATCGGTTCAGTTATATTCTATAGCACAAATCTGATCACCTGAAGGTGACTCCTCAAGGTCATTCAACATGGAGTCGGCTGCAGCTTACAGTGCAGTTTACTTACAATCCTCTCTATGAGCCAGAACAGGCTCCTCCCACCTGAACCATGCTTTAGGACGTGAACATATGCTCTTATAGACTTCTGTGCGGACACAGGCCTCTGGTGCGCATATAATACTGTTCAAAAGTTTGGGGTAAGTAAGGATGCATTAAATTCAACTAAATAATCCAATCCAATATATATATATATAAGCAGAAGAATAAGCAGTACTGAACTGTACTAAATTAGCATATTAGAATAATTTCTGTAGGATCATGTGACACTGAAGACTGGAGTAATGATGCTAAAAATTCAGCTTTACCATCACAACAACAAATGACATTTTAAAACATATGTTCAAATTGAGAAGTGTCATTTTAAATTGTAAAGTTTTCACTGGAATTCTGATCAAATAAATGTGTCATGGTAAGCATAAGAGACTTTTCAAAAACAAAAAAATCTTACAGACCCCAAACTTTTGATGTTTATGTATTAAAGCTGCAGTCGGCAAGTCTGGCAGATTGAGGGGATTAAGACAAACTGTTGAATGTTTACAACTCTCATGCCCCTCCCCCACTACCACCCTCCCATTGAGTTCGCGAGCTCGTCAGTGCGTGTGCACTTTTTCTCTCTGCCATCACGCTTCGTACAATCCAACACGCCTGTGAGCTTCAGGCGTGTGCATGTGATATTGTAATGTGCGCGAGGAGGGGGGGTCTGTGACGTGTGCACGAACTGTGATTGACAGTCAGATCTCACACAGCTCTGCGCTGATTGGACCAGAAGAACCGGGAGCGGTGGATTTTTGCAAAACAAATAACAGGCTCTAGGTGGAGGTAGAAGCGCAGGTTTTTTCTAAAACCGGCTGATTTATGTTGTTCTGTCAGGGCATAGTGTCGGTTTCAGTGAACATGATCAAAGAAATCTTGCCGACTTCAGCTTTAATGTATCTGGTGAAGAACAGCAGTACCCATGAATCTGAAGAGATCCACCAATCAGAGATGAACCACTGCCTCCAAATCCAAGGCCACTTGGGTGGTTACTGGTCATCAGTAACGTCTATAACCAGAAACCAGCTTCTAACACCAGAAAACCTCCTTATGGACATTACCAATTTTTTGTGTTTGCAAGAACAAACAGTTCCTTTAGAGAGAACCAAAATGTAAACCCAGTTTGTACCGTCTCTGGCCCTAAAAGTGGACTCAGATCTCAGTTTCACACACACTACTCAAGCTCTTTTCACCTAATAATAATAAACATTACATTTAATTAAATACATTAAATTGATAGTACAACCAGCTCTGTTGTAATTTCTTCACTTTGCCACAGCATCAAAAGGCCTTCAAATTTAACCATTGAATTTTCATTTCACAAGATTTTAAAACTACACTATGAAGGTTGACATGGAAACTAAATCTCGAAACGACAAAGAGTGGAGAATCTGTTGGCAAAAAGAATACGCGAAAGAGCTTGTAATAAAACAAGAATCAACATAAGCTTGGCTTTTCGGAGATGGCAAGAATTGAGGGATTTGAAATGTTAAACCTATGCGATGCTGTTTTTATTGCTCAACAGGCGAGTAAGGAATTTTATTGAGCAGATAAATTGCCATATGTAGCTCTATCACAGAGTTAATTTTAAAACATTATCTATTGTGAAGGGTCATTATGGTTGTTGTAGCGCTGTGTTGGGATTTATTTTCAAGTACCGTCTTTAATGGATAAAGCTACAGTAACGTCTTCAGCTAGTCAGCTTGAGATCCTTTCCATCTAAACTGGTTATATCTCTTAAGGCCAGTAGTGAATGTTTTATGAGCAGTAGGGTGGTCATCTCTCTCTCTTTTTTAGAACCATATTCATCCGCATAGTCACGCAGAGCTGAAGCACAACCATGCAGTTTTGCTGTTTAACCACAAGAGGGTCAAAAGTTACATAGTGTACCTTTAAGATGCTGTTTTGTTCACTTTAGAGGGGTCTGAGTGTGTTTGGCGAGTTCACATAAAGGCTTTTTTAACTACTCCTAACTACTAAAAAAAAAATCGATTAATTCCACAACAGGAATAAATTACATTTTAAATCATTTATATAAATTTGTTTTACAATTTTAATTTTCCTATTGTGGCACAGCTGATTTTTCAGCATCATTACACCATAAAAATACACAAATAAATCTCATCAATCCCAACTTTTTGAACATTAGTGTTTATCAATCCCTGCTCTACAAAAGAAAACTGGGGAAAAATAAAATAAAAAATGCTGTCTTTTTTTGTCTAGGAATCATCCAGAGCTACTGAACCTGATCTCTCAACACAACGCACAGCTGAGAATGTACCAAAGCCTTTGTGGAATCAGTTGAAGAATATAAATAATGTGTTTTTTATAATGCCAGATTAAGTTATACACATTGTTTTGCACAATCAGCTTGTGTCATGCAAACATTTTGATTAGTAGCAATCAGTTAAAGAGCAGTAGATTGATTTGATTCGGCCACACTAGGATGCAGGCAGTGTTTTAAAGCATGCTGTAATCAACCACTGAGAGAGCATTAAACTCCAAATCACTGCAATCAAATCTCTATGGGTTAGTGCGTCAGCCCCTGGACTCTTCTCGTTACGTTAAAGACAGATTTACACCCCATGAACTCAATGGCCTACCTTTTGGAAAACCTGAATGACATATTTCTACAACACAAGAATGAAAAAAAAAAAAAAAAAAAAGGATAGACATTACATAGATGGACAAAATTAAACCATTTCTAATGACCCCTTAGAAAAAAAATACAAATAAAAGCAGAGGGAGGTCAGGAAACGGAAAGGAAAAGTCAAGCCTAAATTGAACGAATTGGCACTGTAAGAAACGATGCGTTTGTGAATGATCGTTTACCTGCGTGTGAGTTTGGAGGTCAGCTTGGTGAGCAGGTTGTTGGCGTTTCCGCGGCTGCGAGGCTGCGTCGGCGAGGCGGGTGGGCCGTTGTAGGTGGCCGTGCGTCGATCTCTCAGCTGTCCGTGAAAGGTGCTGCGGCTTGCGGAGCCTCGTGGGAAGCGCGTTTTATCGGGTGTGGCGGCAGTGCTGATGCTGTGAGTGGAGGCACCAGGGTCGCGCGAGCCAGGAGACGAAGACACACTACAGACAGGGACAAAAACAGGCTTGGTTTCACTCAATCTGATGTCTTCCTTGAACTCAATCGTTAGTGCAACTAAGGCGCCGCAAACAGTTTGGACAACATGATAAAATACACCTTGAAAGCACTTTAAAGGTGCAGTAAGCAATTTCTGAGAAATGCTTTTGAAAGTGGATTGGACCGAGCACAACACACTTGTAGCCAATCAGCAGTAGGGGGGTTCTGCTCCAGAACTTAAGTAACATTGGTTTTGTAGTTTCAAAGTTGTTGTAATGTTAGCAACAGTAACAGGAGAGGTTTGAGTGTCATTGTTTGTCTGGAGCTAGTGACTAACCACCAACTCTGCAAAAAAAATACAGTACATATAATCAAGCAAAAGCATTATTTTGCTTCACTTCAGATACGATAAAGAGACATCCAATCTTGCATTGCGTGTTTGTGCATTTTGGGGGCGGATCAATGAAGGGAGGAGTGTGTTTGTTTGGGTTTATTTCAAATATTAACTATTTCTCAGAAATCACTTACCGCACCTTTAAGTGGCTGTGGATAAAAGTGGCAAATTGCATTTTTGTGTGTTAAATATTAGGTACTGTACATCACTCAGTGGAAGGGCAGCCTGTACCTGTTCTCTTTCCCGTTAGGAATGACAGAAAGGCGGTCTGTGTTGTTTCTCTCACTGCACACGTATGTGTTTCTCCTTGACATGCCTCCCGATCCAGAGTTATTCTGTGTGACGTCAAAAAACGCAGGTGTAATGCTCGATTACATCATGAGAAATTTACACTACTGTTCAAAAGTTTGGGATAAGATTTTTTGGCAACACTTTATTTTACAGTGTCCTTGTTACACATGATGCATGTAGTTTCTATAATAATCACTATAAACTATTCATAATTACATGCAACTAACCCTAAACCTAACCCTATAGTACTGTAAGGTACATGTAGTTCATTATTATTATGACTTAAACTGTAACAAGGACACCTTAAAATAAAGTGTACTGGTAACTGATTTTTTAAAATGTTTTTGAGACATTGCAAGGATGCATAATATTTGATTTGAAACTACAGTAAAAACAGTAATATTGTAAAATTAAATTAAAAATAATATTTTCTATTTGAATGCATTTTAAAATGTAATTGTGATGGCAAAGCTGAATTTTCACCATCATTACTCCAGTCTTCAGTGTCACATGATCCTTCAGAAATCATTCTAATTTACTGCTCAAAAAACATTTATTTTTATTATCAACGTTGAAAACATTAACAAAAATTTGTGGAAACCATAATGCATTTTTTTCTTTGATGAATATAGAGTTAAAAAGAAGAGCATTTATTTGAAAAAGAAATTATCAATGTCCTTACTGTCACATTTGATCAATTTAATGCATCCTAACAGAATAAAATAATTACATAAAAAAATAATCTTACTGACCCCAAACTCTTGACAGTAGTTTTTTTTGGTAATATTATACACTGTACTATTTGCACTGTACATAATGACAGAAAAAGCGAGGGTGAACTGACATTAGGTGTGATGGAGTTGCCTCTCTTCCGGTCAGGTACGTCTGTTTTGTTGGGGTTGTTGGCGTTACCCTGGAGTGGGCTGGGGGGGCTGTGAGTGGAGGCCTTGCGTGCTGTGACTCCACCTTCCTGTTTGACATCACCGTCGGCTGTGACAGGAACCGTCTTCTTGGAGTTACTCAACGCGGAGTTAGCGACCACACCAACTGTGAAGGAGAAAGACAGTAAATGAGAGAGAGAAACATTTCTCAGGGCTTTTCTCTGCAAATACTCAAGCATGTTAATTAAAGCGCCTCTATTAAGCTATTTTAAAGGTTCCTGATAATGTTTTGGAGGTCTCTTGCAATAGATTTACATGCATCCAAGGTCAAAAAGTGCATAATATACACATTTTCTCATAATATACATTGCAGCATCACCCCGTTTCTCAAAGTATCTGAAACGGTTCGATGAAGGATTCGGCCTCTTTAAACCTCTCCTTTCCGAGAACTCTGACCAATCAGAGTCTACTCTGCTCTTTTTGGTCAGATGGCCCAGTCTGTTGCGATTGGTATACCGCTTACAGCGCGTATCGGAAACGAAATGCCCAGTACCATATCTGATATTCAGCCCTAGGGACTTTCTCAGCACTTGAAACAAAGTGATTACGAACAGTAACGATGGTGTCGGTTTTACCATTAAATTAAATAGTCATTCCTTGGAAATTCATACAAAATGGATTTGCTTTCGCAGCGCAAAAAACACTGTCTTCTTGTAGCCTGTGCTTATGCATACAATTTGGATCTGATGTTTGTCAGTGTGTAAAGAGAAAGTCACCCTGGTCACTATGGCGTCTGGATTTTCTGGATTCACTGGAGGAGACGCTTCTCTGGACCTTCAGGTGAGATGGTGATTGGCCGTTCATCTCACTGGTTGGCCTGGTCTTGGCCACGGAGAGATTACTATTGGAGCTGGAGTCACTGACCTCCTACACACACAAAAACAGCAAGTCACACTTGTACTATAGACCATAAACTCAGTTATAAGTAACCACTCTTCATTAGCAGCTCACCTCATTGGTCTTCCTGCCCAGCAGTAAGTATATGGCTGTGACCTCGTCATAGTTCATTTTGGACAAAGACTCCTGGATCTTCTCTCTGGAGAAGCCCATGCCCACTATCACATCTGGAGAATGACACACACAAAATACAGACCAGTTCAATGCCAAATTTACACTGCAAAGGTGGCATAGAAGTGTTTCTGAGATGTAAGTTAGCCATCTTTACAAAGACTGTCTAATGCTGCTCAGAGGTGGCATGAATGCATTTACACAGCCATTATAACTGTACTAGGGGCTGAAGTGGGTCAGAGCAGCCTTGTTTTTTTACAACTTTACACAATAACATTTTTAGAGCTTGCTACTGCGAGCATTAGCTATTAATAAATGATTCCTAAGTATTTTTAAACCTGAGCACACAAGTGATCCCACACCATTTGTGCTAAACCATGAAAGAGGGGTGATATCTACCAAAGGAGACTGTAATTGAAGACTACCATATTCATCTCTTTTAGAGATTGAGGATAATTAAATATTTAAAATTTTAGTATAATCATATCACACATCACCCCCTCAGTTGTTATACACACTATAAACCAGTAGGTTGATATACAGAGATACATCCAGTTTATTTGTAAGAATGTATGAGTCATCCGTTCCACCTACATGTGCTGCTAACAATACACAGATCTGTCCTATAGCCAACCATTCACTGTTACTCAAAGCACAAGCTGTACCTCCGGTTTTAACTGAAAAATATATTTATTAGGTAATGATTGGGGGCAATACGTTTTTATTTTTTATTTATAAAGAAATTCGTACTTTGGGTCAATTCAGTGTGTCATTGCTGAGTTAAAGTAATAGATATTTATAATGTTACCAAAAAAATACCATTTTGGGGGGGATTATCACAGTTTCCACACACATATTAAGAAGCAGCACTACCATTTTTAACGTTGACAATATTTATAAATGTTTCTTGAGCAACAAAACAGCATATTAAAATGATCCCTGAAGGATCATGTGACACTGAAGAATAAATTATGTTAAAATGTATTAATGCAAAGTTCTTTCAAACTGTAATACTACTTCATATATTACTAATATATATATATTCAGGTTTATTTATTTTATTTGATCAAATAAATGATTTGTTGGGCATAAATATAAATCTTACTGGCGCCAAACTTTTGAACAGTAGTATCCACAGGGTTTTTAAAATAAAATGTAAGGCTTTTTAAGACCTTTTTTAAGACTTGCAAAAATAAAATTAAGAACATGTGGAAAGTGTAGGGCAATGTTTTTGGTAATATACCCTAAACTGTAAAAAAAAAAAGAAAAGGCAAAGTTATAAATTATTATATTTATATTCCAATGGTTAACAACTGTGTGTATGTTGCATAAAACATGGGTCCACTTTTGCTGTGGGGTGAATCAAAATGCAAATTCACTCTCTGACAGTAGGTGGCGCTTATGGAACAGCAAAAACATAACAGATAACCTGGTAAACCCTGTAATACAAAGCAGCTGCGCTTATTAGAACAGAGAATTTCTCTGAAACTACGAGTTATATACACATTAAGACATATCACAAATCTTGTTCTTCTGTCCCCAAATTTAAGACCTCTTAAGATGATAATTAAGACTTAAGGACCCACAGGCACTCTGGGTAGTGTATACTAATTTTTTTAAACATTTGAAGTAAAACAAACAAAAATCATTAACTAATGGACAATAAACAATAGTATATTAATTAATTAATATTTAACCTAGATTCATAAATGCTGCAAAAAAAAATAAAAAATGCTGTTCATTGTCATGATGCGTACTGCATTAATGTTAATTTTACACTCCTATTCTGCATGTACATATGACAGCATCGCTATATTAACTACAATAACCGAGGTATAACAAGAACTACCCTGAACCTTACCCTAGAACTAACCTAAACCCATGTTGTCCATTTCATGACTCTGTGCTTTCTTGGGTAACATACTGTAAAATTAAGTGCAGCCACTAATATTAATAAACTGAATCTTATTGTAAGCTGTCACTTATTTAAGCAAATAGGAAACCTAAAATGCTATGGCAGCTTAACTATAATGTATAAGACATTGAACAAGTTAGAAATTGAACAGAAACAGAGAATTAAACACTATTTTAACTTTTACAGAACACAACAATAACTAAAAGAAATGCTCAGGATGCTCAGGACTGAGTTTAGTGAGGCACTGGGTGTAGTGAATAAAGGACCAGTCGGATGTTGTGTGATGGAGAGCTCTCTCTATTAATGCATGTTCCAGATTGAAACAAGATGGAAATATATATTTCATGAGCCTGAATTAAGCCTCTTCCTCTCTCAGATTTTACTTTTAATGGGCTCATGGGAATCCATACGCTGGTTGACGTAAGGGCACACACACACACACACGAGGGCTGCCAAGCTCCAGCATGCTCCTCTCAACGTGAGGCTTCACTCAAAATGGGGGCGGAAGGCTAGAAAAGACCAGTCACCATCTAACTCTGCAGGAACTAGAACACTTGAATGTGGAAGCCAGTTTCCTCAGTAAGCAACCAGGTGTGTGCTCGTGTGTGTGTGTGGTTACGCTGACAGGCGTATGTGCGGAACAGCAGATCGATTGCAGATCAGCGTGCAAAGCTCTGGTTCACCGCACTGCCTCGTGCTCCTGCAAGCTGAACTCTAGTACTTGGAGTCATGTGATCATATCACATTGCTACATGAGGAGATCCTCGCTGTGATAGAGCGGGAGAGGGAGGAGTAGACATCAGAGACGTCGATAGATGAGGGAGCCAGCTGCTGGGTATTACGCAATATACCCCACACTACAAGTACGCTCCCTAAGCCCTCATATCACCGTCTCTGGATGTTTTCTCTCAAGTGTTGTGATAAGAGTGTGGATATAAATATAAATCTCCCTCAACCTGCTCTAAGGGCAACTCAAAAGTTGACTACGCAAAACTCTTTCCGCTGCCTTTCTTGCATGCAAGTGAACACTGAAATGGTAGTCTCAGCCTTAGACTGGCTGAACATCTCATGCATAAGGCACACAAAATGGGAAACACCTTTGAACAAGGATGTTCAAAGTCGCCATCTGATTGGTTGAATTCGACAGGATTTCCAGGAGATGTGTCTGTTGTGTTCTTTAACTGTCTGCCTTGAAAAATGTAAAGCCGTCGTGTTTACAACTATGACAATGAGCTCTTATCAGGATAAACTAAACGCTGAATTTTAAAAAAGTATGTGAAATTCATGGTGCCATTGTTGCAGTAAACTTGCACAACGTTCTTGAATGAATAATTTATTAGATGCATGCCGGTCTGTTGTCGTAGGGACATCGACTTTACATTTTCACAACCCTAAATATGACGTGGAACAAAACAAACTGTGATTGGTTGGCATGTCGGTCAGACATTGGGCGGTCCTTCACCAAAGAAAGCTACGATGGAGACCAGACCTTCTGCCGTCAACTGAAGCTCTGGCTACACGAGACTATTGAAATGGTGGCAAAATAACTAGTTACAGTGAGGTTTCCTCTTACCTATTCTCTTCTGGTCGGAAATGTCGGCTTCTGGCTCAAGGAAGGGTTTGAGCTCATCATCCTCAAAGCCAGCATTGATCCAGCGTTCCTTCATGATTTGCTGAAGGAGAAAGTTCAGAAACAATCATCTCCAGCTTGAGACTCACTGCAGTGACTGACAGTCACCATTACTAGGGCGGGCCGATAAAAATGTATAACTCGCTATTTTTCAAACCTTGTTATTCAGTATATCTAGATATGGGAAACACTTTACAATAAGGTTTAATTTGTTAACATTAGTCAACTACATTAACTAAATGAATAAACAATACTTCTACAGCAGAAGTAGAACAACAACTATTAGTCTTAATAAAATATGTTAATTTCAACATTTACTAATACATTATTAAAATCAAAAGATGTATTTGTTACCATTAATGCAATGTGAAATAACATGAACAAAAAAATGAACAATTGTAATTAATGTTAACAAAGATGTATATATACTGTACCAAATGTATTGCTCATTGTTATATAATGTTAATACATTATCCTTATTGAGCCCTTATTGTAAAGTGTTACCTAGATATTAATATATTTGCTCTGAAATCCATTATAAGGGTGATTTTAACAGAGGAATGATCCTTGCGACCAAGCCAGTTACATTATGAATGTCTAAAATCATCTGAATAATATTTATTTTAATTTACACTACTGTTCAAAAGTTTAGGGTTGATAAGATTTGTTTTTAAAGAAGCCTCTAATTTTCCTTATAAATTATTTATAATATCATTATAAATGTCTTTATTGTCACCTTTGATGAATTTAATGCATCCTCGTTGAATAATTCGGTAACACTTTACAATAAGGTTCATTAGTTAATGTATTAACTAACATGAACTAACCATGAGCAATACATTTGTTACAGTATTTATTAATCTTTGTTAATGTTAGTTAATATAAATAAAGCTGTTCATTGTTTGTTCATGTTAGTTCACAGTACATGAACTAACGTTAACAAGATTTTAATAAAGTATTAGTAAATGTTGAAATTAACATTAACAAAGATTAATAAATGCTGTATACGTGCAATTCATTATTAGTTCATGTTAACTAATGTAGTTAAACTAATGTTAACTAACGAACCTTATTGTAAAGTGTTACCAATAATTCTTTACATTTTTTTATCACTGATCTCAAACTTTTGAACAGTAAAGTAAATATTAAAAAGAGTATTTTTTTACTCAGAGAAACCATCAGTTCAAACAAAACACAAAAGACATTGCAGCCAATTATATCACAAATGTTTAAACCGATAAAGGAAAATACAGTGAAAATGTGAATGAAAATGAAAATGTTTAAAAAAAATAAAACAAACAAGAATATTTCAGCATTTCATTTATATGCACCACTATAACAATACACATTATTAACAGATACATATTTTTGAGCAATTATACAAATTATTTTAATTTATGAATGCACGATGTTGCTTAAATATATATATATTGAATAAATACATAGTTAATGGTCAATATATTGCTCAGCCCTCTCTTCAGTACAAATCAGGCATTAATTATGAAAAATGTCTGACATGCTATTAAGGATAAAAAAGGAGGTACGGCCAACCCAAAAAAGGTGGAAAGAAAACAGACTAACCTCTAACGTTCCTCTCTTGGCTGGGTTTAGAACCAAGAACCTCTTGAGAAGATTCTCACAATCAGTGGACATGTAAAAAGGGATCCTATATTTACCACGTAACACACGTTCACGCAGTTCCTGTGTAACAAACGGCAGTAAGTATACAGTGATGTACACACACATATATAGACATTGATAAAGGGAGGTTAAAACCTTGAGATTCTGTCCATCGAAGGGCAGGGAGCCGCTGACCAGCGTGTAGAGTATGACCCCCAAACTCCACACATCTACCTCCGGCCCGTCATACTTCTTACCCTGAAAGAGCTCGGGGGCAGCGTAAGGGGGGCTGCCACAGAACGTGTCCAGCTTATTCCCCACCATGAACTCGTTACTGAAGCCGAAGTCAGCTATCTTAATGTTCATATCAGCATCTAGCAGCAGGTTTTCAGCCTGGGGGAAAAAAACACAGGGGTAAGAAGGGAAAGGAAAAAAAGAGAACTCCAAAAGGCATTAGAAAAGCTAAGAAAAGTGAAATTAGTTTTAAATATCATTTTCTGAATATGCTACTTTTTTTTATTTCATCTTCTAATTAAATTTAATTTCGAATTATTGTTTAAGTGTCCGAATACATTTTGGAGCCACTGTAGAATCCTTTTCGTCTTTTGTTTGAAAGTTCTTGCACCTATACACTTTCTTATCATTTATGCACAAAAACATGAGAACAAACAACAACTGCTTACCTTCAAGTCTCGGTGCACAATGTGTTTTTGGTGACAATACTGCACAGCTGACACAATCTGTACAAAACAATAAATAAATCAGATCATCTGTCTGGAGTTTGGAGGAAAAAAAAAATCATCATTGGAAAAAAATGATCAGGATTAGGGTCATCAAATGGTCTATTCAATCAGTTGTTTTGCCTTTAAATGGTATTTAATAACTTTATTAAAACATTATTTTTATTATGAGTTTCACAGTGTGCTAATTAAAGCAATAGGCCCAGCGAAGCCGTGATTTACAGTGAATTTAGAACAGCTAAGGGCCGTTGTTTTTTTATATTCTATAAAATATTTTGTAAAAAATTATATTAAAAAGCTGTTTTTTTTATATTAAACAAAAATGCTATAATAAATATATTTTTTATTGAAAAATAAAACAATTTTAATTAACCTTCTCTGTGCGCTAATAAACTTTGATTTGTGCTAATGAGCTTTTTTAGGCCACTAGCGCCAATGATAACACCCCCCGAAAAATAAGTGCACAGCCTGCACCTAAACCTAACTTTTGCACTGGCAAAACCGTAACTACTTTAGCTATTGATCACTTAATATTAAAAAAATTATTGTGGAAACTTTGACGTTTGCATCCAATCAGACCGTAGTCACGCATAGATATTTCTAAGCAAATGTCAGGAAAAGAACATTGGTCCAGGCCAGGCTTGTCATGGGTTGTCTACTCGGATGAATAGCTTTTCCCAAAATTCAATGGTTTGCATTGATTGACTCTTATTTTTCAACGAATTGGCCACGCTCAACCATGCTGATAATGACTAACCTCTCTATCCCCAGTTAAAGTATTATGCAACACACTGAAAAGCAACAAATACAGTGTATCTTCAGTCCCTCCACATTTTAGTGCAGTGACATTGAGTAACCTCACTTTCTTCAACATACTTGTGTCAAGATTTAATGTAATAACAGTCACGATATGCATGTGCCTAGTGGGCTGATAAGACTCATTTAAAAACTCACACCCAGTAGAAAACCAATCAGATGTGTTTTCCTAACATGTTGAAAGAAAACAGTAAGAGAACTGTACCTGTCTAAATTTAGCTCTGGCCTCTTTCTCTTTCATCCTCCCATGAGCCACCAGGTAGTCAAACACCTCACCTGCACGACACAGAACAGAGGGGTCAGAGATAAGACCAAGAGTAGACAAGAACACAAAATTAAACTCTCTCTCTCTCTCACACAATCACATACACACAAATACACTTACCTCCGCTGGCATACTCCATCACAAGAAACAGTGTCTTCTCAGTCTCTATCACCTCAAACAGTTTGACTAGAAAGAAAGTTACGGAGAAGAGAGAATTTGATGAAAATGCACACACAGAAAAAGGAGGGGTTTCTTTCAGGTCAAATCTGACACAAATCCTGAACGACAGGTTCATCTGATCCCGAGCAGACATTTATTAGGGGGGTGTTCACATGTGTGTTTAAAAACAACTTGGCTATGTCCACACTAGTGCGTTTTTGCATTATGGGGTTTTAAAATGCAGTTCTGTCTCCATGTTATTGTTTACACAGTCATCGAGGCTGGTCTGTTATTGTCGTCTTCAGGTAGTGTGTTCAGGAAGAATATGCAATGATCCAGAAGACCCAATCAGGGAATGAACGTGGGCAGCCACACCTTCGGTTTCAAAAGTCTCCGTTTTGGTCCGTCTACACTGAAACTCAACCCTGCAGTTTTCCAATTAAAATGGGTATTTGTGTATTTGGCTGAAATATATATTATATACATTTTTACACACAGTTAATTTTTTTTCATGCAAGTCAACATCATCCCTGGTTTAGAGTGAAATTCTGTGCTATTAAACAGTAGAAAGGAGTGTTTAGGAAACCTTAATACAAAATGACAAATATTTAATAACTACTGTTATTTTAAATAAAGACAAAAATTCAAAATTAACCAAATAAAACATACCATGAAAGTTACATGTTTTTGTACCATGCTAAATTTTAGTACCATCTAAACAAAGTTGTTACTGTTAACTAAAACCATCAAATCTCTTTCATTAATGACTATAAATCATAAATGAATATTTTTTTTAAATGTTGCCTTGGCAAAAGTTTAAAAACTAAAATGAAAACTGAAATAAAAAAAGCTAAAAATATATAAACTAGAAATAGAAATGACAACCACATAACAAAATTACTTAAACTTAACACTGAAAAAAAAAAAAAAAAAAAAAATAGTATATAAATAATACTAAACTACGGTGATGTAAAGAAAGGCATATGAATATGGCAATCACTTGGTATACATCAAACTACGGTGATATTATCAACGGTTCTTGTCGCCGTTCCATAATACTACCACAATTGTTTTTGTAAGAGCGGTTTTACTGCCTCGCTCTCATGAGCTTTATTTTCCAATCTCTTTGGAAGTCATTTCTTATTTATAAATACTCCTCTGCACATTTAAAAGCAGGTTCCACTTCATCCCATTTTGTTTAACGTCTGTCGGTCGTGAAGCACCATGAAGCTCTCTCATGCTGTACCACCGACAGTGTGTCTAAATATAGGCAAGTGAAACAAAGCCCCTCTGTGTGAAGACGTGGCGATGTGTCTGGCTCTGCTAAACATTATGCTGTTTGCAAACAGGAACTAACAACAAATGTGGAAGAATCAATTAAACTAAATGAGGGGAACAGTATCTAAGCCTCTACTTATGGTGTGGGTGTGTGCTTGTGCAAATAAACACACTTACCAATATTTGGGTGGTTTAAATTCTTCATGATTGTGACTTCTCTGGAAAGCTGTAGAAGAGAAGAACAATTCAAATGTAATCAACATGTCACAGTGTATTGTTAAACAAAAAGCTTTGTACCATCTTTCAGCATTAACATGGAACAGGGAGCTAAATACAGCTGGACTGTGTCATTGTCATAGTGAACAGAGTGCTTGCTTTTCAGTGGAAACTAGCGTTAAGTGCTATTCATTATTGATCCCTAAAAAAAGAAAAACCTGAATCCTCCCCCCCTCAAAGGAATGGAAGTGTCATGCATCTTTAATAGCGCTATAGTAGGCAGCCTGTGTTTCTGAGCTGTTAGCATGTTCTGCTTTCCACGTCCTGCTCTCAAGTGAAGCTCTAGCTTACGAGAGGGTGCGAGAGACGCAGTGCGATTTGTGGACCACAGGGAAACACTTTCGGTACAGCATAAACCCAATCCAATTCTCACTACACTACAATCTTACACCACTAATAATCGTTTTTTTGTTTTGCTTTTCAACTATGAAACACTGAGGCCACTGCAGAACTCATATACAATAAAAACATAAAAGCTCAGCAAGAGATTTCCTCCCTCAGATACTGGGATTTCTTTTAAGGCAAGAATCCACTGGTGAATACAGTAAATATTAACAAATAGATATCACCATAATTCCCCAGTTGAGTACATTAAAGGGGACCTATTATGCAAAATTCACTTTTACATGACGTTTGAACATAAATGTGTGTCGGCAGTGTGTACACAACCACCTATAATAGTAAAAATCCACCCTTTACTCTTTTTACATTCCCCTTCAATTATAAACAGTAGCCGTTTCTCAATGTCAAGGAAGGATCCTCAGAAGCCGGAATTTCGAGGATGCTACGTCATTGACATCCGTCGAAGGACTGTTCCAATGTCGAGGATCCTCAGAACTTCAACCAAGGGCGGAGTCCTTCGTTCGGAAAATATCCCATATACAGGAAAGGGTGCATGTGTAGACTTCGCACTCTTCGCACTCTCAAATCGCCCACAATCCTATGCGCGCAGCTTTGCTATCTTGTTTAAAAATAAATACAAAATGTCGGATGTTAGCGGAGTCGGAGCAAAAACGGGGCAATATGCTTTTAAATGTAGGCTAAGTATATTTACGTTACCATACATTTGTTATAACCGTCATATAAGTACATTTTAACGTTTAAATGCCAGTACAAATTAATACCGTATTGATATTACAAATTATACAAATTACGTTATGGCTAACCTGTCATTTTAACAATTGTTAGCTTGTTTGCCGTCACCGGCATTTCACATATTTTACCATTGCATGTGTTTTAACAGCTAGAATGTTGCTATGGACGCAGTTCTGTTCACTCAGGCAATACAATCATTTTTAAATCAATAAACTCCTTTTTAAATCAATATTTTGTCTCAAATTATTGATTTATTATTATTGATTTATTTTGTTAGGTAGGCAGCCATGTAATAAGCGGGATAATGTATACCGAGCCAGTTTTTACAGCGAATACAACCCTTTTAGGTTTATTCAAGACCCCTCCGCTTGGCGTTAGAGTTCGCGGGGTTTCACTGACGGACGCAACGTGTTCCATTTACGTGTTCTCTCGAATCCTAAAGAGGATCCCCGCCTAGCCTCTGAAGGAAATGACTTGAAAGGACGCGTCCTGCCAAGGAAGTATCCTTGACATTGAGAAACACCTAGTGTCTCAAAATAAGCCATTCACTTTTCCTATATATTGTGTTGTCACAATGTAACAAGCCCCACCCACGACTGGTGATGGAATCTGTCGCTTAGATCCTCCCCCGAGTGAGCTATACACACTCCACCATGGCTGAATGAAATACACAATACTATATAGAACATATTTTTTTAGCGCCCGTGAAGTAACTACTTGTTCAAAATAAGTACCAACTCAATAGTATGCCATTTGGGACGCAGCCCATGTTTATCTTAGCTAGAGCAGCTAGTGGAAACACGTCTCAGCTACGTGATAATCTCAAATCTTCTGTTGTTGGCTGTATTAATGAACACAAAACTAATTTTAAATTCCACTGCGCTAGTTTTCCATTACTTTTCTTTTTAAATGTGCTAGACGGACTTGTTTGACCGTTGTGCTCGCATACTTTACAGTGTTTCGCACAGGAAACAACATTATAAAAATTACGCATGCGTTTTATGTGACTTTTCTTCATCTTCGAAAGACCAATAAGTTTTTTAAATGGAATCTGAGCGATTTCTGTCCCTCCATTGAAAGCCTATTCACCCAAAACTATGCTTCACAACGTATATAATGAGATCGTAAAATAAATCCATATGAAACAAACTGAAGTTTGAAAGTCTTCTGAAGAGACAATTACTTAATATGATTAACTGATTTAATTTAGGCTTTTATTCCCATTAAGCATTGATCAGGAAATGTACAGAAGACTAAAATTTGTTAAACAGAAGTTTTCGTGATTGAACATTGAAGTGCAAGAACCAATGAGGTTCATTCTCATGTGTTACACAGCATGTTTGAGTCTCCTCAAGAATCAAATGAGGTTTGTTCTCGCACATCAAGCGATGTTCGCTGATCAATGCTTATATGTGAATAAAAGCGTAAATTAAATCAGTTCATCATATAAAGCAATTGTGTCCCTTCAGAAGACTTGGATTAAACTGCTTGACTCATATGGATTTCTTTTATGATCTCTTTATGAATGTTATGCACCATTAATGTTTTGAGTGAATAGACTTTCAATGGAGGGGCAGAAATCCCTTAGAATTTATTAAATACATTCATTTGTCTTTCGAAGATGAACAAAAGTCTTATGGGTTTGGATTTTGAACAACAGGAGAGTGAGGAACAGAATTTCATTTTTGGGTGAACTACCCTTTAGGTTTTTACAGTGATGATTTTTAATCACATAAATAAGAAACTAATCAACGGTCAGAAAAAAAAGTTGAGGAATAAATTGTTATAAATCAGGTGAATTATATCTGAACAAGCCTCTCTCTAAAAATCTTCCGAATACTGATAGGAACAATAAAGATACGAACAATAAAGATACATCAACAGAGAATTGTCACATAGTTGGCAGAAACACAGAGGCCTGAGAAAAGACTGTGCTTATTGATTTATAACACATGACACAAATGATGATATCCTGCTCTCTCTGTAGTTTGTCATTAGACAGTGGCACTTTCAAAATGTCTGAATCAATCAACTCCTTGACGAAAAGACATTCAGGTCTGTGGTTTGTGATAAGAACAATGCTTTCCCTTACATTTCAGATAAAATAATTATAGTAGCGCTTTACAATAAGGTTTCATTAGTTAACCATTTTAGTTAACATGAACTAAGAATGAACAGTACCTCTACAGCATTCATTAATCTTAATTTTTACATTTACTAATTCATTATTAAAAACGTTATTTTTGTTAACATTAGTTAATGCACTGTAACTAACATGACAACAATGAACGGCAGAATTTTTATGTTAATTAATACGTTAACTAATGAACCTTATTGTAAAATGCTACAAGAATTATGAAAAGGGGGATAAAAAGGACAATATCTAATCAGTTTACATAATTTATTCCAGGTTTCATTTATATTTTCCACAATTGTCGCTCTTTTTCTTAAGATTTTCTTTAGTCTCTATCAGCTCTCACACTCTCCCTCCCTTTGGTGCACCATCTTAACGCCTCTGTGATGACTAAAAAACACCAGTCCACAGCAGAACATCTCACTTCAGTCGAGGAAGCAGACCGAGTGTGGAGCTCAGACGCCCACGGGCAATTACACAACCTCCAACTCACAACAACACACATGCACAATCATGAGGACACGTGTTAGAGTAACACAACATCACCGCATGCACCACTGCTTCAACAGCAAAATAAATGAAGACAAACAGACTATTACAGAAATACAGAAAGGGAAGGGACACATACTTTCATGCCATTCAGCAAAGTGTTGTTATTGTTAACTAATGGTGCATTCAAGTCCTCCTGGGAAGCTTGTATTTACGAGTTGAGAAGTCTTGTTTGCGACATCAGGTGCGCTCAACTCACTTTCGTCTGAGCAAGATGGTGGTGTACCTTCTCTTAAGGCGGGCGTACACGGTGCGAGTTCGGACACTCGGGAGGTCGTGAGATATTGCACACGTTACGAGTCAGTTAAACTGATAATCGCGTCAAAGCAGCTGGTACACGGCACGACTGTCCTCCTGCACGAATTTTATCCCGAGCTGGTGGTTAAACACAGTCTCTGTGAGAGCTTTCAATGTTTCAGGCAATAGCTTCAGATAGAAAAATTACAGAAATGTGTGTGCAAATGCAGATACTGTAACAGTAGCCATTCCGTTCAACATAAAAAACATGAGAGAGCGAGAGAGTGTGTGTGTGTGTGTGTGTGTGTGTGTGTGTGTGTGTGTGTGACAGTGTATGCGCACGCTGTGTGGTTGCTGCCACTGAGGTATAGCCCCATCGATCTAGCCTGTGAGGCGGTTGTGTATGATTTGGCAATAGGGGACAGCATATACGCTGGTGAAAATCGGGCCGACTCCCCGAATTTTTTAAACATGTTTAAAAATGATCGGGGGGTCGGGGAGGTGCTCATAACGTGCTCGGCTCGGCTCGTAATTCCTCTCACACGCTGCGAGCCGCGACCATGCGAGCATCACCGATTTGCACTCGATTTCTCCCGAGTGAAAAAATAATCTGCGAGCTCGTAAAACAGCAAAAAAATCGCACCGTGTACGCCCGCCTTTAATTAACTACACAAAAATACAGCAAGGTTTTTAAGCTACTTGTAGAAAATGAAAAACAAAGAATATGCATCAAATGTACACACATACACGCGAGAAATTGGACAATTTTCCAGTATGGTTCAGAGTTTTAATGCCATTTCCAAATGAGTTTTTATCTTTACAGAAGCTACACTACCAGAGTCGCTATGATTTTAAGTTTTTAAAAGAAGTCTCTTATGCTCACCAACACTGTAAAAAAATATTTTCATGATTTATCACAACTTTTTATCTTTTGTCAAATCAACTTCGATAACTAATGTGTGAAGATAACATACTATTTTGAGTTTCTGTTTATTAAACCATTCTTCATTGTATTAACTCAAATTTTTAATTACAACAAACTCAATTTTAAGGCAACTTGCTTTTTTTAAGTTAAACCAACATTTTAGTTTTTTACAGAGAAGGCTACATTTATTTTATTTAAAAAATTAAGTAAGAACTGTATTATTGTGAAATATTACTACAATTTAAAATAACTTTACTAATTTATTTACATTTTTAATTTATTCCTGTGATGCAAAGTTGAATTGTAAGCATCATTACTCCAGTATACAGTGTCACATGATCCTTCAGAAATCATTCATTAATCATTAACATTATCATCAATGTTGAAAACAGCTAATTTATTTTTGTGTGAAAACCCTGATGCTTTTTTTCAGGATTCTTTGATAAAAAGAATGCTTTGAAATTTGAAATAGAAATCGTTTGTAGCATTTTAAAAGTATTTTTTGATCACTTTAACGCATCCTTACTGAATAAAAGTATTAATTTATTTAAAAGAGAACCAAACTTTTGAACGGTAGCATACCTTACCTCAAATTTCATAACAAAACAACAAAAACAACTGTTACAACACGCACCATAGAGGGTTAGGAGGAAGAGAAAATGAAAAGTATGCTGATAATTAGAGCCAAAACACAAAAAGAGCCAAAGAGACGGCCTGGTTGTGTCGGTCTGTCATTATTGCGGTGCGTGAGTCACAGTCGTGTGTTGGCTGAGGACCAGCAGGCCACAGAGAGAGGATATACTCTGAATCCCAATCAATGGTCGCTGTGGAAAAACTAATGGTGGCTGCGGCGAGCAGATTCCAGATAAAATTAGAGACGCGGCTCGGCTTGTGTATCTCTGAGCAAGCACTGATTAGCATTATCATTTGAATTCTTCAGATCATCCCATTCCCACATCTCCCTCCAGCCTTTCGTTCCCCATTTATCACTCGTACGTACTGTACATCTTCAACTCCCCTCATTCAGGCTGTCATCAGGCTGTTTGTGTCTGTGCCTGTTTCCAGTCTTTAACTTCCATCTCATACCATTTTGAGGTCCCTCCAGTCTGTCACTTCCCTGTCAGCCCAGCAAAATGTCCATCTGTCCTTCCCCCTCATATCCTCTTCCTCCTCCCTTCATCTTGGCTGTTGTGAAAACTGATTATCAACTCAAAACTGTTCACCACCATAACACTGTCCTAACCAGGCACAACAAGCAATATAATGTTGACTGTTTTTTTTTTTATTTCTGTGCTATCCCAAACACAAGGTTGTAATTAATTTTTTATACTACTATCCCAGAGTACCTACTAAAGGAGCATCATTTAGGCACGGTCACATTTATCATTGCACTGCAGATTTTCACAGACCAAATCCAGTCATTTCAATAAGAATCCACATGATTGGGAATTTCCAGAGAGGGTGAAAGATCCACACAGATTTGGCAACGGGTTCAGTTTGCTGCATTGACCAACAGACCACAGTGACTTTTGAGTGAGCACTGAGCAGTGCCTCATACAATTGAGCTTTTTCAAAATTTCACAAAAGTGAACACACCTGTACAGAGACATTTCAAATGGTAATCATTTCCAGTTGCTTAATCAAAAATATAATTATTAAATATAATAATTAGAATAAATTAGTTTGACATGATGAAAGTAATGACTTGATTCAGAAAGTAAGTCAAGAGCCACTCCAAACTATTCAGTGAGTCAAAGAAACTGATTTAAACACCTCATGATTCACTAGTCCTTCTGGTTTGTTAAAAATCATCAGTTTATGAATCAGACTACAATGGTCCGTCGTGCTGTATGATTGTTATTGCATGCAATCCACAAGAGCAATCCAAAAATTATTTATTTATATGTATATGGTGTCCAATTTTTTACAACTTACTTTTCAAACTGTGGCACTATAGATTTAGCAATACGGAATTATTCTATAAAAGTGTCACAGAGCATTTTAAGATTGTGTCTGGGCCAAATACGTTAAGTGGAAGAATACAGATATTACAGGATATGTTCACCACAACTTTTTTTTTTTTAAGTCATCATTTACTCACACACAAGAACAAATGAGGTTTCGCCAATGAAGTATGTTGGTGCGTGCGCGCGCTAACCATATCTTATGTGCTCCGTATGTGCATTGATCAATGTTTATATGTGAATAAAAGTCTAAATTAAATCTGTTCATCATATCATCCATATGAATTGAGTGGTTTAGTCCAATATTTCTGAAGAGACTCAATCGCTTTATATGATGACCAGACTAAATTTAGTAGTGATGCACCGAAATGAAAATTCTGGGCCGAAACCGATACCGAAAATTTAGGATGCACTTGGCCGAAAACCGAAACTGAAGCCGAAAATGGCTTCTTTTAAAAACTTTAATATACATTTATTTATATTGCTTAATTTTGAATGGATCTGAAATGAAAAATCACAAACCAATAGAATAATCATCAAACTTTTATTACCACTAACAGTTACATAACAAAACCTAAAATATTTTATATATTATATATATTTTATATTACATGTCCTTCATGAGGCGCGCGGTCTCTTGCTCTCTCTTCCTCTCTGCCGTGCACGCGCTACACGGTTTGGAGCACAGTCTCGCGGGCGCGCTCGCTCTAGATTCCGGAGATTTTAACTAATTCGCGGGCATCAGTGAGCCGCTATCAATATGCGGGAGACTCCCAGAACTTCCGGGAGACTTGGGATGTCTGTATTTCTATACTGAAATAATATCGGCATTATAATTATTGATTTTTCATTACGCAATTTTTTGGTGCCCTCTCAGCTCTTGGTGCCCTACGCACAGCGCATGATGCGCGTGGTGGGAGTGGTGGAGCTGGTTGTCCTCATCTGAAACTTTAAAAATACTTCCATACCGCTGACATGCTCAAATCTTTGCAGACGCGTGCAAACAGCTCGACCGTGAGTGAAACCCTCTTATATACTGTCTATGGTGAAACCCAAGCGCTTGCGCGCGGATGGGAGGGGCGCTGTTGACATTTTCGGCTGGCTTTTTTTATTTCGGCCCGAAACCGATAATGCCATTTTCGGCCGAAATTTTCGGCGACCGAAATTTCGGTGCACCCCTAAAATTTAGGCATTTATTCACATATAAACATTCACATCAGTTGTGATAAATGGAAACGCAAGCATGTTCGCTTGACGTGTGATAATGAGGTTCATTCTCATGCGTAAAGCAAATACGGTTGAGCTTCTGTTTATTTTCACAGATGTTTAAATGTGAAAGGCCTAAATTAAATCTGTTCATCATATAAAGCGATTGAGTCTCTTCAGAAATATTGGACTAAACCACTCAATTCATATGGATTAGTTTTACGATCTCTTTATGAACTTTTTGAAGCATCAAAGTGGTAGTTGCGTAGCTGTCTATGTAGAGACAGAAAGCTCTCAGATTTCATTTAACAAAAAAAAGATATCGGTTTGTGTTCCGAAGATGAACGAAAGTCTTACCAATTTGGAACGACATGAAGGTGAGTATGAGTAATGATGACAGAATCCTTATTTTTGGGTGAACTAACGCTTCAAGGGAACAAAATGTCTTAACATATACCGGTAGAACACAAGTTGCCCATGCTATATTAATTGCATTAACATATTACAGCATTTGCTCGCTCCACATTCCCACACAGCTTTGTATATTTAGAAATAAACCTTTCCAAACACAAGGTTGCAAATGCACAAGTGTGGAAGAGTGTGTTCAGTCGAGAGCTTGAGTGGCGGCGCAGCCTGCAGTAGGTGGGCAGAGTATTGCAGCACAGCTGGTGTACTTCAGTATTTGTGCTCAAGAGTGCGAAGGTTACTGCTGGAGGAGCTTCTGTTTGAATAAACTCCTCATGATGATGGGTGACTGACAACACCAGCTGAAAGGATGTTCCATTTCCACTACACAAGCCTCTGATAAACACCCTGGATAGAAGATCAGCACTGCAATCTGCACTCAGTTTAAAATTTGAGTTGAAAAAGCCAACATTACCTATGAATCCATATGGAACTGCGCCACTACCAAACACAAAACTAACCAAGTAGCCAATACACAGTATCACACAGACAAAAACAGTGTCCCGGGGTCATGAACAAACTGAGAACGTGAACTACTGAAGGTATATTACACAACACTAGCAGCATTGAGGAAGAAAAAAAAAACTGAATCATTCAATACATTCAGGTAAAGTAAAACATGCACATTTTAATATCAAATGTGAACCTCACCTTTTGAAGGCTTGTTGGATTCAGTTGGGTTTTATCAATCATTTTTATAGCCACCTGAGGAGGAAAAGAGGAAAATGAGAACTTAGACTACAGGCTAAACACTACCATTAAAAAGGGTTAGAGTCTGTAAAAAGTGAAATTCTCTTATGTTCACCAAGGCTGCATCTATTTGATCAAAAGAATACATTCAAAACATTTATATTGTGAAACATTACCATTAAAAAACATTTTAAAATTGAATTTATTCCTGCGATGCAAGGCTGATTTTTCAGCATCATTACTCCAGTCCTCAGTGTCACATGATCCTTCAGAAATCATTCTAATATCCTGATATGGTGCGAATATTTCTGATCATCAAAGTTGAAAAACAATTTTGCTGCTTAATTTTTTTGAGAAAACAGTGAAACTTTTTTTCAGGATTCTTTGATGAATAGAAAGTACAACATAACAGGATTTATTTGAAACAGAATTTTGTAACATTATTATAAATGTCTGTATATGTGTTGCAATTCAAAAAGGAAACAGAAAAGCTAACATGTCCGTCTCTGGAAAACTCCCATACCCCACAGATCAGGAAACACACTCATGACTTCTGACTCCTCACCTCGCTTCCTGTGAGGATATGGCGAGCCAGTTTGACCTTGGCGAAGTTGCCCTTTCCAATGGTTTTTAGCAGCCGGTAATTTCCAACAAGAGGGTGCACATCATCCAATCCTGAGCCAGAATTCCGGTTTCGACCACTTGACCTCACAGATCGAGAGGTCACCTCCCCTCGGCCATGGCCATTCGTTGTATGCTGTTAGAATTCAAAACGCATGTAAATTACAAACAACAACAACAACAACATTTTAAAACTTAATCCTTCCCAAAATTTCTAAATTATAATTTCAGTCTTACTCATTTTATCCCAGCATTTGCCCTCCAAGAATTTACACAATTTCAGACAGTCATACAAAGACCAGGTATTTGGCAACAGACACAAAGGTCCCAGTCAGAGAAGAAATCACTAATATTGACTCCACCCATGCAGTGTCAGAGAACTCGATGAGCAGTCGCATCCATCATCACCCCAAATGATCGTCGCCGTAACAAAATTATATCATGAGTCATCTGCATTTACTACTTTCTCAAAGACGTCAAACATGTTTAATCAAAAGTTAATCGGAGTCTGAAATTAAAAACACAATATAAGTTCATTCCATTACTCTAACATTTCTCAAGGTCTCTTGTAACCTTGTGACGGGACCTTTGTGCAACATACACCAGACTACAAATAAACTAATTGTTCCATTCAGAGGTCACGAGTGCAACAGGATGATGTTTAGTAAGTCAGTGATTCTCATGTGGTACTAACACCTCTGTATGTAAGGGTACGCTGACACTGCGCTATACAATGTTCCCACTAAATCCTGCATATTGTCCCTGACGCCCGACTTGACTGTTATCCACAAAGCTCTGCCTAATAGATTATAAATCCACCAACACTAACACTTGATAATAAACGTTATATAACACAGAACCATAGAAATGATACGACCCCCCTGCAATAAAACGAACAGAACGATCTTGAATAAAGGTCACTTACGCTTAAGCTTGCACGATGCCTCATATTAGATTGCGATCCTCTCATTTTTGTGTTTGCAAGTTAAATGGCATTGAACCGAACAGCCCTGTCCTTTTTTTATTAGAAGAACTCATCAATACTCTCCCATCCAGCAACACTGATACTGTCGAGCTGCATCACTGCTGGAGTCTTTTTGACACTGTGTGTGTGTGTGTGTGTGTGTGTGTGTGTGTGTGTGTGTGTGTGTGTGTGTGTGTGTGTGTGTGTGTGTGTGTGTGTGTGTGTGTGTGTTAGAGATTTTGGGGCAGGTGGGGCTGAGTGGATGGGTGATTGAAACATCCTTTGATTTAAAAGTGAGCAAGAGTTGTGTATTAAAATATGTACATTCTGGTAAGACATTATAAATATTAACAAATGTCAACACATTCACTCAGATATTGAACACACTGAAGCATCTACAGAATCCTTTAACTTAATATATGAATAGTGTGCACACAATATTCTCATTTCATAAAAAGAGCAATTCCTACATGTTTAGATAGATAGAACAGACAGCCAGATAATTAAAACACATCGATAAGAGCGATAGACAGACACCGACAGACAGACAGACTGAGAGATGGAGACAGAACAACAAACTGAACGACAGACATATAGAAAAACAAATTGAATGGCAGACTGAATGTCAAAAAGATTGATAGAACGGTAGAAAGACAGAATGATTGAATGACAGACAGACAGATAGCATCGAATATGCAGTGGAAAAGTCAAAGACCGTAACTTAATGCTCATTATACACGGGCATCTTTAAGGGGGACCTGCATAAGCGCGCGTGCTCATGTCACCTTCCCTCACTGCTGACGTATGAGCAGTAACCTATAGGACAGACTGACGCCAATGCGCAATATCTGCATCCTATTGGCGCATTAAACATGCAAACCCACGCACGATCACTCACTAGTGTGCAGGACTTTAACTAATCAAGCATATGTTGCACTCATTGTGCATAAAAGTACCGATGCCCCAGACCCCATGCGTCACTTCAGCCTGGTGCCCCATCTGTCCAAAGACTGGCACGGTACTGCTAATCCACTTAAAGCACACAAAACACGGGTATGGAATGCGACACTGCCCTTAATTCTGGAGGAAATGAGCTGAATGGTTTTAGACGGCAGCATCGGTTTGACTAAATCGCTGTCTATGTAACTTAGGCTGCTCACTAGATGTTGAGACGCAGCCATACATCGCGACAAGATAAAATAATACACTAATAAGTGAATAATCAACACAGAATTGGGTCAGTTCACAACAGTTATAATTTGCTATTAACCAGGAACTACAACATAAACAGGCTACTTACGTTTTCAGCCTTCCGTTCGTTGACGGTTGGCAGGGGGGCTCTTGTTGTTGACATAGTGTTGATGGAAAGCTGCTTTCCCGGAATTACAATTTAAGCAGCAGGGTTTGCAGTGCAACGAATATGAAATATATTTGACCGATTACACGCTTGGTCAATATCATTGAATTGCTTCTATAGCTGGTAACAAAGTTGTTAAAAGTTTGGGAGAAATATTCCGGACGCTCGCGGACGTTACTGCGTTTTATTACCGAGTGAACGCCATCTAAAAGATCCCTGAAAAGCGAACGAGACCGGTTAACTTGTGCACTGCTAAAAACATAATACTTTCAGGCCTGGCGTCGCTGTCTGCTTCATATTTCGGATGTCCGGTTCAGGTAAGAATAGAGAAAATTGCACTTCACGGGGCCTCCTCTGCGATCTCCCCCCAAAGACAATCTGCTCATCGAACGGTCCTTCAAACGGACTGTCCAGTACATTCAGTGGTAACGGCAGCAGCGGGGTAACGCGGGTGATCACAGGCGTCGGGGCCGCGGGGAAGTCACGCTCGTTGACGGTTCCATTCCACCCGAACAGCCGCGTCTGTCTGTTGCCTCTGGTTCAAAGCGAGATCCAAGATGGCTGCTCAACAGCGCAGGAGTTTCGAGCCGAGCCCTGAGCGAGACAGAGGAAGTGAGGAAACAGAAGGATCCCTGTGCTCATTGGTGAGCGCCGCATCCCTCGGGGAGCTGTAGGTGTTCATATGGAAAAAAGGGAAAAACTTCATCATACCATAACAATTGTGACACACCCTGTTCAAATTGAATTGAATTGTAATTTCATCATATATGGTTTGACCAGTTTGGCAAATGAAGACAAAGGTTTTCAATTAATTGGTCAGTGTGCTTTACTCAAAGATGCAAGTTTGAGAACTGTCAAATTGTATACCGACGTGAGATGGGAAACTAGATTTATTAGTTTTTGGGAAACAGCTGTTTTGTTCGACATGGATCGGGTCGCCCCCTTGTGGGCGCCGCCATGTTGAGATCTTATGACGAGGTATCTAAAAAAAAAGAAAGAAAAGCAAATCAAACAATGTAACAAAACAAAAACAAAAAATGTCTTAAATCGTTTGTCTCAAGGAATATAGTCCTTATAACCTTTTAAGGTTATTTATAAGGATATTAAATTGGATATGACTTAGGAAACACTAGAGGATGCTGTGTGAAAGATGTGTGAAAGTACACCTGCTTTCCAAATAACTCAAATGGCCTTGCTATGTATTTCCTTAAAAATATTCTCTCTCTCTCTCTCTCTCTCGAACACAAAACATTCAAATGAAAGTGATCAACATGACTAAAATGTATGTATTTAATGTGTTTTCAGTAATCAGTTAAATCTCCATGTCTGTGACCAGCATTATGACACCAATTTACCGAACTTTGATGACTGACGATCCCAAAAAATAAGTGGACTATTGAATAGAACAGCTGAACATCAATTTACAAATAAAATATTGAATTTAGGCTAATGCACCTTCTTATTGTTATTTTGGATAGATGTTTAAAAAAGAAGAGAGAAACCTTGATAAGAAATATACTTAGTTTTAATAAATAGAACAATACTATCATGTTAATGTAAAAATGCTAAATAAAATAGTTTTGGTTGTGTTGTTTTCTATAGTTTAAGTAATGCTTATCTATTTAGCCTAAAAAAGGTCAACTTGTAACTGGAACATTAATTTACATTGAAAAATAAGCAAAAAAAAAAAAAAAGCATCTCAAAACACCACTGCATTGTGTCAATATGCCTTATATGAATCGAATTTGCATATTGCATGAGATGTAACATTTTCCTGGCTGCATTTGGCATTTAATTAAAATAGTATACATCAAAAAAAAGAGGGGCTCCTACAATGGTGGACCTTGGAGGAAAGGGGGAGTGCCCAGACCCCTAAAAATGGTGAACATTGGAGTAAAAAAAGAAAGGGTCGAGAACGAGAACCACCTATTTACAGCCTTATGTCAGTTTAGATGTGAATCCCCAGTTATGCCCTGATGTATTCTGCCATCTAGTGGCCATTTTAGACTTGACATTCAACCATAAATATTATTTCCCACAATAGACAATTGCTGCAATTTCGGATGTTACTACTACACAACATATCTCAGTAGATGTCCTAATAACAGCCATAGACTGAGTCTGGGGAGCAGCCCGTGTTCTTTTTAGCCAATCAAAAATACTCTAAGAGTTATGCATATTCTGGATATTCTTTTGGTGGGTAGGGTTTTGGTGAGAAGGCATGTGGTTGAAGGGAGTGATGCTATTTAGTTAAGAAATCAAAATAGTCCATATAAAGTACAGCAAAAACCTTTATTTTATGATTTCAAGAAAGAAAGAAAAAAATAATCAGATGTACAGTATAAGCAAACTCATGAATCAAAGTCAAGCTCACAATACAACAAAATTGCTCAATACAGACAATAAAGCTCAAAAGTTCTTATTACTTTAGCAGCAAGTCAATGAAAGAGCTATATTAAAACCATTCTTGCAAATCAAATATAACCAAGGAGAAAGTGAGACAAAACAAGACTGGGGCTAAACAGGAGGCCACTGTGATCCATTTGATCATTACAACAGGAAGCAGCAAGGTTCCAGGATGGCAGCTGCAGTTTCACTTTTTTCTTTAAATGGCATCTATATCAAGGTCGTCATCCTCTTCTGCTTTCTCTGGCTGGACGGTCTCCACCTTTAGCTCTCGTGCAGAGTGAGAGTACTCAACCTGAAGACCAAAGAGAGTTCAAATGAGAAGGACGAAAATCTGAATATTACACAAGCCTCTCTCAACCTCTCTCTAATTCTAGCCCAGAGAAGACTAATGTAATTACACTAATTACAGTCCCAAGGCTCCTGCTGACATTTAAAATATAACACCGTTTCTCTAATTTACTACAAGTTAAGAGTTTGTGTTTGCAATTAAATGCCACGTGTACATGATTATACATAGCAGAACAGGATTTTTTTTTCTTCCCATGGTGGAAACAAGCTTCCATAGGCTCAAGTGTTAAAAAAACCGCTACACTATATTGAGAAATGGCTGAAGCCTGAGAAACAACTAATTCTTCCAAGGACTGAGATAAAATGATGCAGCTATAGCTGGATAAAGGGGCTTTTGTCCAATCTGCTCAAATAAATTGAGCTAATCCAATAGTTTCAAACTGGTTAAAAAATTATGAATTTACCTCAACATTTTCATCATCATCTTCCTCCTCTCCTTCACTCCCCTCACTCTCCTCCTCTGCCTCCTTCAGCCATTTGACAAAGGGAGCCGCCTTGGCATGGATCTCCTTGGCCAGCTCCTTGGAAACATACTTCTTCGATACCTTAAAACAAAGGAATATTAATCAAGATTCATAGTTCAAAGAAAACTTATTTTACGACCATGATCTTATAAAATGCTCTATCAATCGAAGTTGTATGTGAACTTGTGAAATGCACACCTTCTCTGCCCATGCGAGAATGACATCCTCCTCCAGTAGGTCGGCATCATAGAGATCTTTGAGAATGACGGCCACTCGTGGCAGCAGCTGACTTTGATAAAGCTTCACCAGACACTCAAAACCTCCCAGCAGATACTTCTGAGCTTTCTTATCGTTGAAGCAGAACTGCAAGAAAGGAGAATCTTTCACTTTCAGCACTGGGATTGAGGTAAAACTATGTACATTTATCAAACATAAGCAGACACATGCATGTTAAGACAGATAAACTGTTTTGCACCAGTAGATAGTTTTGCTACATAATCTCAGCAGCAAATGAAAATTGGTAGATATCAAAGCTGCTGATTCAAAAGTGTCATTTAAATTGCTAGTCAAGACTTATTTTTAGCATGGCATCATCTCAGCTTGTAGGCAGGTCTCAGTGTCCTGCTATAAATATTCATCTATCACTAGGCCAAGATGAAAACTTTTATTTGTATTTTATGTGCTAATTTTGGGGCAAAATCTATCAAATTCTGGGTTTAAAACGTATTAAAATTGAGCTGAGTGTAACTACACTCAGCTTAAGGCAAAAATTAAATAAGTTACAGGGTTTTTCCGATTAGTCTTGTACATGCAGATCCTGTGCGTCCCATCTATCAGATTTAAAATTAGAACTGGTGTTGTTCTGAAAAAGTACCCGCAGGAAGTGACGTTTGTATTTCTTGATTTGGTCTCTAATGTTCTCGTCAAAGAGCAGTTCACTCAAGATGAGCGGTCCCATGGCTCTCACATCCAGCCTTTCTGCTTCTGCCAGAATCTCCTTATCCGCAGAGCCAATTGCTCCACTCTCTTTCTTTTGCTGAGTAGAAAAAGAGAGATGTTTGAGTACTGGTAGCATTAATAGATCTTTGGTTTAAATCTTTTTTTACAGTAAATTTACAGACCTATGGTTAACTACCATTGAAATGTTCGGAGTCAGTAAAATGTTTTGTACAAGAAATTACAAAAATACAAACACTTATTCAACAAGGACTCAATACACTGATCTAAAGTGACAGTAAAGAGATTTATAATGCTAGAAAAGTTCCCATTTCAAATAAATGCTGTTCGTTTGTACTTTCTATTCATCAAAGAATGCTGAATGCACACTTTCCATAAAAATATTAAACAGCAGAACTGTTTTCCGCATTAATGAGAAATGTCTCTTGAGCAGCAAATCAGCATATTTGAATGATTGCAGAAGGATCATGTGACACTGGAGTAATGATGCTGAAAAATCAGCTTTACCATCACAGGAATATATTACATTTTAAAATATATTCAAATAGAAAATATAATTTTTAAATTGTAATAAGATTTAACAATATCACCATTTTTACTGTATTTTAAATCAAGTATGTGCAGCCATAGTGAGCATCTTTTTAAAAACATACCGACCCCAAACTTTTGAACAGTAGTGTAACTTCATGTTTCATGTTTTTACACTGGAAACCAACAGTGGCAATATTTACTTTGACAAAGTTGTAGAACATGTTGACCCTCTCCTCCAGGGGTTTTTCCAGGTCCTCGCTGAGGGTCAGGTTCTTAGCATGGTCACTGATCTCCTCCATACGGCGACGCTGGGCCTCCTCTGTGGTTTCCTCTGCCCAGTCATCGTCATCTTCCTCACCATCCTACACAATCCCCACAAACATACACTTCAATGTACTGGTTAGAAATTACAGTAAAAAAAGAGAAAAAGTTCATGGGTATCTCTTACCACAGCATCTGGTGCATCTATGTCGTTATGGTTCCCAGCCTCACCACTCCCAGAGCCATTCTCCTTATCCTTCTTTCTGTTTTTCTTCTCTTTCTCTTTCTTCTCTTTCACACAACTGCTATCACTCTCTGCATTTTGAAACAGATTAGCTCTTAAAATTGTGTTTATAAACCTTATATGAAAAGCTAAAATTAGAAATTTAAACAGCAAACAAAGCATACATTTCTGATACTAAATATAGTAAATAACAGAAGTAGATGCATTTTAACAGTCCACAACTCACCAGGTGGGTTTTTGAGGATGAATGTGCACAGTTTGTGCCGAGTGTCCAGCATTCCCTGATTACCGCAAGCCTTGCAAGAGCTTCCGATGGTCTGCTTCTTTGGGTTAATATGCTGCAAATTAAACATCAGATACTATGAGGACCATTTTTGAAAATAAAAGGATTTTTGAATTGACAACAAAGTTTTCGATTTTCAAAACCATGTGAGGATTGGATTGCAGTGTTTTAAATAACAGCTGAAAATGTGGAAGTATGGAAGAAACTTGCTATTACAAGGAATTGCAATGGTTTATTCGAAATGGTGTTAAAGTGTTCAATGACATTAAATAAATCAGTAGTTTCTCTTAGGCTTCTAAAAAAAAATACATATACATAATCACATTTTAATTTACACAATTATTGGTGTTAAAACTAAATTAGCTAAACCGGCCATAATCAATATAAGAACAATTTATACCACTCCCATATACAGCAGACATTTGCAGACTTTGAGCTTATTTAAATATTGCAATAAAATATAAATAGATGAAAAAATTTTTTCATTAATTAAAAAAGAAATATTAGGTTTAAGTAAAAATAAATAAAACATTAAAGTACTAAAATGACTAAAACTGAAATAATAAAAATAAATTGGAGCTTTGTGAAAGCATTAATTATTTGCTGCGTTTTATATATATGTATATAAAACACAACAAATAACTAATGCTTTCACAACTGTGGATATCTTTTCAACAATTGTGTAGGCGTTATGAAAGTCAAAGGACAAAGTTAAGTGTACAGAACACCACAAACCAACTGCCCTTTCCCAAAAAGGCAAAAACAAGTTTAAGTACACCTCAAAATGTTCTCCAAACACTAACTGACCGCCAGCAAAACGAAAAAGTAAACAATCTTTAATTTTTAACCATGAGTGGACAAACCTTTTCAGCAGGCAAAAACCCTGATTGTCAACTTACCAGGTCAGTCTCAGGATTGTCACACTCGGAGCACAGCACAAACTTGCGGATAAATCCGTCCAGCATGTCCTGCAGTTTGTTGGCTTCATGGGATCCGTTTACGATGAAGCGGTCATTCTTAGCATCAAACTGAGTCTGCGCCCCCAACTCACAGCCAAAAAACTTAGTTGGATCTGATGAAATAACAGAAAAAGAAAAAAAAAATCATAATTGTTTCATAATGAAACACTACTGAAATAATAAGGTCTAGGTTGTAACTAATTCTAAAAACAAACTTACAGGTTGGTGGTCTGTTCAGTGCCTTTGCAACATCAACCATGTTGACAATGACCGTCTTGATTCCATTCCCTTTGCCTTCCACCTATTAAATGAAAGTGACAGTGGGATATTTTTTTTAATCTTCTCCAACTGAATATCAGATTGCCACTGTATACATCAATAAGAAATTATTATTACTCTACGCAGAAATATTTATACAGCATTCAGACCAAAATGAGTCTCTTGTGTACCTTGGCAATCAAACGGGGCATCTTGTAGCGGTAGAACTGGTCCGACACATTGCGGTTGACGTTGACAGACATTTTGAGTGATCTGAGGCAC
The DNA here is from genome assembly GCF_949152265.1 of Phoxinus phoxinus. Taxonomy (NCBI): domain Eukaryota; kingdom Metazoa; phylum Chordata; class Actinopteri; order Cypriniformes; family Leuciscidae; genus Phoxinus; species Phoxinus phoxinus. The sequence goes on along the minus strand of NC_136889.1, from coordinate 6,867,527 downwards.
TATCAGCAAGATAAGAAGATCTTGAATGGGATTTTTTGGGTATCTTCTGTCTGGAGAAGAGGGGATGACATAAACAACTGCAAGTGTGCTCGGTCTCTGACATGAAAAAGATCTTGCCACAGTGGCTGCGAACTCCTTGCTCGTGGACTAGGTTTCCTCCGCTTGCTTTCCAACAGCTGCGCAACAGCTCTGAAAAGCAAAGTGAAATACACTATTATACAACGGTTATTTCCACTCCTTTAATTAATTAGATAAGTTACTTGGCAATCCACTTGATGCATTGGATAGTTCTGAAAGCCCTTTTGTAGGCAGAAGAGATATACAAACTAACTGGCCAATTTTTGTATGCGGAAAAAATTGCAGCTGTGCAGATATTTAGTACAACAGCACAAGCCTATTTGTGACCCTGGATGACAAAAGCAGTCACATGGGTAATTTTTTTAAATTGAGATGTATACATCATCTGGAAGATTAATAAATAAGCTTTCCATTGACATATGGTTTGTTATGATAGGACAATATTTGGCCCGAGATACAACTATTGAAAATCTGGAATCTGAGGGTGCAAAAAAATCAAAACATTGAGAAAATCTCCTCTAAAGTTGTCCATTTATGTTCGCGATTGTGCTGCATTCACTCACAAAAATAAATGTTCAATATATTTATGGTAGGAAATTTACAAAATATCTTCATGGAACATGATCTTTACTTAATATCCTAATGATTTTTGGCATAAAAGAAAAATCTACAATTTTGACCCTTTCAATGTATTGTTGGCTATTGCCACACATATACCCGTGCGACTTATGACTGGTTTTGTGATCCAGGGTCACATTTCTCTTCTGTGAAACATTTTGAATAATATAACCAATTCAGGACTTGAATCAAGACTGTGATCAAAAATATATCATTTATTGTCTAGCAATCTATTTGATTTTTTCGCAAACAATACTTATCTTAAAAAACACACATTCACAAATGATCTTACGCCTAATAATATGAAGAAAAAAAGGCTGTTAATGTTATTTGTCTTGTCACATTCAATAATTAATTTCACGCGTAAACTTAAAAGTTTGTCAGTCAAAAAACATATCTGATTATTGGAAAAAGACTTGTCAATGTCTAAGGTGGTTAGGAAGGTCACATAATTAACTTTACAATGAATATAATAAATTACTTTTAATGTTCTCTCTACCAACAAAATTAAATAATTTAATAGAGGTATTCTTTAATAATTTAATAGAGTCCTTGATCAAGACCCCGGCTACCCACGTCATCGACTGCGTCAGCAGTTTAAGCATGACTCAAGCCAAGTGAACACGTGGTGAGGAAAATTTTACAGCTGTAAGTTACGTGACAGAACAAGGTTTCCAAAACCAAAAAAAGTAAAATTACGATCACGTAGTATTATCCACGTGTCCATCGGTTAGTCTCATTGAAAGTACATTAACATTAAGAGAATAAGACATATTCAGAGCTCACGTCAATGTATAAGGATCTTTTAACATGCGTTTATAAATTATATGTAAGCTACCGAGTCACATGTAACGTTATTGCACCCAAGGTCGATACACATGGTTACCCGCTCGAGCTAAACCCACAAATGTTACGCTATTTTTTACATCGAAATAAACACGTCAAATATCGACGACTGCCATTAGATCACCCTTAATGATTAAAACACAGCAAAGACGCGTTTGCTTTGACAAACCTCAGAAAGAGTCGTAAAGTTGTGTGTTCGTCGCGGTGGTGCAGAGTGCGTCACGGTTAGCGCGCAGCGGAGTGCGCAAAAGCAACATGACGCCATTTTGTTCCCCTCCGTCAAGCTAGTTCACACCCATTAGCTAGTTATAAAAACCACCAAAACACTCGTTTCCAAGTCATATGAACCCAAAACGCATTTACAAATGTGTAATAGATATTGGCAAAGCAGTTTATGCAAATGACCGGCCGTATACTCACCGTTTCCGTAAAATAAAGACATAAACACAACGCTAGTCGTCCACCGACGGAGTGAAGGGTTGACAGTGGAAAGCCTGGATATGTTGGGTCGTGATCCAAAGAATGTAACACGACACAACGGTACAGAGAGATAAAACCTGGGAAGTGCTGAGCGATGCAGCCGATCAGTCGAGGGGTATCGGATTTCCGGAGAGAAGCTGGATTAGAAAAAAAGCTAGATTTGTCAAATGCAACTTGGCAACACACTTGCTGTGTAACGTTTAACGTTAACAGTTATACTTATAAAGCTAAGCATCTCCCTGCTTCGTCATAATAAGAAAACAAACGTTTTTTCAAACGACTTATGTGTCATTTATTAGACTCAAACACTACGGATATATGTCTGAGACGTGTTAAATTACCAGTATGTAGTTTTAAAATTGGTTCATGTCACGTCTTACCTTTCCAGAACCTTCTTTGCTCCACGCAAAGGCAGAATGAGTTGTGAGTGCTGATGATGGGCGTGTAACTCGCGTGCAATCCACATAGCCCCGCCTACCGTGGCCATTAATTGGCTAAAATCTCTTCCTGTATTTAATTTCCTAACGCTGACTTGCTCCTTTTGACGTCAATCATCACTGAATCACATATAGTCTGTATTTATTTCGGTTTACGTTCTTCTCATGCAACTCATACCCGCAATGGAGAATTATATAGGTTATGTAATATAGCCTAGTTGAGGCTTTTTGCATCAAAGAAAATGCAACGTCCTTTTTTAAAGAGAATTTTGTATAAAAAAAATAGTAAGGGGAGTTCAGGCTATAGCAGTTAGGCTACTGTACCCAAATAGTCTTTGCAAAACTTAAATGGCTATGATATGGAATCAGGCTTTTTGTGGTCACCACATACAAATCAGATTCACAAAACATGCAAAATTGTGTGTTTGTTGTCAAACTCCAAAATTAGTTTACAATGTACCCCACCCATGGGGCATGTTGTCACATTCACTTACATTCTATCGGGGTATATCAAGAAAAAAGTATACACTGTATTAATAAAACAAAACCACATAATTGTACTAGACATGTGTGAAATTAATGTGGGAACAAATAAATACTCTAAACCCTACCCAGCCAGCAATGACATGTGGGGCCCAGATGGGTTAAGTATGGGTTCCATGGTTACTGTGTGGGCATGGGCTTTGGCTGGGTGAAATCAGCGGGTCCCATGTAGGTTTTGTAGTATGAGTCCCATATAGGAAGCCCATATGAGCTGATTACATGGGCCTCATAAGGGACAGGCATGGGCCAATTGGGCATGGGTTTGAACTGAGAACACATATATGGGTCCTGCATAGCATATTTATGGGCCAAGTGGGCATGGGTTTGATCTGGGAACACATATATGGGTCTTGAATGGCATATTTATGGGCCGAGTGGGCATGAGTTTGAACTGGGAATGCATATATGGGTCTTGAACGGCATATTTATGGGCCGAGTGGGCACGGGTTTGAACTGGGAATGCATATATGGGTCCTGCATGGTTTATATATGGGCAGAGTGGGCATGGGTTTGGTCTGGGAACACATATATGGGTCTTGCATGACATATTTATGTGCCGAGTGGGCATGGGTTTGAATTGGGAACACATATATGGGTCTTTCATGACATATATGGGCAGAGTGGGCATGGGTTTGAACTGGGAATGCATATATGGGTCTTGAACGGCATATTTATGGGCCGAGTGGGCACGGGTTTGAACTGGGAATGCATATATGGGTCTTTCATGACATACATAGTATGTTTCGCCATGAAACAGGAAGTTGCTGTAACTTAGGCAAACAATGTCCAATCTGCCCCAAACTTCACACGTTTGATTATAAATTATATAATAAATATTATCCCCATAATAAAGGACATTTTTGTAAATGACTTGCTCCTCCTGTATTTACCTACTTAAATGCACATTGCCCACCATGCTCTGTTTTCCTAAAGCCACCGGATGGCGGTGGCACGGGTGTGAGGGCCCTTTCATCACAGCTTGCAGCTTTAATTTAATATGAAACACTATGCAAACTTACTGCTCAAACCACAATCATATCCTGTGCGTAAGAGCAGAAACAGCAACAACATACAGTAGTTGAATTTCACCATTTACTATTGAGCACCTGTACTACAGCTGACTTTTTCACGGATCTAAATCAAACAGATTGCAGAATCTTAAAGCCCTTAATATACAGAAACATTACACCTACAAAAATGTTTAAATCGTTAAAGTTTTTTTGGAGGAAAAAAACAGCCAGGAAAAAAGAGGATCAGTTTCCTCTTGTGATGCCAATGCAGCATGCAGAAACCTCCGATGGTAAGATAATACTTTTTCATTTTTGGAGGGTAAAATAAAATGGTCAGCATCTTTGAGGAAAAAAAATGTATTCACACTGTTAAAAAAAACATTTACTTAAGTTGTTTTAAACCTGTATGAATTTATTTCGTCTGCTGAAAACAGAGGAAGATATTTGGAAGAATGTCAGTTACCAGACAGTTGATGGACCCCTTTGACTTCCATAGGAAAAAAATACTATGGAAGTCAATGTCAAGTCAAGTCATCTTCATTTATATAGCGCTTTTAACAATGTAGATTGTTTCAAAGCAGCTTTACAGTGATAAACGGATAATTTAAGGTAACAGAGATTGTTTTGGCTTTATAGAGGTTCTTGAATAAAGATATTTTCCAGCTAAAGTTAGTTTGGATTGATTCACTTCCGATCATTAGTCATTAGACTGCATTAAGAATTAATTCTATAGTTATGCGCATTTGAATATATGTGCGCAGGTTTGTAATTCCCTACAAACCAAGCCATAACAAACTACTTGTCTGGCCTTAAACATTTTTAGACAGAATTTTATCACTTCGTGAAGATCGCAATAGACGTGAAGGACTATAATGCGTTAAGAGCGCGCTCAAGTACTGCGGAGCTAAACCATTTAGTGCTTTGTAAGTAATCAGCAATGTTTTAAAATGTATCCGATATTTTGGGAGCCAATGCAGTGTTGACAGAACCGGGCTAATATGGTCATACTTCCTTGTTCTGGTAAGAACTCGAGCTGCTGCATTTTGAACTAGCTGTAGTTTGTTTATTAAGCGTGCAGGGCAACCACCCAGTAGAGCAATACAATACTCTAGCCTTGAGGTCATGAACGCATTAACTAATTGTTCCACATTTGTCAATGAGAGCATATGGTGTAATTTAGATATATTTTTAAGATGGAAAAATGCGGTTTTACAGATACTAGACACGTGACTTTGAAATGAAAGATTGGTATCAAAGAGCACACCCAGGTTCCTAACCGACGACGAAGACTTAACAGGACTGCCATCAAGTGTTAGACAGTACTCTAGGTTATTACGTGAGGAAGTTTTTTGTCCAATAATTAGAATCTCTGTTTTTTCAGAATTTAGTAGTAGGAAATTACTAGTCATCCAATTTTTTATATCAGCTATGCATTCTGTTAATTTTGTTAATTGGTTTCGTTAGGTTTTGAAGAAATATACAGCTGAGTATCATCGGCATAACAGTGAAAGCTAATTTCATGTTTCCTAATGATATCTCCTAAAGCAAACTGATAAAATTATTTCCATACACCAAAGTTAAATGGAAGAAACTTAGCCAAAAACGTATCACTCTGGTGACTTGAAACATCATACAACTTTTACAGCAAAATATAATCAAAAACACCACATAAACCTAAAACATCAATTAGTTCTGAATAAAACACATTTATGTCATCATAAGTCCACATGATTTGACCAAAAACTAATTATTTAAGTGCATCATCAGCAGCCTTTTAATTCACCCTCACCACCAAACTTGACATTCATGTTTTTGCTTTTTAATATTTGAACTTTTTCTACATTTGATAGTTCATCCAGCTTTTAAAAAAAGTTTGTCTAAAAATGAAAGTTGTTTTTTTTTACAGTGCAGAATGCAGTAGGCTATTCTCCTTTGAATGTGGACACAGGTGTCGTCCTTTTGCATGTTGTTTCACTTACAAGTTTGAAATGTCAAAAGCAGTTAATGCACAGAAATCCACATGCATTCAGCAGGAGAAGAGGAAAGCACAGTTGACTTAAGGATGGCATCTGGTTCAGGGGTTGAAGTGAGTCCCAAGAAAGAGCTCGATATTCTCAGAACGATTCTGAGTGCACAATCAAACCCTGGGGACCTTGACAAGGCAGCTAAGGTGTTGAAAAGATGGAGGAAACTGAACGGTGTTACCATAGACAAGACAGAAGGCAGCTTCCCTCAAAACTGGCTTCAAGAAGTAGATCAATTTATGAAAAAACACATTCCCACGCTGCCAGTAGAGGGACCACAAGGATCTCAGTTAGAGCAGTTGCAGGACTTTCTAAAGAGCACACAGAACATGATATGCAATGAGGTGCTTCGATTAACACCTGTACTGGAAGATACTGGACTGCTAGATCGTCTGATTGACAGTTACAGCCGTCACCTCTTTCCCAAGTTGGACCTGCTCCTAAACAGAGATCTGTCTGTGAAAGAGAGCTTCTGCCTTTTACAGTGGGGGAAAGATGTTTTCTTCAGGTATGCACTGCAAATTTGTTGTAAATGTAAAATTTGTATAATAAACAAGTTAATTTTGAACTGTTGAAATGTATACTATCATTCAAACGTTTGGAGACACTTTAAAAAATAAATAAGAAATTGATTATTTTAATCAGCAAGGATGCATTAAATTGATCAAAAAGTACACTAAAGACACTTATTGTATTTCATGCTTTTCCATCACAGGATGAAATTACATTTAAAATGTATTAAAATTAACAGTTCTTTTAAATTGTAATATTATTTGACATTATTCCTGTTTTTACTGTGCTTTTGAAAAAAAAAAAAAAACGCAGCCTTGAATAGCATAAGAGACTTCTTTGAAAAACCTTTAAAAAATGTAACCAAGCTTTTGAAAATTGATGTGTACTATTATGTACTTAACTCATGTATGTTTCAGTTCAGACTCAAAACTGAGAGTGTCCGACCCGCTGCTGTTGACAGGATGGTTTGAGAGAGCAAAGCAGAAACTTCTTCTAGAACTTCAGGTGACTTCACAGTTTATGACTGTTTGTGTGTTATTTTAATTACTGTATTTCACTCTCAGTAATGCATGAATGGACCCAAACCAAGAGAGATGTATCACACATGTCTCTGTCCAACTTTAATGTCAACAGAAGGACATATCTAAGACTTTACAGAACATCCTGCACTATGATGAGCAACATGGACATAATGAGGACTCAATGGATGAGGGAACGTTCACAAGACTTTACATAGATGTCACTCAGGTAGCTCTTGGGGAGAGAAAGTAAACCAGATTTATTTTTGTTTTCTCATGTAAAAAGGTATCATAGGGATTTATATGATATATTGCTCATATATTTTATGTTTTGCTTTCACAGTGTCTGAATTGTGCTATTTTAGATGCAAAAAAAGTTGGTCTAACCTTGATGCATGCAGTACAAATACTCTGTAGTGAAGAGCTGCATGGTTTTGCTCAGAAGTAGGTTTCTCCTCATCTTATATTACCTCTCGCCAAAGGTTTACAGATTAAAACTCTCATTTAATGAGTATCCAGTGATTATCTATTTTGTGCAGGAGAGGGGAGGTTTGTGATCCTGTACTTAACATAAATATGTGTTTTCTTAGGTATGTGGATACTGAGAATAAACATCTAAAAAAACTAAAGTTCACTGAGAAGAACTCTGTGTATCTGTTCCGGATTATCAACACTTGTATGCAACTCAGGTATTTACTAATGATCATTAAGTATACATGGCTCAGAAACTGTAACATTGTATAATTAATTCTGCATTATGAAAATGTCAAGACATATTTGTCACCCTTGACTGATTTATTCAAAGTGTCATATTATAATTGTGGGAATATTTAAAACGATTTGGTCCAGAGGATAATGATGAAAAGTTCAGAAGTTTCAATCAAACTAAATATGAAATCAAACAAATTAAAGTAATCCACTTGAAGAAAAGCTACGTGACTGTGTAGAAGTCAATAACAGCGAACACACGAACAATACCGGACAATTGAAAGGACCACAAAGAGGAACTTAAATACACAGTGATAATGATAACATAATGAACAGGTGTGATGATTAAATGAGTGTCCATGACGACTGGCGGGAAACTAGGAACAAAGGAAACACAGGAGACACATAACTGATGAATGCAAACTAAAAGTCCATGTAAACTAAACTAAACACACAGGGGTGCGTTTCCCGTACAACTATATAGCTCACTGCTTAACTACCATAGAATGATGCATCGTTGGAGAAATCAACTAGCTCGTCACGACTGTTTCCCGAAACCATATGTCGCAAAGTATCGTTCAACCACGCTGGTTTATGACGTCTCGCACGTGGTGGACTAATAAATTATTTTAATTAATCTGTTTGAGATCGAATTAACGCTAGATTTTGTCATATAAGTTACAGACATGGCATCTGAAGACCATTTCTAATTTTTCTCAGTTATTTTGCTTTATTACCAGACTCAATATTTGGCTCGTTCTTACATAGTAGAGCGCGTTCGCACATGCGCAGTCTTCAAAAACGGTGTTTTAAATCTCTTGACAAACTAAAAGACGTAAATTACATTTGTATGTATTCTAAATAAATAACACGGGTTGTACTGCATGTCAGCTTGCTTATTTTGCTAAAGATAAGGATTTATTCAGTCTACATCTCATGTAAACTAGAAACTATGCTTCTAACCACAGCTCGAGAGCAGTCGTTCCAACCACACAAGTTTGCGATGCTGTTTGCGAACGTTCGTTGGAACGATGGTTTCGGGAAACACCAAATCGTTGAACTATGCTGATAACGACGGAACTTGCGACCATAGTTGGCTAACGATGCTTTCGGGAAACGCACCCCTGATCGTGAGAACGCCCCCTCCCATGAAGGCGCGGCCTCGCACCGTGATGGTTAGATTGAGGAAATCTGCTCCCATAGGGGGGCACATGGGAGGAACCTGGGGCCCAAAGATGACATGTGGAGGAGATGACGGTGGAAGGACCCATGGAAGAGTAGATGGTGGTAAGATCCAGGGAGGAATGGACATTGATGGAGGGAGTCCACAAAGTGGTAATTTGAGCATGACCGACCGAGGTGACACAGGGAGATGAGGCCCAGGTGAAGTCCATTGGATCGAGAAACCCGACACAATCGCTGGACCTGGTGATAAAGGCAGAGTCCCGGCTTCGAGCAGCTGAGCTGGAGCCACTGGGCCTGAGGACTGAGGCGGTGTGAGCGAGGACCCCGGTGGAGCCTGAGAGACAGCCTGGAAGTCCCAGGCGACGGTGGAGCAATGACTGACCAGGACAGAGCCGGTGGGATGAGGGAGCCCGGTGGAACTGAGGGGACGACGGTCACAGTTGGAGCCGAGGGGACGAGGAGCCAGGACGCAGCCGACTGGTCGACGACCCGAGGTGGAGCCAGGGAATCCCCATGCCTCTGCGGAGCTGGTGACTGAGAGTCCCAAGGCGCATCCGGGTTGCATGGTGGAGCTGAAGGGCTGAAAGAATCCAGTGGAGGCGGGGCCAAGGGAATGCCTGGCTTTGGTGGAGCGAACAGGAGAGGAAAGTTGGGTGCAGAGACAGACTTGGTGATAGACAAGGATAATGGCGACAAAGACAATACTGTGTTGGACAGAACCAGTCGTGACGAAGACAACTCTGTGCTGGACGGGACCCGTGGTGATTAAGAGACATTAGTGCAGGAGGGGACCAGTGACAGAGAAGGTTTGTGGGTGGACAGGGTGGGAAGCACTACCTCCGTATTCCAGTCTATTAGCTGTACTTCCTCTTCCAGCTTCTTCCTATAATAATAATAATAATAATTCATTACATTTATATAGCGCCTTTCTGGACACTCAAAGCGCTTTACATAGAAGGGGGGAATCTCCTCAACCACCACCAATGTGCAGCATCCACCTGGATGATGCGACGGCAGCCATATTGCGCCAGAACGCCCACCACACACCAGCTTACTGGTGGAGAGGAGACAGTGATGAAGCCAATTAGTATATATAGGAGGATGATTAGGAGGCCATGATGGACAGAGGCCACTGGGCAAATTTGGCCAGGATGCCGGGGTTACACCCCTACTCTTTCGAAAGACATCCTGGGATTTTTAGTGACCACAGAGAGTCAGGACCTCGGTTTAACGTCTCATCCGAAGGACGGTAGTCCTAGCTAGAATGGCGTTCCTCAGGTCTTCCCTGTGTCAGACTTTGGGCCCTATCTTGCACCCAGCGCAATTGACTTTGTACAACGACGCATGCATCATTCCTATTTTGCACCCGTGCACAGCAAACTTTTCCCTCACAGCAAAATTAGAGAATTAACTTGCGCTCCCGGGGGCGGTTCAGCGAAAAGAGGAGGCGTGTTCCGGCGCAAAAGTTTTCTGGTGCTATTTTGCCGTTTTAGAAAACAATTCCACCACTGACCTGGAAAAACCTAGTCTAAAGACAGTGGTGCTATTTTAAGGGCGCATGCTTGGCCATTATGTAGCGTGTGAACAACGCGCATACACTTTGATTCTCTAATCTAAACAGACGCAGCAGTTTTCATTTTTGTAAATCATACATTATTACAAGGAAAAATATTAACACATGAGGGAAATCATTGTTGTGTCCGTGAAGATGTGAAAAAATAGGCATAAATCTAGATTACACATTTACCCAAATTATTATACGCCTGTTTAACCGAATCTAATTTGGGTGGGTTTCTCCCATCCCCAATGTCACTTCTCTGTCTTTTACGACCCTGACAAGAACGTCGGTCTCCTCAGTCGTGAACCGCTCCTGGCGTGTGCCTGGCAAATCCGCCGTTAGCAATCCGCCATGGAACAAGCACGCCTGCTCTTAAAGGGAATCTGATTGGTTTATTTCACGTTACGCCCAAACCACACCTATGAATAATGAAGCTACTTCAGACCAACCCATTTTAGATTTCCGCCGGGTCGGGCAAGAGTCATGTATCCCACTGGACTGGTATAATAGCAACAGCGCCCGGGATCCGCCCACAAAGTTACTTGCGTTTCGCGTTTGATACTTGCGTTTCAGATCGTTAAAATAGGGCCCTTTGACTTCGAGCACTTCCCCAACCCCGAATCGAGAGGTAACGCTCTGCTTTTGTTGCACCCGATGTGAGGAGCTGCCCCTGAGACCTCAGAGAGGCAGGGAGATACTGCTGGAACGCCGCCTGCTTTTTGGCCTCCTGAAACCTCTCAACAACCGCGTTGACGCCATCCAACAGAGAGAACTTGTCCTTATCTTTTATATTAGAGAGGTTTAACCACAAGTGCCTCTCTTTAAGTTAACTTTTTAGTGCACTTTTATTCGGCTTTTTCCCTATCTAAAATGTATTGGTTCACATGCTTACAGTTAACCCTACAATATTTAATTCTGAGAATTTTCGGCAGTTTTGAATAAAATCAGTGTTATTTTACTACAGATGTTGTGCTACACAAATCAGTCCAGATAAAAACAACAGCGATGATGTCTCAAAAACTAGAAGCATGCTACAGAAACTGGAAGATAAGGCTTTATCCATTGTACAAAATATCATGACATGCTTAACACAGGTATGTCTCGATTTTATTCAACATGCAGTTTGTGTTAATGATCATCTGTTCAGAAGAAAAGATTGCTATCATGCACTTGAAATTAACTCCATCTATCTCATTGGGATTATTTCAGATGCATACATTTTATTTATATTTATATTTATCCAAGGATACTGATACCTTTCCTAACACATTTTGTATAAATCTTGCAATCCTGTTTGTCTTTAAATGTTCATTTGTAGGCCAATTTAAAAAGTTATTTCAAGAAAAAGAATGTGGATATTGATATCCTGATAAAGGCAATCCAGGGGCAGTGTGCATCTCTGCCTCCGACTGCCTTAGAGATCAAATTGGTACGCACTGTATAAACCTTAAAACCATTCAAAAAGATTCAAGCTCCATACGTCACCCCTCATTCTTTCCAATACTTTCTTTATTTCTGACAGATCATTGTGAAAATAGCTTACGACTGTGTTTCCAAAGTGTACCTGGAATGCCTGATGAAGACAAAGTTCAGAAAGCTAGAGAAGCTAGAGAAATGCTAAGGACAAGATAAAAGAGGATGTTCAACGTTTTCACGAAACATTCTCTGAACTGGTGAAAAAAATAAGTGCTTTAATTTATATTTGTATTTAAGGGCTGATTTCCTGATGCCCTTGATCATAGGAAATCAGGGTCAAACTATATTTAAACTTAAGTACACCTATTATGCCCTTTTTCTTTATTTAGAGTTTGGAGTCAACTAGAATAGCCTTTCATGCTTGGCTGTTTACAAAACATTATTTTTATTACATTGTTGAAGCACCTCTCTTCCCAGTCTGTAACGCACTATGAAGCCCCCCCTTCCGTAAAGTGCAAATGTGCTCTGATTGGTCAGCTGGATCAGTGTGTTTTGATTTGGTGCATTGAAGTCATGCCAGAAAGATTTATGAGCTGAGCGCACATTAACAGTGTCATAAAATAAGAATGGGAAGTTCAGGATTTTTTTTAAAATAAGCTAATTGCCTGCACAAAATATAATAGCACTGTAATATAACAATATAATATGTCAAGTTTACAGTTGGTTCATAAATGAATTAAAAACATAAGAAAGCAAAATACCCCTGATGCAAATTCTTAGTTCTTCATTTTCCAGAAGTAGAGTTTAAAAATCTTGCTGAATTTTTGTGTATTTAAATAAGAGAAGGTACTCCACCATTGTAACCCCTCAGGTACTCACTCTGCTCTGTGTGGGCCTCGAACCAGGGTCGCTGTCACGGGAGGCAGGTGCGCTAACAAGGACGCTAAAGACCTGTCTCTATAGCATCAGTTGCAAGTGTGCCTCTTGAGGTCAGAGGAGGGAGGTTTACCTGCACAGCTCTTACTAGCTGGCCTCCAAAACACCATCTTGCTTCAACAAAAGCGACTTGAACAAACCTGACATCTCGTAATACTAACCTTCCCAGGAGGACTTGAATGCACCATTTGGTCAGCCACTTTGAGCTTGTTTCGGAGATGTCATGCCCCTTAACTGCGAGTTTTAACACACTGTTAACACAACTCAACCAGGCCCGCTCCTTTTGTGTGTGTGTGTGTATGCCTTGGGGGGGATTATCAAAACGAGGAATATTGTGATGTGTTCGTTCCCAGAAGAAAACTCAAGACTTCAATGGAGGCGTTTCTGGGAATTCAGAAACAGTGCGCACTAATAGAGAATAACTCCCTTTGGAGTGACTTTGTGCTTTGTAACTTTGCAGAACTTTTTCATGCTCAAACAGCAACATTACATGCTAAAGAAAGTTGAACATGTAGAAAAGCATAATAGCACCGCTTTAACATAATTGTTCCACATATCCTTGACTATTGAAATAAGAGAACAGTTTGTTTTTACATTCATTATATAAATAAAAACCTCATGGTTTGAGTTTTCTCTCTGCAGAATGGCAGTGTTTCCCAGGAAAACCAGCTCCTTCAGAGAATGAGTGAAGTTTTGCTTTGCAGTGATGTAGATGCACTGAAGATTACCTGTTGTGATTTGTTCAGAGATTTTCCACATGAGAGGTAAACCCAGACCAGTCATCAACTTCACTACAGTTTCAAACATGAATTTGCAGGTCTTTAAATGTATCTCTTTTCATTGTGTGAGAGCTTTCAAACAGTGAAGTCTTCTGAATGTTTTGCAGTGAGCAGTATGTACCTGGTCTGCTGCGCTGGAAAGGGTCGTTATCAGACAGACAGGTGAAGGAAATACTGGATGTGATCCGGGATGTGCTCATGGAGGTCAGATGCTGAAAAGAAAATTTTCGTTCAATTTCGTTCGAAGACATGCAATTGACTTTAAGTAACTTTGCAAATACATGTCAACTTACTCAATAAACCATTATTCAGTTGGTAAAATTAAGATATGGAGAATGTTCCCCAAACATTGTGTTATTTCTGCCTTCTAGCATTCAAATCTGAACAAGGTCCTAGTTCTTTTCTTTCACACCTAATGCAGGCATCAGAGCTACTCCAGTGACTTTATCTCCCAGTCTATCTGAAATAATAAAATACATTTTTTTTTAATGTAGCCAACTATTAATTGATATAGCCAAGGCCTACTTATTATGTGCAGGATGTCCACACACTGGCAATGTTTCCTTCTGGTTTTAAGATGCGCTTTTGATAATCCGATCCGAAGTGGTCAAAGCTTAAAAACCATATAAAGTAATAGTATAATAAAAAATATACATTTTTGAAATGGAACAGTTTATTGAGGATCATATTTGATACATCAGGCTTTTATTGCTTTTATTATATAAGATAATGCTCATACTCAATGAGGTAAAACATTTATTTGGTTTTATTCAGAGGCCCAAACTGAGGAAAATATTTGCAATTTAGAGCAGTTGCTGATATTTATATGGTCAAAAACTAAGATAGAATTCTGATAGCTTGTATTCTAAATCTGCCGGAAGAATCTGTAAATGGGATGACGTGGTGTCTGCTGCTTATATAATGATGATTGACAGGACTGAATGTTTACGCTCCTCCCGAACCTACGTTTTGAACTTCATACTTGCATTTTAACTGTAAAGATAATGCCCAGTTTTGTTTTCGTTTTCTATGTGTTCTGTTCCCGATTGCATGTGTTCCCTTTGCTAGTTTGTCTCCATGGTTTTTTATTGAGTTCTCAAGTGTTCTTAGTTACGTTAATTATCCCAGTATGTGTTAAAGCCCTGAGTTTACTTCATTCTAATGTCTGGTATCGTCTATGTTAATGTGGTTGTATTTATTCTCCTGAAATCTTCTGAGTGTTCCTTGTTTATTTTATTAAAGACTGTTTTGTTATCTAACTTCTCCGTCATGTGCATTCATTACAGCCATTCCCTGACATAAACACCATAAAAAAATTAAATTAAATAAAAATTATGTTGGATAATCAATAAAACTAAGTTTCTTCTGTCAAGTGTTCATCTTGATAATCAATATTACTGAACATATAAAAGTAACCTTATGTTTACTTATTTATTGTTTTTAGCAAATTAGCTCAAAGGAAATTATACAACTTGTTATAATTAATTTGGATCAATTAATAGAATTAACTTGATGTAGCAGAATTGATACCACAATTAATTGTTCATCCAGCAAATGCTCAGTATTGATTATTTATTAATTAAGACTTTATTAATAACTAGACTAAACACTACACTAATCTAACATACACACACATACATGCATGCAGTTCAGCAATGGAAAGAGAGCAGGAAATAGAATACAGGGAAGCGATGAGTTATAGCATTGTTTGAATTCAGGAGATCGCAGCCTTGAGCAAGCCATCAGTTTCTTACTTCTAACACACCCTTTATTGAAAGGGGTGTAAAACTCGATTTTCTTGCCAAGACGAAAGCAGAGATCCCTGCAAAAAAACTATAAAACACACCCCTGGAGAGAAGACCTCAAAGAAAGAGCACAGGACACACAGCCTTGCCCAAACTTGTCTCCTCATTTATATATGCCCCCCCCTTTCCCCCTGATTCAAGTCACTGAAAGATCACTGAAAATGTATATATCACATATGACATATCTTGTGAATCTATAGTTTAGACACATTCATGTTTGGTATCATTTTAAATGTACATGGGTTTGGTCTTAATTTCATTGCAGTCATTAGTATTATGAGAAAGATTGAAAACTTAAGAGAATTTGGTTCTCCTTTTTGGGTGGTGTCTCTTATAATTCTCTCCTCTCCCCCGAAAACCAAATGGTCACAAGAGAAGGGCCAACAATAACTGCATTAATATTTGGGTGCTAAATGTTTATAGTTCTTTTGTTCTGGTCTGGGTATTTAAGGGAAAATGGCAGAGCAGACTTTGGGAATCTGTAACCAGAAAACCCTCATGCCGTGCTGTGTCAGTGTCTTCCCAAGTCTTGCACTCGTAACACACTCACACACCACTGTGTGTCTCTGCCTGGAATGCATTTCTTAGTCTTAGAGTCATCTTTGAGCAAATTATGTCATGTATTTATTATTTCTGAATTGGCTTCTAATTGTTTAATTGTGTAAGCGTACATTTTAACCTGACAAATAAAATGTTATCTGTGTCCAGGATTGGTCAAACACTAAAGGCGCATGTATGAATGAGCATAGGCACGTCATCTAAAGACCTTTTGATTTCTGTCTATCACTGACTTGGCAAGTTGAGACAAGACTGCCGTGATTTTGTCTGTGAGGTCCACGTAGCCCGGGGCATGTGACTTGTGTGGCATTGGGTCCCGAATGAACAGATCATTGAAAGTATGGGATACCCAGAATAATCAAATATCGAAATTAATCAATAATCAATGTTTATGATTAGTTTCTAATTAGAAACACAATCTAAATTTGATAATCATTTGAAACTTTACGATCCGATTCTTTTTAGCAGGGTATTTGCATATGAAATTGGATTGTGAGTTTAAGAGAAGAACTTTCAAGATTCTTATAATACTAATTTGTCACAGAGTTAGCTAAATGTAAATTAACAAATATAGGGAAGGAAAATGGAAGTCATAGATACCAAACATGCTACACATGTGATCTTAGTTAACCACAGTATGCAATTCTGAAACAATAATCCAAAAGAGTTTGAATTAATAATGAGACGCATGCAACAAACATTCACAACAGGGGTCTTGTGTGGCAGGCCCAAGAGGAAACCAACATGAACACTCTTTTACGGCCTGTTGCTAAGCTTTGTTTACTTTATAGGCAGACTTAGATTATCTCTTACACGTAATAATTGAAGGATCTGTTAGGGGTTTATCGCCTACATTCAGGTTAAGGTCTTATTAATACATTTTCTGAGATTCAGTCTATTAGACTATTTGTTATCTTTAATTTAAGTAATTTGTTTAGCTCTTTGATTTGTTAATTGTTTTGTTGAACACAAAGACAATTACCGGATGTTATGTAAGGGGGCTTATAATATCAGGGGCTGCCAATTTAATATTTCAATAATATATTTATATTTTATATTATTGTTTGCTTAGAGTGTTAATTTTGCATATAGCAACTGAAAGTATATATATTTTTAACTTTCTTTGAGAGGCAATATTCTGATATTTCTGATATTTCCTGTGTTTATATATAAATTTCAGTATTATTTCCTATGTTTTCTGATGTATCATTTCTGTTCTGTTTCTTTAATGGGTACGCCCACTTGTAACGCATTAAACAGGGCAGGGAAAAAAGGAAGAACCAGTTTTCTATACAGGTTTGGACAGGACTTTTCTTACATGTTTTGTCATTATGTATACGTTTATCACACAAGATGTTTAACATGTGTAATATCATAGGAAACAGGAGCTAGCAGGATTAATGTATTTTTGATTAAACTCACACTTGTTTATGGATTTCTGACTGACTTCTGTGAGGAGTATACGAAACCCATTTTTCTGCCACTAAATACCAGTGAAGTTAACCTAGGACTTTGCATCTATAGGTGGTAAGATAATGCTTTTTTATTTTTTTATAATTTAGTAAAGTCAGACATTTTTGGAGTGTTAAATAAAATAAAATTATCAGCATCTTTAAAAAAAATTATAATAATGAATTCACACTGTAAAAAACAAAAAAAAAGTTGAGAAACCTTGCGGTAACCAGCTGCAGGACTTTTTTGATTATAGAAAATTTTAAATATCAACATAATTAAGGTTGGTTACTTATGTTTTTACTTATGGATCCAAGTTCAATACTTTTTAATTAAGCTGAGCATTAATATTACATGTCTGTTTGTTGTGCAACCTGATACAATTATTTCCTTCACCAAAACAAGTTGTATATACTTATTGAAATGGAAGAAACGTCGCCAAACACTTATCACTCTTGGTGAATTCTTCATACATCATACAACTTCTACAGCAAAATATAATCAAAAACACTCAACCATTTCTGAATAACAAACATTGATGTCATAAGTCCACATGCTTTGACACATTCTTTAAGTGCATCATTAGTGATCAAACTGAGCATGCTCAGTAGCTTGTCAGTTGAACCCTCACCACCAAACTTGACATTCAAGTTTTTGCTTTTTAATATTATAAGTTGCTCATACGAAACTTTTTCTACATTGGATAGATAATTCAGCTTTTAAAAGAGTTCGTCTAAAATGTGCAGTGCAGAATTTATGTATTCTCCTTCGAATGTGGACACAGGTGTTGTCTTTGCATGTTGTTTCACACACAAGTCTAAAATTTCAAAAGCAATTAATGCACAGAAATTCACAGCAGGAGAACAGGAAAGCACTTGACTTAAGGATGGCATCTGGTTCAGAGGTTGAAGTGAGTGGCAAGAAAGAGCTCGATATTCTCAGAAAGATTCTGAGTACACAATCAAACCCTGGGGAACTCGACAAGGCAGCTAAGGTGTTGAAAAGATGGAGCAAACTGAACGGTGTTACCATAGACAAGAAAGAAGGCAGCTTCCCTCAAAACTGGCTCTGTGAGTATCTTCAAGAAGTAGATCAGTTTGTGGAAAACCACATTCCCACGCTGCCAGTAGAGGGACCACAAGGATCTCAGTTACAGGACTTTCTAAAGAGCACACAGAGCATGATATGCCATGAGGTGCTTCGATTAACACCTGTACTGAAAGATACTGGACTGCTAGATCGTCTGATTGACAGTTACAGCCGTCACCTCTTTCCCAAGTTGGACCTGCTCCTAAACAGAGATCTGTCGGTGAAAGAGAGCTTCTGCCTTTTACAGTGGGGGAAAGATGTTTTCTTCAGGTATGCACTGCAAATTTGTTGTAAATGTAAAATTTGTATAACAAACTAGTTAATTTAAACTGTTGAAACTACCATTCAAACGTTTGGAGTCACTGTGATTTAAAAAAAAAGATACTTTTCAGCAAGGATGCGTTAAATTTCACAAAATTACTGTTTTTGCTGTATTTTTTAACAAATAAATGCATACCTGAAGAGTGTAAGAGACTTATATACTCATGTATGTTTCAGTTCAGACTCAAAACTGAGAGTGTCCGACCCGCTGCTGTTGACAGGATGGTTTGAGAGAGCAAAGCAGAAACTTCTTCTAGAAATTCAGGTGACTTCACAGTTTATGACTGTGTGTTATTTTAACAACTGTATTTCACTCTCATTATAATGACAAATATCTCAGTAATGCATGAATGGACCCAAACCAAGAGAGACGTAACACACATGTCTCTGTCCAACTTTAATGTCAACAGAAGGACATATCTAAGACTTTACAGAACATCCTGCACTATGATGAGCAACATGGACATAATGAGGACTCAATGGATGAGGAAATGTTCACAAGACTTCCCGTAAATGTCACTCAGGTAGCTCTTGGGGAGAGAAAGTAAACCAGATTTATTTTTGTTTTCTCATAAAAAGGTATCATAGGGATTTATATGATATATTGCTCACATATTTCATGCTTTGTCTTCACAGTGTCTGAATTGTGCTATTTTAGATGCTAAAAGTTTTGGTCAAACCTTTATGCATGCAGTACACATACTCTGTAGTGAAGAGCTGCATGGTTTTGCTCAGAAGTAGGTTTCTCCTCATCTTTTATTACCCCTTGCCTAAAACATTTCTCATTTAATGAGTATCCAGTGATTATCTTTCAGGTGCATGGTTGTGTGGAGGTTTGTGATAATGTAACACATAAATATGTGTTTTCTTAGGTATGTGGATACTGAGAATAAACATCTAAAAAAACTCAAGTTCACTGAGAAGAACTCTGTGTATCTGTTCCGGATTATCAACACTTGTATGCAACTCAGGTATTTACTAATGATCATGAAGTATACATGGCTCAGAAACTGTAATATTGTATAATTCATTAAAAGACATTTGTCATTTTGATTTATTCAAAGTGTCAGATAATTGTGGGCATATTAAGATAGAGACTAATATTGGACTGCCATATTTGGCTAAAATATTGTATCAACCATTGTGGACAGCCCTTATGTAATAAAATAGCTATAGGTTATGACTAGAGTCATTATATCCTGAGTGAGTCATTTAAAAAAATGTTAGTGCCAATATTAATTTCTTTTCGTCAAAAAACTTTTTTATGTGAACTTTTTAGTGCACTTTTAATTGGCTTTTCCCTATCTAAAATGTATTGATTTACATGGTCACAATAAAAGTTAACCCTGCAATCTTTACCATACAATTCTCGTTTTGTCATTAAAAATCAGTGTTATTTTACTACAGATGTTATGCTACACAAATCAGTCCAGATAAAAACAACAGCGATAACATCTCAAGCACTATAAGCAAACTGGAAGATAATGCTTTATCCATAGTACAAGATATCATGACATGCTTAGCACAGGTACAGTATGTCTTGATTATTTCAACATATGTGTTTATGATCATCTGTTCAGAAGAAAAGATTGCTACCATGCACTTGAAATTAATGTTGTGAAATCCGTAACAATTTATTGGGATTATTTAATCTGCATATATCCATATTTTCTCCATGCTACTGATATAAATACTAAGAATACAGGTACCTTTCCTAACACATTTTGTATCAATCTTACAGCCCTGTTTTTCTTTAAATGTTCATATAGGCCAATTTAGGAAGTCATTTCAAGAAAACGAATGTGCAGATTGATGTTCTGATGGACGCAATCCACAGGCAGTGTGCATCTCTGCCTCCGACCGCCTTAGAAATCAAAATGGTACGCACTGTGTATATGACCTTAAAACCAATCAGATTCAAGCTCCATACCTCACCCTCATTCTCTCCAATACTTTCTGACAGATCATTGTGAAAATAGCTTACGACTGTGTTTCTAAAGTCTACCTGGAATGCCTGGTGAAGACAAAGTTCAGAAAGCTAGAGAAGCTTTGGGGAAATGCTGAAGAAAAGATAAAAGAGGATGTTCAATGTTTTCACAAAAGATTCTCTGAACTGGTGATTTTTTTAAAAACTTTTTTTTGTATTTATGGGCTGATTTCCTAATGCACTTGACCCTGGAAATCAGGGTCAAACAATATTTAAATGGGACCTATTATGCCCTTTTTCAATGTCTTGATTTAGTTTTTTTTTGCTGTTTGCTGTCTACTAGAATAGCTTTTCATGCTTGGATGCTCAAAAAACACCTTATTTACATTTTTTACATTGTTGCAGCACCTCTGATCCCAGTCTGTCAGTAATGCTCTGTTTAGTTTCTATCTCTTTGAAGCCCCTCCTTCCATAAAGCGTAATGTGCTCTGATTGGTCGACTGGATCAGTGTGTTGTGATTTGGTGCGTCATGTCTGATGCACATTCAAAACACTCCTGATGCACATTCTAATTTCTTCATTTTCTAGAGATATAGTTAAAAAACGAATTAACTACACACATTTTTTTTGTATAGTTAATTAAGAGAAGGTATGCCGCCATCTTGCTCCAACGAAAGTGAGTCAAACGCACCTGATGTCATAAACATGACTCCCCAACTCGTAATACAATTCAATCGAGGGTGTTTCAGGGAGTTTAGAAACAGTGCACACTGATATAGAGCATAACTCCCTTTGGAGTGACTTTGTGCTTTGTAACTTTGCAGAACTTTTTTTAATGCTCAAACAGCAATGTTGCAAAGTAAAGAAAGTTGAAAATGTAATAAAGTATAATAGGACCCATTTAACAGAATTCTTCCACATATCCTTGACTGATGACATAAGAGAACAGTTTGTTTTTAGATTCATCAAATGCATTAAAAGCTCATCGTTTGCCGTTGCGTCGAAGACGACACTTGATAGCGTGATAGCGCCCGAAGCACGTGTGGAACTAGTCCAATCTCGATTGGTGTTGCGTCATGACGTCACATGTGACAGCATATACGGAAGCTACAAAGGGGAGCCGGCACACAACAGTGTTAGCTTCTGCTCTTCACCAAGTGTTATGTGTTGCTCTTGTCTGTCTTATTTGGTGTTGTTTGTCCAAATGGTGCAAAGCTTTCACACACATAAGAAAGTGAAAAAAAGAGAAAGAAATGGCGAGTGATAGGCAATACAGGAAGTGTGCGTCTCCCTGTCCTAGATTCATCACGAATGGGGGCACACACTGTGAGCTGCTGCCAGCCAGCCGCTATAGGGCACCAAAATTATTTTACACACAACACCCGAGATCAGTCTTGAAAGACTAATCCCCCTACTAGAATATGTAGAGGCTTGGAGTAGTTTTCACAATATTTCTCAGTGGGTCCTGCGTACGGTGGAAAGAGGTTACAGAATTAAATTTGAGTATCATCTGGCGAAGTTCAGCGGGTTGGTCTACACTATTGTCATCCCCGAGCAGGATCGGATGATGGAGCTTGAGGTTCAAGTCCTCTTAGCAAAAGAGGCCATAGAGTGTGTTCCTTCTCAGGAGAGGGAGGCCGGGTTTTACAGCTGGTACTTCATAGTTCCCAAGAATGATGGAGGGCTGCGTCCCATCATAGATCTCAGGGTATTGAATCATTCTCTGAGGAGATTCAGGTTCAAAATTTTAACTATCCCTATCATCGCGAGTCAAATCATATCCGAGGACTGGTTTCTCTTTTGTCTTTTCCTTAGATCTCAGGACACATATTTCCATATATCCATCCTTCCTCAACACAGGAAGTTCCTGAGATTCGCTTTCGGGGGAAAAGCGTTCCAAAACCGGGTTATTCTTGTTCAGCCTAGCGCTTTCCCCTGGCACCTTCACAAAGTGTATGGATGCTGCTCTTGCCCCACTGAGGCTTCAGGACATTCAAATACTCAATTATATCGACAACTGGCTCATCCTAGCCCAGTCAGAAAAGATGGTGGTTCAGTATTGAGATGTCGTTCTTCGCCATTTAAGGTGCTTGGGGTTGAGACTCAATGTCAATAAAAGTTCACTGTCTCCCCAGCAGAGAAATACGTTTCTGGGGGTATGTGGGACTATGATGCGGCACAGCTGTCTCCTTCTCGAATAGAGACTATCTTGACTACACTCACCAACATCAGGTTAGGTCAAGCCATCACTGTCAAACACTTTCAGAGAGTGCTGGGGCTTCTGGCAGCAAGCAGTGTCCAACGTTATACCTTTGTATAACTACAAAACATACTCTGCAGTGGTGTCTCAGGACCAGAGGGTTTTCCCCAATAAACCTGTTCCACATGAACAAGTAACACGCAGATACCTTCGTTCTTTGGCTATGTGGAAGAAACAGCGGTTCTTGTCCAAGGGCCCTGTGTTGCAAGCGTCATGTCATGTCAGCGGAAAATCGTGACTATGGACGCATCCCTCACGGCCTGGGGAGCAGTCATGGAGGGCCGCTTTACCAGAGATCTATGAAGAGGGCATCATCTTTTGTGGCACAGCAATTACCTGGAGATGATGACTGTGTTTCTAGCCCCAAGACTTCCTCTCAGACCTCAGGGGCCATCATGTTCTAGTTCGAACAGACAATACGTTGGTAGTCTCCTACATACATCGGCAGGGGGGCCTGAGGTTGTGACCTCTGTGCAGACTGGTGCATCAGGTTCTCCTCTGGTCCCAGGGCAAGTTGCTCTCACTCAGAGCAATGTACATTCCCGGGTAAACAAAAATTTGGGAGCAGACATCCTGTCGAGGACACTTTAAAGTGGAATGTGTTAATGGTGCAGAGAACGCCAGTTAGACTCAGTTAACTGCTCAGTGGCTTCAGTGCTGGAGTTCCGTCAAAGCCATTTCTCTGATGGTCTTTCCCCGTCCACCCTTAACGTCCATGTGACGGCCATAGCTGCCTTCCTGCTAGCTATTACGTGCCCAAAGTGCCATCTAATGTGGCACGGTTGGTTATCTTGTAGGCCTTTCATCCTCCACCACATGTGTTGGCTGATCAAGAAAGGATACACCTACTATGCCCTGTCCAGGCCTTAGATGCTTATTTACGTTGGTCCTCGGGTTGGAGGAAGTCAGACCAGCTATTTGTGTGCTTTGGGTCACCTAAGAAGGGTTCCCCTGCATCTAAGCAGACGATTAGCAGGTGGATTGTGGAGGCTATTTCTTTAACGTATGAGGCACGCAGTTTGCCCTCGCCTCTCCTGATAAGAGCCCACTCCACTAGAGGAGTGGCTTCTTCTAAAGCCCTGCTATCTGGGTTTTCCTTCAAGTGACTTGTGATGCTGCTGACTGGGCCTCCCCGCACACCTTCAGTAGTTATTATAGGTTGGATTTGCCCTCCATGCCAGGTTCTCAAGTCCTCGCGTCCTGAGCTGTGCCTGACAAGCTTCACACCAGGACAGGCACTAGTCATTGTGGCGCATTGGGTATTTCGTTCCCCAAAGTGTCGTCTTCGACGCACCGTCAATTCCCTCGAAAGGGAATGCCTCTGGTTACGACTGTAGTCCTTGTTCCCTGAGAAGAGAATGAGATGCTGTGTCCCTTTGCCACACCTCCCGATTGCCTGAGAACGACTTGCTCCGACCTATCAGAAGCTAACACTGTTGTGTGCCGGCTCCCCTTTGTAGCTCCCATGTACGCCGTCACATGTGACGTCATGATGCAACATCAATCGAGATTGGACTAGTTCCACACGTGCTTCAGACGCTATCACGCTGGAAGCATTCCCCAAAATGTCGTCTTTGACGCAGTATCTTGTTCAGTTACAGTTGTAGCCCGTTATGTTTTCTCTCTGCAGAATGGCAGTGTTGCCCAGCAAAACCAGCTCCTTCAGAGAATGAGTGAAGTTTTGCTTTGCAGTGATGTAGATGCACTGAAGATTACCTGTTGTGATTTGTTCAGAGATTTTCCACATGAAAGGTAAACCCAGACCAGTCATCAACACTTCACTACAGTTTCAAACATGAATTTGCAGGTCTTTAAATGTATCTCTTTTCATTGTGTGAGAGTTTTCAAACAGTGAAGTCTTCTGAATGTTTTGCAGTGAGCAGTATGTACCTGGTCTGCTGCGCTGGAAAGGGTCGTTATCAGAGCGACAGGTGAGGGAAATACTGACTGTGATCCGGGACCTCTATCCAAATCATGGAAGTCACAGTGTCACCTGTTCTTTTGGCTTTCCTTTATTTTCTGGGAAATAGCTTGCTTCAAAACAGGTGCCTCTGAACTTATCAACATCAAAATTCCCCCAAGCCAACTTGCAGATCTGAAACGTTATTTCTACTCAAGGAGGTCAGATGCTGAAAATGAAGGTTAATAATTTCAAGCAAAGATATTTGGCAACACTTTAGATACTACTTTCACACCTTCACATAATGCAGGCATCAGAGCTACTCCAGTGACTTTATCTCCCAGTCTATCTGAAATAATAAAATACAAAAAAGGTAGCCTACTATTAATTGATATAGTATAGGCTATGCCTGCTTATTATATGCAAACTGTCCACACACTGGCCCTGTTTCCTCCTGGTATGTGTTTTTGATAATCCGATCCGAAGTGTCCAAAGCTTAATACTGTCAGGGTTCTGCCCTGGCAGCCTTGTCTGTTTTGTTTTTGTTTCATGTTTCTATGTTTGTCTTGTCTTTGAGCACATGGCTCTGTCTTTGTTTGTGTTTGCCATGTGCTTCTCTTCTCCCGCCTCCTTGTTTCCTGTTACCACGCCCCCAATTGTGCTCACCTGATCCTCATGTGCTCTTGTCCCTTTATACTGTGCCTTGTTTCATGTGCTTTCATGTCATGTTTTTTCTTGTGCTGTGTAACACACAGCTTGTGTTTTGCACTAGCTGTGTGCTTTCATGTTGTCATGTTTTGTGTGAACACGTGACTTATGAGTGTTCCCATTAGCTGCGTGTTCATGTCTCGTTTTGTGTGAGCACACGGCTGGTGATTTATTTTACTGACCATGTGCTTGTGTTCAAGTCATGTTTGGTGTGAGCACATTGTCATGCATGTTTCCTTGTGCCATGTGCTCTCATGTCGATTGTCCAGCCCCTCCCATCTTGTTATCTGATTATTGATTATTATTATTATTGATTACTGATTTATTTTATTATCATTAAAAGCCCTTCGACTCCTGCATTTGAGTCCTCGCTCCTTTCACCTACACCCAAAAGTAAAACCTGACAAATACAAATGGAAATGAGGTTAATTAACCCTGTAATAGTCATAATGTCATAATATATAGTCATAATAATTATAAGGTATACGTTTTTGAAATGGAACAGTTTATTGAGTATCATATTTGATACATCAGGCTTTTATTACTTATATAGTATGATACATAGGAGAATAGTATGATATATAGGAGAATATAGAGCTCATACTGTTGTTAAAATGTTTTTTGTTTTTATTGAAATGTATGCAATTTGGTGCAGTTGCTGATATTGGCCAAAAAGTAAGAGAAAATTTTGATAGGTTGTAATGTAAATCAATGAGATATACAATATAGCAATATATAACAATACATAGCAGACTACATAAAATGCATATACATTTCACTCAAAACATATAATGCATTGCAATACAATGACATTAAATTTAACATTTAATTTAATATTCAACAATAATATTGACCTGGCCTGCATTGATACCATTATATGAGAACTGAATTGAGCTGGACGATGACATCACGGTTTTCTCCAGAGCGGCTATATAATTAACTAAATTAATAACTTTTATACAGCAAAAATGAAACATCACTGAACTTACTTGAGCTGGGATGTGACGCTATTTTCTTCTGGAAACAAACTTTGTTGCATTGTTTTTCTGTTATCTCTGTAAAGCTGTTTTGAAACAATCTGTATTGTAAAAAGCGCAATTTTAAATACATGTTACTTGACTTGACTTGACAATTGAGAGATAACGGTTCCTCAAAAGCCATATTTTATACTTGCATTTTAACTGTAACGATGCACCGTTTTAGTTTTGTTTTCTCTGTGTTGTGTTTTTGTTTGCCTGTGATCCCTTTGTTTGTCTCCATGGTTTTTGATTGAGTTGTCACATGTTCCTAGTTAACTATCCCATTTTATATTTAGGCCTTGGTTTCCTTCATTCTGATGTCTCATATTCTCAATGTTAATGTGGTTGTATTTGATTGATGTATGGATAATCAATAAACCTAAGTTGCTTCAGTCGTGTTCATCTTGAAAAATTACTGAAAATATAAAAGTTATTCATATGTTTACTTTTTAAAATCTGTAAATATTTCACAGTAAAAGTTGTACACATGCACGTACAACAACCTGAAGGTGAATAATAAAAGGCCTTTTACTTGTTTAAAATGTATAAACTATCAATCACATGACAGAAGGCATAGAAGATTGTGTATAACAGGTTTTTTGGCAAAGTTTTGATCATTTTAATATTTAGAGGCCTTATAGAATCAAATATGATACAGTAGGTTTTGAGGCAGCATTAAAGCACTGATCAAATTTAAGACTCCAATGTCTGTTGGTTTGTCACCATCACACAATAACCCCATTTAACAGGGGAAATAGATTTGTTCAGGCTTACATCATTCCACATGAACTTCCATGTTTGTGTCGGCTCAATACTGCCACGGCACTTCTAACTGCATGCTTTTCACTTTCATTTTCACTTTCCCTGTTATAAGATACAACTTCTTGCCACTATACATGGTCTTTAAAATTGTAATTGTACAATATAGCAATATTACTATTGTAGTTTGTAACACAGTGTAGTAAAATGAGCTGTTTTTGTGTCCTGGTTTGTGTCAGAGCCTCCAGTTGGCCCAAGGCTGAGGAATCTGTAATGTGTGAGGACAGTATGAGACTGGGTTTCACTTTCATTTCCTCTTACATAATGTCAGAATGTGCTGGTAGTCCAAGGACGAGGAATATGTGAGGTGTGAGGAAAGTACCAAACAGCCAATGCCTAAGCTGTAAATCCATTGGCTGGAATGTTTAATGAGGGAAACTCCCATAAGTGTACCTGTTTTATCACTGTAATCTCACAAGTTACTCTGATGTATACTGCAGAACAAGCAAGCTCCTTATTTGTCTCAGTCAAGTATGGCATTGAAACAAACAAAAATGTGCCTACTTTACAATAAGTTGAAGGGGAAAAAACAGGATGGAAATGAAGAGAAACCTTTAATGAAAAACATAAAGCAGACAAATGGTAAGACACTCTTGTTCATAATAGCCATTGATTTGAAACTTAATCTTTGCATCTTTGCACTTGTCAGAAAAGCCAACATGTTTCCATGTTTTTTATGTTTGCATGGTTTAATGAATCAGATTTAAGTTTAGGGTTAAACAAAATGTCAAAGGGATTAAATTTCCACTTGCTTTTGGATCAGATGGCACATTTTTTTGTGTTTAATTTATAATAAAAAAAAGTATACATTAAAATGCGATATCCTCATACAATGCAATGAGTAGAATATGTTCCATGCTGAGATTTAAAAAAAAATTTTTTTTAATTTTTTTAATTCATTTGGATTTTGTTTGAGGGGTTATAACATTAAAATATCAGGGTGATTCAGCTGTCAAAAAAGGCATTAAATAAATTCATTATTCATTAAATACTCATTCATCACTCATTAAAATAAAGTCATGTTTTGCAACCGATATGCAAGATAACAAACAGGAAATTACATCACAGAGAGGACCACTGCAGACCCTCATGTGTCAGAGAGGGTCAACAAGTCCCTTAAAATATCAGAATTTAACCTTTTATGATAAGACAAGGTTAGTTTAGTTTGTAAAATGTCATGTGGTGTGACTCCCCAAATACTAAATGATAATTAAAACTGATTCATTCATGATCTTTGAAATAATGTTCAAGATGTGTACGTTCAAGAGTGTAAGGAATACTTTTTTATTTGATGGTTGCACCACACTTTTCTTGAAAATAGTATAAATGTTTTCAAAACATATGAAACCAAAATGAATGCAAAGATTACATTTCTAAGATCTTGGAACATCTTATAATCTTACACAGCTTTTTTATTTTTCTTTATCGACGTGCACACTCTTATTTGTCACTGCTTTTAACAGGGGAACAGACGATTGAATACATGGAAAGTTCAGATCAGTCTGGACTAGTGTATCCTGATCTAATTGGTCCAGATATTAAACCGAGTGGCAAGAAAGAGCTCGATATTCTCAGAAAGATTCTGAATGAACAATTAAACAATGATGACCTTGACAAGGCAGCTAAGGTGTTGAAAAGATGGAGCAAACTGAACGGTGTTACCATAGACAAGAAAGAAGGCAGATTCCCTCAAAACTGGCTCTGTGAGTATCTTCAAGAAGTAGATCAGTTTGTGGAAAACCACATTCCCACGCTGCCAGTAGAGGGACCACAAGGATCTCAGTTAGAGCAGTTGCAGGACTTTCTAAAGAGCACACAGAGCATGATATGCCATGAGGTGCTTCGATTAACACCTGTACTGGAAGATACTGGACTGCTAGATCGTCTGATTGAGAGTTACGGCCGTCACCTCTTTCCCAAGTTGGTCCTGCTCCTGAATAGAGATCTGTCCGTGAAAGAGAGCTTTTGCCTTTTAAAGTGGGGAAAAGAAGTTTTCTTCAGGTATGAAGTTGATTGTTGTTTAATTTTCTGTGCACCTGCTTGTAATAAAAAAAACGAAGCATGAGCTGTTGATGAATATATGAACTCATTTATGTTCCAGTCCAGATTTGCAGCATTTCTTCAGAGTGTATGACCCTCTGCTGTTGACGGGATGGTTTGAGAAAGCAATAAGGAAACTACTGCCAATACTAAAGGTCATTATATGTGCCACCTTTAATTGTTAAAAGCATTATCAATGTATTAGGCTAACAAGGAGGAAGCTAAATATTTAGGAAGGACATAAAGCACATGTCTCTGTGCCACAGAATGACATCTCTGAGAGTCTACAGAACATCCTGCTCTATGAAAAGCAACATGGGCATAATGAGGAATCGATGGACGAAGAAAGTTTCATCAGAGTGCACATAGATGTCACTCAGGTATAGAGAAAACAATGCACAATCCCTCAAAAAGGGATTTTTAATGGTTTCTAAATATGCATTGCACACTTATTTTATGTTGTTATGTCTTTTCAGTATCTGAATTCTGTCCTTACAAATTCTGAAGCATTTAGTAAGACCCTTAAGGGCACGGCACAAAACATCTGTCTCAAAGAGCTTCATCGTTTTGCTCAGAAGTAAGTGTCTAAAATATGTTTGTCTTCATGTTATCAAAGTATTTATTTTTTCTACATGTTTGTTTATTGATTTCTGCATACCGACATACCGAAATAATATGAACATATGAACTTTTACTTGTTCATATGTTTTCTAGGTATGTGGATGCAGAGAAAAAACACCTAACAAATTGGAAACCCTTGAACACAAACTCTGTGTACCTGTTTCGGGTCATCAGCACATGTAGGCAACTCAGGTGAGTTTTATTTTTAATGATTAATATATATACAATAATAACTTTATATATGACTCAAAACCGGTCCAGTGTAACTAACTGGCTTTATATGCATAATGTTCTGATTTATCCTGTATACTTGCATTATGTTCATACACATCAGGCAACCACATAACTGTAGTTCTGTCATAAAACTAGTGTTATGCTTATATTTATTTTTCTGTATAGATTTTTTGCTCCCCAACTCAACAATCCAGATATAAAGAAAAGCAACGATCTCTTAAACATCATCTGCTGCATATTAACGGAGCTGGAAGATCACGTTTTGTCTATTGTACAAAAGATGATGAAACACTTGGCACAGGTATGTCATTATTTCATCATCAACAGTTTATGCATGGAAGGAAAGTTGGGGGATTTCCCATATTAACAGAATTCCTAAAATGGAATGTCCCAGAAATCCTGAAATTATTTTTTATTTGCTTACACATTTTCAGCAATGAAGCAGTAGCCTAACACTTTATAATAACGTTAAATTTGTTTACTTAGTATGCATTAGACATCATGAACTAACAATGACCAATGCTTTTCAAGCATTTCAATCACGATTTTAAAGTAAACAATAGTGTATATTTATGAATTGACATGAACCTAGAGTAATAATTATCGAAATAATTACTATAGTTTCTCTGTAAATATACATTTCCAGGACAGTTTAAGACGATATTTCAAAAAGGGATATGAGCAAATTCATTCCCTGACAGAGGCAATCCGAAAGCAGTGTGCATCTCTGCCTCAGAATGACGTGGGAAAGGAGATTCAAGAGGTTGGTTCTGTGCTCATAAACCCACTCAAACTTAATTCTTCAACAACAGAACTTTAACTTTACATAACTCTTTCACACTTATTTTCTGCTCCTCTGGCCCACTTTCTTTCTGATAGATCTTTGTGAATGTCGCCTACGACTGTGTTTCACGCGTGTATCTGGATTGCCTGATGAAGAGCAAGATCAAGCGGCTTGAAAAGAGATGGGGAAATGTCGGAGAAAGGATGAGAGAGGACGCTCTCAATTTTCACAACACATTCACTGAACTGGTAAAAAAAAAAAAAAAAAAAAAAATTTCCTGTTGCATTAAGTTTTTAAAAAGTTCTTATCTCATCAGACATTTATTATACTCATAGTGGTGGTACAAAGGCCCAGTTATTGTATGTTCAAGTAACATTTGGTAGATGAATAAAAAACAACATAGTTTGAGGGAACTGATATCAACCATTGCTTATTGAAGCAAATGATGCAATTCAAACTAAATTATCTAGTAGTGGAGGGGCTTGAGGAAGCAGATTCAACTCGAGCTTAGATATATCCCCCAGTAGGACTACTAATGCTTGGATGATGAGTATGGTAGCAAGATGCCTAAATTATATTGGTGGAGTTGGGGAGGTGGAGGGATGCCAAAACAGCTGATGCCAGTGCAAGGTGAGCGGCTGATATGCTCCGGCAGTTAACTGAAAGATTATATGGGTTCACTCCTCTCGAAATTACGTTGTGAACGTCACTAATATTTCCACAAACACTTTTTGTTGAAACTCTCTTCATCCTGATAGCAATCAATAATAGAAGTGGTCTAAATATTACAACATGTACAAAGTTCTGTCATGAAACTCAGGCTGATAGGTCCATAACTCAATCTGCTTGCAATCACATAATTCTCCATATGGGCAGAGCTGATTGGTTCCTGCTGTATCAGTAGCCAATGAGCTTCTCAACCTTCAAAGATTTGGTCAGCATTTACAGCGTGCTTTCAGAAACCCCTCACCTTCCCCAGCTCCACCTGTATAGATCTGCTATGGGTATTTCATATATGCTATGTGTACAGCAGCAGCATGTCTTACTTGCACACAGCAGCGTGTCATGTATTTATTGGCAGTATCAAATCCTGTACTTGCTCTGTAGCAGCAGCAGCAATAACCGCATAGCAGATCTATTCTGCCAAGACCAAACATATTAACAGTGTCATATCCATTACCATGCCAAACACTTCGAGAGTTGTCATGACAGAAATATCTCCAGGTGTGTTTCATGAGGCTATGCAGAGATGAAGACTTCTGATTAAAAACAACAAGCTTATGCTGCGCTCGTGCCACGTCGTAATTAATTAAGAGACCCTTCTCCTTCATACTTTGAGCTGTTCTCTCTGAAATTTTCCCTAGTTTTAATGTCTTTTAAGATACTGAATTAAAAAGAACTTTGACAGTGACGATCAGATAATCCCTAAGAGTATGACTCATTTGCACATTAGCCACAGCATCAACACAATGCAGTATTTTCATACACAATGTATCTGTTTCCTGCAGAGTGGCAGTAATGACCAGAGGAACCAGCTCCTTCAGAGACTGAGTGAAGTTTTGCTTTTTAGTGACGTAAATGCACTGAAGGTTACCTGTTGTGATTTTTCCCAAAAATTCCCCAAGGACAGGTAAACTCAGCCAATAACTCTTAACTGTCTTTGTATAACATTTGTAATATTCAAACATGTAATTACAGGTCTGGAAATGTAGGTTTTATGGATATTTGTAAGAGTATTTGTGTGTAAATGAGTACTTGTGTCTTCATCAGAAAGTGCAGTGAGTCTTCTGAATGTTTTGCAGTGAGCAGTATGTACCTGGTCTGCTGCGCTGGAAGGGGGTGTTATCAGAGCGACAGGTGAGGGAAATACTGACTGTGATCCGGGACCTTCGCCAGGATTCAAATCCTGGATGTGTCACCCGTCATTCCTTGAAGGGCCTTTGCTGTTGTCTTTAATATGAATAACACCATGAGCCAGACTCATAAAACCTTTGTTTACAAGTGTTTACATGGCATGACTGGCACGACTGTTTCTTTTTTTCAATGTTTCTAATTTTGAATACATATTTGTGTCAAATGACCTTTTGTTTTTACTGGAAATAGGAAATAATGTATTTAAAGACCGTTTGGGTGTTTCCAAACAGCAATGGCGTGTTTTGTTGGCAGAAAAGGACAGTTCTGCAGTAGCAGTCTGTGGAAGCCATGGAATATAAGAATAAAAGTGGTAATTTCGAGTTTATGTCTTTTTAATTCTGACTTCTATAATTCTGACGTTTTTTCTTGCGGTTTTGAGTTTATATCTTACAATTCTGAGAAGAAAAATTGTTAGATATAAATTCGTTATTCTGTCTTTTTTTCCTCAGAATTGTGATATAAACTCGCAAATGTGAGTTATAAAGTCAGAATTTGGAGATAAAATTATTATAGGTTTAAATGTTATCTATGTAAACTGCATATATAATATGTAGAGCTATTGTTTACATCAATTTGCTGTAATAGTTGACTAATCATCGCAGGTTTCATCAGTCCAGTTTGTGGCTTGTACCATAAATGACTCCGTTTAGCTCTAATGGGCATTTTTTGACAATGATATTTTTTTGCATTCCAGTTCATCCAAAATCCAAATGCACAAGACATTTTTTCTCTTATTCTGTGGATTTTGCCCGTTTCCCTCCACTTGTTACCGCTGTTTTTCTGCCATCACAATGTGCAACTGGAGGTGATGTAACATGCCTGCTACCAAGTGGTCTGTTGGACCACTGGAAAATGTTTTGCTTTTTTTGATACTCAGTGTCTTTTCTATGATAATTTTTTTGTTAATTAAAAAAATATATTTAATTATGTTATTGTAAAATTATTTAATATATTTATATTGGTTGAATTTGGGTATTTATTGTAATATAAATGTAATTTAATTTGAAAATAGGATGCAATGCATTTTTTTACATTTATTTGGGAGATCTTTTTATCCAAAGCGACTTATAAATGTGGTACATCATAAGCAATTTATCATACAAGAGTCAGCAGTACTGTATAACAACAAGTATGCCTTTGGTACCTCAATAAAGACATTAATGGCCCTTTTTTATTTTTTAATGTCGTTTTTTCTCCGATAATTTTTTTTCACAGGGTATTGATGTTGTCTCATATCATCATGGTTAAATGCATTTGCATTATGTGTTTGGCTGATTGACAGTTCGTTTCCAAGGATAGGAAGCAGGAGGTAAAAATAAGTACACTAACATCCTGTGTTCCTATAGGATACAGCTTGTCGGGAAATCTTCAGTCTTTCAGGAACTACACATCCATTGTGACACCAGATGTGTTTCCTAACTGCACCGGTAACACACCGGAATAGTTTACTGTTTGACACTTTCACACCCTATCCTGTTTGTAGAAGTCTGTTACGGACATTCTCATAACCAGTAATTATCACACATAGCGGCAAAGAAACAATTAGGATGTGTGAACTGGAATTATTTGATACTGATAATAAAAGACAATCATAAATTCTCTTAGGTTTATTTTTCATAAACCATATTACTGAAATTGTATATCCTATTAGGTAAATCTACTCTGCCAAAATCTGTTAGCTTCTCTGTGACTATTGACTAGTCCATCTTTTTTTTTATCCACGCAGGTTAAAGTAGCTTATAAATACAATTTATTTTTCATAAACCACATTAAAATGAGAAACTGTAGAAGAGGGTATTGTTGAAAACAAAGATGAATAATAAAGTTTAAAATTAGATCCAACTAATTTTGACAATTTTCATCCTATTTCTACCTTACTGTTTATTTAAAAAAAAAAGAAGTGTAGCAGCACAGGTTTCTCAATAACCTGTTTGAAAAATTTAAATCTGGATTCCGTCCATTTCAAACCATACTTGCCAAAGTTAGTAACTCTCTGCTTATGGCAGAGCATTCTGGTCAGCTGACTCAACTTATTTTGCTCGATCTGGGAGTGCGACCTGGTGTCCCCCAAGGCTCAGTCTTGGGCCCTCTTTTATTTATTTACTGCCCCTTGGACATATTTTTAGGAAGTACGGTATTAATTTCCACTGCTATGCTGACAACACACAGCATTACATGTCTTCCATGCCTACTTCTGTTTTTTTCTCCACTTTCTCTGTCTAGCTGCTTAGCTGAAATTAAAATCTGGTTTTCATCAAATTTCTTTAAACTTAATAGTAGTAAAACGGAAATTCTGGTTTATCCTGGTATAGGTACAAAATCTATTGTGCCAAAAATCTGAGAGCTTCTCTGTGACTATTGACCAGTCCATAGTTTTTCTATCCACACAGGTTAAAGTAGCCTATAAATAAAATGTATTATTATTAAAGGAATAACACATAAGATATAAATGGTGATTTGCCATTTTATTTCACAAAGAATTTCAGTATGTACAAAATGATTGCACGATGCCTGAGTACAAGCAATTCTACAAAAGCAAGCAAATCTACATAAGCAATGTTCAAATGTTAAGAAGCAAAATTCATTTAATCCTCACAATGGAAAAGAATCTCCTGCTAAACTGGAGCGAGTCGCTCTTTTCATTGATCTGATCTTGGCTGCAAGTGACGCTCTCCCGGATCTTCCTGCGGTCTAATGTAGAAAGATTTCCCTTGAGTTTCAGCCAAGCAGAAATATGACGGTCACTGTAAAAACAAAGAGACATGAGGAAAGTGCAACAGTCGTTCTTGCCAGAATAACTCCACAGCAGAATCCACTATACCTGAGATCAGGGCAAACTCTCATCAGATTTACCAGCTCTAACTTTATACTGTCTGGATCCTGTAATTTCAGCAGTTCCGCTAATTTGGGAAGAATGTCTTTCAACCAATCCATGTTTGATCCCTGGAAATAATTAATTAATGAGGACGAGGAAAATTAGACAATGTCATGTTATAAAAGGGATCATTATATTTTTTATTAGGAAATCTGTGGTTTCTTCATATTAAACTTGTATTTTAACAAAAAGAAAAAAAAATACAAACTTAACCTTTATTTAGGATGTGTTTTTTTCTGCATGTGTACTTACAGCTGCAGTCAGGCATGTATGTATGCGTTCACTGTTTAAGCACAGTTCTGATGCTGCCATCTGTTGCTGATCTTTATTTGAAAGTTTGATCTTTTGCTTCATCATTTTCCGTACATATTCAGCAAGAAACTCCTTATGCATCCCACCCAGTAGCTCCTAGTCATCAAATCAATCAATCAATCAATCAACCAATCATGGACCAATTAAATATACAGCAAATAAAGAAGTCAATATTTTGGTTGGTCTGTATGTTTATACCTGGCAACACATTTTGTCCAGGTTGTTGAATTTCTGAATATGTCTCTCCAGCTTTGCAAGCAGCTCTTCACATACACCGTGACTATCCTTGAGCCAGTCGTAGGAACCCACCTTCCTGTACAAATCCTGCAGGAACAGATACATTTGATAAATTATTTATATATCATTTCCTCTCATATGAACTAGACAAGCAGTTAATAAACGGAAATCGTCCGGCTTGTTATACAACTGAAGAATGAAGACCCGACAGCCAACTGCTCACATGAATGTGTTCACTGCCAAGATAAACCAATGGGTTTTTGAAAACAATGAAAGTTCATTGTGTTGGTCTAGTAGTCTAAGGTCTGGTTCATTTAAAAGCCATTATTTTAATACATGTACTTAGAACCAGAGGTGTGAAAATATGAAGTTTAGCAGTGACATTTTTTGTTAAAATGTTTGGGGTCATGTGTTAAATTGATCAAAATGGCAGTACATGTATTTACATTTATAATGTTATAAAATATTTATATTACAAATACATACATATTTTGAACTTTCTATTAATCAAAGAATGAAAATTTAGCAGCATAACTGTTTTCAACATTGATAATAATAAGATTCTTGAGCAGCAAATCAGCATATTAGAATGATTTCTGAAGGATCATATGAAGGATCATTTAGTTTGCCCACATTATTGTTCTCATAACCTCATATTCATGTTTCAAACATAAGGTTGTGAGGATTTAAACACTGGATACTGTAGATTATAAGAAAATAATGTCCTGCTTTGTTGATAGGCTTTACTGCATTAATGTTCAAATGTTTGACAGAGCATTGGCAAAAATATATTTATTATTACAAAAGCTTTTTTTTTTCAGTACATAAAAGTGAAAGAAACAAAATATTGCTTTTACCTTAAGTTCCTTATGCATATTAGAAGTAAAGTAATGTTGGCTTCTTTCTGTCATGGTAGTCAATAAAGACAGACAATCTGTTTTGACTTCTTCTGGGAACAAATGTGCATTCTTTGTAATATAGTCCCTGCAGGGAAAAAATAAACTCTCCTTACAAATTCAAATATGATTATGTGATTAATATGATTACAAATTTAAATATGAAGTTAAATATGATATTTCAACTGAATATAAGCGACACCCACCTGCACTGTATGAGAAATGATAGGTTGACCATCAAAACAGCCTCAGTGTTGGTCTGCCTGCTTTTGATGACCTTTGCATGAAATATTTTATAACTGTAGGAATGGAAATTGAATTAATGAATCATCTGTGTAAAATATATAGAAGTACACAAATACAAGAGCAGGAAGGCTCAAAAAGAATGTTTTATTTATTTTTTTATTTTTATTTTTAGAAATAAATATAAAACAAATGACTCAGCTTATAGTTACTCACTCTTTCAGAAAATTGTTCATCTGGCAAGTGATATTCCTCGCTTTTGTCTCATCGCCTAGCATCTTTTGAGTATCCTCAACATGTCCATGAAAGCACTAGGAAAAAGCGGGGGGGAAAATATGTTCCTCCAAAAATCCATTATTTGATGAAGGGAAAGAATTGCTACTTTTTTTATCTTTTTCATTACCTGGATCACATCAATGGCCTGAAGACAGCAATACACCTGGTCCCTCAGTTGTGGAAGTGCTCCCTGCTTCCAGGCTGTTTCTTCTCTGTCCAGAATTTTGCGGAGGTGTGTGCTCACTTCCATCTAGTGAACAATAATGGATCAAATTAAAACTTAATCTTTTCATTTAAGGCATGATGAGATGTTAGGCTATTTTGCTTACATAAAATGCCCTTTTTCAGACTAGTAGAAAGAAAACATTTACTGTAAAACACACATTTAAATGTTTATACATATATACATATATATTTTATTACACTTCTAGATGTAGATTTCAATTACAACATATCTTTAAAGGCTCTACTTCTCCACTTTTGCACTTACATGAACCAAACAGTTTTATTATATTTGAATGAGAGGTTTGTTCATATGACATTCGCCTGATTAGTATAACATCTTATTCTGGAAAACATGGTGATTTTTCTAATATATGGACTGATAAAAAAGAGATTTCTGAAAAATTCCCTCTTTAAAAACATTTGACTTTGAAACAAGAAGAAGTATTTTGAACCTGGCTTTATCTAATGGAATTGTATGCAAATGTGTGCATTTTTAATTAGAGAATGCCTTGTTTGAGGATACCATTAGAAAACTTAATACAACATTGGGTAAACAATATCTATTAGTTAAAAATTGTGCCTTGTTCACTGGTGTCTTGCCTAGAAAACAGATGTGTTTAAAAACATTAAATGTATCATAAAGCATCAAACCTTCTTGCTGGTCAAAAACTGCTTTTCCAGTGGTGTAATCATGTCTTCAGGAAGCAGTGGATCAAGCTTTGTGTGGTCGATCACCTCTTTTATCTGTCTGACACTTAAAATACTGCGAACAAAGAAAGACCAAATATAAGTTTGCCTCAAAACCCAGAGAAAAAAAAACATTCGAAGGGATAGTTCACCCCAAAAATGAGCATTCTGTCATCATTTACTCACCTGACTTACCTGTCGTTCCAAACCTGACTCTCTTTCAAATGTTTTTGGCCAAACAATGAAAGTCAATGGAGTAAAAAAAAAAAAAAAAAAACACACAAAAAACACTGGACCCCATTGACATTCATTATGGAAAAAAATAGGCATTTTTCCAAAATATCTTCTCAGATTTTAAATAATCAACATGATAGTGAGTAAATGATGACAGAATATAAATGTGTGAGTGAACTATCCCTTTAAATCTCTATAGACCAAATGATCTGTATTTTAATAATGGTCTAATTTGTCTCCATTTCTATTTTAGCTATATTTTAGTATCTGATATAAAGTATACATAAATGAACTGAGATCTGCAAAAAGTCTCCAGAGATTTAAAAGAGAAATTTAGATATGTAGATAGATAGATAGATAGATAGATAGATAGATAGATAGATAGATAGATAGATAGATAGATAGATAGATAGATAGATAGATAGATGGATGTCATTTGCTTGTCTTACTTGGGGTACTCCTGGTTCACCCACTGCAGTAACAGAGCGCAGTCCTCATCACACAGTGTGTACTCCGCGACTTCTCTCAGCTTGGCACTGAAGGTGTTATGGTATAGTGTGGCATAAAACTGGCACACGTTCTCGTGTTCTGGGTAGCAGCTGCGCACCCACGTCACAACTTTCAGCAAGTCTTTTTTCAGTCGTTTTGCTTTTCTAGTGATCGATTGCTGCATGGAGGAATGCATCTCAACACTGGAGTCAAACTCTGCTTCTTCCATCCGCCTGTGAACAAGTCGCTCAAGCAGAGCCTCGTGGTTCTGTTTACACCGCATCGGCCTCCATGATGGGCGTCCCTTTTCTTGAAACGCTTCCCAGCGTGCGTCTTGCTCCTCCTCCTGCAGAACAGCGTGGACTGCATCTCTCAGTACCTCCTGCTCCTCATCACTCTGGAGGTCGAGGGAGTTTTCCAGTGTCCGCATCACCAACTCAACCAGGTCCTCGTAGTCTTTTGCTAGTCTAGACTCTGAATCTTCCTCTTCCTCCACCAGCTTCATCTTGGATCCGATCCCTTCCTGCTTCAACGCAAACAGACGGTCTTCTCGGATGATCAGTTGCTTCCCTGCGTCCACAAAGCGACATGCTTGTAGATTCTGCTTAAAAGTGGGGACATCTGTAGAGCACAGAAAAAGGATGCTTAAAAAGGACTGTTCTTTCAAGCAAGAATGCGTTTTATCCTTTTAAAAAGCATTCAAATGCATGATGTATAGAAAAAAAAGTAAGATTTCTGTAAATATCTAAGCAGAACACCAGCCTAGTTTTGAGATATGATCTTATTTGTCATGCACTTTAATAGCCTACTATAAGAAAAATGAATTGCTAAATTTAATATTTGTTTCCATCTGTTGAACTTCACACAATAAGTTAATCACAATAATTTATATCACAAGTGTGATTTTCTTAATTAGTAATTTAAGTAAGACTTTATTTTACAGTGTCCTTGTTACACGATACGCTACTAAATTGTGCTTTTCATGCAACTAGCCTAATATACCGTAAATATATTATTATTAGCTACTCATTATTACTCATTATCCTTAAATGTATAATTATAGCTACTATAACATGGGCACCTTAAAATAAAGTGTAACCGTAATTGAATAAAACTATATTACAACAGCACAATAATTTTACTTAAATAATAATACTTAAGTTTGTCCTTTTAGTGGTTTTAAATGATGTTCTACAGCTAAATCCATAATAAAATATCGGACAAAAATTCATGACAAAATCTTTAATGTTATTTTTTTTCCCTGTAAAATGTAGAATGTCAATGCAGATCTTTATAAACAAGATGACTGCGAATAACTCTACGAAATAAGATGGAATTTTGTAGGCTACATCCCATTACAACATGCTAAAATATGATTGTTTACTGAGCATCTGAGTATGAGCATCTAACTCTTCCTACCTGGAGTATCGTTCTTTTTGTAATTCCGTTTAAAAGGGTTTAGCTTTCCGAGCTTTTTTGCCATCTCTTCTGATGAAGAAAAAACAAATATCGTGATATCAGGTGCGCAAGAAAAAAACCCCCTGAATTTCAATTCTATCTTTTTTCATTCATCTAGAACTGTTTGTGGATATCGCCTAACGGACCCAGTTTTATAGTCAAGGCGCCGGTTGGGCGGAGCATCACAGTTTATCCGAAATGGGGAGCGCTTAAAGGGTAACTTGACTTCTGTATCAAGACAAGTTTGTTTATAGTAGGCTACAGTAAGAAAAATAAACAGATACAATAAGCAAGATAGAAATAAACAAAGACATCAGGGAGCTCGGTAAAAAAAATCTCAATAGGCTATTTGTTGCCTATAGTCTACCTTAATTCCTGAGATGTCCATTTTTCTTCTTGATTTTCTAGACTTTAAATCGTGATTTCAAATAGTTTATAATTATTTATAACAATAAAGTAACATGGACAGTATGCTACATTATAGGACTAGCCTATACATGATATCATGCTGTAAAAATATCCTGTTTCTAAAATCCAGCAGTTTTTTTTTTTTTTTTTTGCCAGATAGTCACCATAAAAATATTGTGACATTGTTTCAAGTTGTCAACGGCAATGTTATATTGGTACCTGATTATTATACAACTTATAACTGTATATTTAACTTAAATTAAGTTATATCCCAGGCTACTGGAACTAAAATGTAGCCTATGATAATCACCATAATAATATATGATAAATCAGAGTTCACCTAATAACAGCACACGTGCATCAACAGGGACAAAACATCATCTTGTGAGATTTTAATCAATGTTTCATATTTCACCAATTAGACTGTGTCAAAGTTTAAGTATATGGAATGTTTCTTTGCTGATATTATGGTTACCTGAGATGAATGAATGAAAATAAAAAGTCTATAGTCTTGACACCCTTAATTAAATTAAATAATTAAAATACTGGCACCTACAACCAATTTTTTTTTACAAATACAAATACCTTTCTCTTCTAATTTTAGTTTATCACATTGCAGTACTGAAAGTATTCTTGCTTCATTTGTAAGGATAAAAGTGCCTGCTATGT
Organism: Phoxinus phoxinus; assembly: GCF_949152265.1. Taxonomy (NCBI): domain Eukaryota; kingdom Metazoa; phylum Chordata; class Actinopteri; order Cypriniformes; family Leuciscidae; genus Phoxinus; species Phoxinus phoxinus. The sequence continues at coordinate 6,825,418 of NC_136889.1, read as the reverse complement.
AAATGTGAAAAACTTCTTCTTTTATACATTTAACAGTGTTTTGATGGTGGGCAGGTTTCCTGTCATCTGTGTTCTCTTATAGCCCAAAACATTATCATATGATATTAGTATATTCTTGCAAGACCTTTTAGGATCAGCGAGCCTCATTACTGAACACATACACACATTTCCCTTTCTATCTTTATCCATGAAATCCACCAGATTTCATGATCCCCTTTCCTTCTGGTAATATCTGGAAGTCTGGAGCACTACTTTATAGGAAAATCCCAATGAAGGGAAAGCACACTCCACTTCTGACACTGTTCGCTTGCCTAAGCCAAAACAATGAGTAATTATGGACCGGAAAAAGTATTAATTAAATTCTTGACCTAGTATAATCTCTTCTGGCATGACTTTGACCTGGCTCGGACAGCTAAAAAACCCCAGTAACAATCTATCAACCAGAATTGTGACACGGTGTTAGGAAGGACGTATAGTGGGCTGATCTTGAGAAAAGAGATTTGCCATTATATTTCAAAAGTCCAAATAATGTTCATTATTGATGTTTTGTGCTGTAGGCTACTAGAGATGAGTGTTTCGAAACACCAACATTTTCATTCTCACATGCATCAGACAATATATGTGTGTTGCAAAACCTTTTAGTATGGTTTAGGAATGACTTTTATGTATTGCATGAAAATATCTTTTCTGTAACTATTAGTGAAAGCTACGGTGGCCAAGAGAGCTCAATGCGCTGCAACTGAAGAAAACACCCGCAAATTAAGAAAACAGCTTCATCAGTTTTACAACACACGTGCGCTCCAAATACTCACAACAGAACCAAAGACACATTTAAGTAAATTTCTCATGTTCATTTTTCATCTCTATTTTTGGTGTTTATTTTAAATGAGACAAATTCAGTGACACGTTCAGTATTGCACACTAGAAAAAAGGGAAGTAAAATAAGGAACTCAAGATATCTCAAAATTTAGTAAAGCCACAACATTTTTATATGGACATGTGAAACATATCTTGTGAAATGCAATTGGACATTAGTGTTACTTTAGCTGTATACTACACAGACCTGACCAAAAACAATTACTAGAATTCACTTTAAAAGTTAACATTTGGCCATTAAATAATTGACCATTTAAACGCCCTTGTGTTGTTCCAATCCCATGACATCCTTTCTTCTGTGGAGACATTTGAGGATTTTCCGCACAATAAAAGTGGATGGGGATCAGGTACAGATCTGGTCTTCATTCAAATTCACTGTAAAAAACAATCTTGGATATTCCTCTGTATGATTTATGGCAGCTTGTAGAATATTTCAAAACACCCTTTCTCTTTTTCCATGGGGGTGGAAAAAATAATATATCATGGTCTATTAAAACCGGATGGTTATGCAACTGCCTGGAAAAATATAAATATACACGTTTGACATGACTAGTCAAGCATAAGCATTCAACGTCTGTGTCTGTCTTTATGTGTCATGCTTCAATATAATATTCAAATGTTTATTGGCTACAAAATAAAGTAGTTGTCATGGTTTCAGCGTGGTCTTCTTCACCATCTTCTTTCTCGCTCTCCCTGGATTCAAATCACCAGCACCTGCTCCCAATTACACACCGATCAGGACTGTAAAAAAAAAAAAAAAAAAAAAAATCACCCTAGTTTAGACTCACTGTTTTCTGCAGAGCTGTTTTATAGCTTCATTCAACAATGTTATTGAACTGAATAGAATCAACATTGAATTGACTTATTTGAAAACTACAGGTATGTGTGTTGGAGCAGGGTTGAAACGAAACTCTACAGGGTTGTGGCCCTACAGGAACTGAGTTTTGCACCCCTGCCATCAGGTGACCCAGAGTAGACACATGCTTAAAACATGTTTTTTGGGAAGAAGTGGATGATTCTCTGACCTTTTCCTAGCTCAGAGAAGGAACTGCACCACATTCGCCCAATACATCAGCAATATTCTCTGACTGGGTGGTTCCTTTCTTTCTGGAGATGGAAGGGAACCACTCCACGATTGGCTCCACCGTGGTTTGTCATCCCTCTGGCTACACCAGGGGACCTCATCCCTTTTGGGCTCCACTTTGGTCTGTCGTCATCTTGGCTCCACCACAGACTTCCAGGCCTTTGGTAGCGCCTGGTCTCTCCATCCCATCAGCTCTCTATATTACACATCCCTCAGGCTCCACCGCTGTCCTCACTCCTACTGGCTCCGATTCAGTCTTCTGAGTCCCCAGCTCCACCTCGGATCGTTCGGATCAACCTTGGTCCTTTGCCAAGTTAAGCACTTTTTTTCAGACTACACCACTGGGTGAAACGGTGTAATGTGGATGTTTTTTCATTCAGGTGGGGTGAAATATTACGTGGATCCCTCCTCTTATGAAGACCCCAGTGAGGCAGTCAAAGAATTTGCACGAGAAATCGACCCTGCTCACCTTAAGATCGAAGAGGTCATTGGTGCTGGTTAGTACATGTGTGAAAGTTACTTTTTCAAAGTCAAAATAGCATTAACTTGACATACAGCATATAAATCAGATAAAACTAGCATTATGGATTCTATGGCTTTTATTAGTTTGGGTGATATGTTTAAATGTCAGTTTGAAATGGAACAATCTAAGTTGCACTGTTTCTTCATCCCTCCTGCATTGTCTTGGTCTCCACCTTAGTCCACCATCTGGGACTGTATAAAAACCCATCATGCTCACTCACTCAAGATCTGATATCGTCTATGTGGCCTTGTTGTTGTTTTCCTCCGTGTTCTCCTCATGGCTCTCCTTAATCTCATCGTTATGCTCCTTGTTCCTGGTTACTTCCACTGTACTTATGAAAGAACAAAGAACTTTCAAGTCTCTTCAATTATCATCTGTATATCTCACATTATTGTTCACTTACCTGCATTATCTGTGATTCACCATTCCCCCAACCCTGGTGATAAGTTCATCCCCATCTGCTTTCTCCATGACAGTAGTTCAATTAAAGTAGAAATCTACAACTTATCTCTAAACTGTAAATGAATGGAAAGTACACAGAATGAACATTTGATGCTAATATGGAAGTAAATAAAATAATGTATGTGAATTTTGCATATGAAATTAAACTAAAATATGTTAAATGAAACCAACTTTGTTTAGTTACACTGGTGCCATAGAAATATGCTTCTTGTCATGCTGATTAGGGTAGACGTAATTGTTTGATGACAAGTTGGATTGGTTATCTGATCGTGCTCCTCCCGAACTTTGTTCATAAAACATAATTTGTTGGTATACCCCCACAAGAAGAGCATGCCAAGCTCTCTGGATCTGTATTGTTCAAGAGAGGCCTGAACTACATCAAATCACAGTTCCAATTTTACTGAACGAAAAACAGACAGTGAATAGTTTCTAATCTGTTTGCATGATTCCTTAAACTTTTAAACACTGTAGAACGAAAATGTGCATTTTTGGTAATGTTATGTTCGTGTTTGTTAGTGTTAATGTACTAGCTTAACTTAGATAATAGGATTTCCGTATATGCTATAATATTTAATCTTAGTAGTTTTTCTTGAGGACAAACACCTATAAATCATACAAACATCTGTGGTGCTGCACTATGTTTAGTTTTCATTGACATTTAGATTCCACTCATGTGACCTAGATTCAGGGGATTTCCCTGTCCCTGCATGGTAGTCCTTATGGTATTCCTTTAAATCACATGATTTTTCTGTTGTAGTGTCCTGTCCATATAGAGAATTATACGGTGGCCGAGAGAGCTCAACACGCTGCAACTGAAGAAATCACATGCAAATAGAAAAACCGTCTGCAAATTAAGAAAATAGCTTCATCAGTTTTACAACACACGTGTGCTCCAAATACTCACAACACAACCAAATACAGAAAATCGAGGGAACGAGGGTCTGTTCATATAAACTTCCCACGTCCACTTCGCGAAGTGGAACGCACTTCAAAATGGCGGCAGGGATTCCTCTGAGGGGAAGTGCTTAGGGAAGTTCGCAAGTGATTGTCTAAAAGTGGACTGGAATGCAGCCATGGCACACAAGAGCCCCTGCTCACTGCAAAATCCCCACCTCAAGGGCTCTGTTTGGAATTTGCCCATAAGCATGTCCCAGCCGGGTTCGTCACTTGGGGTCCTCTGGAGACATTTCCGTTGTGGTCTGTACTATTTGCAGCGCGTTTCTGTATTTGGTTGTGTTGTGAACTTTTGCAGGACGTTTCTGTATTTGGCTGTGTTGTGAGTATTTGGAGCGCACGTGTGTTGTAAAACTGATTAAGATGTTTTCTTATTTTGCCGTTTTTTTTTGTATTTGCAGGTGTTTTTTTATCAGTTGCAGCGCGCTAAGCTCTCTCGGCCACCGTAGAATAATTATACGAAGTTAAATAACCTTAAAATCCATCATTTAGTCCATGTTACCATCATGCATCTGTTAGCTGCTGGGTTTATTTCGCACATCAATGGGCACATGAGTGCACTGTAAATTATTTTATTCACTCCAAACTCATATAAAACAGCACTAAGGACAGCATGGTGTGACACAATGGCTGGTGTTTTATGTTAATGGTCATGGTAAATGGAAGAGCATTCTCTAATGGAAAAAAATGAGGAAGAGAAAGTTAAAAATGAATAATTCCTCAAACATTGAGGAGACTTTCAAACAGTGGTTCTGTTGGTTAAGTTTTGGTTTAAAAAACAAAAACAAAAGCGTTGATGCATCAACATTTCGAATGAATGAAATTAAAGTAAAGCTCGGTCATTGAATCGAAAGGCCTCTTGATTCATCAATGCTGCAAGACTTTGCCGAGGTCAATTGAAGTTTCAAGTTTTGTTTTTAAATGTTTGTGAAACTTATCAACAGATTAGACAAGAAACAGAAAGATAAATAGAAACTAATTGAAGTATTTGTTGAAACTACTCTGATCTGAACTGCCTCATTTTCTGTCCATTATATTTATGGACTCAGTTGGAGTACAGAAGCCTTTAGCAGGCCAAAGCCACAAGAAAAAGGAATAGAAGAGACTTCCCTTTTCAAATAAAAAGTGTTTACCATATTACTGACTGGAGAAACTCTCCGTCCAGTGGTCCATGTCAATATGTGAGCTGTAGAGTCCCTGACGTCTGGTTATCTTCCTTTCTATTAACATATCCTCTTTTGTCAAAACAGTGTTTTTCAAAATATATATATTTTTTTAAATATTTAAAAAGCATGTCAGGGCCTTTTATCATTTAGCACTACCCACCAGACATTTCATTTTCGAACTGTCATGATTCAACCAACGTTTTAAGATTACTAGCCTACTTGTTTAAAGCCACAGTCCCGATTTACAAAGTGATATCTCATCTTGATAGCTGACACTCTAAGGTTGTCTTTTTGCAGGAGACACATCTATCACATTAAGTTGAGGATAAAAAGAGTCTGGCAAACTTTTCAGACCGTGCCAGAGAATGTCTAATAGAGAGCCTAAGTCCCTACCCTTCCGGTTGACCACCATGGGACCTTATTTCGGAAAAATATTGTATGGTAGTCAATGGCAAGAGACAACAAATATTTTGATCTCGTTTGAATTGTGCCCTGAATTACACATATGATGTTTGTCAATTTAAAAGATACATTTTAAAGTCAAGAAGGTCGAAGTTTGATGTAAAACTGATGAGGTATAAGACTGTGAAAATACGTAATTAAAAAGACTACAAACCGAAAAGGCACACATGTGATGTCATACCTTTTCACCCAATGAATGAAGCTAACTTTACTGAAGCTAACGTCTGTCATTTGTTCTATAGTCTTACGTTATAATCGTAACGTTACGCCGTGATGCTTGAGTGTTTTGTACCAGTTCTTCCTCATGGGGGGCTTACCCACCCCTGGCGCCGGCCTCTGTTGGTATACTGAGGGGATATGGGCCTGTGGCCATCCTTACTAGCCTTTCCACCCATACTACCCCATGGCTGGCCCTTTTTCCGGGCAGAAACAAACACATCAGCCAGTGTGGCAGCTTCAGCAGCAGATTTCGGCTGTTTTACCTTGCGGTTGAATCCATTTTACATACAGCTCTTTAAGCCTCACATACAGCTCCTTGGGGCTTTCCTCAGGTTGCACATAGAGATATCTGAACCTCTGCCTGTAGGTCTCAGGGTTAATATCATATTTTTTCAGGATTGCTGTTTTCACTATATCATATTCGTGAGCATCATCTACATCCATATGCACATAGGCTCCTCTGGCCTTACCCGTCAGCAATGGGAGGAGACGAAAAACCCAGTCCACTTTTGGCCACCGACATGCCACTGCAATTCTCTCAAAGGTAATTCAAGAAAAATTTTCAACATCATAATTTTCTGTAAATTTTTCCAGTCTAGACTCATGAAAAGATCGAGACTGACCTGCTGCAGACATAGTGGGATGGATCGACTCTATAGAGGGTGAGGCTTGGGCCTTTGGATGAACCACATTCAAATCATAGTCCTCAGAAGGATCTGGTACTGTGGAAGCAGGCCCTCGTACTGGGGATGTGCGAACCTCTACCTCCTGCTGCAGAAGGCGAAACTGATGCTGTAGTGCTTTGAACTGGTACTCCTGGTGGTTAGCTTCCTCTCTCAATTTTGCTTCCCTGGTCTCCTGTTGACCCATAAATGACCGCATGATCCCAGCCAGATCACTCAGCATTGGCTCTCTGCCATCTTAATCCTCACCTCCTGTTGCTCCCTTTAGTGCTTCACCTTCCATTGCGTCCTCACCTACCACCCGGTGTTCTTTCTCTATATTGGTTGACTCGGTCTTCTTATCCCCTGTCTGGCCGCCTCTTGTCACTCTCCCTCCTCGCATGCTTCAACAAAAAAAAGAAAGAAAAAAGAAAAAAACAACAACCTTGCACTCCTCAACTGAATAGTCCCACCGCTGCCACCATATGTCAGGGACCAAGCAGTTAAGCAAGAGGAGTCACAAGGGAAGTTCAAAAAGTACGGATTTTTATTTCCCAACAATCATGATAACAAAAATAAAGATAAAGTTTTGGGCCCAAAAAAAAGGGTCAAATACACAGACGATAACCGAAGCTCTGAACATAAAAGACTCAAAACAAAAAATACAACTGTCCTCCTACAAAAGAAACAACAAGGACTTATACATTGGCTGATCAGACCAATTTTGACCCACAGGGAAAGACTAACAACAACACTACTACATAAGCTACAAATAACAGCTAAATCTACCTAAAATTTATTCCAAAAAGAATGTACTTTTACTTAACCTTAACTCAACAAAAGTCCTTAGATACTTTGGGGTTTAGATTTATACCATATTAAGTAGAGAATTAACTTTACATTCATAAAGAATGAAACTTTATTGGTGGGGATTTCAACCCCTGCCTAAAAGGGCCTTGCACTACACTCGTTCCGTTGACTTCCATTCATATGCATGCAAAAACGTGAGACTGAAAACGCAAGCTAATGCAAAGAGTTTTGTATTTTGCTGCATTCCAAGTTGCGTGAACTCTGACCTGCGAATTTGCATCACGTGAAGACGTGTGACCTGTAGAAGATCGATACGTGCACGGCATGACCTCTTGATTGAATTAACATTTACATTTTCAATGTATAACTATTTGTTATGTTGAATGCATATTCATAAAATAGACGCTGTAGAGTGTGACGTCATATCATTGCAGTGTCAGAAGAAATTTTGTGTGCTCAAAGTGTAGTGTGACCATGGCATGTTTACCATCTTCTGGTAAATGGCATGTCCAAAATAACTTCCCCTCCCTCTTACAGCGACATCTCTTCTCTTCTCTGATGATGTGTACTGGCAAGAGGGTGGGGCAACCTGTCACTCACATGACATCACAGCAATAGCAAACCACAACCATCCAATCAATTCCGATGGACAAAATCAAGTCCCGCCCTACATTTTTTCTTGTTTGAGAAGCTGTTTCACTCAGATATATAAATAATAATAATAATAATTCATTACATTTACATAGCGCTTTTCTGGACACTCAAAGCGCTTTACATAGAAGGGGGGAATCTCCTCAACCACCACCAATGTGCAGCATCCACCTGGATGATGCGACGGCAGCCATATTGCGCCAGAACGCCCACCACACACCAGCTTACTGGTGGAGAGGAGACAGTGATGAAGCCAATTAGTATATATAGGAGGATGATTAGGAGGCCATGATGGACAGAGGCCACTGGGCAAATTTGGCCAGGATGCCGGGGTTACACCCCTACTCTTTCGAAAGACATCCTGGGATTTTCCAGAGAGTCAGGACCTCGGTTTAACGTCTCATCCGAAGGACGGCATGTCACAACATATGCCATATTCCATATGTCACAACAGGAAGACTATCCCAACTTCTGTTTCATGCTGACTTTAACCCGCATCTGCAATGGAGAGAGAAGAAATTAAATCGCTTGTAGCTCTTTGTGTCACTCACAATCTCAGTCACCTCAGCACACTACACTTCCCATAATCCTCTCTGACCATCACCTGCACTCTATCCTCTATCATCCACACCTGCTATCATTCACCTTCATCAACTCCACTCCGTATAATCCTGCTTCACACATTGGTCTTGGTATTCTACACTGAACACGTACCTGACTATTACCTATGGATTGAACTATCCAGTCCTTTGTCTTCTGTGTATCATCATTGTCTACTAGTCTTCAGTCCACCGGCCACTTCTCATATCTACCTGCTACAGGTAAGACTTATCATTCACATGCCAGTATCACCTGTGTTATTTAATAAACTCTATTCAAATTTGACCTTTGTAGCCATTCTTCTGTTCCATGGCAGTGTGGATGTGTCAGCTGAACAGTGCAGTGAAATATAGCAGGAGCATCATATTTCAGGTTTTGCAGAAATGTAAGCAGGGTATTTCCATTGAGCCCCGATGCAACTTGCATCGCATGAAAGTGTTTGTTTTTGGGTAAAAGGAGAATGGGCCTGTTTGGTCATTGATTCAATGCTGATAAATTAAAGTGGTGCAATTAAAAATACTACTGTAAAAATCAAGGCTTATCTTTTTAGTCCTTAAGAAGAACAATTAGGTCCAAGCAATTTACAAATAATCTCTTCAAATATTAGATGCAATCAATTTCAAAACACTTGAAATCTATACAGGCCAGATCCTCTGCATAGATCCAGCCAGAGTATCAGGAACATTCCAGGAAAACATCTGTGGATTACAGGAAAACCCTGCCCCAGTCACTAAAACTCATGAGTCACCGATTCAGGAAAATAGGCAGTAGGTGCCAAAGACCGGAAGGAAGATCAAGCCCATTTGAGTGAATGTGTTTAGACTTCCTCTGCCAGTAAGTGACTCCAGGATCTGCTCTGATTGTAATATATAATAGAAAATCCCCCTCAAGAGGGAGAGAGAGGTGCATCTTCCTAAAAAATGCGATAATTTTTCTCAGAGTAATCATAACCCTAATTTCAACTAGTCATACAAAGCGTTTCAACAATATATATTACAACAATCTTAAAAAAAAAGATGCTTTCATTTGTTACATTTTCTCAGTAACTGAAATTAACTCCAGAGAGACACAATGAAACAGTATTTCTAATGTACATTCTAATGCATGTACAATGTTCTAATACATCAGGCTCTTGATTAAAGTGAAATTTTGAAACCACAAACGGTAAAAAACAACAACCTGTGAAATGAATAACTCCACAAGAAAGAATGGAAGAGCTGTGTATGTTGCGTGAAGTTTTTGGAAAATGCAACCAGAATCTTTCTGACATGTAGTTTTGAGAGCAGAAACACACACGCACACAGACACACAGACACACAGACACACACACTTACTTTAATCTGGTTTTTAAGTCATTCCATTATACTTTATTCTGGATTTCCCCCCAAAAAAACTGATTTAAAAAAAATACTGTACACACTATTAAAATCAAGGGTTTGGAAAAAGTTCTCAAGAGTATCACAAACATATAACAAATGAATGTCATTATCCATTAATGACCTAATTTAATATTTACTAAGCAAAGCTCTCCAAAATGATTTAATTTTAAAAAAGTTTTTTTAAAAAGTAATGAAGGTATAGTGAAGCTCTTACCTGAAATATATTCTGAGTGTCTTCAAAGACTGTGAAGCCATGATCAATCATCCTGCTTCTTTAACCTGAGCCAGGTAAAATACTTTCACTTTTATTTGCTTTGTTGTGTAGGCTATTTCTATTTTCTTTAGGCAGTGGGCAGACTGGGGCATGTTGACACAATGGAAACCTGCCATAAACCGCCTATACTTTCAGCAAAAAGTAAATATTAAGAAACACAAAACCCTTCAATAAAAAGCTAAAATATAAAATTACTGTTTAGGCCAACAGAAATAGTAATTAATAAACTGTATAAATTTACATATTAAATGGAAGTGATAACTTTGCCCCAGTATCCAGTAAATTGGATACGCAATACATTGTACCCAAAATATGAACTTTTTGAAGCATCAAAGTGGTAGTTGCGTAGCTGTCAATAGAGGGACAGAAATCTCTCAGATTTTATCAAAAGATCTTTATGTTCTGAAGATGAACAAAAGTCATATGGGTTTGGTATGACATCAGGGTGAGTAGTAATTAATGACAGAATTGTATTTTTTTGGGTGAACTATCCCTTTAAAGGATAATTCCGGTATTTAACACCTTGAGTCTATATTGTAGTTTGTTTTGGATGAACAAGAGTGGTGGACAACATTTTTTTGACAATGGTTCCTCTCTCGAGTTTTTGATTATAAAAGAATTGGCCATGGACCCATTTAACATTGGAGTCAATGGGCATGTCCGAAAATGTCTTTAAAACAACCTTTAACATTAGTTTTCAAAACTGTGCAACTCACCGAGTGATTAGTGATGTTAGTTGATGTTCCAGAAACAAAAAGTGTTGCGAAATACAGTTTCTGTCGTGTTTTATTCGTCATTTTGTAAAATCCCATTGAATTCTGTTGAAGGACTGAGTGCTCGTTAATATAAATGCGCTACCGGAAACGGAAAGGGGGCTGTTTACATTTGGTAGATGTAGTCTTTTTGCTCGCTTCCGTTTCTCATAAGGCTAGCGAGCAGAGCAACTGTGCTCCGGGAGAGTAAGCGAATTAAACAAACAAAACCTTGAAAATATTGAAAGACGTGACCACTGACCAGTGCAATATGAAGTTGAACTCGACTGTGACCGTGAGTGTCCCGCGAGACATAAACATCGGTTATCGCCATCAAGTGGTCGGGAGTGTGCTAACGCTTCAGATTCAAATATTGAGCGGAAGTTACACAGTTGTGAAGTGTCTGAAAAAATAGTTCCACTATAGCAAAATAAACGGATTGGAATCATATATTGCGACGATATATTGTTTATAATCATCAACGAACACCACTAACCACTCGGTGAGTTTAACAGTTTTGTAAACGAACATTATTGGCTGTTTTAATGACATTTTCGGACATGCACATTGACTCCAATGTTAAATGGGTCCATGGCCAATTCTATCATAGTCAAAAACTCGAGAGAGGAACCATTGTCAAAAAAATGTTGTCCACCACTCTTGTTCATCCAAAACAAACTCCAATATAGACTCAAGGTGTTAAATACCGGAATTATCCTTTAAGGAAGAACTGTGTAATATAAGGTAACTACATTTAGGTTTAGGGGTAGGTTCAGGATTAGTTCCGAATTGGGCTAGTTTTGATTGGCCACTGGGCTAGTATTGCTGCACAGACCTGGCAAGTGACAGTCAAACTGGCATAGACTGTTGCTGGATAAAGGCAACAGCCCTGCTGCAGCACATTAAAAAGGAGAAGCACCTTAACCAGACACCATTTGAACCACTAGAGGTTATGGCTTATCCAGCAAAGAAGATACAGTATTAGATTGCAGTCAGGGTGTCGAATGTCAAGTACCCTGCCAGAGATTCCTTCAGTGCTTGTGTTGGGTTAGAGAGGATGAACCTAAATGCCATGTGGAAAATCCCTTCATTCAAGATGACAGAGGGGGAACAACATTTCTTTTCATTGTGAGCCTTCAAAAACAATTAGGCATAAGTAAAAAAGTTAACTATAATATAATGCAATATTACGAATAGATATATGTACATATAACAATACATACATATAACGTGTACAATACATACGTTACAGAACCTTAGTTTTGTTTTAGAGTTTTCTACAATACCTTTACATGCATCTCCAGGCTGCACTCGACTAAATATTCTTCTAGTCGAGTCGACTAGTAGACATTCATTTAGGACAATACAACAACAATATTTGTTAAATATTGTTCATTTAACAACAATACATATGTACAATAGGGCCTACATATAACTTTTCTTTTGATAGGCTGTCAATGGAGAAAGATCCAAAATGTGTAGATACCAGCAGGGGAAACCATGTTAACCAGCCACAACCCGACCTCATGGTATTTTTGTGTTTCATCATTTCAGAATATTTTTTGCATGTTTCATCATTTGGTTATTTCTGTTGTTTCAGCATAGCAGAATAGTTTCACATATCATTTTATGCTGTGTACTGTTCTTGGGGTCATGTCTCTCTGGAGTTTAAAAAAGTTGCTGATGTTATTTTTGTTCGTATAGATCAGCATAATAGCATGTGGGTTATTTTCTTTAGGTTGACATGGTATCCGACTTCGGTCTGTTTATAAGAGAGCAGAGAGACTGTGGCCGAGCAGTTAAAGAAACTCCTGGAACAGATGATATAAAACGTACTCGGTTACTAACGTAACCTCGGTTCTCTCTAGGAGAGGGAACGAGTACTGCGTCGAAGAACGCTACGGGAAAGATATTTCTTTGTCGAGATTGAAGCCAAAAATTAATCCTTAATTTTGTAATATTGTAAAACGCTTTTCTGAAGCATACAACCTAGGCGGAGCAATACAGCTCACCCATTGGCTGCTCTGCCAGAAAAGCACAGCCTATGCGAGGCCAGGACGCTGACCAATGAGGACGCTTCGCGCCCTTCTGCGTCACCTCCCGCCCAAACAGGCGTGGCCTAGGCCTATAAATACGAGCATAGCTGTCTAACACGCCGATTTTCGTCAATGAAGCGACGCAGCGTGGACACGCACGGCATGAGACGCAGTACTCGTTCCCTCTCCTAGAGAGAACCGAGGTTACGTTAGTAACCGAGTACGTTCTCTTACGTAGAGTTCTCTCGTACTGCGTCGAAGAACGCTACGGGAACCCTATGCAAACCGCCGTGCGTGTTCTTGGATCGACACAGACACCTAAGGGCGCGCGCGCCCTGGTATACAAGCGCCTACCCCAAGAAGTATAGGGAGAGCGGCTAAATAGCATCATCCCTTATAGTAGTGCCTCTTAAGGCATAATAGCATATATATGTAAATATAGATATATATGAAGGGTAATAGCATGCTCATGGGACACATTGACAGTGAGTGATGCTTAAACATTGAAGTGACCTGGGCCGCAGCGCGGGGCAGGAACACTTATACATATTAGGCATTGAAGTGACCTGGGCCGCAGCGCGGGGCAGGAGCACTTGTACATATTACCATTGAAGTGACCTGGGCCGCAGCGCGGGGCAGGAACACTTATACATAGTCTTCTAGACCGAGAGCAGTTTAGCCTGCAACGCAGGAACCTCTAGGTTACAGAACCTAATAAATGTAGACGGGGAGGCCCAGCCTGCCGCCATACAGATATCATGTAACGAGATTCCGCTATACCAAGCCCATGAAGAGGCCATGCCTCTCGTGGAATGTGCTCTGATGCCCAAAGGGCATTACAAGCCTCTAGATGCGTAGGCTAGCGCAATGGCGTCCACTACCCATCGAGATAGACTCTGTTTCGTTGCGGCTCGTCCCTTGGAGCGCCCGCTGAACGAAACGAAGAGCTGCTCCGTCTGTCGAAAAACAGCGGAGCGGGACACGTAAGCTCTTAATGCCCTGACCGGGCAAAGGGAGCTATTTCCGTCCTCTGAGGCCGGCATGGCCGACAGGGAGATGACCTGAGCCCTGAACGGTGTGTTGAGGGACTTAGGCACGTACCCATGCTTCGGTTTCAATACGACTATAGAGTCGTTTGGCCCGAACTCCATACAAGAAGCTCTCACTGAGAGCGCTTGCAAGTCTCCCACACGCTTCACTGAAGCGAGAGCCAAAAGAAACACGGTCTTGAGAGACAGGTGTTTCATGTCAACTGAGTGAATAGGCTCGAAAGGGGCCCCTTTCAAAGCGTTCAACACTGTAGAAAGGTCCCAAACGGGGACTGAAGGAGGCCTTGGAGGGTTTAACCTCCTGGCGCCTCTCAGGAAGCGGACCACCAGGTCGTTCCTGCCTAGTGAACGGCCAAGCGTTGGATTAACGAACGCTGATATGGCAGCCACATAGACTTTGAGCGTGGATGGGGTTCTTCCCTTATCCAATAGCTCTTGCAAGAAGGAGAGAATCTCCGGTTCTCCACACTGAAGTGGTGACAGACCTTGATCTGAACACCATCCAGAGAACACCGACCATTTGGAAGCGTAGAGCCGTCTAGTAGACGGAGCCCTAGCTTGTTCGATCGTGTCTAACACTCCTCTTGGGAGGTTAGCGGGTACCCGTTTATGGCCCATACGTGTAGGGACCAAAGCTCGGGGTGAGGATGCAGAATCGAGCCCTTGGCCTGTGAGAGGAGGTCTCTCCTCACTGGAATCGGCCACGGGGCAGTACTTTTCAGTCGCATCAAAGCTGGGAACCAGGTCTGATTCGTCCAGAATGGAGCAACTAGCAGTACTGAGCATCCGCTCTCCTTGATACGCTCCAGCACTTGAGGCAGGAGTGAGACAGGAGGAAAAGCATAGAGCGGGCGGCGGGGCCAGACTCTGGCCAGCGCGTTCGCGCTCTTCGAAAAGAATTCTGGGCAATGAGCGTTTTCCTGGTTTGCAAACAGGTCTATTTCCGCTCTGCCGAACGTTTTCCACAGCAGACGCACTGTCTGTGTGTGTAGGGACCACTCTCCCGTAGGAACGTTGTTCCGTGAGAGTCTGTCCGGGCCTACGTTCAAGTGACCTGGCACGTGCATTGCTCTTAACGAGCGCAGGTTGTGCTGGGCCCACACCAGTATGCGTTCCGCTAACCTGAATAGGTTCCGGGATCTCACGCCACCCTGGCGGTTTATGTAGGCTACTACCGACATGTTGTCCGAGCGGACCAGGACGTGGTGTCCTTTTATCCGGGGACAGAAGCGCCTCAGCGCAAAGTCCACTGCCATCATTTCCAGGCAGTTTATGTGCGGTAGTTCGGCTCGCTCTGACCACTGGCCAAAGAGCGGACTGCCGTCGAGCAGTGCTCCCCAGCCTGAGGTGGACGCGTCCGTGGACACCACCTTCAGGCTCGAGGAAGTCCCCAGGCTTACACCTGACCGGTACCAGTCTGACGCTCTCCATGGTGTCAGGGCTGAAATGCATTCCTGAGTGACCTTGAGGCGATAACGACCGTGTAACCATGCTCGGCGCGGTACGCGCGCTCTCAACCAGAACTGTAGTGGGCGCATGCGCAGCAGGCCCAACTGCAGCACTGTTGAGGCTGAGGCCATGAGGCCCAGCATTTTCTGAAATCTCCTGAGTGGCACTATGTGGCCGCTGAGGAAGGATTTCGCCATTGCAGGGTATTTTGCCTGCGCTGTGATGACAGCTGTGCTGTCATAGACAGTGAGTTCAGATCCAGTCCTAAAAAGGAGATCCTTTGACTGGGAAACAGTGAACTTTTCTCCCAATTGACTCTCAGACCTAAGCACTCGAGGTGATCGAGAATTAGGGTCTTGTGGCGGATGCGTTCTGAAGGTGATTGAGCTAGAATCAGCCAATCGTCCAAATAATTCAGAATTCGAATGCCGCGGAGTCTCAGGGGTGCCAGCGCCGCGTCCATGCACACTGTAAATGTACGAGGTGCTAGAGACAGGCCGAATGGCAGGACTGTGTACTGATATGCCTGGCCCCCGAAGGCGAATCTCAAAAATCGCCTGTGACGTGACGCAATTTGTATGAAAATACGCGTCTTTCAGATCTATTGCCATAAACCAGTCTCCTCGGCGAATCTGCGCGAGGATAGCTCTGGTCGTGAGCATTCTGAACTTTCGCTTTGTCAGCGCTTTGTTCAGATGCCTGAGATCTAAAATGGGTCTGAGACCCCCGTCTTTTTTCGGTTCCAGAAAATATCTGCTGTACAGACCCCCTTCGCTCTGAGCTTGAGATAAAGGCTCTATGGCCCCTTTGCTCAATAGCTTCGCTATTTCGGCTCGAAGTAGATGTGCTACTTCTGTTTTCACCGTAGTTTCGACTTTCTCCGTGAAACGGGGAGGGCGTCGATGAAACTGTAGCGAATAGCCTCTTTTTATAGTCTCTAGCACCCATTCTGAGACCCCGGGAAGTCATTCCCATGTATCTGCACGTGTGACTAGGGGTTGAATGTAATCTGGGCCCTGGTCGCGAAATGGCGGCGACACGAGAGCAACCGTGTGCTGTGACATGGACGCCGTGGCGTGTGAGGCGGGGGGCATGTTTAACACAGTATGCATCCCGCGCGCGCGCTCAGCTCTCTGTGTCGAGAGAGAGCGCGCGGGACGAGTCCCGTAGGGCTCGTGATGTTTGTGAATAAACGTGGGCGCTTGGTGGCGGGCACATTTATAACACCGGGAACACTGTTTTTGTGTACTGACTGACCGTTCGTTAGTTTCGTTTTTACAGAAAACCGCGGAACGTGCAGTGTGTAGTGGTTGTGGGCACTTGGCAGTGGGTCACGCTCACTACATGTAAAACACAATCGGCATGAGCCGATTTTATGTGTGCAGACCCTGTGTTGTTCAGGGCTGTGCTTGCACGGGTTGAAAAACCGGGCTCTGGTCGCGAAATGGCGGCGACACGAGAGCAGTCGTGTGCTGTAACATGGGCGCCATTGCAGCGTGATGCGGGGGCGCGCTTAATCGAGCGGGCAGCCCGCGCGCGCTCTCAGCTCTCTCAGCTGAAAGAGGGAGCGCGCGGTGCGAGCCCCGTACGGCTCGGCATGTTTGAGAATAAATGTGGGTGCGTGAACGCGGGTACATTTATAGCACTGGGAAGTACTGTCTATTAGAACTGACTGACCGTGCATAGGTTTCGTTTCATAGAAACCGTGTGACATGTAGCTTGTAGTGATTGTGGGCGCTTGAAAACGGGCACGCTCACTACATATAATGCACAATCGAAATGAGTCGATTTATGTGTGCAAGCCCTGTATTGTGCGGGGCTGTGCTTGTGTGTACAGATGGGCACTGGGTCGTGGGCATACAGTTACACACATTACATCATCGGCCATGGCCGGGACACCGTGTAGCACAGAGAGTACTGTCTATCAGAACCGACTGACCGTACATTCGTTTCGTTTTTACAGAAACCACGGGACATGCAGTGTGTAGTGATTGTGGGCACTGAAAAGCGGGCACGTTCACTAGCTTACATGTGAAGCACAACCGACACGAGTCGATTTCATGTGTGCAAGCCCTGTATTGTGTAGGGCTGTGCTTGTGTGTACGAATGGGCACTAGGTCGTGGGCATTACGGATACACACATTACACCATCGGCCGTGGCCGGGACACCAGTAAATACATTTTCAGATTTACCTGGGGCGTCGTGAAAACGGCGTCTGTGTGCAGGCAAACGGGCATTGATGCCGATTTGGTGACTGCAAAATACACTGGCACGGTCGCGAATGTTGGGACTGTGCGAGCGAGACATTTTAGTGAAATCCGGCCGCGGCGGGATTTTAACACTGTAGCTTTCCTCGAAGCAGAAATGCGCATCCTGGCTGAAAACGGGGCTTTCCGGGACTCCGCGATTTCTTCGTGAATTCAGGAAGAAAAAGGCGCGGGTCGTGAGGACGGTAACGTACGTTCCTCTGCAGAAAAGCAGCCATCCAGCCGGTAAGCGCATCGATGCTGGTCTTTCTCCGTCGACGCTCACGAGCGGCGG
Source organism: Phoxinus phoxinus (assembly GCF_949152265.1). NCBI lineage: Eukaryota > Metazoa > Chordata > Actinopteri > Cypriniformes > Leuciscidae > Phoxinus > Phoxinus phoxinus. Next base: position 6,807,468 of record NC_136889.1, on the reverse strand, counting down.
GGGAGGGGAGATCCTCGGAGCTCGCCCATCCCTCGCTACCCGAAGCGAGGAGAGAACAGCAGTCGTCCTTCACAGACACGGCTTCATCTTCCTCATCCATGACGGACGCGGCGGCACACAGCGGCCCTTGTCCGTCGGTCAGAGAGTCCAGCGAAGCGGGCGGAGGAGCTAGCGGCAGCAGCGGCGAGCACCTCGTGGTGAAGGGAGGTTCCGGGCTCCGCTGAGCACGGCGCTTTTCACGGCGCGGCACTACAGCGGGCGGAAAAGGGTGCAGCTTCAGTAAATGAACGCCAGGCGAGTCCGCAGAGTCACCGTAGGCATCAAATTACAGCGATGGCAGCCGCCATCGACGAGAGCTGAAGCTGCGTGATACTCACAGGCAGGAAACACAGCACGTGGTCCCTGTCGCTGAGCGGGGCTCTACACGAGCCACAGGAGGTGCGAGACATCTTGAAAAAGACGCTCGGCTCTTTTAGTGTGGAAAAACTGTGTGACGCGACGGCGAACACACACACAAAACACACACACATAATGTAAAGGATATTCCACGCCGGAGAAGCGCAGCAGGGAACGGCGGCTGAAGGCGGCGATGACCAGCGGCTTCAGGTAAGAGGCGCGTCCTGCTGAGGTGCTTGTATCCAAACGGCTGTGGTGGCTCGAATCCAATCCAACGATGCGTGCAGCTTCGTGAATTTAAGAAAATCGGCGTGTTAGACAGCTATGCTCGTATTTATAGGCCTAGGCCACGCCTGTTTGGGCGGGAGGTGACGCAGAAGGGCGCGAAGCGTCCTCATTGGTCAGCGTCCTGGCCTCGCATAGGCTGTGCTTTTCTGGCAGAGCAGCCAATGGGTGAGCTGTATTGCTCCGCCTAGGTTGTATGCTTCAGAAAAGCGTTTTACAATATTACAAAATTAAGGATTAATTTTTGGCTTCAATCTCGACAAAGAAATATCTTTCCCGTAGCGTTCTTCGACGCAGTACGAGAGAACTCTACGTAAGAGAACTGAAATAACATTATGCCCTGCTAGATTTCAGTCACCAACGGATGGGATGTGGAGCTCCTTTAAGTTAATAAAAAAACAACATGTCAACAGATGCTTTCAAAAATCCAATTTAAAAGGAAACTGTCTTCAATATTTGATGGTGTTGACACATGGCCGTAGTGTTCAGTTTGCCTGCCAGCCATGCGCATTGAGCATTATGCTTTAGTAGTGACATTTTTTGATAGAAATTAACCAATTAACGAGCGACTATCTTCCAAAACGTATTTTTTCCCTCATCCTTAATCACTACGGTAACCAGTGCAGTTAGGCCTATTTATATTCTAGAACTGTCTGGATTTCATAGCTTTTCATAAACACGTTTAGTTCGCACAACATCACATTTAGCCTACTGTCCATTAGTTTCACAAAATAATGGTTATATTGGTAACAATACCAATCGCTGTAAACCAGTCACCACTTTGCTATATTTGCATAAATAGCCCTCTAACAAAGTTATAATAGTGCTCCGTTTAACCTTATCTGATATAAAGAGTAATCGTTGTTGTTAGCATTGCCAAACTTTTGTAAAGTTTAAAGCGACTTTTCAACAAATCAAACAATAGTGATATAAACTTACATGCTCATGAGACGTATATCTCGTTTTGTTTATTTTTATTAATTTATTTGGATTTGGGAGTTTGATGTCGTTAGTGTCATTCCGATTCTCGCTGAAATGATAATCATCATCATCTTCACTGGTGCTCTTCAAGCCATCAGATCCATCCGCGCAGAACGGAGTCGAAGCACAACCCATTTTACCAAAACAATTTTCCTCCGCATGAGACCGCTTTAGGGCCAAGGCCAAAAGTTACACTGTCCAAGTTTGAAATTCAAAAGTTCATTTTCTAATAGGCTAACAGTGATTAAAAATGGCTATGCGTGTTTAAGAAGAAATACAAAACATCAGTTTAACCTGATCTGATTGTGAGCTTTTAATTGTTTGTGTAAGAATATTAAAAACACTACCGGCATGCACTTATGAGAAAGCTTCTCAACTAAGATGTGGATTATGCCTCTTTTTTTTTTTTTTTACAATGCATATAATATGTTCTGAATAGATTTAAAGTGTCATCCACAATGATTCCACAAAATTCCACATGATAATAGCGAAACACATTTACCAAATCATCTTGTTACAATACAAGACTATAAATTATTCACAAAGGCAGGAAAACATTCCGTATCGCTCATATTTTAAGGCATACTGTCGCTATCAAACAGTGCAATCATTATTCCCACTTCAAATCAAATGAAGTGTGTTTCTTTGGATTAGCTGTTTGGCATGATGAAGGACAGACAGGAGAAGGTTGTACCAGGCAGGCAGTTTGTGTTAACTGCTGCTTCAATCTGATTAAAGAGAGCACGCTCTTTCTTCCCAGCATTCCCAGTGCTCTCTTTCAGCTCTGCCAGTCGCTGTAGTATAATATGCCTTTCCCTGCCTCTTATAATTCCTCGGAAGTACAGCACAGCTGAGAGATGGCTCCTTCTGGAATGGGCGAAACATTCGTTGAATCAAAGTCAAATTATTGTTTGTTAAATTGTAAACGTTATCTGCAGAACATAATATGACTCGCACCCGATGTCTGGATAGTTTTCAACCAGTGGCTGTAGGTTATGTTTTACATCACTTTTTCTGCACCCAATGATCTTGCTCAGCTGGTCCCCGACTGGATGGAGCCACTCTGAGGTAGAATTCTATACAGAGAACGATGCAGTAAGGAATATGTTAGCATGTTTTAAAGACCCCTTGTAGCGAAAATCAAGTTTTTAATGTTGTTTTTATGTTTCCTTAAAACAGCGGTTTAGCAAATAAAGTCTCAAAAACACAGTTTGAAATCTCTGGTGTTCCTTAAGTCACAAAAATGTTGTAAACAATTCCATTAACGTGCGAGCGGGCTTTAGCATATCATTTACAATGCTGTGAAGCACTACGGTCTCAAGAGAAGCCAGGTTATCCCGTTATATTTTTCTGATGATAAGAAAAATCGGGTACATTTATAGCGGGTGAATTATGATGTATGTTACGATGTTATGATGAACTATGCCTTTCGCTTAGTTGTTCAAAGCGTTTCTAATGATACTGATGTTTAGAAGGCCGCTGTCGGAAACATGGTTTGTGTAACATTAGCAACACATCATTAGCTATTTGAAAACGTGGTCAAGCCGAAAGCTAATCATATCAATTACCGCTATGTCCGACGAAGAGAGCAATACATAAAATGCATTACCATTCTGATACGTCGACTTGTAGACCCTGTATAATTCACCCTTCCACTTCTTCTTCTGAATCAGTTTCTGGTTCAGACATATATAGCTGAATTAAACCAGTATTTCCAGCAGTATTTACCAGAGTAAAATTGACCGAGTGGATCATTCTGAGTTGGAATTGAGTGGAGGCGGGGATAATTTGCATATTCATGGATCCGCGTATATTAAATGAAGCAAGGGTGTAGAGTTATATTCTAGCTATTTTAAGGCATGACGAAATTTTTTTTAAGGGATAAAATTATTGAATATTTATTGGACTTTCATAAAAAAGCACTGTTTTTTAAAGTTGCATTATGGGGATTGTACCATGTCTTGGAAAATCTCCTTCAGTTCCTCCCACTGATTTGCAATCTTAATGGCAGCCGTCTCGTTCTTCCTGTTTTTGCACGAGTAGTTATTCTTCATCAGTTGAGAAACATATTCTTTCACCACAAAAATGTGAGCTTCATTCACAAAGACCTTAAGTTGCATCAAAAGGAGAAAGCAGAGAAAAGAGAGATTTTACAATAAATACATGAAGATGTGTATTAAATTGATGGCAGTGTAAACCGTTCACTAATGTGACATGAGAGCTGTGGCACAGTGGTTAGGACACTTGCACGCTGCTCTACCCGGTCAAGTGTGTATTGTTTGTGTATATACTTGAAAAAAGTCTCACCTGTTTAGGTTTTGGGCTCATGTATTTGGTCTGTTCAGAAAGATTCTTAGTTCTTTCGATCAGCTGTGAAAAGTCTTCATCAAATGAAAACCATTTTCCTGTCATTTGTCTCCTGAGGAAAGGCTACAAACAGAAGCTCTTAATATTTACTCACTCTACTATCAAAAATAGACATTCAAATAATTCAATTCCAGATGCATATTCACAGACACTATGACTGAATTCAGTGATTGATTTACCTACTTTTAGAATTCTGCACAATATAGCGTTTTATATAAATTTTTGTATTAAAATAAACAAGTAGTTTATAGAAGGTCAACATCAAGTCAGTTTGCCTGTTGTCTGAATGGTTCTTAAATGTATCTGGTGTGTATCTCAAACTATTGTATTGTTAACGATGTGTGGTTCAGAAGCTCACACCTTGACGTCTGTTTTGAAGCGCTCCAGCACAGATTGACTCAATTTGGTGGTCAGTCCATCTATTTCCTTTCGAACCAGCTCTAGCGGAATCGGGCAGCTGTCCTTAAAGCTCTCCATGTGCTCTCTGGAGAAAAAAGTATTGAAATTATAATTGCTTTTCAGCACTTGTAATGTCAGCTGTCCAAAAGAGAACAATCTAAAAAGTTTATAAAATGTGGGTTTTGTCTGTATGCAGTTTGTATTTTGCTCTTTACGCCCACATAAGAACATTTTCTAATCTATCTTCTACATTAGCTACGTTTCCATCCAAAAATGAGAATTTAACTTGTGCACAAAATTGGAATATTGCATTAAACACTTGTGAATAAAGCAGCGTTTCCATCACGTGTTCAAGAGAACAAAATCGTGACTTCCTGGGAAATTGGCGCAAAACATCTGTAATAAAAATAGAAGCTGTTGAAATCGGGGAAGCCACTGTGGCTCTTTTTTCCTGCCTCATAAATGAGTGAGACCGTTCTGGGAGGTCATTAAACCAAATCATTCTGATGGCAGACTTTGGCTCAGGCATTTCGGAATGATCAAACCAATATTTGAGATGCTGTGCAATGAACGGTTAGTCCAGTTATCCAATCACATCCACTGTTGAGGCAAAGTCACGTTTTTTGTTGCACAAAGAGATTTATTCAGTAAATGTGTTTCCATTGTAGTTCATGCACATGTTTTCTTATCAGAATTTTTTTTTTATCTGCCTTAAGTATTTTATTTCATTTATTCACATCTTGCCGTTTACATGTGTGTTTACGTGATATCCCATAATGCGCATAAAAATAGGTGGATGCTAGTGATTTAGGCTCTCAGAAACCTTTTTAGTGCATAAAAATCACAATAGTTTAATAGTATAATAGTAAGACCAATGATTACCTTTAGTAATTTAGGTCACATACATTAAATACATACAAATACATCTGATCAGAAATCAATTATTGACAACTCGTGGGTGTACGCTGCGGCTGATATACACTATTGCTCAAAAGTTTACTCATCAAGGCTACATTTAAAATACAGTAATATTGTGAAATTAAACTATTTTAAATTGTAATTTATTCCTGTGATGGCAAAGCTGAATTTTCAGCATCATTACTCCAGTCACATGATGTCACATGATCCTTCAGAAATCATCACTCTAAAAAAATTTGGGTTGTTTTAACCCAATTTTGGGTCAAATATGGACAAACCCAGCCATTGGGTTAATTTTTTATAATGCATTTTTAATCCAACGTTTGGGTTTGTCCATATTTGACCCAAAATTAGGTTAAAACAACCCAGCATTTTTTAGAGTGTATTATGCTTTTTTACAGAATTCTCTGCTGGATACAAAGTTCAATAGAACAATATGTATTTTGTGGTAAAGTGGTAAAGTATATATTTTCTTTTTAAATTTGGTAAAAAGTCTTTACTGTCATTTTTGATCAATTTCATGCATCCTTGCTAAATACAAGTATTTATTTATAAAACAGTTTTTAAACTTTTGACCCCAAACTTTTGAATGGTAAAGCATCACATTTGACTAACGGATTGGGTTACAGCTAATAAGCTGAAGGGATGCTGGTTGCCTTTTCAACAACAAAGCACACAAGAGGATGAATTTAGGTCATAATAATGATACAGTATTTTCTGCTTTATAATATTTAAGAAATCATCAATAACTCATTCATATCTAAAATCTCTTAATTTTATTTCCTTTTTTAGTTAGAACTAAAATGACATATAGAGGTTTAAGTTTTAGCGACACACATCAAGGGGGAGTTCCCCTGCCAGCTGCTTGACTGCCTCCAGTTAGCATGAATTCCTAGAAATCACGTGACACGTGATTTATTTATTTATTCATGGCTTCAAGGGGATTGGCTTAAAACCAGTTGGTGATGACAGGCAAAAATCAGAAGCTGGTATTCTGCCATTGAGATGAATGTGAAAGTAAACGAATAGCTTTCTCCAGCCCTTGGCTTTGTTGATAATATTGAGATAATATTGAATTTGAAACTAGACTTATAAAGTTATATATTATTTCTACTCTTCTCAAACACGTGTGTAAAAATTGTTTCAATGAAAATCACAATTTACGTTTGGGCCGTATGTTGTGCAAATGACCTACTTTAGGGCAGTAAAGCTGTTGATGTAGCTGATGTGATACTCTGCCCAGAGAGATGAGTTAGACAGAGGACTGCTCCACTCAACAAACACCGACTCAAACCTTCAGAGACAAATAACCACACTCAGTGATACAGAGAAATAAGTTGATCAAAGATCACATGATTTGTCAGTCATCGTTGAGGGGAATGTGTTAAATATGGGAATGCATTTAATGGGATGTGGTTTTAATCAAGTCAATGAGAAAGATCTGCCACATGAATAGAAAGAGAATTTGGAGATTTGCAGCCAGATTACAGGGGGGTAAAAATGAATATACAAAGGTGACAGCATCATTATTTTTATTTTTACACAGATTCGTAGGTCTATTAGTTAAATATGTTGACTTCAGCAATCTTTGTTTCTTTATATGCCAATGGTGACAGTTCAAAAATAGGAAAAGGCACTTTTCCAAAGCACAAAAAGTGCTGTTTCCCAATTTAACTAATAGACCTACAGATGCTGCCATCTTTCTATAGTCATTTTAACTCCCTGTATTCTGGCTCAATTTTTCTATATTTAATTTAGGGACTTCTGGTTGAGTTGACACAGAATGACACTATGGTAACCTTTTTTTAATCCAATAATAACAGTCAAATCCGCAAATAAAGATATAACATTGTTAAGTGAAATTAAAAAAATATATAAATACTATAGAATCTTTCGGAGCTTACTTTCAAAACGTACTTTCAGTTATGTTCTTTATCACAAACCTTTTCGGAAAGGTCTTCAGTTCCTCCAAACAGGATCGGACAACCTTCTGCTCAAGGTTCACATCAATTCTTCTGGATCCTTGTACATAACCTTTAATATTCTGGGAAAGAAAACATAAATGTGTTTTTGTTCCCTTGTGCTGTTTTATAATTACAGTGAGCCCAAAAATATTTGGACACTTAAAATATGTCTGAATGTCACCAAACTAGGTTTTTTTTTTTTTTTTAAACCAACTGGCATTTGCAAACAAATTATGCTAGAATTTTTAATTCTAGAACAATATATATTATAACATATAATGTGTAGCATAGTTTAGCACATTATTAAAGGATAGTTCACTCAAAAATGCTGACATTATTTACCCACCCTCATGTTGTTCCAAACATACAAGACCTTATAAGTTTAATGTACTTCTGTCCCTCAACTGAAAGTACAGGTAACCAAAACTTCCCAAAAAAATCCAAAAAGGTTAAAAAGGCGCCGTAAAACGAACCCATATGAATTGAGCAGTTTAATCCAAGACGTAAAGAGATTTGCTTGCTCAATACAACATGAACAAATTTTATTTAAATGAACAGAATTTTGGATGAACTATCCCTTGAACTATGAACTTGTGTTCACTATGAAAGTGTCGAATTCTTTTTTTTTTTCTCATTACTATACCTATTTTTTATCACTTAAAACTAAACAAAGTTCTTAGTGTGAAATTATTTACTAGCAAAGTGTGATTGTGTTATCTTTCTTTAAAATAAACACCACTTGGTGAGCAATATCACTCATTTTTAAGTGTAGCTCAACTGTTTGAATTAGTTTTGGGGCCACTGTAAGTTAAGAAAAAGGTCCTTTACTGCCCTCTATTGGTAAACTAATTCCATTGTGACTGTGGCCATTTAAATGGGAAATTAAAGGACTTTCTATTAACCATAATTTGACTTCCATTTAAATCTGAGGGAAGGCGAGCTAATTATGAAAGTGCATGCTCACTGTCCAGATGTCCATGTCAATGTGTGAGCTGTAGATTCCCTCATCAATGTTTGGTTTCCTCTTTTCTGTCCACATTTCCTCATTCTCCAACTGAATAATTCTGTCAAGTGATGTTCTCATGTCAGCCTGTTAAAAGCACAGGAGTGGACACTGAATTCAGACTGTTAGCTACTAGCGTTAGTTATCTGATGAGATGACAGATGTGCTTGTGTGCTACCTGTAAGCGACTGCAGTATTTAACTTTAATCAGATTAAGGAAGTCTTTGTCCAGCGGAAGCACTCTCTGATCTTCCTTCAGCTCTGGCTGCAGAGAGCAGCTTCCCATTATCTTCTCACTATGGAAACAGCAGTAAAAGACAGTTTTACTTTCACTCATATCATAACCCTTAAAGTAATAATACAGTCACATCTATAATCACAACTCTCATAATCTGCCATAGTACACGTGACTCTCAAATCTAAAGGCGCATCCTTTAAATGTATGGTTCAGTGCTTTATTGTGAAACCAACTTTACAATGAATCTCAGCAACTGGTACACACATAAGTATCCATATAAGGTCTGAAGAGGACTGGAATAAATCACAATGGGTCATTAAAAACACATTGAGACCACTAGACCTTTAGCGATTTGTGAAGTGGATGTTTTGAGCTCTGGAAGTTCATATGAAGAGCCTCTGGTTGACGCAGAATATCAGTCTTTTGATTGGCTTATGTGAATCCACATCATGTTTGACATCAATGACATTATGATTATTTTATTAAATGCCACATATGTCGGATATGGTGTTCCAGTGAACAATGACTAAAAATTGTCATAGAAATCTATTGCACAGCTTCAGAATTTGACCTTTGACCTACAGACCTTGAATATACACTACTGTTCAAAGGTTTTATTAGCAGTAAGATTTTTTTTTTCTGAAAGAAATTAATTCAGCAAGGACCCATTAAATTGACCAAATGTGACAGTAAAGACATTTATAATGTTACAAAAGATATCCATATAAATGCCGTTCTTTTGAACAGTGTGTTGTGCTGTTCATCATTTATAATAATAATGTTTTTAAGCAGCAAATCAGCATGATTTCTGTGACACTGAAGACTGGAGTAAGGATGATAAAAAAAAAAATCATCTTTTTCACCACAAGGAAAATGTACATTTTAAAAGATATTAGAATAAATATTTTTTTATTTTAAATTGTAATATTTCATAATATTACATAAATGCAGCCTTGTTGAGCCTTGCTAAGAGACTTCTTTCAAAAAAATGCTATTGACCCCAAAGTTTTGAATGGTAGTGTACTGGTCATATGGATCACTTTTATGATACATATGTGCATTTTTGTCCTTTCTAGACTTGAGTTCCCCATTCACTTTCATTATATGGAACAAACGGATATTCTTAAACATTTTTTACTTTTGTGTATCAAAAGTGTAATTAATACAGGATTGGAACAGCATGGCTTTAATAACAATAACAAAAGCAAAAAAAAAAAAAAAAAATTGTAAGTGATATTGACCAGCTGTATTTACCAAAACAAAATCTATTGGTAGGAATACCTACCTTGGGTAGCGATGAATAATGAAATCTAGAAGAGCGTGGTAATCTTTCAGCTCTGTCACCTCTACCAGAAGTCTCTTTAAATGCTCTCCTACAGCCTCATGATGGCAGGACACATAGGTTTCAAACACGTTAAAGTCTGCTGGATATGAGCTCAGAAGTTCAGTCTTCACTCTCTCCAAATCCTCCACCACAGCTTTACCCAGAAGCCCCAGATGCACCGCCAACCAGGAAGCGTTCTGCTCGCGGCGGTCCAGGTGAACTTTCTTCAGAGCATCTCGAACCCCGTCCCGTACCGCATCCCTCCATGCTTCCCTCCATCCTGGCACCGCTCCTGGTTCTCCCTGTTTTCTCTTCTCTTCCTCCAGGATAATTTGTGAAACATACACCAGCAGCTCTTTATTGCGCAAGGGCTGAGTACTGGAGTTGCGTACAATGCTAGACATTTTGTTTCTTAGTGTGCCATAGAGCAAACTGAGGTCTTTCTCTTTATGGACTTGTTCGATGGGACAGTCTTCTTGATCTAGAGCTTGATGCTCACGCTGTAGCTCCAAACTCAGAGACAGTAGATTCACATAGGCCTCCTCTAAAGTTTCCATCTCTATCAGTTTGTTAATCTCCATTACTGCAGCAAATAACACAGTACAGAGGGAGAATAGAGGAGGGAAAAAGAAAAATATTGAGTTGTCATAATACAGGAGCTAACACACTTGCATCAACAGCCATATTTCAATCAGGAATGACCCTCTGTCTAGATCTAAACATGATGAGCTCATACTTTCCAAAAATGTCCCAATCATGCCATGTTTACCATAGATTAGCAATTGAAGGGATTCTGATTATAATCTTATGATGTGGTCTGGGTAATGTTGCCAAATGTGAAGTACTTTACAGATAATATATATATATATATATATATATATATATATACTAACTTTCATTGAGTCCACCTGTGCCATATACTACTGTTTTTTTATTTATTAAAATGACAAACAAGTAAACACTACAATTCAAAAGTTTGAGGTCAGTAAGATTATTGAATGTCTTTGAAAGAAGTATCTTATGCTTAGGCTGCATTTATTTGAATAAAAATACATTAAATACAGTAATATTGTGAACTATTTTTGAATATATTTTAAAATGTAATTTATTCCTGTGATGATCCTTACTCCAGCCTCCAGTGTCACATGATCCTTCAGAAAGTATTCTAATATGCTGATTTGCTGCTCAAGAAACATTTTGTATTGTTATCAATGTTGAAAACAGTTGTGCTGCTTTATATTTTTGTGGAAACCATGATAAAAATAAATTGTTTAAAAGAACAGCTTTTATTTTAAATAAAAAAAACTTTTGTAACATTATAAATGTCATTATGGTCACTTTTGATCAATTGAATGTGTCCATCCTGAATTAAAGTTTTTTTTTTTTTCTTCAAAAAAAGATCCCCAAACTTTTCAACAGTAGTGTAGTGTGGGTAGTTGTTGTGCAGTGTGACAGGCTATTCACCATATAAGAAAAAAATATTTTGTTGTTGTTGTTGTTGTTGTTGACGACCTTATCAGTTCAAGATTCATGACTGAATGTGAACTGAACTCTTATCAATGAAGATTCATTGTTTGAATTCACATGAACCCAGACAAAATGATAAGGGTAGCCCCCAGCCCTCATACAGTGTAAAGTAAAAAACGTTAATGGTGTAACAAACATGCTAACCACCACTCACAAAATGTCTAAAATTTTCACCTCAAACCATGATGTTGAAAAATTATTTGTCAACTTCCTAGAGATCCCATCTCACACAATACTTGTGTGAAAAACACTCACCTGACAAAGGCAAATGTGGTATCTCAGGCAGAGTATAGGTGTCTCTGAGCTCCAACACTCTGTCTATGCTCTTCACACTATCCGATATCTGATCTTCAGATGAAAACATGGCCTCTGTGACAGGTTGAAGTGGTTCCTGTTTGTGTTTTTTAGAAATCAGACCAAAACTTTGCCTGAACGACGTGCCCCTCTTTGCCAAGGTAACTGTTATTCCAATTGCAGAATCTGGGAATAAAATGAACAGTTACTGGGGATGATTCATGTCATTATGTGTAACATTCAATTGAGCAAATGTTCTCAAACTAACAAAAAAACATGACCATGTAATATGAAAAATTATTTTACCCTAAGTTTGACCCTCTTAATGAATAAAAATGTATAGTTCAAAGAAAACATATGATCATCTAATAGCCTCTCAAATGTACACTTACAATGTCTTGGTGTACCTTATGTATCTTAAAAAAACGTAATTCTAGAACAAACAGGATATAAATATGTATTTTTAGTTATTGTGACTGTTCTATTAATTTTTAGAAATAAACATAATTGTAAAGGCTAGATCTCCCAAAAGGTATAACGTAATAAGCCTTTCTGCATTGTTTGCTACATTTACTATCAACACATCCTGTAATGACATATTTCACTTGTCTAGAGGTGAATCTAGTGACGTGCAAAGACCAGTCACCTGACATAGTTCTGGTCAGAGAAGTTTTTTCTGCCTTGGGACTCCGAAATGAAGATTGTGAGGGAGATCCTCTGCTCAAGCCTGAAAAAGAGAAACATGCAAGGAGTATTAGCAAATAAAAAAGCCTTAAATGCAACTATCTGTTATACAAGCTAACAGACTAACATGGTTCCTTATGATTAGGATCTACTAGACAATGCGGCTTTTGTCTACCAAAAGTTAAGTAAGTTTAAACAACACTGTTTACAGTACTCTAAGTACCATCTATTCTACTTTACCTCTTATAACTTTGACCTTGGGAAGACATTGTCACTAAAAAACAACACTTTTTCATCACATTATGGATACACTTACTTGGAGAGGGAGGCGGTCGTAACGGAGAATTTGAGATTTGGCTTTGGTCGCTGTCTGTGTTCTCTGACCTTTTGTTTTTCAATGTCATAGGACTGGCTGCTTTAAAACTCGCTCTTAACGTCTTGATAAGTCCAGGACTCTTCTCCTTGACCGGACTGGTCTGTTTTCCACCATTTTTCATACCCTTTGTTGCATCCTCACCCCATTCCGGTGGGTCATTAACCTCATTTCCCCCATCTACTTCTTCTTTTCCAGTTTCTGCCATTTTGCCATGCGTCAGTCGGATCAAGCTTGAAGAAAATATATCAAGAACTTTAAAGAAATGTTGAAATATTGTGCCAAAAAACAATCCAAGGTTTGAAAGTGTTGACCACTGGAGCCAAGTGTGAGAATGAACTGTTGAATCTATCAGCAGGTACATCATGAATTTTTTGTTTTGTTTACTGACAACATGACTTTTTGGACTGGATTGGAATCATGTAGAAAGGCGTACATGTTGTAATAACAACAGAAAGACATGAGCTTGTATATAAACTCATTTCAAATAATCACAATACAGGTCCCAAAGTTAAAAGATTAACCACACATAGGGTGAATAATAGGACACTCTTAACCTTTTTGGAAAGCTTAGGATGTCTCTTACCTCAGTTAAAAGGTAACTCTTACATTCCTGGATGAAATTAAGAAATCTTCATTCCTGCCTTCATTTTCGACATTAGATTTTAGCCTACATTTCATTACACTGCACTACTGTAACACTGTATTATACAATGCACTTCATTGCCATTTAAATAATTTTATTGGTGTACAAGTTAATAATAAACTGATAACTTTAAATGATTTGATATGCTGCCCAATTTAACTTAGGCTATCACCTTGTTCAACTTTAAATTATTAGGCTATAAGTAGGCTAACATTTCTCAATGTAAATGGGCACATGTCGTATGTTTCTTACACCAAAAGAATACTGGAGAGTTAGCAAGAAATGTCTCCTTTATAATACCAAAAGCAACACCATGTTTGTGCTTGAGGCGCTTTAGAGAGCGAAAATACAGACCGCGCTTTCTTTTTAAACTTATACCTTTCAGTATGTTTCAAGGACCTAGCTCGGCATTATCACAATGGAATCGATCAAATTACTCATTACATTAATGTAACATCAGTTTTAATCGTTTATGACACTTAACTCTCTGACACTTATGTTTGGACACAGGTAGGCTACCTTCGAGATCTCAGCGATTAAAGGTCGCGGATGTATTTTAAATATCAGGCAGTAGCCTACGTATAGCCTACTAAAAACACGCTTAAATACAAACGTGGACATTATTACTTTATATTAATGTATAAGTATGTTCGTAAACATCGCACTGAGAAACGAACTCACCTTAGATCCGAGTTTCTTGTCAAAATGTGCCACACTTCCAATGATCTTTTCTGTTAAATTTTGTAGTCTAAAACAAACAAACAGCTGGCAAACGCACTGCACCGACAGGTTCAACAGCAAGACTTGACCTATTACATTTCCTGTAAATAGGACACGAGTTGCGAAAAACCCTGGGTACTCACAACAGATTTCTAGCTGGGATTCACCTTGAAACGTCACTCAATAGGTGCATTGTTAATTATTAAGATCCCGCGTGAGCTGGTACAGGAACTAGCGTCAGATTCAAAAGAGCTCAGATAAAACTACTTTGCCAGAGGAATCACTGTATTCACTGACTGAGAGTTTTTGAAAAATGATTACACATCACTTTCAGATTCCCATTATCTATGGAAATATAATTTGTGCCTACTGAGGAAAAATAATATAGTGGTTATGCAAAGCATCGTGTATCAGCCTATTTCCTTTATTAACAAAATATAGCATATTTACAATATATTCTACAGCAAGTTCCATTTTGCTTTTTATAAATGTTTATTTTATATATATATATTCTAGTAGCCTAATTTGCTATGCAACAAAATAAATAATCTGCTTCATCCTGAGTTTTAGCAAAACTGGTGAGTTGTATTGACCAAGCCAATCAGTTGTGAATTGCATATAAGTTAATTTGTAACTAAATGGTGGTGTAAACATAATGTTAGATTTATTTCAGCTGCATGTTTTTGCTTGATCCTTTGCCTTTTACTCCCTCTGAATTAGAGCAAATGCAAATGTTCATGTTGTTAGAGACATATTATTATTCCCTATTCAAAGAACCTATTCTTCCACTAATAAAATCTTTACAGTGGTTTTCATAGGTGTGTACGCATGTCTTTTCAAGTATACATGAAAGTGAAAGTAAGTTCCCTGGCTTGTAAAGCTCCTCTGAGAAGAAAGGGACGGGCATTCCCTGGACAGATTTCAGGTAAGAGCTACAGATTATTTACTTGATGGTGCATGTTTTGTGCTCTTTTTTTAGAGACGACACTAAAATGATTTCGATCATTTGTCGGTGAGATTAAGATATAGCATTTCTGATACCATTTAAAAGAACTGACAACCCTTATTTTTCATTCGGTTTCATGTTTACTGTAGGGTAGGCTAGCATAATTCTGCTATTCACAACTGTATATATTTTGTTATAATTCTTCTTTTGAAAGTTATACTCAGTGGGTTAGTAACGAGGGAGAGTGTTTGTTTTTTGCAGGTGGAAAATTCTTGTTGTTTTCCTATGAGTGAATGACTTCCCAGTATTATAAAATCACTATCTGTATGATAATAGTTATAGCTTATAAGATAAAGCACCATATTAAAATGCCTTGAAAGGCTGATGATGCATAATATGTTACTTTCATAAGATATTCTGACTTTTCTTTTCTCATGTAGGCCTATTGTACAGGGTTGTTTAATAGCGGCTGGGATTAACAATGGCAAAATCTTCCACTTCTGGCAAGTATAGCCTATCATTTACATGAAATGTAATAGAATTGAAAAAATGCAATAAAGTAGCAGCAGAGAATGTGGTAATGCCACATGGCTGGGCAAGTGGAAATTTCTAGCCCTACTATGCAAAATGCAAGGAACAATTTGTAAAAGCGCAAAGTGTGATTGTACAATAGCTACTGATGAATAATATGTGCTATCCATTTTCTGAATAATTGATCAGTCATGCTGGGTTAACTCCAAAACCGAGGGAGAGCTGGATCCAAAGAGTTTAATACAAAATACACATAATAACAAAACCACAACAGAGAACAGAACAGAATGAGCAGCACTAAACGTACATCCGTGTAGGACAAGACTCGACAAGGAACATAATAAACCCTGTGGTAAAAATACTATAGGGGGTAATATGCAAACAAGACACACCTGGGAATGATCACAGAATCAGCCTGAAAAACTACAAAGGACTACAAAGATGGCACACAAGACAGTAAACGGGAACAGAAACAGGGAAAATGCAAACTAAAAATCCAATTAACAAAACGCACAACCAGGGATAAAGACAACAGATACTGCACACTTGTGGTCTGCTTTCCAGTTTTCTCCCCATATCCTCACATAATGCTTTAAAACACAGTTTTCTCTCCTTTTTCACTTCTAATCCCTATCAGCTGTGTTTACTGGAATACTTCTAAAGTTGAGAAATACAGCATTCGGTAACGCTTTAGATTACACCAATGTTTAAGCAAAAGTTGCAATTGTTTTAGTTTTCAGAGCTTTAAAAAGCCTATTGTATTGGTACACCATTATTACAAAAAGGTACGCAGTGTTCTTGCTAAATTGGTTCCAAATGTGATTGTTGTATCATAATAGTAGAATAAGGACCCCTTAGTTCTATAATACTTACAGTATAAATATTTTTTTTTTTATTCTCCTGGTTGTTACCCCTTTGTTCCCCAAACTTTACATGTTTTTCCTTTATTACACAAGTACTTTATAGATACACTATAATTACAGAAAGGTACGCTGTTAAATCACTTTAATTACACAGTACTTTCCAGGCTGTAATCTAAAGTGTTACCCAGCATTCATGTCAAAATGAGGGAAAGCACTTTGAAATATCAATCACCATCAATGATGTTACATATTTACATATATTACTATACAGTAGCCTATTAACACATGCTGCAAAATGATTCATCTGAGCTTGCTTTGGGGGTTATTTATTGTCTGCTGATAGTAATTTGTAAATTCTTTTACACTTTTAAGTTTCCTTTTGATATTCAATGGTTGAGAAGGGATGTGAATAATGCAGTCTTATTGTAACATTAAGTGTTAATGTTGTTTTAATACATCTCTCATTTTTAGAAGGAAATGATTGTTGATTTTGTGCAGTACAGATTTGATAATATTTTCTCTGTTTGCACAGTGAAAAACATCTTTCTCAGGTTTTCCTCCATCAGAAAAAGCAAAAAGAAGACATTTGAAATCAATGACACAAAGATCCCTCTAATGCCATGCACAGGTAAATATCTAGTCCATTTGTTGAGGTGGTAATGAAGCCACAAGTGATATTATTCATATCAACACACTCTCTCATTGCCGCTTTATTTTCACAACAGTTTCGCAGATCACAGATTATATACAAACAGATAAGCTGAAGGAGGCCTATCTGAACCTGCTCTCCATGCGCCTGGAGCTCCAGAAAGAATTGAAAGCTCCTCCCACAAATCAAGTTAATAAAGAGGCAGATGTCAATAATCTATTTGTGACTCTGAGGAACAAAATGTCTGTTATTGTACGCAACTCCAGTGCTCTGCCCTCATGCAATAAAGAGCTGCTGGTGTATGTTGCACATATTATCCTGGAGGAAGAGAAGAGACAGGGAGAACCAGGAGCGGTGCCTGGATGGAGGGAAGCATGGAGGGATGCGGTACGAGACGGGGTTCGAGATGCTCTGAAGAAAGTTCACCTGGACCGCCGCGAGCAGAACGCTTCCTGGTTGGCGGTGCATCTGGGGCTTCTGGGTAAAGCTGTGGTGGAGGATTTGGAGAGAGTGAAGACTGAACTTCTGAGCTCATATCCAGCAGACTTTAACGTGTTTGAAACCTATGTGTCCTGCCATCATGAGGCTGTAGGAGAGCATTTAAAGAGACTTCTGGTAGAGGTGACAGAGCTGAAAGATTACCACGCTCTTCTAGATTTCATTATTCATCGCTACCCAAGGTGAGCTTTTTAAAACTTATCACAAAAATGTCTAAATGGCACTTCATTGCATGATTCAGTTTAAATTAAATGGTATCTCATTGGTGTTCCACAGTGATCCGAGAGACAAGCAGAGAATTCTTATAGTGGAAGAAGACTTGCTAAATAATATAAAGACCTCTTACTCTCATTGCCAAATGGTGAGCTACTGCAAGGAAAGAGTTTTAGCTTTCTAGGTTAAAGGTACACTATGTAACCTTTGGGCCAGTTAAAAAAACATTGTTTAACATTGTCGCGTTCTCTTTTTGCCACAAGAATTTCGTAAAAAAAAAATTTAAACGGGTGATTCCCTGTAGGTTTGAGAATTAGCTAGCCTGGGTGCCAGCCCTGACCCCGCCCACAACATTTTTGGGTCGGGAAGTTCGGTCTGGACTCGATCCGTTGAGGAGTAATTATGCTCGGCTCCCAGAAGGCAGAGCCAATCAAATTGCCAGGGCGGGCTTTAATCAATGATGGACAGATGATCTGCGGTTACGTAATCACCACGTCATCAAAGAGCGGTTGGGTTTATTTGGTTTTGAACAAAGATGACTGCAGCTGGAGAATTGAGATGTTTAGATTCCGCTATCGCGTCTGTTATAAAAGAAATCGTCAGCGCATTCATTTTAAAAGACAAACAGAGAACCGCAATCAAGGCATTTGTCGATCGGAAAGATGTGTTTGCCGTCCTTTCTACGGGATTCGGCAAAAGTCGCTAAGAAGATGGGACGCAATGAAAACCAATGGAAGGGATGGGCTCACGATCTCTTTTCTCTGAAGCCTCAGATGAACACGCTTCTTCAGCCTGGTCTCTTTCGTCGCCTTTCTATTTTTTAAAATCAGTCAAGTCGCGTTGCAACCGTGTTATAAAGTTGAGACAGGGCCGACAAATGCGAGAAGATTTATTTGCTTTATTGTCGAGATCTAATCCTAAATGGAGAACTTGTTCGTATATACATACACCTTTTGTATTTCTCTCAAAAATGCTATTCGTGCTTACCATAGTGAATCAGGGTAAGACAAAAACACGTTTTGGAAGAAGGATTTATGATATATTGACTCATTATTTACATTTTGTTTATTTTGAATGAAAAAAGTTACATAGTGTACCTTTTAGCAACTACACCACATAGCCTATTTAGAATTTGTTTACATCAGTTTGTTTTACTGTGATACCATATTTGATATCAGGATGACTTTAAATCTGCACTGGAGAATATTATCATAACTGAAAAAGAAGTGTGGACAATGAAGAAATCTCCTGATAGAACAGATGATGGATTCCTCACTTCAAAAACCTACATGTCCATCTGCCAGGTCAGGACTTAAACTTGTCACTATAGAGGGAGATCAGAAAATGTGTATTATTATTATTTAATTTTTATTTATTTAATTTTCACCTCTGGATTTGTCTTGTTAGCTGATAGCGAGTTATGCTGATAATCTTGAGGAGATCGATGAGAATCTGAGGAAGTCAGTGGTACACTTTTGCTTAGAGGAGCTAAATTCATTTCATACAAGGTTTGTGTCACAGTATTATTATAGATTAACTTGAGATTACTTCTGCATCTTTCCTTCTCTGACAGTTTCCTTCTCTTTTAGATTCGAAGAAGAGTTTTTGCAACACACCCGCTCTCTGTTGACCTCTGACCTGCTGGACTGCTGTCTATGGGTAGAATATCACATCAGCTACATCAACTGTTTTAATTCACTCAAGTAAGTCCATCATGAAAGGGACACTGCCCTTGTGAAAAAGAGTAGCCTACTTATTATGGAAATAATATATTTTAAAATAATATACTTAAGTGTGAACTGAATGTAATGTTTTCAGACACTTCATTGCATGTTAATGGCAATTAAATGCAAATGTATCATAGTTTAAATAGATATTAAACTTTTGAACTTTAGTGTACTGTGTTTTTGAAGTATACTAAAGTACATCGTAATATGCAATTTCAGAATTATTATTTTAATATTGAATAACACACTACACTTTTAAAAGTGTACTTAAGTGTGTTAAGAAACGATCATGAAAGTGTACTTACTTAAAGTACACTTAAGTGGTCTTTTATTTTATTAATATATTATCTGCTAGTATGTTTTTGTTTTAAATATACTTTTAAGATTAGAAGTACACTACAAGTGAACATTAGTATAGTAAAAGTATAATTAAGTACACTTCTTTTTGGACAAAGTACACTTAAGTGTGCTTTGTCCAGTCCAGGGGTGTTAGATGTACAATGAAAAGTTAGAAAAATAAAACATAACATAATCTTATTTGAAAATAACTGGTTTTTACAAACTGATTTAAAGATATACAAAGTTTTGTCATGAAATTCTAGATGGCGCAGACTGATAGGTCCTTAACTCAATCTGTCTGCAATCACATCATTCGCTATAGTGCTCAGCTGATTGGTTCCTGCTGTATCATAGCCAATGAGCTCACATGCTCAACCTTAAAAGACTTTGGGCCCTATTTTAACGATCTAAGGGCATGGTCTAAAGCTCAGGGCGCAATTAGGGTGTGTCCGAATCCACTTTTGCTAGTTTAACGACAGGAAAAAAGACTGAACGCATCTCCAGAGTGCAAACGGATCTGCTCGTGCATGAGGTTAAAACAGACCATACGGGACATGCCGGATTCCACCATATCTTTATGTACACCCTGTGTGTGTGTAATAAGCAGAGTGCACGTTGTGGACCCACCTATAGGCGCACATTACTAAAGCGCTTTTTAAATAACAAAAAAAATATTGTGCCATTGACTTTAGACCAGGTTTTTGTCGGTCAATGGCTCAGTCTATTTCAGTTGCCTCAAAATAGCAACACGCCAACAATGTGCCTGAACACACCTCGTTTTCAGACCTGAATAGGCGCAAATGCATTTGCTATTTAAACAACGTGGCACAGGATGGGAAAAGAATAACTGCGTCAAGCTGAAACTAGCAAAAAACACTTGCGTCGAGCATGGGGCTGCATTGAGCCGGCCATGACAGGGCCCTTGGTTAGCAATTGCTGTAGCAGTTGCAGCGCACTTTCAGAAACCCTCCACCTTCCCCAGCTAGATCTGCTACGGATATTTCTGATATGCCATATTGTACAGCAGCAGCATGTCTTAGTTGCTGCTCACAGCTGTGTGTCGTGTATATATTGGCAGTAGCAAGTCCCGTGTTTGCTTTGTAGCAGCGGCGTATAGTAGATCTATCCTGCTTAGACCAAACATATAAACACTGTCATACCAATGCAAACACTCCGAGAGTTGTCATGACAGAAATCTGTTTAATCTCAATCTTCTGTGAGTCCCTGTCCCTGTGTCAGTCCTTTGAGACATACATGTCAAAGTCTTTTTTTATGTCACGGCTTTTGTTACAGAGAGAATATGCCGTTTTATAGGGAGAACTTTTCAGCTCAGGTGGAGCAGCTGGAGAAAGATGTGGATGGACTGATTCAAAGACTTAGCCAGACCCTGATAAAACATTTCGAAACTGATATCAAGGTGGGCCTTACCGTAGATATTTTTTTATAGTTGAAGATTACAATATTACTAACTACAATGCAATTTCCCCCAAAGCCTTACATGGATGGTATGATGACAAAAAAATGGCTGAAAACAAATGGAGATTTTAAAGAAGTTACTTGTAGAATAGAGAATTATCGTGGGCTCTGTAAATCCATGAGAGCTCCATCAGCTCAAGTGAGTCCTGTCATCTACTCAGAGATTCTCTCCAACGGCTACAGACCACCACTTTTAACACGGTGTCTGTATTTCCAGGTTTTCGTGAATGATGTGCACTATTATGTAGCCAGAGAATATGTATCACAGCTGATGAAGAAAAAATATTCATGCAAAAAAACCAAGAGCGAAGATGCTGCTGTAAAACTGAGAGAACAATGGAATGAACTCAAGAAACTATTTGAGGACATGGTAAGATCCAGTCTAGCATTAAATAATGTGGAATATACAAGTGGATTGTTCATGCACTGACAATATTATTCTGTACACAGGGGTCATCCTTAAACTGGCTTTATCCGTTGGGAGATTACCTCAGTGACATCATTGGAATGGAAAATGAGAGAAAGATAAAAGATCTGTTAATTCCATTAGTTAGTAATTACCCAGACATCAGGTAAGTGTTATAATAACTTTGAATATGCTACTATTTTAAAACCATACATTGTTTTGTTCACTTGTTTGATTACATGTAACCACTCCCTTACTGTCTCTTCTCGTCTTTAGCAAGAAGCAGTTGTCAGCTGTTCTGTACTTCCGAGACAACGGTTTTAGCTTGGAGAAGCACAATGTTATTAATCAGTTTACCGTGCTTAAACGGGATGCTGGGAACACAAATCATGATCGCTCCTTCTTCACTGACATACTTTCCTGAAATACAACATTTGTAGATGTGCAATACATTATTTGATGTACTAAATTATCAGATAACAGAATATATAACAAAATATTTTGTGTTTAATTTGAATTAATTAATAAAGCAATAAAATTGATAAAGATGACACGTGTATTTTCACAAAGTAACACACTTTTATTTTTTTACAGTGAGATTACTTTTGGCCATTCTGGATCTTCAGTTGCATTACTTTTGATAATTTTGTTCAAAGCCTGTACAGTACATTTTATTGTTAGCAGGTATTGTTAGTTTACAATCTCCGCTAAAAAAAGCACTCGTGATCTGAAACCACAGACAAACCAATATGTTAGTTTATTAATCTCCATTATTCTGCTGAAATGAAAGTATACTGTGTTCCTTCATAAGGCTGCATGTGCTGTTTGCTGCAATGCTAAATCTGCATGCTAACTTTATCGGGAATAAATTGTAATAAATCCAAACATGACTCAACTATGTGGTTTGCGATTGCTGTTGCTGAATAAATGTACAACGTCTGTGCTTTTTCGTAATCTGGAATTAATGTTGTTTTTTAATGGGTTTGACCAGTTTTCATAATGCTGAGAGTGTGTTAATGTAAATTATAAATATAATAAAATACTCTGCTTATGAGTTGACATTCTCTTGATTTGTACTTACAGGAAAGTGCAATAATTCTGCTGAAATGTATAAAGAAATGTCTCCAATTAGATGGATTTGAGCAAAATTATTGTGATTAGCAGTTTTTTGTGCAGCCCGAATTTGGTGTATGTTTTGGTTGTTTGTCCTTATACTTGCCAATAGGGGGAGACATTAAACTATAGACAAACAATTTGCATTATTTCCATATTGTGTAATCATTCAACAAATTGTGTATTACAAAAAGAGACTTGATGGACTCAGTCTGTTTATCTACTGTGATATCAATCATGAAAATGTGATGTGTACAACATAATGTCGGACAAGATATTTGAAAAAATATTTCCCTCTGTGTTTTTGAAATAATTTTTTTATAATGACCAGGTAAAAGTATAGGCTAATATATCTTTCCACATGCAAATAGTGTATAGTTGTGTGCCTGCAAGTGAAAGTGTGTTATTTCAGGACAGGCTGGCTTGTGTCCAGATGTCCTGAGGATTACAATCTTATCTGTAGAGTTAGATGCGATGAAATGGAAGGGGATTTTAAAGATATTTGTAGTTGAGAGATTGAATGCCATAGGTCTCTGACTCATCCATAAGTCCTTTTCTTCATAAATGACACTTTGCTCACATTCTCTCACCTCTACATAAGCATCTCTTCACTTCCTAGGTCTGAATATTTACTTTTTTCTCCTCTTTTTTAAGAGGATACAGCTTATTCAAATATCTTCTGGCTGATTTGTATATAGAAACCAGAGGCAGCAGATGACTCCCTGGGTGTCATGTCATTGTGTGTGTGTGTGTGTGTGTGTGTGTGTGTGTGTGTGTTGAATAGTCTCTGGTGCTCAGTAAGTATTATATTTAGCTCATCACAGCATTCCTTATGTCAGAAGATTTCTAGCACTCTCTCTTACCCTGCCTTACCTTGTCGTTCGGAGCAGTTGTATGTCACACTAAGATACATCGCAAACATGCATGTAATCACATCAGTCATGATAAATGCTATCAGGTTTAATGAAAACCTGATGAGGTTGCACAGACCCACTTTACATCACTCTTGATCATTGGAGGGTTAACGAGGCTTACAATAAAGCTGCAGGATATTGAGGACATTGAGTGGATGGGGAAAAGATGGTTACACTTTATTTTAAAGGCCCGCTGAAGTGCCTTGGAACATGCATCATTATTCAACGTGTTCACGTAATTTCCACCTAAACAGGAAGGGCAGGGACATTTCGAACAGCTCCTCCCCTTTTTAAAATAGCCAATAGCGGTAAAGCCACAGTTTCCTCCTAATTTCCTCCATTATCACTTTATGATACGGCATTCTGTGCAGAATTCAAATGGGTTCGATATGTTTTGTGGTCTATCATTTATCGTGCAATCGTGTCTCTAGACCGGATCAAACTGTGTGTGTGGGCTGCGGTGGTCCGCGTGATACTAACGTGAAACCAGACTTCATTCGCTCCAATGGAAACACTGTCTGAATCATTCCCTATGCCCTATATAGTGCACTATGTGCCATTCACCATGTTTAAAATAGTAAATGTGTGAACAAGTGACCGAATTTAGCAGCAGCTTAAGCTTCTATTTATAATGTGGGCGGACACTTTAGATTCGAGACATTTGATTGGACAGAAAATCTGATATGAAAGCTGAAAAATTGAGAGATGTAGGCTACGTTTTGAATGGTTACATCTAAATAACAATTTTGTAATTTGTTTGGAGCACACTAGCATACAGGTATATAGCTTAACAACTTTAAGGTGATGTAGTTACATTGTAATTATTTAAATAAGTAATATTAATTAACTAGCCTACGTGTTAGGGTTTGGTTTAGGGTTATTTGGTTTAGGGTTATTTGCAATTATGCATAATTTATTGTTCTTTCTATAGTAAGTAGGCTACATGTAGTAATGTGTAACTACGTCACCTTAAAATAAAGTGTTACCAAAAAGACGCATGCAAACCTAAAGCCAGAACAGTGTTGTGAAAGGAGGACATATATTTGGAAAGACATGTAAAGTTCTTCCTTCTCTCAGTTACTCTTTATACATATTTCTCACATGTATGTTGGTTCAGTTTCTTCTCAGACAAAGAGTTTTGATTACTATTAAACTGCACAGAAACAGGGATTTTTCAGGGATCTCTAACCATCCCCTAAACTTTTCTGCATAACTTGCACCATGCATAACATTCACCATAGCAACCACCCCAGAACACCCTAGCAACCAAATACACTTTTCTCCAAATATACATGTAAAAATCTATTTTGTCTTACATTTTTTTAATTCAACATTTAATGGGTGACGATGAGGGCTGAGTACTGGTTCAAATGCTGATTATTGCTTCACTAAAAATAAGAGAGGACTGCCCTAGTTTTCTGTTCTCGCTTCTAGAAACAGCAACATTACACTTCAAAAAGAAATCTGTATTCTACTGTAAGACTGCCAATCATCTGTTCATCAGTTCATAGTTTCAGAAACTTTTGGAACTATAGAGTGTGCTTTGTATCCTGAGCATATCACATAAAATAACATACATTTCAGATTGCCTAGAGGATTTTTTTTATATATATATCTTTTGCTCAGGAATGTCTATACACATATAGGTTATATGTTCTTGCCTTACACTATTACACTTCTTCATTTAAGCAAACAACCTTCTGCTTTATCCTGTTTCCCAGACAGCAACATATTGTCGGCCCAGATTCTGCCCACATCTGGTAGCCTACATGTGGATTCCACATGGCCCAGATGCGGGCCCAATCTGGGACTGCTGTCTGGGTTATTTTTTGCACAATTTTTGTGCAGTATCTAGACACTAATTGAGTACGTATATACAGTCTGTATTTATTATGTCTGTAAAAAGGTTGGGTATAGGCAATTTTTGGTCTGAATGCAATGATATGTCTATGCGCACCCTGCTTTTGCAGACATCACACGTCATCAGTGTGTTCCATGAGGCGTAGACCATATGTATACGTAAATGTCACGTTCTACCACTCCAGACGCGTCGGCGCGCCCGTCATCTTGCAACGTTCAGCGTTCACTCACAGTAAGAATCAATGTTGTGAAACTGCCAAGGTTTAAATTCCCGAAGAAATGGGATAACTTTTCACAGGTGAGAATTTGTTGGTATGTATTTTTATATGTATTAACTCAATATTACACATTTGGTACTTTTAATGTTTATACTTTTACTATGGTAACTAATTAATGCTCACGGCTTTGTCTTGTTGTATTCAAAATCATGTGCTGAAGTCTATTGCAGATATATATATTCATACATGCGCATAACTCCGATTGCAGACGCTCAGCCAACTTGCTCTCGAATGTTCACGGACCGACTTTGACCGTTCCAATATGGTGGACGGCTTACGTAGCATAGTGGCTTATTGAAACTCCCAATAATGATCTCCCAATAATGACAAACAGCAGCTACCTTTTACAGATCCTCCTGTACCAAAACAAAGGGCTTATTCTGCGTTCACGCCATGAGATGGCAACCCGTGATGTTCAATGAGTCTGTTCACATCCTCAGACTCTTTTTTTACGTTTCTATATAAACACTATCAACTCTGAAATTAATCTGCAGCTGTCAGGTGGTACAAGTAAGAGCTCTTAAAGTTGTTTACGCTCATTATTATTGTAATGTTATGTGCTGTGAGACATGCATTTATAGCCTTTATAGCGTCTACCTGATTTGTTAGTTAATTGTTGACCTTGTAAAGACCTGTCAAACATTAAACACTGTCTGCATTGTGGCAGCGGAGACACTGTGTTTTGCTTCTTTCTCTGCCGAAGAAGAGAATGTCATGACTAACTTAACCAACAAACATCTGTCTCAGATACACAGGGAAACGTGCGAGAAGCTAATTTTGTTGATGCAAATGCACAGCTTTGCATACATAATAGGTCGACAGCCAGACGCAAAACAAAGGACTGAATGGAAATGAGCACAATTTCACGAACAACCATGGCTGGCATGAACAGGGATGAATGAAATTATTTTCTCGCATGTAATCCTGCATTTTGTTGACCATGAAACACCCTTTTTCCCTTTCTTTCTCCCTCCATTACAGGCGTGCTGTCTCGCTCAAATGTGCTCTTGTCTAGGGATGAAATCAAAAACGAACTTGTGTCACTCAATGTGCTGTCAGTTTCTGAGAGAGAAAGAGCGTGACTGAGAGCCACCACTGAGAGCTGAACAGCATTATGGGTAAGAACAAACAGAATCGGCAACAAAGGCAAAAGTGTAGCCCTCAAATCCCAGTGCATCTCATTTGATTCTGTTTTATCTTGATGGTGTAGTTTTAAACATCAATAATAACCAGATCCAAACCAGGCAGATTCACACTTCATGATTTACTTTCCATTGAGATACCCAGGGGCGGTATATACTGAGTTGAGTTTTTATGTGCTGTCTAGCTGGATCCCTTTCATGTAGAAGTATAAATAACTTAGAGAATGTTGTTTGGATGTTGAATATGTTGTATGCTCCCTAAACTCAAATAAATTAAAGAGGGGAGGCACCAAATGGACCAACACAGCTGATCTTTTTGTCATTGTGTAAGCTGACCTAAGCCTCACCCTCAGTTCACTGAAGGGCTTATAATAGAGTTCTCATGAAAGCTGTCTTCACAAACAAGCACTGACAGACAAGTGACAAGCTCTTCATGATCCATCTGTCACCTGAGCCAAACCTGCCCGAGTAGGTGTAACAGACTACACAAATAAGCATAAGCATACACACACTGTCACACGGCAGAACTGCAGTGAGGTCACGAGATCATCAAAAGGATGACGTTTCGGAAACTTTCTCTTTAGTGATCTAGAAAAGAGAAAGACCAAACAGAGTTCTGGTAGATCAATTATTAGATTTCTTGTGGCGCCACACCTTTATAGGAACGCCAGCTGGAGGCCAAAACAAGTCCCTCCGTTCCCCCGCTATAGCTATTATAAACAGGCTTGTACTACTAAGTACTAAGACAGTCATTTTAAAACACCAAATTCAGTATGCATGTTATAAATATAACATGATATGCACAGACAAGCAGCTGAACCCAGAATATTTAGATATTCTAGATATCACCAAAGCAGTGATCTAAATATTCATGGCTTGAAACATAAACTGAAAGGCCTGTGCTGCAGTTCTATGGATGTTTTGGCCTCCAGGTCTCCACGCTTGTCATGTGACTATAAACTGTGAATATGGAGGAAGGAAAACTCCAAGTTTTCTCCTGATAGAGAAAAATATTTCCTTTTCAATGCATACCGGTAAATAAATCTATTCATTGCTATGTGTATGAGTCTAATAAAGTAGATTTAGACACATTTAGGCTACTTATTATACATATACTACTGGACATGCACACACATTTTCACTGTTAATGCTAGCAAGAAAAAAAATACACACACACATGAATACACACACAAGTACAAACACACACAATCATCTTTAATTGCATTAATGGATGACTTAAGTGGGAATTTGATTGAGATTACATTTAGCAGGTCTGCCAAGTTATTGAAAAGAGATGCACAAATAGAACATAAAAGAAAACAATATTATTATTATCTTTGGGTTAACTATACAATAAGTAAAAACGCACATAGGCCTACTGCATTGACTCACTATGCAACTCTAACAGGGTGTTAAATGAAAACTAATCAAAGAGATAATAAGAATGCTCATTACTGAGTGTTATTTTTAGCAATATAAATGTGACACATTGACCTATTAAAATTGTATTTAAAGGGATAGTTCACCCAAAAATTAAAATATTTATGTCTGCTCTAGATCTCTTCCATGAGAGATGTGCGTAGCAATATCCAATTTGTGAACAAATGAGTCAGATCTTTTAACTCAATGACTCGATGATCCAATGGCAGCAGTTTTCAGTCTAGAGAGTATTATTAGTGAATAACCAATTAAACTTTACTCTGATCCTAAATTCACCATAAAACATGGCATATTGGTGCCTGTATGTTTTACTTAAATTATAGCCATATATTTCATTAAGTGATATTAGGTTATTACTGATCTATTGGACCTAAATCTGCTTTCTATCTAAAAATCCGCTAACAACCACCATATTAATACCGGAGGTAAAGCAGAAAATGATATGATGAATCCGAATTCATATAATACTCGTAAATAGATGGTGAATGAGCACTAAAACAATGCAATAAACATTAACTAATTAACAGAAAATGAAACACAAAACACCCCAATGAACATCATACTGAGAAAATGATGACATTATTTTTGGACTTTGAATTTTTGACTGCAGCATGTAAAAATTATATCTCTCTGTGCGTGTGTGTGTGTGTGTGTGTGTGTACTCTAGTGTCCCCTAGGTTATGGGGACCAAATTTTACCAAAAGGATAGTAATATATACCTATATTTTGACCTTGTATAGGGAAATCTTGTTGGTCCCCGTGAGAGCTCAGCTTATAAATCATACAAAATTACGTTTTTTGAACATCTAAAAATGCAAAAAGCTTCCTGTGATGGGTAGGTTTAGGGGGTAGAGGGATAGAATATACAATTTACACAGTATAAAATTCCTTACGTCAATGACAGTCCCCATAAAACATGGAAATCAGTGTGTGTGTTTGTGCATGTGTGTATGGAGGTGTTTCATTCTTTGCCATCTCACCTGGCTGTATTTGAAATCAGCAGTTTGAAGCCGGCAGAGACGAACTGAGGGGAAGATAAAAGCAATGACTTTTTATAACTAGAAAGAGAAACTTTACTAGAGCACCGTTCACTACGGCAGACTGTTCAACGAGCTGCACACCTCTGAGCAGAGATTTGACGCACTTATATCCTTGAAATAATATAAAAGAGTAGAAACGGCTATATCTCACCAAATAGCATAAACAAACAAAGATGTAAGATTGGGACTGCAGCTATATAATAATGACGATGATGATGTGAAGCATGCAGCCGATAGCTGTGTTGCTAATCAGGCTCCTGAACTAGGTCAAGTGCCACTATCCATGTCTGATGTAACCAAACCCCTACATTGAACCATCTCCATAGTTACCCAGCGCAAGCACCGAGGGGTTTTGACTGAAGTGGAAAAGAGATAAAAAGGAAAACAATGACATTAACAAAGGACAGGCAATGCAAATCTAGAAATGGTGTACTCGTGTGTCAGTAAGAGTCACTTTATTCAGGACTTAAATTCATAATATAAACAGGTCGAGTTTCCATTCAGATACTTAGCATGGCAAGTGAAATGTTTTGGTTTTGGACAGTGACATTAATACTGACATGCACGGTAAAATCCGTGAAAGTAGAGTGCATGTCATGGTTGTTAGGGGATTTTTGGATCAGTGGGCAAGCGATGCCCGTCACATGTTGTAGAGTGAACTCGAGTCATCAGGGTCACGTTAATCACAGAAAGGTCACTGAGCTCTGTGGACAACTTAATCTCTTCGCTCACTCTTTCTGTTTAGATCCCAATGCTGTTAAAAACAAGGACACTTTAATCAATCTCATTCTGAACTCACTCATTCATAGTCAGTCATCTTATTTCTGGAGTGATTGTGATTTCACTTAAACGCCTTCTAAAGTGCTCCTCCTGCATATGCCTTGTTGTCTGTATGTATTTTGCACTTAACATAATCTGACCCATGTCTGTTTTACGTATTTAAATGCTTATACCTACTTAAATCTGTTTTTACTTATAAATCTGTTTAAACCATTTTATTTGCAGTCCACATAGCAACAAAAACCTCCACATAAAGTTTAGGTGTAGGCCTACTTAACTTTATAAAACAAAATCTGAGACCATGCCCCAATATTGCACAAGACATGCTGTGATATTCTTGCATTATTATTGCAATGTGTTTATTTATTAATAAGGTAATATGACATTTTTACCCATGTTTAACATTTGCATTAAAGGATTAAAAAAGCTATTTACATGTATACTAGTGTGCATACAGTACACTATAGGTCAAAAGTATAGGTTAAAAATATTTAGATTCTGTTATTGGGGGAACTCGACTGCGTCAGTTGCTGACACCATGGGAATGCCTTTACATGTACAAGCTTTTGTCTGAAGCAAGTGTGAAAATGTGCCAATTCTATTGGCCAAGGCAGTTATGTGATGTGACTCAGCATGTCGGCATGACCATAGAAGGGCGCCTGCTTTAGAAGTGATCAGCTTCTTTGTCTTTAAGAAGTGCTCTGTCTGTAAAAAAAAAAAAAAAAGCAGGTCATCAACACTCCCCCTTCATGAGCCTTCAGTTTCTTCCCGTTCTCCATAATGAGTTTGTGGAAGAAACTGTATTCTGCTCGCATAGTTACCGGTACACCATGCAGCTGGGAAAGGCTCTGCACAACATGACGGTGTTTCAGGCGTGCCAGGCTTAGCTTCTCAATAATCGCAGGTATTGGCACCTGAGGCAGTCTTGGAATCCACAGATCTTGCCGTCCGTGCCACAAAGCAGATGCTTCTGCTTTGTGCCATCGGCTATCTGTGGCTGCTAACGTTGCATCTGTGGCTGAACTTATAGGGGATAAAGGAGAAGGATAAAACTTTTCTCTTTGGTAACCCGATGTTGCCCTCTGGCCTCTTTTTACTGTTTGATTTGGTAGTCGAGAGGTTTAGAGAGGCAAAAGTTTAGAAGTTCAGTCTAGGGCATTCCAGAGGTTCATCCCTCGGCTTGTCCAGGGTTGGTCAACCCCTCTGACCCGCGGCCTGGGAATAGTTTCTGGCAGAGGGTCAGAAGGTGAGCGTGGCAGCCTGCACTCGCCCTCCGAGGAGTCGGGGTCAAGGCAGCATGCCCAGAGCGGGCCTTTAAGGACCTTAAAGAGGTCATTTCAGTTTGCAGGTCTGGTTGCGATCCACTCTCTTGTCTGTTTTGCCTAGTTAGAGGTGACAGTTAGTCGGTTACATGGTGCTTCCCAGAGGAGTAGTGGGGGTTGGACCAGGACTCTTGGAGATCTATGTAGAGGCGCAGTGGCTAAGTTGAGCAGAGATGAGCGGGGAAGCATTGGTGCAGTATTGACAGAACTGAAGATGGTCTGCATTGCCATTTGCATCCCACTCTCTCATCTGTCACCCCCTCCAGAACATTATCATTTGGAGGTTAAAGCATATAATCCTGCTTCTTCCCTAAAGGTCTGCAAGGAAGGAGACAGAGTACATAAGTGGACTGTATCACTATTAGCTTCCCACCTGAGGAATTAAAGAGCTGCGAGTGATTTCACAGACCAGAGGCACACAGCAACTATCAGCATATAGTTTTAAAAGAGCTTTACAGGTGGGAAGGTGGACTAAGTAATTTATATGACCTACTCTCTCTGTGGCTTAGCAACTGATGCAGTGTCTCGTACCCTTCTCAGGGAACCAGTTACACAT
Source organism: Phoxinus phoxinus (assembly GCF_949152265.1). Classification (NCBI taxonomy): domain Eukaryota; kingdom Metazoa; phylum Chordata; class Actinopteri; order Cypriniformes; family Leuciscidae; genus Phoxinus; species Phoxinus phoxinus. The sequence continues at coordinate 6,775,256 of NC_136889.1, read as the reverse complement.
GAAATCATTTCAATAACTTTTCAATAAGGCCTGCTGTTTTTACAGGGAACAAAAAAAGGAAAGAAAAAAAAAGAACTAAACTCCACATATCTTAGCTGAATCCCAAGAGGATAGTAATGGGAGAGAGAAAATAGAAAATAGTGTGGGAATATCTGTGAATGTTATTACTCCATGTAATAAAATAGATTTTTAAAATGTTCACATTGTCATATTTGTTACGGATGACTGCTTAAAAGGGAGCACACGACGAAGGAGAATACTAGGAAATAGTCTTTTATCCAAAAATCTTAACACTCTGGGAAACAGAATAACAACCATTAAACATAGATAATACAGAACAAAGAACTGAATGAAGGTTCCTCTGTAAATACACAGAGGAACAAAAAAGCGAATTAATTGGGCAACAGGTGAACGGGATAATCAAATCAAGGGAACAAACTGGCACACTAGGAACTGGGTCACACGGGCAAACAGGCACAGAACTAAAACACAATGAAACATGGAAAAACAGAAGTGAACATGATAAAACCGTTACAATATAGGCTACTTCTTTAGAGTGATAAAGGTAAATAGATTTGGCTTGCTGTTAGCAGTAGAAGAGCTCAAGGAGAAGACTTGAGCTTTTAGTTCCCACCAGACTACACATGCTAGTTAATTAATAGGCTATAACAGTGGAGGTGGAGTTAGGGTGGTGGAGGTTGTTGTGTCCTTGTCAACAGGATCAGGTGAAAATGCTCCTCCAAAACAATATCCCCATTATTCCTTAAAGCCATTTTGGGAATAATGGGGATGTTGAGCAAAGAATAGACCTTGCTGTGTATATTAAAAACTGCACAAAACACTGCACATAATCTACACCTAATGGTAGTTTATAGGAAAATATTCATATGAGCTAAATTATGTATATTAAGGTAGATTATGTTGTCTAAACATAGGAGAATGGTTTAATAGGCGAAGAACACAAACTCAGCAGTTATTTAATATTAATCTTTATTAATTTACCAAACAAACAAAAATAATATGAGTACATAAGAGTAAGTGTAATATCAAAATATCAGTTTATTTTTACCACAAAATTGTATCTAGAATGAAGGCAATTTAGATCAAATAAAATATTAAAATAAAACGAAAAAAAAAAAAAATCGAAAAGGTTTTTTCTCTCCAGAATATGTATTTTCTGGTTAATTATGTAATATCCATTATTTATTAAAAATGAATAAAAGTCACAAATTTCAATGCATGCCAATAAAACTAAATCTGGATGGAGACACGTCATATAGTGATGGAGGTTATCAAAGCAAACATAAGCATTATGGTATTATGATAATATTACAGTAGACGAAATGTGATTTCAATATATAAACAGAGATACACATCAAGGCAGTTTCACATGGGGATTTAAAAATTAAGAATATATCATGAGTGGAATATCATGAAGTGAATGGTTTAGAATCACATCACTAAAATATCAATATTAATATCTGAACTATTGCTGTTAATCTATTTTTTTATTATTTTTTGTAAAAAAGTGACTCATATGTGCAATACCAACCCAATTTCACAACCTATTTTACGAGGTGACATAATTTTTTGGGGAAAAAGTAAGCTTGAAGGTCCACCCCTAAACATAACATCACTGGGGTGTAAGCAGATTGTACAAAAACATACGAATGAGACCATAACAATAAGACACAGATTTGCCGAAGCATACTAACTGCCAGTCACAATATTGGAGTTGGCCTTCCCAGTATTTCCCATTCCCAGCATGAATTGAAGTGTCATTCACGCCTGTAGTACAAACTGTTCAGAGTGAGTTATATACCAATGAATAATACTTAAGTACAGGTTTCTGTTTCAATTCCTAACCCTAAGATAGAAAATAGTAATAGCCACGCTTGTCTTAGCAAACACAACTAATTAAAGACAGAATTTCAATTAATTTGCAGGATGTCTCTGTATTTAGTCCAGTGTTGGTCTCTATCTCCAGCTATTGTCCTTTGAAAATATTGTGTATGTGCACAAAAACCTCTAATAATTTCAATTCTGCTGAAAGTCAGACAGGGCTTGGAGACATAAGCATAAGCATGTCCTTGTCCACAGGATGATTGACAGGCAGACATGTTTGAAGTTCAGCAGCAGTCATTCCTCACAAGCCTCAGCCAGATGGTGTTGAGAGAGGATGGAGTCTCCTCACATCAAGTTTTCAGCCATTGAGTGTGTAATGAATAATGTTTACATGAATATGTGATTCACATTGGTCACTGCAATCGTTTTGAATATATATGGGCTTATGGGATACATCAAAGTGAAAGACATAACAACAAATCAAATGAAATGCAAAGTATCCAAAACCATTGTGTATGTTGTGCTTATTATATATCTCTCTTATATAATTGATTCTGAGGAGTAAATTACACATTTCTGTGGTCAAATATTTCTGTATATTAAACAATTGATCAGTTGTACATCGCTGTGTATATTTGATCTCTCTCATCATTTTGTTATCTCTATGTTATAGTTTTCATCTCACCTAATAATTGTATTAATTTAAATCAATATTTTACATCCATTTATTTGGTATGTAGCCTATAGCTATTTATTAAGTGGAATACAATCAGCTGGTCATTAAAGCTAAATGATAATGCAGCGTTGGCCAGCTGACTCTTCCGTTTACTTAAGATCCAGGATCTGTTCATATAGAACATTATTTTTTACATCAAAATGTATCAACTTTAAGGGGCTCATACAATCCTTTTTTTTTTTTTTTTGGCATCCAATTGACACTCATTTCAGTATATTCTCGGACATATATATAAATGTTGAAGACTTTTATGCAGCACTTTCAACATTTCCGCATCAGGAAAAGATACAAAACTAGGCCTTCAAATCAGAAAGCAATTTAAAGCCATTTTGAAAAGTACAAAAGACTTTGAAAAAGTCTTTTTAAAGCCATGCATGTGTTATAAAGGGTGCTGAGATATAGCATTGTGAGCTATGATCTTATTCACACCTGCCTGCCAGTGTTGGTCGTCAGCTGTGTTTGTGTGAAAATTTTGTGAGAACTGAGACTTGTGATAATGACAGACTTGCGACAGTGTCTTTAATAAATTTCAGTTACGCTCAGCTTCCCCTGATGTTTCCAGGCTGCTGCACTTGACTTCATCTGAGGGGGGGAAATGCACACAGTCATTTATAAATGAACTTCTCTAAACTGAAACACATAGAAGCATATATTTAGTTGTTCCCCTTTAGAACATTGTACTAGTAATGTGGATCAATGTTAATAACAAAACTGCTTTTTCCTTTAATTATTGTCTTACACACCTGCACTCTGGCTGTGTGATGTCTGGGTTTGTGAAGCGGACATCGGTGTGATCTCTTCAGAGGGTATGTGTGTATGGCTGGAAGGGTCTGCGGTTCTCAGGTCATCCGGGGGCCAACGTAACTCTCCGCTCTCCACCTCTCCCTCTGTGGGCTCCACTACGATGGAGGGCAAGCGCTTGGACAGCTTGGGGTGGCGCTCCTTTGTGTCTGGAAAAATCTGAAAATAGATGTTTTATCTTTGAGATAAAGTAGATGTTGAATGCTCCACTTATGTTTATCGACATAAAGAAACAGCTCACATATGGAAAATGCTGTCATCATATAATCACTTGCACCTTTATGACTTTCTTTTTTCCATGGAACACAAAAGGGTGTTTTTAAAGAATATCTTTTTTTTTCATTTTTTTTTCATAAAATTAAAGTGAAAGCGGACCAGGGCTTGTCAAGCAACAAAATGACACCATAAACATGTCATACTATAACTTTGAGTTATCTGAACAGGACAATATTTATGCCAATTTAAATTCCAGGCTATTTATCTATTTCAATGGCCTTTTCATTATATGAAAAGAGCATGCAGGTTGTTCATAAGGGTTTGACCAACATGAAGTTGAGAAAAGTAGGCTATGACAATTATCTTTACACAGTATTCACAGAATCTTAAATCAGTTGAAAGTTTAATTGAGAGATCAGGTGACATTGAAGGAACTGATCAACTTGGGATGAAATGACCAATGAAAAGACTTGGATGAGACACCAACCTGAAAGGAAACGCCTTGCTCTCCGGTGTCACTCATAGTGAAGTCTTCTCGACTGTGTTCTGGGTTGTTCATTATATCTGTCATTCTAATTAGAAAAAAAAATCATAAATTAGCCTATTTATATAAACTATATAGTATTCTACATCCTTTTTTGGTCACTTATCTGTATAATACAAACAAAATGCCTGCTGACGAAGAAAAAGAGGAAGATGAAGTATCTATAGTCAGTAGCCTACTTGGTTCACACAGGGAGAGTAGAGTAAACAATACATTTGCAAGCAGTACTTTTATTAATAGAAAGTAACAACACCCAGTAAACAAGTGTGTTCTTCGACACACTTGAAGAACACAGGAGAACAGAAAACCACATAAAACTGAAGAGAACAGACAAACAACTGAACAAAACAGGGAAGTATAAATACACAAGTTAATGAGGGGTAAAATAAGGCACAGTTGGAACAGATCAATCAACTAATAGGTAACCAGGGCAACCAAGGACACGTGGACTCAAAACAGGCAAGAGAAACTAAACTCAGGGGACCCAAAAACAGACAATATGTGACATCTATGGCAAGCAAAAAATAAATCGTCTTAAAAGAAAACCAAAACTACCATTCAAAAGATTAGGTTCTGTAAGATGATGTGTTTCAAAGAAATCTTTCAGATTATAACACTAACACACCTATACATAACCTTTGCTGAGCAACAGTCAAGGATTAGTTCACCCCAAAATGATCATTTTGAAATGTCATTTCAATCCTATCTTTTTTTCTTCTTCAATGTAACACAAAAAGAGATCCTAATCATATGACAAGGAAAACTGCTTTTGTATAAAAATAAAAAGCTTGGTAAATGGACTACATTTATATAGCGCTTTAACAGACCCATGGACACCAAAACGCTTTTCACATTGCCTCATTCGGCGGTGTCAGCCATGCAAGGTGCCATCCAGCTCGTCGGGAGCAGCTGGGGTTAGGTGTCTTGCTCATGGACACCTCGACACTTCGTCAAGTGGAACCGGGGATAGAACCACCAACCTTCCGGTTTGTAGACATACATGAACCACTGAGTCTAAGCTTGGCACGTATACCATCCACTTTTGTTGTATGGAAAATAGGCACTTGGATATTCAGCCAAACATATAAAAGCAGGTGAGTAAATAATAACACAACTTTAATTGTGTGTGACCTATTAGTTTAATAAAAAAGATACTAGAAATGAAAAAAAAAAAAAACATGCTCCAACATGACAGTTGCAGCATTTGCATGTTTGTTCAGTCTGTAATCCCTAAAAAAAATCCTTCCTGTCCCTTTCAAACTGACATGGTTTTAACAGCATGCACACAACCAAACACCCCAGCTTTGTTCCAGGCTTTGACTGCAGTGTGACAGGGTGTCTGCAGGTGTGTATGCAAATACTAAGCGTGCTAAAATGATTAAATCTTATCCTCCATCATTTTCATTCAGATTGATGGCATACTCGTGCCTGTTTGCAGTCTGTTGAACAGACAAAAGTCATAGTCGAATACTGAAGGATAATAAAACTGTGAACACACTAGTACACCCACTCACATGCACACTCACAAATCCTGTTCAATTATTCAGCAGTTAAAGGCTGGATAGCACAAAGACCTATAAAAACTAATCACGATATTTTGACAATGAAAACCAAATTAAACAAATTGCTCAGGCTAAGGCAGTGCCTAATATTGTTATTAACAGAAAATGAAACTATTATAAAGTAATTTCCGGTAATTTAAATAAAGCTGAAATAAAATGTAGAAATATTAGATGAAAAACATCTCGGGTTATGACTGTAACCTCGGTTCCCTGAATATGGAACGAGATGCTGCATCTAAATGTTGACGCTTTATTGGTAACGCTTCCATGTGACTGGTGTTTGAAGCATGTGTGAAACAGCGCCAATTCTATTGGCCGGTGGTAGTCATATGATGTAAGATGGTGTGCCATTTGACTATAAAAGTACACTTGCATTTGACATCATCAGCTTTTGATTGGCCGAAGGAAGACATTCAGGTATGAGGTAGTATGACGCAGTCTCTCCTTTCTTACTCTGGGAACAGGGGTTACAGTCTAACCCAAGATGTTCGAGGGAATAGTACGCTGTGTCTGAATAGTACAGTAACGCCTTTGAAGAGGCCACATCCCTAGTAGTGTGGGCTCTGATGCCTAGGGGTGAAGGTATTCCACGCACCCTATAGGCCTGAGAGATAGCCTGTACAATCCGTTTGTACAACACATTGCTTGTAATCCGCATAGCCCCTGTTGCGTGCTCTGAACAGATGCTGAGACCCAAACAGGACATTCAAGATTAAGCCTCTCTTACTCTCCTGTTCTGCAGATTGAAAAGGCAGAGGACAGAAGGCCTGAAGAACCACAGAACGTGTCACTGAGGAAGAGCAAATCGTACAAACATAGCCTCGTCCATGTCTTTACCAAGGCATCCAACCTCAAGGGTGCTGGAGGTGTGAGGGCGAACCAGAGAGGACAGTGTGTCAAATTCTCTGAAGCAAGCCGGTCTACTTCCACTCTGCCGAACCTCTACCAGATCGACTCCACCTGCCTCGACAGGATTTCTGCTCCCTGATTCAGGGACCCAGGTATGTAGTCTGGGTCCAGAGCAGGATCTGGCACGCCAGTCTGGAAATAGGGCATGAACGCATACCACCCTGGTGATTTGTGTATGGGACTACTGATGTGCTGTCTGATCGGACAAGAACAGGGTATCCTCTGAGGTCTGGGAGAAGTACTTCAGAACCAGAAATACAGCCCTCATCTCCAGGCAATTTATGTGCCATGAAAGATGGTGACCTCTCCACAGACCCTGAGCAGAGCGGCCATCTAGGATCGCACCCCAGCTTGTGAGTGAAGCATCTGTTGTTAGTATTTTGCGACGACACAATGCCCTCAACACGGGACCTTGGGCCAAGAACCTTGTGTAACCCTGATGATGCGAAAAGAGTTGCCCCTTGGGGTAAATCCCTGGGTCTTGAGCCACCGCTGCAATGGTCTCATGTTCAAAAGCCCCAAAGGTATGATGTTTGACGCAGCTGCTATGAGTCCCAACAGTCTCTGGAACTGTCTGACATTGACGGCTTGGCCTAGCCTGATCTTGCCTATGGTCATGAAAATAGACTCTATACGTGCAGGGGACAAATGTGCAAGGCTAGGCTGAAAGGAAGAACCTGATATTGGTAAGTTTCTCCCCTCAAAACCAAACCTGAGGATGGATATGTGAAAGTATGCATCCTTTAGATCTATCGTGACAAGTCCTTGGATCTGATTTGAGATACGATGAGCTTGAGTGTTAACATTTTGAACCTGTAAGTCTGTAGAGTACGGTTCAGATGACGCAGATCCTTCTTTCGAACTAAGAAGTACCGGCTGTAGAAACCAGACTTTCTCTCAGGAAGAGGAATATATATTCTCTTCTATTTCTATTTCTATAGCCTCTTTCAACAAAAGAGACTGTACTTCATGCCCCAACACCAGAGCATGCTCTGTGCTCACCAACATAGGTAGCACCCCCCTAGATCCTGTAAACTCTTCCATGGTTCGCAGAACCCAAGGAGACACATTTGGCAGAAGTTTCCAGGCTGCTATATATATGGTCTGAAAGTGGTATCTGACCTCCGGTGCAGGAAGATCACGAGGGCTTGAGGTTCCATTTGGGACAGGGCCAATAAATAAGAAAAATAATTTCACATATACTGTAGCACTTTCTGAAGACAAAGAAGCTGATGATCTAATGCAGATGCTCTTTTATAATCATATATGGCACACGACTACTGTCAGCCAATAGAAATTGGCGTGATTTCAGTCATGCTTCAGAGACCAGTCACATGGAAGCGTTCCCACAGTATCAACATTCAGTCGCGCGTTGAGTTCCCACGAAAAAGGATCTTAAACTTAAATCAACAAAAATTAGAAATGTTGCTTTGGGAACTCATTTAAAATAAGCTAAAGGTGAAGTACTAAACACACACACACACACACACACACACACACACACACACACACACACACACACACACACACACACACACACACACATCACACACACACATATATATATAATTTGTTAATTTGCTAATTAATGATTTATAATTTGTAACAAGTGCAGTGTTTGACGCATTTACAGCTGCAACTGAAGATGGAGGTGAAGATCCTTGAATAAGGGCTTGAATTTGGGTCTGTTCCTCACATGGATTCTGAAGATTTAGAGCATAGAATAAAATGTATTATTTTCATGATTATTTTATGTTGCGTTTTAGGTGTATTTCATAGTCTTTGTTTGATTCACAGCATGTTGATAAAATGCCTTTTGTGTCCTACAACAAACAAAATAAGTATTATACAAAGTAATGTCATGTTTTTTATGGCTTATTTGTTCAACATTATGTCATTCTTTGAGATGAGTTTGCATCAGAAGTCCAAAACATTTGTACGGTAAATGAGTAAAAAATGTGAAAATGTCTGTAAAGTTACTGATACATAAATAATTTAGATGTTGTCAGTACTTCAATATGGTACGTTTCAGTGTCAATGCAATGAGCGGTAATGAGCTTTATTAGTTGCTATAACTGTATTTTGCTAAGCTTAGATGAGAAAAATAAACAGATTTCTGTGGGATGTTAGAAAAGATGTTACCAGGGAACCAATATTAGGAGCATGCTGGCTCTAATTGTTTGATTATTGTTTTGGTTTTTTTTAAAGACTTGCGAGGCTGTTGAATGTAGTGTTTTACGTAACATTGTGGTGTAATTAGAATAAATAACACTGACAGATACTCTTACTTAGAACTGTCCTTTAATTGTGGCTTTGCTTAAGGCGAATATTGAGGCAGCTCAACTCGAGGCTTTTAAAGCAGACAAACATGCAATAAAGTATGGTCTAACTTTAACATGCGTGATGTCTATGGGTTCCTTTGTGTATACACATGAATGCATGCGTGCTTGTATTAATGCCCATAAGCAAGGGTGGAATTTATAATAAATTGCATTGATATCATTTTAATACAGATTCAAAGGCCTGTGGCTGCCAGATGATTTTTGGATTGCAAGCACAGACGTCACCATACATGCCAAATCATGTCTAGGCCTTTTGTGAGTTCACTGAGAGCAACTATTTTATGATTAATATTTTGATAGGTTATAAACGTGAAGGAAAATAAAGGCTTCCTGGATTTTAAAGGTTTCCTACAGTGAATTGATTGATCAATAAACATTTAATACCTAACATAGCAAACAGGTGTGGAAAATGTTGTGGGGAAATATGACATAATATTTGAAACAAATAGACACTGTTAAAACTATAGAATTGTTATTTTATTTGTAGTGCTCTAATAGAATTAACTTTGAACCACACATTCAACATTCTAATCTCAGCATTTAATTACCAATCACATTCCACAAGATGGATCTTTTTCTTTTAATATTTCATTTATTTTCTTTTGCTTATTGCTTTGAAATAAATAAACAATCAGAATTGACAATGTTATAGTTAATTAAGCCATAACTGGCCTAGTGTTCAAGGTCATGACCTTAAGTTTGTGAAACTTTTAATAATCAGTTGTTTACTAATACCAAACCATGGTAACAGGGTTAACTATTTAAGATTGTTTCCCTGTCATTGAGATCATGTCATCGAGATGATGTCATTATGTTAGAGTTTGTTTTTGTTTTTTGGACATCATTGTAAAAAATATTGATTTATAAGGAGGTATGATGCAACAGTTGATGCATAACTTGGGGGCACAACTTTAAGTTTTTTTTCTTTTTTACTAAAATTTAACAAATAGCCTATATAAATACAAAATATTATATTTCATTTTCATTGTGCAAATTTGCTAATATTACAACAAGAAGTTAGAAACACATGGATGGGGACCGACCAAAAGACATCTGACATGAATCAAGAAAACATGGGAAAAAATTATGGATTTTAGAAATGTGTTTTCTGAACATAGTCATTAAAAGTCATAATTTCATTGTTAAATTATTATTTTTTTATTCAGGGACACAAAGAACTCACTTATAATGGACTAGTAATATGAAACAATATGAAACAATAAAAAAAAATGTTTTTTTAAACAATTCTAATATGCAACTAAAGGCAAATGTGGTTTTAAGACAAATTGCACGCATATAGCTTTACAAAATCATAAAATGGGACCAAATTTAATTCAGTCAAAGGAATATAGGCGGAATATGAATATAGGCTATTCATCAATATACAGCAGATATTTCTATAAGTTAAAAAGATGCTGATGAACCTTTAAGTTTTTCAGCAATTTTTGGTTTCCTGAAACTGAATCTCTCTAAGCTTTCTTTTTAACACTTTGTTTTAAATGTGCAATGTACCACCATATTATGTCAAATAGCCTACCTTTATGTTGTCCCCTTCTCTTCTTGAAGTGTCAGAAATGTTATTATATTGAGATATCCTCCCGTTGAAATCTCTCTCAGCTTCCGTTTACATCAGTCCGTCCAGTTCGAGCGGAAAGTTACTGTTGAATGCTGTCACAGTGCTTGTGCTCATCCTACCAGCGTCATTCATTTACATGTTGAGAGCTGCATACATGCAACATGAATCGCTGTACGGTTGGTTACGAGAAGCACGCATCCACGTCGTCATCAAAGCTTGTTTTTTCATGTCATTTTCAGGATCTTTGAACCCAGATGATGATTATTACGCAAGTGTTTGGGTGAGTTTAGTGACCTGCACTGTAGCTACCAGATTATTAGAAGCAACGGGGTACCAAAAAAAAACCTTTCTCTGAAAGATTCTTATACCTCATGTTACTGGTTAATATTAGCTTTAGGGTTCTTTAATTTGAGAGCTTGTCTGGTTGAAGGAAGATTGACACTGTTGAAAACTCATTTCTGACGTTGTTGGTTATGGATCGCTGATGCCCCCTGCTGCTGACAGAAATCGTTGCACAGCATGACATTTTTTCCCACCGACGTCTATTTATAGGCCTGCTGTTTGCGTGTTTGTTTACGTTCATATCATATTCCATGTAAACAGTGACTTCTTAGTTCAGATTAGGTTCAGGTCCCTTTAACATGACACAATAGTGACTGCCTAGTGTCCACTTTTTCCACCGTGGTATAGGCTAGGCCTAGCCTGGCCAGCCAGACTTACATCAAGATGTACATTTTTGCATTTTGCTGCCGCTAGGGGCGTCTAGATTTCTAGGCTAGGCTAGGCCTATTTCCTGTTCATTTTTTCCCTAGCCTTTTCAACTTTAATGAGTTTTAAGAATCAAACCAGCGTATGTTCCTGTATTATTGTATGTATAATTGCTGCTCTGACTGGACCACAGTCCACAGTACATATACAAACCCCATATATATTTTTACTCATTGATTATTGCACTGAACTTATACTTATTTATATATATTTTTTGCAATGCACTTACTATTAGGGTGTCTTTCAATCAGTCTTTTTAATCCCCAGCCTGCTGTCCGTATCAATCAATCAATCAATCAATCAATCATTCAATCAATCAATCAATCAATCAATCAATCAATCAATCAATCAATCAATTCCCCTTATACAGCAAGGTTTGAATATTACAATATTGTTTTATAGTTGAAGTTCAGAGTTATTCAAATGCTGTATTTAGTAACAGCTTTTTAAAAATAAACATCTGTATTTTAATAAAGGAGTTTTAATTAAGGAGTGTCAATTTAATATTGTTACACTCATAAGTAATAAATGTGATTTTTTGTTGCCATCCAACCAGACAGAAATGTAAATCCCTTACAAATGATTCTTATATCAGGACACTTAGTCCGTCCTTTAGCTACTAACAGGCTGACTTTTGCTTTATTGCGTTTCATTTAAAAAAGTAGTAAAGACCAAATGCTGGTTCAATTCCAATATCTAAGCAACCACAAGAATGCACACAAATAAAATTGTAGTGCATCGCCTCAACAGGAGAATATACTGTATATCCCGCAGTGGCAATAGCAGTCATTATTTTTTACCCTTAAGCCGTGTGTCCACCAAAGCGTTTTTTCACGCGGCTGGCTTTATTTTTCTATTGTTGTCAATGGGAACGCCGCGTTTTTAGAACGCCATGAGCGTAACGAGGCGCTGAGCGAGTATTTAACGCTCAAGTGCTGAGCGTTTTTTACAGGTCGCCGAGAGTTGAAGAATGTTCAACTTTAGGTAAAACGCAGCGCTCATCACTGTCACTTTTTAGCCAACCGTCCAATCACAGTGGAGGAGGGGCGGGACTAATACCACACGGACCAACGGATATTCTGTATCATAGCAACGATGCGTCTCAACTGAAAAAAAAACTGCGCTGCCAAAACGCTCTCAAGCGCCCGCAGCTCGGCGTTTTCAGCAGAGCGCCTAGCGTTTTCAGGTGGCTAAAAACGCTTTGGTGGACACACGGCCTTACGGTACGTTCACACGGGGCGTTAGCGTCAACGCTTCCCATTGACTTTGAATGGGTGACGTCAAGCTTTGCCGAAATGAATTGTGGATCCGTCGGCAGCGCTTCACTGGCGTTGCTCGCAGCAGAAGTTGAGAATTTTTCAACTTCTGCCGCGAGCAACGCCAGTGAATCGCCGCAGGCGGAAGCGTCAGCCAATCAGGATCGCTCTATGCAAATACAGTAGCCAGGCGGCAGCCAATCACGTTCATCACGTTCATCCTGTCATTCCTGTCTAATTTCATTGGCTGACGCTGCTATGACCATGGCGTCGTGCCAAACTTCAGCCACGCCTTCCGTCAAGCGTTGACGCTCACGCCCCGTGTGAACGTACCGTGAGGCTGTTTAACCCTTTAATCTGTTTTTGTTGTTGTTGTTTTTTTAAATTCAAATTTAAAATTAATTCAACTGAAATGATTTATTCTAATACCTGATGTTGATGCAACTGCTGATATATTACAGAGCTTGATACTTACAGAGCTTGAGTCTCACAACTCAATTTAAAGGTAGGCTAGTAAATGCACACATGCACAACATTGCTGCAACATATATTTATAGGTCGCCTACATTATAACTTTTGTACAAAACAAACAAAATTTAAAGAATGAGTCTTCCAAACCTGATTCGCAATGGTAAGTGTTGATATTTTAGACCTTTTTTTTTGTTGTTGATGATATTTTAGACCTCTCATGATGTTTTTTGCAGGAAATTGCGTATGTCACTCACCCGTGCATGTCTTCTCATATCCATAAAGAAAAGTTGCTCGAGCTGCTTTGAGGAGTGTACCCTATGGTGTTGTGGGAGTACCCGTTTTGTGTGTGTCCCTTTAAATGCAAATGAGCTGCAGCTCGTTGCACAGAGGGCGGAGCTACAACAGCTTGCACTCACACAGACTTGCACTGAAAATTTCTAAAACTTTTAGCCTGTTATGTTCAAACTGGATTCAGGCAATGATGGAGAGACTCAAGAAAAAGTGACAACATGTAGAATGCAACAGGACGTTTCTGAATGGTTAGTTGATGAATTTATGTAGCTTATGTGTAGTTATCTTCTAGTCATTGATTAGCATATTCTGTCTTGATAATCGTGTTCCGGGGGCGGGGTTTATGTAGCTTTTAGGGTTGGTGATGTCACTAACTCTGGAGGAATGTCGTGTGATCCCTACCAGCCGTTTGTTGTAGTTCTTAAAAAGTGATTTCTTTAAAAGCAAATATCTCCCTTTGCTTTGAACTTTGAGCTTCGTAACTTTGCAGATGTTGTTTATGCTCTAACAGCAACATTACACACTAACTAAATTAGAAAATTGCCTAATCATAATCAACCACCCCTTTAAAAAACAACAACCGCTGAACAGTGGGGAGTCTGGTGGCAAAAAAACAAAACAAAATCAACAGTGTCTATGGCACTGAGGGATTTGAAATGTTGCAAAAGCTACGCGGAGATCTGTTGTTTTTATTACTTAACAAGCAAGTAAGGTAGGTTATTTTATTGAGCAGATTGCCGTATAGTTCTCTAGAATTCATTGTAAAGCGTTATCTATTGTGAAGGGTCATTTCATTATGGTTGTAGCGCTGTGCTGAGATTTATTTTCAAGGAAGTAGGCCTACTGTATTAATATGTAAAGCTACAATTACGTCTTCAGCTAGTCAGCTTGAGATCCCTTTTCATCTAAATTGTTTATATCTCTTAAGCGTATAGTGAATGTTTTATCAGCAGTATAATAACCATATGCATCCGCAGATTCCGCACAGTCACGAAAAGCCGGAGCACAACCACAACAATGTTCATGTTCTCTGGGCCAAAGGTTATAGTGTAGGTACAGTAGGCCACCTTTTTATATGGTATAGCAGCCAAGTAGAAACAGCACACCAGAATCTGAAATACAGTATAGTAAATTTGTTTTTATGCAGGCTGATTCATTTTAAATGAGTATAATTATTATTTGTTTCAATGTGTACTTTTCATAGATTTTGTGTAAAACTCTGATTAGTAGGCTAAAGGGAAGCTGTGGAAAAAAGCATGAATGTTACCAAACATTTATTTAAATAAAATTTTTTTGCAGTACCAATCCAACTTGCTAATATTTAGAATTTTTCAAATCAAACGCGTTATCTATTTAGTGAACACTTGGGTATTTTTTCCCCTGCATAACTGTCCTATTTACATTTACTGAGTGAGAAACCACTCTATCTCCACCTCCAACATCCTCACACGCAATATAGCCTACTAGCCGAGACACCTTCTTTATGTGTACAGATGTGACGTAATGACGCAAAGACATGCTCGAATTCCTGCGGAAATCCACCAGTACAACATTATTACAAGCTTACCGTTTTGAATTGAGCTACAACAAGCAGACAGTTTTTAACACTGGCTAGTTATGTACTTGCTCAAAAATGTTACCCCAAAAAAGTTACGGACTGCAGCTTTAATGATCTTTAAAAAGTTCCTGAGAAAGTTGGCTGCAATATTATTCTAAATGTCAACAGATGTTTGTATCAGCCTTTTTTACTTGTCTTTGTGCATTATTCTAACTCTGTTTCTTGGCTTTACACTTATATTGATTGTAAATTATTGTATTATTATATTTTAAAATCAATTAGTGATACTAGGGATCAACATTTGCTATCAAAAATGGTAAAGGCAAGGTTATTTATCTCTCAGTCTGCTCAAATTTTTTGTGTGTTTTTTTTTGTGTTCACACACACTAAATCAGAGACGTGGAACATATTTTCACTTTTTTATTTTTTTATTTTGCAGTGACTAGTTTAAGTGTTTCTCTTACAACATTAATTTGATTTTTGACAATACATGTTAAAAGAAAAGTCATTGCTTATTGAGAAAATTATTGTATTTTGAAAATGTGCATACGGTATATTTTTCAAATCTATTGATTCCATCAAATGCTTTTGTCATAAGCTAACAAAGATAATGGATAGACAAATAAAACATTTACATAATTGTTTTCATTTATTGTCAAGGCTGCAGAAACACAGATTGTATATGCAATTTTATAGTTTTCTCAAAAAAGATAGCCTAACCTCAAAGAAACAAATGCCTCAATATGTGATACTGTCAACAGTCTTTAAAAGCTACACCAACTTTATTATTAATTTTATTTGTGAATATATCTATTTAAATGTTGTTTGCTTGAATATGACTGAGTTTGCACTGTAAACAATTTCCCAAAGATAACAGTTTTACAGTAAAGTGCACTGATAACCCACACATCAAATTATAATATAATAATTTTTGTTTCCTATTATTCATCGTTCATACATAATTCGTCCAGTGGATATAGTTGTTTTGTCTTAAGACTCTAAAGCTTAAAATCTTCACTAGCTAAACAATACTCTGTGATATGTTCATAAGTAAGTGTAATTTTACACAATTAGCATTACAATTCAGCTGGCTTGTATGATTATATAAGAGAACACTGAAACATACATTCAAAAGCATAAAATAAACTCAGCCATATATCATGTTCATTTCCCCTCATTCTCATCTGTAGAGGAATCCATATATCTTAGAGATGATGTTTCATAGCTCACTATTGTGACCTCTTCAGTTGTTGCTACACTGTCAAAAAACCTCATTTTCTCAGTGTGTACCGTGTCTCTCAGCCTACGAATCGAGGAAGCCGCATCATCAGAAATGGGTTCTGCAAAGTCTCCTTCAAATACACGTGTTCTCTGTGTCACAATTATTGTCTCTTTATCATCATGTAATGTTTCTTTCACAACATGCTTTTCCACCAATGTTTGCTTCCCACTTTGCACTCTGGTTTCCTCTACTGTCAACACTGAGTCTGAGTCTAGTGTTACTTGTAATGGTGAAGTGTGAATTCCATGGGTGTCTAGATTAGTAAAGATTGCAGCTTGCTGTGTGTCTGGTATAGCTTGAATGTTCGATGTGATGACATGAATTTCCCCTGACATCTGTTTCAGAGTGTCCACTGAGGCTGAGGACATATCTGATGAGAATGGGATGTTGACTTTTTCTGGCTGGTGAGGCTCCATTGATATCAGTTCACATCTGGCTGTGGAAGTTACAACGTTAGTTTGTACATCTTTGACCCCAATAGTGGCAGTTGGTTCAGCATATTTCACTTTAACTTTTGTAGGAGAGGTCTGTGACAGGCCAACATGTTCAGTGGTTACTGTGGAACTTATATCTGCAAAAGCTTCAGATGACCTTAGTGATAATGTTGGGCTGATGTTGTCCTCCACAGCCTCGCTGAACAAGCTCTTCTCAGGTTCCTCGTGTGCCTTGCTGGATTCTTTCTCTACATCATCAGACTTCTCAGCCTCTTCAGGTGGTTGGATTATTTGTTCCTTCTCGTCAGATTTTGTAGTTTTAGTTGGAGAAGAAAATGAGAACTTGAACCAGCTTCCTTTTTCAGTTTTTGTTTGTTCTTTGCTAACAGCTGATTTTTGATCCACTGAAGTCTCCAGATGTTTTTCACTTTCTTCAATCTTGGCGTCGACTAACTTATCACTTTCATCTGAGGACTGGCTGAATCCTAATTTTGGAAATTTAAATTTAAACTTTGATTTCTCCTGCGCTCCTTTGTCCTTATGTTCTGCCACTTCCTCAACTTTTTCTCCAGCCTCCTGATCCTGCTTGACAGATGGTTTGTCCATTTGTTCTTCCATTTCCTCTATTGTTGGAACATTAAATTCAACCTCAAAGCCACTGAGAACATCCTCAAGTCTAGGCATTGTAAATCTGGGTGACTTTCCAGGCCCTTGTGAATCATCTTTCGGTTGTGTTTTAGTGTCTGGGGTATTAGCAGTTATGGTTGTGTCATCCTCTCCATCCTGAGATTTTGTTCTTGAAATGCTAAACTTTGGCATTTTCATAGTAGGAAGTTTGAATTTACTCGGGGAGCCTTTGTCACCCTCCATTTTTTTTACAACAACCTCTGGAGGCTGTTCAGTGGTTTCTTTCATTTCACCCTCTTTGTCTATATCTTTGGAGACTTCTAATTGTAAAGGTTTGTCTTTAATATTTAGATCAGTTTTAGTGTCTGGAACATCTTTTCCTTCTGCTTCTTTTCCTTTTGCATCAGATGTTTTTTTAGGTGAAATTCCAAATCTTGGCATTTTAAAAGCAGGCATTTTGAATTTACTTGGAGAACCTGAAACAACAATGGTATCATCTTTCAACTCTGTCTCTACCTCTGTTTTTTCAAGGCTGGAACTTCCCTCTAAAGCCATGGCTACTTTTGGGAGACTTGCATCATCTGCTGCAATTTTAATTTCGGGTTCAGTGATCCCAATTTCAAGTGTTCCTGTTTTTACTTCTTTTGCAGTTACTATCACCTCGGGACCTTTTACTTTGGGTAATGAAATCCCAAATTTTGGAAGTTTAAATTTAGTTTCCTGTCCCTCTTGATTAATCTCTTTTGCTTTTGTGGTCATATCAATAGATGGGGTTTCAATCTCTGCAGTTTTGCATTTGATGTCATCTGATTGGTCCAATTTTGATGTTTCTATCTTATAATCTACTGAACTAACTTTAATTTCCTTGATGTCAGAATCAGGTGCATCACTAGAGACCTTTGGAGCGGAAAATCCAAATTTGGGTAATTTTATTTCTGGGAGTTTGAATTTTGTTGGAGAGCCAAATTGAGGACTTGTTATTTCAGTTTTTCCATCTCTCTCACTTTCTCCCATTTCTGCAGTGCCCTGTAGTGAAATGTCTGTTGTCATTTCACTGGCTTGCATATCCACTTCCACTATTCCTTTGGGTAACTTTAGCTCTTTCTTTTCTGTAGTTAGCACATCTCCTGACATTTTCACTTCTGTTTTTGTCAGAGCTTTCTTGAGCCCTTGGTCACTGTCAGGACCTTTAGTTGTTGGGAGAGCGATTCCAAATTTTGGAAGCTTAAATTTGCTTTTAAGCTCAATGGATGGATCTTCAACATTTACTGTTGGCTCTTTCATGTCAACACTTGCAACTTCTCCTGACATGTTAAACGTCTTATCGGGAAGGCTAACTTCATCAATGTCCACATTTGCCATAGGAATGTCCACTGTGTCCTTTGATGTTTTGGTTCCAAATTTGGGGAAATTGATTGTTGGAAGTTTAAATCTGGTTGGAGAGCTAAAAGTGTCCTTTTTCAAATCAGGCTGTTCTTCTGGTAATTTAATATCCACAGATTGCTCTGAAAAATCAACATTTCCCTGTGATGTGCCCATGTCAGGTTTGGGTAGACTCACATCAACTTCAGGAGCCTTTAGATCTTGTTTTGAAAATCCCAATTTGGGAAGTTTCACTTTCAGCCCTTTGGAGTCAACTTTATCTGTTTCCCCCTCAATTGTCACATTTTGAATTGCACCATCAGGTTGTTGTACATTCACTTTTTCTTCACATAGCAGGCCAGTCTCTGTGTTTATCTCTATCTCCTTTCCTTTTGACATACCAATTCCAAATTTTGGCAGCTTGAACTTACTCCCTGTCCCATCAATGTCCATCTCTTTGACCTTAATGTCCACATTAACAGTAGGCCCCTTAATATCCATGTTTGTTTCTGTGTCAGTGGTTTGTACCTCTATTGTTTCAGAGAAACTGATTTCAGGTTTTTTGATATCTACTTCAGCTGCTGCTATATCAGATGTGGACTTTGGATATTTGATTCCAAACTTTGGGAGGTTGATTGAGGGCAGGTTATATTTTGTATGAGTTGGATCTTCTTGTTTTTTCATTTCATCAGTGAAGATAATTTCTGCATCTTGGTCTTTAACAGGTATGTTGCCCTCTTGCATAGACATATTTGCCTTTGGTTGACTTGCATGATCCACATCATGCCCCTTAATATCTGGCTTTGAAAAACCAAATTTTGGAAGTGAAAAGCTTGGCTTCTTCAATTTCACATCGAGCCCTTTCAAGTCAACTTCAAGTATATTTTCCTCGCCTTCAATGGATATGTCTTGAACGTCAACATCAGGTTGGGGTAGTATTACCTTACCTTCTGCTAGATGAACATCAGTTTCTCTTATTGTGGTTTTTGGTATTTTTCCTGACACCTTGATGTCTGGTTCATGAGCAGTAATTTCTATTCCTTTAATGTCCTTATCTGCCGATGGTAAACTTGCTGTACCTTTTGAACTTTTGACTCCAAATTTTGGCAGGTTAACTTCTGGCAGTTTATATTTGGTTGGGGAACTAACAATTGTTAGATCTTTCTGTTCAGCTTCCCTTCCCGAAAATGTAACTTCTGCTGTTTGCTCTTTTACAGGTACATTACCCTCTGGTATGGAAACTTCAACCTTTTCAACACTGACATCAACTTCTGGAGTTGCAGTGTTTGGTTTAGAAAATCCAAACTTAGGAAATGAAAAACTTGGTCTCTTCGCTTTTACTTGCAGTCCTTTGGAATCAACCTCAGGCATATCTGCACTCTTTTCAACTTCGGATTCATTTTTGGGTGGCTGTTCTTCTAGTTTGACGTCAGGTTTAGAAATATCACTTTTTATATTTGTTCCCCCTAGTTCTGAATCAGTTACATTAATGTCTAATGATCCTTTTTGTGATTTAGCACCAAATTTCGGGAAGCTGAATGAAGGTAGTTTAAACTTTGTTGGAGATCCAAAAAATGTTGAACCCTTTTGCTCAGGCTCCATTGACACTTCAATGTCCATATTTGCTTCTTCTAGGCCCAAACTGCCTTCTGATATGGGGATATCAGTTTTTTGGATGCTTGCATCAACCTCAGGGGATTTTATTTCTGCTTTTGAAACCCCAAATTCAGGTAATGTCTTTATCTGTACATCTAAGCCTTTAAAATCATGTCCTGGTGGGTGAATTTTCCCCTCGGTTGTTATCTCTGTTTTTTTTAGATCAATTTCTTCAGCTATATCCTCTGTCTTTGATGCACTTAAATCAAACCCTTTTACTTTAGGAAGGTCAAAACCAAATGTTGGCATCTTCAGCTCTCCCCCCTGTCCTCCAAGTTCAGCATCTTCGACCTTTAAGTCCACACTTACAGATTGAACCTCTGTGGCTAGATGAGGTCCCTTTATATCAGCTGATGGGGCTTCACCTGATATTTTTATTTGTGTATATTGACCGCTCATTTCAGGTTCTTTAACAGCTATATCTACATCTGGCATTGTTTTCTCTTCCTTCATAGCTTGTCCTCCAGTCTTTGGGAGGTTGATTGAGGGGAGTTTAAATGTTGTTGTGGCACCAAAAGTTGTTGTATCTTTTTGCTGAGCCTCAAAATTTAACACTGTGATGTTCATACTTTGTTCTTTTATTTTCACATCACCTTCTGGTTTAGATGTATCAACTTGTGCAAGATTGACATCAGTGTCTGGGGTCTTGATATCGGGTTTAGAAAATCCGAATTTAGGAAATGAAAAGCCACTTCTTTTCATTTTTATACCTGGGTCTTTTAAATCAACTTCTTGATCTTTTTTGCTTTCTGTTTTAGCTTGTGGTACTTCAGTTCCAGCTGACAGTTCCCCGAGTTTTGTCTCTGGTAAAGAAATATCAACTTCTGCCTTTGATGTTATGGCCTCTGTATGTGACATGGTGTATTGATCTCCAGTATCTAGCTTTGGCTGATCAACACTGATTGAGGGTTTCTTCAGCTCTTGACTGGGCACATTAAAGTCAATTTTTACATCTGACGCTTCTACTGGTGTAAATATATCTTCAGCCTCCAAAGTAATTTCCTCACCCCTCAAATCTGTTATTTCAGATTTTACTTTGGAAGATGAACTTCCGAATTTGGGTAGCTTGAAAGAAGGAAGTTTGAATTTGAATGGTGACCCTCCAGTGGTTGAATAATCTTTTAAGTCAGACTCAAGATTCACATCCACTTCACCAACTGCCATAGATGTATCACCTCTCTCAACATTAATCTCTGGATCTTTAATGTCTTGTTTAGAAAATGCATGCTCTGAGCTTGGCTCTTTTGGCTTTTTCATCGTTACCTCCATTTTCAAAGAAGCCTCAGGTATGTCTGCTTTTCCCTCAGCACTCTCAATGTCATCTTTCAGTGTAGCCTCTGGTTGTTCTACATCTGTTCTTGATGTGCCCTTTTTAAATTCTGGTCCCTTTAGCTTTGGAAATGAAAATTCAAATTTGGGCATCATAAATCTACTCCCTTGACCTCCAGGATCGGTGTCTTGAATCTTAATTTCAGCATCTACTGGTAGGGTTTCAAAAATAGATTTTGATGGTTCTATTTCTTTATCTTGTGATGCAACTGTTGATGTTGCCTTTATTTCTGACTGTGCATCATCACCAGCTTTTGCAGTAGATTCTTCTCCAGTCTTTGAAATGGAAATGTCATATTTAGGGAGAGAAATTGTTGGAAGCTTAAATTTAGATGGAGAACCAGAAGCACTTTTGTTTTTCAACTGGACTTCAACCTCTGGAGCAGGAATCGTCACCTCAGTCTCTTTGATCTCAGTGTCTGGCACAGATTCTCCTTCTTTTTGAAGACCGGTGTTAGCATCAGGGATCTTTGTGTCAGATTTGGAAAAGCCAAATTTTGGAAATGAAATTTTACGTTTTTTAAGTTTTTCTTTTTCTTTAGCCTCTGGTATGAATACATCTACTGTACCTAAAGGAACTTCGACTCCCATCTCAAGTTTCTCGGCTTGCACTTTCGAATCTTCTATAGTTACTTTTTGATCAAGACCATGACCTACAAGGCTCACGTTAACCTCTGGTTTAGAAAATGCACAGTTTGGAGACAATATCTTTTCTTTTTCAAAGTGTGCATCAAAACCCTTTTCTACCTCTGGTATAGATACATCCACTTCAGGTTTTGAAACACTGAGAATAATTTGTGGGGTTTTGATTTCAGGTAATGATGGCAGTTCTCCAGTCAGTTTAGCTTCTGGCACTTTTATTTCCATGGTGGGTTCATCTGTGGTGACTTCAGGCATTTGATTGTCAAAGACTGCATCTGTTGGTTTTGGAAATAAGACACCAAATTTAATTGTGGGAAGTATACTTTTTGTTGGAGATCTTGGACCTTTCTCTGCCTGGTCAGATTCTGCATTTAATTTTTGGGTGTCTATAATTGATTCTTCTTTGTCCATACTATCAGCTGGCTTACAGGCTTCAACCTTTGGAAGGCTAATGCCATATTCTGGCAGTGTAACTGTAACCTCGTCTACACTAACAGATTGACCTTCTGTAGTCACAAAATAATCCTTGACATCACCTGATGGGGCACCATCTTTGAGTTTCATGCTTATTTGTGTTTCTGGAAGGCTTACATCAGGTTCTTCAACATCTATATCTACAAAGGGCATGTCTTTCACTACCTTGGTAGATTTCCCACCAAATTTTGGAAAGTTGATAGAGGGGAGTTTAAACTTTACTGGTGTACCACCAGTTGTTAGATCTTTATGTTCCGCATCATCCTTTGAAATTGTGAAATTCATATCCGTCTCTTTTAAATCCAAAGAAACTTCTGGAATGGATAAATCAACCTGTGGAAGACTGACATCAATGTCTGCAGCTTTGATGTCTGGTTTTGAAAACTCAACAGCTGGAATTTCTTCAATATCACGGTCATTCAGACTAGGATCAACCTTTGGTTTAGAAAATGAAATATCTTTAGATGATTTTATTTCTTTTGTCTGAAAATCATCAACTTTTGGAATGCAAATACCTTTGATTTCTGTTTTTCCCTCGGGTAGAGACAAATCAACTTCAGGTTTGGATACACTGAGAGTCATCTCCAAGCCTTTTTTGTCAGATAGATCTGTAGATTCTACAGATAATTTAGTTTCTGGCAATTTAACATCCTTTGTAGTTTCATTTGTGTGGACTTCAGGCATTTGAATTTCCGCCCCAGCATCGGTTGTCTTTGGAAATGAAACTCCAAATTTGGGAAGTTTAATTGTGGGAAGTCTAAATTTTGTGTGAGAATCTGTTGAATCCTTGAACTCAGCTTCTACGTCTGTGGTCTTACTTTCAACGTCTATTTCTATCTCATCTGCACCTTGTAAAGAACCCTGTGCAGTTGGAAGAGTTATTTCAGCATCAGATACTTTTGTCTCTGATTTAGAGAATCCAAATTTGGGAAATGATATTTTCCTTTTCTTCATTTTAGACTCTGTTTCTTTTTTTTCAGCTTGTGGCAGTATAGATGGCTCCAATTCGGTTTTTCCAATAACCTTTATGATAGATTTTTTAGATTCCTCTGGTAACAGACCAGCTTCTTCTGTTTTCTCTTTTGGCAATGAGACACCAAAATTGATCATTCTAAATCCACTCTCTTCTCGAGTATCCTCTGCAGCCTCAACCTTCTTGTCAACTTTCCCAACTCTTTCAGGTGTTGATAGCCCAGTTTCCTCCTGCTTTGATTTCCCCTCTGTCTTGGGGATTTTCATTTTTGGAACAGAAACATCTATGCTTGGCATTTTTAATTTATTCAAATTTTGGTCTGTTTCTGAACTATATGCTTTGGGATCAGTCTCAGATGTTCTTTTCTCAGATTTTAATGCAATCTCTATTACCGGTATGTATTCTTCCACTGTAGCATCCTCTTTCGTAGTGACTTCAGTTGTTCCTTTCATTGATTTACCTCCAATTTTTGGCATTTTAAATTTAGGCATCTTCATTTTATGTGGAGAGGAATCTGTGTCTTTGCTTTTGACTTCAGCCTTCAGTTCTCCTTCAACATCTTGTTTTGAGGTTTCCTTAATGCTAGTGCAAACATCATGATGGAGCATTTGACCACCCTCTATATCATGTGCTTTTTTAGTTATATGCTCAGGTGTACAACTTTCACCTTTTTGAGATTTTTTGAATGTTGCTTCTTCAGAAGATTTTTTGATGGCTACATGGTCTTCATCGATAGATATTTTTGGGTCAGTCTTCATCTCCTTGATTGCATCACGATCACTTTTTGATGATGTATCCTTTTTTGGTAATTCAATCGTGATTCCTGGGAAGTGAATGTCAGGTGTCTTGATCCCAAAACTAGGCATGCATATCTTTGCTTTCTTTGATTTCTTTTCATGTCCTTTTCTGTCAGCTTTGATATCGGTATCAGTATTGTCTTTCACTGCCTCATCTTGTGTGTCTGCATCTTTAGCTACTTTGATTTTTAGCAATTGAACTGATTGTTCAATGGCTTCCATTCCGGGTATTTCAATGTCTTCACGTTTTGGAAGTTTGAATTTGACATCTGGGGAAGTACTTGTCGTATCCCTCACTAACATTTTGCCAGATTTGGGTTTGTGGTCTGCTGGCTTAATTTTAGTTTGGTCTGTTTTACTCTCTGTTACACTTGTTTCATAAATATGAAATTGTTCACTTTTAGGTAATAAGATGCCTTGATCCTTTGAAGCAACAGGAGAAGGTCTCTGTTCTTCTTTATCCATTGTGTCAGGTAACTTAATGTTTATTTCTGTGCTCATGCTTGAAAGTTTACTAGGGGATCCTTTAGGTGTTATGCCAATCTTGTCTGATTTTATTGTGATCTCTCTTTGTACAAGGACTCCTGTGATGTCTCTCTCGGGTAATTTAAAGGCAGGGAATTTTAATACTGCTTCCTTTACATCCTCAACATTAAACACTGGTTTTTCTGCTTTTGAGATATTTATTATCTTCTCAATTTTTTGTTCTTTAATTTTAGGAGACTTAAGCTTAGTTTTTGATCGTTTGTCCTCCATGCCAGGAATCTCAATTTCCTCTCGTTTCAGGAGAGGCACTTTGTTTGGGTCTCTTTGCCTCATAGTTATTGAGTCTTCGTGGTTGAATTCAGAGAGATCCATCTTAGGTAGTTTAAAGTTTGATTCCAAATTTTCTTTTTTTGTTTCTTCGGTGTCAGCAACCTTAGTACTCTTCCCACTTTTGTCCACTTCCAGAGCATGTGATTTTGGCTGGGATATAACTGGTGTTGAAGTGATTGGTTTCTTTGTGTCCATGACCGTTGAAGACACATCTTGTTTTGTTTGAATCTCAAAAGTGAAAGTGTCTGATTCTAGTCTGTTTACCGTGTTTGCAAAGGGACTCTTTGATGAGGCTCTGTCTGCCATTGGTCCCCTGGTTCGAATCCCATAACTTTCTGTTTCTAGGATGTTTCTTTCTTTCTTTTCCTTGTCACTGCCAATTCTTGGTGATTTGCTTATTGGTCCTACATCTGGCATGTCAAGAGAAACATCAACTTTAGTTATATCCATGTTAATTTCTCCTGATTTTTGGGTCTTCTCTACAATTTCTTTATTTATTGGTTTGCTATCAGAATCAACTTGATGTCCAACTGCTTCAATTTGTGATATTACATTAGGACTGTCCATAATATTGTCGAATGCTGATGTATCCAAAGTTCGCATCCCACTTGTGGAGGATTTTAATTGGCTCTCTGTTTCATATTTATCCTTTCCTGGAATGCTAACCTTCAGTTCTGATATCTCTCGCCTTTCTTTGTCATCCTCTCTAAGAGCAACTGTAATATCAGTAGTATTTAAAGTAGTGTCCAAACTGATGAGCTCAACTTTATGTAGCGATTCAGTCGCTGGCAAAGTCGGGAATGTATATTCATTCCGTGTTTTAGTTGAGTCAGTATTTTCAGCTTCATTCAAGATTTTTGGGCTCTCTAACACATTCGTCCCTGGCACTTGCTCTACGGCTATATTCATAATAATTTGGTTGTCCAAGACCTCCATATTGTCTGTTGTTGGTACCACTTCATTTTCTTGGGTTTCTTCAACAGACTTGCTCCTGCAGTCTGCCATCCTCATCTTAAGTTTCATTTTGTGTATCTTTTTCTTCTCTTTTTCATCTGGGGATTTTAATGGAGACTTAATGGGAGATTCTGTGTCACTCGTTGGAGGACTTATCTCTAATTTTCTCTGTTCTTCTGCTTCTGATGTGCTGTGCGATCTCTTAAAATTTGCCCTGCGACCTTTGCTGAAGGTGGGGAATTTGGGCCATGAGATGCGATCATGTTGTTTTTTCATCTTTCTTCGACCTCTCATTTCTGGTCCTCCTCCTTCCTCTTCTCGTTCAGCCTCCTCACCCTGTAAACATTGATGAAGCAATGATCAATGACATCTCTAAAGAAGCTTTGTAGTATTCTGTAATTGAATATAATGGACAGTATGATAATTACAATGGTTATATCTGGCCTCATTGTCTCAGCATCTTCCTGGGTTCTTGGAGGTGGTTTGCGTTTTAGACAGAATGCCACTTTATATGGTTGAGCATGCTCAAGAATCTGGAGGGCGTCCTCATATGACACATTATCAAAGTATACTGTAGCACTAAGAATCTGATCACCTGAAAGGCCAGATGGAAGGACACAAATGAGGATGCAAGGAAAATAATTATCTGTATTCTAGCCTAAGAAATGTTCTGTAATGTGCTATATGACATCTCACCTTCTTTCACACTTAGATTCTTTGAGGCAGGTGACTCTGGTTTTACTTCCTTGATGAAGATGCCATCCTTTCCCCCTCCACTTACAACCAAACCCTCAGCACAGACTTCTTTGTCCGTTTTCACTATCATTTCTGACTGATCATTTTGCATGTCCTGCAACAAAAAGCAAAGTCATTCAGAAATCTTTCTAATCATCTGTATTCTTCACAAGAGAGAAATTTAGGCATGTCTGACCTCTGTTTGATTCATCTTGGCAGAACGCTTGTCAAACAGTGAGCCAAAACCAATCCTTTTGCTTTTCTTGGAACTCTTGGTGGGTGAGTCATAAAAGTCACCTTCAGCCTGGCAAAATAGTTAGTATGTAATCTATTATATAGTGTAATAGTTAGATCAGATACAGCATTATGAAATTCTAAATTTGGATTATCATACATAGCATTGTGTAAAATAGCAGTCACCTGTTTTTCGTATTTTTCTGTGGTGGGGAATTCCTCAACAGGAGAGGAACCCTGAGGACGAGGTCTTTCCTCCTCTAAAACTTCAGGCTCCTCACATGTCTGTTACATTAAAGATACCAATTAAAGATTGTTCAAACAATCAACCAGTTTAAAATAGAAAGATAAAAAGATACATGTATTTGCTGAATCTTCTGTACTTGAGTGATACTCACTAAATCATCATCTGTGTCTGGTTCTGGACCCTTCAGCCTTCGCCCTTCACCTGTTATGATGAAAAATGCAGAATAAGCCCTTTGTAATGCTTCTGCACACATGACTAAATTTAAAGAATCCGTCCTAAATGCCAAGAGCCTGCTGGTCATCAGTGCCATCTATACCGACCTATTTAACAGATTAACTGATTGGAGAGTCAATAAGGGGTTTATTTTGATGGACCAACATTTTTGTATCTGCAGAATTGCAAGGCAAGTCTAAAGCAAGATTTTTGTATGCAAGATTTCCTGGTAGATATTCCCACAGGATCCAGATAGTCTACCTAAGCTTCTGTTGCTTCCTGTAAAGTGAGGCACTGTATTGATCTGAATGGGTTGGCTTACACTGTCAGCAATAAGGACAACATAGAAACATGGGCTTCGATTGATCCAAAAAAGAACAATGAAACTAATATTGATATATAATATCTGGAAATGTGGTATTATTAAAAGAATAATGATTAAATAAAATAAAATAAATAAAACTTTTACGGCATGAAGAAATAATTTTTCAAATGGTTGTATGTATTTAACAATATTATACAATAGACCATTTAAATATTGCTTATACCAGCAGCAAGAATACTCTCATGACCTCCTTTCTTCTGAGAAAGCCATTCATTTCCAGTTTCCCATAACACAATGCACTTAAAATAAAAGGATCAGTACATAAACATTTTCCATGAGCCTCACTCTGCGCAGACTATTAACCTGCAGTTTCCAGCAAGCACTTATCCAGGCATCAGGTCTAGATGGCATTAAAGCACACTAGAGATTTATGTACAGTATGTGCATGCCATGTAGCACATATGAATAGTATGATTACACTAGCAGATTGTTCATATCTTTTCACAGTTTCTAAGAATCAGACACTCCTAAACTTGGGAAATGCACCAATGACAGATGGGGGAAAAAATGCTAAATACAAATGACCAACTATGCGCAGTTAATTAATAGACTTATTAAAGGGAGGAGAACAATCTTCCCATATCCTTTGTGGATGTCAAAGGCTTTGTGAACAATCCAAATCAATGGTTTTAAACTGTCACTCTGTCATTAGGCAGGTTACTTAACACACCCTTATCTCAAAAATTAAAAACAAATTACGCAAGTTTTATGCGAACCAAAATTAGGCTGTTTAAACTCTGTTTAACCACAGGTAAAGCCATTTTATACTTGTAAGAGGTTTAGCACCACTTCTGCTTCCCTGGGATATAAAACCCGGCTCTTTCGTGATAACTGAATGGTACAGTGAGAAATAAATAAGCCCAAATGATATGCAAGACAAGAGAAGCCATTCATTAAACGGGTCACATGTGTTCATCCAATCAATGATGTTGGCAAAACCAATGGTTTAAGTAAACCGATGTGTGTACAGTAGGAGAGATCAGGGATGATTGTATTTAAGTGAGGTTTTGGTTTAACATTTATGATGAACGGCATAGCTGTGGTTTTGATGTTCGATATGTCATGGTGCAGATCAACAAGTTTCAACAAAGTTTTTATTCTTGCTGCTATTGTAGTTAAACAGGCTTAAGATGTTTTGTTCAGTTTTATAATATCTGCCCAGAACCAACACAGTGAATGAAACAAGATTAAACAACAGGCCTTTGTATCTTTTGTGTTCTTTGTCCCTGACTGTTTGCTCCCCACCCGTGTCAGGTTGGGTAGTATTGGGAACTTACTTTTAAATTGTAACATATTTAGATATAAGTTTAGCATGTGCAGAATGATGATGCATCAGCCAATGTGTTATTATAGGGGGAAAAAAACATTTGCTTAAAGTTATATAGCCCAAAATATGAAAAGAGGGGTAAGGTGTCATTAATGTAAAGTGTCATTCATGTACTGTACTATTGTATTTAAAATTTTATTTTGACACTTTAGCTGATAATAATTAAATAACCGATGACAGAAAAAGCAGAATCCCAGTAAAATAGATTTATCTGAAAAGTAGAATTATACTATGACTTACATACAGGCATGAATATATACTTATTTAATTGCCCATAATTTAATTGAAGATATGGGTTACACTTTATTTTAAGGGGTCCTTATACAGTGTAATTACATTTGAATAATATTAATTAACTACATTTATAGGGTCAGGATTAGGATTATGTTTGGTTTAGGGTTAGTTGAATGTAATTATGCAGAATTTATAGCAATTAATATAGAAACTACATGTAACATAACAAAGTCTTACCAAGATATGTCATAATAGCGATGCAAATTTAACGATTTCACTCAACTAATCTATAGATTGTAATGAAATCAAAGATGTCTGAAATGTACATCTAATTCATGGAAATGCTGAATAATAATACCCGTTGGTTAAAATAAGGTTACAATAATTATTAAATCAAGAAAATAATAACACTAGTAGTAAAAACATGCCACCTGGGGCCTAATGTGCCAATTCTAAGAATAGAAATTATACATTTTACTCCACAAATCTAAATAATCCCTCATTGACAAATAAACACACAAAAAAACTTGAAATTAAATGAAAATAAATATATATCACTATTTTCCAGAGACACAAAATTTACCTCAAAACTGTTTCGGCAAATGAAATCTTACAAATGTTGATATTCAGATGAAATGACAAAAAGAAAAGGAGGCGCTGTGTGTAATAATTATGAATAATACAATACATAATTTCCTTTCAAAGGCCATTGTCCATCATTAATACACTTGTACAGTATGTATAATGTAAGCTATTTAAAATGCAAATCAACACCAAAATGTGTTGAAATCATCTCTTATGCTTCAGAAATATCCATTTTCTATTTGGATTACAAATAAAATATGTGAGCTCTGCTGGTGTTGTGAAATCAGTTTAAGCTTGTGACTAAAGGTTCAGGTACTAATCACACCGTATTGCCATTAACATGCTTACTGTTACTGACATATCTTGACGTACAAACACTAAAGACAATCCATGTGCCAACATGAAAATAGCTTAAAATAGGTTAATAATATTAAGTTTGTACCTACCTGATCTGTGGTTTACTTGGAGGAATATATATTTTAGATAGTAATTCACTTAGAGCACAGCATGAATTGACAGGACTGTCTGTGGGTATAGTTTTAGTAGAGAAGATGAAGGGCCCTGCCCTTTTTTTAAAGGTATGACACAACCTTGTTTCAGGGCTGTGGTCCTGCTAATGCTATTGTGCTGAGGAACAAACATGTGAATGTGTTGCACTGCTTGCACACGTTCACAAATGTGAGCCCTTGAGATTTTTAGTGATTTTTCTAAGCAAAGAATTGTATTTGAGGGTGTTTATGTCCCTCTGTTCTCCGATGAATGTTGTCTATTTGTTTAGTTTAAATTTGAGTCGTATGAAATAGTTATGACATTAGTGTACAATGAGATGTGAATGCAGAATGAAGACAAGATCTCGTGCAGTTTAGGGATATTGCACTGTGCTTTAGTCACACAATGAGTAAATAAACAGTAAGAGCTTAAAGAATGGATCAGTTTACTCAATGCGAAGCAAGCTGTCAATCTCATAATGACAGTATGTCTCTCTCTCTCATTAAATATTTGAACCATATTTATTTGATCTGGACATGAGTGTCACTGAATTGAATTGTCTGAGAAATTCAGTTAGTAAATTCATCACGTAGTTACTCCCTAATCAAATATTTGCTCATTGGCTGCTGCTCTAAAAGTGATAAGAATGTGTTTTATGCAAGTGACCAAGCCAAACTATTTAATAGTATATTATTTGTGACTATATGAAATCCTCTAATACTACTGATAAACATAAGAAAAATATGTAAATTCCCAATTGCGAGTTATGGTCAAAATTGCGTGATATAAACTCACAATTGTAAGAAATTCCCAAATTGTGATTTTTTTTATCTCACAATTCAGACTTTTTTCAGAATTGTGAGATACAAACTCACAATTGCTAGAAAAATTCACAATTCTGAATTTATTTCTTGAATTGCGACTTCATTTTTCAGAATTGAGACTTTATATCAAAATTTTGACCATAATAACTCACAATTGACCCTTCGCAGGGAGCTTGATTGACAGGTGATCTGACCAATCATACTTCACCATCCGCCATTTTGTCCGACAAAGCAGTCAGGAAAATTAGTAGATTAACATGGGAGGATTTGAACTTGAGAAACGGAGTGTACTGACGCCTTTCCGCGGTTAAAACAACATTCCTTCTTATGTTCATTCATGTTTATTTGCTATAAATGAACTAGAAGGAAGAGATGATCGGTTCACGAGCAGCTTTAACTGAGGCGACACAGCGATCTGACAGACACATTAAAAAGCCATAAAACGGTATTGATTGTTTAAATTTCTTTTAAATCATGACCAAATTTGAAAGGTGAGACTTTGTTTTTCAGTTGACTTTCAGTTATCAAAAGTAACTGAAAGTAACCTGGTCTGTACAGTCTGTCAGCGTGTTGTCAGTGTCCTCTCTGCTCCACGATGTATTTTTCACTGCGTGAGAACATGGAGTGGCGTGTGAGCGGCGTAGCTTGTCGGACATAGCAACAGTAACTAAGGGGGGCGGGTCTTTGCGAACGGTCAATTGCGTTTATCACACAATTCTGAGAGATAAAGTCTCAGAGTGTCAGACTTTTTCTTTCTCCGAATTGTGAGATATAAACCTGCAATTGCGAGTTATCAAGTAAGAATTGCAAGATGTCAATTCCCAACTGCGAGTTATAAAGTCAAATTGTGAGATGTAAACTCGCAATTGCGAGATAAAATTATAATTTTTTTATTCTGTGACGAAACAAGCTTCCATAGAACCTTTTAGAGATGGTCGCTATGAAATGTGGTTGAATGGAAAAGAGCTGCATGAAATTTCTTGAAAAATTCTGTTTCACCGTAATAATAACAGTATAGCCTACAAATTTGGAGCAACAGGTGAGTAAATCATTGAATTTTCATATTTAGGTGACCTATTTATTATTAGTAAAGTACTTATCATATGCATGCTTAATAATTTATGATTAATTTTATTTATAAAATGCAATATTAAGTCCAAAGGTCTAAACCTTTTACACACCCCCTTTACTGAAACAAGTATTGTAAATGCTGTAGTATGTTTCACATTTCATGATATTACAACAAGATTAACTTTACAAACCCTGGAATTTCCCAACTACTGATCCTGTATGTTTGCACATCACCCATGACCAAGATTACAGGCATTAGGTTGTTTTCTGCTCCTGTGGCCATATGGGCCCAGCTCTGCTCCTTCGGCTCACTAATGTGCTTAATTAGCTGCTCAGCAAGTTACAGGGAGCAGGAACATCAATTCTGCCCTGCGCTCATAACATCCTACACAAGACTCTTTCAGTCAAGTGGGAAAGACTTGTTTGTATTCAAAATATAATTGAATTATAGGGCCGGAGAGGGAAAATAAACTGAAAACGGAATTGGATTTTCTTCCATATTAAGAGAACATGGGACCAATTTACCTCATGTTTCCAATCAATGCGGAACATTAATTGATACATTTATGTGCCAATGAGATAATGGCTTTAGATTGATGGGTTAAAGATAGAGTTCTTCCGGAAATAAGTTCTGTCATCACTTACTCACCCTCATGTCATTACAAACTCGTATGTTTAATAAATAATAAGACATTTTCAAAAATACAAATCCGCCATATAATGAAAGTCAATGTGGAATGGACCCTGTTAACTTACAAAATATCTTGAATCATACAGGTTTGGAATGACATGAGGTTGAATAAACGATGACTGAATTTTCCCAATAAATATCTCACAATATGGTAAAAAAGTAAAACAAGAAAAAACAAGTCATGATTATATCGTCATATTATCAGTTCAGACATACAAAACCAATTTATTTAGTTTATGTTCGATTTCAATGTTCAGCCGATCACACTAACCACGAAATATGGAAACTCTCTCAAATTCATCATTTATTCATTGGCAGGAGGTCATTAGTGAGATGCTGATAGTTATGATTTATTTTAGGAGTGGACTCCAGTGCGCATAATCAATAATTATTTTATGGACTGCTGATGCACTAATCTTTGTAGAGCTTCTCTATAAATATGCTTTTTTTTTTTTTACAGTAAAATTGCTACTAATAACTAAATTTAGTATACTGTAATGTCTTGTTAAATATATATATATATATATAGCTGCTGGCCAATGAATGCACTAATATATGTATAAAGTCAAAACAAATAAGTTTTTTGATTGAATTTTGATTTATCTTATATCAATTTACACACTTTGAGAATCTGAGCATAAAGCCAAACCCATCTGTCACAGGACAGACTTTATTTGGGTGAAAACTTCATTTTGACTAAATAATGTGTACAGCTGTAGAATAATTTACCTTTTAAGTACTGACAAGATATCCTTGCAATGTACTCATCTTAGTGCGATCATAATTCAATCACTCAGATAGCACGCACAGATTGTGTGTTAATGTTCAACATCATGGAAAAGCTCCAGAATGAATCTGACATTGCAAAATCATATCTGTATAAAACCAGAGCACAAAAACATTCTTGGTTGTATATCTAGTAATTAAGCTGTCATGCAGCTGTTGAATTGTGAGATGTATTGGTTGCTCATTGCACCCTGTAAGATCACTTAAATAGCTGTTGTCTCATTTGGGTCATCTAGGTCTGTTTGTATGTTTCCAGAGCTTGAAGTTTAACTGAAGGTCAAAGGAAAAAACTACAGATAAATCTGCTAGTTGAACTGGATAGGACATGTTGACCAAATAACTTAGAGTGGTTTGGTTAACAGGCTAATTGGATTTCAAAGTCTTTGTAACAAAGCCAAAAAGAGCAGTTACTGTAAATGACACAACCAAAGACTGTTATAGAAAACATTAAAAAAGATACATAAGATGCACATATGCCAAATGACCACTGTGTGTGTGTGTGTGTGTGTGTGTGTGTGTGTGTGTGTGTGTGTGTGTGTGTGTGTGTGTGTGTGTGTGTGTGTGTGTGTGTGTGTGTGTGTGTGTGTGTGTGTGTGTGTGTGTGTGTGTGTGTGTGTGTGTGTGTGTGTGTGTGTGTTAGCTCCCTGATTGCTTGTGAATTTGAAATATTCTATTTATTTTAGAATTGTTTACTTATATAATGGATATTATATTATTGTATATATATATATATAACTTGTATATAATTGTATATATATATATATATATTGTTATAACTAACAAATATAATTATATATAAAATTCTCTCCTAAGAATAAAATATTGTATAAAATATATGTGTGTGTGTGTGTGCTCCCTATTTTAGAATTGTATATACCTATATATCATAGCCTATATGTAATTATATTTTATTAAATATATGTATTTATTTATCAATTTATGCATTATGCCTTTTTTATTAATATACTATGAAAAAATCTATGAATTTAAATAAATATTCTATATAAAAATATATATGTGATACATAAAGTATATATACACACATAGTTTATATATCTATATACATACATACACACATTCAAATAAAACAGCACTTTAAAAATATATAAATATATATATTACTGTAGAAATACACAAAAATGAGACCTCAAGCTTTCGTACGCCCTTATAAAGAACACAATCCAAATTCAGCAATTCTTAAACGCTCTGAAATCATGCTCAATATTGTAAACAAACACACTGCAGATGCTGTTGATAAAATACTGCATAACTCTGTTGACACACCCACGGCCACATAGCCACGCCCCCTTTACTGCAGACACACCCAATCACACACAGTGCAGCGTCATCTCAGCAGAGAAATGCAGTGATGCTTGTAAACAAGCACAGCACTAGTGTCCCACTAACACACACATCCATAGTCCAACTGCAGCATTATATTGTCCTGCCACCAGAGGTGCTGAGTGCGGAGATAAAAATAGCACAGAGCAGGCAGAATGAGACAGAGCGAGAGAGAGAAGAAAAGCTAAAGAGACAGAGCAAAATAAAGAGTGATGCCCACCCGTGGCTGACGCATGCCAGTTGGGAAATGCCAGGTGAAAACAGTCACACATGATGGCTGTCTTCTGCGGATCTTGATCTGCTTTCTGGTGATGTCCTGTTTCGGGCAGCCTCACTCTCTTCCTCCGAGTCTAAAGAACCTGCTTCTGTTTTCCTCTCAGTCAGTCACTCCAGATACAAGGACAAAATAAAGAATCGGTGAATGATAAAGTCAGTCTGACTTGGTATGCGAGGGATGGACGGAGAAAGATGTCTTGCTCCATCCACACAAGTTTGTCTCAGGAGTGAAGCTGCACACTCTCTAACACGCTAAAACGATTAAAGGGGGTATGGCTGACTTGGGACGGGAGGGGGGCTGGTCTAAACAACACAAATCCCTCCTTCTAAGCATCCCACTCCACCCCCCTGGTCACTTTGACCAGTCACTGCAGAGACGCTCTGGACCGTCCACCAGCTTATTGGTTCACCGCGCAAGAAAAACATTCCAGCTTTATAGACATGCGGCAGAGATGCGTAATTGGATTTGACACCACACAGTACATGTTTTCATGTGTGATGGGTGACAGAAGGGGAACTGAGGACGCTGTCTGTCAGGTGACTGTGTTTAAGAGCAGCTGTTTACCTGAGCTGTCTGCTGACAAACTTGATATGTATGATGTGTAGTTTTGGCTGATATAGTGTTGTGAGACGTGTTTGTGGGAATGTCTTCCCTTGTTTCTGCACGACTCCGTCTTTCTGAGAATGGCCATTAAGACCATGGCTAAATTATTTATCATTTCATGTCTAAAAATAAAAAAATGATCTCAGAAAGACTGTGACGTCAACCTGAGACCATCGCGCCGGATCGCCACACTCATAATTTGTGGCCTTTGTGGATCTAAATCAAATCAGTTAAAAGAAAAATGTAGATTTTTTTTTCCCACCTCATGGGACAGAAAAATCACAAATAAGAGCTCTCCAATATCTCATCTTAGGTATTTTCAGTATCTAAGAAGTTTTTCTTAGGCAGTTATATTTGACATTGCCGCAGTCTCCTGTTTCTCTGATTTTTTTTGCCCTGAGAAACCTAATAATCTCAAATGCGTCTCCTCTGGACTTTCAGAAGAGATCTCAATAATAGCTACTATTACGTGCATTGAAATAAACTCTTAGGAATCAGATTGATTGCTCAGTCTGACTGAAAGCCCCTCAATCAATCTAATTGAGCTCGATCCAAATTAAATTTTGATTGGATTGAAGGGGGTGGTGTAGACCTGAAATAATCCAATCTAAAGAAAAAAATTAATTATATAAATGCTTGAATCCGACTATTTTCTCAGTCAGATTCAAAAATACCTTGCGTAGTGCCTTGCATATAAGATATGTTAACATACATTTTACATCTTAAAGTATGTTTATTTACTTCTCACGTCTGACGAACTGGTCATTGGAAGAGACTGAATATTTACAGTACTATATATTTGCTAAAAAGCTCTTGACATTTTTGCTCGAGGGACATTATCACGGTGCCTTTCTCCATGCATGCACATGTAAACGAATATGTGAAACGGATTGCAACAGAATATTCAGAATCCGAAATCAGATTGGATTCATTCCAATTGAGGGAGATTAGTGCATACCTCAAACTGTGTTGTAATTGGCTAAAATAGCAAAGTCTGACATCAAAAGTCAGAGATCTCAATAGTTGAATGTAATCTGGACGTATTACATCTGCCATGTTGTCATTATCACGTGACCTACCAGCATCCGTTACGTCGCTTCTCCTCCATTCATAAATCCTCTCCCGTGGCCTCATGGGATAGTAAAGTCCATCGAATGCGCACTTCAGAATCTCGCCGGAAGTAGTAGGTCATCCGGAGATTTTTTGCCTTCTGTTTTTCGAATACTAGCCTATATGTATTCGGATATACTACATGTTGGTGCACTGTATTTTCACAAACTATAGGGAAGTATGCGATTTCGGACGTAGCTCGAGTCTTTTACATAAAAATCATTTTACAGGCTTTTATCGACAAGGGAGTTGAGGGAGGTCATGTTTTTTAAGTTTCAGTACAAGTTATTCACACATTGGCTATACAGAAAGCGATTAATGCATTAAAATTCTCACATATAGCCCTTTTAATGTGATTAGTATTATATGGAAATAAAACATGGTTTGAAGTTTGGAGTATTTATGCATATACATATATTCCGTGCTATGCGTGCATGTATGCACTCTTTGATTCAGATAGTTTTGCCTTAGCGTCTTGTAAACAGAAGGATCTCTGTGTTTCATTTCCAGCACAGATGTCCATTTCTCTTTATGTGTCTGCATCTGAGACAGGGAGTGGCAGGATGATACTGCATTAGCCACTGGCGGCTGCCCAAGAAACTCCACACCGAAATCAATTTAGGCACTTGAAAAACAGAATATGCCCTGCCACCATCCTTGCCTACACTTCGTCTGCCAAGCGCGCAGAGACATGCATCTTCTTCAACCATTATGCACCACATATTCTCTGAATATTGAAAAGATAATTCATCCTCTAAATTATTTATTTATATATTAACATTTGCTGCCACAAATTCAGTGCCATGTACTGACCTTCCGCTCAGTGAAAAGTTTGAATACGGTAAAGGAATCAAAAGACTTGTAGGGTTTTTGCTGATAAGTAGATGCTTTTAATCTGCAAATAACACTTCACCATTTACAGAGACTGATTCTGGAGCAACCTGTTGCTTTGGCTCAATGGACTTCATAAAGGGGAGGCGCCATATTAAATCTGACGAGAATGTAAACGAGACTGTGAGGGATATTTAGCGGCAAACTATGTCTAACCTGCACTATACAAAAGCGGTCACTCAGGGTTGTACCCTTTCAGAAGCAGTGTTGGGGGTAACGCATTACAAGTATCGTGTTATGTAATCAGATTACTTTTTTCAAGTAGCTAACTAGTAAAGGAACTCATTACTTAAGACTTTTAGTTTGGAAATATCTTAAGTTAATTTTCAAATAAGTTACGCAATCCCAATGAAACATACTTGAACCAGCTAATCAGGGTGTTACTTGAAAGTTATACAGGCAGGTGTGTTAAAGCAGGGTTGGAACTGAAGTCTGCAGGAAGGTTGCTCTCCAGGGTTGACTACCTCTGATATACCGGTATAACATGCTGTCAACACGTAACCCTATTTCTGGTTCAATTAAATCCGGCATAAAGGACGAGTTATAGACATCACATGATTAACATCATGATTATCACATTAACACGATTATCGCATGTCTAAATCTTAAGTACATCAGGGGGTAATTGGACTAAAAAAAGTGATGTTTTACTGAAAACAGGTGATTGAAAGGAAGGGGCGGAAAATGTTCAATCAGCTGAAAGTCATTTCAGAGGTGGAGCAGGTACTACAGTAGATTTAAAAAAATCACAAAGACAAATGATCTTATTTGGTATTTGTTTTACATTTATTTGGCATATAGTTTTTCCCATTCAGACTCAGTTCTCTACATCCAAAAATACTGCTGCTGTTATGTATGAAACTGATACTGCATTGCTGAATTTGGAAGACGTTGCACGTTTTTGCAGAATCTGCAACTTTAGTTGGAAGTACTGAGAGTATGCATGCTGATGGGCTGCATGCAACATCCATTTGTGAGATCCTTTGAGACCAAAAGTACTCAACTACTTTGCGCTGCACTATAGTTGACAGTGCTTCACCTGGTTCTACCCACCGTGATCCACTTTTTATGTGAAATAGTCTTTCAGAACCTGCTGATCTAACCTACTGGGATTATCATGCACAACCATCTTTAGGGTTTACAGAGAATGGTGAGAAAACAGAAAATATCCAGTAAGCGGCTGTTCTGTGGGCTTGTGATGCCAGAGGCCAGAGGAGAATGGCCAGACTGGTTCTGTTGATATGAAGGCAACAGTAACTCAAACAAACACTCGTTACAACCGAGGTCTGCAGAAGAGCATCTCTGAACGCTCAACACATCCAACCTTGAAGCAGAGATGGGCTACAGCAGCAGAAGACACACAGGTGCCACTCCTGTCAGATAAGAACAGGAAACTGAGGCTATCACACAGGCTCACCAAAATTGGACAATGGAAGATTGGAAAAAAATGTCTTGTCTGATGAGTCTCGATTTCTGTGCTGTGACTCGCCCCTAAACCTATATCACTGGGATTTAGACAAATCATTCGTACGAGTGAGGTTGTACGAATTCATACCAATTAGCCGCCTCGTACTCACTCGTACGAATTGGTCGTGAGATACCAT
The DNA here is from genome assembly GCF_949152265.1 of Phoxinus phoxinus. Taxonomy (NCBI): domain Eukaryota; kingdom Metazoa; phylum Chordata; class Actinopteri; order Cypriniformes; family Leuciscidae; genus Phoxinus; species Phoxinus phoxinus. Next base: position 6,735,388 of record NC_136889.1, on the reverse strand, counting down.
TGGTGTTATGTAAGGCAGACAAGTAGTTGTTGATGTCACTTTGTAAAAAAAAAAAACTACTTTTCCTACAGTGCAGTCGAGCCAAACGCACATGCCTATCACCTTATTTTGCAACTTGGAAGTAAATGCGTAGATGACGTACTTCCTTCTAATGTGTTAGACTTCCGTTTTGCTAGCCGGTAGGTAAGAAGCCATGTTGTGGGAGCACGCACAATGCCGTCACTGTTTTCACAGATTCGCGTTTTTGTAGTTTACACAGAGCAATAACAGTATTGTTTTCAAAAGTTTGCGTTTTCATTGCCACTAAAGCATGTAAATGAATGGCCAAAACATAACGTTTTTTGTTTTTAGTTGAAAACGACGTGTGAACAGCCCCTAAATCCCCCAATAAATATGTGTGGGTATAAAAAAGTTCTGACCAAATCACTGACAAACATATATACCCTTACTGTCCTGTGACTGCACTGACAGAATTAACGATTAAGTTAAAAAAAGTTGAATCAATCCACTGTTTCCATGAACTTTGAGGACAAGGTTAGCATGCTTGGAATACTTGGTTTGTTTTGGAAATTAGAGCCGGAGAGAGGGAAATTGTTAAATCACAAACAATTTAATCTTGTTAATGAGGGTTTTCTTAAGGTAATTTCAAATGTACACTAGAATATAGTGATGCACATTGTGTAAAACAACATATAGCTATTTAACTGAGAACAATAAGACCATTCATTACTATCCCTGACATACCATGGGAAACGTTTCATTTAATGGTTTGCAGTAAACCTGAGGACAACTGAAAATATTAGTGTAGAGAGAAAAGTGAAGCTAATGATTAAAACAGCGTTGTAAATTAGCTGATCATAATTCATTTTAGAGCTAATTGAATTGGTAAGGGGAGGACAGATAGAGGTTTGCCTCGGGGAAACCCAGGATGCTCGAGGTTATGCCATATGTTGTTCACTGTAACTTTAGCCACAAGAGAAGCTCATGGAGAGAGGTCACAACGATGTCATGAAAATCTTAACGACTTCTTTAACTCATATATCGCTAAATTATTATAATTTTTTTAGGTGTCGAAATGATATTAAAGCAGGTATATATATTTTTTTTTCTGCCAGATTAATTCTGGCTGGGAATGAATCAAATAAAGATAAAGCCAGAGGGAACGCAGTAGACAATCTGACTCCGCTTATACTCATTCAAACATCTGATTTATTTGATGAGGATTGATGAATGCATTTATACCTGTCTCCCTTCACAGTAATATAATTCAATTGTCTGTCTCCTAATATCATTCATTGCATTTTGACTGACCAGAGACAAGACATTATGCTTTTCCCTAATGCTATTTTGCAATGTTTTTTTAGCTTTATAAATGCAATAATCCCAGTCCCACCACACCGATATATGCATTCAAATGGCTCTCTTGCATCTCATTATACATTTTTAATCTTAGTTTTCTAATGTGAGTCACATCAGCGCAAAGTTGCATAACAAAAACAAAAAAATCATCAGGGAGATAGTGGCGTCAGACCATTTGTGTGGATACTTATTATAAATAAAACATGCTGCTGCCTCTATTTAATGATTAATTTATACAGTGTAGCGTAGTGCAGATACATTGAAGGCTCTATCAGTTGAATGATATCATAACTCTCATAAAAAGCCTCAAAGCAAATAACCACCAATACTTCTTGATAAGTAGTACAGAAGTATTATGGTTTAAGTCTAAACAAAAGCTAAAACGTTTTCAAGTTAATAAAAGCCTTTTCAAAATCTGTTGATAGTAAAGTGAACGTGTCTCTTCGGAAGACTTGGATTGTGCTGCTCGATTCTTATGGATTGCTTTCACAATGTCCTTATGAACTTTAAGTTTTGGGTGAATGGACATTCAGTGGAGGGACAAACTCTTACAAATATCTTCATCAGTGTTTCGAAGACGTACGCAAGTCTTTTGGGTTGACTGAATTTTCATTTTTGGGTGAACTAACCTTTACAGAAAAACATGTTAAAACATCATTACTATTAGGAGTGCAGGTGCACCAATCTTAAAAACTGCAATATGGACAACAGATGACAAACATGAACTGCATTAACAAAGATGAACAGTGGCTGCAAGTTGATGAGTAGAGCAACATCCCACAGGATAGTGGCTGGATGCCACAAAGCTACAGCCTCTAAACAACATCTGAATTGACTCAGTGCCTGTGTGACCCAGACTCGACATAAACTGTGGGTCGCGACTTCACAAAGTTGGAATTTATGGCAGTATTGCCATTTAAAGACCACTTGTATCCAAGGCCAACGTGCAAAGATGTGTAACCCGACATAAAAAACACAATACCTTGGGTTCAGGATAATAATTTAAGAGTTTCATGAACACCAAATGCCAGCAGCCTTCCCAGTCACCATGCAAACACATGATGACACGCTGAGGTCATGTGACAACTATGTAGCGAGTCGTGGAATCAGACAGACAGCAATTCATTTATGTGCTGGCAGAAATCACACACTGCACTTTCACAACCCTGAGATTACAAGTTTAACAATTTCTTTAAATTAGTTTGGCTAATTTTATTTACTTCACTGTGTGAATCACTCAAACCACATTAGAGAAGGCATTAACTGTGCTTAAATAATTTAAAGAAAATTGGGTTGTGCAGTTTTGGACTGTTTTTGAAACATAAGCTTTAAATGAAAGAATTCCAAAAAAACATCCATTCAGTGACTCAGCATCTTGTTTTGTTGACCAGGATACAATGATTTGATATTGTTTCATTGCCCTCTAGTGGAGCAGTTCATCAAACACATGCGAAATGCAGGAAGATATGAAAACAAACTGCTATCAAAGAACAGTGACAATGGCAAACTGTATTCTGAATGTAAATAGATTTATTTATTTAACAAATGTATAAATGTATAAAACAATGCTTTTGATTGTCCTCAAAAGTATTACAAACAATAAATGATGTTATACAAGTATAAGTATACATTATGTTGGTTATTATTACAATATAGAGCATCCTTCTGCTGGTCTAGTTTATTTTAAACGGTGAAACATGTAAATAATCATTTAGTTAAAATAGAAGTGATGAATGTAACCGTGTGAGACCATAGTTTATACATATTTTAGTGTACACTGTAAACCTGGTGTTAATTAGGGGCTTTTTGCCCCATTTCCCTCCAGCTCTTCCACAGCAGCAAGCCTTGGCTCTTACCCTTGGTGACCAGAAAGCGAGGTAGTTTATAGCCATTAAACTGGCCTACTCCAGCATCCTTACCCATAGCAATCAGCATAGTCACATTTCCTGATTGGGAACAGGATATTGGACATAAATTGATAAATAAGAATAAACAACTCATTGATAAAGCAGTCTAAATTGTATGCACTTTTTAAAAGTGAGCTCACAAAAGACAGCTGAAGCTAAATCATTGGCTTATGGTTGTTACCTGTGTGGTAAGAGGTTAAAGCTTTTCCTGACAGACTGTTGATGATATTGGTGGCAGCTACTCCAGCATGAAGTCCAGCATGATACGCCAACTTGGGTTCATTGACATTGACACAGTCACCCACACCATACACGTTGTTAAAGCCTTCTACTTGCAAGTGCTTGTTCACCTTCAGAGCACCGTTCTCTGTCAGAGATGCGCCTGAAATAAGAGCACAAATAAAACATAAACAGAGAGAGAGATGATGAAAAATCAGCCAATTAAATGAGGTTATATGACGGCATGTTACTAAAAGTCAACAAAGAATTGAGTGATATAACATTTTGCATATCATACATTAAAAAAATGATATGATTAGCAACTACACAAGTACGCAATCTTAAAGGGCACCTATTATGGAATTTTGAAATTTACCTTTCATGTAGTGTGTAACATAGATCTAAGTGAACAAAAACATCCTGCAAAGTTTGAAATATGAAAGTGCACCGTATATAAAGTTATTGTCTTTCAAAAGTGAGAGTCGACTCTGAGTCATTTTTATGAATCGTTAGAAGACCGAAGCTTTTTCTCTGACTAGATGACGTCAACTTGTCAAGTTATTTGAATACGATACGCCCACTTATTGCGCTCCAAAAGGCCAGCAGGGAAAACTTGAAAATATCATGGCGACGAGACGCTGTGTTCTGAAGTGCGGCTCAAAAGCAAACTTTTTTCATCTGCCCAAGGAGGAGCATTTGAAGACTAAGTGGCTACAATTCATATAACTATACCACAGAAGTATAGTCCGAGCCTTGTGCTTTGTTCGCGTCATTTTGAAGACGATTGCTTTTTAAATGCAATCAAACTTGGATTCGCGAGCCGCTGATATTGAAGGAAGGTTCAGTTCCAAGTGTATTTGCATCAGCTTCCTCCTCCGTATCACAACCTGTAAGTGTTATTAATAATTTTTGCTTTTATATTTTATGTAGCATGCTTAATAATTATTTTGTTTGTTGTGTAAGCACCGTTTAGCTTCTAGGTCTTCAATGACAATTGTATTGAGATATGTGAAGTGTTTGTCGTTGTTTTCGGAGTTGTCTAAAGAATAGAGTAATAACTGTAACGTAACTGCATTTTTTTTTTTTTTGTAAAAACGTTATGTTTATGCATCGGGCTAACGCAAACAAAGACTGATTGTGCTTTTACAATATGAACTCTGGGCTATGCTCGCTAACATAACATTAAATTATTTATCTTATTTTTCGTTTTTTACTACAAAGTATAAAGCAGTGGACTATAATCATTATTATAATACAATTTAATTGATAAAAGCATCATTGTACTCCGTGTTAAAAATAAGTATTATCTCTGTAAACACTGCTGGGTCATCTGACCAATCAACGCAGATTAGCGTCGCGCAAAGGAGGGGTTTGAAAAAACGAGTCGTTAAACGAATCATTTGGGAGTCGGTGAGCAAATCGGGTAAAAATAAATGCATATTATACGAAAACAAAAGTGTTTTTTGTCATTGCATGCATGTAAAACTGTTGTTGGGGACTCCCTAAACAACATTAGGAACATTTTAAATGTCATAATAGGTGCCCTTTAAACCAGGGTTTGAAAAGCATTAGTTTTTAATAAAATAAAACCAAAAAACAATATCTATACAGTGACTTATCGACCGATTATTGGTTTTACCGACATTTAATTTTTCCCCCCATCATTTTCTTGGTTTTGTTACATCGGATTAAATGTAAATGGCACCATCTTGTGGGAGTTTTGAGAAATGCGTGCAAAACTGCCATTTAAGGGATAGTTCACCCAAAAAATAATTACACCATGATTTACTCACCCTCAAGCCATCCTACTGTAGGTGTACATGACATTTTTCTTTCAGACAAATACAATAGGAGTTATATTAAAAAAAATGTCCTGGCTAATCCAAACTTTACAATAGCAGTGAATGGGAGGCCAAAATTTGAAGCCCCAAAACATATTATATTTAATACTTTATCGCCTACAATAACTAGCTTCTGGCAGACGGCCTACGCAAGTTTACTAAACAGCCATTAATGAACAGAGATATGTTATATGTTAAATTTGGCGCAAAAAATAGACAAACTCACGTAAGTTTGAAAATAAAACTGCTGAATTGAATTCTCTCTCTATATGACGGCAATGGCATGTTACTAAAAGTCAACAAAGAATTGAGTGAAATTTTGCATATCATATATATGACATTTTCTAAGCTTAGGAACTACACAAGTAAGCAATCCTAACCAGGGTTATGCATCAGTCAAAAAAGATTTGAGGGTGCAGAATTCATATTCACATATGTGACCCTGGACCACAAAACCAGTCACATGGGTCCATTTTTTAAAATTGAGATTTATACAGTGCTATGCATAAGTTTAGACACCCATGCTAAAGTTGACTAAAAAGAGGAATAAAAAATCATCTTTTGGAAATTGAACTTAATGCCTTAATTTAAAAAAATAGGAAAAATCCAACCTTTAAGGACACCAATTTTCTTTGTGAATGAATAATGTATCGTAAATAAATAAATGTTCTTCCTTAAAATACAGGGTGCATAAGTTTGGACACCCCTATGTTAAATTCCCATAGAGGCAGGCAGATTTTTATTTTTAAAGGCCAGTTACTATATGGATCCAGGATACTATGCATCCTGATAAAGTTCCCTTGGCCTTTGGGATTAAAATATCCCCACATCATCACATAGCCTTCACCATACCTAGCGATTGGCATGGTTTTATTTCAGTTAGCCTAACAGCTGGTTTGATTTGCATTGAGAGATGATCTTTTGGAAAGTACTCCATGCCAATCTCCAGGTATGGTGAAGGGTGTGTGATGATGTGGGGATATTTTAATTCCAGAGGCCAAGGGAACTTTATCAGGATGCTGAGTATCCTGGATCCATATAGTAACTGGCCTTTAAAAATAAAAATCTGCCTGCCTCTATGGGAATTTAACATAGGGGTGTCCAAACTTATGCACCCTGTATTTTAAGGAAGAACATTTATTTATTTACGATACATTATTCATTCACAAAGAAAATTGGTGTCCTTAAAGGTTGGATTTTTCCTATTTTTTTAAATTAAGGCATTAAGTTCAATTTCCAAAATATGATTTTTTATTCCTCTTTTTAGTCAACTTTAGCATGGGTGTCTAAACTTATGCATAGCACTGTACATCTGACAGCTGAATAAATAAGCTTGGTTTGTTAGGATAGGACAATATTTGGCCGAGATTCAACTATTAGAAATAATAGTTTATTTAAACGGGTTCGTCACTTATTTGGTTCCCCTTTTTTTCTATTTGCATGTGTCTGTTTTTTCTATTTGCATGTGTTTTTTTTCTATTTGCATGTGTTTTTTTTTCTATTTGCATGTGTTTTTTTTCTATTTGCATGCGTTTTCTTTAGTTGCAGCGCGTTGAGCTCTCTCGGCCACCGTATATTTTATTATATTTAATAAAAAAAAAAATCTATGGACCATAATGGATTTTCTAGAAATTTGTCTGAGAAATTAAAACATACAGGGGATGAATCTCCACATTATCTCAACAATCACAAGCAACTATTAGCCCATTTATTACATGCAAAAAGCACTTACTCAGACCGGATCTGTAAGCTTCAGAGTTGATCTTATTTCCTGTGCAGCAGATGACAAGATCGGCGGTGACCTGCTCGTTCTTATTGGTCTTGACCACCATGCCTCTCCGACACACATTAAATTCCAGCTCATCAAGGTTTGACACTTTTTGCCCTGCATTCAGGTGCACAGGGAAATAGAGAAGAAAACAGTCTACAACCTGTGTAATGCGGAAGTTTACATACTTTACATGTAACATTTTATTATTTCCTTTTCCTGAAAAGGTCATCTCCCCATATAGACAACACATGTAAGGGATAATGTACAGTAAGCCTGTCATTATCACAATTTAAGACCCTTTTAAGACCAAGTAAAGACAATACGCATGTTCTCTAAATATCAATGTCTAGGGAGAAACAAAATTAGTTGAATTAGCAACATTTTAAAGTTTGGAAATACTACTTTCAACAGATCCATTACTTTTTAATTCATTTGACAAAAAAAGTAACTTGAAACGCCCAACCACTAGAATATGGAAATAACTTTTACTGTACCTTCTGATCACACTGCAAAAGAGTGATGTTCTTCCTCAGTATTTTTGTCTTTTTTCCAATGCAAATGTCTAACGATTCTTAAATCGAGATGCATTTACTGGATATACAAAATTATATAAAATAAAAGTTAAAAAAAAAATCTAAATTAAGTGTTTATGATTAAAATAACATCAAATATCTGCCAAAGGTCTCAGAAAAAATCTACTTAATTCAAAGGGAAGTTAATAACTCATTGATGGATATTTGTTCTTGTTTTAAGAATAAACTCACTTCATTTTGTTTAAATCTTTCAAGACATTTAATATTTGCACCTCAAGTAAATGTATCTTGATTTAAAGATGTTTAGATGTTTGTATTGGAAAACAGGACAAAAATACTGAGGAAGATATAAATGTTTTACAATACATCCAACATTTAATGCCATGCCGTTACGGATTTAAAACGTTATATCCAGATGCAAGACATTTTTAAGGCTTTAAAGGGTTTGTTCATCCAAAAATGAAAATTCTGCCATCGTTTATTCACCCACAAGTTGTTCTAAACCTGTATGAATTTCTTTCTTCTGCTGAACACAAAAGAAGATATTTTGAAAGAAAGTCTGTAAGCAAACATTTAATGGGCTCCATTGACTTCCATAGTATTTTTTCCCTCCATACTAATGGAAGTTAATGGGGCCCATCAACTTTTAGGTTACCTATATTCTTCAAAATATCTTCTTTTGTGTTCAGCAAAAGAAAGAAACTCATACAGGTTTGGAACAACTAGTGGGTGAGTAAAATGATGACAGAATTTTAATTTTCAAGTGAACTATCCCTTTAATTTAAGGGCGAATAAAGACCTACAGAAACCTAGACAATACACACCTTCAGGGTGATAACAGTCACCTCCGCCCCATGTCCAGCCTTATTATATGGCTACTTGTGAAATAAATGAATAGGTGTACATGAAATATTGATTTAAGTTGAAATTATTTTATAATCTTACCTGTCTATTATCTTAAAGCTTTTGCTAAGAAAAGAACCCATAACAATATTATCACACTAATATATTACTACTGAGGTAGAATAGTATTAATCACAATGGAGTGCATTTGCCAAATAATAACAGTCATGCTGAAAGCAGGCTAATATTAGCCAATGTTTTCTGTTGCTTATGTTTTGAAATGGAGCAAGCGTCAAGTGTGAGTCAGAGTTAATGGAATAAAGGTCACGCAAGTAAATGCATGCAAGTAAATGTTAAGAAAAAACATCTGGTCACACTTTAGTTTAGGGTCCAATTCTCACAATTAACTAACTATTAACCATGACTTTTGCCTCAATAAACTCCTAATAACTGCTTATTAATCATTTGTAAGGTAGTTGTTAAGTTTAGGTATTGGGTAGGATTAAGAGATGTAGAATATGGTCATGCAGAATTAGGCATTAATATGTGCTTTTAAGTACTAATAAACAGGCAATATCCTAGTAATATGCATGCTGATAAGCAACTAGTTAATAGTTAGAAATTAGAATTGGACACTAAAGTCTTACCAAACATTTTATAAAAGCCAAATCACATCAATATCTGTATCATCAACACTGGGTCTCTCCATTCATATTTTGCACTGCATTTCCTTCAAAAGAAAAATAGGCACGTGATGGCCCACATCAGGCAGATGCTAAGCAACCATGTCATGTGAGATAATTACCTAGCAACAGCTCCACCCCTTTTTCCAGCAGTACCTGCTTGGCTTGTTCTTTCACACTAGGCAATAGTTCAGGATCAGCCACCTCCTCACGCGAGTGAATCAGAATCACCTAGATGAATATGTGTGATAGAAGACGGTCATCATTATATAACACAAAACACGTTTAAAGTGCCCCTATTATGCTTTTTTCGAATATAACCTTCCATGCAGTGTGTAATATAGCCGTTTGTGAATGTAAAAAGCCTGCAGAGTTTTAAAGGGGGGGGTAAAATACTTAGTTTCAGTCAATCTCATGTTAATCTTGAGTACCTATAGAGTAATAGTGCGTCCTTCATATCTCCAAAAAGTCTTTAGTTTCATCATATTTATAAAATAAAAATACAGCTTTCCGATTCTATCCGGAAAAAGCCGAGGTCCTTGATTCTGGGCGTGGGCGGAGCTATAGAGTCAAGCGGGAGCATCCACAACATACAAACTGCATCCACTGTTCCAGTAACACTGGGTTCTTTGGGAAGCTGAACAAGGTAAACTTTCCCTCACATCCCAAAACACACTTTTTTGGAGACATTCTTGACATCAACCATTCCTATTTAGCGCTGCTGATGATGATTTCCGGTAGTAGCGCGTCGATGAGCGCGGTCTTTCTCTCCTCTGGTCGACGTGTGCGTGAACGCGCTTTTCCGAGAGCAATGCTCATATAAGGAGTTCCACTCTGGTCTACGTCATTAGATCTACGATAGAAAAAAACCAGCCGAAACGTGTTGCAACCCGGAAGTATGATTTTCAGCACAGAAATTCTCTGTTATTCGTTCAAAATAACTTTTCAAACTTTGGCCATTATTAGCATGAGAATCCATCTCTTTAACACTATAAACAACTCTGAATACATGAAACACCATTGTACCCCCCCTTTAAAGATCAAAGTGCACGACAAATAAAGTTATTGTCTCCTAAAAGGATCAATTGCATTCATCTCATCACATTAATCTGGACCATCTAAGCAATCAGAGCAGAGTAGGCTCTCAAAAAGAAGGGATTTAGAGCGACTGAATCTTTGAACAAACAGTTTTTAGACTCTTTGAGAAATGAGGCGATGTGCAATCTACATTATAATAAAATGAAAGTGTTTTTTGACCTTGGATGCATGCAAAACTATTGTAGGAGACCTCCAAAAAAATGCAGGAACCTTTAAAATAGCATAATAGGGGCAACTTTAAGCTCATGCTTCAGAATAAGATTGCAAAGTCTGTTTGAGTGAGAAGTCAAAGCTCTACTTTCTTGTCAGGAAATTCTGTCCTGATCTCAGCAGCCATTTCAACACCGGTGGTTCCGCCACCAACAACAACAACTGTGTTTGTTGACTGGATCTGTAACATTGGGAAAAAATGCAAATAAGTAAAAGCTTTTTCACAATTTAGTCTGCATTGCCATTTAAGATTAAATCACATATATAAACATGCCCAATAAGAAAACTCACCAATGTGACAAAGTCCTCATATTTCTGAATGGCTGAGTGGTAGGTGTCCACAGAATTGTGTTTGCCTGGGAAATCTCCGCTTGTTCCAGTGCACAGAATGAGGTGTGAATACCGTACTTCCTGTAGATTTATATTGGCACATACTGTATAAAGACATTTTCTCATACTTTGTTTTCGTCTGCTGTAACATTGCAATATCACTTACCTTTCCATTGTCAAGCACAACTGTCTGCGTTTCAGTTTCTATGCGTATGACACGGCCTTGGAGGAAATTCACTCCAAATGTCTCTTTGTATGGTATGAAAGTCTGCTTCGCAAAACCTAAAGTAACATACAAAAAAATAAACTGCATTATTTGATTAATCTTGCTGTTTGTTTCCTTGCATTCAGACTGATTTTTGCATACCAGGTTGAACTGAGGCACGCAGCGCTGCAACGTTGTGATGAAACGCATCCAGGATGTCTATAAGCATGTAGGGCACCCCATGATGTTTAAGGTGTTGAGCAGCTGCAATGCCACCAAAACCACCACCGACAATCACCACATGAACATTCTCGTCAATGGACACCTGCCCACCCATAATGCTTTACTACCGAGGAGAGAGAGAAAAACTATGACAATGTTTCAAATTAAAATCTAAATTTGGTTTGATTCCTCTAGTAATGATCTATATTTATACACACTTTCATTCAAAAGTTTTTTTTTTTAAAGTTTTCAGTGTCACATGATTAGTCAGAAATCATTCTAATATTGTGATCTGCTCCTCAGGAAATATTTCTCATTATCAATGTTGAAAACAGTTGTGCAGCTTGTTACATTATACATTTTGTTACTGTCACTTTTGACCAATTTCATGCATCATTGCTTAATAAATATCAATAGTGCTGATTTCTTAGAACAAATCTTACAGAGCTCAAAACTTTTGAACAGCAGTACACACACACACACAGTCATATGCTGTTTATACTCTATATATGACAGTTTCATTTCAGTGTATGTTTTGTTGGATATATTTGTGTATTTATATAATATTATATATATTTATATTATTTGTGAATATATTTATGACACAATAAGTTTTAGTTGATATTCTGAAAAGGTTTCAAAGACATATTTTCAATGTTATTTGTTCAATTTTATCCCATTGACCCATAATTAAATTGTCCAAACGACAGGTATGTGCAGATCCTTTCCATTTTAAAGAGATGTACTTGTTTAAAAACTTAACCAAAATGTATTGTAATGGTTGCACATGCTATCAGAGAACTGATGAGAAATGTTTTTAACACAAAGTGGTCTGCAACATCGATATCGTCGATATGTTCATATAAATAAGTTTTGCCTGCGACTTAGCACTATATCATGACAAAGCAGCTCGAACACCAACCTTTGCATGCAACGTAAATAGCTTTTGTAACCAGAACTTGCTATTCTTACCAGTATTTGATGTGTGTAGGCTTGTGAAGGCTCTTAGTTCTTCCACACGGAAACGTCTTCAACTCTTTCTACTTGTACAGCTCAACTGTATTATATCCAATGGTGGCGCTTGTAGCAATGCAGTGGGCGGGGATTTTCTGATTGCGTTGTATCATAGCCAATGGACAATGGTTATCGTGTGGTGGGCGTTCTGTATTTGCGTATTTGTTGCACGTATTATATTTGTCATAGACAGTATATAAGAGGGTATTTGTACATACTTTACTGATGATGATGGATGAAGTTACTTTGCACCCGTAACACTCTGACAACCTTTAAAAGAGATAGCAGATCATATTTTAACTGAAGTGTTCTCGGAATGCAGCTATCATTGTCACTTATACTCACAGATGATTCATCAAAACACTGAATATTACAGTGAAAGGTCACCGGTCTAGCTGAGTCACGATGACAACCAGCAGCACGGATTTTTCTTTGATTGCCTAAACTTTTTACTTGGATTTCGAAGGGCCAAAAAAACGTGATTGAAGGCTGTGGGCCGAAAGTATACTTTGCATTACATCCAACTATATTAAAACGTACATAAAGGAATCGTTTTTAGCACATAATCTCCACATTTTAAAGCAAGAAAAAGACAATTAACCAAAGGTCATCACGGGCCATCTTTGGCCCACTGCCACTGATTGGAACAACGTGGGACATTCTTGTCCAAGACGTATTGATAATTAATAATATTAATATTATGCATGAAAATAAATCCAATAAAATGTGTTTTAGAGAATTCAGTGTGGTATTTAACTTTCCGATATGTATCAATACTTGTATACAACAAGTAGAACCCTTCAATTATAAAACACTTGCAAGAGATCTTGGAGCACTTAGACCAGCAGGTGGTGTTAAATATAAACTATTTTCGTCAATAGTTTGTCATCAGTCATTTACTATGTTGTCCCAAACGTTTTTGTAAAATACAAAAGCAGATGTTATAAAGATGACAACCTCTCAGTCACCATTCACTTTAGCGCATTTTTGACCATATAATGAAAGTGAAGGGTGACTGAGGCTGTCGTATTAGGCCTAACATCTCTATTTATGTTGCACTGAACAAAAAGGTATACACGTTTGGAACAGTGTATAATAAAAGGTTTTTAATAAAAATAAAGTATTTTAAAAAGTTGACGTTAGCCATTATAGAAAGAAAAAAATAGTAGAAAAAAATACTGTGGAAATTAATGACTACCGTCAATTGATTACCAACATTCTTCTTCTTTTGTTTTCAACAGAAGAAAAAAACTCACACATGTTTGGAACAACATTCCATATTTCTGCCGACGGGTGGCGCTCTAATAAAGCCGTGTATGCGTGCCGTGGACACTCAATGCCCTAGAATTAAATGACCTGTGAAGATAAGAGATCATGTAAACAAGTGTTTATTTTTCTTATGTAAACGTGCATTTTGATAAATTAATCTACACACTTAAAGCAACTATTCAAAACAAAAGTATTAAAGAATAAAGTGCCTGAACTTTTTTTTATTTTACAGGCACAGAATTTGTTGTACAGTAGGTTCAGTTGGCAATGCCAGAATGCAATGCCAACACAGCAATGCAACACCAGAGTTAAGGCCTGTTCACACCAAGGACGATAACTATAAACAAAAATATATAAAACTCATTATAAATATTAAATAATAGAAAAGTTCACACCAAAATTATAAAGATAAACGCACAGAGAAACAATATCGCTGTAATCACTTTCAGAACGATTTTATCCAGCTGATGAACGATTAAAAAAACATTAACAGCCAATCAGAATCCCCCCTGCTTAAAGAGCTCGAGCATTTAAAGCGACAGACGACAAACCTGCAGCGCGCGCTTATAATAAACAGACCGTTATCGTTCTTTGGTGTGGACTGGAGTGGACTCTAATATAGTTATTGTTCTTGAAGTGAACGGGCCTTTAGTCTCTGGGGATTCATTTGGGGGTCGTGTATGCATGACCTCTCGTCTCGTCCCATTGGAGTCCACCGCCTGACCAGCAGGGGCTGCAGAAAGGAGCATCTCTGAAGGCGCAGGAACATTGGTACCTCCCCGCACTAGCGCTGCTGCTCTCCGGCGGATGAGCGCGGGTGTCTGTCCGGCGACAGCGTGCTTCTACCCGGGACACTTTTCTTGGATGCGTTACTTATGTCTATTTCAAAGAGAACAGCCCCTTTCTGTCTTTGGTCGTTCACTTTCTGACCTCATGTTTTAAGACGAAACTGCGACTGATGCTGGACATAAAGTGATTTTTACGGGAACGGAGTCGGTGTGAGGTTACAACGGTAAGATGGTTTGAATTTCACCGATGTCACATTAACGCATTTTTTCATTAATTGATCGCCTGCGCATCTATAACGAGTCACGAGGACTTTGATAATGAATGTTTACAATGGAAAGTAGGCTACTGCAATCGAGAATACTTTCCTTTTGTTTTACATTAGTCTTGTCCTCGTTCCCATGGTGAATGTATACCAAACCCGCGTGCTGCATTGTGGGATACCTAGTAAAACAAATTGTCTGTTTAAAAAAACGGATTTAATAATGTTTGTGTGTCAAAAAGTTAAGTTGAATTAGGATCTAAAGATCCTATGTTGATTTGACTTTCGTTTATGATTCTGAAGGGGTTTCCATTTAGTCAGTGCTATAGTGGATTCAAAGTGTTAAAGTAACTTTTCTTTTACAGCATGAGATATTTTAAGTCTGAACGTTACTTTGCACTGGCCTCCACTGTTATCTGAAGTCACTTGAGACTACTGATAAATAATCTCTTACTTACTGGCTAAAACACTGTTTGTCACTGTGGAGTGCTTTGTTGGATCGGTATTACTACACTCTATTGCCAGTTACTAAGACATTATTTTCTAAATAAAAAACACCTTAAAACAATAAGACCAACAGGATAACAAGAAATACTAAAATTGTGTAACTATATAAAGCCTAGGCTATGTGGTTGTATGTTAAATTAGGCTTCAGAAATGTACTACAAAATGTAAACTTTTAAAATATCTGTATGTATAGCATAGTTGTATTATATATATTTTAAAATGTCATTTATATTTCGGTGATGGCAAAGCTGAATTTTATGCAGCCATTACTCCACTTAAAAAAAAAAGAAAAGAAGTCAAATCTTACTGTACCCAAGCTTTTGGAAGATAGTGTAGAATATATTTATTGCCTAATTTTAGTGCCTAAATTAGCATATGCATCATCAACTCTAGATTGCCTAGATAAGATTGTCAGATCAATGAAGTTCATCAATTCAATCAATTACTCTCTATGTAGGATAGAGAGTGGTGCCGCCTCATACATCAGGCTGCAGTAATGAGGAATTTGACTACCTTGTTTGTCACTTTTAAAGGGATACAACATGAAAATTCTGTCATCATTTACTCACCCTCATGTTGTTCCAAACCCGTAAGACTTCCGTTCATCTTCGAAACACAAATGAAGATATTTTTTATCAAATTTCTGTCCTTACATTGACAGTCTGCGCAACTACCATTTTAACGCTTCAAAAAGTTCATAAAGCGATTGTAAAACTAATCCATATGAAAAACTTGATCGCTTTATATGATGAACAGATATAATTTAGTCTTTTATTTACATATAACATTGATCAGCGAACATACATAGAAGCTCAAAACGAACCTGCTTGATGCGCGAAAACAAACCTCATTGGTCAAACTGTTGCGTAACACACGAGAATGAACCTCATTGGTTCTCGCATGTTAAGTGAACATGCTTGAGCTTCTGTTTACTACAACTGATATGCGAGTTGATGTATGTTTATATGTGAATAAAAGCCTAAATTAAATGCAATCTTTTCATCATATGAAGCGACGAGTCTCTTCAGAAAATGTTAAACCGCTCAATTCATATGGATTAGTTTTACAATCTCTTAATTAACTTTTTAAAGCGTAAAAAGTGGTAGATGCGTAACTGTAAATGGAGGGACAGAAAGCTCAGATTTCAATAAAAAATCGGGTTTGGAACGCCATGGTAAACGATGTAGCCTAAATGATTTATACAGAATTTGAAATTTTTCATTTCTTTAATTCTACATTCATGTCTCAGACTTTGCTGGCTGTGCATTATGTGGTGGGATGGATGAGGAGGAGCAGAACCGCTATGTGGCCCAGTTGAAGGCTGAGTTTGACAGCTGTGACACCACCGGGACAGGTTACCTCGACAAAGAGGAGCTTACTGCCTTATGCCACAAGCTGAGCTTAGATGCCCATCTCCCCTTGCTGCTGGACACTCTACTAGGAACACAAAATTATGCCAGGGTAAGAAGTTCCCCAGCGATCATCCCAGTGTCTCTAATCCTTCCTAACGCTGTATTATGTTAAAATAATCTTTTTTTACAGGTACATTTTGAGGAGTTCAAAGAGGGCTTTGTGGCTGTACTGTCAAGGTCTTTGGACTTCAGTACTTCAGAGGAGGAGAGCAGCTATCTTGAGCCAGGTACTCTAGTGGAAAGTGACCTTTATATACCTCCACGGTTATCAAAGCTTTTAGGCCTGTTTATCTTCATTTTTTTGGATTAGTCAGTCTGGACCTTGTTGACTCAAGGTTTATTAATGGTACATGATGTGTAGTTGATATAATATCTGTGCCCAGAGGAACTGAAGGATCGTGTTATTTGTGTTTATTAATGAATAGCCGGGGATATGTATGGTATAGTTACACCACCGTTCAAAAATTTGGAGTTTTTATATTTTCTTATGGTCACCAAGGCTGCATTTATTTGACCAAAATTACAGTAAATATATATATTGTGAATTAATATTACAATTTAAAGTAACTGCTTTCTTTTTAAATGTATTTTAAAATAAAATTTATTCCTGTGATGGCAAAGCTGAATTTTCAGCATCATTACTCCAGTCTTCAGTGTCACATGATCTTTCAGAAATCATTCTAATTTGCTGACTTGCTGCTCAAGAAACATGTTAAAAACTGCTGAATAATATTTTTGTGGACACCGTGATACAATTTGAAGGATTCTTTGATGAATAGAATTTAAAAGCAACAGCATTTATTTGAAATAGAAATCTTTTGTAACAACTAACAATAAGTCTTTACTGTCACTTGTGATCTATTTAATGCATCCTTGCTGAATAAAAAAAAAAAAAAAAATTGTACTGAAAATTTTGAACGTAAGTTTATATTTAGGTAATTGGGGTTTTAAGTACAAATGTTTTTTTAAAGGCATGTAAATCCCAGCTTTTTGTTATGTTCTTCGATCAATATCATAGGTCCACACTTCATAGGTCCACTAAAAATTACCTTAGGACCACTGGTTAAAAGTAAACATGTTTAAGAAACAAAAGGCTAGATGTGAGAAAATCTCTAGCATTATTTGTTTGGAAATGCCACTTGGTTTGAAATTGAAAGACATTCATACATTTTTAAGTGTTGCTTTCTTATACTAATTTTCGGGGACACTGAAAAATGGAACATGCAAGTATAAGAAGACAGGGAGAGAAAGCAATCATTATTTTAACCACAGGTAATGTTTTTGTGTCGTTTTTATCTTTCTTAATCAACTTTGAATTTATTTGGTTTAAAGACATTGTTTTTACGACAAAATTATTATTGGCATTCACAATAATACCACATCATACCTTGAGGTACCTGCCTTTTGATTGCTATGGCCCCTTTCACTGGAGGCGTAATATGTTATACAGATGCTGCAACTTTTTGTGCAGGTCTTCTTTAAGCCAAAGCATAATAACATTTGTCTTTTTTTCATAGATGCATTAGGGAGACTGGTACAATAATGTATGTTGTGAAATCTCGGAGCTCAATGCTAAAATTATCTTTGAAAATGGTCAAACCTGAAAGCTGTGATGAGAAACAGATGTTGGAGAGGTTTCTTTTAGGTTTTCATTTCCTTTCAAGCATATTTTTCATCTTATGAGAAAGTTTATGCCATAGATGAACAAACGATGTGAGATGACCTACTATTACTTCTACCACTATTTTGTTTTATTTTGACTGCTTCTGACATACTTTCATTATCTGTCGCTCTAAACTAAGCATCATTTCCTATTCTTCTAGCAGTCCCAGAGGAGGTGAAGCCTAAATATGTGAAAGGAACCAAGCGGTACGGGCGGCGATCGCGGCCAGACAAGACTGACTTAGAGCTCACAGCAGACTCAGAAGATTCACCAGCGTTTGGGACTGACAAAGTGGAAATAAACGGTGTAAGGAGAGCCAAGCTCAGACGCTCCACCTCACTGGAGAGTGTTGAGGTAAAATTCATAATACCTACACTGCCGTTTGGGATCTTTTTTTATTTTAAACAAAAGTACAAAGTAAAGATATTTATAATGTTACAAAATACTTTTATTTCAAATATATGCTGTTCTTTTGAACTCTTTATTTATCAAAGAATCCTGTAAAACGGTTTCCCCAAAAATATTAAGCAGCACAACTGTTCAGCATTGATAATAATAAGAAATGTGTCTTGAGCAGCAAATCAGCATATTAGAATGATTTCTGAAGGATCATGTGACTTGTTAGATATAAACACTGCAGTGCCCTTGAGGTGGCGTATTGTTAGTCAATTGAAATACCTGAATTAGTTTGATTCTAGTGAATGGATCTGGGCTGACCTGCTTTTCACAGACAGGAAGTGTGGCGGTGTGGAATGTGCAAGTGCAGGCCCATAGTGCAGCCCCCACCTTCACCAGACTTTAGTGTTACTATTGGCTCATGATCAAAACATGGCTCCTTTCACATTCTCTTTTTTCCCTCAAAGAGCAGGAGTACTTATAAAAGGGCCTTGTTGTTTCTGCTGTGTCTGTACTTTTTCTTCTGGAGTCATTTTACTGTGCCAGACTGGAGAGCCAGTGCAAATGCAAACCTATGCTGCTAGAACTCTCGTTCCATGTGTTTCGCTTTTAAAGAGTTATTTTGGATCCATCTTGGTTTAGTACTAAGAACAATGGAGGATGACGATGTCTGTCTTGCTCATGCATGCACACCACATGTCCCTTCATTACAAAAAAAATGTTTGGGGATGAACTATCCCTTTAAGATGTTACTGTTACAGTTCTTTGATGAGCTTGATGGTTGTTCAAATAAGCAGCCACATACCCTTGTGAAATAGAAGCGTTCTTGATTGTATTGAATGTGCACTTGTAGTGTACTTCAAATCTTTAAAAAATATATTTTTATAAAAACTATACTTGAAGATAATATAATGTTAACTAGAAGATAGATAGATAGATAGATAGATAGATAGATAGATAGATCTATTTGTAATAATGTCAAGTTTTACTTTAAAGTATATTTTAAACAATGTTTTTTAATTATCTTTTGTTTTGCTTTAAAGAAATACACTTATTTTGTTGTGTTGTTGATATACTAAAGCACATGTAAAGTACTTGATTATAATTTTTAGTGTAGTGTTTCATTTGATATTACATTTACAGTTAATATATTTTAAATGTTCTAAATTGCAACTTCATCATTAAAAATGTGTAATTACAAATATATTTACATACATGACACACAAGTTTCTCTAGAAATTACATTAAAGTATATGCTTGTCAGTACATTGGACAGTACACTTGAACCATATTTCAAAGACAATATAAATTATGAAAATGACATATGTACTTGGTCCTACTTAAAGCTACACTGTGTAGGAATTACTCCAATCTAGCGGTGAAATTGTATATGACTACCAACTGAATATTACTTTCTAGCCCCTCCCATTCCGAGGGCGTTTTAACTCCTACGGTGGCTGTATTTAAAATCTGCCGGCAGTCGCGAGTAATCTCCCCCTCGAATTCGTCACGGTGCCACTGAGTGTAAAAACGCGAAAGGCGAAGCTTGAATTTCCAGGTATGTCCCTCTATATGTATTTTCAAGATGGAGGCGCAACATGGCTTCCGCCATTCGAGCGACTCACTAATGTATTATAAATGGCAGATTCTACGGCTACAAGAATACTTGATTAGACATAAGACATATAATTTTGAAAGAATAAAGTGTTTTTTGCTACGAATCAACTTAAGAAAATTACACAGTGTAGCTTTAAGTGAGTCAAAAAACATGCAAAATTAACACGTGTCCGAAAACTACATTCAGTTCCCACTTCAGTGAAGTCCCACTTTATAGTGTATGGTTTTACGTAATTAGTATTTTTTTAAAGTATGCTATTCACAAGGGTAGAACACCATAGCTACTGCAGCAACGTGGTAAAACTACTCGAATCATCTCAATTAGATAAAAATCTAGTCTAAAGGTGTTTTTTTGGGATGAGACTTCTTGAGAGAGTTGGACACAGTCTGTGGAAGATTTGAACAATCAAATGCTTTAGCCAAGAATGAAAGCATGCTGGTCCATCAGTACAGTTTATGTTGGCAACCGCCAGCATTTGGTGTTTATTCACCAGCCCGCCAGGCTCCATCTGGTGCTGGATGTTTTAGTGTCTGTGTGCTCAACATGGTGTGTTTTACATGTCGAGTGTGTTCAACCAGGATTAGAGGTCTTGGTCTGGGTGGAGCTCAGGGTGCAAAGCATCAGCTGTGGTCAGAAGGCCTGATAATGTGAAGTACAACAAGGAAAGGGTTTGGCTATAATTTGGCATGGCGCTTCCTCTAACTGCGCCTCTCATTTTAGAAACGCATACTTGCATACCAGAGCCCTCCCTTGCTCTCTTACTCTGTCTCTCTCTCTCTCTCTGTCTCTCCGCTCTGTTCTCCTTTTCTTCTCCCTCCTCTCTTATTTTTTTCATAACAGTGTTTGAAAATATTTAGACCTTTTATGTAACCCAGTACTTTCTATTTCGATAAATGGGGGAGATTACATGCTCTTTAAATCGACTCTTTGCACTGTAACTACTGATTTCTGTGTCGTTCTGTAGCAGGAGGATCCAACTCACCATGTTTCGATAAGTAATCTGATGAACATGCACAGTTTAAGTATTATGTAAAAGGTTTAAGATTTCACAAGGGTGTTTGTGAACTTTTAAACATCTTAAAAACACAACAAGGCTGGAAAAAGTACCTTTAATCTACTTTGCAACCGTTGTTTAGTTTTTTAAGCCATCTCATAAAATGTCATTCTTTTAGCTTAAAAAATGCTAAAGATTATCATGAATTTTCAAGAGTGAATCCCACATTTATATGCAGATGTCACTTTCGAAACTATGCAGCGTGTAATTGGCTGTCGGTCCTCTTAGCTGCATGAAAAACAAAACTTTTATCCAATGGAAACATAGCCTCGAAAGCGTGCAAAGATTGTTCCCTTTATAATCCCTAAAAAGCCGTCACTCATCTGTTACAATCTCACCAAGATGAAGCTGTCTACACTGCACAATGAATCTCTTACTTGCACCGTGTCTACACTTTGGTTGTTAACGAGAAGATTCGCGAGTGGCAGAACTCAGGACTGAACAAAAACTCTGGATTCTGGCCATTGCGTTAAAAAGATCAACAAACATATCTGTGATTGGCTACATTGTTTACCGCTGCAAAAACACGTTTTAAATGGAAACAAAAATACAACACAAATAAAATTTGTTGGCAAGCACCCCTGTAGATCTGAAGCACTTTTCTAACTTATACGCACAATATTTTTGCAATACAGATTCACAGGCCTCAGCTCAGATTGCCATCCATATATTCTTTTACAACATTTATGTGAGCAACATCACTGCTTGTTTATGTAAATAATTAAACCGGCTGTGATGAATATTGCACGCAAACCTTTTCATGCCACATAAATTATTCAGTTTTGAGTACGTCATTGACTAAAATAAAACACATTTGTATTTTTTTCAGGCAGAAACTGAGAAACATTATTAATTAATTTGTAATCAAGGTGGATCTAATTTGTTCTGGTTGTTTGAGAATTTTTGTGCACACGAGAGTAGCCTTTGCTGAAAGACCTCCATATCTCAAAGCTTTCCTTAGTGAACGATGACTTGAGGACAAAAAGTGTGATGTTCCTCACTTCATTTCTTAGCGGAGATCAATGAAGTGGCTTTTTCTTTACAATTGACTGAGAGAGAGAGACAATACAAGACTTTCTGCTCCCTGCCTTCCCACTGAAAAACTTTGTGAACAGTTATGTAATGTTGTTTAAAATGTAATGCTGATGGTAATTGATTGTGGCTTGTCCCATATTTAGCTGGGTTTATTCTTTTGTTGCTGGAAGCTGAACTGTGTAGTGTTTCGATCAGTGCTATCTGTCCTATTTGTCTCCTGCATTTGACCATTGCCATACATTGATCAAACCACAGTTACAGTATATTACAGGTCAGTGACTGTCTGCTTCAAACCTACCTCTAGATGGCACTAGCACACAAATGCACACCGTACATTCTCTGTATAAAAGTTTACACAATCTACCATACAACTTTTACTAGTTGTGCAGTATGCATATGTATACTACTGTGCACAGTATAGAATACCATGACTTGATACCAAGATGATTACTACTGTACTACATTTACCACAATGCACAGTATACTACATCCAATAGTGCTCAACCTGACCTTCCACTTTCAGTGACAAATGAAGTGGAAGTGACATCCATTGTTTTTAACATATTTTGCTGCTGTAAAGTACACCTGGGAAACTCGTACCTCCGAGTCAGGCATTCTTTAATACATGTCACACAAGTCAGAAAAATTATACAGAAGTAGCCTAAAAAAACCCAGAATAGTTATATTGTGAACAACAAACCCAAATAATTAACTACATCTGAATTCAGAATGCTGAAAATTATGAATTTCTGTCACCATACATGGTATAATTTTTGCGTTACACATTTTTGCATTACATAAAGTTTGTGAAAGTTGAATAATTAAGTCTACTCTTGTGTATGAGGTTCTCACACCTTTAAAATAATTGAAATACAGCATGTACAATTAAAATAACTTGCACATTCATTATATTTCACTACAGATATGCTCACTGATCTCTATAGAGATTATAGATATATGATTTAAAGTGTTTCTATTTGTTTCTATGAATTGTTGTAATGAAGTCAGCTTACAGCAACCAACATTTTTTTGTTACATAATACATACAGTTTCACATTCTATATTATTAAAACAATATACGGTATTCAGTGTATACTGGGCAGTATCCAGTTAGCAAATACCTTCACAATGACACATTTACAGATTTTAGTATTTCACTGCATTTGTCTTTTGTCAGCTGATTTTAAAGCTCTCTCAGTGTTGGAACTGTTGGATAACTCGGTCCGACTCCAAACCATCTCTTATGTAAGCGCTTTTGCATCATTACAGAAAGATTTAGCTGGCTTTATATGAGCATGGTTTAAGCTGTTTTAGTATGATGCAGTGTTTCTATACTGATGTGAAGAACAGCATTACTTCAGTGCTTGTATCCTCAGTCTGCTAGTTGTTCCCGTCCAGCGTTGCAGAAGTAATGACTGCTGGGATGGAATGCCTTATGATGATTCTATTGTGTTCCTTGTGATCACTGAACCATACTAGTACTACATTCAGCTACACTTTCTCCATCCGCTCACTCAACAACACTTCAGTCAAGAGTCAAAACCTCAATTCAAGAAGATATGCTTCTTTAATTATGCCCTTTGTGATCATAAGTTTACAATTGAGATGTTCAGAATAGCATACTATTATAATACATAGTATAAAGTACATATAATGTGCACATTATGTATGGAATACCTGGAAGACCTGTCCAAAATGGCACACTAAACACTTGCGATCTTCCTACAAGTCCGCACTTTTGCAACGTAGTGTGCATTGAGGGTGCATATCGACCGCAAAGGGGGCACTTGCGAGCACCCAAACACACCTGAACCAGCTAATCAAGGGCTGCATCCGAAATCGCATACTTCCCTACTATATAGTGGGCGAAAAACAGTATGTGACAAAAGAAGTATGTCCAAATTCACAGTATTCATAACAGAGTAGGCAAAAAGTACCCGGATGGCCTACTACAGTACTTCTGGCGAGATTCTAAAGTGTGCATACGATGGACACTTTACTATCCCATGAGGCCACTGAAGAGTTTTTGGGAATGGCAATGAAGTTATGTAACTGACACTGGTAGGTCACATGACAATGACAACATGGCGAATGTAGTATGCCCGGATTACGTTCACACTACACATGTTTATACTACATAGAACATACTTATTTAGCCATCGTGAAGTAATTTCTTATTCAAAATAAGTTCTCAAGAGTATGTGATTTCGGATGCAGCCAAGCTCTTCAGGATCGCTTGAAAATCACATGAGGTCTCTAGGAGCAGGGTTGAAGACCTCTACCCTATGGTCTCATGGGCTTCATGATCACGTGGCGGCCATTGTAAGTCCACAATTTAAAAAAATAATGATGTGCATGGATCATTTATAATAAATCCCACTTATTCCATATAAAACAACAAGAATAGTACATTTTGATTTTAATGGTGACACTGTCAATTCTTTATTTACAGAGTCTCAAATCAGATGAGGACACAGGAAGCAACAAAGAGTCCACAAACCACTATTTTGTGGCACAAGGTACTATATTGTAACTTTTAAATGAATCGAGCAGTTGTATATGTAAGTCAGCACATGAATGTAATTCTTCCTGATTTGCATATACCCAAGGTCAATTGAAGCTCTGGAATCAAGAGGGCACAGAAAGTCCTCAGCGCTCATCCAACCCTCCGCATGAAGTGACAGATGGACAGGTGAGAGCAGTATGGGAAGAGCTGGGGGTCGGAGCCGGAGGATCACTTAACCGTGAGGAGCTGTCGCTCGTCTGTGACCACATCGGCCTCAAGGGCTTACAGTCTGAGGTACGGCCATGTTACATTCTGTACAGAGTAAAATAAGTAACGAAATTAGTCACTAAACGCCATATCTGTTTGTCTGTACACAGGAGTTAGACGCTCTTTTCAGGAAACTAGACAAGGATCAAGATGGGAGAGTCAGTCTCAGTGAGTTCCAGAGCGGTCTGTTCACTCAACAACGTCACATTGTACCCATCTCTACCTCCACCCCTGCCAGGCCCAAACCACAGCGCTCCATCTCAAAGGTCAGGATCAACTCAAGGTCATGGAGAAAGCAGATTGTAGCCAAAAACAAACATACTGTAGCTTTGGCAAAACAATCTGCTGCAAACGCTGACACTAGTATGCAAGAGTGTGGCTGCATGGTTTTCTGTGTGAAATGTGTGAAAGAAGCGGTTATATGTGATTGTTTCTTTTTGATAGATAGATAGATAGATAGATAGATAGATAGATAGATAGATAGATAGATAGATAGATAGATAGATAGATAGATAGATAGAATCAAACCATATTTATTTAGTATATATTACAATATTTGGTTATATTGATAAAAACAGTGGTTAGTTTTTTGGTGTGCTGCTGAAAAATGATTTTTGCTGCAGTTGATGGTTAATTGTCTTCCCCTAGTAACATACATTTGATCATATGTTGTTATGCATGGAATGCTTAATTTTTTTATGCATGCCCGACTGGCAGGTTCATGTTACATATAAAGTACAGAAGTCTTGCATATCTGCCAATTTTCCTCTCACCTGTTGATTAGAAAAAATGAAAAAGTCACTGAAAGAATCCACAACTAAAGCCTCTACCAATTTTTCCATGGCTTTCCTTGGCTGACAAAGACAGGCAGCTAAATGATTTCCTGACTGTCACACAGGATTCATTTCAGAACTCCAACATCAAGCCAAGTTACTGAGGGCTACACTGGCTGGAACCAATTAACTTAATTGGGAAGGTGGAGCCTCCTGTTTTTTCTCTTTTGTTTCTGGGAAAGCACGATTGTATTGCTATGCAATGGCCAAACTTGCGATCAAAGCTGAGGAGATGTACTGCACAACAGGCCTCCTTCCTGCATGTAATGTTTTTACATGGGAATGTAAAGACATTTTGGAGTCCTTAAGTGATGACCTTTCTGAGGTGATTTTATTGAAAGCACAACCAGACAAAAATATTTAAAACAATATCTTAACTCAAGCAAGGCACTTATTCGGATGCAAGATTTGTTGGTTAATAAAAGGTAGGATTTAAAAGATCAGGCTTCCTTTAAGGAGAAAAACAGCTTCAGTTATCAGTGCTTGATAACAAATGCTGAGTTGCATGAATATTTGGCGGTCGCTGGAGCTAAAATGAGGCTAAGCCAGCTTAAGGGTTACGACACCAGAAGGACGTTTATTAGTGGTCAGTGAAATAATTTTGTTCATGATTGAGGCTCTAGCTCTGGCATGTCAAGGACAGCATTGTGCATTGTGTGGTGGGACTGTGAGAGCTTGTTTTTTTTTTTCATCCCTTTCAGCGGTTTTCCTCACAGTTGAATACTGAACTTTGCTGGATCGTTTTGTCTTTTTTTTCCCTCATGTCGTTCCCGCTGCTCTCTCAGGCCCTTGAGGAGCGTTTGGTGCGTTCTGCCTCCCCTTCTTTACTGTCGGCTACGGTGGGTCAGAGGCTGTTGACCCGGCTGGATGATGGATCGGGATGCACAAGCCCAGATAAAGTCATCGCCCTCTGGACGGAGGAGGGAATCCGCAACAGCAGGGATATTCTACAGGTAATAGATTACTTAGATGTTTAAGATAGACGAACTGACAAACTATGAATAATGACAAACGCTGAATAATGTTTGCATAGGTTTTTTTTCTCTATAAATCATGGCATGAATTGTTTTTCATTCTGAACCATACAGACTCTGGACTTCTCTCTGGAGGAGCGACTGTGTCTGGCTGAACTCACTCTTGCACTGGACAATGAGTTACTGGTCAGTGGAAACGGCATCCATCAGGCTGCACTGGTCTCCTACAAAAATGAGATAAACCACTTACAGTGAGTGTTATTCACATCTGATCTGTATTTACTCATAAAGCCTGTCGAAACGTCCAGATCACATTTCACCTGAAAACCAAAGTATGTATGAATCTATTTATTTATTTAGCAGTGTAATATTTTCAGGACTAGACATTACTGTCTAGTATTGACTTGTTTTTAATGGTGATTCTCATTACTTTAAGTCATTTTACTGTATTACTATAAAAAGAAAAAACATAGCAAAACCAGGATAACTAAACATTCTAATTTAAAGAGGTTACCAACATGCTACCATGATGTAGTAATGTTTAACATTTATATATTAATCAATTTATTGTGACAGTAATGAGAATAGGCTATTTCACTACTGAAAAGTGTAGGAGTAGAATGAGCTTGAATTGTCCTGAAAATAATGTCCCAATGTAGAAATCTTAATACTCCTAATATTGTTTGGGGGATAAAATGCCTCTTCGTGAGATTCACCTGAATGTCTGTGCTGTTTAGTTTGTCTCCACCTGGAGGACATGTTATGTACTGTGTTCATCATTCTTTATGTTGTGTGCTTTCACACTAGCACTTTTGGTGTGCACACGCTTGCGATTGACGTCGGACTTCGGTTCATTTGGTAATGTGAACGATTTTTTACAAAATTGGATTTGAACCGTGCTCAAGTCCACTTAAAAAGAGTGGCCTGAGGTATGGTTCATGTGAATTCTGGTACGCTTCGCTGCTGATATGAACACAATCGTGCTTCATCTCGGAGGTAAACCGCTATTGATGACGTATGATTCGATAAAACTGTGTGTGTGGTCTCGCTCACTTTTCTTGACAAGCGTGAGTGACGCACTGCAAGCAGAGAATCTATATAATTTCTGCTGGAATCCCACGTTCTTTCGAAGCGGCAGACAGACACAAGTCCCATCATTATGTGCTGATGCTTTGAAAACATAACCATAGGTTCAAAAATCAAAATATGAAAGAGGTGAGCAACACTATGCATTTTTCCATCTTCTCCTGCGTTGTTGTTAATGTGAACACAATCCAGTGGGGGAAGGGGGAGGAATCGAACTCTGGTTCAGACCAGGCAATCGAACCAAGTGTGAAAGCACCCTTAGATGTGAAAAAACCACAAAGTGGCTTTACTTTGTTCTCCAAACATCTCTGCATGCTTACAGGGTGTTACTGGTAACAAATGCTGCATTAGAATGAGGGATCATCTCATGGTGTGGTGGTTTTGTGTTCTATCTCTATAGAGTCATGGCAGAGCAGGCCTGTCAGGAGAGGGACAAAACCAAGGCGGACCTGGAACTGGCTGACCGCCGCAACCTAAAGCTGGTCCGAGAGGTGGATGACCGGCATGCAACCATGGAGTCTCTCAATGAGTCTAAAATCAAGTACGGCTGCTCTCCTCTAGTCCATATATAATAATATCTAATAAAGAGACATGTAAGGGCTCTACAGTGTTTATTTTTCTGCAGGGGTCTGGAGCAGGACTTCCGGGATAAACTTACAGCACTGAGGAGTGAATCTGAGTATGAAAGCGAGGTTCTTCTAGAGCAGGTAGAGAATGAGCGGGAGAGACTCCGGGAGGAGCTAGACTTGCTTCAGGCTCAGGATGTTAGCCTTCAGGAGGACATTTGCACTGCTGCTAAGGTAACCACTGATGAAACTATTATTATTATTATTATAATTAGCAGTATTCTGTTAGGTTGTTGCATTTAAAATGCATTTAAAACTATTGTTTTTCTAAGATATTACTTTTATTCAGCAAGAATGCATTCAATTGATCAAAAGTGACAGTAAAATATTTTTCTATACAAAAGCACCATGTTTTTTTGTTTGTTTGGCTGCAATAAGAAAAATGCCTACAGTTTTACAAATGAATTGTTTCTTCATGGAATAATTGTTTATTCCAATTATGAATATTAATAATTATTATTAAATAGCAATTGCCAGCATTTTTTAAAGCAATACACCATTCAAGGTCCTACTTTACACTGATCTTATTATGGTTAAAGGGGTTTGTAAGAACGGTGGTAAACTCACTGTAACATAGAAAATAAGGCAACATTGCTGCAATAAAATCAATATTTATTTGATAAAAAAAAAAAAACTAATTTATACTTTAACTTTTTCTTGATTCTGTTTTGTAATCCTATTATTGGATACATACAAATACAAATTGTGCAGGAACAAAGAGTATTATTCACCAAGATACGATTTTGTATTTTGCCATTGAATATTCAAGTTTGGGAATTATATTTAAATAAAGCATAACATTGTTCATATAATATATAAATTGCATTACAATTCCCTTACCATGCCTCCTTTAATCCTCTTAATGATTCTGTTCTTGGCTACAGAACACGACTCAACGAAGAGGTGATCTGTCATGGTTAGAGGTGTATGTTTCTTTGAGCATGTCAGTGCGGTGTCAGGTTAAATAACTCTAGCTCGGTGTTACAGGAGAACAGTCGTTTGGAGGAGGAGGTCAGCCTTCTGAAGGAGAAGCTGTCTGAAGCGGAGAGCACCATCTCGAAACTACAGAAGGATCTAGAGCATCTGCTGCAGGACAGGGTGAGACGTCGATATGCTGAAGATCATGAGTTTCATTCTTTAAGAACAATAATGATAATTGTTCTCTGCTTGTTTTATTGTACAGTACGGTGGCCTTGATCCAAATGGCACAGGACTGCTGAATCAAGAGGAGCATTTCTCTGAGATCTTTAAGGAGTATGAGCAGCAATGCAGGGTATGAGCTTTCCTGTGTGTTTATGGCGTGTTGGTGGATATTTAGTTTTAGAGTGAATGGTGAGGTCATTGTGCATTGTATTTAAGTGTCCTTTCTTGGTTATTATGCCAGCTCTCCTATAATCCATGGTGCTGTAAATGACGCCTTTAATTGTGAGGAGTGGTGTGCTATTACTTTTTGCTCTTGTGACTTTTTGCTCTTTTGTAAGTAATCACCTAGGAACCATTAAAAAAAAACAAGACTTTTTTTTCTGCACTGGTCAATTTTTAGATTTTCATGTCATTTTTTTTTTTAGACTAGTGCAAAGAAAACATCCAAAATACACTTAAGTGTTTATTTTATTGCACTTTATGTATTATTGCACTTTATGTATTTTTACCGGTAGATTAGAGTACAATGCATTTCTTTAAGGACCATTTTCTCAAAATGATTTTTTTGCTCATGCATAGATACAGAAATGTCCTGTTATCACTTAAATTCACCAAACTTTAGTTTTATTTCTATTTATTTTCAGAAGGTTTTTACAGAGGGATTTGTTCATTTATTTTTTGCTTGATTTTATACATATACAATATTTTATTCCCGAAAACATGGTGAAAACTTTTTTTTTTCTGGCTGTTGATGGTATTTTTTTATTTATGGAGCTATTTTTTTATTTTTTATTATAAGAGATATCCAAAATCCCCTTTATAAAAACCTTTGACTAATATGTCAGCAAAATGCAACAAGAATGTGTGTGTATAATTAGTAAATATTTGCTGACAAATAAGCCATTTGTAATTTTTTGCAGTTTCATTTGAAAAACACATTTCACGTCACATTTCACATTTTTGGGAGATTTGTTTCAGGAAATGCAGAAAAAAGTTTTACTTGTGCAAATGACTCTGTCTCCGCCCCACTAAATACAGGAGTTGCAAGACAGGAATGACGAGTTGTGCTCAGAGTTGCAGTTGTTGAAGTCTCAGGGCTTAGGAAGGAGAGCCAGACGATCCAGGGGCAGCCTGTCGGATCATGACTGGTCAACCCGAAGAGCATTAACCACTGAATCAGATTCTGGTGAACAAGCATCTAGATCTTTCATGCTATCGAGCTTAACCTCTGTAGTAAACATCTAAACCTATCTGTTTTGTTCTACAGATGATGCTGAAATGAAGAAAGGTACATCTCCTCAGGTCAGAAAAACGCTCCAAGTCACTGACAAGAATGGTGAGGAATTATAAAAACATAGTTATCCTTTCTCAATGAAATATCCATACAAATGGGTCATGGCTTGATTTGGTGTGTCTCTTCAGCCCTGGGTTCCTTGGAGAGCTTGGCTCCCTCTGTGAGCATTGAGACCGAACTGGCCATGGAGCAGATGAAAGCGAGATACGAGCAAGAGGTTCAGGACTTGAAGATCCAATTGGAGACTAAGGTACAGGCAAAGCATGGACATATTTAATAGGTTACCGTGAAGTACCCATTGTAAATTAGAGTAGATTCAGTTTAGATTCAAACAGCCAGAGCTGAAGGGGAACAAGTTAGGATATGCAAATGCAGAAGCTTGAGAAAGTGATTTATAGTCTTAATTTTGTGTCCACAGGTGAATTTCTACGAGCGCAGTATGGAGCTGATGCGGCAGAATATGGAGGTTGAAAGGAAGGACATCTCGCAGGGCTTTAAGATGGAGATCAGTGAGTTGGAGGACCTGAAGGCTCAGGCGGAAGAGCGAGCTGAGCAAACGCGTCAGGCTGTTGAAAAGCTGGAAGCAGAGCTGAGGGGTAAGACTGCAGGAGGAGTTTGGGGTCAAGAGCAAGAACGAAGAATTCAACGGGAGCAGGCAGAACTGGAGCAGAACTATGCTCGTGAGATCAGTAACATCGTGATGCGCCTCACTTCAGAGAAAGATCAGCTAGAGGCAGAACTCAAGCTCAAGATGGACCAGGAAGTGCTGCTTGTTAGGTAAGTGTTACTCAAATGGTCTGGTAAAGGATTAGGTGCTGTAAGGATAAAGCTAGAAGATGAATTACTTGTCACTCTTTAAGACTCTTTAATGATGGAATTCAGAAACCAGGGTATTATTGTGTATTTTTTTTGCCCCCCTCCCCAAAAAAAACCCAATACATTTAATGAAACTGTTTTTTTTTGCAAATATAAAATGTTGCCTATTTTAAGACCATTACCGGTCTGTTTTTTTTTGGTGTTGTGACCATTATTTATTTGATTTATAACAGCTCATAAAAATATATCAATCGTCCGACAGCATCCGTTTTCATTTCCATAATACAAAAATATCTTTCTTATTACTGTTGTGAAGAAAATATATTTTGATTTGTAAAGATGTTCATATGTATAGATATTGTTGTATTAATGATTTTTTTCATGATTTTTTTTTTTTTTTTTTTGATAGTGTTAAAAATAATGGTTTACATTAGGAATTTAATGAGATTCACCATGGAAAATAATGGCAATTTAAAAGTAAAATTTAAATAAAACGATCTGGATGCATTATAGTAATTAGAAATTTGCATAACTAAAAAATTGTTAACACTTTACAATAAGGTCTCATTTGTTAACACCCACTTACAATTTATTTTGTGCATTTTCAATAAAACGTAATATGCGTGCTTCATATAGACCTTCATTCAAGAATTACATCTTGAATTGTGTTTTACTGTATGTTCAACCTTCTTTTTTTTAAGTAGGGAAAGTTTTTTTTTTGTTTTTTTTCTCCTCCTTGGTATCCATGACATTGCAATACATTTAGACATAGACGAATTAGCATGTTGCTGTGTCCCAGGGAGAAGGCAGAGCAGCAGTTATTGCACATGAAGGCACAACACAGCGAGGCTCAGCGTAGCCTGCTCCATCAGCTGCACCTCGAGCGCAGCCGTCTAGAAGAGCAGTCTGAGCAGCATCGCAGAGAAGAACAGGAGGCGCGCAGGGAGCGTCTCCTCAGCACCGAGCGCTGGAGTGAAGAGCAAGCTCAGATCTGCAGCAGGGTGGCACAGGAAAGAAAGAAACTGGAGGAGGAACACCAGGAAGAAATCAAGAATCTAGGAGAACACATCCACTTCATGGAAGCTCAGGTAGAACTCGCGTCCAGGGCTGAGGAGGAGTTGCTCATATTACAAAGACAGCTAGAAGATAAGCTGGAAGAGATGTGTGTTCAGCTTGAAGACAACACGGTTTCCATGAAAGCTCAAGATGCTCTTGTTCAGCGTTTGACCTCAGAACTTCATGCCAAAGAGAAGGAAACAGAAATTAGAAATGAGAAAGAACAAAAGCTTTGCAATAAGCTCTCTCAGCTAGAGCAAAAGCTTAAAGCGGAGCGAGAAAAGAAGCAAGAACTTCTGAAGCAAAAGGAGCAAATACAGAAAGAAATGGACAGAAGTACTCAAGATCTAAAAAAGGAATTTGCAAAAGAAAAAGAGAAGGAACGGGAGCTTCTTGACCAAATTTCTGAGTTGACAGAAGAGCTGGAAAACTGGAGGACCAAATCTGAGACCTGGCAGAAGGAGATCGAAATAATGCAGGGAAGCAGTGGTCATCTATCTACTGCATTTGGTGAACAGCAAATGCAATTGAGTGCAAAAGGGAAAGAACTTGAGGAGCTTCAAGAAAACTTGGCCAAAACGCACGAGGCATTGAAAACCAGAGATGATGATCTTACAAGACAGGCTTCTGAGCTAAATGCTGTGGAGATGGAGCGGGATCGACTCATAGAGGAGCTCAAGGGTCAGTGTGAGGTTCTCAAACAGCTACAAACACAGGTTAATAGTCTCTCTGAGGAGTGGGATCAAATGCACACAATGGAGCAAAACCTTCAAGGCTTTCTTCTTGTGGAGCAGGGTAAGGTTGAACAGCTCCAAGCCCATCTGAACTTGGAGCAAGAAGAAACAAGACATCTTGAACAAGAGAACTCAAGCTACCGGCAACTTGCAGACCAGCTTTCTTCTCAGATTGTTGAAATGGAGGCCGAATATACCAAACTTAAAGAGAACGGAGATCATTTTGCACTGGAACTGCAAAGCAAAGACAACCAAATGCTGGAACTACACCGTCAGCTTGAAACCAAAGCCGAAGAGATGGATTTGCTCTGGAATGAGGTTCAGCTGAAGATGAATCTGTTTAAAAACATCACTAATTTCTCTGGTCAGGTTCAACTTTTGACCAACCAATTGGAGGACAAAAAGCGAGAGCTGTGCTCTCTGAGAGAGGAGGCCGACAATACCACCAACCAACTACAGCAATCGCTGATGGACTCCCAAGCAGAGCTTCTGCAAATGGAGGAGGCCTTTGAAATCGAGAAGTGCCAAATGAAAGAACAGCTTCTGGAGATGGAGGGACTTGTCATGGCCTTAGAACTGGAGATGGACTCCAATCCCCACAGGTTTGTGGTTCTCCAGCTAGTAGATGACCGCCGAAACAGATCCAAAAGATTAACAATTGCTGCATTGATCCAATCGTCGATTCTCCCGTACGGATGCCAAGAATTGACCGCTCACTACTTTTGTGTCTGTCCAAGAATGTTTGACTGAATGTTTCACAGAATAAGATCTCATTAACCGTAGATTCTCGCTTTGATTTTTCAGACCTCATTCTGCATCTCACTAACTGAATGATAATGTGTCACTGACATGCATGAAAACTCACTATTAATAAATTACTGTATGTATTCTGATTGAAAATGTGTTATTGCATCCTATTAATTGTATTAATATTACATTTGTGTGTTTGTTGCCCTAAACTTATGCTGCTTTTTTTAAAAATGTTGAAAATCTTGCTATGAAAACTCCTGAAATTATATTGTTTTCAGTACTAAGCTTCCTAAAAGTGCAGAGGCTGGTAAGATTGTAATGGAGGGCTGATCTCTATATTTTGGTGTCCAATTGTAGGGCTCAACTTGATGAGGTCACGTCTGAAAACAGTGCACTGAAAGACAGGCTTGCTGTCTTACAGCAGGATGTCAAGTCGCTGGAGGAGGAGGTCAACAAAAAGAGGTAAAGAAATCGTCAATTTGGACTTGTCAATTATCTAAACTTAATTTTAGCATTTTATTTAACAAAAACAAATTTCACTTCACTTTTTTTGAAGGAGGAAACTTGAAGAGATGGACAAAGAATACATGAAAAATCGAGATGACGAGGAGAGGCTACGAAAAGAGGCAAGATTGGCATCAATTAAGTTCTTGGAAAAATATTGATAGCATGGAGAGGGTAGCATGGATATTAAATGATGATTTATCAGTGCACTTTTTTTTCTTCTTTTTTTTATTAATGTGCCCTCATGATCTTTAACCAAAATAACTTCCCCTCCCTCTTGCATCTCTTTTCTGTTTATTGGCAAGAGGGCGGGACAACCTGTCACTCACATGACATCACAGCAATAGCAAACCACAACCATCCAATCAGTTCCCAAGGGACAAAATTAAGTTTTGTCGCCCTACTTTAATTAATTTTTTTGTCTTGTTCGAGAAGCTTTCACTCTGATATACGTCACAATAGAGAAGTAAAGGCTATTGCGACTTCCATTTAATGCTTACTTTAAATTAAAAATGAAACTCTGTTTTGCTATCTTTGTGGGGACTATCAATTGGCGTAATGGTTTTTATACTGTAAATGTCACATTATGAATACTGAATGATTGCACAACATTATAGTTCCTGCTCCTAACAATTGTTTTTCCTTATCCAACATAGAATTCCAAATGTCGAGAAGAGGTGCTCGATCTCAGTGCGAGAAACCTTCAGCTTAGCAGTGAGAACGCTGAACTGAGTTCCCGGCTGTGTACTGATCAGAGAGCAGTGGAGACGCTGACTGACAGGCTAGCACAGGTGTGCCAGGAGAACGATGGGACAGCTGCGTCCTACAGACAGCTGCAGGAAACCCTACAGCAGCAGGAGAGCGACAAACTAAAGCTCCAGGAACAGTGGCAGAAAAATAAGGATCTTCTAGAGAGGGAGCTTAAAACTGCCAAGGAGATGGTATGATTCAGTTTTTTAGGAGATATATTAATAAATTATCTCAAAGTTGGCAGGAATCACTGAAACTCCTCTTATTTTTCAGCTCCAGCATTTGACTGTGGTTGAGTCTGCATTGACTAGTCAGACTCTGAAAAACCAAGCACTAGAGCAAGACAAGGACCATTTGTTGAAGGAAACCGCAGGCCGAGACCAGAAGGTGAGATGCTGATGCTTTTTCTTTAAGCAATTTTCTCTGATACTGGACATGCTAAAGCTTGCTTTGTGTGTGTGTTGCAGCTGGAAAAGCTTCAGGAATCACTTCGTAACTCAGAAACCCAGATAGAGCAGCTCAACTCCCAGATCCTAATTCTGCGGCAAGAAAAGGATGTTCACGTCCAGGAGGCAGCCACGCATCAGAAGATGCTGCAGCAGTGTCAGGACAAGGTGAACAATGATCTTTATACTTGTTTGGGTTAGTTCAATAATAATAAAATGAATAACTGCTAAATATTGTTGTGTAACACAAGGTCCAGGAGCTTGAGAACAGCATACATCAGCTGGATAAAGAGAAGGAGCATTTACATCAGACCCACAGGATTCAGGAGGAGACTACAGTCAGTGTTCTGCAGAAGGAGTGCAAGCGCTTGCGAGTACAGAACGAGGACCTTCTTAACAAAGTTAGTCAGAAAAAACAAATTGATATTGCAGTGGATTTTTCTCAATTTGCAATTATCTTTGTCCAAATTTTACTCCCCATTTATTTTCTAGTGCACTATTTGGAATGCATATGCGTGACACTTTTAACCAAGTTATACATGGACCCATGACCTCGGTGTTGCTGGCACCATTCTCTACTGTTTGCATGGCAGGAATGTTCTGGATGCACAATTGTGATTTCCATATAGTGCACACTTTTAAACACACAAGGCATTATTTTTGCTGTGTACAGCCCATGTATACTTGTCATTGCTATTATAGGGCATTATTCAATCCAGAGGGGATCACCGAACTAACAAAAAAACAAAACAAATTGGAGCTTCCTTTTATTCCTGCTGTCTTTTTGTCTTTACTGAAATACTGTGGAGATTCAGCTGCGGTCGCCACCATCTGGCCGTTCAGCGTACATAGATTGTACACCCGTTAATATGGTGCATTGTGGGATTGAATGAGTGAGCTCGATAAGGTCCACTATGGTTTCGGACAACACTACAAATGGGAGTCCCCTCAAATAGTGCCCATCACTGCCCTTTAAGGGTATAGTGGGTGATTTTGGACACAGCCTATGTGTCTCAGAAGTGAAATCTCATAGCCATTTGTCTTCCCCTGAGCACAGAAACACTGCACAGCTGGTATAGGATTTAAATTATCCTCATGTTTAAATGTTTTGTACAAATATGTTCAACTTGGAGGAACTTTTTTACAAAGTTTTTTTTTTTTTTTTTGTCTATGAAAGCACAAATTCATTATGTATATTTGGTACAATACTGTTCAAAAGTTTTGGGTCAATGAGAATTTTGTCAATGTTTTTGAAAGAAGTCTCTTATGCTCACCAAGACAAAATACAGTGTAACCAATAATATTGTGAAATATAATTACAATTTAAAATGACTCTTTCCAACTTTAATATGTTTTAAAATGTAACATATTTCAGCAGCCATTATTCCAGTCTTCAGTGTCACATGATCCTTCAGAGATCATTCTGATTAGCTGGAATCTTTTTTTTTTTTTAGGTGGCTCAGCTGCAGACTCAGGAGCTGGAACTTCAGAGACTGACACATCAGTGCCTCACTTTGAGAAACCAACAAGTAGAGCTAGAGACTGCTAAACATGAGGCAAATGAACAGGTTTGGAGATAATTTTCTACCTTCTCACTGATTGAGAATTCCTCATGAATGCTTTTGGTCTCACTTTTGTGTGTTTGATACTGTGGTTTAGGCACTAAGGGCAGAGAGCGCTCTGTCGCTGGTCCAGGCTCAGCATGTACGTGTAGTACAGGAACTAAGGGAACAGGTGGGGTCTGGCACCCGGGAGCACTTGGCTCATCTACAAACTCAACTGGCTGAGCAGCAGCTCAGGACGCAGGATTTAGAGGGTCTGCTTCGCTCTCAGGCCAAGCAAGCCGTCATTCAGATGGGCCTTCAGCAGGTACAGCTACACTTTCAAACTCTTGATGGGTGAACATGTCAATTTTCCTAAGCTGGACATCACTTTTGTCCACAACTGTATTTATCATTGAATAGTTTACGTTTTTTTCAACCTTCACCTCATTTTCCAAGTAATTTTATTTACAAACTATTAAATTAAACAACAGGAGCAATACGAGAAATTGATGGTGAATATGCAGGAGCGTATGGATGAAGTTGAAGCCAAGCTGAAGAACACCCGTGTGATGCTGCAGGAGAAAGTCAACCAGCTAAAAGAACAGGTAACCAGAAACAAGTGGCTTTAAAGTTCCCTAATTATGCTTTTTCAGATATTACCTTACATGCAGTGTGTAATATAGCTCAGCTGTTTGTGATTGTAAAAGGTCTGCAAAGATGAAAGTGCACTATAAATGGAGATATCTGTATCCCGAAAGAACAAACCGAGTCTGAATTGCCTGAAATGAGTCGTCAGTAATTCCGGTCTTACTTCTTGCATAACCCTACGTATAGGTTTGTAACACATTTGCCTAATGCCAGCCTATGGTCTTCATTGGCTGCCCACAAACATCTACTTTCCCCCTTTAAACACCGTAGTTGTAGCTGAGGCCAGGCAGAGTTTGGTTTGTGTTGTTTACATGTTACGGTTCTCTGCGCTGTGAAAGCAAATCCATTTTGAATGAACTTTCGAAAGGGTTGGAATTGCAGTAAAACCGACACCATCGTTAAAATAGCACAATAGGGGCACTTTAAAACCACGTTACTGAATACTGCATAATATTACTTTTCTGTAGTTTATAGGATGTGAAATATTAGCCGGCATAATGTAACAAGTAAAAATTTCACATGATTCCACATACTGCATGTTGTTTATAAATAAAGATGTGAATAAATGTTAACAATTTATATAAAAGGTGGATATTTTATCCGATAAGAAGCCAGCGTGTAAATTACGATGGAAACACATTGACTGAATAAATCCCTCGATGCGCAACAAAAAGCTCTCGTGATTTCTCATCAACAGTGGATGTGATTGGATAGACTAACCAGCGGACCAATCGCATCGCACAGCAGATCAATATTGGTTTGATCATTCTGAAATGCCTGAGCCAAAGTCTGCCATCAGAATTATTTGGTTTAATTCCCTCCAAGAAGCGTCTCACATTATCACGTTTGCAAACACCAGCATTTGAACGCAAGATATCATGACTGTTTATTGCGGTTCGTCTGCTCGCTCTGAGATGCATGTCATTTATGATGGAGGTAAAAAGAGCCACATTTCCTATCCCAATTGCAGCCACTTTAATTTTTATTAGATATTTTGTGACAATTTCCAAGGAAGTGATTCATTTGTTCTCTTGAACACATGGAATGGAAATGGTGCTTTATACGAAAATGTTTTATGCGATATTCCAATTTTGCAACTTTAGATGGAAACATAGATGTGATAGTGTCTTTAGTGCACATTTTGGGCATTTCATCCATAAGACTGTAGTGTACATACTAAAAACAAAAATAGTATATTAGTATTCTGTTCCAAAGTTTGATTTTTTTGTATAGTGACAATCCCCTCTCTAACTTCCCCTCCTATAGCTGGGCAAAAATGCCAAGTCAGATCTGCTGCTGAAGGACCTGTATGTGGAAAACTCTCAGCTCATGAAGGCTCTTCAGGTGACCGAGCAGAGGCAGAAGAGTGCAGAGAAGAAGTCTTTCCTGCTGGAAGAGAAAGTGATCGCCCTTAATAAACTGCTACGTAAAATCGCCCCAGCGTCGTTCACGGCTTAGACTTGTTTCACTCCATTACGAGCCTTCACCTGTTGTACTGGACTGTGAAGTCCCACCCGCTAGTGCACTTTTGTATTTTGGTGCGAATTGTTTTTGTAAAAGCAGTAAACAATCCTAGTGTTAAAAGTAAAAGCACAAATAATGCAAAGTCTTACAATTACTCTAACAGCATTTTGGAATAAAATCATGCTGTTTTCAACAATATAAAGAGGACGAAGCGTAAAGTTAATTTAAGGTCATATTTTAGTCTCTTCAGAGGCAAGTGAATTGATCATTTGTCAAGGACAAAGCTTTACACATTTCTTTATTTGTTCACTGTGATGTAGGGTACAAGCCGCAAGCATTCTTGCCAATCTGTTGGCTTCAAGTATTTGATAGTAAAATGAGACGTATTCTTTTTACTGCAGTTTTAATGACCATTTTATAACCAAAGCACAGTATTCACTCATTGTACAGTTTTGATACAAATACCATATTGTAATTGCACAATTTTCAATCATGATGCACTAATGTCTACTTGGATATAAATTATTCTAAGTGTTTCAATTGATGTACACCTTGTTTAAAAGAGCTGGCTAAATTTTGGGAGATAATTGTGACACCACTGTGTTGTAAATGCATCATGTACTATTTCCCACTGTAAGGAAAGTAAAGTTTTACCTGTGTATGTGTGTTGCTTTCTGATTAAATCAAATTTAATTTTATAACATTTCAATTGTTAAAGTAAAGAAGAGATGCGAGTATCCACAATTAACTGCTTCTTCTTAGGAGATGACATGCTCTAATACACCCTGCCGAATAAGCTGCTCACATTTCCATCTGGGTAAGAAGTGCTGTGAAGAGAGGAAGGGTGAAACACATTAGCAATATAAACACACAAGCAGTCCTTCTAGTGTGATTTAAACATGCTCTTAAGAATAGTTACCTGGCTATTTTTCTTCAACAGAATCACAGTGCCATCATCTATTTCAAACTCTCCATGGTCTTTAAGACACCGCACCTGAATATGAAGGAAAAGATACATCAGTGCTTATAAAGTTCCTGTGGGTTTAGGTAAACAGCTAAATTTCACACACACAAAACTTTTGGTTACTTTATTACATTTTTGTCCCTGTATTAATGTAACAGGGAAAAAACGTCTATATACATGTGTTTTTTACCCATTACATTGATGAGAATTCAGCTGTAGATTGATTTTTTTCTTTCTTTCACACAGTGCCAAAGCACAACCAAAACTGTTCTTCCTCAAAATACATTAAGGTTTTTTTTATAACCACTAGAAGGCCAAAAGTTACAAAGTATACGTTTAATTTAGTTTAACTTGATTGTACTAAAATAACAAACAAAATAAATCAAAATATCTTTCTTGAATATATAAAAATATCTTGAAATAAAATAAAAGCTGTATATACATATTTAATGATTACAAATACTAATTTACTGAAACTTTCCAAAAAATAAATAAATTATATACACACACACACAGAATACAACATTATCCCCCAGTTTCACATTCTAGGCTTAAGCCTAGTCCCAGACTAAAATGCCTGTTTGAGCTGTTTTAACTGAATGTAACTTGGACTGACATATCTTAAAATATATCAGTGCCATTGTTTTGTCTCAAGATGCACATCAGTAATGTTTTCTTCAAAGGCATTAATGTCCTAATTGAACTAAGGCCTAATCCAGGCTTAATTTAAGACTTGTCTGTGAAACCAAAATAACACTGCACTCACCTCAATGTATAAACTCTTAGGGGGCTTCATATCCTGTGTTATGTCCAAACCTTCCTCTCCCCCAATTGATCTCATATAGGTCGCCAAGGATTTTTTATACTGATTGAACCACTCCATCTGATTTAGAAGCATTTTAATTAACATGTCAGTCACCAAGAAGAAACAGGTGGCATTTAATATTTGTTACACAGTAGACATTCAGGCCCACCTCTTCAGCACACATATGAAACCTGATGGCTGTGGGCAGTACACTGCCGTACTCCCATCTGAGGGCACGGATTCGCAGGAGGCGATCATAACTGTGGGAAGAACGAGAGAAGTGTTTGATCACACCAGTGATCCAGACGATGGATAGCAGGAAAGCAGTGAATCACTCACAGGTATGCGGAGATACAGCGCTGGTTCCTCAGGAGACAGCAGTGGCGGAACTTGATGCTTGGTATCAGCTCACTCTTGCCCTCGGTCTTTGCCTCATTCCTATAAGAAACAAGTTTATATTGGAGTATATTGGCTTTTTAAACTAAATCATACAGTATTTATTACTATTTTCAATAAGCTTTTATTTTGATATTTTATTTTAAGTTGTAGTAATTTTATGTACATTTTTATTATTTACACACAAAAAATGTATTAAGCTTTATATTTATTTCAGTATTAGTATAAGTATTTTGTTATGCCAAGGCAACCTTCCTAATTTTCTAAAGGTTTCAGTTTTACTTCATATAAGAAAATTATTTTTAATGGCTTTGACAGTCATCAATATGAGATACAAAATCATAACTACAACATACAAACTAAAATTGACAGTCCTAATTATAAAATAAAAAACAATGACAAAAAAAAGTCAAATTATGAAAAAAATATATATAGCCTATCTTATCTTAAAGTCATTATGAGAAAGTCAACATTATGACATGAGTCTAAGTATTGACAAAAAATGTAATGACTGTCAACATTTAAATACTTCAGTAATACTCAAGTCATAATTATCTGATAAAAATAAGAAATTATGACATGTAAATTATGAGAGAAAAGTTAAATTTTTTGATATTTTATGTTATCATTTTGACTTCTTATCTCATAATTACGCCGCCTTAGTATGACATACATTTGATATGACAAACCGTTTATGTCTTAGAATCATAAAACATATTTGGCTGAATCAATGTCACAAAAACGTGTTTTTAATGGTTTGAGTTTATAAAAACAGCATTGCAGAGCTAAGCACACACTTACACATCACTCTGGTTCTGTTCATACAGAGCCTTCATTTCCTCCAGGACTTGCCGAATACTGTCTTCCTGAGGAACATCCAGGACAAACCGGTATTACTTCACTTTAACATGTTAATGACATCCGACTGACTGTTACTAACTTACCTTCTGAAACTATGGCAGCTAAATTACAGTTCTCTATTAGTATTATAAAACCGTAACGTTGCTTTACTTACATTAAACGCGGGCAACTGACCATCTCCCATCCGATGTAGTTCTCTTATAAGTTCGACTGATTTTTCGCAGAACATTATAAACGTGTTTGTACTAAAAAGATGTCGATATTTCAGGGATAAAGTCTAAGCTAGTAAATGTCCAATGTAGGCAAAGCCAGTTTTCGCGGCAATTTTGGTTGTTATGATCACGTGAGCCTCAAAGTTACTACGGAGAGTCAAAAAGGACATTTTCAGATATGAGTAGTGACGGTAGTGACGGGACTCATGTCCGAGAATCGGTTCTTTTGAACAGTTCGTTTCAAAGAACCGGTTTAGTTTCAAGAAGAACATGACATGCGTCCTTGTGTGCATGAAGATACAACACAAGTATGAATGTTTTAAGTAACCTAAAAGCAAAAAACAATTCAATGCCTAGGCCACTTTCTGATAACTTTGTAACCGTATACCAGACAACATTATTATGCTTAAAAAGACATCGATTTTAAGAAACTGAGTGGAGTAGCACATTGTATTTTTTTCAGGGTTACTTTTTTAAAGCATTGGATTATTAGATTGTTGTATTACTGTATAGCATGACTAAGTATAAGTAATCAAGTACATGCTGCCATCTAGAGGTAAAATGGTCACATACAAACAAACACAGTTCACAGGTCATGCCTCTGAACACCTTAGGTTTGGTGACACCAATCTTTGGCAGTAGAAGGTTAATCCCATCTTAGGTTTTACCATTTTTAGGGAGAACCATCATATTTTCTGTAAATATAATTCTGTAAATGATGAACAAATAAAAAGCAGCAGATATTGTGGCGTTGTGCAATTTCCCAGAAGAAATAGACAGGACATGGAGGTCCAGTTCACAAACACCCAAAGGGCTTCCATCTCCCTTTTCATTATTGTGACTTTTTTCCTCATAATTATGACTTAGTATGACATAAATGTTACTGGTTGTGCCATAATTTAGGCTCTTTTTTTGTCATAATTAAGACTTTTCATGTCATTTTTACTTTTTATGACATAATTATGATTTACTAGTATGTCATAATAATGATTTACCAAAGTATGAGTTTATGTGGCAGAAATGTGATTCCATACTCATGTGCCTATATTGGCACACTGTCTGTTCAAAGTGGAAGTGGTAATTTACCATGCTTTACAGTGTCAAAGGCCCTTATAAGGCAAGTCATATGTCACTCTGTTTCAGAACCGATCATATATTTAAAGGTGACATATTATGTCCATTTAATATATATATATATATAT
Source organism: Phoxinus phoxinus (assembly GCF_949152265.1). NCBI lineage: Eukaryota > Metazoa > Chordata > Actinopteri > Cypriniformes > Leuciscidae > Phoxinus > Phoxinus phoxinus. The sequence goes on along the minus strand of NC_136889.1, from coordinate 6,691,270 downwards.
ATATATATATATATATATATATATATATATATATATATATATATATATTATGCCCATTTTCAGAAGATGTAGCCTAATATAAATATATGGTGTCCCCAGAATGTGTCTGTGAAATTTCAGCTCAAAATACCCCAAAGATCATTATAAATTTTCAAAATGCCCCTTTTTGGGTGTGAACAAAAACGCGCAGTGTTTGTGTGTGTTTCTTTAAATGCAAATGAGCTGCTGCTTCCCGCCTTCGTTCAAAATATAGCCTACGTCCTGGCTTTACACGAGCTTCAGATACTCCAGCAATAACAAAACACGTGAATTCTCACTCATCCAAAATCTCAGAAATAACCAGAAGCAGAGTGCAGCATTAGAGAGACTCAGGAAGAGGTTGCAACTTGTTTCTGAATGGTTAGTGGATAGGCTACATGTAGTTGTTGTGGAGTTACATTGATTCTCATCCACTTCCGTCATGTTTAACTTTTACACAAGTTGACACAGTTCCCTGAGGTCTTTATAAGACAGCTGCGACATTTTTTTGGTCTAATAGTGTTCTGTGCCGCCAATGACAGAACAGTTTGCATGCTTTGCTCAAACTTTTGCCATTGCATTAGAACTGGTTACACTGTTGCCCCTTGCGAAAAAGGTAACGAGCAGATTAAAAGACGGTAATAGTGAGATCTCCATTGTACGCCAGAAGACCCGATTATAGCACTTAAACGGAAAAAGTATGATTTGTCCCCTTTAAATTCTGAAATCTAAAATTCTCCAAAGCTGTTCACCAAGCTTACGATTAAATTTCATATTTAAAATCACCATTGAAATCTGAATCTCAGTGAAATTTCAGAACACAGAGCTTCTAAAGGCAGCGACCAATTGGTGATTGGCTCTTTTATATATAAGGTGGGACTTATTCCTCCATATTGCATGTTGTACTTTCTCGCATTCATAGTAAAATGAGTGCACTGTCTAGTCTTTGACAGTGTGGGAACAGCAGAGTTTATAGGTGTGAGCTAGATTAAGCAATAACACCCAAAGGCGGGGGTGCAAAATGGGAGATATCATTCCCTGTGGACGTGGAGTCAATGAAGTCATGCTCAGTATCTACTCCACAGTTTGATTGGGATGCCTCCCAAACCGGGGATAACAGTATAATTAACAGGGACAGCTGCAGATACGCTCCCTCTGTCAGCGGCCACAGCAGACACCGTCCACTCGGCCTGGGTCCAAATCAACTTCTAAAACCATAGAAACCGTTCACAGCCATATCAGTGTCTTGTGCTACAACAGGTGGTCCCTGAAGTTCACAATTCAACCTCCCCCCTTGTCTCAAGTTTGCTGTCTACCGCTCAACATTAGACCTGTGTGGACACTCGCATTTGTTATCGAACAACTCACAAACATCCTCTGCTTGGTTTGTATTTTTCAGGCCAAGATAAAATCCCACTTACGGACCCAAACATGTCTCTGTCAGAGCAGCGGCATCACATAAAACCTCCGGGGCTTTGGGAGCTGTCGCTGTAAGTGCTTATAGGCTCTCGGATGGTTGTCTCGGGTACCTGGGAAATGAGTGGAGTGAAAATAACAGGGAGAGGGAGATAAACAGAATGAAGGGATGAATGGAAAAGAGGAAGAAGGATCAGAGAATGGGTCAGTGGGATTTGTCTTGTTTTCTCACACCATGAGTTAACCAGCATGCGTCTAAAGAGCTTCAGCTGTAGCTTTGGCTCCTTCAGTCTTTCTCATCGACAGGATCAAACGGAACAGATTCAGCTGTGGCCTCCGATCCCGTCCCGCTGGAACTGCACAAATGTTGCCACTTGAGCCGCGATGTCACTAACACCCCCATCCGCTAACCCCCTCCAGCTGATTTCAAAAGAAACCTGCTGTCTGTTTGAACCAGTGGTAGAGAACTCTCTGGTGTCTTGCTAAAAATGATTCAGCCGGTTGCGTGCACATATGCATGACAGTGCTTGGTCGTAGGTATTTATGGCATAGTGTAATACACAATGCTTGGGATATAGAGTACAGCCTATATAAAAGTACAGGGAACTTTTATAAAGAGCCAATAAAGCTTATGGCATTTAATAGGAGTAAAATTCCACTGTGTTGTTAAGAAGTGAATAGATCTCTTAATTGTTCTGTTTTACATCCCTGTATCATAAATGATATATTACATCTGCATTCTACGTCTTTCTAATCTACGTGGTTGTTTAAGAAATGAAAAGCTACACACTCCATCAATTAGGGTTAGAAGAACTGTTGTCAAACATAACATGCTAGAAATGCTATAATAATGATTCAGTCGATGACTCTTAAGAATTTACCTATTTAAATCCAAACAGCGACTTTATTTTTTTGGCAGTGTAAGTATATACAGTGGGGCAAAAAAGTATTTAGTCAGCCACAAATTGTGCAAGTTCTCCCACTTAAAAAGATGAGACAAGCCTGTAATTTTCATCATAGGTACACTTCAACTATGAGAGACAAAATGAGAAAAAAAAATTCAGAAAATCACATTGTAGAATTTTTAATGAATTTATTTGCAAATTATGGTGGAAAATAAGTATTTGGTCACCTACAAACAAGCAAGACTTCTGACTCTCACAGACATGTAACAACTTATTTAAGAGGCTTCTCTGTCCTCCACTCGCTACCTGTATTAATGGCACCTATTTTAACTTGTTATCAGTATAAAAGACACCTTTCCACAACCTCAAACAGTCACACTCCAAACTCCACTATGGCCAAGACCAAAGAGCTGTCAAAGGACACCAGAAACAAAATTGTAGACTTGCACCAGGCTGGGAAGACTGAATCTGCAATAGGTAAGCAGCTTGGTGTGAAGAAATCAACTGTGGGAGCAATTATTAGGAAATGGAAGACATACAAGACCACTGATAATCTCCCTCGATCTGGGGCTCCACGCAAGATCTCACCCCGTGGGGTCAAAATGATCACAAGAACAGTGAGCAAAAATCCCAGAACCACTCGGGGGGACCTAGTGAATGACCTGCAGAGAGCTGGGACCAAGTAACAAAGGCTACCATCAGTAACACACTACGCTGCCAGGGACTCAAATCCTGCAGTGCCAGTGTCCCCCTGCTTAAGCCAGTACATGTCCAGGCCCGTCTGAAGTTTGCTAGAGAGCATTTGGATGATCCAGAAGAGGATTGGGAGAATGTCATATGGTCAGATGAAACCAAAATAGAACTTTTTGGTACCAACTCAACTCGTCGTGTTTGGAGGAGAAAGAATACTGAGTTGCATCCAAAGAACACCATACCTACTGTGAAGCATGGGGGTGGAAACATCATGCTTTGGGGCTGTTTTTCTGCAAAGGGACCAGGACGACCGATCCGTGTAAAGGAAAGAATGAATGGGGCCATGTATCGTGAGATTTTGAGTGAAAACCTCCTTCCATCAGCAAGGGCATTGAAGATGAAACATGGCTGGGTCTTTCAACATGAAAATGATCCCAAACACACCGCCCGGGCAACGAAGGAGTGGCTTCGTAAGAAGCATTTCAAGGTCCTGGAGTGGCCTAGCCAGTCTCCAGATCTCAACCCCATAGAAAATCTTTGGAGGGAGTTGAAAGTCTGAATTGCCCAGCGACAGCCCCGAAACATCACTGCTCTAGAGGAGATCTGCATGGAGGAATGGGCCAAAATACCAGCAACAGTGTGTGAAAACCTTGTGAAGACTTACAGAAAACGTTTGACCTCTGTCATTGCCAACAAAGGGTATATAACAAAGTAATGAGATAAACTTATGTTATTGACCAAATACTTATTTTCCACCAAAATTTGCAAATAAATTCATTAAAAATTCTACATTGTGATTTTCTGGATTTTTTTTTCTCATTTTGTCTCTCATAGTTGAAGTGTACCTATGATGAAAATTACAGGCCTCTCTCGTCTTTTTAAATGGGAGAACTTGCACAATTGGTGGCTGACTAAATACTTTTTTGCCCCACTGTATATATATAGTATACAACCATATCTTTTTTTTTAAAGCATGCCAGGATGCACAGCATGAAGTTGGTTGAGAGAAAAAAACAGAGCGAGGAGTGCTGGATTACATATGTAAATATAAAATTGTGTAAATATATAATAATAATAATAATAAAGATTGAGTAGGTGAAAAAATAGAATAGAATTGACTAGATTAAAATGGCTTTATTTAATCAAGTGAAAGCTGCGTGTGAAGCCATTGAAAGGTATTGAGACCTTGTGTGATGTGCTGTTTACTGTCTGTGTGAATTTCCTCTCTGATGACAGATGTTTCGATCTGAATGGTGTCTGCCGTGGAAGGCCATTAACTCGAAATACTTCACAAGACTATATGATGTACGTCTACTGCCAAAACATTTGGAGGTATGATTTAATCATTCAACATGCAGCCATACATTCATAGGGTAATTGCGAGGATGTCTAGTTTCAGCTTGTCTTAAATATTGAGATCATGTGAGTTTCATCTGCTCTCATCATGTTATAGGCCGTCTGAGTGTAGTGTCCGCCCAGTCCACGCAACTGTAGTTCACACATCTTCAGCTGTCAACATGAGCTGGGTGTCAGACGAGGGCATTTAAATACGAAAGCACCCTGTCCAACATAAGTCCATCAGGCCAGTTCTCATCATTAGAAATCGGGTCCATCTGGTAGGCCTGTAATTGAATGCATGGATAAATTGTTTGTCTGCTGAAATGTCCTAGAAATCACCTAGAGTTCCTAGAAATCATAAAAATGTTGTTGGATTGAAACAATGATTCCAACATGGCTTTCTACTCCTACCAACCACAGCAGTCACTTTTTAGTTTTTCGAAATTTCGAAACAATTTAGTTTCTTCAAGCAAAATCAACTAAAACTCAAATATTCTCAAAATGTTACCCAAACGAGCACTTTCCTTGTTAGTTGTTAGTTAACATGAACTATGAACAACACTTCTACAGTATTTATTAATCTGAGTTAATGTTAATTTCAACATTTACTAATACATTATTAAAATCAAAAGTTGTATTTGTTACCATTAATTAAATGCAGTGAACTAACATGAACAAACAATGAACAGCTGGATTTTTATTAACATTAACAAAGCTTAATAAATGTTGTAAGACATGTATTGTTCATTGTTAGTTCATTTTAGTTAATACATTAACTAATGTTAACAAATGAGACCTTATTGTAAATTGTTACCAATTTTGTATTTAAAATGAACTTTAGAGTGCTTTTTGACGCACTTCAGTAGGTCTTGCATGCATCTTTATATGTAATTTCATAATTAATTCTATTGTCTTTGAAATATGGTTAAATTGAATGCATGTATATAGTCAACTTTAATGTCATAGTGTAACTTTAAATTTAATATTGATGTGATCTTGAATAACACACTATAGTTAAAATTGCATAAAAGAGGTAGGCCTGCTTTAAATTGTAATAATATATCACAATATTACTGCTTTTACTGTATTATACAGTCTTGTATAATATACAGCCTTGGGGAGCAGAAAATATTTCTTTCAAAATCATAAAAAAATATATATTACTAAAACCAAACTTGAAAATGTTTACTGCATGAGAATGCATTTTTTTTTTAAGAGTGTTATTTCCAAAAAATCAATCAATGACAAACTGTTGGATAATTCCTATAATTACAGTAGTATGAACTCGCAACATGCTGAACTCTATATGGGAGACTGGAGGAATGCCTGAAGCACACAGAGAGTGTCATTCACTCTCATCACCAGTAGATGACAGCAGAGTGTATTAAGCACACATGCTCTCTTTCTCTCTGCACTTCCTGCGTATTTTAAAACTAACAACAAAAACATACACAACAGATGCTTGTGATTCATAAACAAATTATGGTTTATCACTCATAGTTTATAGAAAGTTTTAATTCTTGCACATGGGACTCATTCTTATTAGACGTCAGCAGGCTTAAATCATGTAGGCCAAATTAATGAAGATGAATGGCTTAATTATTGTGTCTTTGTTATTGTAAGTGCCATAATGAAGGTGTACACGCATATAACACTAATTACTAGCAAACTGACAATATTAAACAAAAGTAAAACAATTGAGGCGTAGACTGTAATGTCTACTAGATCATGAGATGCCTAAATGGTAATTCTTTCTAGTAATTGGTTCTCAAACCCAAGATAATCCTATTTAAAAATGCCCTCAAGGTATTTTGTGAGATGCCTGTGCAAGTACTGGTTTATGAAAGGTGTCTGGTGCATTGTAGGACAAATGGGTGAGGCCAACAACTCTGAAGAGACTCAGTGCTTTACCGGATGGATAGCCACAATAGATCTTGATGTTGGCATATTTTACTAGTTTGAAAGTGTTGTATTTAATGCCAGTATTGAGACCGTCACTCGTGTGTGTGTGTATATATATAATATATAATATATAATATAATATAATATATATATATATATATATATATATATATATATATATATATATATATATATATATATATATATATGTACACTTTAGAGTGCTTTTTATACCCACATAACTACTGTCTTTGTACTGTACTGACAAGCAATTATTATAAACTAAAATATAATTTAATGTAATTTCTTTTGACGCTTATGTATTTAAATATATTTGTAATTATACATTTGAAACAATGAACTATTAACTTAAAATATAATAACTTTAAATTGAATTTTGAATAACACACTCAGCTAAAATTATGATTAATTTTAACATGTACTTTACATGTGCTTTATATGTTAATCAAGACATGAAAATAAGTGTACTTCTTTAAAACATGACAAAAGATTATTATACATAATGATTTAAAATGTACTTTATTTTGACATTATTACAAAGTGCATTTTTAAAAGTGTACTTAAAGGGATTGTTTGCCCAAAAATTCTGTCATCATTTACTCACCCTCAAGTTGTTCTAAACCTATATGAGTTTATTTCTTCATTAGAAACCAAGAAATCATAGTCCTGAAAGTGTACTCTCTTAAGTACACTCAATTAATTGTATTAATATTATCTGCAACTGCAAGTACTGTTTTTTGAAAATATACTTTGAACATTTGATGTACACTAAGCGCACATTCAGTATAAGCACACTTCTTTTTCACAGGGGGGCTCTTATGCTAAAGGGAAGAGAAGATAATAGCAGCTTCTTCAGGATTTACCTGTGGAATTTTAATCCTGCTAATGTATTACAGTGGGGGGGTTTGGACTTCAGCACACACACGGTCTTGAGGGCAGAAAGGTTTTCTTATCTAGAGGAGTGATTCGATCAGTAATTCAGCTGCTAATGATGCTTGTGTAATCCACACGAGATAAATCGCTGAATCAGGACAACTTTCAGTTCTTTTGTTGCATGCTTGAGTTTTGCTAAATTATTAGGTGTTTTTCGTCGTCGTCATGGAAACGTCAGTTATGCTCCCTATTCAGATGGGACAGGAGGGAGAGTGAAACTGCTAGTAATTGTGAGGGAACAGATCTTTGCTGGTATCCTCCCAGGGTGTGAGACATTGTGTGGTCTGTGTGTTTACTCCTGCCTCAGGCATCGGTGTGTGGGGTTGCTCAGACTATTTCTTTTTTTTGTAACCATTTTCTAAGCTGTGTCTGATAAGCTACAATAAGCAATTGCGACTAATCATGTAATGGCAGATTAGCACCTAACACCGTCGTTTCTTGGGATAAAATATTTTGGATGTGCTTTAGACTATAGGCTAAATGAATTTAGGCCGGAAGCAAGATCAGTCTAAAGGTGTTTTTTATACAGTCTGAGATTTGAGTTTGAGCATCAGTATACATTTATGATATATAGTGGTAAGAGAGAATTGTGTAAGAAATTCACAAAAAAAAAATAAAAAATTCTGTCATCATTTATTCATCCTCATGTCGTTCTAAACATGTATGACTGATTTTTAGTTGAAGTATCTTGTGAAAAAAGCGCATTGTTGTGCACTGTAAAAAATGTGGCTGCGATTAGTTAAAATTTGTTGAGATAACTTAAATATCCAACTTAACCAAACTAAACTAAAGTTACCTAAACTTAATATTTTAAGTCAAGCATGAACACATACTTTTTAAAGTTGAAACAATGTTGGATTTTAAGTTGTGATAAATAATCGCATCAATTTTTTTACAGTGTGTATGCTAGTTCAGTCTACATTGTTCATTTTTTCAAAAGAGCACAATACTTTAAATATGTATATATCAGTATATATTAGTGTTAACTGAATGTAATGCTATTGTAATCAAATGAAAATGAATTATTGATTAAATTGATACTAAATGTAATTAACTTTAGACCTAGAGGGATTTTGATGATCATAATGATAATGATCATATATTTTTTACAGTGTATTTTCACAATTTTCCTTGAAATATGGCTAAAGTGTATGCAGAATGTATTGACAAGAATTTATGGTAAACTAAAATATACTTTAATCGAATTTTCTGTATTTAAACACATTTGTAACGATCAAGTTGCAAATTAAAATATAAACTTTAAAAGTAATATCAAATAATGTTCAAGTACTTTATGTGCTTTAGTACGTTAATAAACACATCAAAATAAGTTAAAGCAAAACAAAAGATTAAAACAAATGTACTTTAAAGTAAAACGTTTGATTTGACATTATTATAAAGTGCATTTTTTTGCGTGAAAAGTGTGAAACAGTCATGAAAGTGTACTCTTTAAGTCAACTTAAGTGTGATTAATTTAATTTAGATATTATCTTCAAGTAAAAATATACTTTTAAGATATGAAGTGCGCATTCAGTGCAATGAAGCACACTTCTTTTCCAAATAGGTTTCCCTTCAAGTGTGAATGTAAAATAATTTATGTTCCAAATGATAATACTTAGTTTATTGATTTTACTTCACAAAAGAAATGCAAAGATATCATTAGGATACACCAGATCATTTTAGAAAGATTCCATTGAGTAGAAGAGAGCGTTTTCTCATTTTCAAAGTCAAATTTTATTGATGAACTTTCACAATAGCAGGCAGATTTCAAACGTTCATTAAATATACTTATCATTTGCCAAGTCGTGCAAACAGGTCATGAAACAAGTATTATTGAGACAAGAGAGGCTCCGTCTGTCTTTGATCAATTTGTCTTGTTAATAAGTCTGGAGAGTGAGTCTGGCAGACTTTAATTTTTTTAATCCTCAGTTGGAACATAGTATAAAAAGACATGACATTTCTTCAGTCTATCTGTCTGTCTGTTTTTATTTTCAATACTAATTATTATAACAAAGGCAACCTGTTCAGGCTTCAATTACGTTTATCCAATTTTCAGTTTTAATTTCGTCTTAGTGCCCTATGACATGAATTCACTGTACCGCAGACTGAAAAAATGATCAAAACCTAATTAAACCAGCGACCTCCAACAGTATATGCAATTATCCAATTGGGGCCGCGACTGTTCTTGATATAAAATGCCATACCATCCTGACTGTCTTTATGTAAGTGTTAATAATAAGCTTTTCATTATTTCAAAATTAGTCAGCCTTTGTGTTACAAGTTGAATGATTTTCTGTTCCTGTAGTTCTTTAATGGTAGTTCACAGTTACAAAAGTATTAGGTTTTATGTAGATGGACAACAGTTGTGTTAAATTTGTAAAAAAAAAAAAAAAACTATTTTCACAAGCTTCATTTATTCACCTTTATCTACTTTTATGAAAAATATATAACATCAGAAAACTGAATTAATTAATATTGAAAAGAAGTCATCATTTCATTTAGTGAACTGTGGAAAAATTTGTAAATGACTCTTAAGAGACAATTACAGAAAAAAACAATGCCTATCCGAATGTATCTGAAAGTATCCAAATGTGTGGTTGTTGTTTTTTTGTCTCACTTCAAGGTAATTGAGTCCTCTCTGCTCTTTTGCATGGCGTCATGCTTGAATAAAGGCCACATGCATCAACGCTCTTTGAGTCATTGTTTGGGTGCAGTGCTTGGTTGAAAAATGGATTAAGATGGAGTCAGACTTTATGATAGAGATTAATACAGTAGTCAACATTTGAAGTGGATCAAAAAAAGTTGTCCCCAGACAAGAACGGGATTGTTTTCAAAATTCATGTATAAATTCATGGGTTTTGATCCACTTCAAATTTGGACTATTGTAAATATCTCTATCGTAAGATATTTATACTGACGAAACAGATTTGGCAAACGCTCTTTGTGTTTACACTCTAGAGAAAGTCAAATGTTTCAATTTACAATGTGTTTTTGCAGCGGTGAGCACTGTAGCCAATCACAGACATGTTTGTTGATCTCTTGAACCAATCAGGGTGTTTAATTGAGCCAAGCCTCTCACTGGTCAAAACTTTATTAGTGACTAGGCTGGGTTTCCCCATACTGCCTAACAAGTGACAGCTTTTTAGGGATTTTAAAGGGAGCGGAATTTCTAGGCTAATAATTAATTTAGAATTTGAATAAAAGTTTTGTTTTTCATGCTGCTTAGAGGACCGCCTCTGCACATTTTCGTAAGTGACATTAATGATCTTGCAATAATTAAGTGATAAACACACTCTTATATACTGTCTATGTAAACACATCACGAGACAAAAAAACCTATGTCAAAATAGATACACATTAAGCAATGTAAATGCCGACAGGTTAATTGAAAAATATGTGTTCATATTGATATTTAAAAAATTCTATTTTAATTATTTGTAAAAGTTACGACTTGTAAAAAAATCTTAAATGTCTCACTTTACATTGCTATTCTTGTATTCTTGCTCACACATTACTGCACTTTACAGAGATCCCTCACTAATTTCAGAAGCACCCTCAGTGATTTGATTGTGAAACCGGGCCTGATTATAGGCTACCTGTGTTTGAACTTGCATTGGATTCTCAGATTTTGATAGCATGTGGTTTCAGGATTATTGCAGGTCAAGTCCATTGTAAATGTGTTTTCTTTTCAGTCCATATCTGTTTTGCGAGGTAAACATAAGGGACCGGAGGATATTTACTCTGCAGTGAGATATTGATTTGGAGTGCTGAGCGTGGATCATCAGTGTGAGCTCACACCATTACCTCACATGGACAGACTCCACTGCTTTTACTTTGTGAGAAGATTCATTGTAATTGGATGCCTCGCCCAAGTCCTGTTTCAAATGCTGATCCACCATGTCAGAAAGCTGTAATTATATATTATTATCTCACTATTGTTTAATTACACTGCATTGCATGTTTTTATTACACTAAACATCATATTTCCATGTATCCAAACTGGTTTTACTCGCACTGTAGGCTACATAATGTGAAAGAAAAAGGCAGTTGACAAGAATAAAATCTGGCAAATAAAAGATGTTGTCCCATATATTATATTCTGTATTTTTTAATGTGTGTGTGTGTGTGTGTGTGTTTTTTTTTCAGGTATTCCCTACATTGTGGGGACATTTCGATGGCAATACCAGAGATAATAATAAAAAAAAAAGTCTAACATCTTATAAATCATACAGAATGGTGTTTTTGAAATTGTAAAAATGCAGAAAGTTTTCTGTGGTGGGTAGGTTTAGGTACAGTGTGTACAGTATGAAAATCATTGTTTACGGAAAGTCCATAGGGCCTATAAAACATGGAAACCGTGTGTGTGTGTGTGCGCGCTAATGTAGTGTAATGTAATTTTCTCATAGAAACATTTTTGTCCTGTATTTCATATGATGCATGTCTATTTTTGTAGCTCGTGTATTTCCCTTTATGGAGGAGAATATTTATTCATTATTGTATATATAGACAGAGCTGCAAACCCGAGCAATATACCCCATTGCGACTCTCTGGAGGGATTCCTCTCATACACTTGCGTAATCTTGGCAGTATTCCCTCGGAAGTTCAAGGCACTGCACCAAGAATTCCCCCCGTTACGGGATAGTGAGTGGTGCTTGATGGAAGCCCCTCCAAGACTGTAGGTCAAACAGATCAGTGACAGGCCAATAAGAACATCTATATCTCGCCGTCTCCCGCTCTCCCGCGCTGTCACTTCTGTTGTATAATGTTGCCATGGATCTGAGGTTGCGTTGCTATGGTGTCGAGAGGACTTTGTGTTCTCCCCTCAGGCCAATGTCAGGAGCGAATCATTCAGATAGCGAGTGGTATTTTCTTTCAGAGCATGGGTTATTCATAAAAACAAATAATCATTTATTTTATTTTTAATGAGACAAAGCAGGCTACACCAGAAAAAGCTTGTTTTATAACAACTGCACTCTTACATACATTATATTACAGTCATAGACTCCTTTTTATTTTTTTTTAGAACACCACACAAATCTATTTACTCAATGGCTTTTTAGTTAATTCTTTTTAAAAAAGTCCTAATTTTCAGAGTTTTTTCTTCTGTACCTCTTTTTCCTTTTCATCTGAAACTACTCACTGCTAGATTTCGTCTTGTCATCTTACAACAACCTTTGACCTCTGACCTTAGGCGAATGGAATTCACAACAAAGATTAAAATTCCGCGAGGAGGTACATCCGCTCGTGAGGAACATGCTCCTCTCATCATTAAAATACTACATTTCCAAGATATGTTTGTCACATACAATACAGAGTCCGTTATGTACACCGCCTCGCCCGTACCAATGGCGAGAGCGGGTGTTCTGTTCGCTTTTGCAAGGTCCTCCCGTGAGTGCAGTGGAAGTGTTTAGGTCCTCTTTTGTCTCTAATCATGCAGCGGACAAAAGCTTTTAAACAGTTGGTCGGTTCAGCGACAAAGTCTCGACATGTTTTCGCACGAGTTCTTTGAGGCCTGGTCCATTGTGAGGCTCCTTTCCTCTTGAAGCGTATTCCTATTCTGTCCTTTCAGCAACCATAACAAGTTCATTGCGGGGTGATAATGCCTTGGAGTCAGATGTGGGGTTGGCTAGACAAGGGCTTGAAGTTCGGGTCGGGGTTTTTTCGAGCGCTTGACGCCGGGACTTCATACTGGCCGGTCCACAGCATACTGGCAGGGGCTTAAGTTGGACACAGGGTTCTGCACAGTCGGGTAAGCGAAGTTGGCGTGCTGTTTGGCCTTGAGCCGGAGGCTGGCCAGACTGGAGTTACAGGTGTCTCTGTACATGTACGGGCTGGCCGCGGTGGCATAAGGGCAGGCGGCTGCTGACACCGCCGCAGAATTGAGGGTGGGGCTGTTCAGGTTGTTCAGGTTTCCCAGGTTATTGAGGCCTGAGCCCGGCACCCCTGCCACCGCCGAGGGCACCATTGAGGAGGCCATGTTCATGGAAGGGATGGAGCTGGGCGGGGAGAACATTGGCTGGGAGGACAGCGGGCTTACATTCATGGAGTTAAAGAAAGGAAAGCTTTTGGCTGATAAAGGGCTGCTGGCCAGGCTCTTAGTTGCCCAGTTGTTGTATGAATAGCCCGAGTACATGTCTTCGTACGGCTGCATGAGTCCGTTGAACTGGGCGCCGAAGCCATTCTTGCACAGCTCGGCTTGCTGGTTCCTCTCTCGCTTTCTCCATTTGGCGCGGCGGTTTTTAAACCACACCTGTTTAAAAGACAACGAGGAAGAGTTAGCACCGTCCACAGTCAGAACATCATTTGTCAGTGTAATTCAGAGCAATGGGTTACACTTTATTTTAAGGTGTCATTGTGTAATTCTATATTTATGTACTAATATTAAGCAACTACATGTACTCACTATAGGGTTAGGGTAGGATTAGGTTGAGGGTTAGTTGCATGTAATATGCATAATTTACTGTTAATACGTAAGTACATGTAACATAGTGTTATTATGTAACATCATGTACATATGTATTATGTACATATGTAACATCTTTATTTTACAGTGTCCTTGTTACACGTTACATGTGGCTACTGTCGTAATAACTAAATTATGCATAATTACATGCAACTAACCCTAAGTCAAAACCTAATCCTTACCTTTTAAGTAAATGTAGTTAATTATTATTACTCAGTGCTTAAATGTATACTTACACTGTAACACGGACACCTCAAAATAAAGTGTAACCCAAAAAATGTAACTTTGAATGCCATATTCTTTATCACTCTAACATAAAATATGTTGGAAAAAGCTCAACAGAACTTTAATATTCAGATTTTTTTCCTTCTCGTGAGATTTAAACAATAAAAAAGTTCCGCCAGGCAGAATTTAAGTGCTTCAATTATTAAACTAATTTATTCTCTTATTATGAGTTTCCCCAGTGAGAAATGTCATTAAAGAGCTTCCCTCACATTTAGTCAATTTTATATCCTATTTTTAGTGGATATTGGATGGATTAAAGTTTTAATGTGAAAAATTTAAATGAATATATTTCATTTAGCTCTCTGAGAAATTATAAAGCTGTTTTCTTGTCGATCTTTTCCCTGTGAAAGTGTTCACCGACTGTAATTAGCAAAGGAAAATAAGAAAACAAGAGCTCCTTTTAAATATTAGGTTTTATTAATGTAAATAACGTCCTTTATATGCAATATGTAAATCATTTCTTTTAAAAGTAACATAAGATGCAGAGACAAATTATTTCGCCTTTCTCATAACATATTTTTGAAGTTAGTAACTTAAAGAAATATGATAAATACAAGCAATCATGGGTATTATGACTCAAGTTAATACTTTATCACTTCTGAGAAGGATTGTCTCCACATATTTCAAAAAATAATCTCACAGTGATCGTACATTGCCGGATTTGTGCTTGTGTTGTAGTTGTGTTTTCTGGGAATATTTAATGACATATTTTATCCAGCATACTGTAAATGATACCAGTTTATATTGGGAGAGAGGGAATACCCTTCTCTGTGAATGTTCCACTGACACTTTGGCAATGGTGTTTAAGGCCTTCCAAAATAACTGAATGTCAAATATAGTTCAATGATCGGTGTGTTCCTTCTCTATATTTTTGGCATACATGCATATAATGGTACGAAACTTAATAAAAGTTTTTGGCACATGCTATGCGAACAAAAAACAAAATCATGGACATGATTCGAAAAGGTTAAATGGTCCTCAGATAAATAGTCACACTTTTACTCCTGGCGGTCAAAAATGACCACACTGGAAATAAATTGGAAACAAATATTTATAGTAAAACATATTTTGGAGAATATAAATTTCATATAAAAATGTTTAAAAAAAATTTACGTTTACATCTGTGCTCCAAAACATTCAAGATTTATGACAGTTTAATGAAGTTTTATGAAGTTGTAAATTTCATTTTCAGGTCTATACTAGAAAAAAAAGTGGCCATATAATAAATGGACTATAACTCCTGCATAAATATAATTTATACCATAAAATCCCCTAAAAATACAAAATATTAAATAAAACATTTTCAAACTAAAATATAGTACATTCATTTTATTGAGAAAAAAAACAGCGCTATATGGATCATATATACGTAAGTTTATTTTGTATTGTTATTGTGTATTGTTGCATTTATTGCTTATGGATCCAATGTACTGTATTGTCAATGTAAATGCACATCGAGTCCAAGACAAATTTCTCCTTGCGGATGATAAAATTTATTTCAATTTCGAATCGCAGCAGTGGCAGCTTCAAATGGAGAAGAAACCTTCACAGTCATGGTGGTCCATTTTTAAAGTATCCTGGGTCAAGCTGGCATTAGGTCAGGGCCATGATTTAGGGTTTGTGTGTTTATTAGGAGCACATACTCTATCAATTGCGTAAATCAAAATGACAGCAGAAGCATGCAGAATATGTGACATAAGGTTCCAGCTGGGATTACTGGCATACATGCACAGTTCAGGAGGCCACTGATAGACATTAGGAAAGGAGTATCTCTACCTCTGTTGTTCTTTCAAAATAACAACCAAGACTGTATGCTATGTGACCTTTCCTCTGGCCAACGTGAATTTGATCCATTAGATGTGCGCCAGACAAGGAGATAGCGATTGTATTGTCATCCATCAGAATGGAAGCCCACCTGCTCTCTTTGTGTGCTTCACCGATCAAACTTGTGCTTTTTGTTGGGACAGAAGGTCACAAACCTTTTCTAGGTTCTTCTAAACAAACTATTGTTCATGTTACATCACCGATCTCAATATAGCAGTTTTCTGGAAACAGAAAAAATGCCACAGCTGATGTCTTGTGCTTAAGTGTTCCTGAAAATACTGGAATAACCCAGGTCATAACTATAATTTATGTCCCATGGTTCAAAAGGAGGCTTTCATTACACACAGTTTCCAAATGCACCATAGTGACAGAATAGTGAACACTCTTAGAAAAAATGTCCTGACTCAATTTTTAAAGAGCCATTTATGCCAAAAAGGTTTTATATAGGAGAAATGTCTTAACCCACTGATGCTCTTCAGACATTTTTGACCAAAAGTCATCTGAATGGTACAACATATGGTAAAGTTTTGGCACTTCAAAAAAAAAATCATGGACATGATTCAAAAAGGCGGAACTGAAAAAAAACAGGCACACTTTTACTCCTCACGGTCAAAAAATTACACATTTGGAAATAAATGGGAAACTAATTTCATCAAGTGAGTACTGCGGCCAAACTAAATCTTACTGAAAGCTCATTTTTTGAGTTATTAACCTAAAATTTGGAGCACAAGTTGTTTGGATTTATGGCAGTGAATTTCTCACCGTTTTGGAAAATATATATGTCATATAAAAATGTAAAAAAGTATTTTGTGCATTTTTCAATAAACAACAATAAACTTTATTAACAATTTAACTTCAACTTAGGGGGTTGAATTAACACTAGAGGGTTAAATGATTGCATTATACTATGTAATGTAAGTTATTAAACATTTTCTATTGATAAAGTATGTTTATGAGCTGTTTAATGCAAGTACAATTTTAAATGAAAAATCTATTAAAACTAAATTAATTTAAATCTGTATAACAATGATCCCATGATGGAAACCTCTAAGAGGTTATGAAGCACCTGACAGAACCTTATAACCTTTTCTTCTAAGTGTAACTTCTTATCTTTGTCAGTCAGCGTGTCCACTCACACTCATTTTGATTATTACATCGACAATTGTTTTTGAACCCCATAAAGCCATATACGGATTAACCATATAGGCAACTGGGCAAGTAATTATTTTTTTCTCTTTGAAAACAAGCGATTTAATTCTTAAACGTATTTATACAGTATATACCCTTTCATCAGAACGTTCTAAATTCGCTGAAGATTTAGTTGAAAGTTTATTATTTTCATTATTTTATTTTAAAAAAAATTGTGGACGCGCGATCTACCACCAGATTCACACTACTTCACGCGTTTCATTTCAACGCTCATTGAGGAGTGGATGGGGGAGGTGGGGGAACTAGGTGTCAGTGCCGAAAGTTGGGTTTACGTCAACATCCAACTTCAGACTGACGTCAACATCCGAAATCGGACAGACATTGGATTTTGGATGGAAATGAAAGTTGGGTTGACGTCAGAACCCAATGTCAAACTGACGTCAACATCCGGTGTCAGTGCCCAGAGGCACCAAAGAGTCTTAATCCGCCACTGCAGAGAGCCCTACCTATCCGCAGTGGTTTAGTTTGTCAGGGACACGTACCCGTACTCTTGCTTCTGTGAGGTTGGTCCACACAGCGATCTCCTCTCTTGTGCTCATGTCAGGATAACGGTTTCTCTGAAAGGTGGCTTCGAGTTCCTGGAGCTGCTGGCTGGTAAAGTGTGTCCTTTGCCGGCGCTGTTTTTTCTTCAGAGAGCCGTCCTCTGGGTTCGACTCATCCGTGTGGTTCTGATGGGACTTCTCTGTATCTGTATGGGTCAGAGGCAAAAGCATTAATTAAACCGAAACATATACGGTTAAGTCCCACAATTATCATGCTTAGCCTTAATCTGAAAAATTTTGATGTGACTGATTACCAACTTATTCGGGTTTACAGTGCTAAACACAAAGGTCCTTAGTTTCTGTTTGCCTTGAAAGCAAGATCAAGATAAACTGCAGGGCCCAAAGTGTTTTTGTATGTGTGATGAAAATCCTCCCTCTGTGGTGTAGAGTTCTGCAAATTGCAAATGGAAGACCCCACAGAAAGGGCTAAATTAGCCGGACACATAATCCTGGGATCAGCTATTAGTGACAGGGCAGGTTTGGGGCTGTTTGGCAAGAGCTTAACTCTCTAGGAGCAGTTCTAACTAATCAGCAAGCTTTCCAGGGCCTCTAGGAAAACCAATAAGACATCATGCTGCCATCTGTCAGTGCACAGATACCCTTTAACTCTTACAACAGCACCTTAAACACAAGTCCCACCGAAATAAAACTTGAGGGTAACAACATTATAATCATTTTATTTAAGATTAATTGAATACGTGTTCAATTCAATTAATGTATTGTAATAAACGAAATTTGGGTTTGCATTGTGTCCTTTCAGTGGTAGGCCATATAAGCTAATGAGAGGATCCTGATACCGCTCGTTTTCATCAGTCGCTTTGTTGTGTCTGTCAACGCTTTAAATGCCTAGATTTATCGTCAGTTGTAATTAGGTTGGTGTTTAGTCTGAATATAATATCGCGGCGAATATTTTTGTCCATCAACGAGATATGGATTTATGAGTGCCATCAGAAGCTGTTGACTGAAATTAATCGTTACCATTCGCAACATTTTTTTTTTGTGTGATTGTGAACATGTGTAGGCTAATAGCCAACCCCCCAAACAATTTTCAATTAATTTAAATATAGTCAAATTCATATCTTATTTAGTATTATTTTTTAATCCCCAATGTTGTTCAGAGTGACTTTAATTTCATGTGTGTAGCCATGTTTTTTAACGAACTTTTTTTTTTAAACAATAATGGGGATAGCCTAATACAAATAATACATTTTGATACTATTCAATTAAATACAGTGTAATGATAGCCTATTAATGAAGATTTAACATATTTTGTATTACAAAGCATGCACTTTTCAGAAATGCGATAGGCTAAATGCTTCTGAAAGAGTAAAACAGGCCTAAATAAAACCGCAACAGTCTATAAATAATTTAACTGCTTTATATATTGAGTGTGTGTGTTTTTATTTTTATTTTATTGAATTGATCCCAAGTGGAAAAATATAGGCTAGGCTATTTTCCCATTGGCGGTTAATTTTCTTCTTCTTCCTTATTTATTTGGCCTATAGGCTATATTAGCCGAACGGCTATCCGTTTTATGAGATTTTAATTTCCAAAAAAAATAAATAACTTTCCATAACCAAGCAACCTGTAGCGATTTTTCCGGTTAGTGATATTTAGGCCTGTTATCTGCAGATGGAGATTGGAAAATAATTAAAATGCTGTGCGAATACAGACACACGTTTGCCAGTTTTCAGTGTAGCCTAACACCTCCCCTATGGATATATAGGCCTATTCAACATTGTAAAAAACAAAACAAAAAACACGTAAACAATCAAATCGCTTTTTTTTTATAAAGTTCATGCATTTTTAGGTTACATTTAACCTAATTTTTGCAACTGCCTGCGCGCTTACACAAAACTGTAACGCGTCAGGCTTGATAAGCATAACTGTAGCTAATTTAAGCAACAATACATAGACGCTTTATCTTAGTTTGTTTAGGATTAGGCATAATCTTCTGTCGTGCAATGAGGTGCATATCGTCTTCAGACATTTGCTCTTTTCGCAGGTGTTTAGGTTTATTCGCACTGGCCTACTGACTGTTATTTGGATACCAAATTTGAGGCACAGGAATGAATAATTTATGCACCGTTCCTTCAGCACGTGACTGGCTAGCCGGGATGTTCTCCTTCAAATGGCGACTGTCATCAGTAGCTACACAGTGCACATATAAAGACTGTCTGTAAAAGGTGGATTCAAATGACCCAAGATTATTCAAAACTACAACCAAAAGATGCGGAGCTGTTATTACTAGCCCAATTCAACCTGAACATTGTGTGCCATAAATACCCAATAGAACGTGCGTAAGCATTAAATCATGCACTGAATTTGGACTGTCTAGCACAAAACTGAAATATGAGGGTGCGTTACGATTAGGCTAATAGAAAACAATAGCAAATTCAGCAAATTCTGTACATATTAGCCTATAACCAGATTTGACTTTAAAATTAAGTAAGCCTGAATTGATGATTAAACATGTACTGACCACTGTTGTCCTGGCCTTTGCATCCCGGCTCGTGCTGAGGAGTCCCGGAGTCAGACAGAGACAGTGCCGGGCTACGGGCCTCACTGTCCGCTAGAAGGTTAAAATCCATCACCTCGACTGCCAGGCTCTGTGAACAGCACAGGGTCATATTTACATGAATGCTAATACCCCATACACAAGCTCAAGCTATACACACGAGACAGCAGTGTTTGCTCAGATTCACTGCATGCACGCAGCTCATTCTGATTTGTGATTTTATTGTTACAATTACAAAATAGATTTCCTTAAACAGACATATAGGCTATTTTCACGACTGATCAGTGTCGCTAGGAATAGTCAAAAAGTGGGTTGCACCGTTACAGTGTAATTATACATTTAAGCTTATTCGGTGATAATTAACAACATGTCGGCTACTTACTGGATTAGGGTTTGGTTGGGTTAGTTGCATGTAATTATGCCTAATTTATAGTTATTACTAGTAAATATATGTAACGCGTGACAAGGGCACATTAAAACAAAGTGTTACACAAAATGATACACGATTAACGTGATACAATTCGTAATTCTAATAATGTAGCAATTCAAAAAGTTAAATTGCTGCGTTAAAAGTTGGTGGGAAAGTCACAACATGCAGCGATATGTTCATTACAATGTTTCAACAACCTTGGATATTACGACAATATGAAAACAATCATTTATGAAGAAAATTGAGCAAGAACCCGTGCATTTAACAGAATATAAATTATTGCAATGTTAGGTTAAAAGGATGGAAACAAAGATGTTTTTCAACGCTGTATAACACAATGATGAAAACTATTTTTACACTCAGATGTCCGCAAACACACATTTGAGGTCTAGCCTACACTAAACATTGATTTTGCCAATGCTTTCGATAAAAAGTCAGGCCTTTTTAGGCCTATTTTAATTGTTAATTGCTTTTGATCATATTTTCCTGCGCAAAAAGTAGGCTACAAGCGAAACAGAGATGAAAAAAATACCCAATTAAAACTAACCCCCCAAAATAAGACATAAACCTAAATAAATAAATAAACCCCCTGCTAGAAAACCAGAACAGCTAATAAAGCGAATGTGCAATAAGAAGTGAAATTGAACAATTATTTGCATGTTTCTCATATCAACTGAGATGTAAAAGCCATCGCATTTGCTTTGTGTTGCAAATCTCCAAGTTGTCAGGTATGGGTTCATCCGTTTACAGTACTGTATATAGCCTGCTCTTCACGTCTGAAAACGTTTTGGACTAGACACCGATCAATCAAAGTTCAAAATTACGTGAACCAAAAGCTTTAAATAGCAACCTCGTAATAGAGCCTAAAATAACATGTCGTTTATTTATGTAACAGCAGCTTACACCCCAGAGATATAGAAACATAATCACTCTCTTTGGAATCTGTTATGTGACTGGGTGAAGCCAACGGCACCGAAACTCGCGCGCCGAGGAGAGTTTACGGAACTGAACGCCAACAGGCTACAAAACATGTGATTTCCTCTCTTTTTATTGCTGGCTTTCACCTCTCTTGAAGGATTCATATTAGAGGTGTGAAGGTTTGACTGATAGGCTATAACCTAAATGAAACGAGATTTACACTTAAAATAAAAATAAAATAATAATTTTACATTCTCATTTTTTCTTCACATCTTAGAACTCCAAACTAGCCTATTCTCTTGATTTAATTATTTTCTGTTGCCGTTTTAAATTAATACTAGGCTATATGTAGCCTAATGATGAACTCACACAAAACACATAGGCTATACTTAAAACTATGGTTTCTCTGTTTCCAAAATCAATCAAAAAGCCTATCTCAGGGAAAACCTTTTAGCAGTTAAAGATTACGCAAATAGGCCTATATTTAACATTAACATATCATTTATCCAATGAGTCATACATGTTTCCAAAGAGCGCGTAATTCGTAAATTTCTACGTTTCCAAAATCATCGTTCAAAACATTCGTAAATAAACGAACGCATCGGACAACTACACTTGTGCAACTTCAGCAGATCTTTCTCCTTGCTTTCACAGAGATGAAAGGGTAAATATTATATACTTGCATTCAATTAGAATATACGAGAAAATATAAGTGAAACAACTAATTTATAACGATATCTGCGCGTGCACATGATAAGACTGCATTTACATGACAGATCACAATGCATAATGTGGGCCTACTTTGATGAACACAACTAATTGCTATAAAAAGATAATAAACTCTTGTTTATTGATTTCACATATATTATTTCTGACTCTGCGATAAGTTATAATAAACATTTTTTAATCAAAAGAATAACAAGCTAAATGAGCGCCCTTCTTTACTATCGCCACATTTTTCCTTCAGTGACATTGTCACCATGGTTTAAGTGATGTTTTTTATTATGAAAATAATAAATATGCTTAATAACTTTTCAGATCCATATCCATAAACTGAGGGCTTTAAGGGAAAGTTTTGACCTTAGTTCAGCACCATATAGATCCGACAGCTCCGTATGGACAAGTTTGCAAATCAGGTATTTCTCAATGTTATATAACGTGAATTGATGTAATGACCGACTTTTCCATCATTATAACTTATGAGTAATTAACATTAGCGTCTCATTATGGTCCAGCCAGATTCATCTAATTTAATCCATTAGTGGAATGTTATACTTTTATAGCCCTTTTTGCTAAATATATTCATGATTATGATAAATGGAAGAGCATAATTCATCTTTCTTTCTTTCTTTCTTTCTTTCTTTCTTTCTTTCTTTCTTTCTTTCTTTCTTTCTTTCTTCATGTACAATCAATAAAGGCTGGCTTGGGATCCTCCATCCATTAGAAGAAACAAACAAGTGCATAGTGAAAACTCAGGAAGTGATCAGTATTCATGAGGTGACGGACCCTGGGGAGATTATCAGTGGTGATAAATAACAGACCAACATGTTAGTCTCACTGATTATGAACTTTTTCTACCAAAACACTGTTTACTTAGATGCCTTTTTCAGAGTCCCTAATTAGGTTTTGTTACCAGATAACAACAACTAGGCTTAGGCCTATCAATACAAGGAATCCTTAAAGAAAAAAACATTTGGATAGCAGGGTGTCCTCCTGTTAAAACATAATGATTTGTTGTAGTGTCCACGGGACAACATGCCATTTGATTTGACATATTTTTGTATTGTGGTGTAATTTGGCCTATAAATAAAATGAACCAATTAGCATTCTTCATTAATCAAGATTCTAAATGTTCAAGCACTACACCTTTACTTTCATACTCAACTTTATTTATCAAACAAAAGGTCATTTTTTAAGATACTATCCTCTCTATAATCACTTTTATCTTTAATCTAAGAAACAATTGAGGTAACTTGCCTTGTAAACGCAGCTGGTTTGTGGGGAAGCTATCACGAGAAAGCAGAATTACAATCTGAAATACACTTCAATGGTTATCTGTCAGGCAGGCTGCTCAGATGCTGTTTCTTTTGCTATAGCTTTGTTCCCAATAGGTGACGTAAACTGGTTATTTCATCCAGAGAAAGGTGTCAATGAAACCCCCCACCAGAGCCAGGACTTGTGACATTATTACATTTCAAACTCTATCAAGGGTCCTTTAAGGATTGTGGGCCAACAAGGCTTATAATGTAAAAAAAAAAAAAAAAAAAAAAAAAGGAGAGACCAAATGGGACCAAAAGAGACCAAAGCCAGTGACCTGGCTTTTCTGACCTTGTCTATATAGGCTATATAATACATTTTTCAAATTAATGTTCAAAAGTTTTGTTTTATTTTCAAAATTTTAAAAGCCTAAAATGCACTTAATAATAATTTTATAGGCTACATTTTCGGTGAAATAAAGTTTGGCTCAAACTTTATGTATCTCTTCGGTGGCACACACATTTGAAATGTATGGTGCCTTTGAGATATTGGTACTGACATGGCTCAGGGAATTCTTAGCAGTGAGGAGGCAGTTTATTTATATACACGACATCGATCTCATTAAAATATATATATCTAATAAGAGAAGAGATAATAGAGGTAAATCCTCTCGTTTTTCAGAAGATTGCTGGGTCCATCTGTTGGTTCGACAGAGGCAGACAGCATACATTTCCACGGGCTGCTGCATTATCTCAGGAATTATTCATAAACGCGTTTAGAATTAATTCCTTGGATTAAGAGTTGATTAAGATGTGTGTCACTTTGCTGTCTGAGAACTTATTAAGGGCCCACTCGAGCCGGCGGCAGATGGAATTTCTACCCAATGTTTGTAGATGTTAATTTCTCCCCTCCTAACACCCATTTGCATTTGGCTGTGTATGTCAAAGCGCGGCTTTTCCTGCACGCACAGCTCCGAATATCCGTGTAGGAGATGCTCATCTCACTCACTATATAAGAGCGGGCATGTTTATTACATTACGCGGTACGCACGCGCTATTCGACTGAGATATACTAATGTTGTTGGTAATGAAATTATGAAACATCACATCCACAAATAGTCTCGATATTTGTTTGGTAGGGCCTATAGCAAAATGTGAAGAAAGTAAAGGCTAGGCTTATGCTACAGTAGCCTATATAATAAACTCGGATGTTTAAGTCAATTTAAAATAGGCTAAACTGACTTAAAAATTATATGTTATAGCCTAACATAAAAAAGTTGCAAATTGCGTAACTTATTTTGATGAGTTAAAGCAATGTAAAAAAAAAAATAGGCTATGTTGTCATAACTTATTGATCATAGATGTTTTTACAGTGATATGGCCGCAGCTGAAGCCGAAGTACACAGGCTTGTTTGTGTTTGTGTATTATATCCCCACTGAAAGCAACATGAGAAGACACGAACAAACACACGCGTCACGCACTGTTCTGCCTGTGTGGTTTAACCACACACATATGAACTGTTTTGATTGTTTAAAAAAAATATATATATATATTTTGTTTAAAGGATATTTAGCGGTTGATTGACTTTTGAACGCTTGTTGTATATTAACTATAGCCTATAGCCTATAGGGTAGGGTATTTCTCGTTTCTAATAAAAAAATCGTTGAAATTAAAACAAGCATTCGTCATAAACAAGAGAACTATGCCTATTTAAATAGGCTATACTGAAATAAAATACAACTTAGAGCAAATCAATATAGGCTAAACGAAATGGAGCTTATATTTCGAATAATTCTTGTTTTTTGATACACTGGCAAAAATCTTTCGGTCAATCTTGTTTGACTATTTGGCCGCATGTAAATTTAGATAAACAGGTGCGTTTGCTTGAGTATTTTTATAGGCTATTTTATATTTTCAGAAATGCCCCAAAACACTGGCTGAAGCTAGTAGGCTAATGTAGCCTTATACGTAGAAATTGTTGCATGTCATTGTTCCTTTATTCCAATTTTATAAAGCGAGCTGTTTTAAAATATTATCTGAATATTTTTGTATTCGTTTTTATACGAAATAACAGAGCTCAGTGCGCGCGGGTATCTTGGCTTTGGATCACGTCTATCAGTTTGTATAGGCTATATTGCATTAATATTTTGTCTTATAGGCTATAGCCTTTAACAATCCCGGGAAAACGTGGTTAGCCTATGCAGCAATACAAAAAGAGAAATTCAAAGATATCGATGTTTTATTATAATTGTAGTTTTTGTAATACAATGCGAGTTAAACACAATTGTCATAAAAGATGTAGCCTATAACAAAAGTTTTACTAACCACAGCCAATTCTTAAATTACATTAAGCTGAAAGTACAAATCGGCTAACTTAACTCACAACCAATGTAAGCTTTTAGTTTAACATACAACTAATTTAAAACATTATAAAGCCTCCCACAAGCCCAGCGTTTAACTGAAAATAATGAATATAGGCTAATAATAAAAAAGGGTTTAAATCAAAATGATCCCGAATGCAGATATTAGAAACTTATGATTTTTTTTCATAAGTTTCTAAAGGGATTGTGCTATCAAGTTAATACATTGCTTCTGATCATCTAGGGTTATTATTTAAAATATTGTCTAATAAATCAATATAATAGTAGGCTATACTATTAACAAAGCACTAGCCTATGACCCGATACAATATTGCATATTTTAAAGTTAAAGAGTAGGCTATATGTTGAACTGAGGTTTGTACATTTCGACACATCCGGACATCATCACATTCACATCAACTTTGTTTCTCCTCAGTCGCCGATCAAAACGGATCTCTACGGCTTTGGAGCGCATGCCATATCAGGAACATGTGCTGCGATCTATTAGTCTGACACGACAGGTAGGTTAGCCTATGTGAGAGGCTGGAAGGAGACAACATCCCAACAGCTCCTCCATCGCACGAGAGCATCAGCACCACAGTGGTTTTTGTCATGCATCTACTCACATGAATCCCGGTCTAGTGGAGGTAATCCTCGAAAAATGTACAACTCTTGCGTACAACGCGTGTTAGCTGCTTTTCTGAAACGATGCAGTCGTCATGTAGAAAGTTCCTTAGGATGGGCAAATGAAAAGAGACAGTTTCCCCTTTCTCTCTCTCGGTGTTGCCTGTCATAAGTTTGTAGAGGAGAGTGAAGGCTCGATCCCCATGCAGAGGGGAACTGACTTTATGCTAAATATCTCGTGCGACAGGTCCGCGGCAATGAATGCCCACCCCTTGACTCTCTCTCTCTCTCTCTCTCTCTCTCTCTCTCTCTCTCTCTCTCTCTCTCTCTCTCTCTCTCTCTCTCTCTCTCTCTCTCTCTCCACGCTCTTTTCAGTCTCTCACACATGCGCTCGCAAAACATACGCACAGTAAATCAAGGCTTCAGTCAGTCACTCCGAGCTACCTTCCACATGCAGTTTCTCCAAAACCTTAGATTTAAACATGAACATTCATAGTTTGTTAGTTAATTCAGTTAGGTCTGTTGTCTAAATATAATATTTTTCTCAACCCCACAGGAGGTTTCCTCAAACACTCTTAAAATAAAGGGTTTTAGCTGGCATTATGGTTCCATAAAGAATCTTTAACAATAATGGAACCTTTCAAATTGTCAGCTGGGCATATAGCCTATATTAATCTAGCCTTATTTAAATAGAATATAGCCTACTGTAGCTTAAAAAATATATATATATATACATATATATATATAAAAAACATTCCTAAGTCTGTTGTAGGCTAATTTAAAGCAGATGTGTGCAGAGATATGATTCTCTCTTGAGGACATTCAGGGGGTTTAATACTAATCAACCAATAATTTTCGTCAGTTTTGCGTGCAACTCCACGACTAAGCTGCTATCTTAAGTTACTTTGCATGTTCGTAGTGTTTCTTTATCACGCAAATGTATGTAGCCTAATGTACGTCTCTTTATATTCAAAGATAAACAGACACCTCATCATTAAAAAACTAAATAACTGTTTCATGGTTCAGCACCTTATAGCCTATGACATTATAGAAATGCTGATATTCTTTGCTATGTTTGTTGCATAGCCTATTTCTGCTGATGTCTTTGATGCACAACACGATCGTTATAGATTATGGATAGATTTCATACCCCACCTGCAGTCAAACAATAGCTACTGCCCTGCTTGAGCAAAGTTCTTGAATGTGGATATGAACTTTTGTGCATCGTTCCATATAATTATTTTAATCCCTAGGTGCATGCTATTCCTGTTAGCAAACACCTTCATATACCTTCTCAACTGGTTTGCAGCATTAACATAAGTTTCTCTATTGATGTGTATTGGTCATTTCTGTCCCGTGTTTATGAACTGAACACCTCCGTCGTGCTGTTTCGTCATCAGTGTAATTCAACCTACCCTGTTCGGATGTGACATCACCAAAGAGCCGCCCCATTTTAAACACGAACCCGAGAATAGTAATGTTACGACAATTATACATATTTTTTTAGGCTTTGAAATATATACACACGTAACTAGCCGTTTAAAAGTAAACTAATGATGTGTGATTGCTTCGAAATAACGACATAATCTATTTTAAATACACGGGAAGTAAGACTAGAGTAAGAAGACCATTGGCTAAAACAGCTGTCAGCTGACAGGAAGTATCAGGTTAGTGTGCGCCTACACCATTTCCACGTCAGTAAGTTTGCCTGTGGTGGAGATTACCTACCGGTGACAGAATATCTGTTTAGTGATATAACAGAAAAACAGCAGGGCATGACAACTCTACGTGGAACTGTCTAAAATGTAAGCCTTTATTCAACGCAGTCATTGCGGCATTATTACGTGTCTATACGCTTTTGGCAGCCTGCTAAACTAGTTAGCCAAACGAGTGGAAATGAATCTGAACGCCATTTTGGATTCGCTGCCACAGAGTCAACAGCAGTGTTTTCATGTTTTTCTGTTTTCTGACAGACGCGTTCACGCAGATAGAGACACAAGCTCTTGTAAAACAAAACGAGGTCTCATTCCACACGTTTATTTGTGCAGTTTAGCAGCAGTAGTCAGCATGACAAACCAATTGCTAGCTTGTTGACAGGTTGGTTGGATGCATCATCACCAGCTCTGTTGATTATTAATAAATCTTTGGTTTTTCTAATTCATAGTCAAATCTCAAAGTGGAAGATATATGCTCATATTGTGATAATTTGCATGTCGCTTAACACGGTGTACTTTGCTATTGACAAGCTTTGTTAGCAAGCTCGCTAAGCTTATTGGCCTACTGATCAATTCAGCTATAATCAATTCCCACTCCTCGTCAACCTTTGTAACTGTTACATCGTACAGCGCAGGGAGACAGACTGTTTGTTATCATAAGATGCAGTTAATACTAATACTGTTCAAGATAACGGACCTATTGCTGTGTGCCGGATGGCTGTCATGAAGATGTGCTATAGCATCATGATGCTGGTTGTTAGTAACTTACGTGGCCATCATCACTGAATGACCCGGGCCCTCTTGTAAAGAGCATTCAAGTTGTGTTTCTTTAGATGGGTTGATGTTTATGCTCAGAGTCAGATATTTGACTTTAGAGTTACATAACTTCTCTCATTATGCGTAGGTTCAGAGGTGGATTCTGTATGTGTTTACAGACATTGAGCTTAAATGCTCGTTAACCCTGTAAAAGCCATGTAAAGTTGTTGTTTTTTAGTATCATATTTGATGCATCAGGATTTAGTATCTCATGTGGTATGATATAAGAGAATATGAAACTCATTATGGAACCCTTTTTTTATTCAAAGACCCAAACTGAGCTAAAATATGCAATTTTGTGCAGTTGCTGATATTTATGACTAAATTCTGATGGCCTTGTAAATGTAAAACCAATGAGATTTTTATAACCATATAGAAGACTTCTTTCATAAAATGCAATATCCGACTTGACACTAGATAGCCTAATATTTAAAGGATTAGCCTAGTTCACTTTCAAAAAAATTTTTGCTGATAATTTACTCACCCCGATGTCATCCAACATATCCATGTCTTTCTTTCTTCAGTCGAAAAGAAATGAAGGTTTTTGAGGAAAACATTCCAGGATTTTTCTACACAGAATGGACTTCAATGGCAACCAAATATTCCAATGTTCAAAGAAGTTTCAAATGTCCGTCTCAATGCAGCTTAAAAGTCTCTACACGATCCCAGTCGAGAAATAAGGGTCTTATCTAGCGAAAACGAGTATAGGCTATAGCCTACTTTTTAACCACAAATGCCCGTCTTGTACCATCTCTGAGATGCGCCACGTATTAAGTCATCACGTTGGAAAGGTCCCTAGAATTTTTTTCAAACAAAGATGTCGGACAATTTGGAAGTTGGAGGAGAAAATGAGATGGAGTTTTTCACCCTTCCCTGCCTTTGTACACAGATAAATAACTTAGATGACGTGACGCGTGACCTTTCCAACGTCATGACGCAATGTGTGACGCATCTCAGAGATGGTATACGACGGGCATTTGTGGTTAAAAAGTATATAATTTTTTGTTTGTTGGTGAAAATAACCGATCGTTTTGCTGGATAAGACCCTTATTTCTCGACTGGGATTGTGTCGAGCATTTGAGGCTGCATTGAGACGGAGATATGAACCTTCTTTGAACATTGAAATATTTGGTTGCCATGGAAGTCCATTAAATGGAGAAAATCCTGTAATGTTTTCCTCAAAAACCTTAATTTCTTTTCGACTGAAAAAAGAAAGACATTGATATCTTGGATGACATGGGGGTGAGTAAATTATCAGGAATTTTTTATTTTGAAAGTGAACTAATCCTTGAAATGCTTAGTTTTATCACAAAGCTCTGTAGTTTTATTGTGGAGGGCAACACATGTAGCTAATGCAATACAATTATGATTGAGAGATGTACAAATAAATGTTTCTCAAAAGCCTAGTATTTTATACTCACATTTTAACATGACTTTTCAAAAAAAAAAAAGATGTTTGGATAATTTAGTAAACCTAAGCTGCTTCAGTGAAGTGTTCATCTTGAAATGTTATTACCAATGTAGAAGTTAGTCTTGTATTTACTTCATAAAAATCAGTAAAGATTTCATAACAAAAAGATGTGTAGGCCTAGCCTGGTTCTTCCAGACTCTTGTACATTTCATTTGTTCAGAAATTCTGGCCTCTCTCCATTGACAAGTGTTAACTTCCTTGAAGGCTCTGTTGAAGTTTAAAACTATTGGATCTACCCAGAGCCACTCTAGATCTGCCATAACCAATCGCTAGCCTAATGTTTGGTCGTGACGTATGACGACTCAAACTAGCATACAACCTCAACGTCATCGTTCTCAGCCACTCCTTCTGTTCGCTGATTGGACCGGTAAAAAATTGACTGGAGAAAACCCAAGAATACACCACAATCCCAGACCTAGTACTGAAGGAAAATTAAAATTGAACGGAAGTACGTTGGAGGGTGGAGCCAGGCTAGTGTAGGCCTATACCATGCCCTGAAGCTGGACATTTTTAGAGTCATACAAAGAGGTATTTTACTTGGGAAAAAAAAGATGACAGAAGGGATGTAGAAGTTTTTTTATAGCAGGTTTTTCAGTAAAATTCTGTTCATGTTTGCCAGTTCTCTTTCGTGGCTTAATTACACACACACACACACACACACACACACACACACGGGCTGCCCCTGCCCTGACTAAAGATTTGTCAAGTCAACTAGTAGACTGAGACTGCAGACAGCGCACCTTGTTATTTTTCTTTATTTTTACAAAAGCACAAAGCTTTGTTGTTATCGTGAGTGTACACAAATAAAAGTAGACACTTTACAGTTTCAAATGTAATCTTTTTCTTATCCATATGACCAAAAAACAACAGAGTAGGCTATTCTAAGTTCTGTCCGCTGTCATCACGAAAAAAATGATTGCACCAGGATTACATATTTATGCAGGTTAACTTGCTAACGTTAGGCTGCTACTTGCATGTCTCAAATGATAAGCCATAATTAGGTCCATTAATGATAGGCGAACGTTTGGATTTCTTCTGACATAATC
Source organism: Phoxinus phoxinus (assembly GCF_949152265.1). Classification (NCBI taxonomy): domain Eukaryota; kingdom Metazoa; phylum Chordata; class Actinopteri; order Cypriniformes; family Leuciscidae; genus Phoxinus; species Phoxinus phoxinus. The sequence goes on along the minus strand of NC_136889.1, from coordinate 6,659,846 downwards.
GCCACAAGGTGTTATGATATATCTTAAAGGATTTGGTGCGCAACAGATCCTGAGCGTCATTGACAAATATCGAAAGAGAGAAATTTAAAAGCGAGTGCGTGTTCAAAAATGAATTCAATACCCCGCATATAGATGGCGTCTTTCTGATGCCCGCAAATTAGAGTACGTGGGCTTGCGAATTCAAGAGCGAATGTGAACTGTTATGTTATAGTCATTATAGAGTGATGCAGGGATGATGTCAAAACTCAGAGTAATTCACCGGTGGTTCCCTCGAGATTTTCCTATGGGATTCTAAAAGTTTTTTTTTCAATTTGATTAAAATAAGGTCTGTGTGTTAAACGTAACTTGACGGTACTTGAACATTTTGCTATGCAGCATCAACTGCACTCGTTCACATCAAACATTCTTATCTATGTACTTATATCAAGGTGACCACTGGTGAATTAGTACTTCTGGGTTTTGACGTCATCCCTGCACCACTCTGTTGTGAATCCCATAATACCATGGGTTTATGTTTAAACCTACCAGAACATGAGCCAAACATTTGTCTTTCTGCATAAACTAGTAGATAATTTTTTTTATATATTAAATATATTTTTTATATAAGATATATTGGAACTAGCCTACTTTCTGAAGTTTCTATAGGCTAGTACGTTTGCTTGGTCATACAGAGCCTCTTTGATCCTCAAAGTTGTATAGTCTGATTTATAATTTTTTTTTTTTTTTTTTGGAGACATATTCAAAAATGTTGTGATTTCTGTGCTGCATTTCTTGCCCCCACAAACACTATCTGGCATAATGAAGTCTGAGCTGGTCTGCTGCTTTACACAGAGATTACCGCTAGCTTAAGCTCTGGTCTAGAATCGCTGGTCTAGTTGAGCTGTCTGACTAAGATGATCACATATAATGTGTCTCTCTCTGATATCAGTAAAATATGTATTTTTGAGATTATTACTTGTGTGTAATTGCATCTCTAATTGCACTCTAGATTCACTATGGTGGACAAGAATATATACATCGTTCAAGGGGAGATTTCTGTTGTTGTTTCTGCTATCAAGAGGAACTCTAGATGGAGTACCCATACTCCATTGGTAAGTGATCCAGTTTAGATTTATTTTATGAACATTTTAATTATCTGAAATGTAGGGCCTGATGTTCCATTATAGATATTTGAAGTGATATTTAGCCTGACCATATACTGATCTTAGTCACTCCGTCTATGGTGATTTGTAATATATCAAATCTGTTGTTATGAGGACACAATTAATGGCCATATGTTTCTCAAAATTCTTAAATATTTAAGTTATTGGGATAGTAAAGTTATTGTTGAAATTGATAAGGTGATAAATATTTTCATGTGATAGGCTAGCTGGTAACATAATTCTATAGCTTTGTCTAAAATAATGAAAAACATTACAATCAGTTGTTTGAATGCTAAAAGTGAGTTTATGCATCAATTCACATTTATTTGTATAGTACTTTTCACAATACATATCGTTTCAAAGCATCTTTATAGATAATTCATGTCTACATTACAATTTGTGATCTGTTATCAGAGGTGACTGTGTCCAAGTTATATATTTCAGAAATGTACATATGCAAATCACGCTGTTAGCTAACAATGTATTACAGTAATTTAATGTATTAATTGAAGGCAGAAACAATGAGCTCATTGAAGTAAAGAATACATGTTGTTGTTAACAAATGATAAGGATATATAGAATGTTTTTGGTACATGGTGTATCATACCATTTAAATGTACTGCATGAAAACTAGATAGCCTATTCATTTTGAGATGTGCTAAAGATTACATTTAACAGTGTTATGTTAAATGTTTATTAAAGGTGCTTTCACACCTGGTTCTATTGCCTGTTCCGAAGCCGAGTTTGATCGCTCCCCCTGCCCCCGCTGGACTGTGTTCAGATAATATTATTTGGGTCCGAACTGCAATGTGTTTGCGTCATTTAAGCAGCAGCTGTTTACCCCATTGCTTAATGACAGTGCAGGAGATGGCGGCAATATGCAAATGCATAGCGTTGCTAACCTCGGTCGGTTTAATATTTTTATTTTTGAAACCTTGGTTTTGTTTCAAAGCTTCAGTATGTAACGAAGGCGAGCAGAAATTAAATATGAAGCTTTCTGCTTGCAGTGTGTCAGTCACGCTCGTCTGGAAAGTGAGTGAAACACAAACACATTTTTATCAAATCATACGTCATTAATAGCGGTTCACTTCTTTTATTTAGTGCGATTGCGTTCATATCAGCAGCAAACTGTACCAGAGTTCACATAAACTGTACCCCAGACCACCCTTTTTAAGCGGACTCTGGTACTGTTCGCGAGTGTGCACTGCACCAGAGTTCGGAAAACAGCGTTCACATCATCCAAACGAACCGAACTCTAATGTCAATCAAACCCGGGTACACAACAAAAGTCCTAGTGTGAAAGCACCCTAAGAAGAAGTTTAAGTGAGTGTTAAATTTTGGCAAAAGAAAATGTCATCGTAATAATAACAATAATAGGAGACATTTGCATTCAGAGTTAAATATCCAATATCAACCCATATAGAATATCATATCACCAATCAATGAAAAATCTCTAATATTGGTTAATAACTGATAAGGTATCCATACATCATGCATGCATCCCATATTTAAATAACATATCAAATGATATTGTTAGTGAAATCATAATATGCCAAGTTGCTAACTAGAATGCTAAAATGATTTTCTCATTCTTTGACAGGATGAAGAACAGGACCCACTACTCAACAGCTTCAGCCACTTGAAAGACACCCTCAATAACATAAAAGGTTAGACTTGATCAAACTCCGGATTGCAGTAAATGAGTAATTAACTAAGATGGTTTCTGAAAAAGGTGTCTGGACAGTTTTCTGTCAGTAGTCAGTTTATCCAGCTTCTTAATTTTGTAACATTAGCTGTTAAAATGCCCTTCTCCCTCTAAATCCTAATAATACAGGTTTTAAACACAAGCATTCTGCCACAGCACCATTTTTTCGTTTCCTTTATTTAAGACTAGACTGAACCACGCCAGACGGGATCAAACTAAACGGACTAATTTATCATTCGCCAAAGTGCTTCTTTCCTGCTACAGAACGAAAGCATATTTAATCAGGTGTATGCTAAATTTCCTTTGAGAGAAGGCATGGCCTTTTCAAATCAGTCAATATTATCTTTCTCAATGTCTGATTATTGGGCTTTTACGCCACCTTATAATTTTTGGGGTCCCATGGAAACTATGTCAGTGTTTGTTCATTTAGTTATCCAAATACCTCTTAATGAATAGGACAGCTACGGTAAATGTTATGCTATGTTTTTATGCAATTGTTCCTCTGTTCAAAAAGAAATGAAAATTCTTTCTTACTGTGATGCTCTGTTGTGGTATTGTTATGTTACAACACTTATAGACTTAGATGAAAATTGCTGCTATTTAACTGTCATAATCTCCTTATGACATGAAAAGCTGAAAGCTGATTGAAGAAGGCACCGGTAGTACCTATAACTTTTTATTTCCACAATTCCACTAATGTATTTTACTATAAAGTGCTCACTTATGTCCACAACAGTGACATCTATGGCTTGTTTACATAATTACACTAGAATCTTAAGAGCTTTTGTGTTCAAGTAACATTAGTGTAACTTTAATGAGTGTGATGACTGATTAAAACAAGCCCTTTAGACTGTCTTTTAGGTAAGAGGGCACAAACTACCTTTGGTTGCTAAAAGTCCTGCTTGAGCATGCCAGCCTGATTCATCATAGTGAATTTCTGTGTATTAATGGAGGGGTGTGAGTTGATGAGATGTGCAACAGCTCTCTACTCTGTCTGCATGTCGTCATGCCTCTGTAATGGAAGCCCTGGACAGGGAGTCCTCTCTCTGGAGAATACTTCTGCTCTGAGATGGACAGGAGCGGCTGTGTCTGGACCCAGGCAGAAATCTACCAAACTCCCCCTCTGACCCACAGCAAAGGCCTTGTTAGTTCTCTCGCGTTGTTGAGCAAGTGTTGACTTTCATTCACCTACTTTATAGTGAATAGAATGGGTGATGTTAGCTTGTTTTCCAAGCCTAGGTACACTACCGTTTAAAGTTTGGGGTATGTAGTATTTGTAGTGCTCAAGGCTGCATTTATTTGATCAAAAATACAGTAATAACAGTAATATTGTGAAATATTATTACAATTTAAAGTAATAGTTTTCTGTTTTAATAGATTTTAAAATATATAATTTATTCCTGTGATGGCAAAGCTTAATTTTGATCAGTCTTCAGTGTCACATGATCCTTCAGAAATCATTGTAGTATGTTGGTTAATTTAATGCATCCTTGCTGAATACACATCTTAATTTCTTTAAGAAAAAAAATTCTTGCTCACCCCAAACTTTTGAACAGTATTGTAAGATGCAAATTAATGAGTGTAGTTATTTCTGGAAGAATCAAACAAGTGGCGGTCAGTTATGCCCATCATTTGATCACTAAAAATCTTGAAAGGTATAAGCAAATAACCAGCCTTTTTTTCACTGATTGCCTTGTTTTACTAATTGTCTCTTAACAATAGATCTAAAACCGTAAGCACTTAGTGAGAAGTGCACAAATATTGCTCAATTTCAAGATTTCAAGCCTTTTCAAGAATGATCCAATAGGTTGAATGAGGTCTGGTCATATGTTGCCAGTATTTTGGCTCAGTGTACTGTGAATTAAATGTATATATGTATCTCTTAATAGGCCAGCTGTCTTCTTAATGAAAGCCTATAATTCCATTCACATTGTGGCCATTTTATCTCAGCCAACAACAAAAGATACCGCCAAAGGAAATGTGGATTAGCTCCAAAGGTTTACTAGCCACTTTCACTGACTTGATAAAGGTTTCATTCTCCTTCCTCTGCACCAGCCGTTTGATTGGCAGGCACATGTGCCGTATGGCGGCAGAATGCAGCTGGAAGTATATCATCTGCAGTTTAGGTTGGGTAAATATAGCAGGGAGACTTGTCAACCCGAGAGATAGATTGTTCTGGGAAAGGAAGTGTTGTCTCTCCCTCCACAAAAAAAGTGTTCTCGTCTTGAATGAGGCCGTTTTTGTATTTGTGAAACAAAGAGTTTCCAGTCCTGAGTTTAGTACATCAGAAACATGTGTTGGTACTTAAGCTACCTCACCTAATATGTACACTACACTTGATTTCAAGCAGTGTTTGTGGTAGGCCAGTTTTAAGGTCAGATGTGCTGGACAAGACAAAAAAGTTTGCATATTGTGAAGTGTGCAACCACCCACAAATTGGATTTGCATGTTGGCAAAATTCTTTAAGGAGCAGATTAAATAGAAATTGACCTATTTCAACCGATATTTAGGTTACATATTGTTATAGATACCATAAGTACCCTACTTTTTTTTTGACTGACATACTGAAGTCACCGCTGAGTTTTCGATTTGTCTTTTGTCTTGGAATCTCAAGCATGAAGCTGGTGACAGCAATGATCTATTTCATCTGGTGTTATTTGCACAAGACTCTTGGAGTGAGCTGCGCTTAGTTGCTGATAAGCATGCCCAGACCGAATCTGCAGACTTTTGCATTTTCTGTCTTGATTTGAGGGAAAGTTATATGGAATGATTTTAGCTGTTTTTAGAATGTGTTAAAGGGACATGACACTCAAAAATCGGACTAACTTTATTCTGTGGAAAAGAAGATAATGGTTGCCTTGTTCCATAGAAAAAAAAGTCATGCAGGTTTGTAGCGACATGAGGATAAGTAAATGAGAATGTTCTCTTTAAGAAAAGTCGAAAGCATTTTGCTTTAAGTTTTAATTTAAAATGGATAGTTATAATTGCCTCTAGGAATAATATTTACATTTTTGCCAATTTATAAAAAAAACGTAAAGTACTATAGTCCTCTGTTGGCAGCAGAAGCCAGTCAGATGTTCTTGTTAATCCGGAATCCCTCTGGAATTACAAACAAGCAATTTGGGGTGACACATGGATGTCAGTGCATTCTGGGGTTTGTGCTCTTAGACTGTCCGGTTTTGAAATCCACAAACACACTGGTATTGGAGAAATGAGCTTTAGATCTTGTGTAGCTTGGTGGACAACTGCTCTATGAATCTATTGGGTTTGTAAGGGAGATATTCTAGCTATGAAACATTGGCTGTTTAACATCAAATTGAGAACTAGGATTCAGTATGAGGTCAGGTAATTCTGTGGGATGTTTTTCATATCCTCTCTACATCGAATAGCGTACCATTGAGGCAAATAGGAAGGAAAGGAAACGACTGTTGGAATGAAGATGTCTCACCTTCTCATAGTATTCCCTTTTTATACACTAGTCAGCCCAAGCTTTAGTCCTTTAGAGCTTTGAATCTTCCTCCAACCCTCCTCCCCCCTCCCTTCGCGTCAAAGGTCAGGTTTTTGACAAGTCTGTAGAGAAAGCCGACAGACTAAATCCTCTCATTTTTATTCATACAAATACAGGTTTAAAGACGCCACCTGGTAGATCCAATTCCAGAGCTTTGTTTGACTGACAACTCTCTCACTTACCCTGTACCCCTAGCATTTCCTCTCGTTTGGTTTTCAGGTACTAAAGAAACTCCTCTAATAGGTCAGACCACACCATCCGATGATTGGATGTCGACTGAGTTTTGTAGTAAACATTACAGTGATACTTTGATCGCTGGTTCTTTTCAGGCACTTTCTGTAATCTCTTCATCTCCTGACCTGAACAATGGCCTGTGGAGGAATCCTTTGACTGTGTCTTCTTGATTAAGAAATGTGCAATGCCTCTGACAGGCCTAGAGTACAGTATTTGCTAGTTCTTGTCTCCATATATATGTATATTTGAAACTACACTTGACATTTCATACTACACATATCATGTTAAGTCATTTTATTTGGATGGTTGTGAGCTTTCCCCCCAAGGTTGCTAAGCAATTTGGGACAAACTGGATCAGTAGCAGTAAATTATTGTTTGCTTAAAAAAATGCTTTTTTCTTTTAGCATTATGATATTGTTTTTATGACCGGGGATAAACAGCCACTTTAAGAATGTATCTTAAGAACTAATTTTTTTATTACGCCTTTGCTAATGGCTTGTTGGTCGTCTTTTCAGATTCAAATGAGACGCTCTACCTTTTTACCCACCTTTAAAAAAGTTTTGAAGTGTAGTCTAAGCAGTTTATGCAACTGGCTGCTGGTGTCCTCTGTTTCAGTCTTTACACACACACATGTATAGTGAACTATAGCTCAAGGTCAAGTGTGAGCTGTCTCAGGCCAACAGCTGTGCCTGTGCTGGCGTCCCAACCAGGGTTTCTCCTGGGGCACGTGGGAATATCCTGCTCCTTTGAGGCCCTCTGGACTCTCTGCCATTTAATATGTGCTTGTATATCATACCTACATGATCTGCAAGAATGTGATCTGTCAAACAAACAGAAACGAGCATAGTCATAAGTCTGATCAGACCGACACAAATGCAAATGTGTTTACTTATGATGGCAAATGGAGCAAATAAATTCCCTTTGCCCTTCAAGGGAAGTGAGGGGAAAAAACATGAGGGTCTGCCACTCATGTCCTTGGTAACTGAGATGGCAAACAAATAGAAAGTAGAGAGTGAGTGTTCTCAATATGAATGTGATGAATGCTCCTGCAGGGAAGTCACTTGGGGTTTAAAGTTACTGAATAGACAGAAAGAATAGTTATGACTTACAGGACAGATATTAGGAAATAATTTTATCGCTTTATTTCTTTACACCATGCTTTGCTTTTTCAATTGATTGTAATGTTCTGCTTGAGCTTTTGTTCCAAAAGCTCCATATTTGTCTCATTTTTAAAATGGAAGTTGCCACTTCCCTATTTTGTGATGTACATCCGAGTGAAACCACTTAATGAATAATAAAAAAATGTAGGATGGGAGGACTTGGTTTTGTCCATTGGCAATTGATTGCATCATTGGATGGTTGTGGTTTGCTATTCCTGTGATGTCATGTTAGTGACCGGTTTCCCCGCCCTTGCGCCAGTAAACGCATCATCAGAGAAGAAATGTCACTGCAAGTGGGAGGGGATGTTTGCTTTGATTAAAGATTACATGATTTAAAATTAAATAAGGATGTGCACAGACAAATCAAATACTGCAAGATTCCATAAAATAAGAATTGTCAAATTTGATTTCATGGTGAAGTTGTGGACACAGGTAGTTTAAGGAAGTAGGCTAATTAAAGCTGTAAAATGCTACTTTTGCATTCATCTTACCATTGTGGGACATTTCTCAGTGGTATTTTACTCAAGACGTGTTCTTGCATTTCAGAGTAGTCCATGTATTCCATGAAACAAAAAATGCTATTAGTTAATTGAAGCAGCAATAAATATTGATGCAAATATATATACTGTAGTGTAAGATGATAATCTAGTCAACTTCACTGAATTCAGCATGAGGGATAGGTCACGATGGTTGGCTAGTCGACTAGTCCTACAACAACCAGTCCTATAGTTAAAACGATGTGCCACAGATGGTCACATTTTGTCTTGGATCTGACGAATTGACAGTAATTGTTCACTAGAGCGGACTTGATATTTGCCTTGTGCTGACTGACATTGCACCATTTTGTGAAACATACGTAATGTCCAAACTACTATCATTAACCTTTAATGCTAAGCTGAATGTTTAAAGGTAGGGTTACTGTCCGATGTGAATGTCAAAGAGATGAGATAGGAGCCTAACCTGTTGAATAGCGAGAGGTTCACTTGAAGGAATTTACAACTGCTGTCCCCTGAGGAGGGAGGCCTTCTTCCATTACGCCCAATCTGCTGTCCTAGGTTTCCATCACAAAACAATTCCATGTCCCTGGATCCTCTTTGGCCTTTCTCGCCTTAATGAGAGATAAGAAGAGAATAGGCTACTTTCTACTACTACTTTCTACTTTTCTTTTAACCTTGTAACTGATACCGCACATTGCTAATTTCTTTGATTTTGTTGACAAGTCTACATTTTCATGAGTAAATATTTTTTTATTATTACTATCCACTTTGATAAATTGAGAAAACTTGGGGTTAATTTCCCCAAAAAGTGCTAACATTGTGTTAACATTGCTAACACGGTTTCATCATCTTGATCATTGGCTTAAGCAATTGCATAAGTTTGCATCTGACCAGTAGGCCTTAATCATGAAACTTTCATAAATATGAGCAAATTCTGAGTATTTTGCATGTAACATTGACCATCCCATAAATTCTTCCACATTCACAAATGCTTAATACACCTTAGATTTGATTATTACACGCATGTATGTTAATGTATTCCAATTATTCGTATAAAGGGTGCTTATGCATGCTCATTCACAATTTGCATAATCCCTGCCCATGAATTAGGTGTGCAGGAATGCGGTGGGATCTTCTGGACTCTTTTCTCAGGTTTGGCTCCATATTGCATAAATGCAAAAGAGACTCGTTAGCCATATGCCTCACAAAAATTATTAATGTGTTTAGCTTCCAGACAAATACTACTGGTAATAATATAACTTTTTCCACACTTAACTAATTGGTTAACTAATTAATTTTATTATATATTAATATGGTAAGTAGCATTATCAAAATGCTTTGTCATTGGTTTGCCTACAAAAACTAAATGTTTGGATGAGTTACGCACCATTTATGCATGTTGGGAGAAGGTGTAAAACCTTTTTTTCACACCAACTAACATTTTGAGAATGCAAACACTTTCATAAATCCCAAAAACTATGTCGGAACAGCTTTGCAAATGTTTTACACACAGTTATTTCACTAATGTGGCCCAATGAGAAACGGGGAAGCAATGTTATGTTAATGTAACTTGTCTGGAAACAAAGTGTTAATTTTGCAATTTGGTACTGTTATCTAGAAGCACCAGGGAAAAATATATTTTGGTTGTAACGCATTACATTACACATTACCCCTCCCCCATTTCATTTTGTTGCATGCGCTTTGCATGAAATGTCGTTTGCGTATAACATACTGTTTTGTAGCTAAAGCACTTGGGCTTGAATAATGAAATGCATTGCTTGAAGTCGCGCAGATGCTTTGCCGAAGGTGTGTTGAAGTGTTACTTTAGCTCTGTAAATCCACAGTACATGCTTCATATGCAAGTCATCCGTCCCTGTGGTAAGTTTAACACCCACAGCATTGTACTGGTGTCACTCGGGGTGGCAGTGCGCTCATCATGGCCTCTGTCCCGCTGTAATAAAACGCTCCATAAGTTGTGATGATGGATGCTTGTCTCCTCTTTGCCAAGCAGCAACCGAGCACTGGTTAGTAGCTGTAAATCTGGCCAGTTAACAGTGCTCTAACCGAGGACTGACAGTCAGGGCTTAGGCCCGGTGTTAGGTGGGGATGCAACTGTTGTCCTGTTTCAGAGCCTCTCAACAATGTGCTGAGTGCACGGAGGGGCCCAGCTCACAACTATTAATCATGCTCTGTGCTATGAAAGGCTTACGGTGCAGGGGTATGTGTGTATGGAGGAGTTGGAGGTGCCATTGGTGGGACAGTGATGTTGACAGGAACAGAGGACAAGAAGATGGAGCGCAACAAGACGGCTGACTCCATGCAGCTCCACACCTCCATCCTAAACATCTTACCCCACCAACTCGTACTTTAAAAGGCATGTGAGCAGCAAGGTTAAAACAATTATAGGGGCCAGAGAAATTAAATTAAATAAGTTCTCCTCTGTCCTTTTCTAGCTTCCTTACAGTGTGTTTTAGGTTCAAATCTATGATTGGGAGGTTTTCGTTATACAATATAAATTTTATGCACAGTATGTCAGTACCGTATCTTATCAGCCAATGTAAGTTACCGTATTTATTTATTCAGTTTATTTTTTATTTTTGCAGTTTACCAGAATTGATTAAAATGTAATTTTAATTATTTAATTATTTAATTTGCATGCTCAAATAATTTTTATCATCTAACTTTCACTTAATCTTTAAAAACACTAATTTAGATTTAGAACACTAATTTAGAAAAGTACTTGCTTATCTTATCATTATCAGCTAGATTTTTAATATCAGTCTATCCATGTTTTGAATTATGTAAAAGTAATCTCTCCATATATATAAAATAAATAAAAACCAGGACAACATTGATAATGACCATTGTTTTTGTTTTTCAAATGAATGAATCTGATTAGCAAATCGGTATATTATAATTATTTCTGAAGTACTGATGAATGCAGTAATGATTCTGAAAATTCAGCTTTGCCATCACAGGAATAAATTACATTTGTAAAATTTATTAAAATAGAAAACGGTTATTATAATAATGTTTCACAATATTACAGATTTTATTGTATTTTTGATTAAATAAATGCATCTTGATGAGCATAACACAGTGTCCTAACCAGACGTGATGCGATAAGATTCCAGCAACAAGCCGTTTGTCTGTCCACACCAGATACATCTACGAAACGCAACACAATCAATCAAATAACACAGCCAATCAGAAGAATGTGTGGGTGGAGTCTCTGCAAGCACACTGCACCCAATATAACCACAGAATCAAGTTCATAAATGTTGCACCATTTTAATATTAACTTTTAAAAATACATGACTGAAACATGCATACACTTGGTTGTTCACATTGAGTTCCTTTATTTTCATGATCTGAGGTGAATTCTCCATTGATGATTCCCGTATGGCTATAAAGGTCATGTAAAATGACATTCAAACTCATGTTACATTATTTTACATGAAATAAAGCACATAATCAGTACCTGAGATTATCATTGTCATATTTATATTTGTTCCAGCTCCGACATTGCAGAATTAGAAACCGTTTCTAAAATAGAATCCGCTGTCGCTCGTCGCATATCTCCGTCGTGGCTGGTTAGGACACTGTAAGAGACTTGCATAAAATGTAAAATCGTTACTGACCCCAAACTGAATGGTGCTGTATTTAGAACACACCTGGAGCAATAGACAAAAAAGAACAGCGATGGTCATGTAATCAAAGTATTTAAATGGGATTCATGCAGCTACTTTTTATTTGCAAAGACACAGTCCACCCTGGAGAATCATAGTCATTTAATTATTTGAATGTAGCATGTTATCAACAAAACCATTTTGTTCCGCCCATTTGTCTAATTCCGTGCTTCATTGATAGATCCTGCCGTCACCTAAACATACTGTTGTTCTACATGTCACTGAAGAAAAATTGATTTGTACTCAAGGCTCTCAAAATAGTCAAGCTCCTTCTGTAGAGAGTGGCGAAGACATGCAAATTGACTCAAGTTACACTGGCAGCTTTTGTTGTGAGGTCTGCAGTAATCCCTCATCAGCACAGCAGATGATGATTAGCAAACAAGACTGCTTAATTACTTTCTGCCTTCTGAATTAATATTACTCTCATGCAAACAGACGTTCTGCTGATTTGAAAGCACTGTTTGTATGCAGCATTAAATGTCCTTCAAACTGGCTTTGAGGCATGATGGGGAGTTTTCTTCAGTGAAATGAAAGACAACATTTTCCTCAAAGAAAATGACGATTTTGACCATTGCAATTTTTATTCTCATTACTAGAATGCAGTTTTGTTACAGGTTGCCTTCCTAATGTGAGATGTCATCTGTAATTGGCATGAAGGATTGAGTGTTTTTGGATGGGTTCTTTAATGTTCTGTTAAGCATATTCTTATGAGGTGGTAATTGGTCCAGGGTTGAGAGACTTGTGCTAGACGCCTGCTCGCTCTGTTACCGCTGAAGGAGAGGGCACTGGCCCCCAATAACTCCACATTGAGAGCCGAAGACATTCTAAAACTGAGGGGTATTAAGGTGGGTTTTGGGCCATTTCAACACCTCTGCCTTCGTCCCGCAAACCCTTTGTGTGGTGACATGTTGACGGGACAGTCTGCATTTCCAGGACTTACAAAATGACCAGGTATCTGCAGTTTCTGCAAGTGCCATGTGCTAGTTTTTGATGTGCAAATCGTACCGTTGCTATGTTTAACCAACAGGAGGCCGGGTCAAATTTAGCAACGGCTGGGTGGCTCAATTGTGTTTTTTTATGGGTTGTTTTTATCAGCTGTATTGCTGGTGTGTCCTGCCAGTGTGGTTTCACATCTGATCAATCATTTTGGAGAAAGCTTATTTGTCATAACCGAGAATGTCCATCAGAAATGCTTTTGTATCCTCTTGAATCCTAGTAAACCAGTAAGGTGCCAAGTTAAGACTAAGAGGATTAAACCATTTGTTTGTTGTTGTTTGTTTTTTATTGTCTGTCTTTGAGTCAAGTCAAAAATTAGATGGCTGCTCTAAACTAATTAAAAGGTTCTCATTCATTTTAAATTCATCTAAATTATTGAAATCTAGAAAATCTAGCATTTCAAATCTCTGTCCTAGCATTTTTCAATTATCTCTTAACAATTCATAATAATTATTAAAGAATGGGTCTTCAATTTGCTTTATAATGCAAAAAGAAAAAAAATAAGTTATGGAAATAAAATAAAGGTATTTAAATGGATACTACTACATGTCATAATATATACTGTTTAAAAGTTTTGGGTCAGTGAGAAATGACTTTTTAGGTGTTCAAGCACGAAGTGCTGAAAACCTATTGTAATTGTACTGATTTTTATTATTATTATTATTCTCCTGTAAAACGCATCGTGCAGCCCAAACCGTAAGAGCTAGAGACTTGAAACTTTGCCAAATGGTAGTACAAAAATCGAGGAGAGGTTATCAAATTATGAGCCAGATTGGCCCATAGGTGGCGCTATAGCAACCAATTGCGCGAAAGTGGTCATAACTCCTAGACCGTATGTCGCAGACTCAAGTGTCTTATATCATTGGAAAGCTGGTCACCTGGAGAACAAAACGTATATCTCCGATTTTTTTTCCGTCATGATAGATTTTCCGCCATTTTGAATTTTGTCAAAAACCTACTTTTGCGTACTAGTCCCTGGTTTTTTGCCCGATCGGAACCAAACCAGTTCAGAAATGTTCTCTGGAGTCTGATGATCAAGAATCATCGAAAAAAAGTTGAATTTTCAAATCGGGGTCGCTAGGGGGCGCTAAATGAACATTGTGGGAGGAGCCTATTTTACTAAAATGCCTATAATTCGAGAAGTAAATGTGATTTCTTCACCAAACTTGGTACACATGTGTAAGGCGTCAATTTGAGGTCACGTTAAAAAAAACGAGTCGATTGGCCACATGGTGGCGCTATAACATAAAAAAAACATATGAACATCTGACCGTTTGTCCGATTGACTTGAAATTTGGTATGCAGTGTCTTGGCCCAAGGCCCCATGTATGTCTAGAAGGATATTGGCGTATCTAAAAAAAAAATGGCCGCCATTGGCCAATGAAGTTTAAGCACCTATTAGACAAGGTTAACGGAGGCCAATCGGAACGAAACTCGTCGGGCATGTTCAACTGGTGGCCAAAGAGGTCTGTAAGAGTTTTGAAAGAAATCGGCCACTAGTTGGCGCTAACGAGTTTTACGGCTCTGTAATCACGTGGTGTTGCACAAATCCCCACAATATGCATATCATTTGATAGATCTCCTCATGCTGAACAACTTTGCCTCTAGAACTAATGCTGTCAATCGATTTGTTCATAAAATATTCGCAATTACGTTAAAAACCTACTTTTGCGAACTAGTCCCTGGTTTTTCGCCCGATCGGAACCAGACCAGTCTAGGACAATTCTCTGGACTCTCTAGATCAATAATTATTAAAAAAAAGTTGAACTTTTGCATTTTGCGCATGGTAAAATAGGCTAATTTAGAAAAGGGGCGTGTCAAAATACACTCAAAAGCCTATAAATCCTAAATAAAAACTCAAAACTTCTCAAAAATTGGTGAGCATATGTGCAATAACATTATTAACAAACATGCAAAATTTTATGTAGATCGGACCATAGGTGGCGCTATAACTGTTAAAAAGCTTTTAAACCATATATTTCCTATGGTAAATTGCCTGTATTGGCTGTAAATGGTGTTTTTCCATCTATGATGTCAGTGGTTAAATGCTTGCTAAATAAATCTTAATGTCTTTTAACGTTAATGTGCTTAAAGGCCTTAAAGGCCTTAAAAGCTTGAACACCGACAAATGCTGCTTGCAGCTTTAATTAGGTGTTCAAGCACGAAGTGCTGAAAACCTATTGTAATTGTACTGATTTTTATTATTATTAGGTGTTCAAGCACGAAGTGCTGAAAACCTATTGTAATTGTACTGATTTTTATTATTATTAGGTGTTCAAGCACGAAGTGCTGAAAACCTATTGTAATTGTACTGATTTTTATTATTATTATTAGGTGTTCAAGCACGAAGTGCTGAAAACCTATTGTAATTGTACTGATTTTTATTATTATTATTATTATTATTATTCTGCCGTAAAACGCATCGTGCAGCCCAAACCGTAAGAGCTAGAGCTTTGAAACTTTGCCATATGGTAGTACAAAAATCGAGGAGAGGTTATCAAATTATGACCCCGATTGGCCCATAGGTGGCGCTATAGCGATCAATTGCGCGAAACTGGTCATAACTCCTAGACCGTATGTCGTAGACTCAAGTGTCTTATATCATTGGAAAGCTGACCACCTGACGTAAAAAACGTATATCTCCGATTTAATTTCCGCCATGATAGATTTTCCGCCATTTTGAATTTTGTCAAAAACCTACTTTTGCAAACTAGTCCCTGGTTTGTCGCCCGATCGGAACCAAACCAATGCAGAAATGTTCTCTGGAGTCTGATAATCAATAATTATTGAAAAAAAGTTCGATTATCGATTAACGGTCGCTAGGGGGCGTAAAATTAACGTTGTAGGCGGAGCCTATATTACTAAAACGCCTATAACTCCAGTAGTAAATGAGATAACTTCACCAAACTTGGTACACATATGTAGGAGGTCAATTTGAGGTCACGATAAAAAAACCGCGTCGATTGGCCACATGGTGGCGCTATAACACAGAAAAAACGTATAAACACCTGACCGTTTGTCCGATTGACTTAAAATTTGGTATGCAGTGTCTTGGCCCAAGGGGCCATCTATGTCTAGAAGGATATTGGCGTATCTAAAAAAAAATGGCCGCCATTGGCCAATGAAGTTTAAGCACCCATTAGACATGGTTAACGGAGGCCAATCGTAACGAAACTCGATGGCCATGTTCAACTCATGGCCCTAAAGGTCTGTAAGAGTTTTGAAAGAAATCGGCCACTAGTTGGCGCTAACGAGTTTTACGGCTCTGTAATCACGTGGTGTTACAAATATCGTCAGAATATGCATATCATTTGATAGATCTCCTCATGCTGAACAACTTTGCCTCTAGAACTAATGCTGTCAATCAATTCGTTCATTAAATATTCGCAGTTACGTTAAAAACCTACTTTTGCGAACTAGTCCCTGGTTTTTCGCCCGATCGGAACCAGACCAGTCTAGGACAATTCTCTAGACTCTCTAGATCAATAATTATTAAAAAAAAGTTGAACTTTTGCATTTTACGCATGGTAAAATAGGCTAATTTAGAAAAGGGGCGTGTCAAAATACACTCAAAAGCCTATAAATCCTAAATAAAAACTCAAAACTTCACAAAAATTGGTGAGCATATGTGCAATAACATCATTAACAAGCATGACAAATCTTATGTAGATCGGACCATAGGTGGCGCTATAACTGTTAAAAGGCTTTTAAACCATATATTTCCTATGGTAAATTGCCTGTATTGGCTGTGCATGGTGTTTTTCCATCTATGATGACAGTGGTTAAATGCTTGCTAAATAAATCATAATGTCTTTTAACGTTAATGTGCTTAAAGGCCTTAAAGGCCTTAACAGCTTGAACACCGACAAATGCTGCTTGCAGCTTTAATTATTAGGTGTTCAAGCACGAAGTGCTGAAAACCTATTGTAATTGTACTGATTTTTATTATTAGGTGTTCAAGCACGAAGTGCTGAAAACCTATTGTAATTGTGCTGATTTTTATTATTATTATTATTATTCTTCCGCCGTAAAACGCATCGTGCAGCCCAAACCGTAAGTGCTGGAGCTTTGAAACTTTGCCAGTAGGTAGTACAAAAATCGAGGAGAGGTTATCAAATTATGAGCCAGATTGGCCTATAGGTGGCGCTATAGCAATCAATTGTGCGAAACTGGTCATAACTCCTAGACCGTATGTCATAGACTCAAGTGTCTCATATCATTGGAAAGCTGACCACCTGACGTAAAAAATGTATATCTCCGATTTCATTTCCGGTATGCAAATTTTTCCGCCATTTTGAATTTTGTCAAAAACCTACTTTTGCGAACTAGTCCCTGGTTTTTCGCCCGATCGGAACCAAACCAGTGCAGAAATGTTCTCTGGAGTCTGATAATCAATAATTATTGAAAAAAAGTTCGATTATCGATTAACGGTTGCTAGGGGGCGTAAAATTAACGTTGTAAGCGGAGCCTATATTACTAAAACGCCTATAACTCAAGAAGTAAATGAGATAACTTCACCAAACTTGGTACACATGTGTACGAGGTCAATTTGAGGTAACGATACAAAAACCGCGTCGATTGGCCACATGGTGGCGCTATAACACAGAAAAAACGTATAAACACCTGACCGTTTGTTCGATTGACTTGAAATTTGGTATGCAGTGTCTTGGCCCAAGGGGCCATCTATGTCTAGAAGGATATTGGCGTATCTAAAAAAAAAATGGCCGCCATTGGCCAATGAACTTTAAGCACCCATTTGACAAGGTTAACGGAGGCCAATCGTAACGAAACTCGGTGGGCATGTTCAACTCGTGGCCAAAGAAGTCTGTAAGAATTTTGAAAGAAATCGGCCACTAGTTGGCGCTAACGAGTTTTACGGCTCTGTAATCACGTGGTGTTACAAATATCGTCAGAATATGCATATCATTTGATAGATCTCCTCATGCTGAACAACTTTGACTCTAGAACTAATGCTGTCAATCGATTTGTTCATTAAATATTCGCAATTACGTTAAAAACCTACTTTTGCGAACTAGTCCCTGGTTTTTCGCCCGATCGGAACCAGACTAGTCTAGGACAATTCTCTGGACTCTCTAGATCAATAATTATTAAAAAAAGTTGAACTTTTGCATTTTGCGCATGGTAAAATAGGCTAATTTAGAAAAGGGGCGTGTCAAAATACACTCAAAAGCCTATAAATCCTAAATAAAAACTCAAAACTTCACAAAAATTGGTGAGCATATGTGCAATAACATCATTAACAAACATGCAAAATTTTATGGAGATCGGACCATAGGTGGCGCTATAACTGTTAAAAAGCTTTTAAACCATATATTTCCTATGGTAAATTGCCTGAATTGGCTGTAAATGGTGTTTTTCCATCTATGATGTCAGTGATTAAATGCTTGCTAAATAAATCTTAATGTCTTTTAACGTTAATGTGCTTAAAGGCCTTAAAGGCCTTAAAAGCTTGAACACCGACAAATGCTGCTTGCAGCTTTAATTATTATTATTATTATTATTCTGCCGTAAAACGCATCGTGCAGCCCAAACCGTAAGAGCTGGAGCTTTGAAACTTTGCCATATGGTAGTACAAAAATCGAGGAGAGGTTATCAAATTATGACCCCGATTGGCCCATAGGTGGCGCTATAGCGATCAATTGCGCGAAACTGGTCATAACTCCTAGACCGTGTGTCGTAGACTCAAGTGTCTTATATCATTGGAAAGCTGACCACCTGACGTAAAAAACGTATATCTCCGATTTAATTTCCGCCATGATAGATTTTCCGCCATTTTGAATTTTGTTAAAAACCTACTTTTGCAAACTAGTCCCTGGTTTTTTGCCCGATCGGAACCAAACCAATGCAGAAATGTTCTCTGGAGTCTGATAATCAATAATTATCGAAAAAAAGTTCAATTATCGATTAACGGTCGCTAGGGGGCGTAAAATTAACGTTGTAGGCGGAGCCTATATTACTAAAACGCCTATAACTCAAGTAGTAAATGAGATAACTTCACCAAACTTGGTACACATGTGTAGGAGGTCAATTTGAGGTCACGATAAAAAAACCGCGTCGATTGGCCACATGGTGGTGCTATAACACAGAAAAAACGTATAAACACCTGACCGTTTGTCCGATTGACTTAAAATTTGGTATGCAGTGTCTTGGCCCAAGGGGCCATCTATGTCTAGAAGGATATTGGCGTATCTAAAAAAAAAATGCCCGCCATTGGCCAATGAAGTTTAAGCACCCATTAGACATTGTTAACGGAGGCCAATCGTAACGAAACTCGATGGCCATGTTCAACTCATGGCCCTAAAGGTCTGTAAGAGTTTTGAAAGAAATCGGCCACTAGTTGGCGCTAACGAGTTTTACGGCTCTGTAATCACGTGGTGTTACAAATATCGTCACAATATGCATATCATTTGATAGATCTCCTCATGCTGAACAACTTTGCCTCTAGAACTAATAATGTCAATCGAATTGTTCATTAATTATACGCAATTACGTTAAAAACCTACTTTTGCGAACTAGTCCCTGGTTTTTCGCCCGATCGGAACCAGACCAGTCTAGAACAATTCTCTGGACTCTCTAGATCAATAATTATTAAAAAAAGTTGAACTTTTGCATTTGGATGGCTATAAGAGGGTAATTTAAGAAAAGGGGCGTGTCAAAATACACTCAAAAGCCTATAAATCCTAAATAAAAACTCAAAACTTCACAAAAATTGTTGAGCATATGTGCAATAACATCATTAACAAGCATGCAAAATTTTATGGACATCGGACCATAGGTGGCGCTATAACTGTTAAAAAGCTTTTAAACCATATATTTCCTATGGTAAATTGTCTGTATTGGCTGTAAATGGTGTTTTTCCATCTATGATGTCAGTGGTTAAATGCTTGCTAAATAAATCTTAATGTCTTTTAACGTTAATGTGCTTAAAGGCCTTAAAGGCCTTAAAAGCTTGAACACCGACAAATGCTGCTTGCAGCTTTAATTTGTCTTGTTATTGTTATTATTCTGCCGTAAAACGCATCGTGCAGCCCAAACCGTAAGTGCTGGAGCTTTGAAACTTTGCCATATGGTAGTACAAAAATCGAGGAGAGGTTATCAAATTATGAGTCACATTGGCCCATAGGTGGCGCTATAGCAATCAATTGCGCAAAACTGGTCATAACTCCTAGACCGTATGTCGTATACTCAAGTGTCTTATATCAGTGGAAAGCTGGTCACCTGGAGAACAAAACGTATATCTCCGATTTTATTTCCGCCATGATAGATTTTCCGCCATTTTGAATTTTGTCAAAAACCTACTTTTGCGAACTAGTCCCTGGTTTTTCGCCCGATTGGAATCAAACCAGTGCAGAAATGTTCTCTGGAGTCTGAAGATCAATAATTATCGAAAGAAAGTTGAAATTTCGATTTACGGTTGCTAGGGGGCGTCAAAACGTCAATGTGGGCGGAGTCTATTTTACTAAAATGCCTATAACTCGATAAGTAAATGAGATAGCTTCACCAAACTTGGTACACATGTGTAGGAGATCAATCTGAGGTCACGATAAAAAAACTGCGTCGATTGGCCACGTGGTGGCGCTATAAACAAGAAAAAACGTATACACACCTGACCGTTTGTCCGATTGACTTGAAATTTGGTATGCAGTGTCTTGGCCCAAGGCCCCATGTATGTGTAAAAGGATATTGGTGTATCCCAAAAAACATGGCCGCCATTGGCCAATGAAGTTTAATGACCTATTAGACAAGGTTAACAATGGCCAATCAGAATGAAACTCAGTGGGCATGTTCAACTCATGGCCCTAGAGGTCTGTAAGAGTTTTGAAAGAAATCGGCCACTAGTTGGCGCTAACGAGTTTTACGGCTCTGTAATCACGTGGTGTTACAAATATCATCACAAAATGCATATCATTTGATAGATCTCATCATGCTGAACAACTTTGCTTCAAGAACCTTTGCTGTCAATCAAACCGTTCATTAAATATTCACGAATATGTTAAAAACCTACTTTTGCGAACTAGTCCCTGGTTTTTCGCCCGATCGGAACCAGACCAGTCTAGGACAATTCTCTGGACTCTCTAGATCAATAATTATCGAAAAAAAGTGTCATTTTTGCATTTGTATGGCTTTAATTGGCTCATTTAGAAAAGGGGTGTGTCAAAATACACTCAAAAGCCTATAAATCCTAAATAAAAACTCAGAACTTCACAAAAATTGGTGAGCATATGTGAAATAACATCATTAACAAGCATGCAAAATTTTATGGAGATTGGATCATAGGTGGCGCTATAACTGTTAAAAATCTTTAAAACCATATATTTCCTATGGTAAATTGCCTGTATTGGCTGTATTGGCTGTAAATGGTGTTTTTCCATCTATGATGTCAGTGGTTAAATGCTTGCTAAATAAATCTTAATGTCTTTTAACGCTAATGTGCTTAAAGGCCTTAAAGGCCTTAAAAGCTTGAACACCGACAAATGCTGCTTGCAGCTTTAATTATTATTATTATTATTATTATTATTCTGCCGTAAAACGCATCGTGCAGCCCAAACCGTAAGAGCTAGAGCTTTGAAACTTTGCCATATGGTAGTACAAAAATCGAGGAGAGGTTATCAAATTATGACCCCGATTGGCCCATAGGTGGCGCTATAGCGATCAATTGCGCGAAACTGGTCATAACTCCTAGACCGTATGTCGTAGACTCAAGTGTCTTATATCATTGGAAAGCTGACCACCTGACGTAAAAAACGTATATCTCCGATTTAATTTCCGCCATGATAGATTTTCCGCCATTTTGAATTTTGTCAAAAACCTACTTTTGCGAACTAGTCCCTGGTTTTTCGCCCGATCCGAACCAAACCAATGCAGAAATGTTCTCTGGAGTCTGATAATCAATAATTATTGAAAAAAAGTTCAATTATCGATTAACGGTCGCTAGGGGGCGTAAAATTAACGTTGTAGGCGGAGCCTATTTTACTAAAACGCCTATAACTCAAGTAGTAAATGAGATAACTTCACCAAACTTGGTACACATGTGTAGGAGGTCAATTTGAGGTCACGATAAAAAACCCGCGTCGATTGGCCACATGGTGGCGCTATAACACAGAAAAAACTTATAAACACCTGACCGTTTGTCCGATTGACTTAAAATTTGGTATGCAGTGTCTTGGCCCAAGGGGCCATCTATGTCTAGAAGGATATTGGCGTATCTAAAAAAAAAATGGCCGCCATTGGCCAATGAAGTTTAAGCACCCATTAGACATGGTTAACGGAGGCCAATCGTAACGAAACTCGATGGCCATGTTTAACTCATGGCCCTAAAGGTCTGTAAGAGTTTTGAAAGAAATCGGCCACTAGTTGGCGCTAACGAGTTTTACGGCTCTGTAATCACGTGGTGTTACAAATATCGTCAGAATATGCATATCATTTGATAGACCTCCTCATGCTGAACAACTTTGCCTCTAGAACTAATGCTGTCAATTGAATTTTTCATTAATTATACGCAATTACGTTAAAAACCTACTTTTGCGAACTAGTCCCTGGTTTTTCGCCTGATCGGAACCAGACCAGTCTAGAACAATTCTCTGGACTCTCTAGATCAATAATTATTAAAAAAAGTTGAACTTTTGCATTTGGATGGCTATAAGAGGGTAATTTAAGAAAAGGGGCGTGTCAAAATACACTCAAAAGCCTATAAATCCTAAATAAAAACTCAAAACTTCACAAAAATTGGTGAGCATATGTGCAATAACATCATTAACAAGCATGCAAAATTTTATGGAGATCGGACCATAGGTGGCGCTATAACTGTTAAAAAGCTTTTAAACCATATATTTCCTATGGTAAATTGTCTGTATTGGCTGTAAATTGTGTTTTTCCATCTATGATGTCAGTGGTTAAATGCTTGCTAAATAAATCTTAATGTCTTTTAACGTTAATGTGCTTAAAGGCCTTAAAAGCCTTAAAAGCTTGAACACCGACAAATGCTGCTTGCAGCTTTAATTATTATTATTATTATTCTTCCGCCGTAAAACGCATCGTGCAGCCCAAACCGTAAGTGCTGGAGCTTTGAAACTTTGCCATATGGTAGTACAAAAATCGAGGAGAGGTTATCAAATTATGACCCCGATTGGCCCATAGGTGGCGCTATAGCGATCAATTGCGCGAAACTGGTCATAACTCCTAGACCGTATGTCGTAGACTCAAGTGTCTTATATCATTGGAAAGCTGACCACCTGACGTAAAAAACATATATCTCCGATTTAATTTCCGCCATGATAGATTTTCCGCCATTTTGAATTTTGTCAAAAACCTACTTTTGCGAACTAGTCCCTGGTTTTTAGATCGATCGGAACCAAACCAATGCAGAAATGTTCTCTGGAGTCTGATAATCAATAATTATTGAAAAAAAGTTCGATTATCGATTAACGGTCGCTAGGGGGCGTAAAATTAACGTTGTAGGCGGAGCCTATATTACTAAAACGCCTATAACTCAAGTATTAAATGAGATAACTTCACCAAACTTGGTACACATGTGTAGGAGGTCAATTTGAGGTCACGATTAAAAAAACGCGTCGATTGGCCACATGGTGGCGCTATAACAAAGAAAAAACGTATAAACAACTGACCGTTTGTCCGATTGACTTAAAATTTGGTATGCAGTGTCTTGGCCCAAGGGGCCATCTATGTCTAGAAGGATATTGGCGTATCAAAAAAAAAAATGGCCGCCATTGGCCAATGAAGTTTAAGCACCCATTAGACAAGGTTAACGGAAACCAATCGTAACGAAACTCGATGGCCATGTTCAACTCATGGCCCTAAAGGTCTGTAAGAGTTTTGAAAGAAATCGGCCACTAGTTGGCGCTAACGAGTTTTACGGCTCTGTAATCACGTGGTGTTACAAATATCGTCACAATATGCATATCATTTGATAGATCTCCTCATGCTGAACAACTTTCCCTCTAGAACTAATGCTGTCAATTGAATTGTTCATTAATTATACGCAATTACGTTAAAAACCTACTTTTGCGAACTAGTCCCTGGTTTTTCGCCCGATCGGAACCAGACCAGTCTAGGACAATTCTCTGGACTCTCTAGATCAATAATTATTAAAAAAAAGTTGAACTTTTGCATTTGGATGGCTATAAGAGGGTAATTTAAGAAAAGGGGCGTGTCAAAATACACTCAAAAGCCTATAAATCCTAAATAAAAACTCAAAACTTCACAAAAATTGGTGAGCATATGTGCAATAACATCATTAACAAGCATGCAAAATTTTATGGAGATCGGACCATAGGTGGCGCTATAACTGTTTAAAAGCTTTTAAACCATATATTTCCTATGGTAAATTGTCTGTATTGGCTGTAAATGGTGTTTTTCCATCTATGATGTCAGTGGTTAAATGCTTGCTAAATAAATCTTAATGTCTTTTAACGTTAATGTGCTTAAAGGCCTTAAAGGCCTTAAAAGCTTGAACACCGACAAATGCTGCTTGCAGCTTTAATTATTATTATTATTATTATTCTTCCGCCGTAAAACGCATCGTGCAGCCCAAACCGTAAGTGCTGGAGCTTTGAAACTTTGCCATATGGTAGTACAAAAATCGAGGAGAGGTTATCAAATTATGAGCCAGATTGGCCCATAGGTGGCGCTATAGCAATCAATTGCGCGAAACTGGTCATAACTTCTAGACCGTATGTCCTAGATCCAAGTGTCTTATATCATTGGAAAGCTGGTCACCTGGCCAACAAAACGTATATCTCCGATTTAATTTCCGCCATGATAGATTTTCCGCCATTTTGAATTTTGTCAAAAACCTACTTTTGCAAACTAGTCCCTGGTTTTTTGCCCGATCGGAACCAAACCAGTGCAGAAATGTTCTCTGGAGACTGAAGATCAATAATCATTGAAAAAAAGTTGAAATTTCGATTCACGGTTGCTAGGGGGCGCAAAATGGACGTTGTGGGAGGAGCTTATTTTACTAAAATGCCTATAACTCGAGAAGTAAACGAGATAGCTTCACCAAACTTGGTACACATGTGTAAGAGGTCAATCTGAGGTCACGATAAAAAACCGCGTCGATTGGCCACATGGTGGCGCTATAACACAGAAAAAACATATAAACACCTGACCGTTTGTCCGATTGACTTGAAATTTGGTATGCAGTGTCTTGGCCCAAGGCCCCATGTATGTGTAAAAGGATATTGGCGTATCTCAAAAAACATGGCCGCCGTTGGCCAATGAAGTATAAGCACCTATTAGACAAGGTTAACGGAGGCCAATCGGAACGAAACTCGTCAGGCATGTTCAACTCGTGGCCAAAGAAGACTGTAAGAGTTTTGAAAGAAATCGGCCACTAGTTGGCGCTAACGAGTTTTACGGCTCTGTAATCACGTGGTGTTACAAATATCATCACAAAATGCATATCATTTGATAGATCTCCTCAT
This sequence comes from Phoxinus phoxinus, assembly GCF_949152265.1. Lineage (NCBI taxonomy): Eukaryota > Metazoa > Chordata > Actinopteri > Cypriniformes > Leuciscidae > Phoxinus > Phoxinus phoxinus. Next base: position 6,634,451 of record NC_136889.1, on the reverse strand, counting down.
GGTGAACATATTTGCCTCAAGAACCAATGCTGTCAATCGAATCGTTCATTAAATATTCGCAATTACGTTAAAAACCTACTTTTGCGAACTAGTCCCTGGTTTTTTGCCCGATCGGAACCAGACCAGTCTAGGACAATTCTCTGGACTCTCTAGTTCAATAATTATCGAAAAAAAGTTGAACTTTTGCATTTGGGTGGCTATAACAGGGTCATTTAAGAAAAGGGCGTGTCAAAATACACTCAAAAGCCTATAAATCCTAAAAAAAAACTCAGAACTTCACAAAAATTGGTGGGCATATGTGAAATAACATCATTAACAAGCATGCAAAGTTATATGGAGATCGGACCGTAGGTGGCGCTATAACTGTTAAAACACGTCAAAATCATATATGTCCTATGGTAAATTGCCTGTATTGGCTGTAAATGGTGTTTTTCCATCAATGATGTCAGTGGTTAAATGCTTGCTAAATAAATCATAATGTCTTTTAACGTTAATGTGCTTAAAGGCCTTAAAGGCCTTAACAGCTTGAACACCGACAAATGCTGCTTGCAGCTTTAATTAGGTGTTCAAGCACGAAGTGCTGAAAACCTATTGTAATTGTACCGATTTTTATTATTATTATTATTCTTCCGCCGTAAAACGCATCGTGCAGCCCAAACCGTAAGTGCTAGAGACTTGAAACTTTGCCAGTAGGTAGTACAAAAATCGAGGAGAGGTTATCAAATTATGAGCCCGATTGGCCCATAGGTGGCGCTATAGCGCAAAAAACAAAAAAAAATCACTATTTTGCTTATATCTCAATAACCCTTTGGCCTAGACTCAAGTTTCTTATATCATTGGAATCCTTGGCTCAAGACGAACAAAAAATCGCGCAGGTTTTTTTTTTCCGCCATGATAGATTTTCCGCCATTTTGAATTTTGTCAAAAACCTACTTTTGCGAACTAGTCCCTGGTTTTTTGCCCGATCGGAACCAAACCAATGCAGAAATGTTCTCTGGAGTCTGAAGATCAATAATTATTGAAAAAAAGTTGAAATTTCGATTCACGGTTGCTAGGGGGCGTCAAAACGTTAATATGGGCGGAGCCTATTTTACAAAAATGCCTATAACTCAAGTAGTAAATGAGATAACTTTACCAAACTTGGTACACATGTGTAGGAGGTCAATCTGAGGTCACGATAAAAAAACCACGTCGATTGGCCACATGGTGGCGCTATAACACAGAAAAAACGTATAAACACCTGACCGTTTGTCCGATTGACTTGAAATTTGGTATGCCGTGTCTTGGCTCAAGGCCCCATGTATGTGTAAAAGGATATTGGCGTATCTCAAAAAACATGGCCGCCATTGGCCAATTAAGTTTAAGACAAGGTTAACGATGGCCAATCAGAACGAAACTCAGTGGGCATGTTCAACTCATGGCCCCAGAGGTCTGTAAGAATTTTGAAAGAAATCGGCCACTAGTTGGCGCTAATGAGTTTTAAGGCTCTGTAATCACGTGGTGTTACAAATATCGTCACAATATGCATATCATTTGATAGATCTCCTCATGGTGAACATATTTGCCTCAAGAACCAATGCTGTCAATCGAATCGTTCATTAAATATTCGCAATTACGTTAAAAACCTACTTTTGCGAACTAGTCCCTGGTTTTTCGCCCGATCGGAACCAGACCAGTCTAGGACAATTCTCTGGACTCTCTAGATCAATAATTATTGAAAAAAAGTGTCATTTTTGCATTTGTATGGCTATAATTGGCTCATTTAGAAAAGGGGTGTGTCAAAATACACTCAAAAGCCTATAAATCCTAAATAAAAACTCGGAATTTCACAAAAATTGGTGAGCATATGTGACATAACATCATTAACAAGCATGCAAAATTTTATGGAGATTGGATCATAGGTGGCGCTATAACTGCTAAAAAGCTTTAAAACCATATATTTCCTATGGTAAATTGCCTGTATTGGCTGTAAATGGTGTTTTTCCATCTATGATGTCAGTGGTTAAATGCTTGCTAAATAAATCTTAATGTCTTTTGATGCTAAGGTGCTTAAAGGCCCAAAAGGCCTTAAAAGCTTGAACACCGACAAATGCTGCTTGCAGCTTTAATTAGGTGTTCAAGCACGAAGTGCTGAAAACCTATTGTAATTGTACCGATTTTTATTATTATTATTATTATTATTATTCTCCTGTAAAACGCATCGTGCAGCCCAAACCGTAAGTGCTAGAGACTTGAAACTTTGCCATATGGTAGTACAAAAATCGAGGAGAGGTTATCAAATTATGAGCCCGATTGGCCTATAGGTGGCGCTATAGCAATCAATTGCGCGAAACTGCTCATAACTCCTAGACCGTATGTCGTAGACTCAAGTGTCTTATATCATTGGAAAGCTGACCACCTGACGTAAAAAATGTATATCTCCGATTTCATTTCCGGTATGCAAATTTTTCCGCCATTTTGAATTTTGTCAAAAATCTACTTTTGCAAACTAGTCCCTGGTTTTTTGCCCGATCGGAACCAAACCAGTGCAGAAATGTTCTCTGGAGTCTGAAGATAATAAAGATCGAAAAAAAGTTGAATTTTCAAATCGGGCTCGCTAGGGGGCGCAAAATGAACGTTGTGGGAGGAGCCTATTTAACTAAAATGCCTATAACTCGAGAAGTAAATGAGATAGCTTCACCAAACTTGGTACACATGTGTAGGAGGTCAATCTGAGGTCAAGATAAAAAAAACGCGTCGATTGGCCACATGGTGGCGCTATAACACAGAAAATACATATAAACACCTGACCGTTTGTCCGATTGACTTGAAATTTGGTATGCAGTGTCTTGGCCCAAGGCCCCATGTATGTGTAAAAGGATATTGGTGTATCTCAAAAAACATGGCCGCCATTGGCCAATTAAGTTGAATCACCTATTAGACAAGGTTAACGGAGGCCAATCAGAACGAAACTCGGTGGGCGTGTTCAACTCATGGCCCCAGAGGTCTGTAAGAGTTTTGAAAGAAATCGGACACTAGTTGGCGCTAACGAGTTTTAAGGCTCTGTAATCACGTGGTGTTACAAATATCGTCACAATATGCATATCATTTGATAGATCTCCTCATGGTGAACATATTTGCCTCAAGAACCACTGCTGTCAATCAAACCGTTTATTAAATATTCACGAATATGTTAAAAACCTACTTTTGCGAACTAGTCCCTGGTTTTTCGCCCAATCAGAACCAAACAAGTCTAGGACAATTCTCTGGACTCTCTAGACCAATAATTATTGAAAAAAAGTTGAACTTTTGCATTTGGGTGGCTGTAACAGGGTCATTTTAAAAAATGGGCGTGGCAAATTACACTCAAAAGCCTATAAATCCTAAACAAAAACTCAAAACTTCACAGAAATTGGTAGGCATATGTGTCATAACATGCTGAAGAAGCACGCCGAGTTTCATGGAGATCGGACCATATGTGGCGCTATAACTGTTAAAAAGCTTTGAAAACCATGTATTCCCTATGGTGACTTGCCTGTATTGGCTGTAAATGGTATTTTCCATCTCTGTAATCACGTGGTGTTAAAAACATCCACATAATATGCATATATTTTGATAGATCTCCTCATACTGAACAACTTTGCCTCAAGAACCACTACTGTCAATAAAATTGTTCATTAAATATTTGCTATTATGTTAAAAAGCTACTTTTGCAAACTAGTCATATTGACATAAGTGGTTTAATACTGCCCCCTTCTGGTCACTTGGTCATACTACTCACTAATATTGTTCTATAATTCATATTTAGACTTTATAAAATCACTATTTTAACATTTACAATCACATTTTGACAAAATTCATCTATTGGAGTATTACTATTGACAATTGTATCACACTGAGAAATGGGAATTGTGAAAGTGGAACGGAGGCCGCCATTTAGGCCACGCCCCCCGCAGTACAAATTCACTCATAACTCGAAAACGGAAAGTCGTTGCGCGCTCAAATTTTGATGGTAAGGTCCACTCCAGGCTCTTAATCGAAATCTATTGTCGCGGAGCTCAGGAACGCCCCCCCGCGAATGTCGAATTCGCGAGACCTCCTAATTTGAACGGCTGTAACTCCCGAACCAGACCACCCCGATCCTTGTGGAATAGCTTGTTGGAAAGGGCCCGTCCTCACCTAGCTTCGATTCCATTTTGGTGCGATTTAGCCCGGGCATTCCCGAGATATAAGCCAAAAAAGGATTGCATTTGAACGGGAATAACTCCCGGCCCCAATCACCCACCAACACCAGGATGGTCTCATTACACAGGGCCCCTCGAGCACTATCTAAGCTCCGATTTTCAGATTTTTTCGTCTTCTCGTTCCCGAAATATAAGTGAAAAACCAAATTTCCATTCATTCATTCACTTCAACTGTAAAATGGAGGCTGCAATAACACTGTTGTCCACTAGAGAGAGCAGCAGGATTATATTTGTAATCTTTTTATCAGCTTTCAGCATTGACTAACAAACAAATGATTAAAGCTATATCTTTGTTATTATGATGGACGTGTAATGTGTGTAAGCATGCATAATGGAGTTAACATGGAAAAACTGGTTTGGTTTAGTGCAAAATACTGGTAAAAATCAAGACTTGAAAAAGCACATGTGAAAAGACTATTAATAAGTAGATTGTCCAGCAGAGGGCAGTAGAAGACCACTTATTGGCTCACTTTCATTTTACATGTATATATTTAGACACTAAAAAATCCCTTACATAACGATTAGCCTACTATTATAACACAATCATATTTTGTCAGAGTTTATCACCTCATTTGTTCTGATGCTTCACATTATTGCTAGCAACATGGTAAATCATGGTAAATAACGCTAGAAACATGGTAAATCACAGTAAATAGGGTAAATCATGCTAGAATGTGGTGTATCATGGTTAATCATCCTGTAACATGGTAAATCATCCTGTAACATGGTAAATCAAGGTAAACAAAGATAAATCATGGTAAACTATGGTAAATCATGCTAGAATCATATTAAATCAAACTAGAATGTATTCAATTGTTGTAAATCATGCTAGAACAAGGTAAATCATGGTGAATCATACTAGAACTTGGTATATCATGGAAAACTATGGTAAATCATACTGGAACATGGTAAGTCATGGTAAATCATGGTGATCATACTAGAACATAGTAAATCATTATAAATCATCCTAGAACATGGTAAATCATGGTAAACTTTGATAAATCATGGTAAACTATGGTAAATCATGCTAAATGTATGGTAAATTGTAAATCATGGTAAATGGACTTTTCTATCTGTTATGTCAGTGGTTAAAAGCTTGCTAAATACAACTTAATGTCTTAAATGCTTTAATGTGCTCAAAGGCCTTAAAGGCTTGAACACCGATAAATGCTGCTTGCAGCTTTAATTATTATTATTATTCTCCTGTAAAACGCATCGTGCAGCCCAAACCGTAAGTGCTAGAGACTTGAAACTTTGCCACAAGGTAGTACAAAAATCGAGGAGAGGTTATCAAATTATGAGCCCGATTGGCCTATAGGTGGCGCTATAGCAATCAATTGCGCGAAACTGCTCATAACTCCTAGACCGTATGTCGTAGACTCAAGTGTCTTATATCATTGGAAAGCTGACCACCTGACGTAAAAAATGTATATCTCCGATTTCATTTCCGGTATGCAAATTTTTCCGCCATTTTGAATTTTGTCAAAAATCTACTTTTGCAAACTAGTCCCTGGTTTTTTGCCCGATCGGAACCAAACCAGTGCAGAAATGTTCTCTGGAGTCTGAAGATCAATAATGATCGAAAAAAAGTTGAATTTTCAAATCGGGCTCGCTAGGGGGCGCAAAATGAACGTTGTGGGAGGAGCCTATTTGACTAAAATGCCTATAACTCGAGAAGTAAATGAGGTAGCTTCACCAAACTTGGTACACATGTGTAGGAGGTCAATCTGAGGTCACGATAAAAAAAAACGCGTCGATTGGCCACATGGTGGCGCTATAACACAGAAAAAACATATAAACACCTGACCGTTTGTCCGATTGACTTAAAATTTGATATGCAGTGTCTTGGCCCAAGGCCCCATGTATGTGTAAAAGGATATTGGCGTATCTCAAAAAACATGGCCGCCATTGGCCAATTAAGTTGAATCACCTATTAGACAAGGTTAACGGAGGCCAATCAGAACGAAACTCGGTGGGCGTGTTCAACTCATGGCCCCAGAGGTCTGTAAGAGTTTTGAAAGAAATCGGACACTAGTTGGCGCTAACGAGTTTTAAGGCTCTGTAATCACGTGGTGTTACAAATATCGTCACAATATGCATATCATTTGATAGATCTCCTCATGGTGAACATATTTGCCTCAAGAACCACTGCTGTCAATCAAACCGTTTATTAAATATTCACGAATATGTTAAAAACCTACTTTTGCGAACTAGTCCCTGGTTTTTCGCCCAATCAGAACCAAACAAGTCTAGGACAATTCTCTGGACTCTCTAGATCAATAATTATTGAAAAAAAAGTTGAACTTTTGCATTTGGGTGGCTGTAACAGGGTCATTTTAAAAAATGGGCGTGGCAAATTACACTCAAAAGCCTATAAATCCTAAACAAAAACTCAAAACTTCACAGAAATTGGTAGGCATATGTGTCATAACATACTGAAGAAGCACGCCGAGTTTCATGGAGATCGGACCATATGTGGCGCTATAACTGTTAAAAAGCTTTGAAAACCATGTATTCCCTATGGTGACTTGGCTGTATTGGCTGTAAATGGTATTTTCCATCTCTGTAATCACGTGGTGTTAAAAACATCCACATAATATGCATATATTTTGATAGATCTCCTCATACTGAACAACTTTGCCTCAAGAACCACTACTGTCAATAAAATTGTTCATTAAATATTTGCTATTATGTTAAAAAGCTACTTTTGCAAACTAGTCATATTGACATAAGTGGTTTAATACTGCCCCCTTCTGGTCACTTGGTCATACTACTCACTAATATTGTTCTATAATTCATATTTAGACTTTATAAAATCACTATTTTAACATTTACAATCACATTTTGACAAAATTCATCTATTGGAGTATTACTATTGACAATTGTATCACACTGAGAAATGGGAATTGTGGAAGTGAAAGTGAAACGGAGGCCGCCATTTAGGCCACGCCCCCCGCAGTACAAATTCACTCATAACTCGAAAACGGAAAGTCGTTGCGCGCTCAAATTTTGATGGTAAGGTCCTCTCCAGGCTCTTAATCGAAATCTATTGTCGCGGAGCTCAGGAACGCCCCCCCGCGAATGTCGAATTCGCGAGACCTCCTAATTTGAACGGCTGTAACTCCCGAACCAGACCACCCCGATCCTTGTGGAATAGCTTGTTGGAAAGGGCCCGTCCCCGCCTAGCTTCGATTCGATTTTCGTGCGATTTAGCCCGGGCATTCCCGAGATATAAGCCAAAAAAGGATTGCATTTGAACGGGAATAACTCCCGGCCCCAATCACCCACCAACACCAGGATGGTCTCATTACACAGGGCCCATCGAGCACTATCTAAGCTCCGATTTTCAGATTTTTTCGCCTTCTCGTTCCCGAAATATAAGTGAAAAACCAAATTTCCATTTATTCATTCACTTCAACTGTAAGATGGAGGCTGCAATAACACTGTTGTCCACTAGAGAGAGCAGCAGGATTATATTTGTAATCTTTTTATCAGCTTTCAGCATTGACTAACAAACAAATGCTTAAAGCTATATCTTTGTTATTTTGATGGACGTGTAATGTGTGTGTAAGCATGCATAATGGAGTTAACATGGAAAAACTGGTTTGGTTTAGTGCAAAACACTGGTAAAAATCAAGACTTGTAAAAGTACATGTTAAAAGACTATTAATAAGTAGAATGTCCAGCAGAGGGCAGTAGAAGACCACTTATTGGCTCACTTTCATTTTACATGTATATATTTAGACACTAAAAAATCCCTTACATAACGATTACTATTATAACACAATCATATTTTGTCAGAGTTTATCACTTCATTTGTTCTGATGCTTCACATTATTGCTAGCAACGTGGTAAATCGTGGTAAATAACGCTAGAAACATGGTAAATCACAGTAAATAGGGTAAATCATGCTAGAATGTGGTGTATCATGGTTAATCATCCTGTAACATGGTAAATCATCCTGTAACATGGTAAATCAAGGTAAACAAAGATAAATCATGGTAAACTATGGTAAATCATGCTAGAATCATATTAAATCATACTAGAATGTGTTCAATTGTTGTAAATCATACTGGAACATGGTAAATCATGGTGAATCATACTAGAACATAGTAAATCATTATGATTCATCCTAGAACATGGTAAATCATGGTAAACTTTGATAAATCATGGTAAACTATGGTAAATCATGCTAAATGTATGGTAAATTGTAAATCATGGTAAATGGACTTTTCTATCTATTATGTCAGTGGTTAAAAGCTTGCTAAATACAACTTAATGTCTTAAATGCTTTAATGTGCTCAAAGGCCTTAAAGGCTTGAACACCGATAAATGCTGCTTGCAGCTTTAATTAGGTGTTCAAGCACGAAGTGCTGAAAACCTATTGTAATTGTACTGATTTTTATTATTATTATTATTATTATTATTCTCCTGTAAAACGCATCGTGCAGCCCAAACCGTAAGTGCTGGAGACTTGAAACTTTGCCATATGGTAGTACAAAAATCGAGGAGAGGTTATCAAATTATGAGCCAGATTGGCCTATAGGTGGCGCTATAGCAATCAATTGCGCGAAACTGGTCATAACTCCTAGACCGTATGTCGTAGACTCAAGTGTCTTATATCATTGGAAAGCTGACCACCTGACGTAAAAAACGTATATCTCCGATTTAATTTCCGCCATGATAGATTTTCCGCCATTTTGAATTTTGTCAAAAACCTACTTTTGCGAACTAGTCCCTGGTTTTTCGCCCGATCGGAACCAAACCAATGCAGAAATGTTCTCTGGAGTCTGATAATCAATAATTATTGAAAAAAAGTTCAATTATCGATTAACGGTCGCTAGGGGGCGTAAAATTAACGTTGTAGGCGGAGCCTATATTACTAAAACGCCTCTAACTCAAGTAGTAAATGAGATAACTTCACCAAACTTGGTACACATGTGTAGGAGGTCAATTTGAGGTCACGATAAAAAAACCGCGTCGATTGGCCACATGGTGGCGCTATAACACAGAAAAAACGTATAAACACCTGACCGTTTGTCCGATTGACTTAAAATTTGGTATGCAGTGCTTTGGCCCAAGGGGCCATCTATGTCTAGAAGGATATTGGCGTATCTAAAAAAAAAATGGCCGCCATTGGCCAATGAAGTTTAAGCACCCATTAGACATGGTTAACGGAGGCCAATCGTAACGAAACTCGATGGCCATGTTCAACTCATGGCCCTAAAGGTCTGTAAGAGTTTTGAAAGAAATCGGCCACTAGTTGGCGCTAACGAGTTTTACGGCTCTGTAATCACGTGGTGTTACAAATATCGTCAGAATATGCATATCATTTGATAGATCTCCTCATGCTGAACAACTTTGCCTCTAGAACTAATGCTGTCAATTGAATTGTTCATTAATTATACGCAATTACGTTATTAACCTACTTTTGCGAACTAGTCCCTGGTTTTTCGCCCGATCGGAACCAGACCAGTCTAGAACAATTCTCTGGACTCTCTAGATCAATAATTATTAAAAAAAGTTGAACTTTTGCATTTGGATGGCTATAAGAGGGTAATTTAAGAAAAGGGGCGTGTCAAAATACACTCAAAAGCCTATAAATCCTAAATAAAAAGTCAAAACTTCACAAAAATTGGTGAGCATATGTGCAATAACATCATTAACAAGCATGCACAATTTTATGGAGATCGGACCATAGGTGGCGCTATAACAGTTAAAAAGCTTTTAAACCATATATTTCCTATGGTAAATTGCCTGTATTGGCTGTAAATGGTGTTTTTCCATCTATGATGTCAGTGGTTAAATGCTTGCTAAATAAATCTTAATGTCTTTTAACGTTAATGTGCTTAACGGCCTTAAAGGCCTTAAAAGCTTGAACACCGACAAATGCTGCTTGCAGCTTTAATTTGTCTTGTTATTGTTATTATTCTGCCGTAAAACGCATCGTGCAGCCCAAACCGTAAGTGCTGGAGCTTTGAAACTTTGCCATATGGTAGTACAAAAATCGAGGAGAGGTTATCAAATTATGACCCCGATTGGCCCATAGGTGGCGCTATAGCGATCAATTGCGCGAAACTGGTCATAACTCCTAGACCGTATGTCGTAGACTCAAGTGTTTTATATCATTGGAAAGCTGACCACCTGACGTAAAAAACGTATATCTCCGATTTAATTTCCGCCATGATAGATTTTCCGCCATTTTGAATTTTGTCAAAAACCTACTTTTGCGAACTAGTCCCTGGTTTTTCGCCCGATCGGAACCAAACCAATGCAGAAATGTTCTCTGGAGTCTGATAATCAATAATTATTGAAAAAAAGTTCAATTATCGATTAACGGTCGCTAGGGGGCGTAAAATTAACGTTGTAGGCGGAGCCTATATTACTAAAACGCCTATAACTCAAGTAGTAAATGAGATAACTTCACCAAACTTGGTACACATGTGTTGGCGGTCAATTTGAGGTCACGATAAAAAAACCGCGTCGATTGGCCACATGGTGGCGCTATAACACAGAAAAAACGTATAAACAGCTGACCGTTTGTCCGATTGACTTGAAATTTGGTATGCAGTGTCTTGGCCCAAGGGTCCATCTATGTCTAGAAGGATATTGGCGTATCTAAAAAAAAAAATGGCCGCCATTGGCCAATGAAGTTTAAGCACCCATTAGACAAGGTTAACGGAGGCTAATCGTAACGAAACTCGATGGCCATGTTCAACTCATGGCCCTAAAGGTCTGTAAGAGTTTTGAAAGAAATCGGCCACTAGGTGGCGCTAACGAGTTTTACGGCTCTGTAATCACGTGGTGTTACAAATATCGTCAGAATATGCATATCATTTGATAGATCTCCTCATGCTGAACAACTTTGCCTCTAGAACTAATGCTGTCAATTGAATTGTTCATTAATTATACGTAATTACGTTAAAAACCTACTTTTGCGAACTAGTCCCTGGTTTTTCGCCCGATCGGAACCAGACCAGTCTAGAACAATTCTCTGGACTCTCTAGATCAATAATTATTAAAAAAAAGTTGAACTTTTGCATTTGGATGGCTATAAGAGGGTATATTAAGAAAAGGGGCGTGTCAAAATACACTCAAAAGCCTATAAATCCTAAATAAAAACTCAAAACTTCACAAAAATTGGTGAGCATATGTGCAATAACATCATTAACAAGCATGCAAAATTTTATGGAGATCGGACCATAGGTGGCGCTATAACTGTTAAAAAGCTTTTAAACCATATATTTCCTATGGTAAACTGTCTGTATTGGCTGTAAATGGTGTTTTTCCATCTATGATGTCAGTGGTTAAATGCTTGCTAAATAAATCTTAATGTCTTTTAACGTTTATGTGCTTAAAGGCCTTAAAGGCCTTAAAAGCTTGAACACCGACAAATGCTGCTTGCAGCTTTAATTTGTCTTGTTATTGTTATTATTCTGCCGTAAAACGCATCGTGCAGCCCAAACCGTAAGAGCTAGAGACTTGAAACTTTGCCAGTAGGTAGTACAAAAATCGAGGAGAGGTTATCAAAATATGAGCCAAATTGGCCCATAGGTGGCGCTATAGCAATCAATTGCGCAAAACTGCTCATAACTCCTAGACCGTAAGTCATAGACTCAAGTGTCTTATATCATTGGAAAGCTGGCCACCTGACGTAAAAAACGTATATCTCCGATTTCATTTCCGCCATGATAGATTTTCCGCCATTTTGAATTTTGTCAAAAACCTACTTTTGTGAACTAGTCCCTGGTTTTTAGCCCGATTGGAACCAAACCAGTGCAGAAATGTTCTCTGGACTCTGAAGATGAATAATTATCGAAAAAAAGTTGAATTATCGATCTACAGTAGCTAGGGGGCGCAAAATGTACGTTGTGGGAGGAGCCTATTTTACTAAAATGCCTATAACTCAAGAAGTAAATGAGATAACTTCACCAAACTTGGCACACATGTGAAGAAGGTCAATCTTTGGTCACGATAAAAAAATCGCGTAAATTGACCACACGGTGGCGCTATAAACAAGATAAAACCTATACACACCTGACCGTTTGTCCGATTGACTTGAAATTTGGTATGCAGTGTCTTGGCCGAAGGCCCCATCTATGTCTAGAAGGATATTGGCGTACCTAAAAAAAAAATGGCCGCCATTGGCTAATGAAGTTGAATCACCTATTAGACAAGGTTACCGGAGGCCAATCAGAACGAAACTCGTCGGGCATGTTCAACTCGTGGCCAAAGTTGTCTGTAAGAGTTTTTAAAGAAATCGGCCACTAGTTGGCGCTAACGAGTTTTACGGCTCTGTAATCACGTGGTGTTACAAATATCGTCAGAATATGCATATCATTTGTTAGATCTCCTCATGCTGAACAACTTTGCCTCTAGAACTAATGCTGTCAATCGAATCGATCATTAAATATTTGCAATTACGTCAAAAAACTACTTTTGCGAACTAGTCCCTGGTTTTTTGGCTGATCGGGACCAGACCAGTCTAGGACCATTCCCTGGACTCTCTTGATCAATAATTATCGAAAAAAAGTTGAACTTTTGCATTTTTCGCATGGTAAAATAGGCTAATTTAGAAAAGGGGAGTGTCAAAATACACTAAAAAGCATATAAATCCTAAATAAAAACTCAGAACTGCACAAAAATTGATCAGCATATGTGTCTTAACATTATTAACAAGCATGCAAAATTTTATGGAGATCGGACAATAGGTGGCGCTATAACTGTTAAAAAGCTTTTAAACCATATATTTCCTATGGTAAATTGCCTGTATTGGCTGTAAATGGTGTTTTTCCATCTATGATGTCAGTGGTTAAATGCTTGCTAAATAAATCTTATTGTCTTTTGATGCTAATGTGCTTAACGGCCTTAAAGGCCTTAAAAGCTTGAACACCGACAAATGCTGCTTGCAGCTTTAATTAGGTGTTCAAGCACGAAGTGCTGAAAACCTATTGTAATTGTACTGATTTTTATTATTATTAGGTGTTCAAGCACGAAGTGCTGAAAACCTATTGTAATTGTACTGATTTTTATTATTATTATTATTATTATTATTCTGCCGTAAAACGCATCGTGCAGCCCAAACCGTAAAAGCTAGAGCTTTGAAACTTTGCCATATGGTAGTACAAAAATCGAGGAGAGGTTATCAAAATATGAGCCCGATTGGCCCATAGGTGGCGCTATAGCAACCAATTGCACGAAACTGCTCATAACTCCTAGACCGCATGTCATAGACTCAAGTGTCTTATATCATTGGAAAGCTGACCACCTGACGTAAAAAATGTATATCTCCGATTTCATTTCCGCCATGATAGATTTTCCGCCATTTTGAATTTTGTCAAAAATCTACTTTTGCCAACTAGTCCCTGGTTTTTTGCCCGATCGGAACCAAATCAGTGCAGAAATGTTCTCTGGAGTCTATACAATATGCATATCATTTGATAGATCTCCTCATGGTGAACATATTTGCCTCAAGAACCAATGCTGTCAATCAAATCGTTCATTAAATATTCTCAATTATGTTAAAAACCTACTTTTGCGAACTAGTCCCTGGTTTTTTGCCCGATCGGAACCAGACCAGTCTAGGACAATTCTCTGGACTCTCTAGATCAATAATTATCGAAAAAAAAGTTAAACTTTTGCATTTGGGTGGCTGTAACAGGGTCTTTTTAAAAAATGGGCGTGGCAAATTACACTCAAAAGCCTATAAATCCTAAACAAAAACTCAAAACTTCACAGAAATTGGTAGGCATATGTGTCATAACATGCTGAAGAAGCACGCCGAGTTTCATGGAGATCGGACCATATGTGGCGCTATAACTGTTAAAAAGCTTTGAAAACCATGTATTCCCTATGGTGACTTGCCTGTATTGGCTGTAAATGGTATTTTCCATCTCTGTAATCACGTGGTGTTAAAAACATCCACATAATATGCATATATTTTGATAGATCTCCTCATACTGAACAACTTTGCCTCAATAACCACTACTGTCAATAAAATTGTTCATTAAATAAAGTTTCATGGAGATCGGACCATAGGTGGCGCTATAACTGGCAAAAAGGTATCGTTCTTATTAGGTGTTCAAGCACGAAGTGTTGAAAACCTATTGTAATTGTACTGATTTTTATTATTATTATTATTCTTCCCTAAAACGCATCGTGCAGCCCAAACCGTAAGTGCTGGAGTCGTGAAACTCGGTCAAATGGTAGTACTATTGCTCGCTACTCAGATACACGGACTCAGCCCAATTGGCCCATAGGTGGCGCTAGAGCAACCCAAAGTACTAAATTGGTCATAACTCCTAGGTCGTTTGTGCTAGAATCACAGTTTTTACATCACTGTAATCCTTGGCTCAAGGCGAACACGATGGATATCTCCAAATTGGATTTGGAGCAAAAAAAAAAAAAGTTATGGCCAATTTTGTCCAAAACCTTCTTGTGCGAACTAGTCCCTGGTTTTTGGCCTGATCAGAACCAAACCAGTCTAGGACAGTTCTCTAGACTCTGCTGAACAATAATTATCCAAAAAAGTTGAACTTTTGCATTTGGGTGGCTGTAACAGGGTAATTTAGAAAAGGGGCGTGTCAAAATACACTCAAAAGCCTATAAATCCTAAATAAAAAGTCAAAACTTCACAAAAATTGGTGAGCATATGTGCAATAACATCATTAACAAGCATGCAGAGTTTCATGGAGATCGGACCATAGGTGGCGCTATAACTGGCAAAAAGGTATCGTTCTTATTAGGTGTTCAAGCACGAAGTGTTGAAAACCTATTGTAATTGTACTGATTTTTATTATTATTATTATTCTTCCCTAAAACGCATCGTGCAGCCCAAACCGTAAGTGCTGGAGTCGTGAAACTCGGTCAAATGGTAGTACTATTGCTCGCTACTCAGATACACGGACTCAGCCCAATTGGCCCATAGGTGGCGCTAGAGCAACCCAAAGTACTAAATTGGTCATAACTCCTAGGTCGTTTGTGCTAGAATCACAGTTTTTACATCACTGTAATCCTTGGCTCAAGGCGAACACGATGGATATCTCCAAATTGGATTTGGAGCAAAAAAAAAAAAGTTATGGCCAATTTTGTCCAAAACCTTCTTGTGCGAACTAGTCCCTGGTTTTTGGCCTGATCAGAACCAAACCAGTCTAGGACAGTTCTCTAGACTCTGCTGAACAATAATTATCCAAAAAAGTTGAACTTTTGCATTTGGGTGGCTGTAACAGGGTAATTTAGAAAAGGGGCGTGTCAAAATACACTCAAAAGCCTATAAATCCTAAATAAAAAGTCAAAACTTCACAAAAATTGGTGAGCATATGTGCAATAACATCATTAACAAGCATGCAGAGTTTCATGGAGATCGGACCATAGGTGGCGCTATAACTGGCAAAAAGGTATCGTTCTTATTAGGTGTTCAAGCACGAAGTGTTGAAAACCTATTGTAATTGTACTGATTTTTAGGTGTTCAAGCACGAAGTGCTGAAAACCTATTGTAATTGTACTGATTTTTATTATTATTATTATTATTATTCTGCCGTAAAACGCATCGTGCAGCCCAAACCGTAAGAGCTAGAGACTTGAAACTTTGCCACAAGGTAGTACAAAAATCGAGGAGAGGTTATCAAATTATGACCCCGATTGGCCCATAGGTGGCGCTATAGCGACCAATTGCGCAAAACTGGTCATAACTCCTAGACCGTATGTCGTAGACTCAAGTGTCTTATATCATTGGAAAGCTGACCACCTGACGTAAAAAATGTATATCTCCGATTTCATTTCCGGTATGCAAATTTTTCCGCCATTTTGAATTTTGTCGAAAATCTACTTTTGCAAACTAGTCCCTGGTTTTTCGCCCGATCGGAACCAAACCAATGCAGAAATGTTCTCTGGAGTCTGATAATCAATAATTATTGATAAAAAGTAAAATTATCGATTAACGGTCGCTAGGGGGCGTAAAATTAACGTTGTAGGCGGAGCCTATATTACTAAAACGCCTATAACTCAAGTAGTAAATGAGATAACTTCAACAAACTTGGTACACATATGTAGGAGGTCAATTTGAGGTCACGATAAAAAAAACCGCGTCGATTGGCCACATGGTGGCGCTATAACACAGAAAAAACGTATAAACACCTGACCGTTTGTCCGATTGACTTAAAATTTGGTATGCAGTGTCTTGGCCCAAGGGGCCATCTATGTCTAGAAGGATATTGGCGTATCTAAAAAAAAAATGGCCGCCATTGGCCAATGAAGTTTAAGCACCCATTAGACAAGGTTAACGGAGGCCAATCGTAACGAAACTCGATGGCCATGTTCAACTCATGGCCCTAAAGGTCTGTAAGAGTTTTGAAAGAAATCGGCCACTAGTTGGCGCTAACGAGTTTTACGGCTCTGTAATCACGTGGTGTTACAAATATCGTCAGAATATGCATATCATTTGATAGATATCCTCATGCTGAACAACTTTGCCTCTAGAACCAATGCTGTCAATCGAATTGTTCATTAATTATACGCAATTACGTTAAAAACCTACTTTTGCGAACTAGTCCCTGGTTTTTCGCCCGATCGGAACCAGACCAGTCTAGAACAATTCTCTGGACTCTCTAGATCAATAATTATTAAAAAAAGTTGAACTTTTGCATTTGGATGGCTATAAGAGGGTAATTTAAGAAAAGGGGCGTGTCAAAATACACTCAAAAGCCTATAAATCCTAAATAAAAACTCAAAACTTCACAAAAATTGGTGAGCATATGTGCAATAACATCATTAACAAGCATGCAAAATTTTATGGAGATCGGACCATAGGTGGCGCTATAACTGTTTAAAAGCTTTTAAACCATATATTTCCTATGGTAAATTGTCTGTATTGGCTGTAAATGGTGTTTTTCCATCTATGATGTCAGTGGTTAAATGCTTGCTAAATAAATCTTAATGTCTTTTAACGTTAATGTGCTTAAAGGCCTTAAAGGCCTTAAAAGCTTGAACACCGACAAATGCTGCTTGCAGCTTTAATTATTATTATTATTATTATTCTTCCGCCGTAAAACGCATCGTGCAGCCCAAACCGTAAGTGCTGGATCTCTGAAACTTTGCCATATGGTAGTACAAAAATCGAGGAGAGGTTATCAAATTATGACCCCGATTGGCCCATAGGTGGCGCTATAGCGATCAATTGCGCGAAACGTGTCATAACTCCTAGACCGTATGTCGTAGACTCAAGTGTCTTATATCATTGGAAAGCTGACCACCTGACGTAAAAAACGTATATCTCCGATTTAATTTCCGCCATGATAGATTTTCCGCCATTTTGAATTTTGTCAAAAACCTACTTTTGCAAACTAGTCCCTGGTTTTTTGCCCGATCGGAACCAAACCAGAGCAGAAATGTTCTCTGGAGGCTGAAGATCAATAATTATCGAAAAAAAGTTGAAATTTCGCCATACTGTCGCTAGGGGGCGCAAAATTAACGTTGTGGGAGGAGCCTATTTTACTAAAAAGGCTATAACTCGAGAAGTAAATTAGATAACTTTACCAAACTTGGTGCACATATGTATGAGTTCAATTTGTGGTCGCAGTAAAAAAATGGCGACGATTGAGCACTAGGTGGCGCTATAACACGATAAAAACATAAAAAGGGGTGTGGACACCTGACCGTTAGTCCGATTGACTTGAAATTTGGTATGCAGTGTCTTGGCCCAAGGCCCCATGTATGTGTAAAAGGATATTGGTGTATCTCAAAAAACATGGCCGCCATTGGCCAATGAAGTGTAAGCACCTATTAGACAAGGTTAACAGAGGCCGATCGGAATGAAACTCGATGGCCATGTTCAACTCATGGCCCTAAAGGTCTGTAAGAGTTTTGAAAGAAATCGGCCACTAGTTGGCGCTAACGAGTTTTACGGCTCTGCAATCACGTGGTGTTACAAATATCGTCACAATATGCATATCATTTGATAGATCTCCTCATGGTGAACATATTTGCCTCAAGAACCAATGCTGTCAATCGAATCGTTCATTAAATATTCGCAATTACGTTAAAAACCTACTTTTGCGAACTAGTCCCTGGTTTTTTGTCCGATCGGAACCAAACCAGTCTAGGACAATTCTCTGGACTCTCTAGATCAATAATTATTAAAAAAAGTTGAACTTTTGCATTTTTCGCATGGTAAAATAGGCTAATTTAGAAAAGGGGCGTGTCAAAATACACTCAAAAGCCTATAAATCCTAAATAAAAACTCAGAAGTGCACAAAAATTGGTGAGCATATGTGCAATATCATCATTAACAAGCATGCAAAATTTTATGGAGATCGGACCATAGGTGGCGCTATAACTGTTAAAAAGCTTTTAAACCCTATATTTCCTATGGTAAATTGCCTGTATTGGCTGTAAATGGTGTTTTTCCATCTATGATGTCAGTGGTTAAATGCTTGCTAAATAAATCTTAATGTATTTTGATGCTAATGTGCTTAAAGGCCTTAAAAGCTTGAACACCGACAAATGCTGCTTGCAGCTTTAATTATTATTATTTTTCTTCTCCCCTAAAACGCATCGTGCAGCCCAAACCATAAGTGCTAGAGCCTTGAAACTTTGCCAATAGGTAGTACAAAAATCGAGGAGAGGTTATCAAAATATGAGCCCAATTGGCCCATAGGTGGCGCTATAGCAACCCAAAGTACTAAATTGCTCATAACTCCTAGGTCGTTTGGGCTAGAAGCACAGTTTTCACATCACTGTAATCCTTGGCTCAAGACGAACACGATGGATATCTCCAAATTGGATTTGGAGCAAAAAAAAAAAAGTTATGGCCAATTTTGTCCAAAACCTACTTGTGCGAACTAGTCCCTGGTTTTTTGCCCAATCAGAACCAAACCAGTCTAGGACAGTTATCTGGACTCTCTTGATTAATAATTATCGAAAAAAAGGGAAGATTTTGCATTTGGATGGCTAAAACAGGGTCATTTAAGAAAAGGGGCGTGTCAAAATACACTCAAAAGCCTACAAATCCTAAACTAAAACTCAGAACTGTACAAAAATTGATCAGCATATGTGTCATAACATGGTGAGGAAGCATGCCGAGTTTCATGGAGATCGGACCATAGGTGGCGCTAAAACTGGCAAAAAGGTATCGTTCTTATTAGGTGTTCAAGCACGTAGTGCTGAAAACCTATTGTAATTGTACAGATTTTTAGGTGTTCAAGCACGAAGTGCTGAAAACCTATTGTAATTGTACCGATTTTTATTATTATTATTATTATTATTATTCTCCTGTAAAACGCATCGTGCAGCCCAAACCGTAAGTGCTAGAGACTTGAAACTTTGCCACAAGGTAGTACAAAAATCGAGGAGAGGTTATCAAATTATGAGCCCGATTGGCCTATAGGTGGCGCTATAGCAATCAATTGCGCGAAACTGCTCATAACTCCTAGACCGTATGTCGTATACTCAAGTGTCTTATATCAGTGGAAAGCTGGTCACCTGGAGAACAAAACGTATATCTCCGATTTTATTTCCGCCATGATAGATTTTCCGCCATTTTGAATTTTGTCAAAAACCTACTTTTGCGAACTAGTCCCTGGTTTTTCGCCCGATTGGAATCAAACCAGTGCAGAAATGTTCTCTGGAGTCTGAAGATCAATAATTATCGAAAAAAAGTTGAAATTTCGATTTACGGTTGCTAGGGGGCGTCAAAACGTCAATGTGGGCGGAGCCTATTTTACTAAAATGCCTATAACTCGATAAGTAAATGAGATAGCTTCACCAAACTTGGTACACATGTGTAGGAGATCAATCTAAGGTCACGATAAAAAAACTGCGTCGATTGGCCACGTGGTGGCGCTATAAACAAGAAAAAACCTATACACACCTGACCGTTTGTCCGATTGACTTGAAATTTGGTATGCAGTGTCTTGGCCCAAGGCCCCATGTCTGTGTAAAAGGATATTGGTGTATCCCAAAAAACATGGCCGCCATTGGCCAATGAAGTTTAATGACCTATTAGACAAGGTTAACAATGGCCAATCGGAACAAAACTCGTCGGGCATGTTCAACTCGTGGCCAAAGAGGTCTGTAAGAGTTTTGAAAAAAATCGGCCACTAGTTGGCGCTAACGAGTTTTATGGCTCTGTAATCACGTGGTGTTGCACACATCCCCACAATATGCATATCATTTGATAGATCTCCTCATCCTGAACAACTTTGCCTCTAGAACTAATGCTGTCAATCGAATCGTTCATTAAATATTCGCAATTACGTTAAAAACCTACTTTTGCGAACTAGTCCCTGGTTTTTCGCCCGATCGGAACCAGACCAGTCTGGGACAATTCTCTGGACTCTCTAGATCAATAATTATCAAAAAAAAGTTGAACTTTTGCATTTTGCGCATGGCTATAATTGGCTTGTTTAGAAAAGGGGTGTGTCAAAATACACTCAAAAGCCTATAAATCCTAAATAAAAACTCGGAATTTCACAAAAATTGGTGAGCATATGTGCAATAACATCATTAACAAGCATGCAAAATTTCATGGAGATCGGACAACAGGTGGCGCTATAACTGTTAAAAAGCTTTTAAACCATATATTTCCTATGGTAAATTGCCTGTATTGGCTGTAAATGGTGTTTTTCCATCTATGATGTCAGTGGTTAAATGCTTGCTAAATAAATCTTAATGTCTTTTAACGTTAATGTGCTTAAAGGCCTTAAAAGCTTGAACACCGACAAATGCTGCTTGCAGCTTTAATTATTAGGTGTTCAAGCACGAAGTGTTGAAAACCTATTGTAATTGTACAGATTTTTATTATTATTATTATTCCGCCGTAAAACGCATCGTGCAGCCCAAACCGTAAGTGCTAGAGACTTGAAACTTTGGATTAAGGTAGTACAAAAATCGAGGAGAGGTTATCAAAATATGAGCCCAATTGGCCCATAGGTGGCGCTAGAGCAACCCAAAGTACTAAATTTGCCATAACTCCAAGGTCTTTTGGGCTAGAATCACAGTTTCCACATCACTGTAATCCTTGGCTCAAGACGAACAAGATGTATATCTCGAAATTCGATTTGGACCAAAAAAAAAAAAGTTATGGCCAATTTTGTCCAAAACCTACTTGTGCGAACTAGTCCCTGGTTTTTGGCCTGATCAGAACCAAACCAGTCTAGGACAGTTCTCTGGACTCTGCTGAACAATAATTATTGAAAAAAAGTGTAATTTTTGCATTTGGCTGGCTGTAACAGGGTCATTTCAGAAAAGGGGCGTGTCAAAATACACTCAAAAGCCTATAAATCCTAAACAAAAAGTCAAAACTTCACAAAAATTGATCAGCATATGTGCAATAACATGGTGAGGAAGCATGCCGAGTTTCATGGAGATCGGACCATAGGTGGCGCTATAACTGGCAAAAAGGTATCGTTCTTATTAGGTGTTCAAGCACGAAGTGTTGAAAACCTATTGTAATTGTACAGATTTTTATTAGGTGTTCAAGCACGAAGTGCTGAAAACCTATTGTAATTGTACTGATTTTTATTATTATTATTATTATTATTATTCTTCCGCCGTAAAACGCATCGTGCAGCCCAAACCGTAAGTGCTGGAGCTTTGAAACTTTGCCATATGGTAGTACAAAAATCGAGGAGAGGTTATCAAATTATGACCCCGATTGGCCCATAGGTGGCGCTATAGCGATCAATTGCGCGAAACTGGTCATAACTCCTAGACCGTATGTCGTAGACTCAAGTGTCTTATATCATTGGAAAGCTGACCATCTGACGTAAAAACCGTATATCTCCGATTTAATTTCCGCCATGATAGATTTTCCGCCATTTTGAATTTTGTCAAAAACCTACTTTTGCGAACTAGTCCCTGGTTTTTAGCTCGATCGGAACCAAACCAATGCAGAAATGTTCTCTGGAGTCTGATAATCAATAATTATTGAAAAAAAGTTCGATTATCGATTAACGGTCGCTAGGGGGCGTAAAATTAACGTTGTAGGCGGAGCCTATATTACTAAAACGCCTATAACTCAAGTATTAAATGAGATAACTTCACCAAACTTGGTACACATGTGTAGGAGGTCAATTTGAGGTCACGATTAAAAAACCGCGTCGATTGGCCACATGGTGGCGCTATAACAAAGAAAAAACGTATAAACACCTGACCGTTTGTCCGATTGACTTAAAATTTGGTATGCAGTGTCTTGGCCCAAGGGGCCATCTATGTCTAGAAGGATATTGGCGTATCTAAAGAAAAAATGGCCGCCATTGGCCAATGAAGTTTAAGCACCCATTAGACAAGGTTAACGGAAACCAATCGTAACGAAACTCGATGGCAATGTTCAACTCATGGCCCTAAAGGTCTGTAAGAGTTTTGAAAGAAATCGGCCACTAGTTGGCGCTAACGAGTTTTACGGCTCTGTAATCACGTGGTGTTACGAATATCGTCACAATATGCATATCATTTGATAGATCTCCTCATGCTGAACAACTTTCCCTCTAGAACTAATGCTGTCAATCGAATTGTTCATTAATTATACGCAATTACGTTAAAAACCTACTTTTGCAAACTAGTCCCTGGTTTTTCGCCCGATCGGAACCAGACCAGTCTAGAACAATTCTCTGGACTCTCTAGATCAATAATTATTAAAAAAAGTTGAACTTTTGCATTTGGATGGCTATAAGAGGGTAATTTAAGAAAAGGGGCGTGTCAAAATACACTCAAAAGCCTATAAATCCTAAATAAAAACTCAAAACTTCACAAAAATTGGTGAGCATATGTGCAATAACATCATTAACAAGCATGCAAAATTTTATGGAGATCGGACCATAGGTGGCGCTATAACTGTTAAAAAGCTTTTAAACCATATATTTCCTATGGTAAACTGTCTGTATTGGCTGTAAATGGTGTTTTTCCATCTATGATGTCAGTGGTTAAATGCTTGCTAAATAAATCTTAATGTCTTTTAACGTTAATGTGCTTAAAGGCCTTAAAGGCCTTAAAAGCTTGAACACCGACAAATGCTGCTTGCAGCTTTAATTATTATTATTATTATTCTTCCGCCGTAAAACGCATCGTGCAGCCCAAACCGTAAGTGCTGGATCTCTGAAACTTTGCCATATGGTAGTACAAAAATCGAGGAGAGGTTATCAAATTATGACCCCGATTGGCCCATAGGTGGCGCTATAGCGATCAATTGCGCGAAACGTGTCATAACTCCTAGACCGTATGTCGTAGACTCAAGTGTCTTATATCATTGGAAAGCTGACCACCTGACGTAAAAAACGTATATCTCCGATTTAATTTCCGCCATGATAGATTTTCCGCCATTTTGAATTTTGTCAAAAACCTACTTTTGCAAACTAGTCCCTGGTTTTTTGCCCGATCGGAACCAAACCAGAGCAGAAATGTTCTCTGGAGGCTGAAGATCAATAATTATCGAAAAAAAGTTGAAATTTCGCCATACTGTCGCTAGGGGGCGCAAAATTAACGTTGTGGGAGGAGCCTATTTTACTAAAAAGGCTATAACTCGAGAAGTAAATTAGATAACTTTACCAAACTTGGTGCACATATGTATGAGTTCAATTTGTGGTCGCAGTAAAAAAATGGCGACGATTGAGCACTAGGTGGCGCTATAACACGATAAAAACATAAAAAGGGGTGTGGACACCTGACCGTTAGTCCGATTGACTTGAAATTTGGTATGCAGTGTCTTGGCCCAAGGCCCCATGTATGTGTAAAAGGATATTGGTGTATCTCAAAAAACATGGCCGCCATTGGCCAATGAAGTGTAAGCACCTATTAGACAAGGTTAACAGAGGCCGATCGGAATGAAACTCGATGGCCATGTTCAACTCATGGCCCTAAAGGTCTGTAAGAGTTTTGAAAGAAATCGGCCACTAGTTGGCGCTAACGAGTTTTACGGCTCTGCAATCACGTGGTGTTACAAATATCGTCACAATATGCATATCATTTGATAGATCTCCTCATGGTGAACATATTTGCCTCAAGAACCAATGCTGTCAATCGAATCGTTCATTAAATATTCGCAATTACGTTAAAAACCTACTTTTGCGAACTAGTCCCTGGTTTTTTGTCCGATCGGAACCAAACCAGTCTAGGACAATTCTCTGGACTCTCTAGATCAATAATTATTAAAAAAAGTTGAACTTTTGCATTTTTCGCATGGTAAAATAGGCTAATTTAGAAAAGGGGCGTGTCAAAATACACTCAAAAGCCTATAAATCCTAAATAAAAACTCAGAAGTGCACAAAAATTGGTGAGCATATGTGCAATATCATCATTAACAAGCATGCAAAATTTTATGGAGATCGGACCATAGGTGGCGCTATAACTGTTAAAAAGCTTTTAAACCCTATATTTCCTATGGTAAATTGCCTGTATTGGCTGTAAATGGTGTTTTTCCATCTATGATGTCAGTGGTTAAATGCTTGCTAAATAAATCTTAATGTATTTTGATGCTAATGTGCTTAAAGGCCTTAAAAGCTTGAACACCGACAAATGCTGCTTGCAGCTTTAATTATTATTATTATTATTATTCTGCCGTAAAACGCATCGTGCAGCCCAAACCGTAAGTGCTAGAGACTTGAAACTTTGCCAGTAGGTAGTACAAAAATCGAGGAGAGGTTATCAAATTATGAGCCCGATTGGCCCATAGGTGGCGCTATAGCGCAAAAAACAAAAAAAAATCACTATTTTGCTTATATCTCAATAACCCTTTGGCCTAGACTCAAGTGTCTTATATCATTGGAATCCTTGGCTCAAGACGAACAAAAAATCGCGCAGGTTTTTTTTTTCCGCCATGATAGATTTTCCGCCATTTTGAATTTTGTCAAAAACCTACTTTTGCGAACTAGTCCCTGGTTTTTTGCCCGATCGGAACCAAACCAATGCAGAAATGTTCTCTGGAGTCTGAAGATCAATAATTATTGAAAAAAAGTTGAAATTTCGATTCACGGTTGCTAGGGGGCGTCAAAACGTTAATATGGGCGGAGCCTATTTTACTAAAATGCCTATAACTCAAGTAGTAAATGAGATAACTTTACCAAACTTGGTACACATGTGTAGGAGGTCAATCTGAGGTCACGATAAAAAAACCGCGTCGATTGGCCACATGGTGGCGCTATAACACAGAAAACACGTATAAACACCTGACCTTTTGTCCGATTGACTTGAAATTTGGTATGCAGTGTCTTGGCTCAAGGCCCCATGTATGTGTAAAAGGATATTCGCGTATCTCAAAAAACATGGCCGCCATTGGCCAATTAAGTTTAAGACAAGGTTAACGATGGCCAATCAGAACGAAACTCAGTGGGCATGTTCAACTCATGGCCCTAGAGGTCTGTAAGAGTTTTGAAAGAAATCGACCACTAGTTGGCGCTAACGAGTTTTACGGCTCTGTAATCACGTGGTGTTACAAATATCGTCACAAAATGCATATCATTTGATAGATCTCCTCATGTTGAACAACTTTGCCTCAAGAACCACTGCTGTCAATCAAACCGTTTATTAAATATTCACGAATATGTTAAAAACCTACTTTTGCGAACTAGTCCCTGGTTTTTCGCCCGATCGGAACCAGACCAGTCTAGGACAATTCTCTGGACTCTCTAGATCAATAATTATCGAAAAAAAGTGTCATTTTTTTATTTGTATGGCTACAATTGGCTCATTTAGAAAAGGGGCGTGTCAAAATACACTCAAACGCCTATAAATCCTAAATAAAAACTCAAAACTTCACAAAAATTGGAGAGCATATGTGCAATAACATCATTAACAAGCATGCAAAATTTTATGGAGATCGGACCATAGGTGGCGCTATAACTGTTAAAAAGCTTTTAAACCATATATTTCCTACGGTAAATTGTCTGTATTGGCTGTAAATGGTGTTTTTCCATCTATGATGTCAGTGGTTAAATGCTTGCTAAATAAATCTTAATGTCTTTTAACGTTAATGTGCTTAAAGGCCTTAAAGGCCTTAAAAGCTTGAACACCGACAAATGCTGCTTGCAGCTTTAATTATTATTATTATTATTATTCTGCCGTAAAACGCATCGTGCAGCCCAAACCGTAAGAGCTAGAGCTTTGAAACTTTGCCATATGGTAGTACAAAAATCGAGGAGAGGTTATCAAATTATGACCCCGATTGGCCCATAGGTGGCGCTATAGCGATCAATTGCGCGAAACTGGTCATAACTCCTAGACCGTATGTTGTAGACTCAAGTGTCTTATATCATTGGAAAGCTGACCACCTGACGTAAAAAACGTATATCTCCGATTTAATTTCCGCCATGATAGATTTTCCGCCATTTTGAATTTTGTCAAAAACCTACTTTTGCGAACTAGTCCCTGGTTTTTCGCCCGATCGGAACTAAACCAGTGCAGAAATGTTCTCTGGAGTCTGATAATCAATAATTATTGAAAAAAAGTTCAATTATCGATTAACGGTCGCTAGGGGGCGTAAAATTAACGTTGTAGGCGGAGCCTATATTACTAAAACGCCTATAACTCAAGTAGTAAATGAGATAACTTCACCAAACTTGGTACACATGTGTACGAGGTCAATTTGAGGTAACGATAAAAAAACCGCGTCGATTGGCCACATGGTGGCGCTATAACACAGAAAAAACGTATAAACACCTGACCGTTTGTCCGATTGACTTGAAATTTGGTATGCAGTGTCATGGCCCAAGGGGCCATCTATGTCTAGAAGGATATTGGCGTATCTAAAAAAAAAATGGCCGCCATTGGCCAATGAAGTTGAATCACCTATTAGACAAGGTTAACGGAGGCCAATCGGAACGAAACTCGTCAGGCATGTTCAACTCGTGGCCAAAGAAGTCTGTAAGAGTTTTGAAAGAAATCGGCCACTAGTTGGCGCTAACGAGTTTTACGGCTCTGTAATCACGTGGTGTTACAAATATCGTCAGAATATGCATATCATTTGATAGATCTCCTCATGGTGAACAACTTTGCCTCTAGAACTAATGCTGTCAATCGAATCGTTCATTAATTATACGCAATTACGTTAAAAACCTACTTTTGCGAACTAGTCCCTGGTTTTTCGCCCGATCGGAACCAGACCAGTCTAGAACAATTCTCTGGACTCTCTAGATCAATAATTATTTAAAAAAGTTGAACTTTTGCATTTGGATGGCTATAAGAGGGTAATTTAAGAAAAGGGGCGTGTCAAAATACACTCAAAAGCCTATAAATCCTAAATAAAAACTCAAAACTTCACAAAAATTGTTGAGCATATGTGCAATAACATCATTAACAAGCATGCAAAATTTTATGGAGATCGGACCATAGGTGGCGCTATAACTGTTAAAAAGCTTTTAAACCATATATTTCCTATGGTAAATTGTCTGTATTGGCTGTAAATGGTGTTTTTCCATCTATGATGTCAGTGGTTAAATGCTTGCTAAATAAATCTTAATGTCTTTTAACGTTAATGTGCTTAAAGGCCTTAAAGGCCTTAAAAGCTTGAACACCGACAAATGCTGCTTGCAGCTTTAATTAGGTGTTCAAGCACGAAGTGCTGAAAACCTATTGTAATTGTACTGATTTTTATTATTATTAGGTGTTCAAGCACGAAGTGCTGAAAACCTATTGTAATTGTACTGATTTTTATTATTATTATTATTATTATTATTATTATTATTCTGCCGTAAAACGCATCGTGCAGCCCAAACCGTAAGAGCTGGAGCTTTGAAACTTTGCCATATGGTAGTACAAAAATCGAGGAGAGGTTATCAAATTATGACCCCGATTGGCCCATAGGTGGCGCTATAGCGATCAATTGCGCGAAACTGGTCATAACTCCTAGACCGTGTGTCGTAGACTCAAGTGTCTTATATCATTGGAAAGCTGACCACCTGACGTAAAAAACGTATATCTCCGATTTAATTTCCGCCATGATAGATTTTCCGCCATTTTGAATTTTGTTAAAAACCTACTTTTGCAAACTAGTCCCTGGTTTTTTGCCCGATCGGAACCAAACCAATGCAGAAATGTTCTCTGGAGTCTGATAATCAATAATTATCGAAAAAAAGTTCAATTATCGATTAACGGTCGCTAGGGGGCGTAAAATTAACGTTGTAGGCGGAGCCTATATTACTAAAACGCCTATAACTCAAGTAGTAAATGAGATAACTTCACCAAACTTGGTACACATGTGTAGGAGGTCAATTTGAGGTCACGATAAAAAAACCGCGTCGATTGGCCACATGGTGGTGCTATAACACAGAAAAAACGTATAAACACCTGACCGTTTGTCCGATTGACTTAAAATTTGGTATGCAGTGTCTTGGCCCAAGGGGCCATCTATGTCTAGAAGGATATTGGCGTATCTAAAAAAAAAATGGCCGCCATTGGCCAATGAAGTTTAAGCACCCATTAGACATTGTTAACGGAGGCCAATCGTAACGAAACTCGATGGCCATGTTCAACTCATGGCCCTAAAGGTCTGTAAGAGTTTTGAAAGAAATCGGCCACTAGTTGGCGCTAACGAGTTTTACGGCTCTGTAATCACGTGGTGTTACAAATATCGTCACAATATGCATATCATTTGATAGATCTCCTCATGCTGAACAACTTTGCCTCTAGAACTAATAATGTCAATCGAATTGTTCATTAATTATACGCAATTACGTTAAAAACCTACTTTTGCGAACTAGTCCCTGGTTTTTCGCCCGATCGGAACCAGACCAGTCTAGAACAATTCTCTGGACTCTCTAGATCAATAATTATTAAAAAAAGTTGAACTTTTGCATTTGGATGGCTATAAGAGGGTAATTTAAGAAAAGGGGCGTGTCAAAATACACTCAAAAGCCTATAAATCCTAAATAAAAACTCAAAACTTCACAAAAATTGTTGAGCATATGTGCAATAACATCATTAACAAGCATGCAAAATTTTATGGACATCGGACCATAGGTGGCGCTATAACTGTTAAAAAGCTTTTAAACCATATATTTCCTATGGTAAATTGTCTGTATTGGCTGTAAATGGTGTTTTTCCATCTATGATGTCAGTGGTTAAATGCTTGCTAAATAAATCTTAATGTCTTTTAACGTTAATGTGCTTAAAGGCCTTAAAGGCCTTAAAAGCTTGAACACCGACAAATGCTGCTTGCAGCTTTAATTAGGTGTTCAAGCACGAAGTGCTGAAAACCTATTGTAATTGTACTGATTTTTATTATTATTATTATTATTATTATTCTCCTGTAAAACGCATCGTGCAGCCCAAACCGTAAGTGCTAGAGACTTGAAACTTTGCCACAAGGTAGTACAAAAATCGAGGAGAGGTTATCAAATTATGACCCCGATTGGCCCATAGGTGGCGCTATAGCGATCAATTGCGCGAAACTGGTCATAACTCCTAGACCGTATGTCGTAGACTCAAGTGTCTTATATCATTGGAAAGCTGACCACCTGACGTAAAAAACGTATATCTCCGATTTAATTTCCGCCATGATAGATTTTCCGCCATTTTGAATTTTGTCAAAAACCTACTTTTGCAAACTAGTCCCTGGTTTTTTGCCCGATCGGAACCAAACCAATGCAGAAATGTTCTCTGGAGTCTGATAATCAATAATTATCGAAAAAAAGTTCAATTATCGATTAACGGTCGCTAGGGGGCGTAAAATTAACGTTGTAGGCGGAGCCTATATTACTAAAACGCCTATAACTCAAGTAGTAAATGAGATAACTTCACCAAACTTGGTACACATGTGTAGGAGGTCAATTTGAGGTCACGATAAAAAAACCGCGTCAATTGGCCACATGGTGGCGCTATAACACAGAAAAAACGTATAAACACCTGACCGTTTGTCCGATTGACTTAAAATTTGGTATGCAGTGTCTTGGCCCAAGGGGCCATCTATGTCTAGAAGGATATTGGCGTATCTAAAAAAAAAATGGCCGCCATTGGCCAATGAAGTTTAAGCACCCATTAGACATGGTTAACAGAGGCCAATCGTAACGAAACTCGATGGCCATGTTCAACTCATGGCCCTAAAGGTCTGTAAGAGTTTTGAAAGAAATCGGCCACTAGTTGGCGCTAACGAGTTTTACGGCTCTGTAATCACGTGGTGTTACAAATATCGTCAGAATATGCATATCATTTGATAGATCTTCTCATGCTGAACAACTTTGCCTCTAGAACTAATGCTGTCAATCGAATTGTTCATTAATTATACGCAATTACGTTAAAAACCTACTTTTGCGAACTAGTCCCTGGTTTTTCGCCCGATCGGAACCAGACCAGTCTAGAACAATTCTCTGGACTCTCTAGATCAATAATTATTAAAAAAAAGTTGAACTTTTGCATTTGGATGGCTATAAGAGGGTAATTTAAGAAAAGGGGCGTGTCAAAATACACTCAAAAGCCTATAAATCCTAAATAAAAACTCAAAACTTCACAAAAATTGGTGAGCATATGTGCAATAACATCATTAACAAGCATGCAAAATTTTATGGAGATCGGACCATAGGTGGCGCTATAACTGTTAAAAAGCTTTTAAACCATATATTTCCTATGGTAAATTGCCTGTATTGGCTATAAATGGTGTTTTTCCATCTATGATGTCAGTGGTTAAATGCTTGCTAAATAAATCCTAATGTCTTTTGATGCTAATGTGCTTAAAGGCCTTAAAAGCTTGAACACCGACAAATGCTGCTTGCAGCTTTAATTATTATTATTATTATTATTCTTCCGCCGTAAAACGCATCGTGCAGCCCAAACCGTAAGTGCTGGAGCTTTGAAACTTTGCCATATGGTAGTACAAAAATCGAGGAGAGGTTATCAAATTATGAGCCAGATTGGCCCATAGGTGGCGCTATAGCAATCAATTGCGCGAAACTGGTCATAACTCCTAGACCGTATGTCCTAGACTCAAGTGTCTTATATCATTGGAAAGCTGACCACCTGACGTAAAAAACGTATATCTCCGATTTAATTTCCGCCATGATAGATTTTCCGCCATTTTGAATTTTGTCAAAAACCTACTTTTGCGAACTAGTCCCTGGTTTTTCGCCCGATCGGAATCAAACCAATGCAGAAATGTTCTCTGGAGTCTGATAATCAATAATTATTGAAAAAAAGTTCAATTATCGATTAACGGTTGCTAGGGGGCGTAAAATTAACGTTGTAGGCGGAGCCTATATTACTAAAACGCCTATAACTCAAGTAGTAAATGAGATAACTTCACCAAACTTGGTACACATGTGTAGGAGGTCAATTTGAGGTCACGATAAAAAAAACGCGTCGATTGGCCACATGGTGGCGCTATAACACAGAAAAAACGTATAAACACCTGACCGTTTGTCCGATTGACTTGAAATTTGGTATGCAGTGTCTTGGCCCAAGGGGCCATCTATGTCTAGAAGGATATTGGCGTATCTAAAAAAACATGGCCGCCATTGGCCAATTAAGTTTAAGACAAGGTTAACGATGGCCAATCGTAACGAAACTCGATGGCCATGTTCAACTCATGGCCCTAAAGGTCTGTAAGAGTTTTGAAAGAAATCGGCCACTAGTTGGCGCTAACGAGTTTTACGGCTCTGTAATCACGTGGTGTTACAAATATCGTCAGAATATGCATATCATTTGATAGATCTCCTCATGCTGAACAACTTTGCCTCTAGAATTAATGCTGTCAATCGAATTGTTCATTAATTATACGCAATTACGTTAAAAACCTACTTTTGCGAACTAGTCCCTGGTTTTTCGCCCGATCGGAACCAGACCAGTCTAGAACAATTCTCTGGACTCTCTAGATCAATAATTATTAAAAAAAGTTGAACTTTTGCATTTGGATGGCTATAAGAGGGTAATTTAAGAAAAGGGGCGTGTCAAAATACACTTAAAAGCCTATAAATCCTAATTAAAAACTTAAAACTTCTCAAAAATTGGTGAGCATATGTGCAATAACATCATTAACAAGCATGCCAAATTTTATGGAGATCGGACCATAGGTGGCGCTATAACTGTTAAAAAGCTTTAAAACCATACATTTCCTATGGTAAATTGCCTGTATTGGCTGTAAATGGTGTTTTTCCATCTATGATGTCAGTGATTAAATGCTTGCTAAATAAATCTTAATGTCTTTTAACGTTAATGTGTTTAAAGGCCCTAAAGGCGTTAAAAGCTTGAACACCGACAAATGCTGCTTGCAGCTTTAATTAGGTGTTCAAGCACGAAGTGCTGAAAACCTATTGTAATTGTACTGATTTTTATTAGGTGTTCAAGCACGAAGTGCTGAAAACCTATTGTAATTGTACTGATTTTTATTATTATTATTATTATTATTATTCTGCCGTAAAACGCATCGTGCAGCCCAAACCGTAAGAGCTGGAGCTTTGAAACTTTGCCATATGGTAGTACAAAAATCGAGGAGAGGTTATCAAATTATGACCCCGATTGGCCCATAGGTGGCGCTATAGCGATCAATTGCGCGAAACTGGTCATAACTCCTAGACCGTGTGTCGTAGACTCAAGTGTCTTATATCATTGGAAAGCTGACCACCTGACGTAAAAAACGTATATCTCCGATTTAATTTCCGCCATGATAGATTTTCCGCCATTTTGAATTTTGTTAAAAACCTACTTTTGCAAACTAGTCCCTGGTTTTTTGCCCGATCGGAACCAAACCAATGCAGAAATGTTCTCTGGAGTCTGATAATCAATAATTATCGAAAAAAAGTTCAATTATCGATTAACGGTCGCTAGGGGGCGTAAAATTAACGTTGTAGGCGGAGCCTATATTACTAAAACGCCTATAACTCAAGTAGTAAATGAGATAACTTCACCAAACTTGGTACACATGTGTAGGAGGTCAATTTGAGGTCACGATAAAAAAACCGCGTCGATTGGCCACATGGTGGTGCTATAACACAGAAAAAACGTATAAACACCTGACCGTTTGTCCGATTGACTTAAAATTTGGTATGCAGTGTCTTGGCCCAAGGGGCCATCTATGTCTAGAAGGATATTGGCGTATCTAAAAAAAAAATGCCCGCCATTGGCCAATGAAGTTTAAGCACCCATTAGACATTGTTAACGGAGGCCAATCGTAACGAAACTCGATGGCCATGTTCAACTCATGGCCCTAAAGGTCTGTAAGAGTTTTGAAAGAAATCGGCCACTAGTTGGCGCTAACGAGTTTTACGGCTCTGTAATCACGTGGTGTTACAAATATCGTCACAATATGCATATCATTTGATAGATCTCCTCATGCTGAACAACTTTGCCTCTAGAACTAATAATGTCAATCGAATTGTTCATTAATTATACGCAATTACGTTAAAAACCTACTTTTGCGAACTAGTCCCTGGTTTTTCGCCCGATCGGAACCAGACCAGTCTAGAACAATTCTCTGGACTCTCTAGATCAATAATTATTAAAAAAAGTTGAACTTTTGCATTTGGATGGCTATAAGAGGGTAATTTAAGAAAAGGGGCGTGTCAAAATACACTCAAAAGCCTATAAATCCTAAATAAAAACTCAAAACTTCACAAAAATTGTTGAGCATATGTGCAATAACATCATTAACAAGCATGCAAAATTTTATGGACATCGGACCATAGGTGGCGCTATAACTGTTAAAAAGCTTTTAAACCATATATTTCCTATGGTAAATTGTCTGTATTGGCTGTAAATGGTGTTTTTCCATCTATGATGTCAGTGGTTAAATGCTTGCTAAATAAATCTTAATGTCTTTTAACGTTAATGTGCTTAAAGGCCTTAAAGGCCTTAAAAGCTTGAACACCGACAAATGCTGCTTGCAGCTTTAATTATTATTATTAGGTGTTCAAGCACGAAGTGTTGAAAACCTATTGTAATTGTACAGATTTTTATTATTATTATTATTCCGCCGTAAAACGCATCGTGCAGCCCAAACCGTAAGTGCTAGAGACTTGAAACTTTGGATTAAGGTAGTACAAAAATCGAGGAGAGGTTATCAAAATATGAGCCCAATTGGCCCATAGGTGGCGCTAGAGCAACCCAAAGTACTAAATTTGCCATAACTCCAAGGTCTTTTGGGCTAGAATCACAGTTTCCACATCACTGTAATCCTTGGCTCAAGACGAACAAGATGTATATCTCGAAATTCGATTTGGACCAAAAAAAAAAAAGTTATGGCCAATTTTGTCCAAAACCTACTTGTGCGAACTAGTCCCTGGTTTTTGGCCTGATCAGAACCAAACCAGTCTAGGACAGTTCTCTGGACTCTGCTGAACAATAATTATTGAAAAAAAGTGTAATTTTTGCATTTGGCTGGCTGTAACAGGGTCATTTCAGAAAAGGGGCGTGTCAAAATACACTCAAAAGCCTATAAATCCTAAACAAAAAGTCAAAACTTCACAAAAATTGATCAGCATATGTGCAATAACATGGTGAGGAAGCATGCCGAGTTTCATGGAGATCGGACCATAGGTGGCGCTATAACTGGCAAAAAGGTATCGTTCTTATTAGGTGTTCAAGCACGAAGTGTTGAAAACCTATTGTAATTGTACAGATTTTTATTATTATTATTATTCCGCCGTAAAACGCATCGTGCAGCCCAAACCGTAAGTGCTAGAGACTTGAAACTTTGGATTAAGGTAGTACAAAAATCGAGGAGAGGTTATCAAAATATGAGCCCAATTGGCCCATAGGTGGCGCTAGAGCAACCCAAAGTACTAAATTTGCCATAACTCCAAGGTCTTTTGGGCTAGAATCACAGTTTCCACATCACTGTAATCCTTGGCTCAAGACGAACAAGATGTATATCTCGAAATTCGATTTGGACCAAAAAAAAAAAAGTTATGGCCAATTTTGTCCAAAACCTACTTGTGCGAACTAGTCCCTGGTTTTTGGCCTGATCAGAACCAAACCAGTCTAGGACAGTTCTCTGGACTCTGCTGAACAATAATTATTGAAAAAAAGTGTAATTTTTGCATTTGGCTGGCTGTAACAGGGTCATTTCAGAAAAGGGGCGTGTCAAAATACACTCAAAAGCCTATAAATCCTAAACAAAAAGTCAAAACTTCACAAAAATTGATCAGCATATGTGCAATAACATGGTGAGGAAGCATGCCGAGTTTCATGGAGATCGGACCATAGGTGGCGCTATAACTGGCAAAAAGGTATCGTTCTTATTAGGTGTTCAAGCACGAAGTGTTGAAAACCTATTGTAATTGTACAGATTTTTAGGTGTTCAAGCACGAAGTGTTGAAAACCTATTGTAATTGTACTGATTTTTATTATTATTATTTTTCTTCTCCCCTAAAACGCATCGTGCAGCCCAAACCATAAGTGCTAGAGCCTTGAAACTTTGCCAGATGGTAGTACAAAAATCGAGGAGAGGTTATCAAATTATGAGCCCAATTGGCCCATAGGTGGCGCTAGAGCAACCCAAAGTACTAAATTGGTCATAACTCCTAGGTCGTTTGTGCTAGAATCACAGTTTTTACATCACTGTAATCCTTGGCTCAAGACGAACACGATGGATATCTCCAAATTGGATTTGGAGCAAAAAAAAAAAAAGTTATGGCCAATTTTGTCCAAAACCTACTCTTGCGAACTAGTCCCTGGTTTTTTGCCCAATCAGAACCAAACCAGTCTAGGACCATTCTCTGGACTCTGCTGAACAATAATTATCGAGAAAAAGTGCAACTTTTGCATTTGGCTGGCTGTGACAGGGTAATTTAGAAAAGGGGCGTGTCCAAATACACTCAAAAGCCTATAAATCCTAAATAAAAACTCAGAACTGCACAAAAATTGATCAGCATATGTGTCATAACATGGTGAGGAAGCATGCCGAGTTTCATGGAGATCGGACCATAGGTGGCGCTATAACTGGCAAAAAGGTATCGTTCTTATTAGGTGTTCAAGCACGAAGTGTTGAAAACCTATTGTAATTGTACTGATTTTTATTATTATTATTTTTCTTCTCCCCTAAAACGCATCGTGCAGCCCAAACCATAAGTGCTAGAGCCTTGAAACTTTGCCAGATGGTAGTACAAAAATCGAGGAGAGGTTATCAAATTATGAGCCCAATTGGCCCATAGGTGGCGCTAGAGCAACCCAAAGTACTAAATTGGTCATAACTCCTAGGTCGTTTGTGCTAGAATCACAGTTTTTACATCACTGTAATCCTTGGCTCAAGACGAACACGATGGATATCTCCAAATTGGATTTGGAGCAAAAAAAAAAAAAGTTATGGCCAATTTTGTCCAAAACCTACTCTTGCGAACTAGTCCCTGGTTTTTTGCCCAATCAGAACCAAACCAGTCTAGGACCATTCTCTGGACTCTGCTGAACAATAATTATCGAGAAAAAGTGCAACTTTTGCATTTGGCTGGCTGTGACAGGGTAATTTAGAAAAGGGGCGTGTCCAAATACACTCAAAAGCCTATAAATCCTAAATAAAAACTCAGAACTGCACAAAAATTGATCAGCATATGTGTCATAACATGGTGAGGAAGCATGCCGAGTTTCATGGAGATCGGACCATAGGTGGCGCTATAACTGGCAAAAAGGTATCGTTCTTATTAGGTGTTCAAGCACGAAGTGTTGAAAACCTATTGTAATTGTACTGATTTTTATTATTATTATTTTTCTTCTCCCCTAAAACGCATCGTGCAGCCCAAACCATAAGTGCTAGAGCCTTGAAACTTTGCCAGATGGTAGTACAAAAATCGAGGAGAGGTTATCAAATTATGAGCCCAATTGGCCCATAGGTGGCGCTAGAGCAACCCAAAGTACTAAATTGGTCATAACTCCTAGGTCGTTTGTGCTAGAATCACAGTTTTTACATCACTGTAATCCTTGGCTCAAGACGAACACGATGGATATCTCCAAATTGGATTTGGAGCAAAAAAAAAAAAAGTTATGGCCAATTTTGTCCAAAACCTACTCTTGCGAACTAGTCCCTGGTTTTTTGCCCAATCAGAACCAAACCAGTCTAGGACCATTCTCTGGACTCTGCTGAACAATAATTATCGAGAAAAAGTGCAACTTTTGCATTTGGCTGGCTGTGACAGGGTAATTTAGAAAAGGGGCGTGTCCAAATACACTCAAAAGCCTATAAATCCTAAATAAAAACTCAGAACTGCACAAAAATTGATCAGCATATGTGTCATAACATGGTGAGGAAGCATGCCGAGTTTCATGGAGATCGGACCATAGGTGGCGCTATAACTGGCAAAAAGGTATCGTTCTTATTAGGTGTTCAAGCACGAAGTGTTGAAAACCTATTGTAATTGTACTGATTTTTATTATTATTATTTTTCTTCTCCCCTAAAACGCATCGTGCAGCCCAAACCATAAGTGCTAGAGCCTTGAAACTTTGCCAGATGGTAGTACAAAAATCGAGGAGAGGTTATCAAATTATGAGCCCAATTGGCCCATAGGTGGCGCTAGAGCAACCCAAAGTACTAAATTGGTCATAACTCCTAGGTCGTTTGTGCTAGAATCACAGTTTTTACATCACTGTAATCCTTGGCTCAAGACGAACACGATGGATATCTCCAAATTGGATTTGGAGCAAAAAAAAAAAAAGTTATGGCCAATTTTGTCCAAAACCTACTCTTGCGAACTAGTCCCTGGTTTTTTGCCCAATCAGAACCAAACCAGTCTAGGACCATTCTCTGGACTCTGCTGAACAATAATTATCGAGAAAAAGTGCAACTTTTGCATTTGGCTGGCTGTGACAGGGTAATTTAGAAAAGGGGCGTGTCCAAATACACTCAAAAGCCTATAAATCCTAAATAAAAACTCAGAACTGCACAAAAATTGATCAGCATATGTGTCATAACATGGTGAGGAAGCATGCCGAGTTTCATGGAGATCGGACCATAGGTGGCGCTATAACTGGCAAAAAGGTATCGTTCTTATTAGGTGTTCAAGCACGAAGTGTTGAAAACCTATTGTAATTGTACTGATTTTTATTATTATTATTTTTCTTCTCCCCTAAAACGCATCGTGCAGCCCAAACCATAAGTGCTAGAGCCTTGAAACTTTGCCAGATGGTAGTACAAAAATCGAGGAGAGGTTATCAAATTATGAGCCCAATTGGCCCATAGGTGGCGCTAGAGCAACCCAAAGTACTAAATTGGTCATAACTCCTAGGTCGTTTGTGCTAGAATCACAGTTTTTACATCACTGTAATCCTTGGCTCAAGACGAACACGATGGATATCTCCAAATTGGATTTGGAGCAAAAAAAAAAAAAGTTATGGCCAATTTTGTCCAAAACCTACTCTTGCGAACTAGTCCCTGGTTTTTTGCCCAATCAGAACCAAACCAGTCTAGGACCATTCTCTGGACTCTGCTGAACAATAATTATCGAGAAAAAGTGCAACTTTTGCATTTGGCTGGCTGTGACAGGGTAATTTAGAAAAGGGGCGTGTCCAAATACACTCAAAAGCCTATAAATCCTAAATAAAAACTCAGAACTGCACAAAAATTGATCAGCATATGTGTCATAACATGGTGAGGAAGCATGCCGAGTTTCATGGAGATCGGACCATAGGTGGCGCTATAACTGGCAAAAAGGTATCGTTCTTATTAGGTGTTCAAGCACGAAGTGTTGAAAACCTATTGTAATTGTACTGATTTTTATTATTATTATTTTTCTTCTCCCCTAAAACGCATCGTGCAGCCCAAACCATAAGTGCTAGAGCCTTGAAACTTTGCCAGATGGTAGTACAAAAATCGAGGAGAGGTTATCAAATTATGAGCCCAATTGGCCCATAGGTGGCGCTAGAGCAACCCAAAGTACTAAATTGGTCATAACTCCTAGGTCGTTTGTGCTAGAATCACAGTTTTTACATCACTGTAATCCTTGGCTCAAGACGAACACGATGGATATCTCCAAATTGGATTTGGAGCAAAAAAAAAAAAAGTTATGGCCAATTTTGTCCAAAACCTACTCTTGCGAACTAGTCCCTGGTTTTTTGCCCAATCAGAACCAAACCAGTCTAGGACCATTCTCTGGACTCTGCTGAACAATAATTATCGAGAAAAAGTGCAACTTTTGCATTTGGCTGGCTGTGACAGGGTAATTTAGAAAAGGGGCGTGTCCAAATACACTCAAAAGCCTATAAATCCTAAATAAAAACTCAGAACTGCACAAAAATTGATCAGCATATGTGTCATAACATGGTGAGGAAGCATGCCGAGTTTCATGGAGATCGGACCATAGGTGGCGCTATAACTGGCAAAAAGGTATCGTTCTTATTAGGTGTTCAAGCACGAAGTGTTGAAAACCTATTGTAATTGTACTGATTTTTATTATTATTATTTTTCTTCTCCCCTAAAACGCATCGTGCAGCCCAAACCATAAGTGCTAGAGCCTTGAAACTTTGCCAGATGGTAGTACAAAAATCGAGGAGAGGTTATCAAATTATGAGCCCAATTGGCCCATAGGTGGCGCTAGAGCAACCCAAAGTACTAAATTGGTCATAACTCCTAGGTCGTTTGTGCTAGAATCACAGTTTTTACATCACTGTAATCCTTGGCTCAAGACGAACACGATGGATATCTCCAAATTGGATTTGGAGCAAAAAAAAAAAAAGTTATGGCCAATTTTGTCCAAAACCTACTCTTGCGAACTAGTCCCTGGTTTTTTGCCCAATCAGAACCAAACCAGTCTAGGACCATTCTCTGGACTCTGCTGAACAATAATTATCGAGAAAAAGTGCAACTTTTGCATTTGGCTGGCTGTGACAGGGTAATTTAGAAAAGGGGCGTGTCCAAATACACTCAAAAGCCTATAAATCCTAAATAAAAACTCAGAACTGCACAAAAATTGATCAGCATATGTGTCATAACATGGTGAGGAAGCATGCCGAGTTTCATGGAGATCGGACCATAGGTGGCGCTATAACTGGCAAAAAGGTATCGTTCTTATTAGGTGTTCAAGCACGAAGTGTTGAAAACCTATTGTAATTGTACTGATTTTTATTATTATTATTTTTCTTCTCCCCTAAAACGCATCGTGCAGCCCAAACCATAAGTGCTAGAGCCTTGAAACTTTGCCAGATGGTAGTACAAAAATCGAGGAGAGGTTATCAAATTATGAGCCCAATTGGCCCATAGGTGGCGCTAGAGCAACCCAAAGTACTAAATTGGTCATAACTCCTAGGTCGTTTGTGCTAGAATCACAGTTTTTACATCACTGTAATCCTTGGCTCAAGACGAACACGATGGATATCTCCAAATTGGATTTGGAGCAAAAAAAAAAAAAGTTATGGCCAATTTTGTCCAAAACCTACTCTTGCGAACTAGTCCCTGGTTTTTTGCCCAATCAGAACCAAACCAGTCTAGGACCATTCTCTGGACTCTGCTGAACAATAATTATCGAGAAAAAGTGCAACTTTTGCATTTGGCTGGCTGTGACAGGGTAATTTAGAAAAGGGGCGTGTCCAAATACACTCAAAAGCCTATAAATCCTAAATAAAAACTCAGAACTGCACAAAAATTGATCAGCATATGTGTCATAACATGGTGAGGAAGCATGCCGAGTTTCATGGAGATCGGACCATAGGTGGCGCTATAACTGGCAAAAAGGTATCGTTCTTATTAGGTGTTCAAGCACGAAGTGTTGAAAACCTATTGTAATTGTACTGATTTTTATTATTATTATTTTTCTTCTCCCCTAAAACGCATCGTGCAGCCCAAACCATAAGTGCTAGAGCCTTGAAACTTTGCCAGATGGTAGTACAAAAATCGAGGAGAGGTTATCAAATTATGAGCCCAATTGGCCCATAGGTGGCGCTAGAGCAACCCAAAGTACTAAATTGGTCATAACTCCTAGGTCGTTTGTGCTAGAATCACAGTTTTTACATCACTGTAATCCTTGGCTCAAGACGAACACGATGGATATCTCCAAATTGGATTTGGAGCAAAAAAAAAAAAAGTTATGGCCAATTTTGTCCAAAACCTACTCTTGCGAACTAGTCCCTGGTTTTTTGCCCAATCAGAACCAAACCAGTCTAGGACCATTCTCTGGACTCTGCTGAACAATAATTATCGAGAAAAAGTGCAACTTTTGCATTTGGCTGGCTGTGACAGGGTAATTTAGAAAAGGGGCGTGTCCAAATACACTCAAAAGCCTATAAATCCTAAATAAAAACTCAGAACTGCACAAAAATTGATCAGCATATGTGTCATAACATGGTGAGGAAGCATGCCGAGTTTCATGGAGATCGGACCATAGGTGGCGCTATAACTGGCAAAAAGGTATCGTTCTTATTAGGTGTTCAAGCACGAAGTGTTGAAAACCTATTGTAATTGTACTGATTTTTATTATTATTATTTTTCTTCTCCCCTAAAACGCATCGTGCAGCCCAAACCATAAGTGCTAGAGCCTTGAAACTTTGCCAGATGGTAGTACAAAAATCGAGGAGAGGTTATCAAATTATGAGCCCAATTGGCCCATAGGTGGCGCTAGAGCAACCCAAAGTACTAAATTGGTCATAACTCCTAGGTCGTTTGTGCTAGAATCACAGTTTTTACATCACTGTAATCCTTGGCTCAAGACGAACACGATGGATATCTCCAAATTGGATTTGGAGCAAAAAAAAAAAAAGTTATGGCCAATTTTGTCCAAAACCTACTCTTGCGAACTAGTCCCTGGTTTTTTGCCCAATCAGAACCAAACCAGTCTAGGACCATTCTCTGGACTCTGCTGAACAATAATTATCGAGAAAAAGTGCAACTTTTGCATTTGGCTGGCTGTGACAGGGTAATTTAGAAAAGGGGCGTGTCCAAATACACTCAAAAGCCTATAAATCCTAAATAAAAACTCAGAACTGCACAAAAATTGATCAGCATATGTGTCATAACATGGTGAGGAAGCATGCCGAGTTTCATGGAGATCGGACCATAGGTGGCGCTATAACTGGCAAAAAGGTATCGTTCTTATTAGGTGTTCAAGCACGAAGTGTTGAAAACCTATTGTAATTGTACTGATTTTTATTATTATTATTTTTCTTCTCCCCTAAAACGCATCGTGCAGCCCAAACCATAAGTGCTAGAGCCTTGAAACTTTGCCAGATGGTAGTACAAAAATCGAGGAGAGGTTATCAAATTATGAGCCCAATTGGCCCATAGGTGGCGCTAGAGCAACCCAAAGTACTAAATTGGTCATAACTCCTAGGTCGTTTGTGCTAGAATCACAGTTTTTACATCACTGTAATCCTTGGCTCAAGACGAACACGATGGATATCTCCAAATTGGATTTGGAGCAAAAAAAAAAAAAGTTATGGCCAATTTTGTCCAAAACCTACTCTTGCGAACTAGTCCCTGGTTTTTTGCCCAATCAGAACCAAACCAGTCTAGGACCATTCTCTGGACTCTGCTGAACAATAATTATCGAGAAAAAGTGCAACTTTTGCATTTGGCTGGCTGTGACAGGGTAATTTAGAAAAGGGGCGTGTCCAAATACACTCAAAAGCCTATAAATCCTAAATAAAAACTCAGAACTGCACAAAAATTGATCAGCATATGTGTCATAACATGGTGAGGAAGCATGCCGAGTTTCATGGAGATCGGACCATAGGTGGCGCTATAACTGGCAAAAAGGTATCGTTCTTATTAGGTGTTCAAGCACGAAGTGTTGAAAACCTATTGTAATTGTACTGATTTTTATTATTATTATTTTTCTTCTCCCCTAAAACGCATCGTGCAGCCCAAACCATAAGTGCTAGAGCCTTGAAACTTTGCCAGATGGTAGTACAAAAATCGAGGAGAGGTTATCAAATTATGAGCCCAATTGGCCCATAGGTGGCGCTAGAGCAACCCAAAGTACTAAATTGGTCATAACTCCTAGGTCGTTTGTGCTAGAATCACAGTTTTTACATCACTGTAATCCTTGGCTCAAGACGAACACGATGGATATCTCCAAATTGGATTTGGAGCAAAAAAAAAAAAAGTTATGGCCAATTTTGTCCAAAACCTACTCTTGCGAACTAGTCCCTGGTTTTTTGCCCAATCAGAACCAAACCAGTCTAGGACCATTCTCTGGACTCTGCTGAACAATAATTATCGAGAAAAAGTGCAACTTTTGCATTTGGCTGGCTGTGACAGGGTAATTTAGAAAAGGGGCGTGTCCAAATACACTCAAAAGCCTATAAATCCTAAATAAAAACTCAGAACTGCACAAAAATTGATCAGCATATGTGTCATAACATGGTGAGGAAGCATGCCGAGTTTCATGGAGATCGGACCATAGGTGGCGCTATAACTGGCAAAAAGGTATCGTTCTTATTAGGTGTTCAAGCACGAAGTGTTGAAAACCTATTGTAATTGTACTGATTTTTATTATTATTATTTTTCTTCTCCCCTAAAACGCATCGTGCAGCCCAAACCATAAGTGCTAGAGCCTTGAAACTTTGCCAGATGGTAGTACAAAAATCGAGGAGAGGTTATCAAATTATGAGCCCAATTGGCCCATAGGTGGCGCTAGAGCAACCCAAAGTACTAAATTGGTCATAACTCCTAGGTCGTTTGTGCTAGAATCACAGTTTTTACATCACTGTAATCCTTGGCTCAAGACGAACACGATGGATATCTCCAAATTGGATTTGGAGCAAAAAAAAAAAAGTTATGGCCAATTTTGTCCAAAACCTACTCTTGCGAACTAGTCCCTGGTTTTTTGCCCAATCAGAACCAAACCAGTCTAGGACCATTCTCTGGACTCTCTAGATCAATGATTATCAGAAAAAGTTGAACTTCTGCATTTGGATGGCTATAATAGGGTCACTTCAATATGTAGCCTTGACCAAGTGTCCCCGAAAGCCTATATCTTTTCAATGAATGCTCAGATCTTCTTAAAAACAGGTCAGAACATGTGAAATAAGATGATAAAGAAGCATGACAAATTTCAGATAGATCGGACAAAATTTGCCTCTTTAACAGTTAAAAAAGATGAAAAAGATATGAATAACATGGTATATTTAGCCAATAAGTGGTATTATACTGCCCCCTGCTGTCATTTCATCATATTACTCCCTAATATTGTTTTATAAGTCA
This sequence comes from Phoxinus phoxinus, assembly GCF_949152265.1. NCBI lineage: Eukaryota > Metazoa > Chordata > Actinopteri > Cypriniformes > Leuciscidae > Phoxinus > Phoxinus phoxinus. The sequence goes on along the minus strand of NC_136889.1, from coordinate 6,590,200 downwards.
TATTTAGACTTTATAAAATAATTATTTTAACATTTACAATCACATTTTGTCAAAATTCATCTATTGGAGTATTACTCTTGACCATTGTGTCACATAGAGAAATTGGAATCCTGAAATGCTTATTATACAGCATTAAAAGAGATTTTCACAATAACATATCCCAAATGTGTGTGTGTAAACATGCATCATGGAGTTAACATGAAAAAAATGTTTTGCTTTAATGCAGAATACTGGTGAAACCAAGTAGTTCAAAATGAAAGTGAGCCAATAAGTGGTCTTCTACTGCCCTCTGCTGGACATTCTACTTATTAATAGTCTTTTCACATGTGCTTTTGCATTCATTTAGGCACTAAAAAATCCCTTATATAACAATTACTATTATAACACAATCATATTTTGTCAGAGTTTATCACTTCATTTGTTCTGATGCTTCACATAATTGCTAGCAACGTGGTAAATCATGGTAAATAACGCTATAAACATGGTAAATCACAGTAAATAAGGTAAATCCTGATAAAAAAGATTCCTGATAAATCATTCTGGAATGTGGTATATCATGGTAAATCATACAAGAACATGGTAAATCATGAAAAATCACACTAAAATATGGTATATCATGCTAAATCATGCTAAAACATGGTCTATTCCATCTATGATGTCAGTGATTAAAAGCTTGCTAAATAAATCTTAATGTCTTAAATGCTTAAATGTGCTCAAAGGCCTTAACTGCTTGAACACCGACAAATGCTGCTTGCAGCTTTAATTATTATTATTATTATTATTATTCTGCCGTAAAACGCATCGTGCAGCCCAAACCGTAAGAGCTAGAGCTTTGAAACTTTGCCATATGGTAGTACAAAAATCGAGGAGAGGTTATCAAATTATGACCCCGATTGGCCCATAGGTGGCGCTATAGCGATCAATTGCGCGAAACTGGTCATAACTCCTAGACCGTATGTCGTAGACTCAAGTGTCTTATATCATTGGAAAGCTGACCACCTGACGTAAAAAACGTATATCTCCGATTTAATTTCCGCCATGATAGATTTTCCGCCATTTTGTATTTTGTCAAAAACCTACTTTTGCGAACTAGTCCCTGGTTTTTCGCCCGATCGGAACCAAACCAATGCAGAAATGTTCTCTGGAGTCTGATAATCAATAATTATTGAAAAAAAGTTCAATTATCGATTAACGGTCGCTAGGGGGCGTAAAATTAACGTTGTAGGCGGAGCCTATATTACTAAAACGCCTATAACTCAAGTAGTAAATGAGATAACTTCACCAAACTTGGTACACATGTGTAGGAGGTCAATTTGAGGTCACGATAAAAAAACCGCGTCGATTGGCCACATGGTGGCGCTATAACACAGAAAAAACGTATAAACACCTGACCGTTTGTCCGATTGACTTAAAATTTGGTATGCAGTGTCTTGGCCCAAGGGGCCATCTATGTCTAGAAGGATATTGGCGTATCTAAAAAAAAATGGCCGCCATTGGCCAATGAAGTTTAAGCACCCATTAGACATGGTTAACGGAGGCCAATCGTAACGAAACTCGATGGCCATGTTCAACTCATGGCCCTAAAGGTCTGTAAGAGTTTTGAAAGAAATCGGCCACTAGTTGGCGCTAACGAGTTTTACGGCTCTGTAATCACGTGGTGTTACAAATATCGTCAGAATATGCATATCGTTTGATAGATCTCCTCATGTTGAACAACTTTGCCTCTAGAACTAATGCTGTCAATTGAATTGTTCATTAATTATACGCAATTACGTTAAAAACCTACTTTTGCGAACTAGTCCCTGGTTTTTCGCCCGATCGGAACCAGACCAGTCTAGAACAATTCTCTGGACTCTCTAGATCAATAATTATTAAAAAAAAGTTGAACTTTTGCATTTGGATGGCTATAAGAGGGTAATTTAAGAAAAGGGGCGTGTCAAAATACACTCAAAAGCCTATAAATCCTAAATAAAAACTCAAAACTTCACGAAAATTGGTGAGCATATGTGCAATAACATCATTAACAAGCATGCCAAATTTTATGGAGATCGGACCATAGGTGGCGCTATAACTGTTAAAAAGCTTTTAAACCATATATTTCCTATGGTAAATTGCCTGTATTGGCTGTAAATGGTGTTTTTCCATCTATGATGTCAGTGATTAAATGCTTGCTAAATAAATCTTAATGTCTTTTAACGTTAATGTGCTTAAAGGCCTTAAAGGCCTTAAAAGCTTGAACACCGACAAATGCTGCTTGCAGCTTTAATTATTATTATTATTATTCCGCCGTAAAACGCATCGTGCAGCCCAAACCGTAAGTGCTAGAGACTTGAAACTTTGGATTAAGGTAGTACAAAAATCGAGGAGAGGTTATCAAAATATGAGCCCAATTGGCCCATAGGTGGCGCTAGAGCAACCCAAAGTACTAAATTTGCCATAACTCCAAGGTCTTTTGGGCTAGAATCACAGTTTCCACATCACTGTAATCCTTGGCTCAAGACGAACAAGATGTATATCTCGAAATTCGATTTGGACCAAAAAAAAAAAAGTTATGGCCAATTTTGTCCAAAACCTACTTGTGCGAACTAGTCCCTGGTTTTTGGCCTGATCAGAACCAAACCAGTCTAGGACAGTTCTCTGGACTCTGCTGAACAATAATTATTGAAAAAAAGTGTAATTTTTGCATTTGGCTGGCTGTAACAGGGTCATTTCAGAAAAGGGGCGTGTCAAAATACACTCAAAAGCCTATAAATCCTAAACAAAAAGTCAAAACTTCACAAAAATTGATCAGCATATGTGCAATAACATGGTGAGGAAGCATGCCGAGTTTCATGGAGATCGGACCATAGGTGGCGCTATAACTGGCAAAAAGGTATCGTTCTTATTAGGTGTTCAAGCACGAAGTGTTGAAAACCTATTGTAATTGTACAGATTTTTATTATTATTATTATTCCGCCGTAAAACGCATCGTGCAGCCCAAACCGTAAGTGCTAGAGACTTGAAACTTTGGATTAAGGTAGTACAAAAATCGAGGAGAGGTTATCAAAATATGAGCCCAATTGGCCCATAGGTGGCGCTAGAGCAACCCAAAGTACTAAATTTGCCATAACTCCAAGGTCTTTTGGGCTAGAATCACAGTTTCCACATCACTGTAATCCTTGGCTCAAGACGAACAAGATGTATATCTCGAAATTCGATTTGGACCAAAAAAAAAAAAGTTATGGCCAATTTTGTCCAAAACCTACTTGTGCGAACTAGTCCCTGGTTTTTGGCCTGATCAGAACCAAACCAGTCTAGGACAGTTCTCTGGACTCTGCTGAACAATAATTATTGAAAAAAAGTGTAATTTTTGCATTTGGCTGGCTGTAACAGGGTCATTTCAGAAAAGGGGCGTGTCAAAATACACTCAAAAGCCTATAAATCCTAAACAAAAAGTCAAAACTTCACAAAAATTGATCAGCATATGTGCAATAACATGGTGAGGAAGCATGCCGAGTTTCATGGAGATCGGACCATAGGTGGCGCTATAACTGGCAAAAAGGTATCGTTCTTATTAGGTGTTCAAGCACGAAGTGTTGAAAACCTATTGTAATTGTACAGATTTTTATTATTATTATTATTCCGCCGTAAAACGCATCGTGCAGCCCAAACCGTAAGTGCTAGAGACTTGAAACTTTGGATTAAGGTAGTACAAAAATCGAGGAGAGGTTATCAAAATATGAGCCCAATTGGCCCATAGGTGGCGCTAGAGCAACCCAAAGTACTAAATTTGCCATAACTCCAAGGTCTTTTGGGCTAGAATCACAGTTTCCACATCACTGTAATCCTTGGCTCAAGACGAACAAGATGTATATCTCGAAATTCGATTTGGACCAAAAAAAAAAAAGTTATGGCCAATTTTGTCCAAAACCTACTTGTGCGAACTAGTCCCTGGTTTTTGGCCTGATCAGAACCAAACCAGTCTAGGACAGTTCTCTGGACTCTGCTGAACAATAATTATTGAAAAAAAGTGTAATTTTTGCATTTGGCTGGCTGTAACAGGGTCATTTCAGAAAAGGGGCGTGTCAAAATACACTCAAAAGCCTATAAATCCTAAACAAAAAGTCAAAACTTCACAAAAATTGATCAGCATATGTGCAATAACATGGTGAGGAAGCATGCCGAGTTTCATGGAGATCGGACCATAGGTGGCGCTATAACTGGCAAAAAGGTATCGTTCTTATTAGGTGTTCAAGCACGAAGTGTTGAAAACCTATTGTAATTGTACAGATTTTTATTATTATTATTATTCCGCCGTAAAACGCATCGTGCAGCCCAAACCGTAAGTGCTAGAGACTTGAAACTTTGGATTAAGGTAGTACAAAAATCGAGGAGAGGTTATCAAAATATGAGCCCAATTGGCCCATAGGTGGCGCTAGAGCAACCCAAAGTACTAAATTTGCCATAACTCCAAGGTCTTTTGGGCTAGAATCACAGTTTCCACATCACTGTAATCCTTGGCTCAAGACGAACAAGATGTATATCTCGAAATTCGATTTGGACCAAAAAAAAAAAAGTTATGGCCAATTTTGTCCAAAACCTACTTGTGCGAACTAGTCCCTGGTTTTTGGCCTGATCAGAACCAAACCAGTCTAGGACAGTTCTCTGGACTCTGCTGAACAATAATTATTGAAAAAAAGTGTAATTTTTGCATTTGGCTGGCTGTAACAGGGTCATTTCAGAAAAGGGGCGTGTCAAAATACACTCAAAAGCCTATAAATCCTAAACAAAAAGTCAAAACTTCACAAAAATTGATCAGCATATGTGCAATAACATGGTGAGGAAGCATGCCGAGTTTCATGGAGATCGGACCATAGGTGGCGCTATAACTGGCAAAAAGGTATCGTTCTTATTAGGTGTTCAAGCACGAAGTGTTGAAAACCTATTGTAATTGTACAGATTTTTATTATTATTATTATTCCGCCGTAAAACGCATCGTGCAGCCCAAACCGTAAGTGCTAGAGACTTGAAACTTTGGATTAAGGTAGTACAAAAATCGAGGAGAGGTTATCAAAATATGAGCCCAATTGGCCCATAGGTGGCGCTAGAGCAACCCAAAGTACTAAATTTGCCATAACTCCAAGGTCTTTTGGGCTAGAATCACAGTTTCCACATCACTGTAATCCTTGGCTCAAGACGAACAAGATGTATATCTCGAAATTCGATTTGGACCAAAAAAAAAAAAGTTATGGCCAATTTTGTCCAAAACCTACTTGTGCGAACTAGTCCCTGGTTTTTGGCCTGATCAGAACCAAACCAGTCTAGGACAGTTCTCTGGACTCTGCTGAACAATAATTATTGAAAAAAAGTGTAATTTTTGCATTTGGCTGGCTGTAACAGGGTCATTTCAGAAAAGGGGCGTGTCAAAATACACTCAAAAGCCTATAAATCCTAAACAAAAAGTCAAAACTTCACAAAAATTGATCAGCATATGTGCAATAACATGGTGAGGAAGCATGCCGAGTTTCATGGAGATCGGACCATAGGTGGCGCTATAACTGGCAAAAAGGTATCGTTCTTATTAGGTGTTCAAGCACGAAGTGTTGAAAACCTATTGTAATTGTACAGATTTTTATTATTATTATTATTCCGCCGTAAAACGCATCGTGCAGCCCAAACCGTAAGTGCTAGAGACTTGAAACTTTGGATTAAGGTAGTACAAAAATCGAGGAGAGGTTATCAAAATATGAGCCCAATTGGCCCATAGGTGGCGCTAGAGCAACCCAAAGTACTAAATTTGCCATAACTCCAAGGTCTTTTGGGCTAGAATCACAGTTTCCACATCACTGTAATCCTTGGCTCAAGACGAACAAGATGTATATCTCGAAATTCGATTTGGACCAAAAAAAAAAAAGTTATGGCCAATTTTGTCCAAAACCTACTTGTGCGAACTAGTCCCTGGTTTTTGGCCTGATCAGAACCAAACCAGTCTAGGACAGTTCTCTGGACTCTGCTGAACAATAATTATTGAAAAAAAGTGTAATTTTTGCATTTGGCTGGCTGTAACAGGGTCATTTCAGAAAAGGGGCGTGTCAAAATACACTCAAAAGCCTATAAATCCTAAACAAAAAGTCAAAACTTCACAAAAATTGATCAGCATATGTGCAATAACATGGTGAGGAAGCATGCCGAGTTTCATGGAGATCGGACCATAGGTGGCGCTATAACTGGCAAAAAGGTATCGTTCTTATTAGGTGTTCAAGCACGAAGTGTTGAAAACCTATTGTAATTGTACAGATTTTTATTATTATTATTATTCCGCCGTAAAACGCATCGTGCAGCCCAAACCGTAAGTGCTAGAGACTTGAAACTTTGGATTAAGGTAGTACAAAAATCGAGGAGAGGTTATCAAAATATGAGCCCAATTGGCCCATAGGTGGCGCTAGAGCAACCCAAAGTACTAAATTTGCCATAACTCCAAGGTCTTTTGGGCTAGAATCACAGTTTCCACATCACTGTAATCCTTGGCTCAAGACGAACAAGATGTATATCTCGAAATTCGATTTGGACCAAAAAAAAAAAAGTTATGGCCAATTTTGTCCAAAACCTACTTGTGCGAACTAGTCCCTGGTTTTTGGCCTGATCAGAACCAAACCAGTCTAGGACAGTTCTCTGGACTCTGCTGAACAATAATTATTGAAAAAAAGTGTAATTTTTGCATTTGGCTGGCTGTAACAGGGTCATTTCAGAAAAGGGGCGTGTCAAAATACACTCAAAAGCCTATAAATCCTAAACAAAAAGTCAAAACTTCACAAAAATTGATCAGCATATGTGCAATAACATGGTGAGGAAGCATGCCGAGTTTCATGGAGATCGGACCATAGGTGGCGCTATAACTGGCAAAAAGGTATCGTTCTTATTAGGTGTTCAAGCACGAAGTGTTGAAAACCTATTGTAATTGTACAGATTTTTATTATTATTATTATTCCGCCGTAAAACGCATCGTGCAGCCCAAACCGTAAGTGCTAGAGACTTGAAACTTTGGATTAAGGTAGTACAAAAATCGAGGAGAGGTTATCAAAATATGAGCCCAATTGGCCCATAGGTGGCGCTAGAGCAACCCAAAGTACTAAATTTGCCATAACTCCAAGGTCTTTTGGGCTAGAATCACAGTTTCCACATCACTGTAATCCTTGGCTCAAGACGAACAAGATGTATATCTCGAAATTCGATTTGGACCAAAAAAAAAAAAGTTATGGCCAATTTTGTCCAAAACCTACTTGTGCGAACTAGTCCCTGGTTTTTGGCCTGATCAGAACCAAACCAGTCTAGGACAGTTCTCTGGACTCTGCTGAACAATAATTATTGAAAAAAAGTGTAATTTTTGCATTTGGCTGGCTGTAACAGGGTCATTTCAGAAAAGGGGCGTGTCAAAATACACTCAAAAGCCTATAAATCCTAAACAAAAAGTCAAAACTTCACAAAAATTGATCAGCATATGTGCAATAACATGGTGAGGAAGCATGCCGAGTTTCATGGAGATCGGACCATAGGTGGCGCTATAACTGGCAAAAAGGTATCGTTCTTATTAGGTGTTCAAGCACGAAGTGTTGAAAACCTATTGTAATTGTACAGATTTTTATTATTATTATTATTCCGCCGTAAAACGCATCGTGCAGCCCAAACCGTAAGTGCTAGAGACTTGAAACTTTGGATTAAGGTAGTACAAAAATCGAGGAGAGGTTATCAAAATATGAGCCCAATTGGCCCATAGGTGGCGCTAGAGCAACCCAAAGTACTAAATTTGCCATAACTCCAAGGTCTTTTGGGCTAGAATCACAGTTTCCACATCACTGTAATCCTTGGCTCAAGACGAACAAGATGTATATCTCGAAATTCGATTTGGACCAAAAAAAAAAAAAGTTATGGCCAATTTTGTCCAAAACCTACTTGTGCGAACTAGTCCCTGGTTTTTGGCCTGATCAGAACCAAACCAGTCTAGGACAGTTCTCTGGACTCTGCTGAACAATAATTATTGAAAAAAAGTGTAATTTTTGCATTTGGCTGGCTGTAACAGGGTCATTTCAGAAAAGGGGCGTGTCAAAATACACTCAAAAGCCTATAAATCCTAAACAAAAAGTCAAAACTTCACAAAAATTGATCAGCATATGTGCAATAACATGGTGAGGAAGCATGCCGAGTTTCATGGAGATCGGACCATAGGTGGCGCTATAACTGGCAAAAAGGTATCGTTCTTATTAGGTGTTCAAGCACGAAGTGTTGAAAACCTATTGTAATTGTACAGATTTTTATTATTATTATTATTCCGCCGTAAAACGCATCGTGCAGCCCAAACCGTAAGTGCTAGAGACTTGAAACTTTGGATTAAGGTAGTACAAAAATCGAGGAGAGGTTATCAAAATATGAGCCCAATTGGCCCATAGGTGGCGCTAGAGCAACCCAAAGTACTAAATTTGCCATAACTCCAAGGTCTTTTGGGCTAGAATCACAGTTTCCACATCACTGTAATCCTTGGCTCAAGACGAACAAGATGTATATCTCGAAATTCGATTTGGACCAAAAAAAAAAAAGTTATGGCCAATTTTGTCCAAAACCTACTTGTGCGAACTAGTCCCTGGTTTTTGGCCTGATCAGAACCAAACCAGTCTAGGACAGTTCTCTGGACTCTGCTGAACAATAATTATTGAAAAAAAGTGTAATTTTTGCATTTGGCTGGCTGTAACAGGGTCATTTCAGAAAAGGGGCGTGTCAAAATACACTCAAAAGCCTATAAATCCTAAACAAAAAGTCAAAACTTCACAAAAATTGATCAGCATATGTGCAATAACATGGTGAGGAAGCATGCCGAGTTTCATGGAGATCGGACCATAGGTGGCGCTATAACTGGCAAAAAGGTATCGTTCTTATTAGGTGTTCAAGCACGAAGTGTTGAAAACCTATTGTAATTGTACAGATTTTTATTATTATTATTATTCCGCCGTAAAACGCATCGTGCAGCCCAAACCGTAAGTGCTAGAGACTTGAAACTTTGGATTAAGGTAGTACAAAAATCGAGGAGAGGTTATCAAAATATGAGCCCAATTGGCCCATAGGTGGCGCTAGAGCAACCCAAAGTACTAAATTTGCCATAACTCCAAGGTCTTTTGGGCTAGAATCACAGTTTCCACATCACTGTAATCCTTGGCTCAAGACGAACAAGATGTATATCTCGAAATTCGATTTGGACCAAAAAAAAAAAAGTTATGGCCAATTTTGTCCAAAACCTACTTGTGCGAACTAGTCCCTGGTTTTTGGCCTGATCAGAACCAAACCAGTCTAGGACAGTTCTCTGGACTCTGCTGAACAATAATTATTGAAAAAAAGTGTAATTTTTGCATTTGGCTGGCTGTAACAGGGTCATTTCAGAAAAGGGGCGTGTCAAAATACACTCAAAAGCCTATAAATCCTAAACAAAAAGTCAAAACTTCACAAAAATTGATCAGCATATGTGCAATAACATGGTGAGGAAGCATGCCGAGTTTCATGGAGATCGGACCATAGGTGGCGCTATAACTGGCAAAAAGGTATCGTTCTTATTAGGTGTTCAAGCACGAAGTGTTGAAAACCTATTGTAATTGTACAGATTTTTATTATTATTATTATTCCGCCGTAAAACGCATCGTGCAGCCCAAACCGTAAGTGCTAGAGACTTGAAACTTTGGATTAAGGTAGTACAAAAATCGAGGAGAGGTTATCAAAATATGAGCCCAATTGGCCCATAGGTGGCGCTAGAGCAACCCAAAGTACTAAATTTGCCATAACTCCAAGGTCTTTTGGGCTAGAATCACAGTTTCCACATCACTGTAATCCTTGGCTCAAGACGAACAAGATGTATATCTCGAAATTCGATTTGGACCAAAAAAAAAAAAGTTATGGCCAATTTTGTCCAAAACCTACTTGTGCGAACTAGTCCCTGGTTTTTGGCCTGATCAGAACCAAACCAGTCTAGGACAGTTCTCTGGACTCTGCTGAACAATAATTATTGAAAAAAAGTGTAATTTTTGCATTTGGCTGGCTGTAACAGGGTCATTTCAGAAAAGGGGCGTGTCAAAATACACTCAAAAGCCTATAAATCCTAAACAAAAAGTCAAAACTTCACAAAAATTGATCAGCATATGTGCAATAACATGGTGAGGAAGCATGCCGAGTTTCATGGAGATCGGACCATAGGTGGCGCTATAACTGGCAAAAAGGTATCGTTCTTATTAGGTGTTCAAGCACGAAGTGTTGAAAACCTATTGTAATTGTACAGATTTTTATTATTATTATTATTCCGCCGTAAAACGCATCGTGCAGCCCAAACCGTAAGTGCTAGAGACTTGAAACTTTGGATTAAGGTAGTACAAAAATCGAGGAGAGGTTATCAAAATATGAGCCCAATTGGCCCATAGGTGGCGCTAGAGCAACCCAAAGTACTAAATTTGCCATAACTCCAAGGTCTTTTGGGCTAGAATCACAGTTTCCACATCACTGTAATCCTTGGCTCAAGACGAACAAGATGTATATCTCGAAATTCGATTTGGACCAAAAAAAAAAAAGTTATGGCCAATTTTGTCCAAAACCTACTTGTGCGAACTAGTCCCTGGTTTTTGGCCTGATCAGAACCAAACCAGTCTAGGACAGTTCTCTGGACTCTGCTGAACAATAATTATTGAAAAAAAGTGTAATTTTTGCATTTGGCTGGCTGTAACAGGGTCATTTCAGAAAAGGGGCGTGTCAAAATACACTCAAAAGCCTATAAATCCTAAACAAAAAGTCAAAACTTCACAAAAATTGATCAGCATATGTGCAATAACATGGTGAGGAAGCATGCCGAGTTTCATGGAGATCGGACCATAGGTGGCGCTATAACTGGCAAAAAGGTATCGTTCTTATTAGGTGTTCAAGCACGAAGTGTTGAAAACCTATTGTAATTGTACAGATTTTTATTATTATTATTATTCCGCCGTAAAACGCATCGTGCAGCCCAAACCGTAAGTGCTAGAGACTTGAAACTTTGGATTAAGGTAGTACAAAAATCGAGGAGAGGTTATCAAAATATGAGCCCAATTGGCCCATAGGTGGCGCTAGAGCAACCCAAAGTACTAAATTTGCCATAACTCCAAGGTCTTTTGGGCTAGAATCACAGTTTCCACATCACTGTAATCCTTGGCTCAAGACGAACAAGATGTATATCTCGAAATTCGATTTGGACCAAAAAAAAAAAAGTTATGGCCAATTTTGTCCAAAACCTACTTGTGCGAACTAGTCCCTGGTTTTTGGCCTGATCAGAACCAAACCAGTCTAGGACAGTTCTCTGGACTCTGCTGAACAATAATTATTGAAAAAAAGTGTAATTTTTGCATTTGGCTGGCTGTAACAGGGTCATTTCAGAAAAGGGGCGTGTCAAAATACACTCAAAAGCCTATAAATCCTAAACAAAAAGTCAAAACTTCACAAAAATTGATCAGCATATGTGCAATAACATGGTGAGGAAGCATGCCGAGTTTCATGGAGATCGGACCATAGGTGGCGCTATAACTGGCAAAAAGGTATCGTTCTTATTAGGTGTTCAAGCACGAAGTGTTGAAAACCTATTGTAATTGTACAGATTTTTATTATTATTATTATTCCGCCGTAAAACGCATCGTGCAGCCCAAACCGTAAGTGCTAGAGACTTGAAACTTTGGATTAAGGTAGTACAAAAATCGAGGAGAGGTTATCAAAATATGAGCCCAATTGGCCCATAGGTGGCGCTAGAGCAACCCAAAGTACTAAATTTGCCATAACTCCAAGGTCTTTTGGGCTAGAATCACAGTTTCCACATCACTGTAATCCTTGGCTCAAGACGAACAAGATGTATATCTCGAAATTCGATTTGGACCAAAAAAAAAAAAGTTATGGCCAATTTTGTCCAAAACCTACTTGTGCGAACTAGTCCCTGGTTTTTGGCCTGATCAGAACCAAACCAGTCTAGGACAGTTCTCTGGACTCTGCTGAACAATAATTATTGAAAAAAAGTGTAATTTTTGCATTTGGCTGGCTGTAACAGGGTCATTTCAGAAAAGGGGCGTGTCAAAATACACTCAAAAGCCTATAAATCCTAAACAAAAAGTCAAAACTTCACAAAAATTGATCAGCATATGTGCAATAACATGGTGAGGAAGCATGCCGAGTTTCATGGAGATCGGACCATAGGTGGCGCTATAACTGGCAAAAAGGTATCGTTCTTATTAGGTGTTCAAGCACGAAGTGTTGAAAACCTATTGTAATTGTACAGATTTTTATTATTATTATTATTCCGCCGTAAAACGCATCGTGCAGCCCAAACCGTAAGTGCTAGAGACTTGAAACTTTGGATTAAGGTAGTACAAAAATCGAGGAGAGGTTATCAAAATATGAGCCCAATTGGCCCATAGGTGGCGCTAGAGCAACCCAAAGTACTAAATTTGCCATAACTCCAAGGTCTTTTGGGCTAGAATCACAGTTTCCACATCACTGTAATCCTTGGCTCAAGACGAACAAGATGTATATCTCGAAATTCGATTTGGACCAAAAAAAAAAAAGTTATGGCCAATTTTGTCCAAAACCTACTTGTGCGAACTAGTCCCTGGTTTTTGGCCTGATCAGAACCAAACCAGTCTAGGACAGTTCTCTGGACTCTGCTGAACAATAATTATTGAAAAAAAGTGTAATTTTTGCATTTGGCTGGCTGTAACAGGGTCATTTCAGAAAAGGGGCGTGTCAAAATACACTCAAAAGCCTATAAATCCTAAACAAAAAGTCAAAACTTCACAAAAATTGATCAGCATATGTGCAATAACATGGTGAGGAAGCATGCCGAGTTTCATGGAGATCGGACCATAGGTGGCGCTATAACTGGCAAAAAGGTATCGTTCTTATTAGGTGTTCAAGCACGAAGTGTTGAAAACCTATTGTAATTGTACAGATTTTTATTATTATTATTATTCCGCCGTAAAACGCATCGTGCAGCCCAAACCGTAAGTGCTAGAGACTTGAAACTTTGGATTAAGGTAGTACAAAAATCGAGGAGAGGTTATCAAAATATGAGCCCAATTGGCCCATAGGTGGCGCTAGAGCAACCCAAAGTACTAAATTTGCCATAACTCCAAGGTCTTTTGGGCTAGAATCACAGTTTCCACATCACTGTAATCCTTGGCTCAAGACGAACAAGATGTATATCTCGAAATTCGATTTGGACCAAAAAAAAAAAAGTTATGGCCAATTTTGTCCAAAACCTACTTGTGCGAACTAGTCCCTGGTTTTTGGCCTGATCAGAACCAAACCAGTCTAGGACAGTTCTCTGGACTCTGCTGAACAATAATTATTGAAAAAAAGTGTAATTTTTGCATTTGGCTGGCTGTAACAGGGTCATTTCAGAAAAGGGGCGTGTCAAAATACACTCAAAAGCCTATAAATCCTAAACAAAAAGTCAAAACTTCACAAAAATTGATCAGCATATGTGCAATAACATGGTGAGGAAGCATGCCGAGTTTCATGGAGATCGGACCATAGGTGGCGCTATAACTGGCAAAAAGGTATCGTTCTTATTAGGTGTTCAAGCACGAAGTGTTGAAAACCTATTGTAATTGTACAGATTTTTATTATTATTATTATTCCGCCGTAAAACGCATCGTGCAGCCCAAACCGTAAGTGCTAGAGACTTGAAACTTTGGATTAAGGTAGTACAAAAATCGAGGAGAGGTTATCAAAATATGAGCCCAATTGGCCCATAGGTGGCGCTAGAGCAACCCAAAGTACTAAATTTGCCATAACTCCAAGGTCTTTTGGGCTAGAATCACAGTTTCCACATCACTGTAATCCTTGGCTCAAGACGAACAAGATGTATATCTCGAAATTCGATTTGGACCAAAAAAAAAAAAGTTATGGCCAATTTTGTCCAAAACCTACTTGTGCGAACTAGTCCCTGGTTTTTGGCCTGATCAGAACCAAACCAGTCTAGGACAGTTCTCTGGACTCTGCTGAACAATAATTATTGAAAAAAAGTGTAATTTTTGCATTTGGCTGGCTGTAACAGGGTCATTTCAGAAAAGGGGCGTGTCAAAATACACTCAAAAGCCTATAAATCCTAAACAAAAAGTCAAAACTTCACAAAAATTGATCAGCATATGTGCAATAACATGGTGAGGAAGCATGCCGAGTTTCATGGAGATCGGACCATAGGTGGCGCTATAACTGGCAAAAAGGTATCGTTCTTATTAGGTGTTCAAGCACGAAGTGTTGAAAACCTATTGTAATTGTACAGATTTTTATTATTATTATTATTCCGCCGTAAAACGCATCGTGCAGCCCAAACCGTAAGTGCTAGAGACTTGAAACTTTGGATTAAGGTAGTACAAAAATCGAGGAGAGGTTATCAAAATATGAGCCCAATTGGCCCATAGGTGGCGCTAGAGCAACCCAAAGTACTAAATTTGCCATAACTCCAAGGTCTTTTGGGCTAGAATCACAGTTTCCACATCACTGTAATCCTTGGCTCAAGACGAACAAGATGTATATCTCGAAATTCGATTTGGACCAAAAAAAAAAAAGTTATGGCCAATTTTGTCCAAAACCTACTTGTGCGAACTAGTCCCTGGTTTTTGGCCTGATCAGAACCAAACCAGTCTAGGACAGTTCTCTGGACTCTGCTGAACAATAATTATTGAAAAAAAGTGTAATTTTTGCATTTGGCTGGCTGTAACAGGGTCATTTCAGAAAAGGGGCGTGTCAAAATACACTCAAAAGCCTATAAATCCTAAACAAAAAGTCAAAACTTCACAAAAATTGATCAGCATATGTGCAATAACATGGTGAGGAAGCATGCCGAGTTTCATGGAGATCGGACCATAGGTGGCGCTATAACTGGCAAAAAGGTATCGTTCTTATTAGGTGTTCAAGCACGAAGTGTTGAAAACCTATTGTAATTGTACAGATTTTTATTATTATTATTATTCCGCCGTAAAACGCATCGTGCAGCCCAAACCGTAAGTGCTAGAGACTTGAAACTTTGGATTAAGGTAGTACAAAAATCGAGGAGAGGTTATCAAAATATGAGCCCAATTGGCCCATAGGTGGCGCTAGAGCAACCCAAAGTACTAAATTTGCCATAACTCCAAGGTCTTTTGGGCTAGAATCACAGTTTCCACATCACTGTAATCCTTGGCTCAAGACGAACAAGATGTATATCTCGAAATTCGATTTGGACCAAAAAAAAAAAAGTTATGGCCAATTTTGTCCAAAACCTACTTGTGCGAACTAGTCCCTGGTTTTTGGCCTGATCAGAACCAAACCAGTCTAGGACAGTTCTCTGGACTCTGCTGAACAATAATTATTGAAAAAAAGTGTAATTTTTGCATTTGGCTGGCTGTAACAGGGTCATTTCAGAAAAGGGGCGTGTCAAAATACACTCAAAAGCCTATAAATCCTAAACAAAAAGTCAAAACTTCACAAAAATTGATCAGCATATGTGCAATAACATGGTGAGGAAGCATGCCGAGTTTCATGGAGATCGGACCATAGGTGGCGCTATAACTGGCAAAAAGGTATCGTTCTTATTAGGTGTTCAAGCACGAAGTGTTGAAAACCTATTGTAATTGTACAGATTTTTATTATTAGGTGTTCAAGCACGAAGTGCTGAAAACCTATTGTAATTGTACTGATTTTTATTATTATTATTATTATTATTATTCTCCTGTAAAACGCATCGTGCAGCCCAAACCGTAAGTGCTGGAGACTTGAAACTTTGCCATATGGTAGTACAAAAATCGAGGAGAGGTTATCAAATTATGACCCCGATTGGCCCATAGGTGGCGCTATAGCGACCAATTGCGCAAAACTGGTCATAACTCATAGACCGTATGTCGCAGACTCAAGTGTCTTATATCATTGGAAAGCTGGTCACCTGGAGAACAAAACGTATATCTCCGATTTAATTTCCGTCATGATAGATTTTCCGCCATTTTGAATTTTGTCAAAAACCTACTTTTGCAAACTAGTCCCTGGTTTTTCACCCGATCGGAACCAAACCAGTGCAGAAATATTCTCTGGAGTCTGATAATCAATAATTATTGAAAAAAAGTTCGATTATCGATTAACGGTTGCTAGGGGGCGTAAAATTAACGTTGTAGGCGGAGCCTATTTTACTAAAATGCCTCTAACTCAAGTAGTAAATGAGATAACTTCACCAAACTTGGTACACATGTGTAAGAGGTCAATCTGAGGTCACGATAATAAAACCGCGTCGATTGGCCACATGGTGGCGCTATAACACAGAAAAAACGTATAAACACCTGACCGTTTGTCCGATTGACTTAAATTTTGGTATGCAGTGTCTTGGCCCAAGGGGCCATCTATGTCTAGAAGGATATTGGCGTATCTAAAAAAAAAATGGCCGCCATTGGCCAATGAAGTTTAAGCACCTATTAGACAAGGTTAACGGAAACCAATCGGAACGAAACTCGTCGGGCATGTTCAACTCGTGGCCAAAGAGGTCTGTAAGAGTTTTGAAAGAAATCGGCCACTAGTTGGCGCTAACGAGTTTTACGGCTCTGTAATCACGTGGTGTTACAAATATCGTCAGAATATGCATATCATTTGATAGATCTCCTCATGGTGAACATATTTGCCTCAAGAACCAATGCTGTAAATCGAATTGTTCATTAAATATTTGCAATTACGTTAAAAACCTACTTTTGCAAACTAGTCCCTGGTTTTTCGCCCGATCGAAACCAGACCAGTCTAGGACAATTCTCTGGACTCTCTAGATCAATAATTATTAAAAAAAATTGAACTTTTACATTTGGATGGCTATAAGAGGGTCATTTAAGAAAAGGGGCGTGTCAAAATACACTCAAAAGCCTATAAATCCTAAATAAAAACTCAAAACTTCAAAAAAATTGTTGAGCATATGTGCAATAACATCATTAACATGCATGCCAAATTTTATGGAGATCGGACAATAGGTGGCGCTATAACTGTTAAAAATCTTTTAAACCATATATTTCCTATGGGAAATTGCCTGTATTGGCTGTAAATGGTGTTTTCCATCTAAAATCATATAATGTTCATATCATAATGTTCAAAACCAGTGCAGTACAATCCTCTGGACTCTCTAGATCAATAATTATCAGTAAAAGTGTAACTTCTTCATTTGGATGGCTATAATAGGGTCACTTCAATATGTAGCCTTGACCAAGTTTCCCGAAAGCCTATATCTCTTCAATGAATGCTCAGATCTTCTTAAAAACAGGTCAGAACATGTGACTTATGACTCTAAAATATAATGAAAATTTTCAGACAGATCGGGACTCTATAACAGTTAAAAAAGGTGGAAATTGTATGAATACCATGGCATATTAAGCCAATAAGTGGTATTTTACTGCCCCCTGCTGTTTAAAATAGTCATTTTGTCACACTACTCAACTATAATTCATATTTAGACTTTATAAATCACTATTTTAACATTTACTTATCAATCACATTTAGACAAAAATCATCTATTGAAGTATTACTATTGACAATTGTGGCACATTGAGAAATGTGAATCCCGAAGGAGACTTGCAGTAAACATATTGTTTCCATCAAATAGTTCAAATGTCTGTATCTACAACAGAATGTGTGTGTGTAGTCCTAGGTTTCTGAATAAATTCTGAATAATCTGATTAATAGTTTACAAAGACATCTGTGAAATGTTTATAGATCATATTTTCTCAATGACATTACAGTAGCATTGGAAAAACAAGTGTGTGTGTGTGTGTGTGTGTGTGTGTGTGTGTGTGTGTGTGTGTGTGTGTGTGTGTGTGTGTGTGTGTGTGTTAGAGAAAGAGAGCATGCATAATGGAGTTAACATAGAAAAACTGGTTTTCTTTAGTGCAAAATACTGGTAAAAATCAAGACTTGTAAAATGAAAGTGAGCCAATAAGTGGTCTTCTACTGCCCTCTGCTGGACATTCTACTTATTAATAGTCTTTTCACATGTGCTTTTGCATTCATATATTTAGACCTTATATAACAATTACTATTATAACACAATCATATTTTGTCAGAGTTTATCACTTCATTTGTTCTGATGCTTCACATTATTGCTAGCAACGTGATAAATCATGGTAAATAACGCTATAAACATGGTAAATCACAGTAAATAGGGTAAATCATGCTAGATTCCTGGTAAATCATTCTAGAATGTGGTGTATCATGGTAAATCATCCTGTAACATGGTAAATCAAGGTAAACTAAGATAAATCATCTTAAACTATGTTAAATCATGCTAGAATCATATTAAATCTAAACACGCATGCAAAATTTAATGGAGATTGGGCAATACGTGCCTCTATAAAAGTTAAAAAGGTCAAGAATAATAATTTTCCTATTTTTTTATGGCAAATTCTCTGAAATTCCCACTAGATTGCAACTAATTTCATTTGAAATCATATTTAATCTTTCTAAAATCAATATAATAACTATAAATCACATTTCTTTCAAGGTTTACCAGTTTATTTTTAATTTGAGGCACATTTTTTCAATAAAATTGTACAATAAAAACTGAATTTTGTGTTTTAAATGGGAAATCTGTACTAAGCATTTTTTTTTCCCTACCATTTATTTCAAATTTCTATATCTACAACAAAATGTGTTTAAGCATTTTTATTAGAGTTATATGGAATATAATATGGAAAATGTGCCATTAAAAAAATACATGGAATCAAAGTCATAGAAAACATAACTATATTTTATTGACAGAATAATACAGTGTTTCTTTTAAAACAATGCATATGAAAATAAGTAACATTAAATAGTAAGAGAAAATTAGTCAATTAATTTATTATATGTAAATTTTTTGCATATTGAAGTTTTTTTTATAATCACATTAAATGAAAATACATAATTGTGAAGTATTAAGATTTTAAATGACAGAATCTAGAAATAAAATTTAAAATACTACATATCAAAATAAAGAAAAAGTTAAAATAAAGAAAAAGTTAAATTGTAACCGAAAAAACCCATAAATTAAATAACATTTTTTAAACAAACTGTAAGAAAATATTTCAAAAATATTCAATAGTTGTAAATAAATATTCATTTCAATTGTTTGCACATATGAAATTAAAAAAGTATTTGTGTTAATATATGTTCAAAACTATATTGCATATTAAAATAAGAATAATTTAGAAGTATGAAATAATATGTGAAATTACAGAATATAAAAATAAACTAAAAATATCAACAATAAAAATAAAGTATTCATTCATTCATTCCTTTTAAATGATTTGAAAACATTTTGAAAGCAAAAATAACATTCAATAAAAAAGTATAGTTGTTAAATAGTACATTAAAGAGGCAATAAATAGTTATAAAAAAAGAAGTCCACATAAAATATGAAATTACAAAACATAAAAATTATTAAATAAAAAAACTCAAAACATCAACAATAAAAAAAGAAACCATTCATTAATTCATTCCTTTTAAAATGCATTGAAGAAAAACTAATTTTTAAAAGCAAAAATATCATTCAATAAAAAATTATAGTTGTTAAGTAGTGTAGGCCTACATTATTAAAAATAAATAAAAAACATAACAACAAACAAGAATTTGGGCAAGTGGTGACAGGGAATGTGAAACTGAATAATAATAATGCAAGTAAACAGAATACTATTGTGACTTAACCCCCAAATCACATACCACCAAAACTTTTATGCTCATGCTGCAAAATTTTCACCATAGGCAACAGAGGTTGACAATGAGCAGACAAAGACCAATGATACCCAAGATCTGTCTAAATGAAACCAGACAGTGGAGATGATGGAGGTGAGAGTCAGGGTGGAACCAGGAGCCAGACTGATATTGGTGTAGTTGTGAACAGTGTAGATCCAGGGAGAGATGGTGATGAAGGAGACTTAAAGCTGTGACCAGCTGCAGCAAAACACATTTGGAGCTGGGCAGGACCAGCGGTGATGAAGATGACATGGAACTGGACTGAAGCAGTAGCAACAAAGACATCTAATGACTCGGCTGAACCAGCAGAGAAGAAGACACCTTGTAAGTTGGCTGAAGCAGTGGAAACTGAAGACCTTTTAACGTGGCATAATCCATCTCGTCCCATGACAATAATTCAGTGGGCACTGTATCATAGGACAATCCTCAGTGATGACAGTGTGGTCAGTGCTTCACTCTAAGCAGGACTACACCACTACAATTCCATCAATCACAGACAAGATTGGCCTCTGTCAAGCACAAATACTGGAGATAAGCATTTCAATAAGTTCAATAGATGGTGATTTCCTCTTTTGAGAGCCAAGAACAGAAAGCTAAAGGTGCAATGAGCTCAAATATCACAAAAATAAACAGACAACAATAGAAAAATGTACCTCGGTCTGTGATGAATCTGAATTACTGCTGAACTGAGCCACACAGGTGTAGGGTCCGTAATTGATACGGAGAGCAGGAGGGAATCCATGACTTGCCTTGAGTCAACAGTCCACAATGGTGATGATGGTGTGATGATCTGGACATTGTTGTCTGCAGTCAAACTGTTTCCTTGATTTACAGAATGTAATCTTCAGCTGGTTCCGGAGTTGAATATTGTCCTAATAATGAACATGATCTGGTCATCAAAGCAGCGTAAGACTTTTGATGTACCTATAGACAATGAGGATGTGATTAGGACTTTTTTTACACTTTACAACTAATACATATTAATAATGTACTATTAAAACATTGTGCTTAAAACAATCATTTATTTAATATAATATCCTTATACCACAAACATATATTACAGAGTAATGAAAGTTATAACCAATTTAAAAGATATAAATAGTCTTACCTGTTTATCAATACTTGAAGAGTTGGAACATGATGAGAAGGAAGCAGTGAAGAGTGTAATATTTCTTAAAGTCCTTCTTTGCTTTCCTTTCTTTTTTATATATCTTCCCATTTCTTGTTTTGCTGCGAATATTTTTTTTTACACCACCTTTTGAAGTACTTAACTATAAATTAGCCAACTGTATGATGCAGGTCTCCATACAAATTCATTGGAAAATGACATTACACAGACATTTTGATCAATAAAATACATAAAAAAAGAAAGAAAAAAGGAATGAATGTATGGATAAATAAATAAATAATAAAATGTTTGTGTGGGTGTTAAGGCCATTGAATTAATATACATATATATATATATTGACATGTATATTTAAATAATAAAATATTAACAGTTAATTATGATAATTCAACGGGAATTTGGGAAATGTATTTGTAGGTGGCCTTAACACCCACTAACAATCCCAATGACTAATGCTGCCTTCACATGCTATCGAAAATGTCCTATTATTGCATAAATCTTATTGATTAACATTCTGTTGTTGAAGATTTTTATTAAATATTATGGTAAATTTCCAACAAAAAAATTTATTTACACTAATTCCGATAGCACGTGAAGGCAGCATGAATTCCCACAGAGGCCGTCCAGTGTTAAGCATCCACCTCTGTATCCCCCCCCCCCCCCCCCCCTTCTGGATGGACGTTTCATTATAACAGCCACTTCAGCACAACACAGTCATGATAGCTGAAGTACGTGGGCATTATGTCAATCTTTATTTTATCCAAGTCAATATCTTTAATATATACATGGTCAATTAATGTGCCATTTTCAGTTGTTGCACTTTCAACTATTTGTCTGAAGCCAAAATGCTGCATGACATCATGAATAGTTGATTTGTTGAAAATGTTTTCATTAAAATCTCCTAGAATTATTTTGCCACCTGATAAGCAGTTTATTTGATGAATTAAGGTAATCAAGTTCTCTCTAAATAATGGCATGTTATATGATGATGGTCTGTACACGACTGCCACAGTTGTGTTTAAGTCTTGTATGTTACACATTAGACATTCAATGTTAGTACAAGGTAAATCAACTAAAGCAGCTTTTACATTCTGTCTGTGATATATGCCAACACCACCATGATTTTCCTCTTTTAGTTTAGCAAAAACATCTTCACTTGTGTCATATGCAACACTTCGTGGTTTGTCATGAAAGTGGTATCCAGAAAGACTGATATCGTTCTCCAAATAGTTTGGTTTTAGCCACGTTTCTGTTACACAAATCATATCTGCCTGACAATATCTGTTATCTTGCCGAATATCTAAAATATGTGGAATGAGCCCTTGGACATTGTGTAACATCATTTGAAATTTTATATTTTCTATGGTTTCACATGGATCAATGAACAGAGGCATTCTCTGTAGAGCTTCCTCAATGTTGTCTTTTGCATAAATAGCTTTTTCTTTGAAATCTTCTATTATTAGTCCATCAAGAGAAGTCACTCGACTTAATGCTACATACGCTTGTCCTGGAGCAAATATCTTTTTCAATGAAACAACAGCTTTGTTCACTGTCAGACCTTGCACTTTGTGAACTGTGGAAGCCCATGCTAGCTTCAGAGGAAACTGTCTTCTGACACCACCACTGCTTGTCACTTTCTCTTCTTCAGGCTCGATTGGTGTGCTTTTCTCCAGTCCAGGTTTTAAACATGGATTTTTACCTCTAGCTTCTTTACCAACTCGTTCATCATCAAATTCAATGTATATTTTGGATGGAAATACTTCATCATTTTCATAACAGAATAATTTAATTGTCCCAAAAATTCCATTCACTAGGCCGCCTGATACATTGATATTTTTCAGTAACATTACTCGAGCATCGATCGCTAATTCAAGGGATTTTTCCAAAGAACTGTTGTGAACTCTGAGATGAAACCCATCCTTTTTTTCCATTCGGCCAGTTTTAGCATTTCTCTCGAAATCTTGGGCGTTAACAGTAACCGTGTCAGAGCATATTTTGTGCACCATTTTTAGGTTATGTTGATCAACCTCACTATTAGTTGCATAAATATGGATATCTGTACTCTCATCACCATCACCTGTTTCACATGTTTTAAGCATAGCAATATCTTCTTCAAGCATTACTTTATCTTTCTTATGTTGCCTTAAACGATTTAATAATTCTGCAAACCGTTTGTCCTTCTGGCGCATAATCTCTGTAAGTTCAACAAAACTGAAGTTAGTTTCCCAAAGATTCACACTGTTCACTGGTTCGGTGTAAAGTGGTTTTCCTTTCACAGGAGACAGCTGATAAAAATCTCCAACTGCTATCACACAGACTTTTCCAAATGCAGAGTAATCACCGGTTTGTTTGATTTGTCTCAATCTTCCATGAATATATGCTAGAAGTTTATGATCAACCATTGAAATTTCATCAATTATTAATATTTGCAGTTTTCCAAGTTTGGCTCTCAAGGAATTCATTTTTTCATCTCCAAGTGGCTGATATGGCAGTGAAGCATTTATTCCGATGCAGAGACTGGAATGTACAGTGGACCCGTTAATCTGGTATGCAGAGACTCCGGTAGGAGCCGTTAATAGCACATGTGTCTCATCTGGGTTGTCTGTTAACTTTGAAAGTATGCGAGAGGCTTCATAATAGATGGCTTTAATCAGTACTGACTTTCCAACACCTCCTGGACCAGATATGAACACATGAAATGGATCTGGGTTTTCACCTTGCACTTTTGCTAAGCACCATTGTCGCACTTTGTAAAAGATTTGTGACTGCTTTTCATTCAAAGAACGCAGTAAATCCATGGCATCTTGCTTTTTCATAGCAGATGGATTGTTTTCTATCTTGGAAGTACCCACATTTGGTAATAGATCAGGTATGATATCATCACCTTCTTCTGTTTCTATTTGGTCTTTCCTACTCTCCAGACATTCGAGACGTTCAAGTTCTGCTTCTGGACAGATTTGGGCCCAAGCATCTTCCATTGGTCCATGTTGTTCTAAATCATCTTGAGCTCTTTGTATTGTGTCTGCTTCTTTCTCAAATTTTGCCATGTTACTGTCCACTATAATTTTCACTGACTCAAGTTCATCATTTGAAATTCTTACAAATCCAGTCTCATAAAAATCCTTATGTGTAGTGAAATTTGTTGGTTTCAATTGTTCTCGCACAAAATGAGGCAAAAATAATTCTAAAACACTTTGATGATAATTTTCTGAATTTTTAGTGGGTGAAAAACGAGCATATCGCACAATGGCAGAGTCTGTACGAGTTCTTTTTCTCACAAATCCCATGTCATTTTCCAGTCTTACTTTGTCTGAACATTTTTCAGAAGCAGTCAAAACTCTGTAGTCTGATGCAAAGGTTGCTAAACACATTCTACTGAATTCATCTGTATGTGGACGGGCTCTGTATCTGTCTGAGATGCTTTTCATCCATATGCCATCACCGACATCTTCTCCACATTCAGCTTTTCTTTGTATGGTGTTTAAGGGTAAACTCATTCTTATTTGATTAGTGCCAGTTGGAATAAACACCACTTTCCTTGATCCTTGTTTTAGTTTCATGTTAGTCAGTCGATACACACTCTCTTGAGCTGAGACCTCTCGATTATGTAAAAACACACTTCCTAGTTTTCTTAAAGCCTGTTTAGCATCCATATTACCTTGATTGTGTGCTTCTTTTTGAGCGTTAGCCAGCAGCAATCCCATTTCTCTCTCAGCTTTGGAAATATACGAAATTATATATACTATACATGAGTAAGCGTCAACAACAAACTGTATGTCCATGTTTGCATTCCAGCACCGTAAAAGATCCGGGTTATATTGATTCACCCATACATCATTTGGCTTTCTCTTCAACACAACACTTGTTTTCTTCGTCATTTTATTGTAAGCCATTTCAAAAGTCTCTTGATTTATACCAATAGATGCAAACATAGAGTCAACTGAGTCAAAGACAGCATCACTATTCAACAAACATTCTCTCACTTTCTTCATTATAGCTTCAGCTAGCTCTTTTGATATTTGTTGGCAGTTGTTTGAATTTTTGCATTTACTTTCATTTTTTTCCTCATCTGTTTCTTTTTCATCCTTATCACTCTTGATGCTTCTTGTAATGAACGTATTTTTGCTTGGTGGACGTGGAAAGTTAAATCTACACACAGTTCCTTTTTTTTTACATGTTTTTGAATGTCTTTTGCTGTGTTGTTGGACAGTGCTCACAATTTCATGCATTTCTTCCTGCTGTTCAGGTGGCATTTCACAAGTGACATATTGATCAACAAATGCTGCAACTTCAGCATCGTCATCTCTGTCCACTTGAGGTGCATTTTCAACCCAAAAGAGACAATGTGTGTGAGGGGATCCACGCTGTTGAAATTCTATTCGATAGAAATAATCAATTATTTTTCCGATTGGCTGGGCTGGCGACATGATCACATCTTTAAGAAAGCAATGAAATCGATGGTCAAACATTCTGGCAGCAGTTACAGGATTTCGTTTAAGCATCCCACATCTATCAGACCAGTTCAGTTCATCAATAGGAGTTTCACAGCGTTCTTGTTTCACGATAGATTGCATTAGCTCTGGCCATCGCAAGTCTGCTGATGAAAATGAGCAAAACCATGTTGGGATACCTAATTGCCTCACCATTGCAAACAAATCCTTTTGAGCACTTTGCCAAAAAACAGGACTCCCTCTCACTGGCTTCAAGAATTTATAACCCTGATCAAAATTTAAAATCTTTTGCAATGACTCTTTGTTAGTCAGCATTTCTGCAGTAATTTTTGTTTTGTTGCTGGTGTCATGGCCTTTCCTCAAAGCAATAGATACATTTGAGATAACTTGATTAAGCTCAGACAAATATTGTCCATAAAAGATGTAATCTAGGTTTTGAGCAAAACGTCCATCTGCATTTAGGATTCTATTATTTAAATATCTAGAGAGAGTTAATTTTTCAGGTCGTGGATCATGAAATGTACCTGTTCCTTTTGGGAAGAGAACTGGAAAACATTTGGCTTCATTGGTTTCATCCATTAACATTCTCACTGGATTATTACCCTCTGCTGGTGCAAGTGACATAATACCATCAAAATGTTGATCTAAAACCTCTTGTGCAATATCTACTGGCTGTAAACATGAATCCATGAACAAACCGTGTTGCTGTCGATCATGAAGTGTTTCATCAGTGATTTCTTCATCCTCATTCTCAATATTGTGCTCTTTATCGACACTCATGTCCTGACATACATCCAAATCTTGTTCAGTGTTTTCACTTGTATCATTGACCTGTTCTTCTGCTTTACTCAGAGGATTAATCCAAGTTTCATTAAACTCTACATCTCTGTACCATTTGTTATTTTCTTTTAGGTATGCCAAAGCAGTTTTGACATGATCAGTGTGCACAAATTTATATTCATAATGTCCTTTGTACGTTAATTTCCTCTTAAGTTTTACTCGTATCATTAAATCATCATTTTCTGATCTTGGTAAAACATTCACCACATCTGTAACATTAGACGGAACACAAGTCACTGGTCCATGAACACCATTCTGTCCTCCTCGTGGTAATGCCAGCATCTTCATGAATGGAATATTCTTTGCTATTAGATGTTCCTCAAGAGAGTTTAAACAGCTCAATTCAACAGGAATAGGATCCAGAGCAAGATTGTTTGCTACACTTTCAGCAGGCATTTTACCTTCACTAATCTTTCTATCACATGTGTGACAAATCCACAGAGATTCAGCTGGAGAATTTTTATAAACACAATCTTCACTGCAGGTTTTATTACATGTATGCAAATAATCTAGGGTTATACATTTGTCTGCAACATAGCCAGCGTGTACTGATTTTTGTACATATTTATTTATTTTACAGTGTTTGACCTGCATTTTAAAGCAGCAACGATGACAAACTGAACAGACATAATCAGGACCTGAAGATACTTTTTCTTTAAATTGTTCAATCACACAGTCAATCTCTTTCCTTTTGATCTCTGCCTCACACCGAGTTACAGTATTTCGCATTTTAATACTATTCGCAAAACTAATATCATTTTTATATTTCTGTTTGTTGTAATCTATCAACACATTTTTGTGTACTTCATTGTTATTATATTTGTCAACACTGTACTTTTTTACAGCCTGTCTGTGGGAGGTATCGTCACTGTATTTGTCAACACTGTATTTTTTTACCGCCTGTCTGTGGGAGGTATTGTCACTGTATTTGTCAACACTGTGCTTTTTTACCGCCTGTCTGTGGGAGGTATTGTCACTGTATTTGTCAACACTGTATTTTTTTACCGCCTGTCTGTGGGAGGTATTGTTACTGTATTTGTCAACACTGTATTTTTTTACCGCCTGTCTGTGGGAGGTGTTGTCACTGTATTTGTCAACACTGTATTTTTTAACATTTTGTTGATGCTGTTCATTTTGATTGTACTTTTCAGTGCTGGATGTCATTAGTTTCTCTTTGTAACCTTCATCATCATGATATCTTTTGTTTACATTGCTTTTTTTTCTCTGTTGTAAGTCATGATTACTGCTGTATAGCACTCTCTTTCTATAGAGTGTACGTGGGTCCAAGTTATCATTTAACGATTCATGAAACATTGAATCTACAAATGATGATTTACAAATGGAAACACAGCTACCATCTGTTCTTTTTACGCATACAACAACTTCATAGTGACAGCTATTTACATGATTCAAGTAAATCCCATTGAATTGACAGCTATGTCTATTTGATGAGACAGTTAAGGCTGAATATTTAAGCCATTTCTCTTCACTGAATGTAAATATGTCCACACCAATTAAATCACTGGCTGCTTGTATTTCCAGCTCTGTTGCCCAAGTTCCGACATATTTCATTCTTGAACTGTCAATGTAGTTCGCAACAGAAGAGTGCCCTTGTCTCAGATACTGACTATACCTTCCTTCATTCTGCAGAATATGTGTTACAACAGCACGTCTCAGTTTTCTGTGTTCTCGTTCACTTCCACTTACAGCATAAGCTACCGATCTGAAAAAGCAGTTACCATCACCCACAATATCTTTGGTTTCACAAGGTTCAGCCATTTCAACAATCTCAATTGGATTGTTCTGTTCTTTTACAATGTGTACAATGTTCAGCTTCAAGCAAATACTTTGTTGTTGTTGTACTGTTAATGGATTAAACTGAAAAGAAACACTGTCAGTTTGTGAAATAAATTCAACCTCAGCTGCATTTTCATTGGAGCAGGTAGAAAACAGTCCTGTTTTCTTCATTTGATGTGAGCTTGTGAAGTTAGTCAAAGAAACACTGCCAGTTTCTGAAATAAATTCAACATCAGCCGCATTTGTTTTGCTTGGGCATTCAAGCGACATTCCTGTGTTCTCTTGTGTAAATGGTTCATTCACAAGCATTTGATCTGTGCTTATGAAATCAGTCAGAGAGTGACTGCAACTTGCCATTTCTGAGTTTACACCTTTACTCACTCTTTCTGCATCAGTATTTTCCTCCACCACTGGATGGCACACCAATCGATCATGCTGAGTGTGTTTGTCAATCACATTTGCCTGCACACCAGTTACCTCAAATGGACGATTATATGCTTTCAAGGACGCACCAAGTCTCCTGAAATGAATAACCAAAGAGTCTATGCTGGGATGGAAAACCACTACACTCTTACCACGACCTGAAACTGTTCCATCACTGAGTCGTGCATGTGGATCAATCACTGCATACCACGAACCTTGTCTGACAGCTGCACATATGGTTTGCTTAATGTTTACCAAACACGCATCAAACCTCTGGAATACTTGATTTAATGCTTCATCAAGTGACATGACAACACCTTGCAGACCTTCATCATACCGATTAATTCCAAACAACCCAGTAAATGACACAGGAGAATAGTTTATTGAAAAACAACAATTATTCATTGTGTGTGTGTCAGGCAGCTCAGCAACTTCTATGTAGCCATTCACAGGATCGTGGATTTTGCCGGCGTCTTTCATGGCACTGTACAGGTCATCTCCATACGTCAGAACATCATTCAGGTCACTCGGGGTCCATCGCAACACATTTTTCACCTTACACATCAAGATTGCAGTTAAACTGTTTGAAGCACATTGCCTGCCACTATTGGGAACAAAACACTTATCCCCCTGATGGAAAGAGCCTCTGATGTACGATTTCTGTGGACACAAATCAGAAACAGCTTTCATGGTCATGTTAGTAGGTATAGATGTAGAGGGAGATTCAGGTTCAAGTTCAGAGTTTTGTTCAGAGTTTTGTTCAGAGTTTTGTTCAGAGTTTTGTTCAGAGTTTTGTTCAGAGTTTTGTTCAGAGTTTTGTTCAGAGTTTTGTTCAGAGTTTGGTTCAGAGTTTGGTTCAGAGTTTTGTTCAGAGTTTTGTTCAGAGTTTTGTTCAGAGTTTGGATCATAGTTAGGCCCGTTGTGATATACACAACGTTCAGTTACTTCTGCCAATTTTTTAAGAGGTGGCAGAGCCTCTTCAGGATCAGCAGCCATCCGGTCCGCCATCCTCTTCTTCGCTGCCTGGGAGCGTCGAAGCTGCTTTGTACGAGGCATCTGTACACACAAAAACAGAAAGACAAATTAAATAACACATTACTATATCACAATTCACAAACTGTACAAATGTAAAATGTTTTGAGTTTAAAATTCTATAGCTAAATAACTGGCAACTATTTAGATATGATAAACTGAGGTGTCCTATCTAAACAGAACTAAATTAATTTTCCACACATCTAACCAAGATAATATCATTACTCTACATAGTAATTATACTTTTAAATAAACTATTTAAGAAAACAAAAAGGAGTACAGTAAAAATCCTAATCATCAATGCATCATACTCTCAATCCCCAGATATAACCATATATCTGAAACACTTCTAAAAGCAACTACAGATTGCACAACCCTATTTTAGTTAGTTATACTGACATCTAGTGGTAAAACGATGGTATTTTATATTTATAACAATCAAGACTTAAAGGATCAGTTCACTTTAAAAAAAAACTTTTGCTGATAATTTACTCACCCGCATGTCATACTATGTCCATGTCTTTCTTCAGTCGAAAAGAAATTAAGGTTTTTGATGCAAGCATTCCAGGATTTTCCTCCATATAATGGACGTCAATGGGACCCAAACGGTCCAAGGTCCAAATGACAGTGTCAGTGCCGCTTCAAAGGGCTTTAAATGATACCAGACGATGAATAAGGGTCTTATCTAGCGAAACGTTCGGCCATTTTAAAAATAAATAAAAAAGTTTACGTTTTATTAGCAAAAATGCTCGCCTTGCTCTGTTCTGTGATGCACGTTCTTTTCAATGTAATTGCCAATTACGTGACGTCACGAACATGCATCACAGAAAAGAGCAAGGTGAACATTTGTGCTTATAAAACTTAAAGTTTTTGATTTATTTTTAAAATGGCAGAGCGTTTCGCTAGATAAGACCCGTATTCATCGTCTGGTATCGTTTAAAGCCCTTTGAAGCGGCACTGACACTGTCATTTGGACCTTGGACCGTTTGGGTCCCATTGACGTCCATTATATGGAGGAAAATCCTGGAATGCTTTCATCAAAAACCTTAATTTCTTTTCGACTGAAGAAAGAAAGACATGGACATCTTGGATGACATGGGGGTGAGTAAATTATCAGCAAAAGTTTTTTTTTAAAGTGCACTAATCCTTTAATTTAGATTTTAAATACATTTTCAGCATGCCAATCAAATACAGACATGATACAAGTCACATGTTTGAAAAAATATTACTGACTTTAATGTGTTTAATCCCTTAAACCCAAAGTGTCCTGCCAGCAGAAAAAAAAATCATAATCAAATTACTAAGCAACCACTGAATGAAACAACACAAAATATAATTTTAAAGCTTACAATCTCAGCTTGTGCTAATGCAGGGCTCCAGACTAACTTTTTTCACTAGGAGCACAGTGGCCCCCAACTGAAAATTTTAGGGGCACAACCAGAAAATTTAGGAGCACACATCGTAAATCAACATACTAACCAAATATTCACATTTCTACTAATTTCCAGTGTATTACTAATAAATATTTAGATAATAGATGCAGAAATTACAATGGCTTTGCGCTCTGATTTAACGTTACAGCCTCTTGTCTTCTAAAAGCAACCGGCAGTTGATTTATTAACATGTCACGGCATACTCTATGCTTGAGGCTAATATTGTGTTTAAATAGAGAATTGTGTTTAAACTGTGAAGTGCCTGCACTGTCGGCAAACTTCGTGTTCCCCGCAGTTATGGGGTAGCGACTACAACATTCACAGTTCATGGAATTAGTCTTCTTACAGCACTACCTCAACCAGCTGAATTCTCGCATCCAGTCTTCCAGAAAATGGTGGGTTCTGCCTTTTTTCGCCACTAAAACCTCTCACTCTGAATCATCATCCGACTGTGGCAATGTACTAGGGCTGCAACGTTTCAAATAGCTCACGGACACAGTTCAGTTTGTATCACGGTTTTAGGTTCACGGTTTCGGTATGATTCGGTATGTGCTGTGTTCAGGGGGAAAAAAAAGACTACTGTAAAAAAAAATAAAGAAAATAAGAACAAATAATCTAACCACAAGCAAAAGCACAAATAAATGCATTAGAGCATAGCCTACTAATAAAATAAACTATGCTTTTCAGGTAGGTCTAACATTAGTTTTCAGGTACAGAAATTGAATAAAATAATCAAATGTAAAATAACATTGAATATTTGACTGTATAAAATTAAAGAAAGCTATTCAATTCAGAGCTGATTCTGTAGGCCTACACCGATACAGTGATGAATGTTCACTTAAGGCATAACTATGTCTGCTAGGATACTCATCAAGACGGACATGTTGACATACTTTTTGTATTAATTTGTCCATTCAAGTGCAAGACTTGAAAGATAACTCAATATTTGCGCGCTGTCTGAGATGAGTAGCCTACGCATACACACGCGCGCGCACGCACGCACGCACGCACGCGCACAAATCTAGACGCGAGTTCTCTTTCGCGTCTTCCTCTTGAATGTTTACATTGGCAAAACATAAATGATGAGTTTAGTTTAAACACCGATGGTAACGTCTGCAGTTCAGGTCTCGTCTGCGCTCGTGCGCTATCAACTCCCGGATTATGACGGCGTAAATGACAGGTCGTGTTTGAGCATTTGGCACTTGCATTGAACAGTGTTTACAAAGAGTAATCGTTTTGTTCACGTTTTTTTTATTTTCGCTGTTGTAATGTATTATTTGGGAAGCCAGCAAGTGAATTTGACTGGCACACTAGCCGCAGAACGAGTCAATAGTTCGCTTGCTCGTTGCTCAGACGCACATAGCAGGTTGTGATATTTGTCTCCGTCTCCTTCCCACAGACGTTTAAACGCGCGCTCGATTATCTCTGGGACCCTCCCCCTCCACACATTAGTCACTTACAGTGGCCATTCCCTATTCTTCTCGCACTCATTGGCCTGCCACACATTCCGGATTCATTGATAAGCCCCTTCCACGTTTAACGTGTAAAAAAAAAAAAAAGGGACAAATTTACTGGTCGCACATGTACGACTGGATGTAAAATTCAGTCGCACACACTAAAATTTTGGTCGCAATGCAGTCTGGAGCCCTGTAATGCATCTAATAATCACTTTCATCAACTACTAATGAGTACCGAGTAATCCCTCTAAAACAGAATGTACCGCCCACAAGCACCAACTACCTGCAAAAATATACATTATCATATTTTAAAAAAAATAATGCCTTGATTAACACAAAATTGGTATAATTTAAAAATCTGAGTCTGAACTTTACAGTAAATGTAGCCAAGTTAAAAAACTCCTAAGTATTGCTCAGTTATTTGCTGATACATATTTCTTTTTTTCATAATCTATAAAATACTTTTTTGTACTATTACTGCAATGAGTCAAAAACATCATACAGCTCATGAACTATTCAAAGATCATTAAAAATGCCAATTAATTATTTTACAACATATTATTTCAATTAAAATGAGCCCAACATGAACATAATCTATTGCTTTTATGATAAGAAATTCTTCATAGAGAAACAATTTTAAAAATGCCCATCAGGGGGCGTCAAGGACTGAACAAAAAGGCTATCTTGGAACCAAATGCTGTAACTTTTGATTCCTTAGTCCAATCACCACAAAATTTTATCAAGATGTAGCTCACATGTAGACGGATTTCACCAAAAAAAAAAAAATTCCTCCTACTTTTTTTCCTTCCTGAATTATTCCATGACAAATAAGAAAGATATGCAAAACCATTAAAAAATATATATATTTTCTGTCTTTTCTCAGCAGAAGAATGTCCAAATGTAATATAATTTATATTTTCAAATAAGTTGAAAAGTGTTCTTTCAAACAATACCTACCGTTTGAGTCTCCTTCCCATAGTTTTGAAGTTATGAATATTTAGTTTTGCGTGTGTCACTCAGACAAAACAACTCTAAAAATGCCTTCAGTGCTTAATTGATATTTAAAATATCTTAAGATATTTAAAAAAAATTGGCCTATTTATTTAAGATTAATAATGACATGCCATTGCCTTCTGTGCATCTGATGCCATGTCACTTAATGTTAATACCACCTCTCACATTTACACCTTTCCCAAATGGTTTCTTTTCTTATACTGTTGTACACTATTGCCTACATCATCACTGCATACTATGAAAAAAGTAAAATCTTACCTCAAATCAGGTTACACCGTCCTCTGCAACATAAGAGTAAAAAAAATTTTTTTTAATTACATTTAAGAACAATATCATATATAGACTTCACACTCACGCGATTTTAAACAATAAATATACATGCATTTATTTGAAATATATAAATGATATATATTCATTTGTGTATGAATAACACTGATCAATATGACCAAAATAAATCTCACAATACGAGGTATTTTATTTTACACTAATATATAAATATAGGCCTATATTTATTTGTTTGAGTGTGTGTCTATATATATAAGTCGATTGTATACAATACCACAAAAAATACCCTACGTTAATTTTAGCTTAACTTAACAATACAATGAAAGTAATAACAATAATAATTAAACAAAATCTGCATATAATAATTAAATGTAGATTTCTTTTTATTTAAACTTTTCTCGTTCTTTTAATGACACTTTCACTTTAAAACCTCACGCGCGAATTTAATATTAATTGATGCACTTGTTCATTTAAAACACTACCCAAGACCTTTATTCACAAGCAATGTTTCAGCATTTAACCACTCAACTTCGATAGGTTGCAAATGCAAATTAATTCAGATTCAACACCAAGCACGTCCTGCTTCAGTTATGCATTTTTCATTACTCGTATTAACTACTTTAACAGCCATGCGCTGTACAGACACATTAACCTCTAAGTCTATAGAATTTACATTATCATCTTAATTTAAAAGAGAGCAAATAAATGGCAAACATGTTAGTCAGCATAGTTTTGTGAACAATAGTTTAAAATGTAAAGGTTATTTACAAAAAAACGTATATTAAACCATTCAATACTATTGTATGCATTTACTATTAAACTAATAAGAACAATCATAACAACAAAAATGTTTCAAGTAACAACTTATTTGTTCTTCTAATCAAAACGCTGGTCACACGAATTGCATGAATTTAATATTGGAACAAAACAGTGTCTTTATACAATTAATCAGAAAATACAACCACAAAACATTCAAACAGACAAATAACAACTTAGACGGCTAAGAATGGTAAAGATGATTAAGATTCACTGGATGATTAAGATTCACAAGATACACAGAGAATCACCGCATGTCTTACCTTTGCAGAAAGTACACAAAATGGTTTCCCTTCCGGTCAAACCGGACAGAGACAGAGCGTATTTAGGCCACGCCCACACCCAGGGGGAACACAATCAGACCGTCTCCATTGATTTGCATTGCAAGAGGCTGCCTCCTTGTCATTTATGACTTATAACAAAAAATAAAGCAATGTCTAAAACCTGCAATGTGACAAGTTGTACAGCAAACAAGCTAAATAACCCAGAAATAAATTTTTATATGCTGTCAACCCCAAAAAACGGTTGTTTCAGGACATAAAAGTGGATCAATTGAGACAGAGCGCAACTCTCGACCTACTCTTGAGAACTAGCAGCTACGCCCACTGGAACGCGACATTATATTGTAAACATAACAAAACATTCATAATTTTAACCATGTCGATTGATTATTTCACCACCCTATGTGAACCTGAGAGGAGTAGATATATTGCTAAGTTAAATTTTATTGGTCTATGTCAGTGCCCCTTTTTTGGAAAAATGATCCGACTGAATGGCCCAACGTGAAATACCCTGATATACGTTATACAACTATTTGATCGAATCACCAGGTAACGGCTTAATTTCACCTACGATCAAAACACACGCTATTACTAAAATAATGGGACAAGTTAGCTATTGGAAAGCTATAGCTAATTAGCTTTGTGTGCACGTAGCTGCGCAGCTTGGGCCATATTATTTTAAACGATGATTTGTTGTAAATAGAAGTGTATGAAATTAAAAGTATTTTTAAAGTATTTTTTAAAAGGATCCCACAGTTTACCCATTCTTCCTGCTGAT
This sequence comes from Phoxinus phoxinus, assembly GCF_949152265.1. Taxonomy (NCBI): domain Eukaryota; kingdom Metazoa; phylum Chordata; class Actinopteri; order Cypriniformes; family Leuciscidae; genus Phoxinus; species Phoxinus phoxinus. The sequence goes on along the minus strand of NC_136889.1, from coordinate 6,554,715 downwards.
GCTTCACGTCTTATTGCCTGTATCCACTTTTGTCTCCTTAAAGGCTGGCTTTTACGGTTCGGAAGCGTATAAAAATGTAATTCTGGGTTTTTTAGCTTGTTTGCTGTACACCTTGTCACACAGCAGCTTTTAGGCATTTTTCTGTCTTTTGTTATAAGTCATTAAAGACAAGAAGGCAGCCCCTCGCAATGCAAAGTCAATGGAGACGGTTGGTTTGTTTTCCCCCCTGGGTGGGCGTGGTCTTCAGATTATGACGCGTTGCGCTCTGTCTCTATACAGCACGCAGTCATTTGACTCAAAACCCCCTATTTTTTTTTTACAATCTATCTCCCAAACAAGGACATTTGAGTCTTTTTGTTACAAGTGAATCAGTTTCAAATTACTCTGTTTAAGAATGATTTTGTTTAGAACAAGTCAATTTAAGAGTCATTTGATTCCATACAAGGACATTTTGAGTCTTTTGGATACAAGTGAGTCACTTGCGAGTCATTTTAACAGTTATTTCGAACGAGTCAATTTAAGAGTCATTTCATTACATACAAGGATATTTCAGTCTTTTAGTTACAAGCAAGTCTTTGTATAAGTTATTTTGTTTCGATCAAGTGAATTTCAAAGTCATCTGATTACAATTGAGTCAACTTAAGAGTCATTTACATTTAATCATTTAGCAGACACTTTTATCCAAAGCAACTTACAAATCAAAACAGCAATAAAAGCAGTTCAACTAACAATAGGACAAAGTGTATATACTTTTTATAAATAGATACCAAATAAAAAAGAAAACAATAGAAAGCATTAAAATTAATGAATCACGTGTTGCCAAAAACGATGCAATATTTGATTAGGCCTACATACAAAAAGGAGTTATTCTGTTTCAAACGAGTTAATTTAAGAGTCATATATGTTCAAAAAAGTATTTATTGATTTTAATGACTAATTCACTTGCAATTGAAGTAACTGATATTCTCTTTTGGGTCTGATTATTTTTAGTAACTATTTTTTAAATTTTTGGATAACGTAAATTGTTGCACTGTTTGAATGTGGACACAGCTGTATTGTATTGTTAGTTGTGGTGATTATATAATAAACCTCAGGGTATATTAAAACCTCTTTTGGTCAACCTGTTTTTTTTTTAGTATTCTAAAACATGTGAAAATATATGCTTATTAATTAGAGACACCTCGCTATATAACAAATTATATTACAACCATCTTCAAGGGAAAGACCAGACATTACCCGATACTGCTGGGATATCACGTCTCCTTTTTACCAGCATTAGCCTATACAAGTGTACCCAGCTGGAGAAGGTTACATCTCTCTAGCATTCATGTCAATTAATATTTGTATATCTACAAAAAGTCTCAAGTATGTCTACTGGTTTGACCTATATAAAGACATTTTTATTGCCACGCTTGACTCTTAAATGTCATAAATAAAAAAATGTCTTTGTAAACCAAAATGCTAGCACATTGCACACTAAGACCATGCATCTAATATTAATTTAAATGAAATATTATTTTTTCCCCCCGCATAATCGAACAATTTTGTTCAAGTTAACAACAGAGTTTCTATTTCCACTACATGCAAGTAGCCTGCCTGGTTTGCAAACCTCCACCCACCAATGTCTGATTGTGCCACACAAGATTAAAAAATACTCTCATTAATCAATCAACCTTTTGACAAACTTACACTGTCTTGTCAAACAAGTGTTTAATAATGAAATAGGCTAATTCATTAAGTAGGGTTTAGGATTACATATTGCCCCAATTAAGTGTCGTCCATAAAATAATTGTAATAAATATAACTTATTGCATCCTGTTCGTAAATAAAACTGAGGTGCAAATAGTTTCTGCTACAATTTAGAAGCATAAAAATAATCTAATAACTATTGGCACTTATTGCAAAGAACTGCTATTTTTAATGTAAATAGAATATATCGCTAAGAAAATATGCTTAGTGCAAACAGCCACTGACAGTTAAAATAAATATATGTAGCCTATATACACACAAATATCAAGAAACACATGTTGAATGACTGTTGATTTCTAAAGTTACACATGTTTAATGTTAACTACTGCAGCACTGGATAACCTATAAATGTAACAGCTGAAAAACAAACCGAAACAGCCAACTCTAACGCCGATCACTGATACTCCCTTCATAACGCATATATGTATAACACAAATTCAATACATTTAAAGAATTCTTTAATTGAAACACTTAAAACATCACAAAGCCAACAATACAAACAAACTTTCCAATTTAAAAAACACACTACAACTTAAATTTTCAATGATGTCAATTTAAAACTACATCTTTAAATGTCTAACATCTTTAAAGACATTTCAGAAAAAAAAGTAAACAAGTGCAAACAGTTAAAAAAATAAATTTAAATTACCACTACAAATAAAATTATAAACCACAACTGTCACACAACATATTTTTCAAGAAAACTATATATATATATATATAACAAAAAAACGTTTGTTGACCTACTCAGAAACTGCTCTGAGTTTTATTTGTTACTTGTAGTTGGCACAGGCTCCTCAAACAAATCAGCACCTTCAGGAAACCAGCCATCCATTTCAGTGGTTTCACCTTCATTAAGATTTTCCCCTTCAGCCACAGCCTCGACAGCATTCTCCACCTTCTCCACGTCAACCACAATGTTGTCCAGCATTTTAAAAGTGCACAATCCCACCTCAAACAAATGCTCCTCAACATCCTGTCCATCTGACAGTAGGTCAAGGAGCCCCTCTTTTCCCAAGTACTTTCTCAGTACTGAATTGGACACTTTAACCTCTTCTTCTCCAAAGTCTCCAGACAAGGAGACTTTGGCAGTCGCATTGGCCTGAAAGCTATCAAACCTCTGCAGCATCCCACACTTTTCACAGCGGTGAAATTTCTTTTTTCCCTCCACCTCTGCCTGCCAGGCAAAGCACTTGGTACAGCATCGCCGTACAGTGACCTGTGCACCGGTAACATGGCCGGTCAATGTTCGGGTTTCACCTTCATCCACTTCAAATGAAGCATCCACCGTCACACCAGACAAAGCTGCCACCTCATTCATCTCGGTGAATCTATTTGCTGTCAGGAACAGATCACCACCAAACTCCCTGGTAGACAAATTGATTATGTCATACCATCGACCACTAATCAACGCTCCCAGCTGCCTCTCCCACAACTGAATCTTTATATGATCCGTGTCATCAGCTATATGGCAGGTTTGCATCTCAACAGACACACCATTGTACTCCACCATTTTAGGCACAGAAGCGACATGAACCACCTTCACTTTAATAGCAGGAACCTGAAACAAACAGAAAATATTTGTATTAACCTAACAAAACAAACACAGAAAAACAACTATTACATAGTCATATTTTTTATATTCAGAATAAAATATATTTCAAACTTAAAAAAAAGTTGCTTGTTTGGGTAAAAAATTTTTTGGATTTTTATTCAAACACTTGAATGACTTATTTACTTACACATAACAAGACTTAATGTCTAGCCATGATTTATATGGATAAATGCATGCATGTATCTGTGTGTGTGTGTGTGTATATATATATATATATATACACACACACACTGTGCTGTAAAAACTAAATTTCTGCTAATAAATTACTGCTACAAAGTTAAAAAACTGACACTCAAGCCCCAAAATTATATAGGACAGCATAACAAAAGTAATTTTAGTATTACCATTTGCTCCAATAGTTAAATAAAACCCACACCATTTCTTTTCTGGGACTTTACGATTAATTTAATAATCATTTAAACGGTTGATTATTTTTTCCAATAATCAATGAATTGGATAAAAAAATAAACATTTCCAACACTATTAAAATACAGAACTGACAGTGCAAAGTGCACAAACTAATTGCTCCTTGAACATCTCTGAGCTGTTAAAGTAATAATAAAAAAAAATATTACAAACACATGCTTTACATCTGCCAAATAAATTGGCTTTTTTTAAATACAATGCACAAAAAGATGTATATGTTTAAAGGGACCTGAGCTGTCAGAACAATACATAATTTATAAAAAATAAAGAATAGGCTATTACAAATCAACAACTTAACGAAAAAATTTTGAACGTCAAAACTTGTTCTCTAGAGTCTACTCTAGTCTACACTCACACAAACTTATTTTGTTGTTTTTTGTCAAAGATCTTATCTTTAACAAAATGTTTTACATTATTTCACAAGCACATCTACACAAACGACAAATTACACGCAGTTGAATAATAATAAAGCAATAATAATTCTTATAACAGAAGATAATATGTCTAATCTATCCTAATATTAATTTTAAGTACAATGTAGTCGAACGCACACTCAGACACTCAATATATCTCTCGCGTGCGTTCTCGAACACACTCTCTCGTACTCTTAAACGCACTCAGACACAATCAGTCTCTCTTTTGCACTGTCGAGTACGTTCTCGGACACTCAGTCTGTCTCGCAAGTTCGCTTCACGTTTGTCCAGCGCATAATAGCTCTGCCCTGCGCTAAACTCAACTTTTTTTTTTTAATTATACACAAAAATCTCCACGACTTATTGAGTGGTGCAATACTCACGCGACAAAATGAATCAAGTTCATAAACAATTATTTTAATAATAATTTTGTTGCAGCCCCATTTACAATAGAATAAAACATATGAAAAAAATATGTATGTGTATATATATAGCCTATTAATTACATTTTATCCATTAGACCAAGATTTTACAAACTCCTAAGGGACTGTTGAAAATTCTATCCTAGCCATTTATAAAGTATGCCTATCATACTACATATATTGAATAGTCATCAATTATTATATATATATATATTAGAGCCGGGACTTTAACGCGTTAATTAAGATTAATTAATTACACAAAAAATAAAGTGTTAAAATTAAACGCATTTTAATCGCACTTATTTTTGCACCGCGTGTAAGTACACATTGATGACCTCAGACACGAAACGAGCGTTTTGTGTGAGAAAACGAACAGTATTTATATCGTTTTTACCTCTTGTAACAGCCACGTACAAGTGATCTGAGGGCGCGGGCGCATCCTTCTGTGTGACGTGTGCGCAGACTGGTGCATAGAAGTATACACTAGATGTCGCATTAAATACATTCGTTCCAATGAACTGCCGTAACCAATGTGACATCTATTGTATATATCTATGCACCAGTCTGCGCACACGTCACACAGAAGGAAGCGCTCGCGCCCTCAGATCACTTTGGACGTGGCTGTGTATAAGAGGTAAAAACTATATAAATACTGTTCGTTTTCTCACACAAACCGCTCGTTTCGTGTCTTAGGCCATCAATGTGTACTTACATTTACGAGTCATTAAATCATGTTTAATTTAGACTTCTCTGTGCATGCTCTTTGAGGTGGACCCCATAGACCTGCATGATATGACTGTCAGACAACGGTTTGACCTAAAAATATCTAAATTGAAAATACTGTGGAAACAAAGACATATAAAGCTAAAACATAAATTAATTTCAAAGTGAACTATCCCTTTAATGGCAAAAATAGCACTGGTCTGCTGGACTTGGTTGAACAAAAATAAACAATATTTTGTTGCTTAAGCTTATGTATTCAGTCATTATTCAATGGTAGGCTATAGCCTACTAAAAATCCATGTGAAAAAAATTACTTCTGTTCTCAGGTCAAATATTTAGGCCTATATGCGATTAAAATGCGATTAATTTCGATTAATTACAAAGCCTCTAATTAATTAGATTTTTTTTTTTTAATCGAGTCCCGGCCCTAATATATATATTATATATATATTAGAGCCGGGACTTTAACGCGTTAAGATTAATTACACACAAAATAACGCGTTAAACATTTATGCATTTTAATTGCAATTATTTTTGCGCCACGGCAACTCATCACTGGATGGGTTTCGGCGGACCGATTATACTGGAAGCACCCGGGTTGCAGCGTTCATGACTTCAGACAACAAGCCCCGTGGATGGGAAATTTTGTTATAAAAAAAACAACGTATACAAGCTAGAGCTGCATGGGCGATATATCGCATGACATTGTTAGGCGCATCTCGTCAGTAAAGCCGGTTCCTTGATTAGTAAATCGCCATCACCTGCTTTCAGATGTAGCGACATTTAGGCTACTAGAGCCAGCCGTAGTTAACTGACAAGCTGAGCAATATCGCATAATTATCGCAGACGTATCGTCTGCGATAATTATGCGATATGGCTCAGGCAGCTTGTCGGTTACCTACGGCTGGCTCTGTGTAGTAAATGTCGCTACATCTGAAAGCAGGTGATGGCGATTTACTAATCAAGGAACCGGCTTTACTGACGAGATGCGCCTAACAATGTCATGCGATATAAGTTATCGCCCAGTCCTAATGCAAGCGTCTATAAGAGCATGATTGTGTGCAAGCTATGCAACAAGACATTCGGAACAGCTATTGCTACACTTAATGGCAAAAATTGGACCCACTTATAAACTGGAGAAAGTGTCTTGGTTGAACAAAAATAAACAACGTTTTGTTGTTTAAGCTTATGTATTCAGTCATTATTCAATGATATACTAAACATCCATGTGAAAAAAAAATCACTTCTCACTGTTCTCAGGTCAAATATTTATATGCAATTAAAATGCGATTAATTTCAATTAATTACAAAGCATCTAATTAATTAGATTATTTTTTTTATCGAGTCCCGGCCCTAATATATATATAAAATAAACGTTTGCAATTTATAAAAAACAAAATGCTACAAAAGCTACGCCAACAGCAGTCCGTGATTTTTTATTTTCTTTGATTACAATCACTGAAAGCACCAAACCACTGTACTATGCTGCACTCACTTTAACACCGACTGCACACATCAACTAATATGACTGACGTGCATCTAACGATCTACTTATTGTAAAAGTTCATTTAAAATATGACAGACTTTAAACGCTCGAGCACAGACTGAAAACTTTCACTGCGCACGCTTCAAGTAGCCTATGTGGATCCACGCACGCTTTAAGCACGCGCATCGCACCATACAAAACAAAAACTCGCATTTCATTCTATATTCCTCTGATAAACCCTGACATTTAAATAAACATCTTAAACTTAATGCTTTCAAACTACAAGATTAACCACATAAAAGCTGGGTAACACTTTACAATAAGGGTGCCCTAATAAGCATTAATTCATGCTTAACTAATGCACAGATAATACTGAATTAATGAATTACTAATTATTATCTAAGCTATTCATTAATGATTGCCTCATTAGCAACTAATGAAGAGTCTGTCTGGTTAATTTATTAGTTCATATATTAATTGTTATTAATTAAATATGTAATTGTGGATAAATTCCAGAATACCTTATTTTATTAACTAATAGGCTAGTGTTCATTAATTTGTTAATTACCACAATGAGCCTAAAATGCATTAATACATTATTAATTACAACATTAGTAGTGTGTCAATTACTACAATTGCTAGATGAGTTAATAATGATGTGCCTCCCTCAACAAGTAAAGTCACAACATAATGATTGTTAGCTAATGATTAATCAATCATTAATTACCATCACTATAGTTTATAAAAGCTGTTTATTAACCACTGGTTTCCAAAAACATAGTAATTGACACACTACTAATGCTGTAATTAATCATGTATTAAGTTTACCTGTAGGCTATTATCTGGAAGTTGAAATATAAGGCTGTGGCTCATTGTGGTAATTAAATTAACACTATTAGTTAATAAAATAAGGTATTATGGAATTAATACACACTTACACATTTAATTATTAACAATTCATATATGAACTAATATATTAACCAGACAGACTCTTCATTAGTTGCTAATGAGGCAATCATTAATGAATAGCTTAGATAATCATTAGTAATACATTAATTCAGTATTATCTGTGCATTAGTTAAGCATGAATTAATGCTTATTAGTGCACCCTTATTGTAAAGTGTTACCAACGCGGTATATACCCCTCTTAAACAAATTACTTCTAAATTAATAAAACAAATCAGTAACTTCTTACGTTCTGCTTCGGGGCCATTGACTTCACCTCGGCGATCTTCTTGTAGTTCAACGGTGGATTTTTAATCGGAAAGCCAAGGTTGGGCACCACAGAAATGTCGGTGGAACTACCGCACTGAATGTCAAATTCGCCGCCATCTCTACCTAGGAAAAAAGCCAAATTAATACACACATTAATAACCAGTAAAATTACATAAAAGCGTAAATATTTTAATTAACGAATAGATAGGCTACTTACTGACTCCGCGTTTGAAATTCTTCAATTTCACTGCACTTTTATTTCTATTCGCCTGCAAAAACGAAGTCCGTTTCTCTGCCGCAAAAACTACAACATGACGAAAGTCATCGCGGCTAGTTTGAAACACGGCATTAAAAAAATAGTTACCAGTTTTAGCCTTTCTCATAGCACTAACATTGTGGACATATCCACAAATGTCGTCTTGAAATTCCTGGACCTTCACTTTTTTTACTGGAGGAGCCATTTTGCACGTTGTTAGCAGAGTACACAGACAATACCACAAAATACTGTTTCACAACTACCAGTCTCTCTGACTGGCACACTTTATTTAAGACACCTTTATTTAAGACACCTTTATTTAAGACACCTGCATTCATTCAGCCACTGATTAGGTCACATGACCTGGGTCACAAAAAAACAAAAAACAAATACAAATGAAAGCATAATATTTGTACATCTTAACACCCCCACTTGCTCTCACATTTCTATTTTATCATTTTTGACATAAGTATACAAAGTTCATACACCAAACATAAACGAGTCAAATTTCATTAATGGTTCATTTCCTCAGCATCATCAGTGTAATTTAGTTTTTGTTCGCAGGGAGTAGCTCTGGACTTACAATTCTCCATGTCAAATCTCTCACGTATTTTCACAATATACCCCTTGTGACATTTTAACACAATCAAAATCTTACTCATAATCAATACCAAGAAAATGTGTAAATTTTCCCAAGTCCTTCATTCTAAATTTAACACTGAGCATCTCTTTCACACCATCAAGTACATTCATATCGTTGGCTGCAGTAATCAAGTCATCAACCAATATGATTATGAAAACTTAGTTTCTGTAACCTTTGTGTAAACACAATGATCAGCTGGATTTTGAACAAACTTGATTTCACAGAAATACTCATGCAACATTCTGTTCCAGTTCTTGCCCGACTGTTTAAGTCCATACAGTGATTTTTCCAATTTATACACCAGTTTTGTATTACCTTGACATTTTACCTCGTAACCCTCTGGCTGTTTCATATAAATGTCACACTCTATTGGCGCATGTAAATATGCGGTCTTCACATCCATAAGGGCGGAGCTAGACTCTCAGTACAGTGGGGGCGGAGCTTCATCATGGGGCCCTCTGCTACCAAGTAATTTTAAAATGAAAACCGTTAAAAAAACGTAAAATATCTGATGAATGCATATGTAATAATGTGGCACTTGTTGAGCCAAGTAAGCTTATATGTTAAATAAAACACAAAGAAAAGCCAAATTTTTGGACAAATTTGTATTGACGAACAAAGAAAACAGTCTGCCAGTCAAGTAAAAAAGTTTTTAGCACCACGGACAGCGGCATGGAAACTTTGTGTAAAACAACTGATTTATTATAACACAGACTTATTCATAACTAAAATATACATTTTTAAAGACGATTTTTTTTCTTACCATTTTTTTTTAACAATCTTCCAGAACAAATAAATCTAACAAAACTATATATACATATCATGGTCCCTTATTATTAAATCTTCATCCTCCTCTCCTTCATGGTGGCAAATTTGCCACCGAATTTCTCCCGATTTCCACTTGGACAACAATATTGCTACACCATCCGTCACTGGGCGCCGTTTCAGACTGAACAATAATACACCTAGAAGTCAAGCGCGGCAATCAGAACGGAAAAAGAAGCAGTCTATGCGCTGTCTATGGGTTTGCGAGCCTCCGCTGCGCGCGCGCCTCTGCTGACTGCGCGCGCCTCCCCAACAGGCATTTATACTTCGCGCTCGCCGGGTTACTATTCTTTGAAAAGACAGGGTGCGACTCGGTGTAATTGTCATCTAAACCATCAGGAATCAGCGGTGAGAAGAAGTAAGGTACACTCGTGAATGTTTATTTTAGTACACTTTAGTAGACCAAACCCACACTACAAAAGAATCGTGTAAAGCAGTAAACCAGATTATTCCTTGTGACATTAGAAGAAAGAAAAAAAAAGAACGTAACCTACAACTAAATTAACGTTATCTTACATAATTTCTAAACATTTTTATTTAGTTTTGTCAACTTTTTTATAAACCATGGCCATTTATTTTTATTTCAAGGGCTTATGTCTGCTATTGTAGGCTCATTTAGTTAATGTAAGCAACTAATTTAGACGCAAGAATTGGGTGAGAATTGTCTCACAACAACAGCTGTCTGGACTGCATAGGTCCACAGTATCTTTGGTAACCCACTTTCTATTAACATGCTCCTAGCCATGTCGAATACGGTTCTCCAGTTTTGTTCAGCAGTGCCATTTTGGTGTGGAGAGTATGGTGCAGAGGTCTCATGTCTAATACCATTTCAACAATGCCTGGTACCCTCTTCCTGTGAACTCTGTCCCATTGTCAGACCCGATGCATTTAACTTTCCCATATGGAGCCATATCTGCGAGGAATTTTTCTGTGCCGGTCACTGTGTCACTCTTGCTTCTCAAAAAATATACAAACACCGCACTAGAATAATCATCTGTGAAAGATAATGCATATTTATGTCCGTCTTTGGACATTGGATCTATAGGCCCTGCTAAATTGGTGTGTACCATTTCTAGAGCTGCTTTTGCTCTTGCATCTGGCGCTCTGCTTCTAGTCTCAATAAACTTCCCTTGCGTGCAAATCTTACAACGTGGGATATGTTTGTCTGCTCTACTCTTAATTTCCATACCATCCACAACATCTTCCAGCTTAATTATATCCCCATAATTGCAATGACCTAATATCTCATGCCATGTCTGCAAATCATAACATAGTACAGTTTGTTGTGCACGTGTATGGGGAATTCGGTACCGTCTTTATGTAGCAGGACGTTCTTCCCTTCTCTGAAGGGAAGAACCCCCATGTATGTGTAGATGTCCTGTAGATATGTTGGGATGTACAGCGCGTTTCTTAGTGTTGTTTTGAAACGTCGTCCTTTGCTGTCCACCAAACATACTAATGCTCAATGTCCTCATAACTTCGGAGCTTTGTTTTAAATTCGGCAAAAGTCATTTTTTCGTCGCTCTGAGTAACATGGATAGAAAATGGTTTAAATGTATCTGGAAGTCCTTTCAAAATCATGCTATTAAGAGTCCGTCACTCAGATTCTCCTCTGCATTTCTCAAAGCAGTAATTCCAGTCTCAGCTCTGATGACATATTCCGTAACACTCTCACTGGGCGACTTTTGCAGTGAAGTTAGCTCTGTGTACAAGCTTATTACCCGGGGCTTCCCTTGCCGGCATAATATCCGCGCAAAATCTCCAGTGCCGCATGTCCGTCGTCTGCTGCTTCTCTCATGACCACCGGAAGACTTTTGTCATCCAGGAACTGTATCAGCTCTGCATAGGCTTCAGCGTTTTTCGCCGTGTCTTCCTCATCTTCGTCAGAAGGCTCATATAAAATAGTCTCTTTCAGTTCCTGCAAAGGTGACCCAAAAATTTAGTTAATGGTAAATCATGAAAAATCATACTAGAAAAAAGTAAATGGTGAGCATATGTGCAATAACATCCTTAACAAGCATGCAAAATTATATGGAGATCGGACTATAGATGGCGCTATAACAGTTAGAAACAGTTAAAAACCATATATTTCCTATGGTAAATTGCCTGTATTGGCTGTAAATGGTGTTTTCCATCTATGATCAAATAATGTTCATATCATAATGTTCAAAACCAGTGCAGAATAATTATCTGGACTCTCTAGATCAATGATTATCAGAAAAAGTTGAACTTCTGCATTTGGATGGCTATAAAATGGTCACTTCAATATGTAGCCTTGACCAAGTGTCCCCGAAAGCCTATATCTCTTCAATGAATGCTCAGATCTTCTTAAAAACAGGTCAGAACATGTGAAATAACATGATAAAGAAGCATGACAAATTTCAGATAGATCGGACAAAATTTGCCTCTTTAACAGTTAAAAAAGATGAAAATTATATGAATAATATGGTATATTAAGCCAATAAGTGGTATTATACTGCCCCCTGCTGTCATTTAATCATATTACTCCCTAATATTGTTATATAAGTCATATTTAGACTTTATAAAATAATTATTTTAACATTTACAATCACATTTTGTCAAAATTCATCTATTGGAGTATTACTATTGACAATTGTGTCACATAGAGAAATGGGAATCCTGAAATGCTTATTATACAGCAATAAAAGAGATTTTCACAATAACATATCCCAAATGTGTGTGTGTGTGTGTGTGTGTGTGTGTGTGTGTGTGTGTGTGTGTGTGTGTGTGTGTGTGTGTGTGTGTGTGTGTGTGTGTGTGTGTGTGTGTGTGTGTGTGTGTGAACATGCATCATGGAGTTAACATGAAAAAAGTGTTTTGCTTTAATGCAGAATACTGGTGAAACCAAGCAGTTCAAAATGAAAGTGAGCCATTAGTGGTCTTCTACTGCCCTCTGCTGGACATTCTACTTATTAATAGTCTTTTCACATGTGCTTTTGCATTCATTTAGACACTAAAAAATCCCTTATATAACAATTACTATTATCATATTTTGTCAGAGTTTATCACTTCATTTGTTCTGATGCTTCACATAATTGCTAGCAACGTGGTAAATCATTCCTGATAAATCATTCTGGAATGTGGTATATCATGGTAAATCAAGGTAAACTAAGATAAATCATGGTAAACTATGGTAAATCATGCTAGAATCATATTAAATCATACTAGAATGTGTTCAATTGTTGTAAACCATAATAGAACAGAGTAAATCATACTGAATCATAATAGAACTTGGTATATCATGGTAAACTATAGTAAATCATACAAGAACATGGTAAATCATGAAAAATCACACTAAAATATGGTTTATCATGCTAAATCATGCTAAAACATGGTCTATTCCATCTATGATGTCAGTGATTAAAAGCTTGCTAAATAAATCTTAATGTCTTAAATGCTTAAATGTGCACAAAGGCCTTAAAAGCTTGAACACCGACAAATGCTGCTTGCAGCTTTAATTATTATTATTCCGCCGTAAAACGCATCGTGCAGCCCAAACCGTAAGTGCTAGAGACTTGAAACTTTGGATTAAGGTAGTACAAAAATCGAGGAGAGGTTATCAAAATATGAGCCCAATTGGCCCATAGGTGGCGCTAGAGCAACCCAAAGTACTAAATTTGCCATAACTCCAAGGTCTTTTGGGCTAGAATCACAGTTTCCACATCACTGTAATCCTTGGCTCAAGACGAACAAGATGTATATCTCGAAATTCGATTTGGACCAAAAAAAAAAAAGTTATGGCCAATTTTGTCCAAAACCTACTTGTGCGAACTAGTCCCTGGTTTTTGGCCTGATCAGAACCAAACCAGTCTAGGACAGTTCTCTGGACTCTGCTGAACAATAATTATTGAAAAAAAGTGTAATTTTTGCATTTGGCTGGCTGTAACAGGGTCATTTCAGAAAAGGGGCGTGTCAAAATACACTCAAAAGCCTATAAATCCTAAACAAAAAGTCAAAACTTCACAAAAATTGATCAGCATATGTGCAATAACATGGTGAGGAAGCATGCCGAGTTTCATGGAGATCGGACCATAGGTGGCGCTATAACTGGCAAAAAGGTATCGTTCTTATTAGGTGTTCAAGCACGAAGTGTTGAAAACCTATTGTAATTGTACAGATTTTTATTATTATTATTATTCCGCCGTAAAACGCATCGTGCAGCCCAAACCGTAAGTGCTAGAGACTTGAAACTTTGGATTAAGGTAGTACAAAAATCGAGGAGAGGTTATCAAAATATGAGCCCAATTGGCCCATAGGTGGCGCTAGAGCAACCCAAAGTACTAAATTTGCCATAACTCCAAGGTCTTTTGGGCTAGAATCACAGTTTCCACATCACTGTAATCCTTGGCTCAAGACGAACAAGATGTATATCTCGAAATTCGATTTGGACCAAAAAAAAAAAAGTTATGGCCAATTTTGTCCAAAACCTACTTGTGCGAACTAGTCCCTGGTTTTTGGCCTGATCAGAACCAAACCAGTCTAGGACAGTTCTCTGGACTCTGCTGAACAATAATTATTGAAAAAAAGTGTAATTTTTGCATTTGGCTGGCTGTAACAGGGTCATTTCAGAAAAGGGGCGTGTCAAAATACACTCAAAAGCCTATAAATCCTAAACAAAAAGTCAAAACTTCACAAAAATTGATCAGCATATGTGCAATAACATGGTGAGGAAGCATGCCGAGTTTCATGGAGATCGGACCATAGGTGGCGCTATAACTGGCAAAAAGGTATCGTTCTTATTAGGTGTTCAAGCACGAAGTGTTGAAAACCTATTGTAATTGTACAGATTTTTATTATTATTATTATTCCGCCGTAAAACGCATCGTGCAGCCCAAACCGTAAGTGCTAGAGACTTGAAACTTTGGATTAAGGTAGTACAAAAATCGAGGAGAGGTTATCAAAATATGAGCCCAATTGGCCCATAGGTGGCGCTAGAGCAACCCAAAGTACTAAATTTGCCATAACTCCAAGGTCTTTTGGGCTAGAATCACAGTTTCCACATCACTGTAATCCTTGGCTCAAGACGAACAAGATGTATATCTCGAAATTCGATTTGGACCAAAAAAAAAAAAGTTATGGCCAATTTTGTCCAAAACCTACTTGTGCGAACTAGTCCCTGGTTTTTGGCCTGATCAGAACCAAACCAGTCTAGGACAGTTCTCTGGACTCTGCTGAACAATAATTATTGAAAAAAAGTGTAATTTTTGCATTTGGCTGGCTGTAACAGGGTCATTTCAGAAAAGGGGCGTGTCAAAATACACTCAAAAGCCTATAAATCCTAAACAAAAAGTCAAAACTTCACAAAAATTGATCAGCATATGTGCAATAACATGGTGAGGAAGCATGCCGAGTTTCATGGAGATCGGACCATAGGTGGCGCTATAACTGGCAAAAAGGTATCGTTCTTATTAGGTGTTCAAGCACGAAGTGTTGAAAACCTATTGTAATTGTACAGATTTTTATTATTATTATTATTCCGCCGTAAAACGCATCGTGCAGCCCAAACCGTAAGTGCTAGAGACTTGAAACTTTGGATTAAGGTAGTACAAAAATCGAGGAGAGGTTATCAAAATATGAGCCCAATTGGCCCATAGGTGGCGCTAGAGCAACCCAAAGTACTAAATTTGCCATAACTCCAAGGTCTTTTGGGCTAGAATCACAGTTTCCACATCACTGTAATCCTTGGCTCAAGACGAACAAGATGTATATCTCGAAATTCGATTTGGACCAAAAAAAAAAAAGTTATGGCCAATTTTGTCCAAAACCTACTTGTGCGAACTAGTCCCTGGTTTTTGGCCTGATCAGAACCAAACCAGTCTAGGACAGTTCTCTGGACTCTGCTGAACAATAATTATTGAAAAAAAGTGTAATTTTTGCATTTGGCTGGCTGTAACAGGGTCATTTCAGAAAAGGGGCGTGTCAAAATACACTCAAAAGCCTATAAATCCTAAACAAAAAGTCAAAACTTCACAAAAATTGATCAGCATATGTGCAATAACATGGTGAGGAAGCATGCCGAGTTTCATGGAGATCGGACCATAGGTGGCGCTATAACTGGCAAAAAGGTATCGTTCTTATTAGGTGTTCAAGCACGAAGTGTTGAAAACCTATTGTAATTGTACAGATTTTTATTATTATTATTATTCCGCCGTAAAACGCATCGTGCAGCCCAAACCGTAAGTGCTAGAGACTTGAAACTTTGGATTAAGGTAGTACAAAAATCGAGGAGAGGTTATCAAAATATGAGCCCAATTGGCCCATAGGTGGCGCTAGAGCAACCCAAAGTACTAAATTTGCCATAACTCCAAGGTCTTTTGGGCTAGAATCACAGTTTCCACATCACTGTAATCCTTGGCTCAAGACGAACAAGATGTATATCTCGAAATTCGATTTGGACCAAAAAAAAAAAAGTTATGGCCAATTTTGTCCAAAACCTACTTGTGCGAACTAGTCCCTGGTTTTTGGCCTGATCAGAACCAAACCAGTCTAGGACAGTTCTCTGGACTCTGCTGAACAATAATTATTGAAAAAAAGTGTAATTTTTGCATTTGGCTGGCTGTAACAGGGTCATTTCAGAAAAGGGGCGTGTCAAAATACACTCAAAAGCCTATAAATCCTAAACAAAAAGTCAAAACTTCACAAAAATTGATCAGCATATGTGCAATAACATGGTGAGGAAGCATGCCGAGTTTCATGGAGATCGGACCATAGGTGGCGCTATAACTGGCAAAAAGGTATCGTTCTTATTAGGTGTTCAAGCACGAAGTGTTGAAAACCTATTGTAATTGTACAGATTTTTATTATTATTATTATTCCGCCGTAAAACGCATCGTGCAGCCCAAACCGTAAGTGCTAGAGACTTGAAACTTTGGATTAAGGTAGTACAAAAATCGAGGAGAGGTTATCAAAATATGAGCCCAATTGGCCCATAGGTGGCGCTAGAGCAACCCAAAGTACTAAATTTGCCATAACTCCAAGGTCTTTTGGGCTAGAATCACAGTTTCCACATCACTGTAATCCTTGGCTCAAGACGAACAAGATGTATATCTCGAAATTCGATTTGGACCAAAAAAAAAAAAGTTATGGCCAATTTTGTCCAAAACCTACTTGTGCGAACTAGTCCCTGGTTTTTGGCCTGATCAGAACCAAACCAGTCTAGGACAGTTCTCTGGACTCTGCTGAACAATAATTATTGAAAAAAAGTGTAATTTTTGCATTTGGCTGGCTGTAACAGGGTCATTTCAGAAAAGGGGCGTGTCAAAATACACTCAAAAGCCTATAAATCCTAAACAAAAAGTCAAAACTTCACAAAAATTGATCAGCATATGTGCAATAACATGGTGAGGAAGCATGCCGAGTTTCATGGAGATCGGACCATAGGTGGCGCTATAACTGGCAAAAAGGTATCGTTCTTATTAGGTGTTCAAGCACGAAGTGTTGAAAACCTATTGTAATTGTACAGATTTTTATTAGGTGTTCAAGCACGAAGTGCTGAAAACCTATTGTAATTGTACTGATTTTTATTAGGTGTTCAAGCACGAAGTGCTGAAAACCTATTGTAATTGTACTGATTTTTATTATTATTATTATTATTATTATTATTCTTCCGCCGTAAAACGCATCGTGCAGCCCAAACCGTAAGTGCTGGAGCTTTGAAACTTTGCCATATGGTAGTACAAAAATCGAGGAGAGGTTATCAAATTATGAGCCACATTGGCCCATAGGTGGCGCTATAGCAATCAATTGCGCAAAACTGGTCATAACTCCTAGACCGTATGTCGTAGACTCAAGTGTCTTATATCAGTGGAAAGCTGGTCACCTGGAGAACAAAACGTATATCTCCGATTTCATTTCCGCCATGATAGATTTTCCGCCATTTTGAATTTTGTCAAAAACCTACTTTTGCGAACTAGTCCCTGGATTTTCGCCCGATCGGAACCAAACAAGTGCAGAAATGTTCTCTGGAGTCTGAAGATCAATAATTATCGAAAGAAAGTTGAAATTTCGATTTACGGTTGCTAGGGGGCGTCAAAACGTTAATGTGGGCGGAGCCTATTTTACTAAAATGCCTATAACTCAAGTAGTAAATGAGATAACTTTACCAAACTTGGTACACATGTGTAGGAGGTCAATCTGAGGTCACGATAAAAAAACCGCGTCGATTGGCCACATGGTGGCGCTATAACACAGAAAAAACATATAAACACCTGACCGTTTGTCCGATTGACTTGAAATTTGGTATGCAGTGTCTTGGCCCAAGGCCCCATGTATGTGTAAAAGGATATTGGCGTATCTCAAAAAACATGGCCGCCATTGGCCAATGAAGTTGAATCACCTATTAGACAAGGTTAACGGAGGCCAATCGGAACGAAACTCGTCAGGCATGTTCAACTCGTGGCCAAAGAAGTCTGTAAGAGTTTTGAAAGAAATCGGCCACTAGTTGGCGCTAACGAGTTTTACGGCTCTGTAATCACGTGGTGTTGCACAAATCTCCATAATATGCATATCATTTGATAGATCTCCTCATGCTGAACAACTTTGCCTCTAGAACTAATGCTGTCAACCAAATCGTTCATTAAATATTCACGAATATGTTAAAAACCTACTTTTGCGAACTAGTCCCTGGTTTTTTGCCCAATCGGAACCAGACCAGTCTAGGACAATTCTCTGGACTCTCTAGATCAATAATTATCGAAAAAAAGTGTAATTTTTGCCTTTGTATGGCTATAATTGGCTCATTTAGAAAATGGGCGTGGCAAAATCCAATCAAAAGCCTATAAATCCCAAATTAAAACTCATAACTTCACAAAAATTGGTGAGCATATGTGAAATAACATCATTAACAAGCATGCAACATTTTATATAGATCGGACCATAGGTGGCGATATAACTGTTAAAAACCTTTTAAACCATATATTTCCTATGGTAAATTGCCTGTATTGGCTGTAAATGGTGTTTTTCCATCTATGATGTCAGTGGTTAAATGCTTGCTAAATAAATCTTAATGTCTTTTGTGCTTAAAGGCCTTAAAGGCCTTAAAAGCTTGAACACCGACAAATGCTGCTTGCAGCTTTAATTATTATTATTCTGCCGTAAAACGCATCGTGCAGCCCAAACCGTAAGAGCTAGAGACTTGAAACTTTGCCACAAGGTAGTACAAAAATCGAGGAGAGGTT
This sequence comes from Phoxinus phoxinus, assembly GCF_949152265.1. Lineage (NCBI taxonomy): Eukaryota > Metazoa > Chordata > Actinopteri > Cypriniformes > Leuciscidae > Phoxinus > Phoxinus phoxinus. Next base: position 6,535,745 of record NC_136889.1, on the reverse strand, counting down.
ATCAAATTATGACCCCGATTGGCCCATAGGTGGCGCTATAGCGACCAATTGCGCAAAACTGGTCATAACTCCTAGACCGTATGTCGTAGACTCAAGTGTCTTATATCATTGAAAAGCTGACCACCTGACGTAAAAAATGTATATCTCCGATTTTATTTCCGGTATGCAAATTTTTCCGCCATTTTGAATTTTGTCGAAAATCTACTTTTGCAAACTAGTCCCTGGTTTTTCGCCCGATCGGAACCAAACCAATGCAGAAATGTTCTCTGGAGTCTGATAATCAATAATTATCTATAATAAGTAAAATTATCGATTAACGGTCGCTAGGGGGCGTAAAATTAACGTTGTAGGCGGAGCCTATATTACTAAAACGCCTATAACTCAAGTAGTAAATGAGATAACTTCAACAAACTTGGTACACATATGTAGGAGGTCAATTTGAGGTCACGATAAAAAAACCGCGTCGATTGGCCACATGGTGGCGCTGTAACACAGAAAAAACGTATAAACACCTGACCGTTTGTCCGATTGACTTAAAATTTGGTATGCAGTGTCTTGGCCCAAGGGACCATCTATGTCTAGAAGGATATTGGCGTATCTAAAAAAAAAATGGCCGCCATTGGCCAATGAAGTTTAAGCACCCTTTAGACATGGTTAACGGAGGCCAATCGTAACGAAACTCGATGGCCATGTTCAACTCATGGCCCTAAAGGTCTGTAAGAGTTTTGAAAGAAATCGGCCACTAGTTAGCGCTAACGAGTTTTACGGCTCTGTAATCACGTGGTGTTACAAATATCGTCAGAATATGCATATCATTTGATAGATCTCCTCATGCTGAACAACTTTGCCTCTAGAACTAATGCTGTCAATTGAATTGTTCATTAATTATACGCAATTACGTTAAAAACCTACTTTTGCGAACTAGTCCCTGGTTTTTCGCCCGATCGGAACCAGACCAGTCTAGAACAATTCTCTGAACTCTCTAGATCAATAATTATTAAAAAAAGTTGAACTTTTGCATTTGGATGGCTATAAGAGGGTAATTTAAGAAAAGGGGCGTGTCAAAATACACTCAAAAGCCTATAAATCCTAAATAAAAACTCAAAACTTCACAAAAATTGGTGAGCATATGTCCAATAACATCATTAACAAGCATGCCAAAATTTATGGAGATCGGACCATAGGTGGCGCTATAACTGTTAAAAAGCTTTTAAACCATATATTTCCTATGGTAAATTGCCTGTATTGGCTGTAAATGGTGTTTTTCCATCTATGATGTCAGTGATTAAATGCTTGCTAAATAAATCTTAATGTCTTTTAACGTTAATGTGCTTAAAGGCCTTAAAGGCCTTAAAAGCTTGAACACCGACAAATGCTGCTTGCAGCTTTAATTAGGTGTTCAAGCACGAAGTGCTGAAAACCTATTGTAATTGTACTGATTTTTATTATTAGGTGTTCAAGCACGAAGTGCTGAAAACCTATTGTAATTGTACCGATTTTTATTAGGTGTTCAAGCACGAAGTGCTGAAAACCTATTGTAATTGTACTGATTTTTATTATTATTATTATTATTATTATTATTCTTCCGCCGTAAAACGCATCGTGCAGCCCAAACCGTAAGTGCTGGAGCTTTGAAACTTTGCCATATGGTAGTACAAAAATCGAGGAGAGGTTATCAAATTATGAGCCACATTGGCCCATAGGTGGCGCTATAGCAATCAATTGCGCAAAACTGGTCATAACTCCTAGACCGTATGTCGTAGACTCAAGTGTCTTATATCATTGGAAAGCTGACCACCTGACGTAAAAAACGTATATCTCCGATTTAATTTCCGCCATGATAGATTTTCCGCCATTTTGAATTTTGTCAAAAACCTACTTTTGCGAACTAGTCCCTGGTTTTTCGCCCGATCAGAACCAAACCAATGCAGAAATGTTCTCTGGAGTCTGATAATCAATAATTATTGAAAAAAAGTTCAATTATCGATTAACGGTCGCTAGGGGGCGTGAAATTAACGTTGTAGGCGGAGCCTATATTACTAAAACGCCTATAACTCAAGTAGTAAATGAGATAACTTCACCAAACTTGGTACACATGTGTAGGAGGTCAATTTGAGGTCACGATAAAAAAACCGCGTCGATTGGCCACATGGTGGCGCTATAACACAGAAAAAACGTATAAACACCTGACCGTTTGTCCGATTGACTTAAAATTTGGTATGCAGTGTCTTGGCCCAAGGGGCCATCTATGTCTAGAAGGATATTGGCGTATCTAAAAAAAAAATGGCCGCCATTGGCCAATGAAGTTTAAGCACCCATTAGACATGGTTAACGGAGGCCAATCGTAATGAAACTCGATGGCCATGTTCAACTCATGGCCCTAAAGGTCTGTAAGAGTTTTGAAAGAAATCGGCCACTAGTTGGCGCTAACGAGTTTTACGGCTCTGTAATCACGTGGTGTTACAAATATCGTCACAATATGCATATCATTTGATAGATCTCCTCATGGTGAACATATTTGCCTCAAGAACCAATGCTGTCAATCGAATCGTTCATTAAATATTCGCAATTACGTTAAAAACCTACTTTTGCGAACTAGTCCCTGGTTTTTCGCCCAATCGGAATCAGACCAGTCTAGGACAATTCTCTGGACTCTCTAGATCAATAATTATCGAAAAAAAGTGTAATTTTTGCCTTTGGATGGCTATAATTGGCTCATTTAGAAAATGGGCGTGGCAAAATCCACTCAAAAGCCTATAAATCCCGAATTAAAACTCATAACTTCACAAAAATTGGTGAGCATATGTGAAATAACATCATTAACAAGCATGCCAAATTTTATGGAGATCTGACAATAGGTGGCGCTATAACTGTTAAAAAGCTTTAAAACCATACATTTCCTATGGTAAATTGCCTGTATTGGCTGTAAATGGTGTTTTTCCATCTATGATGTCAGTGGTTAAATGCTTGCTAAATAAATCTTAATGTATTTTAAAGCTAATGTGATTAAAGGCCTTAAAGGCCTTAAAAGCTTGAACACCGACAAATGCTGCTTGCAGCTTTAATTATTATTATTATTATTATTCTCCTGTAAAACGCATCGTGCAGCCCAAACCGTAAGTGCTAGAGACTTGAAACTTTGCCACAAGGTAGTACAAAAATCGAGGAGAGGTTATCAAAATATGAGCCAAATTGGCCTATAGGTGGCGCTATAGCAATCAATTGCGCACAACTGCTCATAACTCCTAGACCGTATGTCGTAGACTCAAGTGTCTTATATCATTGGAAAGCTGACCACCTGACGTAAAAAACGTATATCTCCGATTTAATTTCCGCCATGATAGATTTTCCGCCATTTTGAATTTTGTCAAAAACCTACTTTTGCGAACTAGTCCCTGGTTTTTTGCCCGATCGGAACCAAACCAGTGCAGAAATGTTCTTTGGAGACTGAAGATCAATAATTATCGAAAGAAAGTTGAAATTTCGATTTACGGTCGCTAGGGGGCGCAAAATGGACGTTGTGGGAGGAGCCTATTTTACTAAAATACCTATAACTCGAGAAGTAAATGAGATAGCTTCACCAAACTTGGTACACATGTGTAGGAGGTCAATCTGAGGTCACGATAAAAAAACCGCGTCGATTGACCACATGGTGGCGCTATAACACAGAAAAAACATATAAACACCTGACCGTTTGTCCGATTGACCTGAAATTTGGTATGCAGTGCCTTGGCCCAAGGCCCCATGTATGTGTAAAAGGATATTGGTGTATCTCAAAAAACATGGCCGCCATTGGCTAATGAAGTGTAAGCACCTATTAGACAAGGTTAACGATGGCCAATCAGAACGAAACTCAGTGGGCATGTTCAACTCATGGCCCTAGAGGTCTGTAAGAGTTTTGAAAGAAATCGGCCACTAGTTGGCACTAACGAGTTTTAAGGCTCTGTAATCACGTGGTGTTACAAATATCGTCACAATATGCATATCATTTGATAGATCTCCTCATGGTGAACATATTTGCCTCAAGAACCAATGCTGTCAATCGAATCGTTCATTAAATATTCGCAATTACGTTAAAAACCTACTTTTGCGAACTAGTCCCTGGTTTTTCGCCCAATCGGAATCAGACCAGTCTAGGACAATTTTCTGGACTCTCTAGATCAATAATTATCGAAAAAAAGTGTAATTTTTGCCTTTGGATGGCTATAATTGGCTCATTTAGAAAATGGGCGTGGCAAAATCCACTCAAAAGCCTATAAATCCCGAATTAAAACTCATAACTTCACAAAAATTGGTGAGCATATGTGAAATAACATCATTAACAAGCATGCCAAATTTTATGGAGATCTGACAATAGGTGGCGCTATAACTGTTAAAAAGCTTTAAAACCATACATTTCCTATGGTAAATTGCCTGTATTGGCTGTAAATGGTGTTTTTCCATCTATGATGTCAGTGGTTAAATGCTTGCTAAATAAATCTTAATGTCTTTTGATGCTAATGTGCTTAAAGGCCTTAAAGGCCTTAAAAGCTTGAACACCGATAAATGCTGCTTGCAGCTTTAATTATTATTATTATTATTATTCTTCCGCCGTAAAACGCATCGTGCAGCCCAAACCGTAAGTGCTGGAGACTTGAAACTTTGCCAGTAGGTAGTACAAAAATCGAGGAGAGGTTATCAAATTATGACCCCGATTGGCCCATAGGTGGCGCTATAGCGATCAATTGTGCGAAACTGGTCATAACTCCTAGACCGTATGTCGTAGACTCAAGTGTCTTATATCATTGGAAAGCTGACCACCTGACGTAAAAAACGTATATCTCCGATTTAATTTCCGCCATGATAGATTTTCCGCCATTTTGAATTTTGTCAAAAACCTACTTTTGCGAACTAGTCCCTGGTTTTTCGCCCGATCAGAACCAAACCAATGCAGAAATGTTCTCTGGAGTCTGATAATCAATAATTATTGAAAAAAAGTTCAATTATCGATTAACGGTCGCTAGGGGGCGTAAAATTAACGTTGTAGGCGGAGCCTATATTACTAAAATGCCTATAACTCAAGTAGTAAATGAGATAACTTCACCAAACTTGGTACACATGTGTACGAGGTCAATTTGAGGTAACGATAAAAAAACCGCGTCGATTGGCCACATGGTGGCGCTATAACACATAAAAAACGTATAAACACCTGACCGTTTGTCCGATTGACTTGAAATTTGGTATGCAGTGTCTTGGCCCAAGGGGCCATCTATGTCTAGAAGGATATTGGCGTATCTAAAAAAAAAATGGCCGCCATTGGCCAATGAAGTTTAAGCACCCATTAGACAAGGTTAACGGAGGCCAATCGTAACGAAACTCGATGGCCATGTTCAACTCATGGCCCTAAAAGTCTGTAAGAGTTTTGAAAGAAATCGGCCACTAGTTGGCGCTAACGAGTTTTACGGCTCTGTAATCACGTGGTGTTACAAATATCGTCGGAATATGCATATCATTTGATAGATCTCCTCATGCTGAACAACTTTGCCTCTAGAACTAATGCTGTCAATTGAATTGTTCATTAATTATACGCAATTACGTTAAAAAGCTACTTTTGCGAACTAGTCCCTGGTTTTTTGCCCGATCGGAACCAGACCAGTCTAGAACAATTCTCTGGACTCTCTAGATCAATAATTATTAAAAAAAGTTGAACTTTTGCATTTGGATGGCTATAAGAGGGTAATTTAAGAAAAGGGGCGTGTCAAAATACACTCAAAAGCCTCTAAATCCTAAATAAAAACTCAAAACTTCACAAAAATTGGTGAGCATATTTGCAATAACATCATTAACAAGCATGCAAAATTTTATGTAGATCGGACCATAGGTGGCGCTATAACTGTTAAAAAGCTTTTAAACCATATATTTCCTATGGTAAATTGCCTGTATTGGCTGTAAATGGTGTTTTTCCATCTATGATGTCAGTGGTTAAATGCTTGCTAAATAAATCTTAATGTCTTTTAACGTTAATGTGCTTAAAGGCCTTAAAGGCCTTAAAAGCTTGAACACCGACAAATGCTGCTTGCAGCTTTAATTATAATTATAATTGAATTACTTATTATATATATATTTTTTGTATTCTGCAACGACACCTTAAATTAATCATAAGTGACGGTAAAGACTTTTTCAACAAGATTATATTTAAAATTAATGATGATTTAAGTTCCATTGATCTTTAAATTCATCAAAGATTCCTGAATTTTTTTCACAAGAATATTAAGCTGCACAACTGTTTTCAACTTTGATAATAATAAGAAATGTTACTTGAGCATCAAGTTGTAACCCCATTTTTTTTATTTCACCCCATTATCAAAGGAAAAAAATGCCCTGAACAGTTTGTCATATTTATTGCTGACTCTGGCTCTTTGATACCAGTGGCATTTTTTTAAAGAAATGAACTAATTTGGTCATGTCAACAGCACTTTGTTGTCTGTTTTCAGTGAGTTTACTCATCAATACCTGAGGCTAAAGATGCAAGTTACATGCAGGAGGCATAACTACAGGTGTCGGTCACACTGAATCCCACTAAATCTGGCTCATATGGCTAAATTAATAGAAAGCCTCTCCGGTTCTGACTGTAGCTATTACCCTTTGATGGGTGTGAAAAGTATATCAGGTATTGTGTTTTCTGGAATCTTGCATCTGGTCAGTGTAGTTGTAAAGCTAACCAAAATTGTCTGTAATGCCAAAAGAGGAAAGGTGCACGATTACCACTGTCCGATTTCATTGAGGTTTGTAACATTAGAGCAAGAGTAGAGGTTACTCGGATTTTATTGACAATGGAGTGTCTTATGATGTTGAGAGAGTTCTCTTTTTTTCACGTCTGTTAGGCTGGAGAAATCAAAGCGCACAGCAGACCAGCAGTAGACTAAGCCCTGGTAGAGGGGGAATGGTCTGGGATGGGGGGTTTGCAGAAATAAGGGCCAATATTAGTATTTCAGAGGCAGCGCCTTGCTTGTGTGGCGTTCAGATCTTAAGCCTAGGGCGTCCCTGTGCGAATCCCAGACTGCCTTTATGGACTGAGCTAATAAACCTCTCCACACACACGCACACACCCTGAACACAGCTGCTTGTTATTTCATGCCCCATAAGGACCCTGTGACCACGAACATTCTAATACACATTTCTAATTAAATAGGCATCGGTGTGTGTGTGTGTGTGTGTGTGTGTGTGTGTGTATTCAAGTCCAACTGTCTTGTTTCGCTCCTTGCTCTACACACACACACACACACACACACACACACACACACACACACACACACACACACACACACACTCAGAGACACACAGATTGACAGGCTTATTGGCAAATAAAATTCCAACCACTCTTGCCCTGTCAATGCTAGGACAAACACTCCCTCAATGTCACATATACAGCATACACGCAAAAGCCATAGTTTTATGGGCAGATGAGATTTCATAGTGAATGTTGACAGTGTTTTGTGTCAGTTATTTTCTACACTTTATCTAGGCCTTTCATATTCATTTTGATTTATTTCACTATTCATTATTTCATGCGTCCTATAGTACTCCGTTTATTTTATTTAAAGCACAATTAAGTGAATCCCTGTTTCATTCTTACTCTTTTATTGTATGTCATTGAAGTATTGTATCATGAAGCCAAAGCTTTATTTGGATAGAGATTAAGTGCATGCAAAGAATACAGGAAAATCATGTGTATTATACACACTGCCGCTAAATGTGGCTGTCACTCATCTATTGAGTTGGTAATCCCATTCTGTAACAGTACTGGTTTGGATATTTAGAGGAGACATTATACAATTGTGACAACTGCGTAAATATTAAATAGAGTACATTTAGTGTGTACATAACTGAGCAGAACATGCAACTCATTCACAGATTTTGATACAATTCTTGTATTTGCTCTCACCACCCATTAGTCTGTAATCTGTACATTATGGCATAGAGCAGTGGTTCTTAAGCAGGACACCGGGGTCCACTTGAGGGCCTCAGTAAACATCCAAAGGGCCCTCAAGGTGACTTAAAATAAGACAAAACAAGCATTAACAACATTAATTGTTACTCGCCCCATCAAACAAAGATTTTTTTTGTGTGTGTGTTTAAAGAAAACCTTAGTATGAGGAAGTCTAATTTTAAAAGTTTTTTTCCTAGAAATCAGACATGTAAATGAACAAAATCGTGTAACTTGTTATTATTATTTTATAATTGTTTTATCCAGTAGAAAGAAATTGTAACTTTCTTAACCCTAATCCTTATCCTGTAAATGGTTGTTCTGTAAATCATAAAAAAATGGAAAAGCAATAAGACTTTCGAATATTGTTGCTGACAATGGGTGGACTCGTGTGTGAAAAAGGTTAAGAACCACTAGTCTAGAGAGGAGCAGCTTAACAAATGTAAACATGTCGACATTGGTTTATTAAAAATGGCTCTCCGGTTACTAATATTTCTCTCATTAAAAATAGCTCCCTCCCAAATGGTATCAATGTTTCTTATTTACTGACATGAGACACCAAAACATGGTTATGCTGTGGTTATCACCATGTCAACCAGGACGGGTTCAAGAGCGAGTCCTATATTTCGTACACATACAAACTCATTTAAGGCCTGTGGGGTTCGTGAAGGCACTAGAGAGGGACTTTGGAAAGTTATTTAAAACTTTTACCGTTATTATATTTCAATATTTTTCTTATAGTTAAATGTTATAAAAAGGTTTGCTTGGAATCAAATGTTGTAATGTTGTGGTTCTTCTTTGCACTGGTTGGTTGGTTTCAAGGCTGGTTTCAAGCTCTTATTTATTTATTAAAAATACTTATGGATAAAATTAATGTGAAAAAAATGTATCTCTACTCAGACAACAGAAATTGTTTGGATAAATTGCACATGTTTGGAGCTTTCCGTGCTAAAATTTTGAGCCTCTGGGTCTCTTATGTCAAGCTGTGGCTGTCACTCATTCCTTAAAGCATCTTCTCACTCTGTTCACCTAATGAAAATACCCACACTCTCTATCTGAAGGGGAGTGGATGGATGGGTTTTTTCTTACTTTTAACTTTCATTTCTTTAAAAAGACACGAGCACTATTGTAAAATATACAACAGATGTATGGAACATCTCAGAGTCCGTGTTTGATGAGCCTGTGTGTTACCGTCACTTCATTAATCACTGTCCATGGAAGTTGTCCAGTGACGCCCATCACTCTCAATTACTCTTCATTGAAATGCTGTGACAAAGCTCAACCATACGATTAAAGGCCTTATGCCCGCTGCCCACTGTCGGCAAAGAACAGAACGCTGGCAAAGTCAATAACATTCAAGTGGCCTGGCATTAAAAACCAGCTCCTATTTTAGGCCGGCAGCTGAGTTTAGAGCAGAGCTCGTCGTAAAGGTGACATGGGTCAGAACTTTCTTGTCGCCGTCGAGGGGAGAAACAGACGCTCTCAGATGATTAAACAACTGTCAGCCATTCGTTTGAGGGGGTGGCTGCATAAATATTCAATCGAGAGAGGTGACATGTGCGGCCATTCTTCTAAACCTGTTGACGAGCCCTTCTTAAATAGAATCAGATCAGCGCCGCCGATTACAAATTTTGACAAAAGCCATCATGCTGACAGGGACAGGAGACTGTGGCTCGGGCAGAGCCCCCACAGCTGACCGGGGGACATGCTAACAACCCAGGACAACAAGGAGGTGTTGACTGCTCTGGAAGCAAAATAGACCTGCTGGTACACTGGCGTGCCAACGGCCCTCCCCACGTGCTCATGCTTCTTTTACTGCCTTGCATGGTGCTATCCAGGCTTTGCAATTTAGCCTTCCACTCTTAGACAAAGACTTAACAGCATTTGAAGATCTGGACATAATGCTGCAAATAGGGATGAGTGATATATAATATTTATTATAGAATACCGTATATAGATTTTAGATGCATAGATAAAATGATATACTAAATCAATCAATTTATGTATGTAAAGCACCATAAAAGTTTTTGTGCCCTATATTCCAAGTTTGCTGAAGCCATTCGATTGCTTAATGTGAGGGACAGACAAATATTCACTTTGTTAAATCAAAGTTCACAGAAACTCTTCCCGTCTGGTGGCCGTCAGTCATTCTCCATTCAGCATTTAAACAGCGTGTCACGTTCTGTTATGACAGTCAGCTTGGTAAAACTTCCTCCAAAATGATTCAATATTTCCATTTATTACTCTTGATCAGTAGATAAAGGTCTATAAAAGACTTTATCTTGCTCAAATTTATTGCTGTTTCTAAAAGATGTAGCCTACTCTGGGTGTCTGTTAGATCACAACTTTGGAGTAGAGAGGACTGTGAATTGAACAGACAGTGACTGGAATTTAAAACTGTGAATAAAAAAGGCTTAATAAACTGCTGGATAGATCTAATACGCTAGGAGTTGTGTGCACAATATCTATTTTTGTGCCATGAAGTTTTCAATGCGGAGCGCTGCTCGCTGTGACTCCATGTTGCTTTAAAGCTGCTCATTCTGTACCAGGGATGTGCATGAGCGATTTGTGTTGCTCTGTATTGGAACCTTTCGTATTATGATAGTTTGATAAATTATACTAAATTATCCGCATTTTAGTTCATGAAATATTATTGTTATAGATTATAATCATTTACTGTTATTCATTTGTTATTTTTCTCTATAATAAAGAAATGTGTATTTAGTGAACTGTGCTCTAGGCAATAATGTACACATAAAAGAGTGATCATCAGTTCCACACACACAGAGATATAGATATTCTACAATGATCAAACTCACTGGTATCAAATTGGTGTCGGCTGATACTCTGAATTTGTGTAGCGGAATCGATAAATTAATAGTTTGAACTGATTAACACTGAACTTTTTTTTTCATGTAGTATGTATCGCCTTTTTATGAATTGAATTTGAAATGTGTTGAAAGTATAATATTGACAGTTATGAGATTAAACTTAACTAGCTCAACTGGTAGGGTCATGGATTTGCTCCCAGTGAATTTAGACCGATCCAATATACTCTTTTGAAAGCCGCATCTACCAAACGCACACGTGAAAATGCTTCATAGTATGTTTAGCACCAGTCCGTCTCTGTGGTTGTGTTTTGACTGACATGGCTGTTCTCTCACATCTCACCCCCCCCCGTTGAGCTGCTCCGGTATGTGCAGGTCAGTCTTTAGCCATCCCAGTTATGCACATAAGCCTGTGTTGGTTTTAAACTGTAAAAATTCCTGCTAAACTGGCAGTGCTGGTGGTGGTTATGAGTGATGAAATCTTGACCCTGAATTTATGACCTGGGAACATGCACCGCTGTCTTTTTCTTTTTTCTTTAAAGTGGGCTCAGGGGTGATGGGGGGGGGGGGGGGGGGGAGGGAACAGTGGACTGAACTTGTGAACCAGTCGGCTGCCTTGTTACTGTTTAGTCAAGTTTAGGTTGGGCTAATCCTGGGCTCAATGCACAGATTCCATCAAACTCAGCAGCACAGATATATGGGTCTGCTCTCAATATAGCAAGCCAATAAACAACACCCTTCTTTTTGCAGGGTTGGGGGTATTTGTGCACTGAATGATGTAGAAAGCGGCCCAGACTACTCGATCTTTAAGGTTCTGTCATCCTGTAGAATCTTTTTATGTACTCGCTGACATTGTGGGATGAATCTCTTAATTGTCATTTAGGGTGTGTTTACATTTGGCAAGTTTAGTTAGATTAAAGCAAACTATGATGCAAGTGAACCAAGACCCCTGAAAAGGTGGTCCGTTTCCAATCGTACTCTGGTGCGGTTCCGTCACAAAATATACGGCGTAAATCCCTGTTGGTTTTTCTTTAGGTTCTGTCTTAAAAATTACAATGTGAACGTGAAGCGAACTAGGACTAAAGGTTTAATTTTTCTTTTTAGTCCAGACCAAAATACCCTCAGTTACAGCAAACTGTTAGATTAATCTTGAGTAGTTTATCTGAAGAATCGTGAGGAACCGATCACCCATGGTAAAAGTCCCATAGTATTTGTCAGATCTCCATTTCTTCTGCCTATGATTGGCCATCTCTTCCCCAGCATGCTTTCGGCCATTTTCTTTTAAGGTGACAAAGGGGATAGCCAATTGTTTTTCTGTTTATCAGAGGTGACATGACCATTGGCGCAAGTGGGCGAGGAGGCCCACTGTTGCCATAGCTAAATATACATCCCTGACAGCTTCATAATAGGTTCCAGGAAGTTCAGTTGAAAATAAAAACAAAGCAACATTTCTAGCTGATTGGTTTTGAAAGGCCGTTTTTCCTTGCTGAATGGGAAAAATGTGGACTTCAGCATTCCATGGCAGTGATGCCAGTCGGATTGGATAGGCGCAGCCTTGCGTGTGCAGAACGAACGGGCTGAGATGGAGATGCAACAGACTGCAAAAACTCGATATATGGGAAAGTGTTCTGTCACAAGGCTCAAAAGAAACAAAACAACACATGATAAATGCAAGTATTTGATGAGTTTGTTAAAGTATGGTGTAATTATTCTCAGTCCTCTTTTACATTGTTCATCTAAAGAACAAATAAAAAATATTCTGTACGGAGTCGTTGTATTGTTGGTTAATAAATCCATATCAATGTCATCCTTTTATCTCGGGACTGGCTAAAAAAACTGGTCTAGTTGACAAGTGCGAAAGGGAATGAGGGTCTCAATTATGCACTTATAAACTAAGCCTAGCAAAGCCTGTAATGTAAGCAACATTGTGTCAAGTTTAGTCTGAAATCTTCAGAGCATTGTTGGCATGTGGATTCTGATACTTTTAAAGAGTGTGTTCTGGTAGCAAACTTTTTCAAATGCATTTTTTTTGGACAAATATGTCATATAAAATGTTTGTTTTTTGTTTTAATTTGGAAACCTTGTCTGCTGTAGAATTTTATAACAATTTTAAGGCTTTTTAAAATTTTATAATTGTTTATTAATTATTTTTTACAATATGTTGGTCAATAACGAATAATAATTTAGTGATTTTGCAAAGCAAGTTGACAGAGTTTGCTTGCGACTAGGAGAGCATGCCCGATTGCTTGCGTAGTACATAGACGTCTCAGCTTGATCTCCCATTTGTTCGAGATGTTCTCATGTGAAAACGGAGCTTGAATGTTTACAAACACCTATCTTGCTGTTGCTATCTAAGAAGAATTTTGTCATGAATTCATAAAGATAATGCACTCCCTGGCCAGGGGCCCATGTGCTCAGCTGTCCCACATTACCACACAGTATGGTGGAAGAGCCACTTAACGCCGGACGGTTTAAAATTACCGCTCTGCTGGCAAACGGCTGCAGTATTCTGGTCCACCACCACTTCTGTAAATTGTGTTTGTATTTCTTTTTTGCTTCTCCGGTTTGGGGTAAATTATGTGCTGAGAGATGTTTTATGACAAACAGCAAGCTCTAGGGAAGTGCACTTTAGACATCACTAGAAAAGGTTGAGATGGGATGGGAATTTGGCTCGAGTACTTTTGCTTTTGCTCTTTAAACTCTCAGCCCATGAATGGAAACTAAGAGGGAGTTGAGGCCATGCACGAGTCTTCAAGTCCTTCCGTAATTTTTCTTCCCCGGAACGGCTCTCCCAGCTTTGTGATTGTGCGCGTCTCTGTGCGTGGCGGTTTTGTTTTAAGGGCTATGGTGGTTGAACTGGGCATAGCTGATGCCAGTCTCGGCCTGTGGATAGCACTCTGTAGTCTCTCACCCCTCTTTCCATGCAAGACTGCTTACAGTACTGCAGACATGCTGACCCACAGGGGAGTAATTTATGACAGTTGTCGCCTTGGTCTGCTAAGCTGCGCAGGGCATTGCCCGCCACTCTCAGCGTAGCATTTCAATATCCCGCTGGGAGTACACCCGATAGGCTTTAATGTTTGCCCACTGTGGAGACCCTGTGGTATCACTGCACAGAAATGTGGTCCCCGAGCCTGTGTTGTTCAAAGTCACCAGCTGTTACCATGGAGAGAGATACTGGCACTAACAGAAGTTTAGTTCCTTTGGTCTGGGTGGATGATTACACTCTGATTGTTCCTGGCAGTTTGCTTTTTGTTTTCCCAGTATTACAATGTCAATGGATAGTCATTGTTTTTTTGTTAAATGACAGGCATTCCCTTTTTTCCGTTTTTCAACTTTTTAAAAACTTTTTTTAATCGACAATATAAAAATATTGAAGATATTGTTTAAAATTTTCGTGTTTAGTTTTTTTTTTTTACGTTTTGTGTAGGGCTCACGATTCCTCTATTTAATTTGAGTACTCGATTTAAAAAAATCTTCGATTGCAATTTACTCGTGTCGAGTAACTGGAAAAATACTGTATGTGGCGCATTCCACGGACGAGAATCCATGATCCGCATTATTAGACCGTTTTCTAAGGCTGCATGATGTATTATAACCATTTAAAAACCATACTATAGCATAGTGGTATTGTGACTTCAGAAAGGCATGCCCCACGTATTTAATATATTCGCTATTTAGATGCGTGTAGGTTACTTGCGTGCGTCTCAGAGCTGCTCTACATGATCTGTTATCATTTAAATGTCTCGAACTCCAGCTCTGTATATGTTGTGAGTTTGGGTTGCTTATAATATTCATCTGGGAGCGCAATGTGCGCCATTGCATCAGATTTGTAAGGTACATAATTTATAAACCTACGCCAACACAGAAGAATAAATCAATGTGTTTCTAAATATGCAAACTGTTCATCACGATTTCAAAATAAGTTTAAACCCTTGCTCTTTTTTGATGTCCACATATTTTTGTTCAATAAATTAGTGGCTGTAGCATTTCTGTCGTAAAGAAGTGGTTAAATATTAAAGATTAAGTAAATATTTGAATTAATGTCTTTCGGCCAAAATTAAACAAAGATTTGATCTGCTGTAAAGTGTAACAACAACAGGCTGTTGGTGCCCTCTACAGGAATTTGTTAATACAAAATGTACGCAAGATGATTGTTTATATTATATTTCTTAACAGTCAGTATGTTTACATGGACAACAATATTCCTATATTAAGCCGATTAAGACAATACTCTTATTAAGAAACTACTATGTAAACAGGGATTTCTGATTACCTTAATCCGGCTAAAGTCATACTTGAAGTAAACACAAATCAAATTAAGACTTGGAGTATTTCTATTTTTAGTCGCATTATCAAAGTGCATTATAGACATGTACACACCTTAATGACACTATTAAAGTCTGTGGGAGTTTATGCGGCAGTGATTAACCATTTGACGTATCTGCCCCCTTCATCTATTTGCACATATAGCATGACAAATAATTAACTCTGCACTTGAAGCTCTCGTAAAATTAAAAATGAAACTATATGGTACCATAACGAAAACCGTATGTTGGTAAGAAGGGAACATCGGACGGCGTGGCATGGTGACGTAATGGCTGTACCATAAATGTTCAATAACATGTAAAACGTGAAAGGACCATTCTAAAAGCAACTCATGTAAACGCCTTAATCAGAATATTGTCTTATTCTGAATAAGGTCAATAATTCGATTACCGCGGTCCATGTAAACGCAGTCAGTGTTGTTCTATGAAACCATATGATTACTTGTTTTTGATACTTTATTTGAACCTAATATTATTGCCTCATCGTTATTATATATCCTTCCTTTGTGAAGACTTAGTGCTCTGTTTTTTTCCCAACCTTTACAAAATTGCAAATATATTTTGCTGTTGCAGGTTACACACAGATCATAGACACTGCAATTTTCTTTCTGCAGTCGCTGTGAATATAACAAACACAGCTGACATATTCTGATCCACGACTAATCAACGCAGACCCCTAATATGTAAACACAGCCATTAACTTTCACACACTGTAGGAGTCCACACTGGACTGATCAGTTCAGACCCTTCAGAGCTCTTCATTAATGCTGTTCTGCTGTGTTTGGGTTGTTCCTCACTAGGTCCTCTGCCCTCTCACTCGCTCACACACTGCAAACTGAAACAGCTCAGATTAAGATTAATCCTCCTTAATGCACCGGCTCATAATATAGTCATTAGGTGACTTGAGCCTAATCCAACCCATCTAACCACCGTGCTTTATAAAACACACACGCAGGATTTGCTGTCAATGCTTGGAGGCTGGAAACACAGCATCACATAAATACTGGCCGGTCTGACACTTAATACTGATTAAGGCTTTGCTGAATGGTAAATGTAAATGAAGAGCGTGTGCTGAGTTTGAGTGTGAATGGACAGAGAGGCCTTCACTGCATCCATGTTACATTCGGTGACTTCATACCGACAAGAATAGTTCATCCAAAAAGGACAGTTCGCTCATTTACTCACCCTCTTGTTGTTCAAACCCATATGCTGTTATTTTTTGCAGTGGAGAATATGATGCAGCTCTTTCCCATCCAACAACACTTTATGGTGACCCAAAAAATATGAAAAAAAAGAAGAGAAAACAAAAGTTCTCTGTATTTTAAGTTTTATCAGTCTTATTTTTCAGTGATTTCAGTTGATCTGCTTCAGAAATTGAACTTGGTGATCCATTTACAGCAGTTCTCGATTTAATGGTTCACTGTAGGGTAGAACTCGGTGAATAACAACTAAAATGTTGGTCTGTTCACACTACTTTTATGGTATTTTATGGAACAGCCATGATCACAATACCCTTTTATTGTACCCTTTTGCTCTACAAAAAAAGAAAGTCAAGGAAAGTTTGGAAATAAGAAAAGACACGAGGTGTAAGGAAGTACAACATTTTAATTTTGGTTTGACCGGCTATGAATCCCTTGCGCTCTGGCTTATGGTAGTATGAAGACAGGCTGCAGTAAGCAGCAACACAGCTGGCTTCTGTTAAAGTGAGAGGCAGAAAGAGAGTTCAGCACCTTTGAGATTAATCAGCTGTACTCTGCTGCAGTGAAGAGCTTCGGCCCTGTTGCCATTTTTATTCTTAATGTATTTAAACACTCTGATTGACCAAGTAAATCAGTTGTTTACTTAAGCCGGAGACACACTTAACGACTGTAAGGCCGATTATGAATGTAACTTGATACTTACGACCGATCATGCCCAAACGCGCAGAGTCCGAGACCGTTTTATTCAGTCTGTGTTCACAGTTGGTGTATAAAATCTGCTGCAGTTGTTGAAAAGTCTGTGTGTTCAGTTCAGTCTTAGTGCATTTAGGTCTGTGAAAAAAAAAAAAAAAAAGACCAAGCAATCAAAACAGATATGAAATAGCCTGGATGTTTGTCAGTGTTTTAGGGATATATGTGCTTAGTCAATACCATTCAAAAGTTTGTGGTCATGTAAGTTATTTTTTTAAATCTTATTTTAAGAAAAGAATAACTTATTCATCAGAAATGTATTATATATGCTACAATGTCACAAAAGCTTTCTATTTCGAATAAATTCTGTTATTTTGAACTTCCTGTTCATCAATAAATCCTGATTTTTTTAAAATCACAAATCAGCATATTGAATGATTTCTGAAGGATCATATGACACTGTAATGATGCTGAAAATGAATCTTTGTACTCACAGAAATAAATTACATTTTAATTTAAAATAAAATAAAATCGACAAGATATTTAAAATTGTTATACTATTTCACAAAATTACTGTTTTTACTGTATTCTAATCAAATAATGCAGCCTTGTTGCACATAAGAGAGTCATAGAGGAATTTATCAACCCCAAAGTTTTGAGTGGTTTTAGAAATCATGATTATGAAATATTGGCATATTGTTGAACACTTTTTTACTGAAGCACACCTTTCAACCTTTGTTCCTCCCCTTGATATCGGCTCAAACCATGGTCTAATTGTAGGCAGGGCTTGTTTTAGTATGCTTCACAGTGTCTTGCTAACACAGTAGCCGAGGCCTGTTGTCTACAGTGCGTGGTTGCAGGATATGCTCTCACACCCCATGGGAATGCTATTAGTGTGGAACTGAAGGAACACAGCAGGTGAAACAAATAAGGCCCAGATCTCCCCCCCCCCCCCCCCCCTTTCTCCCTCTCGTCACCTTGCTTTTTTCCTTTTCTCTTTCCCTTGTTCTTTTTTCTCTTTCCGCTTTCAGTCTGCCCTTTCTCCTTCCCTCATTCTTTCCATGCAGTTGTGGATGATAGTAGTCATCAGGAGTGGTGTGAAATGAACTCCGAGCCAGAGCATGTGTGGTGATTTATCCTGCCGAGCTGACCGCTCTCCCAGGCTTAACCCCACGCTGTACACCAGTCAAACCCCCTGCGGACACCCATACCCTCACTCGAGACACACAGGAGGGTATCTGCAAGGGTACACGTTCAAAGGATGCGACGGAAACAGCGGGTCTCATATTGGCTGTTTGTTTTTCCTCTAAATAGAGGTGCTAATTTGGGGCTGCCTCGGCTGAAGGACACACTGAGGGGATGTCTGAGCTCTCTATTTCTAAATAAAAAGAACAAGGATTGAATTTAATTAGGAAAGCAAGCGTGAGTGGATTTAAGTTATTATTGGGCAAAGAATGTATTATCTGTAAATTATGTTAACAGTGATCATGTAGGCCTTCCTGTTGTCTGGTAATGTTTCAGAGCTCCAGTTTGTGGCTAAAATGGTTGCAAATGCTACAAAAAAATTAAAAACTAAGCTTAAAATGTAGTTTCATATGTAGTTTCATCAGACATCATAGAGTGCATGCAACAACAAACACAGCGAGCCGTGATGTCTGATTCACGCATTAGTTTAAGTCAGTCAAAAATATTAACTTTCAGATTCACAATGGACTGCCTTACTGAATCGTGATTCATGTTCTTAGAAGTCAGAGTGATATTCATAAGGATTTTTGTTTTGTTTTGAGCCCTGTGGTTTTGTGAAAGGGTATTCCGAGTAAGTGTAAAGTTTTAAGTCCGAGTAAATTGACATGGATGTTACCAAATTTGAACCGTCATACACTGAATTGCATCAGAAGAAAAGAATCTCCATGTCTAGATACATCACGCAAGTGACATTGTAAAGTTTGTGGCAGCTTTACATGATTAGTAATGTATCAGAACTGAAACTCTTGCCACATTGTGATGGCCACATCATTCCGCCACCATGTCACGCGGTAAATCAACTCTGAACGCTACTGGGATGCTTCCTAAAGACTTCCCACAGACTTATGGAACCCAGGAAGGAACCTTCAGCAACACATTCCTCAGGAAGCGCTCGGTGGAGACACACTCACACACACACGCACGGCGGAACTGGAATCCGTATGCTTGCCATCTCTCAAATGTTTTAATTCAGCATGATAAAACATCCGTTATTTATAAGGTGATTGAGCGTAAAGTATTTTGGAGCACAAGTCCATCCATCATGAGCAGACAGCAAGCTGTGAAACTCATTACTGTACGCTCCGGCCTGCTCTTCACTGCCCGGCTCCACTCCGCTCTGTGGTCAGCCGGAATAATGTGACTTCTGTTCAAAGTATGCAGCATAAAAAATACATTTTATTTGCAGGATAACAGGTGCTGGCTAGGCAGGGAATGTGTACTAATGAAGTCATGCTTTATGAATGCATCATGTTTGGACTGGGGCCTATTGTTGTTTCCCAGTAATAATAATATTAAAATTATGAAAATATAAAATAAATATAAAGTTATCAGTTTACACTACCGTTCGAAAGATTTAAGTCTGTAAGATTTTTTGAAAGGAGTCTCTTACACTCACCCAGGCTACATTATTTTATCAAAAATATATGAAATATTGTGAAATATTACAATTAAAAAAAAAGTTTATTCCTGTGAGGGCATAGCTGAATTTTCAGCATCATTACTCTAGTCTTTATTGTCACATGATCCTTCAGAAATCATTCTAATATGCTTTTTTGCTTATTATTTTTGGCTAATTGCTGATTCTCTTATTATCATCACAGTTAAACTGTGAAAACTGTGATTGACATTTTCTTTTCTTTTTTTAATTGAAAGTTCAAAAGAACTGCATTTATTTGTTTATAAATGTATTTACTGTCATTTGACCATTTCATGCATTTTTGTCGAATTTAAGAAACCTTAACCATAAAAACCTTAACCATAAATACTTAAAGTATCTGTATACTACCTGTACAATGTTTTTTTTCAGCACCTTTAGATTTAATAATGACATGTTTTGCTGCATATGCAGAACCCTTAAATTCTTTATCATCTCTCCCACTCCCACCTTTCCACTTTTAATTCCCCCCCCCCCCCCCCCCCCCCTCAAAGTAGAGTTCATTCTCACACTAGCAGCATTTCACCTCTGTCAAAACTAACAGCATTTGAATCTGCTCAAAATGACTGGAGGGTGATTTAAACAAAGCCCCCCAGGTCAAAGGTCGCCTTTAGCCCTGCTGTTTATTTGTTTGCCTTTGTCACTCAAAATCTCTTCTGCACTTTATTTTTTTTTTTTAATATCGGCCTCAAGGTGCAGCAAACAAATCCCTGGCTGGCCCTCGAGTGCAGGGGAGAGTGATGAGGTGGAGGAGAGAGAAGAAAAGGCCGGGATTAGGGGTGAGGGCTAGCTAAACAGGCCAGTTGTTTATCTTTGTGCAGTGAAGGTAGTGCTGTGCTGTCACTTTCTCATTCCTCACATAAAAAACGCGCTCCTCCTCATGCTCTGCGCTCCCGGTCAGTAGTGCTTTAATGTAAGACCACTTCTCCTGAACCTCTTCTCATTACCTTACCTAATGTTAAGAGCTTTGATCTTCAAGAACAGGCCCCTTGATGCATCACAACAATTAACATTATTTATGATGGCCTACCCTCTCTCACTCTTTCCCTCTTTTATGCCTTTTTTTTTTTTTTTTTTTTACTTTTTGGTGAGTCGGTGAGGTTTTATTGTTGTTGTTGAAAGAAGTGTTTAATGCTCACCAATGCTGGATTTATTTGATCAAAACTACAGTAAAACAGTAATTTCTATTTTAATGTTGTTACTTTTTCAGCAGCCATATTAACCTAGTTTTCAATGTCACATAAACCTTCAGAAATCACACACTGTAAGAAATAAAATCCATAGAAAACTAGAGAAGGTACTGTTAATTTTCTACCAGAATATTATCTGTTTATTTTACTGACATTTACTTCAACCCTAACACAGTTCAATGTGAAAAATTAATTCATATTACCACAATGCATTGGGCCTTATTTTTACAGGCTTTACTTGCGGTATTATTATGCTGATTTGGTGCTCAAGAAACATTTATTTTCATTAATGTTAAAAACAGTTGTGCTGCTTAATATTTTTATGGAAACCGTGATATATATATATTTTTTTTTATGTTAAAGCTGCAGTCCGTAGTTTTTCCTCTGTCGCCATCTCTGTTCGAAATCTGCAATTGCAGTTATTCGCGGATTTATCAACTTTACATGGGTTGTGCCTCGGCATGGCACAGCGCGGATAAATCCAATGTTTTGAGGAGAATGTGCGGCTGTCAGTCACCGCGCCGGTGTGGATACTCTCATGCGGAATCACAGATTCTACTTTTTGGAAGTATGACCAATATAAGAATATTCACCAGAAAATATCATCTGAACAAGTAACATCCACTTTTG
This sequence comes from Phoxinus phoxinus, assembly GCF_949152265.1. Classification (NCBI taxonomy): domain Eukaryota; kingdom Metazoa; phylum Chordata; class Actinopteri; order Cypriniformes; family Leuciscidae; genus Phoxinus; species Phoxinus phoxinus. Next base: position 6,514,234 of record NC_136889.1, on the reverse strand, counting down.
TTCTGACCAACTAAGGGAAATAAAGCATTGCAGTAAATCGCGCTGATTAAATCTAATAATAGCTTATCATATCACGTGAAACCATGCAAATTATACTTTGTTCTCTAATTGTTAATGTTAACAACATCAGTATTGCATGACTACATTTAATGCCCTTCCAATATTATCCTTGTTTTCGCATGGGCCGGCGCTGCAGTCTCTTTTTTTTTCTGTAGCCACTCCGAAGTCCGAACGATGTCTTTTGCATTTTACAACGGGTGAATCTCCAGTTGTCCCTGGTGATTGTCGTTTGAACCTTTCTGGATCCACTATCAAATTGTGGGAAAAGGCTATAAATCTCCACCTCCAACATCCTCACACGCAACATAGCCTACAAGCCGAGAATCTTCTTTGTGTACAGATGTGACATAATGATGCAAAGACATGCTCAAATTTTCCGCGGAAATCAACCAGTACCACTGGAATTTAAAACATTATTACAAGCTTGGCGTTTTTAAACGGGTTAAGGCAAGCAGATAGCTTTGAACACTGGCTGGTTATGTACTTGCTCTCAAATTTTTTTGGATATTTTTTAACCCAAAAAAGTTACAGAATGCAGCTTTAAGGATTCTTTGATGAATATGGAAGACTGAAAATATTGGTCGGGGCCCTGGTCTGAGACAAAATGGCCCTGCTAGCTAATTAACATTCGACTTCCCCCATACAGCCTGACTTCCTCTCAGAAACAACGAAGAACTCACACAAGAACATGGTTTAATGTGAATGTTTATCAATAACTTATGTTTTTGGTGTCATTTGAAAGGTCTCAAAGTGAGTGGTACAGATATCTCATATCCAGATAGATAAAAGGTAATAAGGTTGATAGAAGTTTAGAGAAAACTGGGAAAGCCATTTGAGGGTGGCTTTCCCCATCCCCCATATCACCTGGGCAAACAGTATAAAGGAAGGTGTGCTTGCTCTATCGGGTCTCTTCTTTTTGGATACTGAGCTGGTGTGGAGAGGGTCTCTCTCTCTCTCCCTCTCTCTCTCTCTCTCTCTCTCTCTCTCTCTCTCTCTCTCTCTCTCTCTCTCTCTCTCTCTCTCTCTCTCTCTCTCTCTCCCCCTCTCTCTTTCTTTCTTTCTCTCTCTCTCTCAGGTAACACTTTATATTTAAATACTGGGTACAAATGGTTTAAATTCTCATTACATCATGTTGTAACTATTTAAGTGTAAACATAACCTTATTGCACATTGAACTTTTATTTAATTCATGGAGTCAGATTAAAATGAGATAATTGCATATGAGAACCTGTGTCTTATTTAACCAAAATTCCTTTAAAACGCTGGAGAGACTAGAACACGCGCTTCCTTCCCCGTGCTACTGGAAACCGCCATTGGACCAAAATAGCGCGACTTACAAATAGAAAGTTCTAAATAACAATTTATTTGAAATGGAAATCTTTTTTACTGTCACTTTTTATCAATATATAATGCATCTTTGCTGAATAAAACAATGAATCCCCTAAAAAAAAACTTTTGAATAGTATTGTAGTTCAAATCACCTAAAGTTGTTTAAGAGAAATATTTTTGGGAGTGTTTTTTTTTTTTTTTTTTAAGTTTAAAGGTATTTTTTCCAAGACCGAATGGCAAAATCAGAAATGCATTGAGATCCTGTGCATTATTTATAAATGCAAACAATATTTCATCCCTTCATTCTAAAATACAGCTTTAATATCACACTGTAAGGGGAAAAATTGTCAATGAGTTACTTTGGAAGCTTTTAGAAAAGTTTTAATTTCTCTGGGGCTTTCAAATTGCCTGTTTAGGTTGTGGCGAGCATTGTTCGGCGCATTTATAAAACACCACTGTGGGTTGTACTGAACGACCGTATGGAGTTCCATAACATTGTTACAACCTAATTGCCCTCTTCGACAAGTGCCAATTTTCTTCAAGAGGCAGGAGAGAAAAGAGCGGACGGGCGAGAAGCGCGTTGACATGCGTCAAACTCCTCCCCGTAGATGGATCAGGCTGTGGTTGGGGCCTGAGATGAGAAGTCTCCCTGGGTTTGCTTTAGCCGTGCTGGCCTTGTTAGTTCGTCCCATCTCTTGCAGCATTAGAGCAGGCTACTGGAAAGACCCGGCTCTAATTCCACTAGCAGATCAATAACCATCAGTGTTTGGTTTTGGGCTGCTGGCTTGGTCACGGGATGCTCCACCCCCCCACCTCCCCTGCTCGCCCCCATTCGCAACCCTTGTAGGCTGAGGGTCGTTTTGTTTGGAGGTAATTTACACTGTGAGCTTGTGAACTGTGTCTCAATTGAGTCTCAATTGGCGCTTGTCTGTATGGAGCGAGTGGGCCAGGAAGGTTTGATGCGCATACATTTATTCTTTCTTTCATTCAAAGAGTATATATTATGCAATTTCCAAACATTTTGAAACGGTGAAATAGTTTGATAAATCCATATTAGTTTCATTCATTATTAGGGATGACCAATCTTTAGTATTTTTATTTCACGATAGTTATTTTTGCTTTAAATCTCTGACAGAGCTCATAAACCATCTCTCAGACGAACGCGCGCATATACGGAAATGAGTTCTCTTTCGCTGCTGATTGCACTTCAGAGGTTTAAAATATATATTTTTAAATGGGTAGTATACAAATCACAAGCTTTCGTGATGGTGCAGCACGACAACATTATATGAGAGCATAACTGCGATAGAGACGATACTCCAAAATCTTTACCGGGTGACAAATTTCTACCGGTTAAACGTGTCTACTGGTATATCGCCTACCCCTATTCATTATACTCTTCTAAATAGGGTTTTGCCAACCGTACTGGTAGCAGTCGGTACTAAAATAAAAAGTTGATGGTACCAGGATTTCTGCATTACCAGTTGTACAGAGTACCAGGTATATTCGGATCCCGCTGATAGACGTTGCTTTCAAACGCTCTCATTCGTGTTTGTTTGAGCGCTCTCTGAACGTCAATGGTTTCTATTTACAGTGTGTTTTTATAAGCATGAAGCATTGTAGCCAATCACAATCATATCTGTTGAGCACGTGAACGTTATACCCTAAAAAGTACCCTGAAACTTTAGTACCGTGACAACCCACTTTTAATGCAAAGAGCATAGCTGTTTTCAGTCTGACAGAAGACACTTGGCCCGTATAATTGTCTAAAATATGTGACATAGCGGTCTGACAAATTAAGTTATTCGTTCTTTTGTGATTAGATTAAACAAACACAAAGGCCCAGCGGGTCTAGTACTGAGAGTCAGCCACTGTTTGTATTACTGCTGCTGTAGCCTGATCATTTGCTTCTCTGAATAGCTGTCCTACACACACACGCACACACACACACTGGTCTATAAAGCCTGGTGGAAAATTGTCTCCTCTTGTTTGTGTGGTGTAACATTGCTCCTATGGAATTCTGGTCTGTCAGTGATGCTTTAGTTACATTTACTACAGGGGGGAAATCTCAAACAGTTTAGGAAACTGGATACTGGATCATTTGGGTAGTTTTGATCTCTATGTTTGTAGTTACGTCCTCTTTATTTTTAATTCCCGTGAGGAATATTCAAAGTAATCACCTACTAATACTGTAGGGGTGGGTGGCATTCCAAAATGTTAATGTTATCACTATCACATTTAGATCATGATACAAATTTCACAATACAGTTATTTTTGCTAATTCAACAAAAAGGGCTTATATTTTAAATAACTTGGTGGTAATGTCTTTTTTTAAAATAAAATCCTCTGTAGTACTTTTATTTGGAGCTTGATGGATTGATATATAAATAAAAATAAAATTTTATTAAAAAATAATACAATTAAAAACAAGTCAAATCAAATTTGACAAATAAAATTCAAATATCTGATATTAAGCTATTATTCACATCTGCCAAATGCATAAATAAATAAACAAATAAAGTCTGGCGTCTTTCAAAACAGATTCACATAATGTAACGCCTTGTAGGAAACACTGACTGAACTGTATATTCTGTAAACTCGAATTCTCCTCAAGTCCTCGGTAACAGTTCAAAGAGTTTGATAAGTGATTTTATTTGCTTTTATTCATTAAGTATAGTATTATGGGTCTTAAAAGCAAAGGGTGACATAAAACAAAGGACCTTACATTGCAGTGAAATGGAAGTAGCAACATTTTGAATAAACATTACAAGTTCGTTTTTTTTCCCTTTTTTTTCTTTCTTTGAAAACCTGCTTTTTGTGCTCCTCAAGATGCATTGGGATCAGTGTAACAGTTTTAATGTGCTTTCTGAATGCTGTTCTCGACATTGCTCTGTCTGCTGTTATACATTTATAGCTCAGACCCTCAACCGCTTAAACTGTGCTCTGTTTTAAGCTCTTTCTGCACCAGTGCCAATTGATGTGCATGTGTAATGTGTGGCGGCGGCATCTCCTCTAGGTGCTCCCAGGGGCCCCAGGGTCCGGGGATATTTGCGGAGGTACCAGTCACACACGACTGCACAGGCGGCTGTTAAACCAGACTCGGCCCTTCCATCAGAGTTTAGACCTACAGTGAGCACAACAGAACTGACCATTGTGCAGTTTCCAATGCAGTGGGAAACTTGATATTTTGCAAAACTCGAAATACAATGAAAATGCCACATTTGTGCATTATGAAGCAGTAAAATATCATGGAGATGAGCCATGTCCTCTGTTTTTGCTAACAGCTCCTCTGCTAGTTATGTACAGGCACAATTGAATCTTAAGGGAGATTGTTAGGAGCCGTACCGTGCCGTACCGTTGCTCAATTTTCTGAGCTTGTTCTCCAAGGACACGCACATACTTGGAGACTCAAAACCCTTAGCCGTGGCATACATGGATGGGTGACCGACTTTAATCCCTTTTTTATTTTGGCCAATGTCACACAGAGGTCACCCTGGTTACTGTGTGATTGTCTCACCATCATGGTCCAACACCTCAATTTCTTTATTTCCCTGCTTGGCCCCGGAGATTGCACTGAAGTACCGAGTCATATTTAGCCTTTATTTAAGAAGATTGGCGCACGTGGGGGGAGGCAGAACGACGGGCCGCCGATGGCCAGCTGGATCAATACAACACAATTGAGTTCTCCAATCTGAGAGACTAGCTGCAGTGAAGGTGGCACTTATGGGGTGATCGCCTCTGATGAAGACTTTATTAGCTTCTATTGACAGATTCATTTGAGATCCCTCTCCCTTCATCGCCACCACCTCACTCCAGACTCTCTCTTCCACTGTAAAGTAATATAGTCTAAGCCCACCTTTAAAAGTTTCTGGGTTTGAAGAAACGCGTTAACAGCAGAGTTGTTTGGTCCTGTGTTTTCGAAGCTTCGCGACTTGTTTCTTCGACTTGATTTCAAAGTAACTTTTGTTATTCTTCTGCCGTCCACAATTTCTTTGGCTTTTCGTGAACTTGGGTTAAGTGGTAAGCACTTGAGACCCTTGTTATCAGATACTGCAGCACCGTCAAAGAGTTTTCACTGTAGGAATGGAGCATTACTGAGCTTTTCCCCCACGAGAATACAAAGAAAACATCAAGTTCCCCAAAGAAACTGCGCAACAGAAGATTTGCTTTTGGAAGAGAGTCTAGAAGCAACCTGGCTGCGGATAAGACAAAGTGTGGAAATTTTCAAATGATTTAATATTTTATCTCCAAACAAGCCGCAGGCGTATTAGATATCACAAGCTAATACTCAGCAGTCATATGTGCGCTCTGTAAAATTGGCTGAGGCTCGACTCGGGCTTTGAAGTCACGAGTTGTTTTTTTGCGTCAAAGTAGCTGTTCGGGGGAACCCTAATCCGCCCAGTATTGCTATGGCAAGCTGCGCCTCGGCTCGACACTCGCAGCAGGTTTTCGTGACTCCACTAATTTTTCCATTGTTGTTTTACCTGGTTTGTATTTTGTAACCCTCGCCCCCCCTCTCGCCGGCGTTCTCAGAGGGGCTGTTCCCCGCGCTCGGGTGGATTGGCCCGAGGTGCTTTCCCATCCACAAATAAAGAGCTCGGCGAAGATAATGAAGTATGTTGCATCCTCGGCTGCAGCTGTGTTTTGTTGGCTCTGTTAGATTAAGGCTTTATGTGTGGTGCTTATTTCTTATAAAAGCTCATCAATAAACTCAGAGCTGCAGGCCTAAATTTGTATCATGAAACTGGCCGTTTATTTCTTGGCCTCTGCTGTTTTCATCAGGATTTTTTGTATGGGACGCATACACTGTGTTCAACTTTACTAAAAGACGGGAGGTCTGCACAACTATATAATCTGGTAGTATCTGTAATAGATCTGACTGGGGTAATGTTTTTGTGCTAAAACCAATACCATGCAGCATACATACAAATGCATTATTAATGGTCATTTATCAATATTACCATGATGAAGTTTGTAATGTGAGTTTTTTTGTTTTCCAAATGGCTCTTTCTTGTCTATTTGTCTTTACAAATTGAACGGTTTATTGAACCTAATCTTAAAAAAAGTTTGCATACAGTTTGTGTGTTCACATTTGATACATCAAGCTTTTATGTCTCATATAGTATAATACAGGATAAAATTGGAGCTTATACTTGAGGATAGGTCAAATTATTCAGAGGTCCAAACTGAGCAAAAATATGCAATTTGGTGCAGTTGCTGATATTTATGACAGTTGTCACTCTATATCGCCCAATAATATGTATTTGTAAGATGGTATAATTTTATATTCAAAACTCAAAGTAAGTATTTTCAATGTAGTTTTTAATGTGCGGGACAAATATGTAATGCAATGTGATACAGTGGTGATTGAGAGATGCAGAAATAAATGTTCGTCAAAAGCTTGATATTTGATACTTAAATTTAACATGAGTTTTCTAAAAAATATGATGCATGGATATAACCAAGTACCGGTAAATCTAAGTTGCTCAACAACATAAGATCCTGTTTTTTTCTTCCCATTTGGAAAAACTATTTATTTAGCATTTTAGTATTTGCATGTACTTCACCATCCATTGTTCATCCTTGGTAATGGTGACCCAGAACTAATCTCTTACGTGAGAGTTGATTCATGAAAATATTAAGCATTCTACCCTCAAATTTTTACTTTACATAAAAATTTTAGCATTACTAAAAATATATGTATCGATACTGGTAAATACATTTTAAAAAGTACTACTCTTACTCCGTTTCTAAAAAGCGGTATCATCCCTAATGATGAGAGAGAGGCTTTAATTTTCCCAGCAGCTGTTACTTCAGCAGGCCAGCAGCAGAGTCCTCCCACCACAACGAGTTCAGTCATTTTCATTAATGCTAAATCCTACATCCTACACAGCTGCTTTAAACAAGAGCTTTTGGAAACAGAGTTGTAATAAGATACTCCACTCTGCCAAGGTGAATAAGAAACAGCCCTCTCTTAACCCGCTCCCTGGCTGTACCTTTCTGCCCTGTTGCATCTTTTTTACATGTATGCAACACAGGTTGGTAATTTCAGTCATGACACACGTCTTATAAATCATTGTTCATGTATATGCCAATGATTTATAAAGAACGTAATTATTTTTAGCAATTGAACAATTTGTCCTACACTGAAAATAGTAACTGACTAGTATCTTATTCATCATGTGTTTGTCAGTAGGTTGAATTGCTCTCCTCTGACCTAGAAACTTGTCTTTTGTAATTCTAGATCTTTCCGATGTGGAACCCAATGTGTTTCTTAGACCTTTCCTGGAGGTGATCCGCTCAGAGGACACAACTGGACCAATCACAGGCCTTGCCCTCACATCGGTCAACAAGTTCTTGTCATATGGGCTTATAGGTAAGTTTTTATTGTGCCTGAGAGAGAGAAAAAAAAAATTTTTCTTGCTCCAGAATACTAGATGCTAAATCAAATGCAATTTAGCATGTCTTCCATACTCCTTAGGTTATCAGAGCTTATCCAAGTGTTAATGTAGAAATATGAATACATTTAATATACATACACTACTGCTTACATTTGGGGTCAGTAAGATTTTTTTTTTAAAGTAAGATCTTTATTCAGCAGAGTATGAATTATATTCATATATAAGAATTATGATAAAGAAATGTTTAATGTTTCACAGCATAGCCGTTTACAACATTAATACAAAGAAATGTTTCAGTTATTTGATATTATAGTTATTTACAATATTACTGTTTTTACTGTATTTTTGATCAAATAAATGCAGCCTTGGTGAGCACAAGTATGGAGCCCCGCACAACGAATTAGTAAAACATGCTGACGTAGTAGTAAGTCATGGGAACGAATTGTATATTGTGGCCAAAAATTAACTTTTTTTTTTTCATGCATGTCATATGTGGGGCTCTGACATGAGACTTTTTTTAAAAACATTAAAAAAAAATCTTACTGACCCCAAACTTTTGAATGGTAGTGTAAATTATCATCAATAAATATTAACACAAACATTGATTATTTTAAATTAATAGTTCACCCAAATATAAAAAATTCTGTCTTTTATTTGTCCTTTTAAACCCGTCTGATGTTCTTTCATCTGTGAAACACTAAAGAGTTCAGCAGCTGCTGTGAATAATGACTGTCAAGCACCAAAAATGACAAAATTCTTATTCATGTGTTGTAACTTAATTATGAAAATGTGCATATCGGTAATTTAAAAAAAAAAAATCACACCAACATATTTGGTTTAAAACAACACGAGGGTGAGAGGATGAAGTATTCATTTTTGGATGAATTAATGGTCTTTAGTTTTTTCTTCGCAACTTAGCCCACCAGCCAAAGAATATCCGAAGAGTAGCTCATTGGTCAAAGTCATCTTTGAATGCACTTCTCAGCGATATCTTGATGGATGTATTTTCTCATTGACGCAGGAGAGCTTGTTTTTCAGCAGTGATCGGCACAGACTGTCCTCTTCCTTGTTAGGGAAATATGGCCAGATGCTGCCAGCGCCGGTTCAAAGTGTGAAACCAGCACCCTGTTCAAGATACAAGCCGTCTCTAGTTTTTCTCCCCCCTCCCATAACTAGTCAGTTGTTTGAAAAAAAACCTACTATGAGAGCACTTGTCAAGCAGCTGTATGGTTTGCAAAACTGAAGGATGGTTTTACTGATATTACAGGTGCTCTAAGCCATAACATGATACAGTACTGACTGAGTATTTTTTTCAACATTAGATTTTTATTCCTAGAATTAATATTTAATTTAAACCTGGAAATAAACAGTTTCAGCATTTTTAAAAATCTAAAACATAAGTAAAATGATGTCTTAAAATCAATGAAGACCGTTTCAAGATTCTGTAACATTATTTGGTTCACTAAACAAATACATATATACATATACATACATACATACATACATACTACAGGGCTGTTGAATGCTTGAATCTGATTGGTTGACGTGCAAGGCGTGCAATTATTTTCAGGGAAATGCAACGCACGGTTAAAGTAGTTCCAAGCAGGTCTTGACCGCATTACAGTTCCATATCACTTCACCAAATGTTCAGTGACTTCAAGGTCCTTACAGACTACAACAATAAAAGAACCAAAACCCACAACAACACTGACCAAGCAAATATAGTAAACAATAGGATTAAAATAACAAATTATTTCCATGTTTTTGCCACAAAATTACATACGGAAAGCACATACTCTCTTTCTCCTGCTCTCTCTCCCACTCAAACACACATATATACAGTACGGACACTCGCACAGAAACCTGTTGTCAGCGCTGCTCTGATGATTTTATCAGTAAAATAGTTTAGCTACATGAATTTCTCACTAGCGAGGTAATAAAGGCACTGTTCTTGAAGCAGATAAACGCAGTTTTGCTATTAGTAGAGACGCTGCTGCCGAACACTGTTTAGAGGCGACGGAGGCAATGGAGTCCTACACACAAGCATGTTAAGGACAAAAACCTGACAAATATCTTGAAATACATTATCTGAACAATGTTTTGATGTGTTGTAGCCGTAGTATAAGCGGAATAAATGACTCCGGGCCGTTGAGTTATTAGAAAAACAATGCACACTCGAGTGTGTGTGTGTATATATAAAAACAGAAGTACATTCACTATTAGAATGCAATAGACACAAGACACACAGATCAACTAAACTAATTCTGGACACCATGCGAGCTGCTGTCACCCCAGATGCACCGGTGTTCCCAGTCCCCCATGATGCCAGCATCTCATCAGGAATGGTTGCTATGGCAACATGCGCTGTAGATCTCCAAACCTTGGCCCCCTTTACTTGTAGGATAAGGGTTAGTAGTCGCACATGCATATTTTCCTGGAGTACAAAATAAGTTTTGTCAAACAGTACTAGCAGCAGCACACCTGGCTGGAAATGTGTCTTTTTTTTTTTTTAGATGTTATTGGCCTAATATTTATACATTTAAATACAATGCACTGCAGCATGTATTCGGTTGTCTGTTTTTGTTCTTTTCTTTTTTTCCTGAGTAACATACAGAATGTACTCTTTTCTTTCTCAGTAGAGCTTCAACACTCTTTCTGTTTTTTCTTCTCTCTCTCACACACACACACACACAGAGCTGTGCTAATCCCAGGTGAGCACTCCTGACGAGCGTGACATATTAATGCACTCGTATGAGTGTGTGATTAAATGACCTTTAGGTATGTGAGAGGCTGTGTGCTGACTGATGGGTTATGCTCATTCAGACTGCTCTAATCTGCCATGAAGAGTGACATTATCATTACTCCCAATTAGCATTCCATAGACATACAGTACAGCCACACACTATAGGTCTTACATTAACAGCTCTGATTGATTCACAACTCACTGCGATGCAGGGGTCTTAACTTTGGATTTTGGTTATGGACTATAATTGATCACTGAATCTTCATATATGTCAGATATGGTTTTATAGTATGGTTTGTATGGGTGAGAAGCTGAAGTCTAACCATACACTCCTGAGAACAAACTAAAAAAATAAAAATAGTAATATGTGGAGTGCGGACGAATAATTATTTATTTATTTTGTTTAATTTGTATTTTAGTGTCACCTATAGAAGACATTGGGTCTTAAGTCACAATTTCTGTCTCATTCGTATATCTTTAGCACGCCCTTCAATCTGTAAAACTAATATCATAAATACTTTTTTTTTCTCCTCAACTTCAAATCAATATACATGAACCAAACTAGGCAAGGCAAGGCTAGATTGTTTAGGAAAGCTGACTATTTTGATCTCTCCATTTCACAGGTTTTGCTGGTGTTCTCAAAATTCCTTTGCTTTTCTTCCACGCACCTTTTTGATCTTGTGAAGTTGCACCAGAACAACTAAACAAGTTTATAAAGCACATTTCATACACAATGGTAATTCAAAGTGCTTTACAGAAAATAAGAATGACAATAAAACCAAAGAATAAGACATTGATTTCAAATGTATTAAAACAAAGAATTAAAATAATGAATAGAGGACAGAAATAAAGTCGGACGTACAGTAGCCGAGTGCTTATTTAGTAAATGCACAGCTAAACAGATGTGTTTTGAGTGTCTACTGTTGGAGCACATCTGATCTCTTCTGGATCTCTTCAGCTACGGGTGGCGTAATGGTTAAAAGCGGACTCACCGCGCTCTGAGGGAACCCTTGGTATTTCTAACTGATTTCTACTAATGATCTGTGTGATCTGTTGGGTTTATATCTGCAATCTATTGAGATCCTAGTCCATTGAGTGATTTATAAACAAGTAATAGTGCTTTAAAGTCAATCAATTCTACTGTACATGTAACCGGAAGCCAGTGAAAACGACTTGGACAGGTGTGTTATGTTCCGATTTTCTGGTTCTGCTCAGAATCCTGGCAAACTATGCACATATGTTCTCAAAGACATTACAGAATATTTATTTTTGTTCACATATAATATTTTTGTATATGGACATAACATGTGTTGTCTTTCACATATTATATTTATTATTACAATATTGTATCGATGAGTTTTGGAGGAAACTTGTAAATGCAACAACAACAAAAATAATGATACTAGTAACTTAAATGGAATATCTCATAGGAAAATTATATAATTTTGTTTTTACCCCTTTTAACCTGTATTTTTTGCTCTGCAGCTTTGAATCGTTCTTCAGATGTGTATTTTCAAGTCAAAATTTGAAAATCATCATATACCAACCGGTGGCTTTTCTTCTCTTAAAATTAGTTTTGTATTTTTTTTTTATAAACCAATTAAAATGGTTATCTCTGAAAAGCCATATGTCTTGTATAGTCTTGAAAACCCAAATGCCCTCTTCAGTGGACAGAAGAGAATTAAAAAATATATATGGTTCAACTTTACAAATAGGCAGAAGAGAGTAAGCTGGTCCCAGAAATATATTGGTCTTTTGGAGAGTGACTGTTTAACTCACTGCCGTTTCAGTACAGAGACAGAATACTGACATCTATTGGCCAGAAACATAAATGCAGTGATCTTTGGTACACTTTATTTTGGTCCCCATAGGGAATTCTTAGTCATTCACCTGCCCTATGTCAGTATAGTGAAGTTGGGACAATCTGCTGCTTTTTTAAACGCAGTAGCACTTATGCTTTGCTCACCAAGAGTCACACTCACAACGTGCAATTTTTATCAGCCAAATGCACCAGGACTTCCCTGCTGCTGTCCCCTCTTATTGGTGTACAGTGAGACCTGAGCCCTTACGACACACTGGGGGGTCTCCCTGTCCACACACACACACACACACACACAAAAGTTTGTTTTGCTATACTTGTCAGGACATTCCATAGGCGTAATGGTTTTTATACTGTACAAACTGTATATTCTAACACTGCCCCTAAACCTACCCATCAGGAAACATGCTGCATTTTTATTTTTTTAATAAAACATTGTTTTTTATGTTTTTTAAGCTATTTGAATTATGAGGACTCATGAAATGTCCTAATGAACCACGTTTAAGTAATAAGTGTAGTACACATGGCATTATACAATTATGTGTCCTCATAAATCACATAAACAAGAGCACACACACACACACACACACACACACACACACACACACACACACACACACACACACACACTGTGAATTTGTTTGGTGAGGGCTAATTCCCCTCAATCTCAGGCCTGAGGTCGGTGGGCTCGGGGGGACGGACGCATTGACAGATATCCAGATCCCACTGTTCCCACTCTCCCTTTCCCACTCTTCTTTTTCCCAGGCCGGTACTCAAACCAAAGTCTCACTTACACAGCCACTTATCCCTCTAAAAACTATGACCGCCAGCACACACAAACCCATGTACGTGGAGTGTTTGGAAATGTGCATTTCAGATCGTACCTTGTTTTAACTTAGAAAGTTGGCACTCATTTAAAAACAAGTTACAATTTGTGATACAATCTAAAACGGATTTCGTGCAGATGGAGTGGACATATTCTATTCTATTCTATTTAGTTTTTTTGTCTGAAAGAGCCAGATCGGCGCCCATGCACGCCTGGTTTCAGGGTTAATGCACGCACCCTTTTCTGCAATGAGCAGTTCTTTCACTTAAGGGACACCCTGGTGTCTGAATGTACTTTTACTTAACCTTTTAGTACACGACAGCTGTTTGAACCTCTTTGATACTCTCATACACATGCACAAAGACCCTCCAGCCCCACCCAGACTTCAGTTATTTCAACAATGACTCTCCCGCTCGGCTGTGTAGACCTTGCCAAGTGAGGATTAGTATTTTAGATGACTTCTGATGTTGTGCTGAATAGACTATGGCTCTTGTTTCCGTGGAGATTGGCTGTTTGGTAGGGGGTCCTGTTTATTATGGGCTTGCCTCTTCATTGCTGTTCAGTTCACTCGCGATCTCTCGCCGATTTTCACTCAATTTAGTTGCTCAGTCATTGTGCCACGTCAGCAAGTTATCCAACTCTATAAACAGTAATTTGTATAAAGGATCTTGATGTAAATCTGGGAAAGTTAAAAGCATTTGAATGCTTTGATTTTAAAGAGCTCTTTTATTGTCATATCCCACATTCCTGGTGATCAAATTAAGCAATAAGGTATAGCACAGGAGGTCATGCGCTGTTGTGAATATATTAATGCATTAAATATTATTTAAAATTATTATGTATATTAAAAATGCACAGCAAGTGTGCATTAATTTGATCAAAATACAGTAAAAACAGTAATATTGTGAAATGTTACAATTGAAAAAAAAAACCTTTTTCTGTTTGAATATATTTTAAAACGCAATTTATTCCTGTGATGCAAAGCTGAATTTTCAGCATCATTACTCCAGTCTTCACTTCAATTGAAAATAGTAACAAGAGGGCGGGTTTTAGTGGAGCCTCAGCACCGCACAAGCTCTTCCTCCATCTTTCTTCTGAATATCACATGGTGGTAAAGCGTAAAATGATCGGAACAAATGTCCAACTATGTGACAACATTTAGCATAATGGGGATAGAAATGATCCTTAGATTTCTTCTTCAACCAGTGTATTACCCGTCTATTCAATAACTGGGTTGTTATTAAAGAGTTTGGCGATTTGAAGCCCTTCTCTAGACCTTAATAACCATGCTGGTGCTCACTCCGAGTTCAGAGTAAAGGCTGTCCTGTGTCTCAGTCTCTCTCTCTCTCCATCTCTCTGTGTGTTATTTGCCTGCTAATAAGTGGAATGCACTCTTGTGTCAAGGCTTTACCTGCAGTCACAGCCCCGGCTTCCTCCCCAGGCAGCCTGCACTTATTAGTTAATGAAATGCTCTTTAAAGGCGATGGGAAAGAAAAAGCAGCCTGGCTCCAGCCTGCTATCTGGCCCTGCTTGGGTTTCAAAACATCGTTGCCTAGACAGCCAATTTACCAGGCCGTCCACAAAAGTGCACACATCTGGTGATTAGATGTCGGGTGGCTGTTTGCCGCTCTTCACATGGAGCGTGGTCAGTCGATAGCGACGTGGGGGCTGAACTGGTGACCAGGTTAATTGTGTAAGATTAATCATGTAACCATGGTCATGTCATTATGACCCACGTACAACTTATCTGGCTGAGAATCAGGAGCATTAATGAGAGAGTGAGGGGGAATATATTAGGATATTTTTAGTTTGTTTTAAATTTCGCCATCCCTGTCCTCCACAGATGCCAATCATGAAGGGGCAGCAGAGGGCATCGAGAACATGGCCGACGCCGTCACACATGCGAGATTCGTGGGCACCGACCCCGCTAGTGATGAGGTTGTACTGATGAAAATCCTCCAGGTAACACATTCTCAATCACACAAACTGGGGGTGCTTACAAATGGCTAATTTAATCAAAATATTTTTTTAATTATAAATGTTAATTAAAATAATTAAATTATAAATATTGGGTCGTAATATTAATGTTTTTGAAAAAGTCTCTTCTGCTCACCAAGGCTGCATTTATTTGATCAAAAATGCAATAAAAACAGTAATATTGTGAATTATTATTATTATTATTATTATTACAATTTAAGTGTTTTCTATTGTAATATATTTTAAAATGTAATTTATTCCTGTGATGGCAAAGCTGAATTTTCATCATTACTTCAGTCTTCAGTGTCACATGATCCTTGAGAAATCATTCTAATATGCTGATTTGCTGCTCAATTTTGAAAACATTTGTTGAAACCGTGATAGTTTTACCAGGATTCTTTGATGAATAGAATAATCAAAACATTTTGTAACATTGTAAATGTTTTTACTGTCACATTTGATCAATTTATTGCATCCTTGCTGGAGGATGCAATAAATAAAGACTTTTAAACAGGAGTGTATGCATAATAAATACTTGTCTAAAATGCATTCATATATGTTCAGTACAAGATTTTGTCTTTATTAATATTATTTCCAGGTTTTAAGGAGTTTGCTGCTAACTCCAGTTGGAGCCCATCTTACCAATGAGTCCGTTTGTGAGATCATGCAGTCCTGTTTCCGAATATGCTTTGAAATGAGATTAAGTGGTAAGTGAAATTAAATTAAATTTCCAGGGAGAAATGTAAACTTTAAGTGCACTGCAGTTTTGGTGGTTAATTAAAACATTTTTGCATTACAAAATATTTGTGCATATAATGCATTACATTTTAAATTTAACAAAATAGTTACTTTTTCCAAATAATTTACTTTGTTTTTCCATTTATTGACTGACACCTCTCATGTCCCCATGTTGTGAGAAATCAAGTGCAGAAGCATTGTGTGCGCTGTGTAAACATGATTGTTACTGTAGTTCTTGACTAAATGTGAGCATGCAATTATTAACTTTTTTAACACAATATTGTAATGCATTACTTTTAAAAGTAACTTTCCCGAACACTGGTGCACTGTAAATCGCTTTGGATAAAAGCATTTGCTGTGAATCTAAATTTTGTTGTATATCCTAACTCCTGAAATGCTCAACATGTGAATCTGCCTCCTGCGCTCTCAGGACTCTGATAAACCCTGCTCTAATCCTGACCAAACAGAGTCTGGACTCGGAGCCCCAGAGGTGCTGCTCTTGTCCTCTGGACTAACATTTCCTTTTCTTTCTCTCTATTGTTTTTTTTCTTTCTGGTTTTGCTCTTTTCTCATCACAGAGCTGCTGAGAAAGTCAGCTGAGCACACGCTGGTGGACATGGTGCAGCTGCTCTTCTCCAGGTAACTAGAGAGAGAATGGAAGAGGCGATGTAGAGATGGGGATTAGGAACTGAGTCGTGTTTTTGCTGTTCACATAATCAAACCAAACCTGAGACCAAACACAACAGGAACTGGGTCTGTCTCCGTAACGGGCTCCGATTTCACTCTCAGGCCTCTCTCAATTACCTCCGG
This sequence comes from Phoxinus phoxinus, assembly GCF_949152265.1. NCBI lineage: Eukaryota > Metazoa > Chordata > Actinopteri > Cypriniformes > Leuciscidae > Phoxinus > Phoxinus phoxinus. The sequence continues at coordinate 6,497,531 of NC_136889.1, read as the reverse complement.
AGGTTTCCGACTTCCCCCTCGCACGCAGACAGGGACAGGTGAAAGCATCAGTCTCTGACAATGTAAAGCATGGCTAATTACCAGGCCCACACAGAAACTGCTGCTGTAGTGCCGCCTTTCTGGACCTCAATGAGAAAAACAGTACATTTGTAAAGGAAAAGAGATGCGTTCCTGCATTTCTGTGATTTATTTCTTTACACTACGGTTCAAAAGTCGCTCACTTTCATTTATATGATCAAAAATAAAGAAAAATCTGTAATACTACAATTTAAAATAACAATTTTCTATTTGAATATATTTTAAAATGCATTTTAAAAGATGCAACACTGAAATTTAAGCATCATTATTCCAGTCTTCAGTGTCACATGATCCTTCTAATATGCTAATTTGTTGTGCTGCTTAATCCTTTCTTAAAGTTAATGAATTCAAAATTAACCCCATTTACTTTGTTAGCACACATTACTAGTCTTGTGGTAAACAATTCCTCCGTACAGGTTAATCCACCCAAAACAATTTTTTTAAATCTTTAATCAAATTTTGAAAATGTACTTCCCTTCTGGAATGGCCTGCCTTCTTTGATGACATCAGTTTGAAGGCTTGGGTAGAACATCCCCTCCAACTCTGTCTGCTGTAAACTTTGACAGTGAGCTGAATGAAACACCTACTTTTCTAGATCCAATTAGTTCCCAGTGGGAAAAAAAAAAACAAGCCACATCCTCCTTTTTCTCATTCAGTATTCCGTTTCACTCGCGACTTCCGGTTCACACTGACTTCAAGTATTCTTTGATGAATAGAACGTTTTTGGAAATATTTTTTTTCTTTACTGTCACTGTCTTACTGACCCCATTTTTTTAAAATGGTATTTATTTATACATCCAATAGAAAAAACCTACGGATATGAGTGCAGTAAATGTATTCTGTAAAATTCCATATGCTTTCTCTCAAAGTCAGTTTGGAAAATGTTATAAAAAGTTAACATTCCATCTGTGCTTACTTTAGAACCCTAAATTATTCATAATATAATTTTTTGTTAGATTATTAAGACTTCAATTCAAAAGTGTTGTTCAAAACTCAAAAAGTTATTGGTCAAAAATGTCTAGTATTAAGTGCAGATATAGTTCACTGACATCATTAATTACTTGAAATGGCACATTGTGACATGAACATTTGTATGATGAGCAATTTAGAAATGTGTACTTTTAAATTTTAGTTTTGACTAGTTCATATCTAACATGCAGTTCTATGATTGTGGCGCAATTGTGAGCGGAAGCCCTTAGTCGTCTTGTGCAGGTCATAGTTTACTGCTGCTCTAATGCAATAACATGATTATATGGTGGCATTTATCAGAGGTGCGTATCCACTCACATTAGACTTCCAGTCACATCTCGCACAGACGAGAGGATGAGACCGCAGAGCACATCTCACTCTACCCATCTGCATATAGATTAGGGACACACACACACACACACACACACACACATACGCATGTACGTGGAACAAAGACATAATGACCAAATTTGGTCTCATGAAAATCTCCATCAAAGAGGAACAGATAATGTTTTGCATAAAAGAGAAGTGTGAATAATATTACAGAATTTTGATCTGGTTTTCGAAACCATGTAAACATCCTCTGTTTGTTTTTATAATTTTATGCACTGTAAACGTCCTTCAGATGAGTATAGCATTCATTAATGATTTTTAATTATAGCTGATAACACCTTTTAATCTTAGATGCACGCACACACACACTCAGAATCTCACAACCTGAGTTTGCTGTTCCCATTGTGCACGTTCTTATTGCCCAGACCCTCTTGTCCGCGTCGCTTTCACAATGAGGGTGTGAAAGGCCTTAATAATGAGTGTGTGTGCCTAAGGGTAATAAGCAGTGAATGTAGTGTGTGTGTGTGTGGTCGAGAGAGCCAGAGTAATGAACAGCGGATCTTATTGAGTGCTCAGAAGGAGGCTTAAGCAGCCTGCTGAAAGCATTAGGGATGTTAATCTGTTGGACTCACAGATCATCCCATAATCAAGCCGGCAAGACAACACTCCATTAACGCGGAGCAGAGTTAACATGAGGAGCCGTTTCTCCCAGCCTGCCTGTGCGAGCGCTGACATCTCACTCGAGGAAAAGCCGCAGTGTCCACACAACACGCACACATGCAGACAATGCGTTCGGGCTGAGAACATCATCCATCTAATTCAGCTAATGAATCGGCACAGGGGGTCGAAAGTCACGCCCTGGGAACAAAAATGCTGACTCTTCGGACATATTGCCTCTCCTCTGTTTTGGTTTTAGAGCGGTTTCTCAGAATAATAATTAAAGTGCAGTTTGGGGAACTAGATGTGACTCCTAAGAACATTTGAGCTTTCTCTTTGCCTAACCGTTCCATTCCATAGCGATTTGGCTCAGCTGGCACGGATGTGGTTTCATTTCCCACTGTGGAGCTGATAACGGAGCTCTACGGAATGTAATACAAATGCAAAGTCGTTGCCTTGTTAACTCAAGAGTTTACAGATGATATGAGATGTAAATATTGACTGTGTTATGGAGGATGATCAGATATTTCTTCATTTTTGTGTTTAGGTCGCTCAAATTTCGATCTTAGCCGGCTACAGAAACTGGTAGCCACTATACAAGCATTCTACAAGCACAATTTAGCGCGGTTAGCCAACCATGCTGAGAATTCTGGGCCGAGAACAGTTTGTAATTGTGCTTTGCCGTTCCAAGCTCAAGTGGAAAAGTGGTGGAAATCTTATGACAAAACCCTTGTGAGGGACCCCTTTTCTAAAACATAATCATGACATCTATATAATTTCATTAATAATGACCGTTTTATACTGTAAATCTTTCAAATAAAATAATTATTTTGGATTAACCTCATGATTAGAAACCCCATCCATTAGAAAGAAAATTGAAACGTGTTTAATATCTTTCCTATTTTTTAACACGCTTAGAAATTCGTACCTTTCTTACATTTACTTTAACAGCCATAAAAAAAAAAAACATGTTTAAGACCCCCTTTCATCCCCTGTCATTTTTATTTATATAGCACTATACTATTTCTTTCAAAGCTGTTTAACAACAATAAACATTTTTTTTTAATCATAAATTATGAAACTACTTCATGGTTCAAATTCTAAGTGTGCCTGGAGTTTGAAAATCCCTGATTTGTACATTTGAGAATCCATTTTAATGTGGCATTGACCTTTGAAGCAGAATGGTGTTATTTCTGCACATCTAGTTACACCAAACAAAGTTGTGAAAGTAAGAACAATCTGTCATTGGTCATTGGGTAGTCTTGGCCCAAACTCACACTGTTGGTTTCATATTATGTCACACCCACTTGGGCCACTTCAACAGATTGTGGTTCTGTTTTGGTTCTGCCACTAGTAGTTCACAGTTCACACTTCATCTGCAAAATATTGATATAAAAAATGTCGCCATAAATGTATGGAAATAACTATCAAACCTTTTTTTGGGCAGATTGCCACAGTTCAAAGAGGAGGCCAAGAGTTATGTCGGCACAAACATGAAGAAGGTAAATATAAAATCCCCCCCAGATCTCCATTCTCCATCCAGACCCTTTACACCTGTTTCCCATCTGCCTTCTTCATTTCTCATTTACTTTGAGCTTTGTTACGTAGATGTCTCCATACCCATAAGTGAGGTCAGTTGCTGTTGCATAATTATTTTACCCGTGTATGTGTGTCCTCCATCAGTTCAGGAGATGGAAAATAGTATCTAGTGAGGGTAAACTGTGTTTTTCAGCCACAGTTGGTTCTGTATTTTAAAAAAAACCTCCGTTCCTGTTCATTGCAATTATTCAGGGATCATAGACACTCTCTTCTCCTGTCTTTTCATACCTGATTGTTGTTGAGTTCATCTTTTGCCCGTTTACCTGTTCCAACTCGCAGATCCCAGGCTGTATTCTGGACACACAGGATTTTATTTATGCAGAGCAGCCTAGAAACACCAATCAGACGGGCTTAGAGAGGGTATAGCACATTTACATGCATTAAAACAGCCGTTTTATTGGGTTGCAGCTAGTGCATTTAAATACGCCGGGACGCATGGCTTTATGTTTGAATGCATGGTGGGGAGATTCGCTAATGAATTAAAGCGACCATTTGTCATAGCAACAAAACCTGTCTTTTTAAAGGGATTTAAACGTATATTCCAGGTCCAATACAATTTAAGCTATTTTGACAAAGTCTGCAGCATGTCATTTTGTCTTGTTCCATCAGTTTAATCACATTGATTGCATTTATTTGCATTTAATGTGATTGAACAAGATTGGATTTATTTGATAAAACATAGTTAAAACGGGAAGATTGCAAAATATTGTTGCACTTTCAGAGAAATGTTATCTATTTTGCAATCTTTTGAAATGTAAAAGATGGCAAAGCTAAAAATAAAATATATTAAATTAGAAAATAGTTATTTTAAATTATAATAATAATCCACTATATTGCAAAGCATTCTAGAGACTTTGCAGGCAGAAATGTTTTAGCTAAAATGCTTCTATTAATTTTTCTAGACAAAAAAATTGTTATCTGAGCTGAAAAAGGGCTTGAAAAACTAAATAAAACTTTACTATTACTAGTCACAGACAAGAACAGTAAACAGTTTATACTTTTGAATCTATGCGCAACATTTATTCACGAGCAGTTCTTTGCTAAATAAACATCCATTATAAGTCTATTACATGCAGTAAAACTTATATGATTTGATCTAAATGATTGTCTGTGATAATTAACATTGTGCAGAGCTTAACTTGTGCTAAACCCAAAACATCCATCCATTCTTAGCCAATCCTGTTAATAATGAATCTCGTGTATTGTAAATATGGAAATAATCGGGTTTGTGAATAAAACTTCAATCAAGTGTGTGAAAGAGATGTCTCAGTCTAAAGGCAGAGTATTAGATGAACAGTCATGGGTAAACAATGTAACATAGTTTAGGTCTAGCTTTATACTTTATGCAAATGAGTTGAGCTGAGGTGAAACCACATCAGGACTTTTATTTTCATATTTTCATTTTGGTTCCATAGTTTCATTTGAATGTTACTTTCTATATTTGAATGTATATTCATTCGAATGGGTCTTTTTTGTCAATTCTTTAAAGACCAGAAATCCTATTTGACTGCCATTTTGCATGCTCTGTGTGTCTCTTATCTGTTCATTGCACCCATTATCTTTATCCTTGGTTAGTCTCCCCAAGTAACACGTTTATTTGTAATGTATGCTGAGGTGCTACTCCCCCCGTTTCCTCTCAGAGATGCATTGGGTTACTGTCGTTGAATGGGTGTGTGTTGTTGAGTTACTGATAATGAGTGTGAGTGTGTGCATGGATGTTGTCCTGGTATGCGTGTTGGTTTCTCACATGTATACCCCATGCATGTAGTTGTATATGTGCTCCCATGTCATGTGTGTCTCTCTGAGCTTGAGACATGTCCATCACTAATCCCGGGGCCTGCCCCTTCTCTCCTGAGGCTTACAATATCTTATGGAAAAACAAACGAGTGCAGGTAAGGAAGAAGAGATCATCACCGATCAGACTCACTTTAACCTTGTACAACCCCCATGTATTTAACCTATGATAGTATTTTGACAGTGTTACACCTCCAGGTTTAATGTTATAATTCATTGAATACAGTTTGTTTTTTTGGAAGGATGTTAAAGGCAGTAGAACCAGCTGAGACGAGTATTAGCTGGTTACACTGATACATTTTGATGCAATTAATACACCTAGAACTGCCGTTCTAAATGGTTATTTTCTAGAAGTTTGGTTCCTTTGATGGTTCTAGAACCACTGCATTCTTCTGCCAACGTGTATGAAACACACTGCTAAAAAATACTATGACACTGCTTTCTGCACCATTCAAATAGTTTCATACTATAACAATATATTTTATAGACAGCCCAACTGTGAGCTGGTTGTTATTTGATGTTATGCTTTTTTTGAAGCCATCAGTGCATTGTCAACTTATTTTTAAATAATCGTTTTATTACCCATGATTCTGCAAAGAACTCATCAATCAGAGAATCGTGACTGGTGAGGAAACTTTTAAGTGCCTGCCCACTCCCATTCTGCACTGAAAGCGGCGTAATAGTCAGACTCCCCATACCGTGTAAGTGCATTTATTCCGCAACCACAATCACAAAGATTCGTGTTTGGATTTATCACAGTTCAGTTCACTATTATTATTTAGACACAAATAGCACAAACGGCCTTGTGAAGGAACACAAACAGGCTGTATTACACTTTAGTTTAAGCAAAATATGGTAATAGAGATCGTTAAACTCCAACTTGCATGGTTTCAGTCCCCCTTGTTTTATCATTTATTTTTGCAGTACAGATGTGCGCATGGTTGCCAGGTTGGGAAGATTAAGTAAAACACTGGGCGAAAAATGTTTAAGATAAAAGATTGTGGGATTTTAAACTTTTGACATCTGCTTGCTACCAATTCAAAATAATGGAAATGGAAAAAAGAAAGAAAAGAAAAGTCTGGATAAAGACCCTGTAGGCAAATAACACAAAATGGTACTTCTGTTCACCATGGTGACATTTAGTTGAAGATGCAGTGCTACAGAATGCTGACAATCCCTATTTTCAACCGCCATTACTATCGCAAACGTTCTAGTTTGTTACTATAAAACCCTTTTTCTGCGCTCAGTTGAAATCACTTGTGTTACTTGGATCGTGGAAGTTGGGTTACTGTAAAGTCAAATTCAGGTTAAAAAAAAAAAAAAAAAATTCTAGAACCTCATCACTCTGTTGTTTTGCTATATTATTGCTTCAAAAATGATAAAATAAATTGTTTTGCTATATTATTGCTTAAAAAATGATAAAATAAATTGTAATGCAGTTAAGTAACTGGAACAAGGATAGTTGCATTTCTATCACTTCCCAAGCATCCCTATACAGATAATACAATTTAAGAATCAAGTAAATGGGATGAATATTGCTGACTTTGGTCTTTGTGAATGTATATACCGATAAACAATCATCTCAGCATACATACAAACAAACCCAAAAGGTTTTCTACAAAAAGGACATGCCTGGATATGAGTGTTTATGCATCTGTTGGCGTGTTGCCATTTTTTAATGATAATTTGAGGTATCATGAGAATTTTTTTCTGTCTTTTCCTCCTGCGTTGTTTTTTGTGCGGTGATCTGCAGCATTTGGCTTGATTTAACAAGTCAATGTTTGTTTTGAAGCTGAAGATGAGAGCCGGGGGAATAAGCGAGTCGTCCAAGTGGAAGAAACAGAAGCGTTCTCCCCGCCCCCCTCGTCACATGGTGCGCAGTCCCTCAGGACAGATGGATCCAGCCCAGTCCAGTACCCTCACCAACAACCTTTCAGGTATACCCACATGTTAAAGTGAGCTGAGCAATGTAGCTTAATTTGTCTTTAAATTGCATTTGATAATCTATAAAGTATAAATATTAATGCATTTGCTTTAAAATGGCTTGAAGCTGTAATTAATTTTTTTTTTTCAAGCCAATTAGATTCAAAATGTTTAAGGGTCATGAAATTGAGAATCGAACCCCTTTGGATTACCAGTCTGACTCTCTAACCATTAGGTCACAACTTTGATGTTAAGGAAAGCATGTGCGATCACTCTATCCTCCTGTATATTTCAGGTGGAGTTCCCTTCATAGAGCAGCACAGTGGAAGCTCTTCTATTCTTCCTGGTTCAGACAGTGCAGCTTCCTCCATCTCCAGCCCTACCACTGACAGTGGCTTAGACGGCGGCTCTAAAACCACCTCAAAGGAAGATCTCACAGACCTGGAGCAGAGCAGCTCAACGGCCACCACTCCCATGACACCCTCCGCAGAGCCAGGCAGACTAGAATCACAGGTAACCCTCAAACCATCAATAAACTATCCAAGTACATGTGTTCTGAGCTTGATGGTACGGTATGGTGTGTGGTGTCATCAGTATGACGGCAGGGAAGTGGAGCGTGCCCAGTCAGCCTCAGTGGAGTCCATTCCTGAAGTCCTGGAAGACAGAGACTTGCTGGCTGACCAGTCTGATTCGGCATCGGTTCACGACATGGACTACGTGAACCCCAGAGGCGTGCGCTTCACGCAGTCCACCCAGAGAGAGGGTAAGAGAAATAGTGTTCCCAAAATTCAGTATTGTAAGACCCTGATATACTCGCGCCTCGCAGTGAAGTTTTTTTTCCCCGTTTTTTTATTTGGAGGTAAAAAGAACTGTTTGCCCACATCCCAATGTCGTCCATGCTACTGAGATAAGTGTTTAGATTAATTTTAATATGTGCTGTGGGCTGTCTTTTCAATAACAAAATAAACACAACGAAAATGACAAAGGTGAGAAAAATACAGATACGAAAGCATCTTCTTGTAGCGTTTTGGATATGTTTGCACCTCCTCTCCAATTTGGCTCTCAAGTCACGTCATGTAGATTTCTTTAAAGCTAGAAAAAATATAAAGCATTATAAACATGACTGGCAGTCTTCTGTAAATAAAGCTAGGCAGCCCTGAGATAAATTAGTACTAAAAACTACTTAGTACATAAACAAAATGTATTTATTCCTTGATACAAAAAATTTAAACTTTAGCAAATATAAAACTGGTAAACACTTTAGAATATCGATTTTTTAAATTTGTGAAGCAATGCGTATCGGCAGAAGATAGAATCGCGATTCATATGTGAAATAATTTTGTTCCCCCAGCCCTAGCCTTTACACTCAAGCTTCCTGAAGTGCGATTGGAGTCCCATTGTGTTTGTCCAGGTGCTGCTTTAATCCCGTATGGTCTCCCGTGTCTGAGAGAGCTCTTCCGGTTCCTCATCTCTCTCACCAACCCACATGACCGCCATAACTCCGATGTGATGATGCACATGGGCCTCCAGCTGTTGAACGTGGCCCTGGAAGCCGCACACATCGCCCCCTACCAGTCCTTGCTCTGTCTGGTCAAAGATGAGCTCTGTAGACACCTCGTCCAGGTAAAACTTTGTTCTTCTCTATGGATTTCTCTAGGGCTTTTTACACTTTAAATAGTTAACCATGGATCATTCTAAATCCTGGGTAAATGGAATCCTGGGTTTTCTTGCTTCACGTTTTACATTGCTCACAATTTACTCTTTTGACAATGAATCCTGGGTATTCATAAGCTGTCGTTTCACACTGTACATTCCAAAACCCTGGATTAACGTTCTTATTTGCATGTTTGTGGTGTCTTTGGCATTGATTTGTCGAACACAGCATGCGACCCATTTACAGAAAGGCTCTAACATTGCACATCCTTATATTTTATATTGCTGATTGTACTGTCAATTTTATACTGAATGGACTTTTAGCACTACAAAAGTAAAAATTAAATGATTTGTTTAATTGATATGTTTGTCACCATTTGACATTTTTCTATGGAAGCTTGCTTCCACCACAGAAAAAGAAAAGAAAAAGAAGTAATTGCGATCTAAGAATTGGGTGATATAAAGTCACAATTGCGAGTTAAGTCAGAAATACCTGATATAAATGAGCAATTCTGAGGAAAAAAGTCAGTCTTTTTTTCTTCTTAGAATTGGACTTTATAGCTTGCAATTGCAAGTTTATATCTCACAATTCTGAGAAAAGATGTCAGAATTGTGAGATATAAACTCGCAATTGCAATATTAAACTCACAATTGCGAGAAATAAACTCACAATTCTGACCTTATAACGCAATTGTGTCTATATCTCGCAATTCTGTTAACTCGCAATTGTGAGATAAAAAAAGACAATTATCTTTTAAAATGTTTTATTCTGTGGCGAAAACAAGCTTCTATATTTTCTCCCTCCAACTCTGAAACATAGCCTACTGTTTATACAACACATGATTTGCTGTATATTTCTAAGCATCTAGCCATTACATTCTAACACCGTTTCACACTGTACTCGTTTGGACACAGGTACCACAGGTAAGCAGAGCTTCCCTTGCTCTGGAGTAACTGTTGGTAAAGCACAGTGCTTTTTAATTACAAGTGTGAAACGTTCCTTTACCTGGGTTTAAAAGTGGGGTTTAGAACGACAAGCTCTTCCGATATTTTCAGCTGTACTAAATGTTCTATGTATGTGTCTCTTTCTAGTTGTTAAGTGTTGACCGAATGAATCTGTATGCCGCCTCCATACGTGTGTGCTTTCTTCTCTTTGAAAGCATGCGAGAACATCTCAAGTTCCAGCTTGAGGTATGTGACTGAATGATGATCTTTCTGTGGTGTGAGATGTATGCCATCTCAGATGCAGGGCGTCACTCTTTATATGCCTCCACAGATGTACCTGAAGAAGCTAATGGACATCATTACCTCGGAGAACCCTAAAATGCCATATGAGATGAAGGAGATGGCACTGGAGGCCATTGTACAGATCTGGAGAATTCCCAGCTTTGTCACAGAGCTCTATATAAATTATGACTGTGACTTTTACAGCTCCAACCTGTTTGAGGACCTCACCAAACTGCTCTCTAAGGTGAGCCACTCCAACTCTAGAGATCCCTCTAGCAGGAACGTATGGGAAAGAAATGGATCTAAAGTTTGAAAACAGTGCTTGGGTACTATTTGGTGCCTCTAGATATGCAAACATGTATTTTGTCACCCTTAAATGAATATTTCACAAGCTACTAGAGTTGGATGATACTGGATAAATTGAGAATCACAATTTTTGTTTTGTTTAAAAGATCACAATTCTCCCACAATTCTGAATAGACAAAAAACGTTTTTAATTATGATTTTTTTCTTCTGGAAGTTAGCAAAGTAACAGTTAATTTTTTCATGATTCAGTATGTATTATGGTTCTGTGGTCACAGATTATAGCTATATTCTTATGAGTGGTTAAACAGTGATACCATTTTGAGGCAGATAATGATATTTTAACCAATCAATTGATTATTGGGTTGACAATTTTTGGTTTCCAAAAAAACTTTTAAGCCTTTTTAGCATTAAACCACATTCTTCTGCAAAATGCACTACACTGTTTTTTTTTGTTTTTTTTTACAGGTGATGTTTCACCTCTAATATAAATTCCTGAAAGTTTCTCACATTAATAATTATGAAGTTTATCATATGTTGTGTTATGTTTGCAGAATGCCTTTCCAGTGTCTGGGCAGCTCTACACTACGCATCTCCTCTCACTTGAAGCCCTGCTGACAGTGATTGACAGCACAGAGGCTCATTGTCAGGCCAAAGTGCTGAACAGTGCTTCACAGCTGGACCAATCAGAATCATCAACAGTAGAAGGAGACGGTTCAGTCAATACAATCACAGATTCAACAATAGGTGGGCAGAATCAAGAGTCCCAGGATGGGCACTAACTGTGCTGTAGTGAACTAAGTAAACTACAGTTAATGAAGGAGCTTAATTGTTTCTCATAAAGGCAAAATCTTCTTTTGTTTGCTACTTACAGAGGCTGGTAAATCTGTACCAGGTTCTAATGGGCAGAATGGTGTGGTGTCAGAGACGAGGGCTGCCTGTCCTCCCACCAGCGGTCATCTAATGGCAGAGAAGATGAGATTTGGCAGACAGGACCAGGAGGAGACGGACACAGGTATTTAACTGATGTTTTGCCTATTAAATACAACAAACAACTTAGACCAAATACTCCTTGATTAACAGTAAACATTTGATGATTTAGAGTAATCAAATTTAGTGTAATCTGATTTGTCTTAATCCAGCGGAGAAGAAAAGCTTGAAGAAGCCTCAGCGTTTCACCAGCTGTCTTCCAAATTCTCAGGAACTTTTGGAGATCAAGAACAAGAAGAAGGTGACCATACTTTCATCTGCAGTTCTTTGCTCTTTGTGTTTGTGAATATTAAAACCTTCGAATTTGCACTTTGATGACATTTTCTTTTTGTGTGCTTCAAAGCTTCTGATCACGGGTACAGAACAATTTAATCAGAAGCCCAAGAAGGGCATTCAGATCCTGCAGGAGAAAGGCCTGCTCAGCAGCCCCATGGACGATAATGAGGTGGCCCAGTGGCTGAGAGATAACCCCCGCCTGGACAAGAAGATGATCGGAGAGTTTATCAGCGACCGCAGGAACACTGACCTGCTGGACAGTTTTGTCAAGTAAACCTTTTCTTTTTAGCACATTTTTGGTGCAAGGGTTAGGCTAGCTGCATATTGCCAACTCAAAACATCGGTTGGGGATGTTATTAGTTGAATTTTATGAAAACTATCAAAAGTATCAACTATCATCTTAAAAGTAATCCATATGAATCAAGCCGTTTAATCCAAGTCTTCTGAAGAGACATGATCGCTTTATATTATGAACAGATTTATGTAAATGTCTTTACTGTTACTTCTGACCAATTTAATGCATCCTTGATTAAAAAAAAGTATTAATTTCTTACAGCAACACAAAAAAATCTTACTAAGGAAAGTATTAGAGTACTGTAATAAAGTATAGAATGACTATGGGAAATGGAGTAAAAAACTAGGTGAAAGTATGCATACTTAACATGAAAGTGTTTTCATGGTTCTAGGTAAAAGTTATTGGTGTCTTAAAGAGAGTTGATAGGGTCTTAACTCAAGAAGTTGAGTTGGTTGTTCTGTTAACGTTCATCGACACCAAGATCTTGTTTTTCAAACGCTCATGTTATCAAGTCTTAACGCCTGGAAATCCGATGTGGTCTTCTAGCTTTAGATCTTCATCTCACTAATGATTACTATCAGGCTCAAAGTGACTCAGTATGGAGGTTGAGATAATTATACCTTAGAAGTTATTTTAAGGCCATCTCTATCTCTTCCTCAGCACGTTCGGCTTCCAGGGCCTGCGCATAGACGAGGCGCTCCGCTTGTATCTGGAGGCATTCCGTCTTCCTGGCGAAGCGCCTGTCATTCATCGGCTCTTGGAAACCTTCACTGACAACTGGCATGTAAGTCAGCTGCCACACACACACAAGCACGGACTGACATGAATATATTTACACGCACACACATATGTATATATATATTCTTTAAATAGGCTGTAGATCGCTGCAGTCACAGACACAAGCATTCTTACAGTTCTTCCATTACCACACTCCAAGGCAATCCTGGCCACCAACTGGCCCCATCATCAGGTAATTAGGGACAGTGGAACAGCAGTTCACTCGGGATCAAGGACGGGGTCATTAGTCACGCAGGTAATCGGGGAAGAGGAAAATGTTGCACTGAGAAGTGAGACACATCCATCTGCCCTGCAGCAAGCAGCTCAGGCGATCCGAGAACATTTCGAACACGCTCACTTACGTGCATGTTAAAGGCAGCTCTCTGTGTGTCACCTGGAAAGTATTCGTAGTAATTTCTTTTCTTAGTCACCATTCTCAATCACTACGAATGAGCTCATGTGATTTTGCCACATAGACATGGGGGTTGTGCCCTCCCCGATGCAGCAATGTATCGAAACGGGAATGGAGTCAGTGTCTGACATTTACACTGGCAGGAGATCCCGGAAGAATTACTGTGCCCTTTTATATTTTTTCTTGTGGTGAATGATCCTTCAAAACGTGCCTGTAAAGATGAGTGTACATATTAGATGATTTGACGATGCTTTTCTCAGTCAATTGAATGGCCTTGTTCTCTTGTGTGCAGAAAGTGAACGGTAATCCCTTCCTGACAAACGACGCTGGCTTCGCCCTGGCTTATGCCGTCATCATGCTAAACACCGATCAGCACAACCATAACGTTCGAAAGCAGAACATCCCCATGACGCTGGAGGTGAGCGACACATGTTCCTGTTACCAATGGGAATATCCAGAAGTCATTCACATGTTCAGGACCACACACGCAATCTCTATCTGAGAGATCAGTTTCAGCTCTTTGACTTAACAGTATAAGATAAGTGCATTAGTTGTTATGCGTGTAAGTGTGTTATAAAACCATCTGTCTAGATTTGCCACACATGCAGATTACTGTTATGCAGCCATGCCTCACTTTTATGTGCTTCAAACAACTGGCCTCAATTTAGTGGGGCTTTGGGGTCATTGAAATACAAAGATGTCAGCCACAGCAGTCACACATGTACAGATTATTAACTCTTTCTCCGCCATTGACGGACATTTTTGGCTTTCCGTGTTTTCACTGTTATAAGGTAGGGAGCGCTAATACACATATTCTAAAAGAGTCCTGAATCTTCTGATCAAAACACAGACTAAGAAGAGGCAGAAACAAGCGGTAGCATATATAAGCAAATGCATATGTAAAATAACACAATCATCAACATGAAACATCATATAAATCAAAACTGCCTAATATTTCCGAATTAAATGTCGCTTTTTATGTTGATAAAAAAAGAATACATCAAGCTAGAATATAAAGTTTTTTTCAGAGACTCCTTTCTTTTGATATTTTGCATATTCAGATGTTCATACAACAAAATATTCTGGGGGCCATGAAAATTTTGTGAAATATTTTTTTTTTTAAATGCTGACGGGGAAATAATTAATGACTTTACTTGCATCATTTGAAGAAATAACTCTTGAATGTATCTAAAGGTGAAGCATGAATTAAAAATGTTTGCTTTTTGTTGTCGTACTGTATATCACTCTTACCCACGTTTAATCTGTCATGCTCTACCAAAACTGAAATCCTCATTTTAAACACTTAACCAGAGGTACAGTAAGCAAGTCCCAAAATCAAAAGAAAAAAAATTATCAATTACGGTCTCATTAAAGGGATTAAAAAATCCCATTATTACCATAATGCAAAAAACAACTGCTCTCATTGTTGTAAATCCCATTGTCATTACCATAATGCAAAATAAATCTGAAAATTCAGAAAATCTATTTAAAAGTTTGGGATCGGTAAGATTTCTTTGTTTTTGAAAGAAGGCTCACTTAAGCTACATTTATTTGATCAGACATACATTAAAGACACTAATATTAATGTGAAATATGATTACAAAGCTGAACTTTTAGCATCATTACTTCAGTCTTCAGTGTCACATGATCCTGCAGCAATCATTCTAATCCTTTTTTTATAAATGATTAAAAAGAAAGTTATATAGAACATTTATTGTATTAACAGAAATCTTTAAATTCTATTATAAATGTCTTTACCGTCACTTTTGACTAATTTTACTTGTCATTCATTGCCTAGTAAAAGTATTAATTAAAAAAAAATAATGTCTGGCCCCAAACTTTTAAACAGTAGTGTGTATATTTGTGTGTGTATTTTTATCGCAGGATATTTGTAGCATTGTAGGTATTGATATACCTACGTACAGAACGTTTTCATGGTCCTAAAAATTGGAGTAAAACATAGGCTTTCTTTATTGCACATTTTATTTCTTCTGATTTTGGTGGGAAATGTGCCCCGGTCATGTTTTCATAAGATTCACCCTAAGATACTTGGCTGCATCTTTACTTCAACAACCACGGAAACCTTGAGTTTTCCATGCATTAGCACCAGATCCAATTAAACGGATGATCACACGAACCTTCCTGCTAATGTATAGGAATACGGGGAGCAGTGGGAATGGTAATCAGCAGGTATTCAGCCTGAGCACAGGGGGGATAAACGGCCGAGGAGTGAAAGTCGAGCAGCAGGAGACGAGGCAGGACTGGGCTTTTGGCAGGCGGCGTGTCCAGCTGTCTTGTCTCTGTGTCAGCTAGCGCGTGTGCGTCTACTCTCCAGCCATGGAAAATGAAGTCCTGGAAAGACCCTCCGTCCCTCTGTTTACTCCTCTGTTTATTTCTCCTTCTGTTCATCTCTCTCTCTCAGGGGAGAGCTCAGGTTTCCCTTGCTTTACCTGCCATTAAGAAAGTATGCAGTAAAACAGTGGCCTAACGCCATCACTCAGCAGCGGACGTCTGTGTTTATTTGAGCTGAGGTTGGCCTTAGACCAGCCTGCTTAACACTAACACCTATTAAGTGACACCAGCAGTAATAAACCGAGACCAATTATTGGATTTGAAAGGTGATAGTTGGAGGATGTCGCTGTAATTGGATGGAATGAAGGCATTTTAATCAGTTTCCTCCTCCTGTTTGTTTTATTTTATTTGTCTAGCAATTCAAGAAGAATCTCAAAGGTGTGAATGGAGGAAATGACTTTGATCAAGACATGCTGGAAGACATCTACAATGCCATCAAGTTAGTGCTTATGTATAGTTTTCATTACCTTTTACTTGTTGAACAGTTTTAATATCATATTATAAAATATATAAAATGGTGAAACGTTTACAAAATATGTTTTCATTGGTAACTTGTAATAAAACCACATTCAAAATTAAGGATGGCCCACTTACTCAGAGTTTTGGTCCTCTGGACACAACAGTCACTTGTTATATCAGGCTATTTATATCCAGTCACTATATCTTACATTTGTTGGTAATGGATAAATGGCTCACAAACTTAAACATTTTATTTTCTGTGATGTATTACATTTTGCTGATGCAAATTCTGATTTAAAGTTGACACTAAGGTAAATTTATCAGTCTGGCTGACATACAGTTCTGTATATGAGATTGTTGACATTATGAGAATGACTTTTATTAGTCTTAGACGCATTGCAAATGATACTAAGCTATGCCATTGTTTGCCAGCAAAAGTGTATTTATCAGTTTGAATTTATAGCTGCAACATTATAGCTGTATAATTTCCAATAATAATAATAAATCATTTGCTGCTACTTACTTTCAGGGCTTATATTTTGATGCTCAAGAAACATTATTTTCAGTTTAAAACAGGTGTGCTACTTAATTTGTGTAAACAATATTTTTTTTTCTTTTCGGGATACTTTGATGAATAGAAGGTTTAAAAGGACAGCTTTCTTTTTAACGATGTAACTTTTTGAATGGTAGTGTGTGTGTAAATATGTTATGCATGTATGTATGTGTATATATGCATACATAAACAAGTACAAATCGAAACCGCTAAATAGCTGAAAAGGTCATTGTTGAGCTCTGATGTTTATTATCTCTGTTATAAACCTCATGTCTCTGGTCTTTAAGTGTGTGGATATAATAGCTCTTGCTAATGATGTATACAATGGCTCAGATGGGATAAGCTGAGATAAACGTATGTGGTCCTGCAGGAACGAGGAGATTGTGATGCCCGACGAGCAGACGGGGCTGGTGAAGGAGAACTATGTGTGGAGTGTTCTGCTGCACAGAGGAGCCTCTTCTGAAGGGATTTTCCTGCATGTGCCTGGCAGCAGTTACGACCGCGACCTCTTCACTATGACCTGGGGACCGACTATTGCCGCCCTTTCCTATGTTTTTGACAAGAGCCTGGATGACACTATCATTCAGAAGGCCATCACTGGGTTCAGGTAAGACCCGCAGAATTGGTAGACGGGTATCGGACACAGCCTTTGAATCAATCAAATGTTTTAGAGCACTCATTGCTAAATAGTTTGTGTATTTAGTGATTGTCAGACTTGTGTTTCTGCCAAAAATTAAGATTTTGATTATGATGCCTCTCTCCTTTATCCTTTCAGGAAATGTGCCATGATCTCCGCACACTACGGCTTCAGTGACGTCTTTGATAACTTAATCATTTCGCTCTGCAAGTTTACTACTCTCAGCTCTGAGGTAAGACATGAAGCACCCCTGACCAGATGCATTCAGATTCCTGCAGCAGCTTTAGGTCATGAGGGAAAAGATCTGATTGGGATTTGTGTGCCTTTAGTCTGTAGAGAACCTGCCCACTGTATTTGGCAGTAACAGGAAGGCTCAAGTCGCTGCCAAGACTGTGTTCAGCCTGGCCCATAATCATGGTGACATTTTACGAGAAGGATGGAAGAACATCATGGACTCAATGTTGCAGCTTTTCAGGGCTGAGCTCTTACCCAAGTCCATGGTTGAGGTAAGACGGGAGTGTCAACGTATCACTTGAAAACCCCTAACAAACACTTAGTGCTTTGAAGAAACCAACTGCATATAGCAAGCACATTGCTCCTAGATATTTATTAGATCAGGCAATAGTGCCACCTACTGTCACAAAGGAAGATCTGTATAGATTTGTTAAAGGATTAGTTCACTTTTAAAATGAAAATTCTGTCATCATATACTCACCCTTAAGTTGTTTCAAACCTGTATGAATTTCTTTCCTCTGCTGAACACAAAGGAAGATATTTAGAAGAATGTCAGTAACCAGACAGTTTTTGGTTCCCAATGACTGCCATAGTAGGAAAAAAATATACTATGGCAGTCATTGGGAACCAAAAACTGTCTGGTTACCGACATTCTTCTAAATATCTTCCTTTGTGTTCAGCAGAGGAAAGAAATTCATACAGGTTTGAAACAACTTAAGGGTGAGTATATGATGACAGAATTTTCATTTTAAAAGTGAACTAATCCTTTAAATGAATTAATGTAAATTTGACAAAATATTTCATTCTTGTTAAAAGGTTGAAGACTTTCTAGACCCTAATGAGAAGATTTCCTTACAGCGTGAAGAGACACCATCAAACAGGTATGTTATATAGATCATATTTAGATTTTTCATTTTTATTATACACACTTCCAGGTTGAAAAAAGCTGCTTTTAGTGATTGACTTTAGGCAGTGCTATGGCTCTAATGATCTGTTTTTCTGATGTTACATTATATAATGTATTGTTTGTTAATTTTAGTTATTACATAATTATTATTAGTTATTACTTATTGTAACTCTGGCTTCTAATGCTGTAATAAATGCACTTTTTGGAACTTTAGAGTATTTTAAGTTATCAGGCATGCTGTTGAAAACGCATTTGTTTAGTGAAATATGACATTTATAATTAAAACTGTTTATTTGAACACTTTTTATATGCACATTTGACCACGCAAGGACTAAAACATTCAAAATAAATGTAAAGATGTATATTATCTGTATTGCATGTTTTTATTACAGTATCTTTTGACCAGACCTGTTCCTACCATGATGCTGCAGTGATTGGAATCGGTTATAATTTTTAACCCTCGATTAGGAATTTTAAATCCTGCTCAAAAGTCCAAATTTAAACAACTCAGTCATTTGTCATTTTCAACTCGATTTGTTTTTTAATGTAAATCTAAAAAAGTCCCTTTTGAGGTGCGTTAAGATCTTGGAAGTGTTTGTTTGTCAACAATAATTTAATCTATTCCTTTCTACCACTGTACTTCTGTCAGGGGTGAGTCCGCTGTATTGAGTTTTGTGAGTTGGTTAACATTGAGTGAACAGTCGGGGCTCAGAGGCCCCTCCACTGAGAACCAGGAGGCCAAACAAGCTGCCCTGCTCTGCATAAAGGTACAGCCAACACATTTTGCTTACAAAAGACATTGTGGGAGAAGGTCAATCTGACTCATTGCTCCATGTATAAAATGCCATTACACGTGAATCAAAGAATTTTCTCACATTTCTTCTCCATTCATGTCAGCACTGTGACCCAGAGAAGCTGATTACAGAGAGCAAGTTTCTGCAGTTAGAGTCTTTACAGGAGCTCATGAAGGTGAGGTCCACATTTACAGACTGGGTGTATACAGAAACCATTTTCTTTGGTATGCTTCTTACTGTTTGTTCTTACTCATTATGTAACTTTTAATGTTTCCAGGCTCTCATCTCGGTGACCCCTGATGAGGAAACGTATGATGAAGAAGATGCTGCCTTTTGTCTGGAAATGCTGCTACGTATTATTCTTGAAAACAGGTACTGCATGTATGATCATGCTGCTTTATCGCATTGAGAATTGCTAGTTGAAAAAGATATGGTGGTTTTTATAGAGAGATGACTGTGTTTGCAGGGACAGAGTATCATGTGTATGGCAAACGGTACGGGATCACCTGTACCAGTTATGCGTCCATGCTAATGAGAGCTGCTTCCTGGTTGAGAGATCTGTGGTGGGATTGCTCAGACTTGCTATACGCTTATTACGCAGAGAGGACATTGGCTCACAGGTACACACAAAGCACAAACTGTCGTTGTGTTAGCTGTGTTACAACACTGATTAACAGACCAGAACAGAAAAGTAGATTACATGTTAATGACAAGTGTTACAGAGTATTAAAGCGTAAAAAAAAAGGCCAGCTGAATTAGACCCTAAGCAGTTTCCTCCCTCTCTCTGGATAGGTTCTCCTCTCTCTTCGCTTGCTGTTGATGATGAAGCCTCATGTCCTGTCCAGAGTCAGTCGAGAGGTGGCATACGGCTTGCATGAGCTGCTTAAAACCAATGCTGCAAACATCCACTGCACTGATGACTGGTACACACTCTTTTCCCTTCTGGAGTGCATCGGGGCTGGGGTCAAACCTCCTGCTGCCATGCAGGTCACCAGCACCAACCCAGACAATGACACAGGTGATAGTCATTCCCACTTTTTCAACCATTTTATCTGTTAACATACCTCAAGACACAGTCGAGAGTGGAGTGAAGTCCGTTTCCAGATGGCTTATCTTGTGTAATCCTTTTGTTCCAGGTGCTCAGTCCGATAGTGAACTGAGCTCATATCATCAGAGTGAAGTTAGTCTTGACCGGGGATACACGTCTGACTCTGAGGTTTACACAGAGCATGGCAAATCCAGAATACCCCGTTCAGCTACCGATGTGGATGTGGGCTGGCTAGTGGTGAGTTTTCACTCCATACCCTAGACAGGAAGCCTATTTGAGACAAATCCACCATCACTAATGTCAATGTATCATAATTAGGAATGTTGCTTTGAATAGACGTGTCCCCTTATATAACTTCTTTCTGTTTTGGGCAGGTTGGTAGAGATGACTTGGATGGATCTAAGGCCACAGTGATCCCAACTTCAAAGCCCCTGACCCATCCTCTCATTAACCAGTACAGTTTAACTCTCGGGCAGGACGTGGGTCTCCATGACACCAAGTCCCTCATCAAGTGCGTGGATTCGCTGTCCTTCATCGTCCGCGATGCTGCCCACGTCACTCCAGAAAACTTTGAGCTTTGTGTTAAAGCCATACGAGTGTTTGTGGAGGCTAGCCTTAATGGAGGTACGTATTTCTTATACAGCAAAGAACCAGGATCGGAAATTAATGGGGTTGCCACCTAAATCAATAAACATCCCCCAAAATTCAAGATATGGTAGCAAAAGTCCCAGTTTGAGTACTTTTGTTGAATAACATATGATTTGATCAGTTTTTCCAATATATGTCCATGTTTGTGAAATGTGTTTTTGAACAAATGGATTGAGTGAATAATTCAATGACCCATTCATAAAAACAGTTCCTTGCTTAATTCCTTAATGAATCAGCCATTTTTAATGAATTTTTTTTGAAAGAATGATTTAAAGACTCACTCACTAGTTATATTTCATATTTTTATATTTGAAATGTAATGTTTAGAAAGTGAATCTCATAGCATTATTTATGAAATTGTAAGTCCAGTGTAAATGCATGTATGCCACGTCTGAACTGCATCAAACATTTACATTCAGTTTATGAAATGTAAGAATTTGACAAAAGATGACAAACATTGATTTAATAAGGTTAGAAGTAATTGCCCTTTCAAAGGGTAAAAATGCTTGTTTGCGATGTAAAACGGGCATTTATTGCATGCTTTCATTATTGAATATGCCGTGTGATCTTCAACACTGAAACCTGCCCTTGTTGTGTAAAACAAACGAATGATCTTGTCTCATCCTTACACAACCACATGACACATAGCCATTGCTCTAGTTTGCATGCTGCCTCAATAACAAAATATTCAATGTTGCCACGATACAATTTACATTTTATTTTAGGATTGGTTTCATTCCAAACAAACCTTTTGGAGGGCATTTTATTCAAACATCTTGGAAGTTTGACTCCTTGAGGGATTAGAATGTCTGCTTCACTTCCGTGGCTTTGTAATTGGATGTGTCAGTGCCTGTAATCTCTTTAGTGCTGTATCTTGAGCTGTGCTCCTCTGGTGAGTCATTTAACTCGGGGGCAATTCAACTGTCTTGTGTGCCCTCTCCATTTATCCTTCACTCTGCCTCTCAGTTCCTCTATCCGGGGTGGTCTGTGATCTACAGTAGGCTTAGTCAAGACTCATTCAGCACTTTATAGCTCTGCCAATCAGCATGTTCTTTTCATGAACTAGAGGCCTCTTGTTTATTTGGGAAGATACCTGCTGTCATCAGGGGCTTACATGCTCACTTTGAGGCCGGCAGATCAAAGTTTTTAAGTTTTGAACATCTAATAGGCAAAGCAATGTGATAATGATATGGTCTGCTTTATTCTCTTTTCATTGGAGAAACAATATTTTCGATGCAATCCCAAAATTGACTGAGATGTCTGAGACAGGTTCTTCTAACCAGCGAATAAAAGGGTGTGAAGATGGGAGAAAAGCTCGCTAGAAAATAGCTCCTGTGATTCATTCTCATAGCTTTGTTTGCAGTCATTATAGACTGACGTGAGAATGGGGCGGCGCGCGCTTGAAAGCATAATTCGATTTCCCTTGTTAGTCACTCTGTTGATTGTTTCCACGCCCTCCGCAGGGTACCGCACCCACGACAAGAAAAAGAGCCACAAATACGACTCCAAATCCAGCCGGCTCCGAAAGAAGCCACGCGAGAAGGATGGCGCATCGCGGAGAGCCAAACCGTCCAGTCAGCGGCCTGCCCGTTCCCATAGCGACGATGAAGAAGATGAGGGCGTGCCGGCCAGTTACCACACGGTGTCTTTTCAGGTTAGTCTGGACGTAAGTACAACAGCCCTTTCCCTAATTCCTAAATCTGTCCATCATCATCATGTTTGCAGATCTGTTTGGTGAGGGACGGGCATGTGATTATTTCACATTTGAAACTTATAAATATTTATGCTTTGCTTTCAGGGTTGTTTAGTTTCTGACCTCATTTCTGATTTAGAGCTTTTTCAATATAAAAAAATTAAGTTGTCAATACTAATACAAGTACAATTTTGCAAGTTTTGATACCACAAAAATTAAAATGCTAAGCACAGCTTTAATTAGAAAGTTAAATAATAATAATTTACAATAAGTGCACATTGCATTAGTAAATTTAAAAACATTAAGTATATACACTGTACTTTTACTATTACTGTATTATTTATTCTATATTTCCATATTTTGCTTAGTGAACTTAAAGCATATTTTATATTATTTACATGAAATATTGTGAATTATTTTAATCTATAAAGTACTTTTGTAAAATCCAATTATCATAATAGCATTTGTTGTACTACTGTTCATTTTTTATTTATAAAGATTTTCATAGTAATGACAGTTTGTTTTTTTAATTATTAAACATTGATAGTAAAAAGGCTCTTAATTATTATTTTTAAAAAGTTACATAATATATTTATTTATTTAATTTTTAACAAAAATGTAGTTTGTTTTTTGTCTTCATATTTGCATGGAATTATGACCCAGACATTTATTTGTGCTATTTACCCAGGGTAGCATGCTTTCCCCATCTTCATAACCTGAATGGTGCACATCAAAAACAATATCATGTTGTCATTTTTTTCCACTTGTTTACCTGCCATATGTCAGTATAACAATCCATTTTATTTGTCCCCATTAATAAGATGATTGTGAGTCTGTAAGGAAAGCAAATATTAATTTAATAGACCAGATATTCCCTGATTGTTTAGTGATTATTAAATCAGCCTGTTTGTCCATATAGTTGTTAGACCTGATGCATACACTGCACACGCGAGCAGCCGGAATCTACAGCTCTTGGGCAGAGGAACAGCGCCATCTTGAGGATGCTGGCAGAAAGATCGAGGCGGACTCTCAAACACTGTGGTCCAGCTGCTGGTGTCCACTCCTTCAAGGTCAGAGACTAGCCAACAGCATATTTGCAAGCCTCAGTGTCAATCAAATATTCATACGTATGCTTAAAATATTTCGGTGATGTTGTAAAATAAGTAAACACTCTCACTTGTAATATCTGATGTAATATTATTGAATGTATAAAAGAAACTGGATGTTCAGAGATGTGCTATAACGTATGCATTTTGGACTTGTAGGTATGGCTTGGTTGTGCTGTGATGCACGGAGGCAAGTCCGCATGCAAGCTCTCACCTACCTACAGAGAGCACTTCTTGTACACGATCTACAAACTCTGGACGCGGTGGAGTGGGAGTCCTGCTTCAACAAGGTGAACTAGCTCTGTTTGGATCTGTAGTTGAGGAGTTTAACATGCATTTTCATTTTTGGAAAACAATTCCTTTAATAAAAAGAACTGAGAACTGATGGTGATGTCTGCCTTTATTCAGGTCCTGTTTCCTCTGCTGACAAAACTCCTGGCCAACATCAGTCCAGCTGATGTGGGCGGCATGGAAGAGACCAGGATGAGGGCCTGCACACTGCTTTCTAAGGTCTGGCCTAGGATTTCTTTGCTCATTAATCCTAACTTAAACCTGAATGAATTGAAAGGTGATTATGCTGATTTTCATTTCTTGAAGTGATTTTGATATGTGTTTTTGGTCTCCTCAGGTGTTCCTGCAGCATCTCTCTCCTCTGCTCTCTCTGCCCACTTTTGCTGCCCTCTGGCTCACCATTCTAGACTTCATGGACAAGTACATGCATGCTGGCTCCAGCGACCTTCTGGTGAGATCTCAGATGAGCATAAGAATCACCTGTCCTGACATTTTTCAAATTCTTCTTCTTTTTTTTATAGATAATGTCTGTGTTTGTGTGAATGATTCCTTGTTCGGGTTAAGGGTGTCTGATATTGATGATATTAGATGTATGTCTCCACAATCTGCCTTTACAGAGATATGGGTAATATCGTTCTACAGTATGAATTCTATCCTATGCAGTTCAAAGCCTGTTTTTTATCTCTATTGTGGTAACGCTCATGTGACATTGCATTTCATTGTCATCACGGAAGTTTATTTGCATGCATTTTAAAGCCTTCGCAGTTCAAGCGATTTTACACGCATGCTGTTCTGTTCTGATTTTTCTGAGTGCACATATCCAAAGCATGCACAGAAAGCCAGTGTGTGAGTACTGAACTAAGTTATCTTTCGTATCTTACTGTGCTTAAACTTTCAAATACACACAAGGTTCAGAAACACAATCGGTTGTTTTAACGAAGTAAAAATATGCATCAATGTATTGGATCTGTGCATTGTCTGTCTTAAAGTTACAGCAGCCTAATATTCCTGCTGCTGTCTGTGTCCTAAAGGTGCAGTAAGTGATTTCTGAGAAACACTGTTGATATTTGAAATCAACCCAAACAAACACACTCCTCTCTTCATTGCTCCACCCTCAAAATGCATAAAACACGCAATGCAAGAGTGGATGTCTCTTTATCATAGCTGAAGCAAAGCAATATAACGTTTTGCAAAAAATAAAGCAAAGATGGCGCACAAAAAACAAGGATAAACAAAATAGAACACTGTACACAAGAGTATATAAAAGCAAATGTATAAAAGCAAACAGTCCTGTAACTAAAGCTAACATTCAACAACAGCATATCTTGCTTCTGTGAAACAGCAAAATCATAATCCTTCTGTTGTAATGTCTCTCAGCCATCTCTCTTGCTACAGTCTTTCTTCAAATCTCCCTCTTGTTCTCTCTCTCTCCTCCCCCATCATGAGTGTATACCCCCTACTGCTGATTGGCTACACGTGTGTTGTGGTTCCTGGTCCGTTACACTTTCAACAGCTTTATTTCAGAGATTGCTTACAGCACCTTTAATGTTAAACAAACAACACAAGACATAGAGAAAATCAATCACTATTCTTGACTGAAGAACTTTTGTAGCTTTAATAAGAAGCAATGTATATTTAATTCATACAGTGAAGACTATGCAGTGTTTTATATTTATTTGATTTTGCAAATTTTTTTTGTGCGTAAATTGCTAAAGACCTACTGTAGCTGAAAAAAATTAAAGCAGTTTATTTCATTTATATCTTTCTTATATTGTATTTGTCCTATTGTTAGTAATTTGCGTCATTACCCTATTTTTTGTTATCTTGTACGGCTAAATATTTAAAGTAAGGAACATAGTTTGGCTGTACTGCTCAGTAACTTGCAAAATAATCTTAAAAACCTAAATAAAAAATAATTGAGATACGATCGTGGATTGTGATCCTGCCTGAAACAAATGTGGTATGTTATTTTTGCTATATCGCCCACCTCTAGTTCAGGTGTACAAGATTTAAGATAAGACAGCAAGACAGCAGAAAAGTTCTTAAATCCTGATCGCTGATGAGTGTGTGTGACTTTGGTGCACAGCTGGAGGCGATCCCGGAGTCTCTGAAGAACATGCTGTTGGTGATGGACACAGCCGGGATCTTTCACAGTGCAGACTCTCGTACAGGCTACTCTGACCTGTGGGAAATAACCTGGGAGAGAATTGACTGTTTCCTGCCCCGGCTAAAGGAGGAGCTCTTCAAACAGGCTGTCATCCCAGGCAATGATCACTCAAATATCCATTTACCATTTAATGGAGTTCGACCACATAACACGTTAACTGATACCTTTTGGTTTTTGTACAGAACCAGTGTGCAATGTTCCTGTGGAGGCCGTCCCACAGCCCGTTGCTGTTACTCCAGCCTCTCCCCCTGTGCCAGTCCCCTCACCAGTGCCAGTTGCCCCTGCAGAGCCGAATATTCCCAGCAGACCCTCGTCGCCTCGGGATATGCCGACACCTAGTGCCAACGGGGATCGTAAGCGTTATTGGTTACATGCTGAAGTAGAAAAGTTATTTTAAATTGTGATCTTTTATTTATTTACAATATTACGGTTTTTACTGTATTTTTGGATTGAACTTGGATTGAAACTGTAATGCATTTATGATACTTTAATGGATAGAAAGTTCAAAAGATCAGTATATATTTTAAATATAAATGTCTTTTGTTAATATTGATTTTTGCAATTTAATGCATCCTTGCTGAATAAAAGCATAAATTTCTTTTCTTTTTTAATCTTGATCAAAATGTGGATAATTTTCCAAGCACAACTTGTCCTTTTTCTGTGTGCAGGAACAGATCGATCATCTCCTGTTCCTCCCTCAACACCTCCGATGCCCACTCCAACAAAGATGAGTCCTCCAGTGTCCCCGCCCCCTCTCGGCCAGTCTCCACTCATCCTGCAGCCCCTCGCCTCTCCGCTGCAAGTGGGCGTTCCCCCGATGTCCCTGCCAATCATTCTGAACCCGGCTCTCATAGAGGCTACCTCACCTGTGCCCCTGCTCCCCCGCCCCTCCGCTGACTGACCCGCCCGTCAAGCGGAAGCCGACAGAGTGCCGCGGCGTTTGAAGGAGAAACACAGTGGAGGAAGCATCTGATTTCACTGTTCTCCTGCAGGCAAACACTCTCCACATCTGTAGCCCACACTATTCAATTATGTAACAGCAGGACCTGGAATAAGAGTGCATGAGAGGACATTGACACGCATGGTTGCCTCTCTTCGTTTCAAACATCAAAGCAAACTGCTCGGACTCGAATGTCCTTCAGTAAGAGATGTTACATAGAGGATCATATTTATTCAAAAAAGGAAGGTGCCGCCATGGAGGACAGTTCATTACTGATGAGACTACATTCATTTCAGTCAGGGGGGTCTGGTAGGTTAGCTGCACCTGTCAGAGCAGGTTTTAATGTACTAGTGCTGAGTTGTTACTCGTGAGATTTAGTCAGTGATGACAGAATGGCTGATAGGTAGAGGTATCGCACACTGGGTCCAGCTAATGATACCATAATAACTACACCGCTCAAGCTAATTGAACCTGTACAGTATGATGAAGAAAACTTAATTTATTTTGACAATTCATATTGTTTCTTATTGTGGCTTTCACACTTTAATTACATTGCTTTGCTGTACATTGGTCCAGAGAACACCGTCACAGAGAAGTAGCCACTTATTGTTTGCCATACATGGTTCCTTAGTGGGGAAATGAAAGGGTTAATTCACCCCAAAAATGAACATTCTGTCATAATTTACTCACCCTCGTGTCATTCCAAACCTGTGTGACTTCCTTTCTTCTGTAGAAGAATGTTGACTTTCCATTGTATTTTTCAAAATATATATTTTTTTCACAGAAGAAATGAAGTCATACAGATTTGATTTGACATGAGGGTGAGTAAATGACAGAATGTACATTTTTGGATGAACTGTCCCTTTAAGTCTACAAAAGTTATTTTGGTTGATAACAATAAAATATGGCTTATTCCCACTAGACTTGTTTTGATGACGCCACATAATAATCCTTTATCGTGCACCTCTACAACATTCCAGACACGTCACTAATGTTTTCAACTAAATGAACCAGGTGAACTCTGAATGTCAGGTTTTATTTTATTTTGAAGGGTATATTTTATTCGCATGTTGTCTTAAAGAGAGAGTTTTGTTGCTCAGGTTAATGCTGTATCGCTGTGGCACTTCTGCTCTTTAAAAGTTTCCCTTTCGAGAATTTCTCCTGGCCATGATCACGATGACATTGGATCAGTTCTTTCAAATATACGTTCTTTCTATCAACCATATCCCTTTATTGTGGTGTTCTCGGCTCTGGAAGTTTAGCAACCACTTTTAGTTTTGTATGAATTAATGAATGCTTCATAAAAAGTTGATGCCAGAAGAGAGCTGTTAAATTCACTAATATAAAAATATAATCGTTCTCAGACCCGCACCTCCGCTCGCATCAGCCAAGCTCAAGTTCATCTAGAGATCAGTGTATGACCTGAGACTCGTGGTTTCTCCTCTCAGCATGTGTGTTTGGATCAGTACAGAAACTGTAGGTGCTTTAAGGAATTGTACTGTCATTTAATGTTAGATTGTCACTGCTGTACTTCAGTGACTGCAGATCAATGAAACCAACACAAACCTAAGAGGTGGCTGTGGACAGATGGACATTTTCTTTTCTTTTGTATGTGCACTTGTTGTACTGCATTCTTAGATACATCAGGAACTAATTCTGTAGTCAACAGGTAACTCAATGAAAATAATCTGTATATATGAATAAAAGTTAATGTACTTTTTACAATGTAATAAATATATGGTAAATATCCTAATCATGTGTTACTGTGTTCCTCTTACATGTCAATTATATTTCATTGCTTTCTTTTAATTTAAGTCTTTTAACAAGCTGAGACCCAGTCATTTACTTAAAGTGACACTTTCAATAAAAGCTTCGCTGCCTATATGGTAGAAAGGCAAAACATTTTTTGAAATCGGTGATAATGTACATGATTAGAGAGAAAGCAGAGAAGAAAAAAGGCTTTCCCTTTGCCAAATAGGTGTGGAAACTTCAACCCATAATGCATGGGCATGTTGTGTCAAAGGCCACTTCCACCAATCTGCAATGAATACACTTACCAGAGTCAAATGGACTACAACTACGTCCGCTTTCTACTTATTACAACTCTGGAGTTTCTGGTAACAGCGTTCAGCGCACCTACATAGATGAGAATGCAGATTATTATGTTTTATGGCTGTCAATTGATTAAAACAATGAATCATGTTCTCTACGTTAACATGAATTATCTTGAACCTGCTTAAATGTTCCTATATATATATTTTCTTTCCAGCTGTGCATTCTGAATAATAAATCAATATATTTCTCCATAACCTGCAGCAGTCCAGTCCTCGTCTTATTACCTTATCTGTGTTTTCTCTTACTGATCATATTTCATACCGGTTGAGTTTACCTTTATAAATTAATTTGACTGAAAAAACAAATGGCTTGTGTGTGCTGGCCTAAACACATTGAAAATATACATAACCGGAAATAAATTAGTTGTACTATTTCAAAACGGAAGTGCGTCACGAAGCTCAGTGCAAGTGGTCCATACCGCGTTTCTTTAGTAAGAAATACTTTTTAGCAAACTTTTAGTATGTAGTCAACGTGTATTGTTCCAAGGTGCAAGAATCAAAGAGTAATCGTTTAGCAGGCGTGAATTATTCATTTTCCACCCCAGTGAAGGATCCAGAGAACACTGCAATGAAAAAATCTGAAAAACCAACGTGTTTGTAGTCAACATTTCAAACTGGATGACAACGAACACAATGTTTTAGGCCAAAAGGAGGCGGAAAACTGGCTGTCAGTTCCACCTAATCCACCGAAGCTAACGGCGTCGCGTACAGGTAAGCTGTCGCTTGCTATCGGTCTTTGTCAGACACGTGGGTTTGTTGTGTGTGACGTCACCGCGCCGCCATTTTTGAGGTATCGCTACTGACTGTGAGCATTGAAGAGATTACAATAGTAGAGAAAACAAGTAAATAACTCGCAAAACTGGAGAAGCACAAGAAAACGGAGAAAATGTCGTACCGCAATAAACTCGATAAATATGGCAGGTACCGTTATTTGGAGAAATTGTCATCCATTCAGAACATAGATCCATATATGAGCTGACTGCAGTGAGTTGGAGTGCTGATCGCGAATTGTTTTCCTCATCCTCATACTTGGACATTGTCAACTATCTTGTTTATGGTATAAGCGCATATACCAGTGAACAATTTAAAAACTATAAATCTCTTAAAGCCCACGGACATTTCATAAACGGCTGTGTACAGGATTTATTTACATTCCCACCGAAGGACACAGTAGTAATAGCAAAGATATGTTTACTGTATTGATGATGATGATAATGTCATGTTAAGGATGTTTTAGTTTGAAAAAAGAATGAAAAACACAATTCTCCAACATCAGAATACCCCAGCATCGATACCTTACAAATGGCGGTTACGCCCATAATGCACTTCGTGTATCGCGAGTGTGACGTCACCTGACAAAGACCGATAGTAACGTTGGCTACTGTTAAATGTTTCTATAATGCTAGACATGAAACGATTTTCAGTGGTAAACATACCCTTACAAAAACTGATCTGTTAATAACCCGGATCCCACTGTCCGTGTGCGAGGATATAAAAATGCGAAAAAGTCTGTTTCACGAAATCCTGGAGCTGTCAAAAGTCATACAGACAACAGTAAAGCGAGCTGAAAATTGGCGAATTTACACTTTTTAGAGGGTTCACCCAAAATAACATTCTGTCATTATCTATCCTCATGTCGTTCGGTTTATGGAACATAAAACTATCTTTTGTTTTATCAATTGAAGTCTAACGTTACAAAACGTTGGAATTACATTGAGTGATGGCAGTATTTTTAACTATTCTTTGTTTCAGCGTCCATGAAATAAAAAAAATGATATTTGGCAGAATATTTCCCATTCGATAAAAGTGGATGTTTATACGTTCAAACTCCTAAAAAGGAAAAAAAAAAGAAGAAGAAAAAAGAGCAAAAGTATCGATGTCACATGATTTGGGAGAACTAATTTGCCTGGTTCGACTCTCTTATGTACTTATGTACTGTCTAGGTTCGACTTGAACTGGCGCTGCACAGACCGATCGGTGAATGACATCAAAGTACCGCGAGAGCAAATTGACAATAGGCGACAGCATTTGAATTGCTCTCGCGGTACTTTGATGTCACAAACCGATCGGTCTGTGCAGCGCCGGTTCATGTCGAACAAGCCTATTGTTTGGCGTTGACTGTCACACCTGGTGCTGATCTTATGAGAAACATTAGATAAAATGAGATTTGAGAGTTCCAGTTAAGGGAAGTTTTTTTTCAGCAATTCACAATTAGCTTCATTCTATTCCTATGATTTTGATTGTATAAATAAATCACCATCCACATTAGTTCTGTGCAAAACTGCTGCTTGGATGTTTTGTTTAATTTAAGAAAGAAATGATGGGTTTGTATGGTTGTGATCAGTGTTGGGGAAAGCTACTTTTGAAAGTAATGTTACATTATTGCATTACTCCCTCAAAAAGTAACTAATTTTGTAACCTTTAATGGAAAGTGAAGGGTTACTTTTCCTTACCTGGGCTGGACTTGCTCTTTCTTTCTTTTTTAAAGGCCCCTTTACACCAAAAGTGCAATGAATAAGCATCAGGCTGAACTGAAGTGAGATTAAATACATAAAGTGTATTTGTGTTATTCAATATTTAATTATTGCAGGTTTGCATCATATTCTAAGTTTGTATTTCGCTGTTTTTATTCATTTTGAAGAATACTGAATCTGTTTCTGTGAGATGACGAGTAACACTCATGTTTCCACAGCGCACACAATGCTTCTGCACTTGCGATTTCTCTCAACATGGAGACAGGAGAGCTGTCAGTCAATAAATGGAAAAACAAGGTAACGGATTATTTAGTTGTAAATTTAAAAGTAATGCGTTACTTTACTAGTTACTTAGGAAAAAAGTAATTAATCTGATTACGTTACTTGTAATGTGTTACTACCCCCAACAACTAAAGTAAATGTTTTGAGCAAACTGTTGCATTTAGTGGTGTATATAAATGGAAGCTCATCCTGTGGTGTAAAACATTTTTTTATTTCAAAGCTGAACAAGAAACACTTTTTTTTTGATAAACCAAAACTGTCAGAAACCACACTTGATATCTAGCCAAAAACAACGCTCAAAAGTTCAACTCTGAACATGGAATGTAAAAACAAGTTCAGTCTAAGAATAAAAATGGCAAACAATGAAGATTAAGTTGATCTAGTCTAAATGAATGTCTTTTCTTTAAAAGGAGAACAGTGAAACATAAATGTGTACAGTACATCACTCACAAATATCCTTGTTTAAACACCTTCAGATAATCTGCTGTCAAAAACATATACCTACAACATCTTTCACCAAGCTGCACTACACTTCACTTAGAATGCTCTTACTAGCCTGGACGCACTCTCTGCTAAAGCTCATGTTCAACTCGTTTTACCCTTCCTCAATGTCGAGGCCGACAAAACCAGTCAAAGCAGAGCTGAAGCAGAGCTGCATCGAGGCTGTAACACTTTCAAAGAAATCAAACCCACGACATCACTTGGTGTCCATCTTGGCCATCTCCTGCAGGTATATCCCAATGCTCTCGCTGTCAAACAGAACAAAGTAAATGTTCTTCAGAGAGGATGTGGTTGCTGAGACAAAATGGTTTGAAATGGCCTTCAGTATTAGCTGGGCTGCTGTCTGCTTTGGGAAACCATTTCTGCGGGAACAAAAATGACAAAAGTGAGATTTAAATTTTCTGGGAACTATTTCTGGTCATAACCGCATCGAAACAAGCACACAATGAATGAGCTTGAAATCTAGTTAACTACTGATCTGTAAGCCTATGTGCACTCGCAGTCGCAACAATGGCTTGTAGACGCGTTTGATTTTAAAAAGTGAAGTTTAAGTCATTTTAAGCCCCTTGATTCTGATGCTCACCGTCCAGCGGGTAGTGAAGGGAAGGCCACCGATTTGAGCTTCTTCTCCTCGGCAGCAGACAAACAGTTCTTGACTGTTTTCTCCAGCTGATCTTCGCACTTCTCTGAACCCCACTGAGGGACGTGACAATGGATGATGAAACGTGCTGCCATCCCATTGGCTTGACTCACAGCCACTGCAAAGCGGAGGGAATAAGAAATACTCCAGTCACCACAACAACAACACACAGAAACGTGTTTTTTTCAGTGTATAATACTTATTGGTACTTCAAAAAGACCCCCAAAAGACAATCCAATGTTGCACGTTGACTCGCTAACAAGTTTTACTTCACGCAAGCACTAACAAGCCTATCTAGCCGATTAAATCTTTTAGTACAACAGAACTGCTAATTTCCCTGACTTTTCCAGGCCTGTAAATGATCATTGTATTATTCCTGATATTCCCAGGTTTTCCATGACGGCTGTACTTTTTTCTGAATTAAAATATTTAACAAGGTCATTTCCTGCCCCTTTGAACATTTCTAGAACACACACTAATTTGAGTCTGCTTTCTGTCTGCTTGTCAAGCTGTGTGTGTGTGTGTGTTTAACCTGATGCAACCTCCAAAGGGCCCTGGCTTTTTCTCAGCTCCTTGACGGTCTCTAAGAAATCTTTTCCTCCTGCTTTCTCCAGAGCGTTACCTGTAACAAAAGGAAAACTGAATAGCTTTTGACACATTTCAAAAATAGGTCTCTTTAACAATTTTGTATTAACTAACGACAATAGCTCTGCTTCCATCCACCCATTTTTATGCGCATTTTGGGATATCGCATTGAAAAACGCTAACCGGAAACCCCTAAATGCGGAAAAAACACACGTATGCTCTCAATTAAGGCGGTTAATTTTTTTTATCCACTAAAAACATGAGCATAAACTACAATTTGAAACATTTTACTGAATGAATCCCTCGATGCGCAACAAAAAAGCTCCGGTGACTTTGCCTCAACAGAGGATGTGATTGGATAACTGGACTAACCAGTGGACCAATCGCATCGCACAGCATTCTGAAATGCCTGAGCCAAAGTCTGTCATCAGAATGATTTGGTTTAATTCCCTCCAAGAAGCGTATCACATGATTGCATTCCCAAACATCACATTACGGCGTTCACTGCATTTCGTCAGCGCGCTCTGAGACGCAATTTCAAGGAAGTGACGATTTTGTTCTCTTCATCACATGGGATTGGAAATGGTTAATTTCGCAACTCTGAATGGAAACACAGCTAATGTTAATAATCTTGTAGTGTACTGACCGATTCCCTCTTTCAGATCAATCTCTGCGTTTGTGGGATTGATGATTCCCTCCACTTTGATCGTTCCGATTTTGCTGATTTCACTCTCTGTAAGGGACAGCTGATAAAGAAACCAGAGTTAACTCCTTATGGCATAAGGCTTAAATCACCAGTGTATTAGCTTTTCTACCATCAATTTCTGCAGAAATGTATTCACAATGCATGATTTTACTGCCAAATTAATCAAAAATATTGTGATGATTTTAAGGTGCCTTTTTCTTTGGCCGTTTTTTGTAAATATTTACTATCTTTAGATAGCATATCACACATAATTGCTTTAAATTGGCCATGAAAAATGTAAAGTTATATATGCTAATTATATGTAGTTCTATTCCTAAATGTACCTTGCATTCAAAGGTATACACAGTTTATAATGTGCTCTATAAGTGTTAAAACACCTTAAAATGACATTCTTGATGATGTGTGATAAGCACAGCTATTTTCACCTTTTGTCCAAGGAACAAGCTTTTGGCAGAGAGAATAGTAAATCCCTCTCCTGGTCCGTCTTCCACAGTTGTGTTGGCATCTGCTTCTTTGTCATTCTCTGTGCTTTTCTGCGAAAAAAGAAACATTTGTTGTATTCTCACAGTCAAACATAGTACCAGAGCAAACGTATGCTTGTCCTGCACGCACTTTGGGTTTGCGGCCTGGTTTTCCTTTGCTCTTTTTGCTGGGCTTCTTGATGGGTTTCCTGTTCGCCCTCTTCTCCGGAACGGTCACCTGAGTCTCCACCTTCACCTTGCCGCCTCTCTTCTTGGAGAGCAGCTCAGGATGGATGCGAGGCAGAACTCCACCATTTGATATAGTCACCCCTCTGAGCAACTATTCAATAATACATCAAAACAATGGCATTGGTATTATTATTATTAAAGATTATTAGACATAATACAAATTCTGCTCTTAAACATTTTGCTTTGCTGTACACGGTTAATTAACCTCCATAGGACAGAAGTGGGCTACTCAAACAAAGGTGGCAAATTCATTGCTTTTAATGCTCTACCTCCACGGTAGACTACAGCAAAAAAGTGTACTGTGAGTTGTTTGTGGACAAGACTGTGCTAAATATTAACCCTAACCGCCCTCAGTCTATTTTAACATGTAACTCATTACCTGGTTGAGTTCTTCGTCATTGGCCACTGCCAGCTTGATGTGTCGAGGAGTGATTCTCCCCTTCTTGTTGTCTCTTGCTGCATTTCCAGCCAACTCCAAAATCTCAGCTACAAAAACATCAGAGCAATAAGAACCATTTTTAATACTTGAGCACCAATAATAAAGCAGCAAATCAGCATATTAGAATGATTTCTGAAAGATCATGTGACGCTGAAGACTGGAGTAATGATGCTGAAAATTCAGCTTTATCACAGGAATAACATAACATTTTAAAATACATTACAATAGAAAAGTTATTTTAAAATGTAATACTATTTAACAATATTACCGTTTTTACAGCCATGGTGAACATAAGAGATTTCTTTATACAAGATATAAGAGATTTATACAAATAAAGAAGTCCCTTATGGTTCTTAATAAAGACTTTTAAAAACATTATTCAAACATATGTGACCCGGGACCACAAAACCAGTCTTAAGTCAAACTGGTATATTTGTGGCAATAGCCAACTGTTGTTTGGGTCAAAAAAATTATCGATTTTTCTTTTATGCCAAAAATCATTAGGATATTAAGTAAAGATCATGATCCATGAAGATATTTAATACATTTCCTACCTTAAATATATCAATTTTATCAGTGAATGCAGCACAATCGCCAACAGAAATGGAAACCTTTAAATGCCATTTTCTCAATACTTAGATTTTTTTTGCACCCTCAGATTCCCGAATATTGCCCTATCCTAACAAACCATACATCAATGGAAAGCTTATTTATTCAGCTTTCAGATGATGTATAAATCTCAATTTAAGAAAATTGACCAATGGCCCAAGGTCACATATTTCAATATTTTGATGGCCAGTGTAATTAAATGATTCATAATGAAAATAGAATAAATAAAAAAAATTGGTGATAAGAAAAGCATCTGCTTGCTTTCTTGATTCCCACCTGCTAAGTACTCAATGACAGCTGCCATGTAGACGGGGGCGCCCATGCCAATGCGATACTTATGGGTTCCTGTGCGCAAGTAACGCATCATCCTCCCGACAGGAAAAATGACTCCTGCTCGGGCAGAACGAGACAGCTTGGTGATCTTTTTCTTTCCTCCTCTGGCTGACATCCTGCCGTTGCTGTGGTGAAAAATGAAAACATTTCTTCAATAAGCATCTTTTGATCAAGTTAGTAAACAATCCATTCAGCAACATGTAATCAAACCATCAATCACGTGAGTGAAGGAGCAGACCCACCTCCTCTTGACTCACAGTGCCACTGGATGGAGAACCTACAGATAAATCCAGACAAAATTATTCATTCATTAATGTCCTGAACTCAACAGTCTCCATCTGCTTCAACAGATAATGATCACAGACACTGCTATCCATGTTAATGACTAAACTAGAACAAGAATAAAGCTAATTCAAACACGTTAAAAGGATAGTTCACCCAAAAATGAAAATTCTGTCAGTAATTCCTCACCCTCATGGGGTTTCAACCCCGTTCGTTCATCTTCGGAACACAAATAAAGATATTTTTGATGAAATCTGAGAGCTGTCTCACTCACACATAGGCTTCTTAAGGGATTGAAACTGGCTGGCCCAGAATAGTTATTAAAGACATCGTTAAAATAGTCCAAGTGACTACAGTGGCTCATATGTTTATCAAGCGACAAGAATACTTGTACGCAAAAAACAAGCAAAACTAACAACTTTATTCCACTATTCATTATATTCTCCGTGGGCCTGAGTGTGTTTACGTAGTATAACTGCGCAGCACGTCTGTGTTGCACGTCACCACGTAGGCTCGCTATTGGCCGACGCTGGTCATGTGTGTGATGCGTGGGCCGGCAAGTTTCAATCCTTTAAGAAGCCTATGGAGGAGTGAGACAGCTCTCAGATTTCATCAAAAGATATCTTAGTTTGTGTTCCGAAGATGAACGAAAGTCTTACGGGGTTGGAACAACATGAGGGTGAGGAATTACTGACAGAATTATAATTTTTGGGTGAACTATCCCTTTAAAAAGTTACAGCTTGGGTTTGGGTGCCTACAGCCGAACCCATTGCCTTTCAAAGTGTATTTAATTTGATTGCGTACACAAAGACAGGTTATCGTCGAATGCACAGTGGAAAGTTACATTTTTGTTTAGTGTCTGCGCTATTTCTCTCCAGAAGTTATGGAGCTATTAAGCTATTTTGAAGTTATAGTTATTTTCGTCTGATCTGTTTTTCGTCTTTGAAACAACGTTCGGGGCTGTGTGGCCACCTTGTGAACAAATTAATTAGAGAAAAAACATTCAAGGTTTCTTTGTAAGCTAAACGTGAGTATGCACAGTTAGAAACGTGTGACTGCATGTGTACAGAACACACGTATTATGTTGATGATCACGCACACTGTACGTAGACCCAAATGTACTCTTTGGGCTTTAGAAAATGTACTATGCTGATGATGAAATTTACATCTGTATACGTACCTTATTATGCATGTAAAATAAAAAAAAATAAGTATACTTTGTGTAACACTTTATTATTATTATTGTAAGCATAAAATCTTGAAAGGCTAAAAGGACACAAGCCAACAGTTAAAAACAGCAAAGAACAGGTAAGAAATGCAAAGAATTAATACATGCATTCATGCTTAAATTTAAATAGACATGTTAGTTACATTAGTTAATTATTAGTGATGTGCAATATATCGAAATATCACAAATCTACATGTGATATGCATATCGCAACGGCTTGCAATAACTAGGGTCAGGAACAGCTGCTCTTGACTTAATAACTTATGTAGCTTTAATAAGAATCAGTGTATATTTAATTCATACAGTGTTTTATGTTTACATTTGATTTTCTGTTGTTAAACCTAATGCAGGCCAGCCTGAAACCTAAACCCCCTGGTTTACACTGACGTTAAAATGACACTTACTACTTATGCTACAGTAAAACACTGCTGTTCACTTCCAGAAGTTGTAGGGATGCTTTCTTCTGACAAAAAAAAAGTGAAACGTATGTAGGTTAGATAATTTTAAATATAATTTCAGTTAATTTAAACACTTTAAGCCTCATCACATAACATATCGAATATTGCATTAGTTAATGGGTTAGGCTATCGCAAATCACATTTTTCTTCAATATTGTGCAGCCCTATGAATTGTTTAGCTAACTACTCCATATAAACTGTAACTTGGATTCTTGATTAATAATAATAATACAATTTGTACCATTGCTGTTTGTCTTGCTGCTAGGCAGATTTTCAAAACTAATAAATATTTAATGTTATATTTATTTGTTAAGCATCTGTGAAAAAAAAAGCTAATGATTATTTATATATCTATCATAAAGCACGAAAATTACACTTTTTTTTTTTTTTTTTTTAAATGTGACCCGGGGTCTGGCAATGGCAGACTGTGAACTACCGCGTCGACAGACAAGGGCTCTTCTCGGCACAGCCTGCAGCGACCCCGCACTGCCATCCCAAATTAAAGGCGCAGCGCATGTTTTAAGATAAACAGCGAACATTTATAAACATAGAGCGCGATTCCTCCCCGCTATGAAAAGTTTCGCCACAAATATATGTAATGAAAGACCCGCCTCCTGCCAGCAACAGCACGTTAACACCATTATATTCATTCGGGATGCGGTACGTGATCGAGAGGCCGTCGCCGAATCCGCGATTCAAAGCGTATGATCAAAGGCCTCGCCTTCGCTTTCACTGTTTTTCTATCAAATGCACATGCAAACCCGGACAGGTTTGTTTCCAAACCACATTAGGTCGTGCACAAATACATTTTCTTGGTTTTTAACCCTGCTCCTCCCACATTAACTCGCCCCCATTTTGTTTTTACCTCGTTGCATTTATGTAGATTAAACACCCTATCTACATCGCAAGCGAGTGATGCGTTTCGACGCGACGCGACCGGAGCGTTGTTATTATCATCGCATCTGCAAGCGAGCTGCGTTCAGCTTCGTTTTTATATGTTGTATCGTCGCGAGCGTCGTGTACAGTGAGCTCGATCTGCATTCGCATGCATCGCATCGCGCGCTTATCAACACAAATATCGTGCCAATATTTACCTGTTTGTTCTCTACAAATGCGTCATGTACGAAATATATCTGTCCCCTGACAGGCGCAAATAAGGAGTCCCTGGTATTCCTATTCCCTGTCCTTGTGTGCTGAGCCTCTCTGCTGTTCCTTAAAAAAAAATCGAGAGAGAGAGACCGCGAAAAACTACAGCAGCCAGTACCACCGTACTGTCGATGGAGGCAGGCTTTAGGCTACTGCTGCTGCTTCTCATTTAAAAAACATTACATTCAGGATATCAAATACAGTAACGCACCCAATGCAATCCATGCACAATGCATATAGGCAAATAAGGGACATTTTATGGATATAATGCATTATCAAGCCATAATTTCTCATCTAAGAGGTAGTTGAGAGCAGCATGCAAAAATAATTCGTCACAGACAGCTGCAGGTGTCTGGGAGATTAATGCTTACTGTAAAAAAAAATAACAAAAAATCTGTCTCTTCACCTGGTCTCTACTCGAGTGAGTGGTGATCTTCATTCGTTGTCACATGAATAGACTCTCTCCTGACGCCTGATGAACTCGATCTCATGCACTTTTAAAAACGAACCTTACGCAGACACGAATAATGGCCTGTTTCAATTGCGTTTAGTGTCTGTGAAATCTCCAATCTGTGCTAGTCGAAACTGGTTCCACAGAGGGCAGTATTAGATCAGAGTTACAATATACGTGTTTGGTTGTTGTGGTCCGGTAGGGGGCGGAATTGTATTATATTTTCTCAGACAAGGACAGACATTGCTGCTCAGGGTCAGTCAGGGATGAACCATATTCAAAAATTTTATGTATTTGAATGTACATTTCAGGCATAGGCTATGCATTGTTTAATGTGTGTTCATTAGCATGTTAAAAAAGAGACTGAGTTTAATATTTATATGGCATTTAATGATTTTATGTTTTCACCCAAAATATCCCTAACTGCAGTTTTATTTTTAAAAAACTTTTAGATGCCACGGACCCCAAATATGATGATCCTCATGTGAGGGACCCATCATAAAATTAAAAAGTCAGCTATATATTTATTAAAGTTTAAAGTTACTGATTAAAGTATTAATGTTACTGTGATGTGTGAGTTGATGAATGTTATATGTGAATAAAAGCCTAAATTCAATCTGATCATTATATAAAGTGATAAAGTCTCTTTAGAAAATTTGGACTAAACCATTCAATTCATATGGATCAGTTATACAATCTTTTTATGAACTTTTTGAAGCGTAGTTGCGTAGCTGTAAGGGACAGAAATCGCTCAGATTTCATTAAAAGTATCTTCATTTATGGTCCGAAGATTAACGAAAGTCTTTGGAATGACATGAGGGTGAGGACATGATGACAGAATTTACATTTTTTGGTGAACGATTATCGTATATAAACTCTGAACTCTTGGCTGATTTAACCAAACCTTTCGCTAAGAAGAAAGCGCTCCACTCTTTTTTGTTCCATGCAGTGAAAAGGAGCAATTTTAAACCAAAGAATACTCCACACACAGTTATGTTCGAGCAATATGAATGCATTTATTTATTTTATTATTTGAGTTTTGTGAATTGTTAAAAGATGAGTGCACCTCTGATGCTTTGTAGGATATTCCACTATATTTTTAGCATTAATATTTTATTGTCCGCTATTTTACATGCATGTGTTTGATTATTTATTGTAATTGATTTTCAATAATGTTTCATAATTAAAAATAGCCACATTTCTTCTTTAAAAGAGAACTACAGGATTTTGTGTGAACACGCTTATAAACAAATACATACTAGCCTATACACAGAAATGTATTTTGTATCTGTGTTAAATGTTTAGATGGTAAGTGACAGCAAAAACATCTAAATCTAGTTCTGGTTCATTAATAAAGCCCAGCCACTACTATTGTAGGGCCCAGTTCTGTGGATAGAAAGAGTCTGCAATACCCATTGTGTAGCAGATTCCTTACCACAGTGAGACATTGAAAATGATTTCCCCAGCCCTGCATGCTCTTTTTGGGCATTTTCAGAGATAAAGCAAGCCCTGCCTTTAGACCGGTCCCAGGAGTGCTGGGAAGAGTGACATGCGTGCTCTTAGCCAGACTGAATCGTCTAAACACCTGGTTCCAGCCATCTAAACACAGAGCTTGTGATGACTGGTCCTGGTCTACAGGGGCCCTCGGCTCCAGCATCTCTATGATATAGAAGTGTGACATGCTCAATTAAATGTGATTTTTCTAAAAAAAATACTGCCCACTTAAGGGACTAAAATTAGCCTACGTGATTGTGCTGAAAATCATTTTAGTTTATTTTAATACTGCAAACTGAATGTCAATACAGACAATATACTTATTTGTGATGAAGTCTTTCTCATGTTCCATGCATGAAGCTATTTTTGTATGATTTCCATCTGTGTTTTGTTTTCGTATAGCTGTTTGGTGTCTTGACTGTGAATACATTTCCCTTACTTGCTTATTTTAGCACTATTCCAAGTAATACGCCCCTGATATACAGTATATACCTTGTTATTCTCTCTAGATGTTTGAGCAAGTTATTATGGGAACCTGTCAATTAGTTTATTTTTAATGTATTGCCCATTGTACATTTATTCTTTAGATTACTTTTTAAATGGAAAACTTCAGGTTTCAGTTTCATACATTTGTGCCTGGTTTCCATTTATGTTAGCTTGTTGTCTTAGTTGTTGTCAAGTTTTACCTGGACATTTTACATTGATAGAGAGTTTAGAAAGATCACCTGTGAATATTCAGATTTGAGTTAGAGTTTGGCCATATTCTGATTATGAAAGAAGCGTACCCCTGATTACTGTAACCATTCTAAGACTGAACTGAACACACTTACAGATTGTTTTCTACGACTGGGGCAGATTGTAAACCGACTGTGAACACCGACTGGACTCAACTGTCTCGGACTCGGCGCGTTTTGGCATGATCAAGTCTTATCAAATTATATTTATAATCGGCCTTACAGTTGTTAAGCGTGTCCCCGGCTTAAGGCAATATTCTGGGTTTTATAAAGACAGTTGGCATATGCCTGTATTGATTTTAATTTTGGTTCACCTTATTAGGAATATGTTCTTGACTAATGTTGATATAGTCTTTTTATGATGTCGTCAAGACTTTATATATCAAAACAAATGCGCAAGTTGTTTGTGAGTCCTCAACAGGAACAAGCTGTCCTGCCAGTGGCATGATTAAAAAACCCAGCAGCAAAATAACCCCCATCACGCAGCTCCAGCATGGCTACCTTTGACAGGTATTTTTAGGCCTCAGACAAGTAGGTGATGGAGCGTCTCTCGACCAGAATCCACAAGAAGAGAACACCCTTGGGGATGCTGTGAATAGGCTCTGTTCTGTTTAACCCGTCCCTCTAAGGCCCAGTGTCATTGCAGAAAGAGCTTTAAAGAGAGAGAGAAAGATAGAGAGGGTAACAGAGGAAGGGTTTCAGATTACACTCAAAGGGGGCTGTCGTGTCAAAATAGGCCTTCAGAGTGGCGACAAACCATGGGCCACCGACCTTACCCCTTTGCCAAGCCGAACATTCCTGCCGGATATTTTTAGAGGTGGCATTTAAAGTTGGCAGAGTATCAACTCCCAGGCAATCTGCAGTATTTCCTGTTCCTGTGGAAGAGGGAGGTCTGCAACAAAAACGCCCACCCTGACAGGGCTTATCTAAAAATAGATGTTTTTCCTCCATTTTATAATGATTTAATTTACAAACCAGCACACAATAGAGCATTGTCTATTATTGAAAGTGATTAATTGTAGTCCTCCAACCGAAACTAAGGTGACGTACACACACTGTGAAAAGGCTGTGGGCGGTTGCTTTGATCACTGTTTATGTGGATGGGGGCAGAATGACCAACACGTCATCTGTCCAACTTTGCTAGTTAAAGGCAATGTTTTTCATAAACACTTATACTGGTTGAAACTCTCTTCACATCCTGATAGCAATCGAGAAGTGTTCTAAATATATATATTTTTTACATATAGGCCTATCTCCTGTGGAGTCTCGGGGGCCAAAATATGTTCCTCCAATCATTGCATTCAATCCGAATGCAATTATAGGATGTCCTATCGGCCTGTATGTTTCTGCATACCTTCGCGCACCCTGCTCACAATCACATCCCGTCATCAGCGTGTTCCAGGATATGCAGAGACACAGTCACCGAGCGCCACAAACAAACAGCAGACACCTTTTACAGTTCCTCAACCAAAACAACAAGCTTATGCTCATTATCATATTTAAGAGATGACAACCCGTGACGTTCTACTCTGAGCCGTTCATTTTTGGTATCAACGCCTAAATAGCTCTAAGTTGTTTACGTTCATTATTATTGTGACGTTGTGTGCTTTGAGACATGAGGTCATTTAACGCCGTCTCTCGTGACGCTTTGCAGACTCTGCTCTGGCTGATTTCATGTAGTCCCATTATTTCACCTCATAGAGCCCTGGATTTGAGCCATCTCTGTTTGTATCTGCTCTGTAGAGAGCAAGCTGTCACTTATCTGACACATAATGTTTGCTCTGCATTAAAAGA
The DNA here is from genome assembly GCF_949152265.1 of Phoxinus phoxinus. Taxonomy (NCBI): domain Eukaryota; kingdom Metazoa; phylum Chordata; class Actinopteri; order Cypriniformes; family Leuciscidae; genus Phoxinus; species Phoxinus phoxinus. Next base: position 6,453,436 of record NC_136889.1, on the reverse strand, counting down.
ATACCCTTGACTCTGCCCACAGGGAGACATAGATCATTGGAAGTGTGTGAAATGAACAAGACAGCTTCCCTGTTAACAAGGGCAGCGGTAGTGAAATCAGCCCCAGTGTCACAGATGCTTGAATAAGTGCCTGCTTTTTTGTTGGAGCTGGGATAGACAGGATGGTGATGACAGTACGTTTCCTAAAGATAGTGTTTTCCGTGACACGGGCTAATTGGCGACGAAAGGCTGAACGGAACTGGCATTATCAGAGTTTATGAGTTTATGATCCTCTGACAAACTGAGAGTTTTATTGTACTCTTCCTTGATGTTATGAGTAAAATCCATGCATAAATTCTTTTATTGTTTCCAAAGCGTAAAATCTATACTCAAGATTGAGTTTTCCATGACCTCACACTGACAGAATAAGGTTGAAAAGTTTGAGTTTGTCAAGGTGTGACTAGGTTTGCCAACAGCAATATAATATAATAAATTCCTTTTTTTTTTAAATACTATTTCAGTAAACAATTGCTGGCAGATGACAATTGACTAATTGTATGACTAGTGTATAAAAATATGAATTAGGTGGTTAAATGCATTTTATCTTACTGAAATATGAATTTGAATGACCGACTAAAGTGTCACACACCATTATACACATACCAATTTAGCTTCTACTTTGGAAAATTATAAAACTGACATAGTAATAAATCGCTTCCTCGTGTACCACCTGATGTGCCGCTCAATATGGTAACAGCAACAGTTAAGCACAATTTGCAGTTGGCAACCCCTGTGTGATATGCAAACCATTTGACGTCTTTTGATGTATGTATGTGAAACCGCTTGTAGGCCAGGACTTGATTTTATTCATCAGGAGTTGATTAGATTGTGACAAATGTGCATTACAGACCAGAATATCAGGCAAGGGGTCAAGGTTTGGTGGGTTAGCATGGTCCAATTAGCCCCTGCTGGCAGATGCCATAACGACACCGTTTTGCTAGGAAAAACAAAAATATATAAATAAAATTATGTCTCCTTGACAGACATTCAAAAGTACCTGTGTATTGTAACAATATTTAGGGGTCAGACACCATAAACTGTAACAAACTGTGCCGTTTTTCAGGCACACAGACACACACCTGTGTGACACTTGGTGGCACTATAATAAGGCAATTTGCATATTGGATTGTAATTGAAACCCTAAGGGCTAGAAACAATCACCCAATGAGTCAGGCCCTACAAAATGTATATCTCCAATTTCATTTACACCTAGACAATTTTTGGATTTTCTTCAAAACATACATTTTCTAAACCCTCTTAGGCCATTTGGTCTGATCTTCATTGAAATAGGCAGACAGCAGCTGGAGACAGTGCTGGCAAATACGTTTTCAAAAGAATTTGGATTTGTCAAACTATTGCAAAGAGTTAATTGGCCAGACAATACCATTTTTATGAGCTGGCCTAATATTGCAATGTAGGGGGTTTCAGCCAATAGGGGGCGCTATACCTAAAAAACATTATGAATCCACAACTGTATGATTCATTAAGTTGAAAATTGGTATGCATCTTCTGTGGTTGACATCCTTAATAATCTAATATGAATCGGATACTTCAAAAAAACATGGTCACCAGCAGTTAATCAAATTTCAGCGGTTAATAACATCACATCTGAGTGGCCTACTGTTACAAAAATGGATATATTTGTACATTCCTTTCACATGTTACAAAGAGTTACTAAGCCATAAGAACGTTTCTCATTATGTCATTACTGTGAAACATTTTCTCAATATAAAGAGATGATAATTGATAAATATTTGTCAAAGCTCACTAGTTCACCCAGAAATTTGAATTGTCATCATTTAGTCCCCCTCATGCCATTGCAAAAGCGTATAACTTTTTTACTTGTGGAAAACAGAAGAAGATATTTAGCAGAATGTTTTAATGATTGGAATTCAAAGGGGCCCAAAACAGGACCCTGCTGACTTTTTAAAAAATTGTATAAGCACAAATTTTTTTTTCTTAATAACACTACTTATTGCCTTTATATAATGCATTATAAAGCTATTCATAATGTGCATTACAATGCATTATATATTTAATAAATAATAGCAAAATTCAAAAGCATTATAATATTTGCAGATCACTTGTTTAATCTAAAAATGGTTGTTTTTCATGTGTTTTAATGAGTTATATCTTCTAACGGCGTAATGTATTATAATGTGGTTAATTCATGAGATCGTACAATGCATTGTATGGTGGATTTCAAGGAATAATTCATTCATTATATATAAAGGCTTTAATGTTACTACTTTTATCATTCACCAAAGAAAGAAAGTCATACAGGCTTGGAACGACATACGTGAGTGAATGACAGAAGCTACAGTGAACTATCCCTTTACTGTCTTAGTGGTTTGACACATAGAGGTGCAGACCCTTCTCTAACACTCACTCGGTACCTGGAGGAGTGTGTCATGAAGCATATGTCAGACCTGGAGAAGACTTTGGATCTGGCCAGCGTCCTAGCTTTGCATCCATCTGGAAAACAAGTCTGGCCCATAAATCAGAGGATCCGGAGAGATATGCTATCACAGGCTGGCAACAGGACCCGCAACAGAAATGGGGGTCTACCATGAAAAAAGAGAAAAGTTACGACAGCAACATATAGAATTGCCTTCACAAATACAGATGTTTCTGGAAGTGCAGCAGCTCTTTTCCCAGCAACAGCGTTCACCATCTGCTGAATCGCTCAGTTCACCTTTTCTGTGTACCCCTGCACACCAAGCGCTTACCCAAGATAAACACTGCTATGTTGTGTGAAATGAGAGAGAAGTGAAGTGAAGTAGAACATTCGAATCTGAGCACTGACAGGGAAGCAGAGGTTTGATTGTGTTAAATGAATCTGCAATTAATCTTTGAGGAAAGGTTTCTTATGCCCACCAAGACTGCAGGCATTTGGGGGAGAACTAATTGTGAAAACAGTGATATTGTGAAATATTTGTACAATTGAAAATTTACATTTATAAGAATATATTTTCAAATGTAATTTATTCCTGTGATGGCAAAGTTAAATTTTCATCATCATCATGCTAGTCTTCAGTGTCACTTGATATTTTTGTAGAAACCATGAGACATTTTTTTCAGGATTCTTTGAGGAATACAGTTCAAAAGAACAAAACTAACTACAGTATTTTGGTGTAAATGTACAGGTGAAACTCAAAAGTGAAATATTTCAAGCCTTAATTTTGATGATTATGGCTTACAGCTTATGAGAACCTTTTCACAATATTCTAATTTTGAATTTGGGGTTTTCATAAGCTGTAAGCCATAAGAAAATGCTGGTTTCAACATTACAATATAGAAGCCAAATTAGATGTAACATGGCGAGATTGTACAAGATGCCTTCATCCGATTCTTAGGCTTATATATGCAAATATGAATACATCTTGATGCTTAAATGTAAGTACGTTTTTGTTCATGGTTTGTACAATAATCAGTTTTTAAAACCATACATTTTGGCGCTGTTGACCAGTTGAGAACCACTACAGCACTGATAGTGGTGTCATGGTACAGTGGTTGTATAAGAAAATAACACCTAAAATATAACCATATTCATATACCATGGGTGTTACCAACAATACCATAGTACATGTCTACTTTTTTCTCCAATTTAATTTGTTTATTCTTTTTCTTCTGCAGAGTTGCTTAATATTTTTGTGGAAACCATGTTTTTTCAGGATTCTTTGATGGATAGAAAGTTTAAAAGAACAGTCTTTAATGTCACTTGTGATGGATTTAATGCATCCTTGCTGTATCTACATATTTATTATCAATATGTCCAATAGAAAAAGCTACAAATATTTTTGTGAAAACGGTGATGCATTATTTTAAGATTCTTTGATGAATAGAAACTTCAAAAGAACAGTGTTGATTTGAAATACAAATATTCTGTAACATTATGAATTATACTAACCCATAACTTTTGAACTGTAGTCTAACTAAGTAACATAAAATATAATTAAATTATTATCCCTTTTAACCTACCATAACACTGTTTTCAGGTAGTGTCCGTTTGAGGGTTTTGTATGTGAAAGGTAGTGAGGTTCCGCTCTGCTTTTCCACGTAATACCTAATGGTACAGCCTCTATATTTATCCAGTATTGTTTGTATGGGATACTAGTGTTGGGCTTCAAAGGGATGCACACATGAGCAGCCTGCATGCCGCCATGTCTTTGAAATTCAACACTGTTATGTGATGTTGTTGCGGTAACTGTCCTTCAAAGTGACGAGCCAATAAACAAGGGGCCTAAACAGGACGTTTCAGAGTTGTCAAGACGTAGTTAGTGCACAGGACTTTCACTATTAGCATAATCTCTTAAATGTATTTCTGTAGTGTCAATTTATTATTTCATAATAGTAATGATATTAGTATTTTGACACATTTATCATTGTGGAGTTTGTGGATGTAAATATCACGATAAATACCCCTGACAGTCATTGTTTGTGACCCAGCAGGGGGCATTCTTACATCTGAGCTGGACACGGAAACAAAGGCTGTGACATGAGCTCCATTCATTACATCTCCACTTTTTTTTTTTATAGATGTGGCCAGGCACACGTTTGCAAAGCAGGTTCAGTGACCCCTGGAGCCACACTCATAATGGGGTGGTGACCTGTTGGCAGAGCAACCCGAAACAAATCCTTGACCCTTGGGGACGGCCCGTGTGGCTCAGGCTTTCAGGTATGCATCGCCCCGTTGCCTTTAATGGCTTGGAAGAACTTCACCACAAGCCTGTTGTGTGTTTAATTCAGCCAGTGGATAAAAATATAGATAAATGAATATGGAAACGACACACCTGTTGCTTAGTTGTACCATGAACGCATAATGATGGAGAAGGGCAAAAGGGGACCAGCTCCATCTCTGATCACATCAAATGTAATCCCTGCAATTAAATTTCAGATGTTTTAGAGAACATTTAAAAGTAATATTTCTATAATGTTTGCAAAATGATCAAATGGAATGTCCCCTAATGATTTACACATTCAGAATGAACATTGGGAATGTTCGCAAAATGCTCTTAGAACATATTTTTTTGTTACCTGTGCGGTTACTGTGAAGTGTTGCCCGATATGATTTATGAATCTAGCCGCGGAAGAAAGACAGCTGTCCACTCCTCCATCACCAGACCGTCCTGCAGTCTGACACAGCGTGCTAACCTGAGCAAGAATGTCACCCCGCGCGCCCCAGAGGTCAGCACAGGGCATGTCTCAATGACAGACCTCTTCAGCGCGGCCTTGTTCCCCCAGCCCTGTGATGGCTTGAGTGACCTCTGACCTTCCCTAAAATATACAGTGGGGTTCAAAAACAAAAAAAGTTTTAGGATATATATACAAAAAAAGAAACAAAGACTTACTGTTATGTAAAATTAAAAAGCAACGTTTAAGATTCTGCACTATTTCTAGATCGCTAACTAATCATGTGACTCTTCGTACAGACTAAATAAGATCTTCTTGCTTCCATCAAATCATGCTGGAGAACATCATCATCATTTTACATAAACTTGTGGAGCTCATACAGCGGTCATATTAAATACTAAGACATTTTTTTGATTTGTGTTAATTTCTTCAGTTCAACTTTGGAAGAATGCACAATAGAAGGATTGTACCAGTGGCCTCCAGCTTTCAGATCCCACTGTTTTGTAATTTTTGAAAATTGCTGTAATGTTCTCCTGCACAATAACTTACAGCACTTTCATATGCAGACAATAGAACATGTTATGGATATCCACAGTATACGACCAACAAAGCTGCCAAATGAAACAAACGCAATCTCAGGACTAACTGGTCTTGGACTATCTCAGCGCTGTGTGGATGACAGGTCCTTGAGAAAGAGTGTGATTTGTGGATGTTAAGGGAAGGGTTATGCTACAGCGACCCTGTAGGAGGCCCAAAGTAGCTCTGCAGCCTCTGCATGCCTAAAGATGTAGAGGAGGAGATCCACAACCTCATCGCACGGCCCAGGACATGTGACATTTCCATGTGGTCACTGCGTACACTGACCTGAATTCAAGGACTTTTCTCTGTGTGCTGAAAATGCTATAGTAAAACCAAAACCTTTACTTTATCTCCAGCTAATCTGCCTTATCTTCAGCACAAATCTGAATCTTTTCATTTTTGGGCTTTATTTTGATGATCCCTTTAACACATTCTGTTGACTATAAGTAACATTGCACCTACATGTCTACTAACTCTTATTAGAGTATTAGTACACTAGTGGGGTTTGAATAAGTTGACATGTACTTGCAAAGTTACTTCTAGTTAGTAGAATTTCTGCTGGAGGACCATCACAATAAAGAGTTAGCAGATATTAAGCAGACAGTCTACTAATACTCTAATGAGAGTTAGTTGACATGTAGTTGCAAAGTAACTTATAGTCAACAGAATGCTTAAAAGGGGCCGTTACCCGTTTTTGAATCCAAAATTTTTGTACTCAAGTTTAAAACCAACTGTTTACTAAAATGTATATTTTAGTGCAACAGCCGCTATGATCCACACAGAGATCTGATGTCACCATCATCGAGTCCATCTGTGATTACATGAAGAAACAGTGAAAACTGAGACGGACTAAATCCAGAAGAACTCTTGAAGAACCCTACCTGCATAAGCACAGTACTGTGATAAGTTTTAGGTCAAAATATTTTTGAAATATTTTTTTACCAAAAAACTGTACTTTTGCAGGGTTTATTCAAGAGTTCTTCTGGATTTAGTCTGTCTCAGTTTTTTCTGTTTCTTCATGTAATCACAGACAGACTTGATGATGGAGAGATCAGATCTTTGTGCAGAACATACCGGCTGTTGTCAGACTCCTTGTGCATACAAAAATCTCACTGGATTAGTATTATTAATGGCAAAAGGAATGTTTGGAAATGTAAACTGATATTTCTGACACACAACTGCAAAAGATATAAATAACTGGCTTAAAACCATATTTATTTGGGTGAAAATACTAACGTGCCTAAGACTTTTGCACAGTATATATTGGCAATGGTGTGTATTGAATAGGGAAAAGATGTTAGTGTGATCTGATCACCCAACCCAAACATATGGTTTGCATCAGGTTTATTTTATTCGTTTTGTGTGTTCCTCCTTGAAATGCCCAAGGCAGATATACGGATTCTGGAAATGGTGTTCCCACTAAAAACAGCATGCTGGTGGGACAGATGTTAAAACGGTTTTAGAAGAGCCTGTGTATGACTAAGTTAACCCGAGGTAAAAAAAAAAAAAAAAGGATAATCTTTAAATAATCTTATGACTCTACAGCTTTTGAGACTATAACATCAATCCACCACAACAATGGTGAAAAACAAATACAACTGCAGCCAAGCAAGAAACAGCTGACCTTCTGTATAAAGAAGTCACATGATCAGCATCTCAAAATTTGATTAGTGGCCTATTGCCAAGTTTAAATGGAATTTTCTTTTTTCCATTTCAATGTGGTGTGAGACTTTTGGATCTTCTCTGAGGCTTTCTACCATATCTTCACTATTTCTACTGGTCTCTGTGGTGGTTTACTATGAGGTACTATGTGGTTTAACCTCAAAACCCATTATGTCCTCAGGAGATTTGTTCCCCATGAGTTTCCCCTCTCTTCGTTCTCTCTTAAGAGATGCAGAGCGGCACTCGTCCGCGTCACCACAGTTATCTTCAGCGCAGCTCAAAGCTCAAATCCTCACCACACTATAATTACAGTCTGGCTAGCCTTTCAAGGGACGTGCTCACTTGAAAGCTTTTCTGTTCTTTTTGAAATGATATACGGCCTGTCCTGCGACCCTCAGAACTAAGAGGGAGATGAAAGGTCCCGGCCAAGAATGGGACTCTGTCAGAGACGAGTTCTGACCACAGAAGACCAGTGATATCACCCTGATCCTGACCACTGTGTGCAGGAGAAACTCATTCTAGTTAGACTAGCTGGATCCATCTTGATTTATAGCATTACGTTTTTAATGTATTTTTGCGTTTTGGAGATTTTCTTGATGAGCCATAGTTATTTTCCTACCACCAACAACGTACCATTTCATTAAGTTTTTTTTTTGAAGAGCTACATTGTGCTGTTTTTCATTGGTCTAATATGCAGTGGTGGCTTAGACCACCAGTGAAAATTCTTCTATTTTGCATTATTTTTGGAATTTAATAAAAAAATTCAAATACACATTACATTATTAGCAAAGTTTACATAAATTTGAGAAATTTGTATTTGCTAGCAGTGTTATTATTAAGACTATAAACATTTTAGTTAATTGAAATAATATAAAATAGACGCATTACTGGTAGACAGAAAACTTTAACTAAAATAGAAATTAAGGCTGTCAAGCAACATGAATTACTTGATTCAACATATAATTTATTACACATACATTTTTTTCTACAACGGCCATTAGATTTTTGTATAAAAAAACTGAAATTAAATTAAATGAAAATAAAAAATAAAAGCTACAAAACATTAACACTACAAAACATTAATAAAATTATATAAATAACATTGTTTGGTACCTAAATCCTAAAAATGTATTCATTTAATTATTATAATAATAAATATTAAATAATGTGTGTGTGTGTGTGTGTGTGTGTGTGTGTGTGTGTGTGTGTGTGTGTGTGTGTGTGTGTGTGTGTGTGTGTGTGTGTGTGTGTGTGTGTGGAGAGAGGATATTATCCTATATTATAATTATATTGTTATATTTATAGGATTTTAAAAAGTCTGATAGCACATTGGAAATTTGGGGTTAAACCTAAAGAAAAGTAATATAAAATATATATTTTTTAATTATTTAATGTGTATATATATATATATATATATATATATATATATATATATGTGTGTATACATATGTTATAGCCTATATATAATATATTTATATTAAATAATTAAAACAATTAATTAAATATATTAAATAATTAATAATTTTAGGGTTTCACCCTAAAAAAAACTGTGCTATCAGATTTTTTTAAAAACCCTACATTACTTTATGTATAGGTGAGAAAAGTTTGGATAAAAAAAAAAACACAACAGGCCATAATTCATTAATATGCTTCAGATAAACCACAAGTTTAAAAAGTGTTGCAGAAAGTTATGCAAAACATTTAAGCACTAAAAAAGCAGCAGAGTTATGCAGGTATTTAATGGGCTGGCAGCGTCTTATAGGAACGCAATATGTAAGACTATATCCGAGTGAATCAGCCAATGAGACGCTGAGCTTGCATGGCTGAAAAGTGTCCATTGGAAATGAGTAGAACATTTAGCTCCGCCCCTGCGCTTTGAAGGTTCTCATGTCTCTCATGCCACACATTGAAGACAAGTCCTTGAGGAAGGTGTGAATAACTGTAGCGATGAAGAGATGAGAAACGGATGTTCAGCCCTACAGTGTCATCTCTGTACGACACCAAACCTTGACCAAAAGAAGTGTCTGCATATAGTAAAACTGAAAACCGTTTCTTTCCTTTCTCTTGCACAGCTTCTTATGAACATTTTACAGGCATGTCATGTTGCTTTGCTTGCTGCATATTTGAAATGGACTTTTAGGGTTTGAGTGACAACTTAGTGTGGTCAATTAAGCAGAATAACATGCAGTAGTCATATGCACTTATGTACTCATACAAGACACAAAGTAGCTGTGGAAAATATCAAAATTACCCAGTTGCTGTTTAATCACTTACTCATGCGTCATGAGTCATAATTAGTGCACTTCTCCTGTAGTTTGACTATAACCTAAAAAAAAATGAATATGTTCCTAATTAAATCGTGGTTTTGCTAGAATATGCTTGCATTTTTATTTTACAGCCCCTAGAAAACCCATTATGCTTCATTTCTGCAAAACTGCATGATGATGATGATGATGATGAGGGCTTCGAGGGGAAAAGTCCAAATGCAGACATGGAGCAAAGATAGAGAGAACTTGGCTCCCGAAATCAAATACCATATCCTGGATCTAAAAATATTGAAGCATTTATAGCACCTGTGTTCTATTACATGCTATATGTGTCATATTAATCTGAATGAGAATTAGTTTTCAGTGATTTATTTAGTTCCTTGTTTGTCATTCTGAAGGCAATGAAAGTTCATTAGATGAATTTGGCTGACTCATTTAAAGGTGAGTAATAGCAGACCAGCACAGGAAAATATGTATCATAAGTAATGTTGCAGATGTGCGGCAATGATTTCTAGGTTGTCCAAAAAAAAAAAAAAAATTTTTATTTCATTAAGATATTTTACTTTTGACCTATTTATTTATTTATTTAGATGGCTTTTAACTGTATTAACAAAGACTTTTTGTTCTTTCAGATAAGATTTTTAGCACTTTCGCGTGAATTTTACAGAAAGTGTAAGATTGCATACAGCATAGCAAAAACCGTTTCAAAGAGGCAGATGAATCGAGCATAAAAAAAGAAACATCCTGTAAAAGAAGAGCTAATATATCAGCATGTGAAGTGTAGTCTGGTAATGAGCTGGCTAGAGGGACACAGTGACGCGCTCTTTCTCTGCTCTGTGGATGCGTGGAAACATGAATGGCATAAAAGTGGGCCCGCGTCTATCTTTAGGGCATGTTCAGCTGCAGGCATAATACTCCCAGATGCCTGGGAACTATCAATTACACAGCTCTAGCACTCCAAAGGGCTGTCCTATCCCCCTCGGAAAAGGATGTTTGTGTTGTCTGTCCACCTTCTGGACCAGTGTTTCCCGTTGAACCTCTGTGGGCATACTGCCATTTAATGGAAAGCAAAATAAGTCATTCCCTATAGATACTGGGAGTTATATATGGACCAGAAGTGTATTTAAAAAGCCTTTCACAGTCACCCCGTGTATGATATGAATAAATACAGAAAGGCTGTCATGCTAGGTCCAGTTGAGGTTGATAAGAATATGAAGCCAAATCCATTTGTTGAAACCGAAATCTTTTGTAACATTATAAATGCCTTTACTTTCACATGTAATCAATTGAATGCATCCTTACTAAATAAAAGTAGGTAAGCCACCTAATATTTTACCATAAATTACCTCATGTCTCAAAGCACATAACACTACAATATCGAACGTAAACATGCTCTTACTTGTACCACCTGACTGCAGATTCATTTCAGCATTGACAGTCTGAATGCAATGATTGGACATATGGTCGTATTGGATGTTTTGGTCCTGAGACTTCCACAGAAGATTTATGTCAATTTTTAATATTTAGAATTTTTCTTATTGATTTCTATCAGGATGTAAAGAGAGTTTCAACCAGTATAACAAAGTGTTTATGAAAAACATTGTCTACCCTAGCTTTAACACATTTGACACACAATTAATGCATCATCATACTGCACATGCTAAACTTATATCTTACATGTTATGTTAAATAGGCCTATGTTACAATTTAAAAGTAAATGCCTTTTTTTTTTTTTGAGGGAGGGCATCTTATCCTTTTCATTTTGTTTTGCTTTTTAGGTAAATCAACTAACGGTTTACTTGTAGTCTCTGCACTTTATACTGAGTAGAAGAAAGTACTTTAACTGAAAAAAAATGATGCACTTCACCTTTAACGCAATAAAAAAGATATAACGACAGTACTAAGGCACCATCATTCAGATTACTGTCATCTAGCAGTCTGCCGAGGGTAATAATATGTACGTTTACAGTGCACACTACTTATTTTGGTCTCACCCTATCACCAGCGCAGGACCCTTTCTCTGGGCGCCTCCTCCTCCCCATCCCAGGTCTCCATCCTCCTCCCTCAGCTCCTCAATTCAGACTGCTGCCCCAGTGTGGCTGTTGAAATCATCAGGTCGGCTTGTTGGTGGGAGAATGAATCACATTGTAATAACAGACGTCAGCAGGTTTGAGGGGGAGGTCTGAGCTACCTGCCATAAATCACCTGCCCACCGCCCGCTTCAAGTGTCCAGTTTGGTGCGGACAGCAACATGTAATCCGCACTTCTTGAGTGGTGTATTGAGTGCCGTATAATTTAGTGTGAGAAATTCCGAGAGACTTCCTGTTTGTCCTTTGTTTTAGAACGAACTTGTTCAGGTTTTGTTCAGCCATAGAACTGTAGTGATTAATAGCAGAATCTCAAAGTTCAAAAGTTGTACTTGTGACATCAAAACTGCATATTGGCAGAATCAAAGGACTTTTAAGAATTAAATTAATTCTGCTAGCCATCTATTTTAAAGGAAGTACATTCTAGAAACATGTTGATTTGAAATGGCTGGTCATTACCATTGTTTAACGTGCAGTGCAACCATTATGAAATATCTGAAATCATTGACTAGTGAAGCTTTTGAATATATGAAATGTATAATATCACATACGTCTTCAGACCCTAGCTAATTTGATTTAATTGACATGAATTGTAAAATATAATTCTAAAGAGATTGACAGCCCTGTAGAGCAGCTTTAAGTCTTTTTGGAAGAAAGCAAAATGGTAATTTATGCACGTTTTACATATTTATATGAGTGGACCGTAAACTGAGCCGTGGGTGAAGTCTCAGAACTGTAAGGCTCTTTTGAAGTCTGACCTTCTTCCACTAGCCACAGGTACCCGTGAGAGCCAAGGACAGGTTTACACCGCGGAGGGCTAGAGACTGACCACACTTCCACATAAAACACTTTAATCCAAACTCTCTTTTTCTTTCATGAGCACAGCTCACATCTGCACATTTGAAAGGCTGACTGCAGAGTTCTTTGAGAAGCAGATGTGTTCGTGCATAAACATTAGAGTTGGTCTAGGGTGGGTCTGGTACGGGGATCAGGTTAGTGATGTCTGCTTCTTCTAGACACAATTTTTTTGTCTTATTTAATTTGAAGTTCTAAATCTCCCTCTAGAAGTATATGATACGTATAGCCTACATCATTTATTCTATAGCAATAGACAAATAGTTCCAACAGAAGCCAAAGCAACACAGACTGACAGATTCTTTGCTCAAAAGCTGTGTCCTGATTCAGAGGTCATCAAGACTGCAAAGGTCAAACCAAGTGTTGTTAAAGTGTGACTTTGCCGATTTTCAACCCACTTTGTATTGCTACAGTGTCAGTAGTACAGTATATGTAGTCCTAAATGAACAATTTTTTCTTGATCTCCATGTTAGCTGAAACAAAAGTTCCCCAAAATGCGTCATCTGGTGGACTTTTGATTGCTCCATGACTTTGGTGCAAACTACAGATTATACTTCATGTTTTTCAGATTTTCCTTTGCGCCGTTCACTCCGTATTTACGATTCTTTACAGCCTTTAGACACTGCCTACAATCCTCTGGATCCTTCACTGGAAACCGAAAGTAACACCCTCCCGCTAAATGTTTACTCTTTGAATTCTTGCACTTAGGAACAATACAAGTCAACACCATTATGACTAAAAGTTTGCTAAAAAGTATTTCTCAATGAAGCAAGGCAGTGTTTGACTCTGGTAAGCGCATCCATAGCAGAATGTTGAGTGGACTTGGACGGCAACATACCAGTCTCATTATATGGGCCGTGAAGTTTTCCTATATTGACACAAGGGAAGACAACAGCTTTTTTCCTCTGTTTCGAGATGGTCCTCACTGCAGAACACAAAATCCAGGGGGAGGAGTTGGATCCAGATACCTTACATACTGTATACCTAAACCTACCCATCTCCACCACCTGATCCCTAAACCTATGTATATATATATATAAACCCACCCCTAAACCTTCCAATCTCCACCCCCTGATCCCTAAACCCACCCCTAAACCTTTCAATCTCCACCCCCTGATCCCTAAACCCACCCCTTGACGAAAAGGCTATAAAGGAAATTTGTGTGGAAAGCCATTAAAAAGAGATGGTTTGGGCGCGTTTTTAATTAAAATTACTAACCTTGGGCACATGGTCGCTCATTTAGAATATTTTAAATGAATTAACATTAGAGCGAGATTAAGAACAAATTCATATTTTAAGAATTAGGTCGACATTTCTGTGAAAAGTTCTCCTGTACATACAAATTTAAAATAATCCATGTTAATTATTAGCAAATTAGACCCGATGTATATCATTAATAAAACATTGTATTATGAACTAAAGTTATTAGTTATTTGTGTGTGTTATTAGTGTAACCTACTAATAATAACCGGTTCCCTTTTCGAGGGAACTCACCGCTGCGTCATTTTGTTGATGCTATGGGAACGCTTTAGCGGAACCGGTGTCTGAAGCATGTGTGAAATTACGCCAATCTTGTTGGGCACGGCATGATGTCACTTGGTGTGCCATTATGTGTATAAAAGGGCGCCCTCATTAAACGTCACCTGCTTCTTTGTCTTCAGAAAGCTGCTTTTTTTGTGTGTGTGAAAATCTCCATGATTGTTTGTCTATTTTCGAACCAAATATGGTTTCCCCTTCTGCCTCCCTTAGCCCCGCATACGAGAATTTGGTCGGAATGATGACCTGTGTTGTTGGCTTGATTCTGAGCAGACTCTGCTTTAAGAAGTTAATTCTTCACCGTGTACTGCACAGTCTGAAGGCGATAGTGTAGATCCGATTGGAGGTTTCGCATGAGATCGAAAAAGTTCCTCATGCAGATTTTGCTCATGTTCAAGTTGGTCAAGCGAATTTGCCACTCTGACCAGCAAAAGGCTGCTTGGATTCAAAGAGACTTCTGAACTGATTTATACATTGCTATGTAATTGACAATAGAAACTGTACCTATTTTTTTCTGGGAAATTTCGTTTAAATGTGACCTTATTACCTTAAGTATTTCAGGAAACTTGATCAGTATTTTGGTATGGTAGGTATTCTGTCCGCATCGGCAGAAGAATACACGTGTGAGAACCGCTAAAGGAGCAAATGTTATTGCCAGTTTATTGCGAAACACATGGTTTGACCTGTTTGTGTGAGATTTTTATGGGTTGGGGGTGGTTGTTAGCTGAAGGAACAAGTTGAAATTATTTGTAGTGGTGATCAATATTATGCTGTTGATTGTGCCGCTGCAAATGCTGTTGAATCAATAAAGCTCAACTTAAACGGATAACTCTTTTATCGCTGCCTTTAACTGTCAATCAAGGTCCTTCCCTCATTTTGTGTCAGTTAAAAGACAGTGGGATCAGAGAGGATGTGGATGTTGGGTCACCAGTGGGCGGGGGTTTATAGCCTTCTCTGCTTACCGGAGGCAAGGCAATGGCACGGCCAATCCCACAGTACATAAAACTGTCACACACCAGCTGATGGTGATAAACAGCCTCCGCCAGCGTGCACATCACTGGACATTAAATAAATCCTTAAAATGAGCATTAGATGGTCTGAGTGTAATATCCTACAAACTATAAAGTAAAGGCCAGAGCTCCTAAAAATAGCTATTACTTAAGTTTTTTTTATGACCTGTCCAATAAAACCACGATGGCATTTTAATGTGGACTTAATCTAATGAGAATGTGGCCTTGCATTACCTTTGCTCAGAGATTGTTTTAAACATCCAAGCCAGAAAGATTTAGGAAATCATCGAAACACTCTTTATTCTCGTTGACCTGTTATAAAAAGGTTCATGTCTGTTGTAATAATGACCTGAATCAGTAAGCAAATTAAGCTAGCATGTGCTTTTTTAGTTAACAGAACACTTGAGAATAATTAGCTCTAGTGTTGATTCCAAAAGCCCTTTGGCTGATGATGTCACGTCACCATTAAGAACATGTTTATCATGAGATTCCACCATGATCAAGGCTCGACTTGCTTATTTCAGTTAGACCGCCTTTTCCCGCATAATGGCTCATTTGACCCATATGTTTAATGGATGTGGAGTATTTTCAAGGATTTTGACTCTCATTGCAGCGTTCTTTTTTCACCTGCTGGGTCAGTTATGTTTTTCATGCGTGTTCCTGGGTCAAAAGAAACAAAGATGTGTGTGATGGAATGGCAGCTCTGAATGAAATCTCCATCTCTCCAGCCTTCACAGCCTCATTGTCCCCCCAGGGGGTAAAGAGGTCCTCCTGAGGGCCAAAGTCCTAGCGCCCCCTATAAGTGCTCCTTAAGCTTCCTGCCATGGCCTGGCTTTGTTCTGCCGTTGTGAGAACAGGGGCTACACACAGAGTGCAGTGCCTGTGAGCATATGTTCTTCTAATTTGCTTTGATAACTGCCAGATGATGAGGCCGGGGCCCCTTTCGAGTCTGTGCCGTGAGGACCAGGATGGGACTTGTCTGGAAAGAGGGACGGTGGGAAGCCTAGAGATCTGTTCTTGGAATGAGGTCCCACTTTCTCTTCCTGTGACATGGAGGCTGTTCCGGTCTCTTCCCTGTTAGTGAACCTGTATCTGTTGTGAGAAAGTATCAAGGAACAAAAAGAAAATGCTGATGCTCTAAAAGATCTATAATGAATCTGTAAACCATATATTTCTGGTATCATAGATGCACTACAGTTCAAAAGTTTGGGGTCAGCAAGTTTTCATATTTTTTCAGACTTTTTTTCTCAGAATTCGGATATAAACTTGCAATGGCAAGTTATAAAGTCAGAATTGCAAGATATAAACCCGCAATTATTAGAAAAGTCAGCTCGATTCTTACTTTATTGCGAGTTATCTCACAAAGTCATAATTACCTTAGCCTCTATACTTCTGTTTCCAGGTGGATTTATTAAAACATGGCTTTAATAGTTTAACTAAAGCTATCCTGTCAGATTGGAACAGGCTATTTTTATCCAGCTATTTCCATTTTTGGATGCAATGTACAACAGGTCGTGAACAGACAGTGGGTGGTCTGAGAAATGAGACTAGAAGACACCACAGAACCTGATTTCCCCAAGTGATCCTGGAACAACATTCCAATCAACCAATCAGATTTGAGGGACAAGTTTACAGTTTATGTCAAGTTTAGGGTTAGGGTTTGCTTCTACTTCTACTAGCATTCTGTTCCGAATTCAAACGGGTCCGGTATGTTTTGTAGTCTGTGCCGATTCACATATGATCCGCTCTGTGCAATCGTGTCTCTGGACCGGATCAGACTGTGTGTGCGCGGTTCGCATGATACTAACGTGAAACCAGCATTCATTCGCCTCAATAGAAAGCATATTTACACTGTCTGAATCATTCCCTGTCCCCTATAGTGCACTATGTGAAAATAGTAAATGTGTAATCAAGTGACGGTTTTAGTTGCAGCTTCAGCATCTATTTATTAATTAGATAATTTATTAATTCGTTCGATGATTTATTAATTATCTTTTATAAATTTCTGTGTCTTTCATTTGCTCACAAAATGTGATTCTTTAGTGTTATAGTTTTAGTTACTTCAGTGGTCATGAAACTGTTACTCAATTGTCCAATATATTTTGCTGGTTTTAAATCCGGACTCTAAAAGGCCGTCCACTCTGCAGAGCTGTTTATTTTATGTATCGTTCCTCTGTGCACTAATGGTATCATTTGTAATGTGGATAGCTGGAGCCGGTGACGGTCTTTTTTGAGAAGTCTGTGGAGTAAAGTGTGTCCATAACTCACGCGGGGCTCACAGATCTCTTCACTCTCGCAGCTGTCTGGGCAATTATGTCCTGCACACCCTCACAGACACACAGAGCGGAGATGAGATGGCACATTTGAGCAATCAGTGACAAGTCTCCACTGTGTAATTTAGTGCTAATGTCTATTTCAGAAATGAGTCAATCGGCTGGAAGGCAAGGTCACGTCATCCAGAGATGAGAAACAGCAGATGATCACTGCGATTTAAATTATCCGATTATCTTTAAGCAAAGATATATAAAAAATATATATATAAAAAAATTGGACAATTCTGGTCTCTGACAACAGTGACAACTCTCTTTCAGTTCATTCAATTTCAGATAATGTTTTACTATATTTATACTAAGTAATATTCAACTGTGTTTTGGCAGCTGAATGTTCTTTGTTTAATATTTTTACCCAGCTAGATTATTTTTAATCTAAACTGTTTAGATTATAAATTTTAAATTCATTGTATTTAGTTTACATTGCTATTATTCTCCTGCCTTTCTACAAAAGCAGAATATCCTTTTGCCAGGGTGTTATTGTTAACGAGAATGTTAGTGATTTTTAGTGATATTCATATATCAATATTCATATGACAACATTATCAATATTCATATGAAATGTTTCTTGAGCAGCAAATCAGCATATTAGAATGATTTCTAAAGGATCATGTGACACTGAAGACTGAAGTAATGATGCTAAAAAAACTGCTTTTCATCACAAATCAATTACATTTTTTAAATAATAACATTAAAAAGTTATTTTAAATTGTAATAATATTTCACAATTACTGTTTTTACAATATTTTTGATCAAATAAAGGCAACCTTCCTGAGCATTAGATACTTCCATCAAAAACATTTAAATATTTTATCCTCCCCAAACTTCTGAATGGTACTAACTGTTACAAAACTGCAAATTATTTCAAATAATTCTTAAAAGCACAAAAGGTGTCTTGAAATGATAGATAGCCGTTATATTTTCCACAGAAATGACCCTATAGATGAACCTCCTGTGCATGTAATCATTTGAAACCATGACCAGGAAGCAATTAGTTACTGTAGGGCTGGAGTTCGGACTGCAGGTCAACCCGACAGATATTTCCACTTAAGTGTCTCAGGAGTGAAGAGCTGTAGGTTTCGTGCGATGTGGTTTCCGTAGGGTGGAGAAAAACAAAAGATGCTATAAATATCCATTGAAAAAGCCACACTAGATAAGCAGCAGCGAAGGAAATCACTTAAAGTGCGATGTGTCACTGCTGCTATGTAATGTCACATTCAGCTCTATGCTTCTGCGCTCCAGAATGGGCCAAACGTTGTTTTTTTTACACCGTAGCCAATAAATCTGTTTTGTCTCGGTAGATTTAAAGCACAAAGCATTAAATATGAAATATTTCAGTAAGCCGAGGTCATAATGTTAAAGATGTAAACGTTAAGCTGAAACTTGGGGGGAAAAAGTTTCCAACAGTAATTAGACAACAGAAGTAAAAACATAGTATTTTACAGGACTGAATATAGCTGTCAGCATGGTGATAAAATGTGAAAGATTTCCCTTCTGTTCTGTCCTCACAGGACTTCAGTCAGCACTGATCTAGAGGTGGTCAGACAGTAGTGAACCAGGATAACAACAGCGGAGACGGCCAGATCCAGGCTATTAAATGCTCCATCAAATAAGTTTGACTGAGCTGTATTGGGTAAACAATGCATGGAAGAGCAATAATAGTGAGAGCTTTCTACCGGGGTTGGTTTTCTTTCCAAAAATTTGACTGGTTCTCATGATGGTCCAAAGAATATGAAAGTTTAATGTGTTGAAAATTTTCAACCAAAACTAATAACTCAATCTAAACTGCAAAAATGTCCATGCATTTCACTGCATTTTCCAGCTTAAATGAACACTATAGCAGTGAAACATCACAACTTCATACATTACAGGTGCAGATTATCAATTGCACAATATTATGTAATATTGAGGATTTTAGACTTGGACACATCCAATATTGGAGTGATGATCGGAGGAAGAAACATTAAAGGGGTCATGACATGGTTTTTTTTATTTTATTATTATGTTCCCTTAGGTGCAATTATAGTATTACTATAGTTTTTTTTACAAAAAACTTTTAAAATGTAGTGATTTATGACCTTTTCCCACCCTGTTTCTCATCCTCTGATTCAAACAGTCTGTTTTGGGGGTGTTTCCCCTTTAAGAGTTCAGTGTTAACGCCCAGTCGCCCACTGTTATGATTGGCTAACGTCAGTGCCTATGCATCAATTATTAACGCCCCCAGCCAGAACATTTGCGGATTCAGCGTATTTAAAAAGTAGTTTAAAGTTTTAAATACATTACTTACAGTTTGCGTCGTCGTTGTTGAGCCCAGAATAGTCGGCACGGACTTATCTTTGAGCAACAATTTTCTGGCAAAGCCAGCATCATTTTGGGATTTGTTCTCAAAACAGTCAACGCTTAAACTAACACTGCCGTGACTGAGACGTCCGCAAAAAATAAAGTGCATCCATTTTTCCCTGACGACTGGATCTTTCGCAGCGTATTCACAGATGTTGTTTGTCCACAGCCAGGAACAGCACATCTGTGGCATCGTAATTTCCCTGTACACAGACCCACTCGCTGTCCGTCGACTGAACACTTGTGAGGCGCGCAGCGCGCGGGCGCGACAATGATACGAAATGAGCGTGGGTTGCCTTGCGCTTAAAGCGTAGCTGTCTTGTTCTGGAGGCGGTCATATGCAAACGCTGGTACGTCACTTCGTACCGTGACGTCACTTCTTACCATGGATCCAGAACGAGCTGTATTTAGAGCTTGATTAAATAAATGATTCGTTTATAATGGGGAGGACGTCTTAAGCTATGAAACTTGCAGGACGTTTTAATGGTACAAAGACCTCTTATATACCAAAAGATCAAGGCAAATTCGGTTTCTCATGTCATGACCCCTTTAACAATTTGAGATATGCGGACGATACAATCTTGCTGGCCAAACGGGAAGAGGACTTATACATTTCATTTTGAAAATCAAGAAAGAAGGTGAAAAAAAATGAGCATTAAGCAGTGCTCGACAGGATAGCATGGAGAATTATTGTCCATAAGGTCGCCAAGCATTGGATACAATTGTATGGATAGATCAAAGCAAACGTTATGACCTTTTACCATAGTGCATGATTTGTAAAATAGTACATTTAGTGGTTTTCATCACATAACCAGCACTGTATGGATTTTCTGATGTAGTAAAGTTTCTCAAGAGCTCATATGGCACAGCATTGCACTTTCAATGCTCGGGTACGAGTCCCATGAAACAAAGGATGACACTCCCCAAAGGAGCTCAAAAATGGTAGAAACAAGGTAAAAGTGCATGGCAAAACTCTAGAATAATGGTCCATCATTAATAGGTAACTATGCTGGAGATAAATGAGTAGTGCTACATTACTAAAAAGGTTGGGGATTTGATGTACTGATCATATAATGTCTTCATCAAAAGACAAACGGGTCGCCTCCCTCACTTTATCCTCTCTACAATACAGCCTTAACATTATGCTCCTTAATAACCCTGAAATACATCATGAGGCTCTTGAATAATTAGAGCTGTGTCAGATGCTTGTGTTTGTTTGGCACTTTGTTATCGGTTCCCAGTGGATACAGATCATTTCCACTTGAACCGTTTGAATGCATTTTAACTGTATCTCTCTACAACATCCATCTAGTTAAGATAACACAAACATCCCTTTAAGATATTAAGAGGATGGAGGAGTGTGTTTGGCCTTTTTAAGAGCGTTCATTAATCTGTTCACATCTAACCTCCTCTTCATAGATGTTTGATGAAAAAAGTTCATATCAGTGGAAAACAGAGATGACTGTAATGCTGAATAAATGTTACGGTAATAGCTTAATGCTCAATACTCTCACAATAACCATATCGGGTTTCCAAGCCTCGAACTCTTCATGACAAAAGTAATAGACCGTTTTAGTAATGATAGACACAGATGTTTTTTTTTTTAAAAAGCTGGTTAAAATGTCTTTTTTAACGCACATGCACACGCACACACGTGTTTAATGTTAAAGGATGTGCTTTGTATTGACTAAGATAATTATGCATTGCACATATAATATAGAATCATTCACATTATATCTTTCATGTACTTTTTACATTTGTAATCACATACCACCATTACAGTTTTAAGTGTTACGAATGTAACATTAGCCAGTTAATTGTAACCAGATTGATTTAAATTCAAGTAACATTGGTTCCTCAAAGAGGAGAAATGTCAAAGCTTTGAGTTAAATGTTTTCAGAACAAAAAGTGTCACACTTATCCCTGCTCTCCTACGTGTTTTTGCAAGGCCCTTTCTGTGTGATCAGTTGTGATGCACCATGTAGTGTAATGCCTGTGGATGACAATATTGACTTTTTTGGTTTATTCGGATGAAAACTGAGCCCTGTGGGTGTTATGCTCTATAAAAGAGTTTGCCATTTTATGTCTGTAATAGACCTGTTTTGATGTAGTAGATAATCCATCTTTATTTATTCACCACTGCTTCCTTTCTGGATACCAACCATGCATGTGTATTGAACTGAACGTGATGCCCTGATTATAGACCGGTATCTGCCGCCTGAGGCTGAGGCCAGATGGTACAGTCTGCATCCAAAATATGTCTGCGCTCTGGCTTTGATGTCTTACCCTAGCAGTTCAATATGCCAGTGATTTCTCAGGAGGGCAGGAAAAGTTGGACTCTACAAATGAGAGAATCACTAAAGCAAGAACACAGGCATGGGCAGTCATTAAAGACTACAGAAGAGCTAATGCTTCCACCATATGCTTTGGATTGTAGCCTTTGAATAAATGGAAAATAATTACAATTTAAATCTTTAATCCATATGAAATGTATCTTATTGCATAAAAGCTTTAATGACAGATTTAAGGCCAGACGAGCCATTATAAAACCAGCTACTCCAGACAAAATGCTCAGAGTTAATAGCACTTGCACCATGTCTATAGTAAGTGGAGCCTTGAATAGGCCACAATGTCAGGAACATACGCAAACTTCCTTTTGATATGGTGGCGTCTGCAGTCGGTCTTTGAGGAGATTTATCATCGGATGAAAAGGTTCCTGCGTATATCTTTTTTGTCGCTTGACCGGGCTACTACACATCAGTTCGCTTAAACTGGGACTAAGAACTGTGCACTTAAATCACAACTAACCATTGGACTGGTGATCTTCCAGAAGGGATAATACATCTGTAACTTTTTTTTTTTTTTTTTCTCAAAGTCACAAAAACTAGTCCCAGAGACCCTGAAGAGCCCATCAGACTTGGCAAAAGTCAAAGTCACAGTTTGGAAACGAGGCAAAGGCATCAAAGGAGGCGATTAGCTGATGCACAGGCGAGCAACACGAGCAGACAGTAAAAACATCTGCGGTGGATCCGCAGGGAAGCGTTCGTGCTTCTGAAAAGATGAATGCGCTGTAATCTGGGAAGAACGACTGTGGCATGCCCGATATGTTTGTTTGAAACTCATCTTTTGTGCGTAAAAGGAAATGACAGTTTCAGGGCATGTAACAGTACAATATGATGTCAGATCGATGTCTGAATGTCAAGGTTCTTTTGACAGTTTGATACTATTAATGATGCTTTTATTTTTTCTTCTTCAAAGAAAGTGGTATTTCTATCAGCAGGATATCCCCAGAATCAACACGAGTGCCACGGAAACTCCATTGTTTGTCCATTGCTTGTGCAAAACTGGAGATTATATTGTGTTAACCTGCGTCATGTCCAGTATCTCATATGCTTTTTGACCTATTGTGCTTGATCGCTGACTTTCAGTAGATCTGCCCTCTGCAGTCACTAGGAATTATACAACACTTCATGTAGTGGTCATAAAGGGGTGGTTAATTTTCTTTTTTTAGCCCCGACATTATTTGTATAAGCACTTCATGATAGGCATCACACCCTCCCAAATGTTCCCTATTCAGTTGTGAAGTGGTGGATTAGGAAGTACCCCTTGTTTCACCCTGGTCCACCCTCCGCAGATAACATGTTCATCTCTTTGAAATTACAGTAAATTCCATGTCAGTTCTGTATTGTTAAATTGCAGTCATCACAAACTTTTACATTTTAAAATGTCTACCCAGAATATATACTCTGTAATAAAATTAAGTACAATCAACTTGAATGTTAACGTCATTTTAACTTAAATTACATTAAACCGACTTAAAAATCTGTTGAATCTTGAGTAACTTATTTTTTAAAAATATAAATTACTTATTTTGATGAGTTAAAGCAATGTACAAACATATGTTGTCATAACTTATTGATCATATAATTTCTTACAGTGAACCATCATTCAAAGGTTTGGGGTCATATGATTTTTTTAGTTTTTTGAAAGAAATTAATACTTTTATTCAGCAAGGACACATTCAATTGATCAAAAGAAACAGTAGACATTTATCATGTACTGTAAAAACAGTTATGCGTTTTTACTGTATTTTTGATTAAAGAAAACTACCGTTCAAACTTTTGAACGGTAGTGTATGGGGTCCTATAATACTAGTTTAGATGTTTTTAAATACATTTTTTAAATATTTGTATAAATATAATGCCGTTTTACTTAAAGATGTTGCATATTCAACCGATATAAAGCTTTTAAAAAGCTGTTTTCATGTAAAAAATATTTTAATACAACTAACATTATGCTATAATACACTATTATGTATCAAAAGCAGCATGTTCTGTAACATTTTTCTAAAGGTAAAGTTAGAAAATGTCTAATTTACTAGATACTAAAGATGCTGTAAGGATTTTTAAGAATATATCACATAAAAATTGCTACTACAAACTGAAAAATATCAGTGAAATAGCCAGAAGAGTGACTTCTCCAGGGATTTTTTTTAAAATAGCGCATGTAAGTTTGCAAAACTGCTATATTTATATGTAATATGCAAATTTTATAGATGACATTTGCTTTGATGTTTTAAGAAAACTGCTGCTGGTTATGCCATTTACTAATTCATCAGTGGGACGCCATAGAGTGCTCTCCACTTTAAGATCGCATGTGTTTTACATAACACAATGAGACTGATCCCACTGCAATCACATGGAAATGAACCGTAGATTATTTGCCCTGAGGCACGTGTGAATAAAATGACAGCAGTCCCACTAAAGACATTTAACATTTCTCAAAATGTCACTCAGGTCCTGGTTGGGAGGAAGAAAGAGTGAACAAGCTTTGATGTCTTTATTTCAGTATATTACCTCTAGTAGATGATAGTGATGAAATTGCTGACGTTCATGTAACATGTTCACTCATCACTCCAAGAGAGACACTTGCCGACTGTCAAGTCGAGTAAGATTAAGATGAAAAGACTGAACGAAACTGCCACCCAGCAACTGGTGCAATGGTCATTTATGATAACTCCAGCACCTGTGTCAACAGCCTCTGTGCCTGAGTGTAATGAGCGTCTTTAGTTCAGGCGGCTCTGTCAAGTCAAGTGCAGCATGGCTACAATTACTCGCCATTGAAGTTCATCGAACGGAACAGCCGACTCCCCTGTTTATGTTTTTTCTCAAGGAGAGGCCAGTTTAGTTTAATGAAACCGAACAAAAAACCTGATTTGGTCTCTTTCAGTCACACAATGGGATTGCATAAGTGGCAAGAGGATTGTTGACCCATCATGCACAAATTCAGTCTGTGCATTAAAAGGTTAGTTTACCAAAATATATATATATTTACTAACCCTCATGTCAATTTTTGTTTAATGTGCGCCTTTATAGTATGATCAACATTAACAGGTATATCCTGAACTGAACTTGTGAACTCTTCTTTGTGTCCATGTTTCGACACTTTTCCCCCTGCCCCGATGGTGTACCTATGATAGAGCCTTCGCACTTCCTCTTTGTGTTGATTCGGGCCCCTTCCTGTGCCCTCTGGGGTCCAATAAGTCACTGATTTTGGGGTAGATTCTTAATATTTTCTTACCACCCGGTTTCGTCTCTGCCCTAAGCTCTGTTTGGCTCTGTTGTATACTTGCTTGGTTAAGTTGGCTCTCCTTGTGGTTAAACTGAATTAAAGATGAGGTAACCGGAGCTGCACAGTAGCACTGATGCTGCTTGGCTTTGGGGAAATTAAGTCTTTGTGTTCCATTTAAAATCTCATTATGTTTTGCCCCTAAACCCCAAACGTATCCCACCCACTTTGCCAAATGGGCCCCGTTGCGCACCACACCGAAGGCACTGGTGGAATGTGTAAATTCTTTGTTTATTGCCCTGAAAACACTTAACCCTCTTTTTGACCCAGGTTGGGTACCGCATCCATCCCTGAGGACATGCTGAGACTCAATGACCCAAACTCAAGTGGAGCGTCAGAGCCGTTCAGAGCACTGACTACTCCATACAGCACTGTTTATCCTAAATAAAAGAAATGAATATGTCTCACTTGACCACTGTGACAAAGATCAAACTGGTCAGATAACATATTGTGCTCATCATTTATAAAAATGGCTGCCATTTTGTTCACTTCTGATAGATACATTCAGCTTTTCATTTTTCAATTCTGTGTTGTGCAAGACAGTTTGTCCACACCCTTAAATAAAAGGAGTGTAAAAGCCATCTGGGATTGGGAAAGTCCCTGCATATTGCTTGGTTAATCTATTCCCTGTGTTTGGTGTGATGATCCTCTTTTGGTGTCTGATGTGGAAAACAAATGATATAACTTGATAGATCAGTTCAATAGATGCCTGAAATAAATAAAACACATTTTTATGTGTTAAGTTGATCAGTGAAAGAAGTTCCTTTACTTTCAGAAAGCATTGATCATCAACCTCAGGAACTAAATATTTGTGGCATTTTGTTTGGGGATTTGTCAATACAGGTTTTTTTTTTTTTTACTTTGTAAATAATCAAAATAGATAACATTTATTTAAAAATATATCTATTAAATCTATTGACAATTAATTGAATTATGACAAATTGTTGGAGATACATTTTGTGCGTGTAACTACCTAGTTCTGCTAATCTTATGCTTGATAATAGATCTAACAAATATATTAGTTATTGCTACCAGTGTTGGGGAAAGTTAAAGGAATGCATTATGATATTATAATAACTAAGAGAACTAATTAATACGAACTAATTATAATTTTTTTATTGAAAGCAATGCATTGTTACTTTTGCATTACTTTTTCTCATCTTGGCTAGGCTTCCTTGTTTCTTAATAACAAAAAAGTGGTATTTTTGCCAAATGTTAAGGCCCTTTCACATCCGAAGGTGAAATGAATAAGCCTCAGGCTGAAGGAAATGCACATTCACTCCTGTACAGTAGAGGGCGCCGCTCAAACAAACCTTTCAGCCGTACTGCCATTCTGGATTGAAGTAGGACGCAGGAAAAGAAAGTTCAACACTCATACTTCAGCAAAAAAAAAAATTTTTTTTGCTTATTTGTATGGTTGAATTGTATCATCAAAGGTCAGCTGCAAATAACTTTGTTTATTAAAGTGAGATTAAATACATAAAGTATATTTTATGTATATATTTAATTATTGCAGCTTTTTATAATATTCTAAGTTTGTATTTCACTGTTTTTATTTATTTTGAGGAATAGTGAATCTGTCTTGTGCAAGTGAGATGAGTAAATGCATGCTCACACATTTAGTCTAGAACTACAGTAGCAATCTTACTCTTGATTTCTCAACATGGGGACAGGAGAGTCAGTCAATAAATGGGAAAACAAAGTAACTTAGGTTACTTTTTGAAAAAGTAACTCAGATATTTTGTTGTAAATGTAAAAGTAATGCGTTACTTTGGGGGAGGGAGGGAGGGGATAGTCTAATTACATAATTTGGATTACTTTACTTTACCCTTAAACACTGGTCACTTCAATACTTTTTTTTTTTGCCTCTAATGCTTTAAGAAAAAGTAATTGGAAATCAGATTGGATCATATTCATGGAATTTTCCTTCCACAGAAAAAGTTGAATATGTTAAATAAATGACAATGATGCTTCATATCACTATGGCCTTGAATAATACAATGGATACATTTTGCGTAGGTTATCTAATAGGTAGGTTATCAAATAGGATGCAAAGGAAGAACCATTTTAGTAAGAGATACTGAAATTAACAATTACTCAAATAAGCCTTGTTTGTTTCCCACGTTCTGGCCAGTTGCAGTACACAAGTGTGTTTGAAGGATCATTTTTCTTTCTGATAAGAAGAGACAGTGGTAGAGTTGTATTGTTACTTTAAAATATGGTAAGATGGGTTGGCAGGAGAGTGTTGTGAGTAATTACTGGACCAGACTTTACAGCAACATCTCTGTGTTGAGGAGGAACTTTATACTGAGAAACACCTTAAGAGCAGTAAAGCTCACAGCACCTGGGCTTTAATAGAGAAGTGCGGTTTCAGCTATGAAGTACCCAGCAGGTTGGATTTCTCTGAGCTACAAATTTATGACATTGCCCTTGTTTTGCCTCAACACTAAATATAAACAGTGACAGCTGAGGTGGGATAGAGAGAGTGCTTCGAGGAGTTTGTGTGGAATTTGATTTATGCCACATGAAGAAAAACAAAGCCTTTAATTGGGTGTTCTGAGGGCAAAGGAAATTTATAGAGCAGCTGCCTGTTACACAACCGAATAGTGGTTTATTTTCTTTTTTAAAGTCTTGATGGCAGGAGGGTGAAAATACAAACAATCTACGCATCTGCTTCTTATATAGCGAAATATGTGACAGAAGTGCTAAGGTACATAGCTGTGTTAGACATGCAGTATAAGACTCTTTTCCAACATCAAACCAAACGATTCTCATTTTGAAGCCATTTGTTCCCTGCCGATCCAGGACATAGGATCCAGGATTTTTACAATACAGATTGTTTCAAAGCAGCTTTACAGTGATAAAGGGAAATTAATGCAACAAAGATTGTTTTGGCTGTACAGCCGCTCTAGAAGAAAGTCATTGTCAAGCTAAAGTAAGTTTTTAATTGATTAATTTCCATTGTAAAAATCCATTAGTTATTAACTTAGGGGGCCACACACACAACACCGTTTTCAACTGAAAACAGAAGAGTTCAGTGCAGAAGACACTGCGTTTTGGCTGCTCATTTACACGACAGCGGCGTTTTGGTGGCCTGAGAACGCAAACTGTCAGTAGGTTTTAAATTGCACGTTTTTGAAAACGGGTTTTGTTATCATCTCCGTGTAAACTTAAAAAATGTGAATCTGAAACTGGTGACGGCCTGCACATGTATATTACGCGTTTAGTCTAGGCATGCGCATTGGAATGTGTATGTGAGCAGGCGTGTAGTCTTTCTTTAAGTGACATTGCCACTTACTTGTCTGTCATGCATAATACAGCGGTTTTAATAATTTCTGTGGGTGCGTGTGAACGGGAATCATTTTGATAACTTACAGAGGAAAAACGTTTGTCGTGGGAAAAAAAAAACATTTTGTCGTGTCGATGAGGCCTTTGCAGGGGATAGTCTAGTTGACACAGTCTCTGCTGACACTTCAGGGCTGCGTTGTCGTTGTGTTTAGGCGCATGTCCTTCATCTGATCTGGATACGGCCTGGATCCGGCTGAGTATGGTAAACCTCGGGATAAACAGAGGGACTAATATTAGCGTAGATGCCATTCTTCTTATGACGTAACAATAGAGAGATACAACCACGATCGGATAAGAGCAATTTATTTCAGAGCTGTCTCAGTACTTTGATACGGCCTAAACCCTGACTGGAAATTCTCACAGCATTTCCTTCTAAAGGAACATAGTTGTGAGAATACTGCCTAGTATCTTTGATCATGAAATAGTTTATAGCAAACTACAAAGGACATTTATAGACA
Source organism: Phoxinus phoxinus (assembly GCF_949152265.1). Classification (NCBI taxonomy): domain Eukaryota; kingdom Metazoa; phylum Chordata; class Actinopteri; order Cypriniformes; family Leuciscidae; genus Phoxinus; species Phoxinus phoxinus. The sequence goes on along the minus strand of NC_136889.1, from coordinate 6,424,164 downwards.
CAGTGTTATGTTTAATATAGCGAAATATTATGTTTTTTTAAAGGAGTTAGCTAGTATTATGTACCTTGCTGAAAAAGTAATGTAGAAAACTATTGTAATCTATACCATAAAACGGACACTTCACTACAGGCATTTCACCAGCACAGTTTGGTATTCCTGGCTGGGAATGATTTGTAATCATACCGTTCTGAACCGTGCATGTTTCTTACATTTCTACCTGAGTTAAAGGAATAGTTCACCTAAATATTAAAATTCTGTCATTTGTTATTCCAAACATATATGCTGTTATTTTTGGTGTGGAACACAATGACTGTTAATAGCGGCAATCATGATTCACACAAAAAAACATAAAAGTATTCTAAACTTGGTCCATAAGACTCATGCCCTACATTAAAAGTAAAGTGACAACTTTGTGTTAAATTTTAAGTTGTTATTCGTTATATGTTTAATGTCTTTCAAAAACTCTCCTTTTGTGTTCCATTTAAAATAAAATGAAAGTCATACAGTTTTGGAATGACATGAGAGTAAGTAAATTATGACAGAATGTTTGCTTCAAATTGAATGTGCACAAATCAGCAGTGTTAACGCATTACAAGTTAACGTGAGATAACGTAATCAGATTACTTTAAGTAACTAGTAAAGTAATGCATAACTATTTAAATTTACAACAAATTACAACATTTATGAGTTACTTTTTCAAGTAAGTAATGCAACTGACAACTGAAACCTCTCCTGTCTCCATGTTGAGAGACATCGGGAGCCAGTGCAGAGGTGTCGTGTGCACTGTGTCAACATGATGGTTATTGTAGTTCTACTCTATAAGAAATAGTTATAACAACTCAAAGTGTTGTAGAGGATGAATGTGGTCAGGGTGAATGTCTATATGCTGGTATTTCACTGATCCCCGCCAATCTAATTTGTTTCTCGGGGCGTCTGATTAGGCCTTGAATTGCTGTGATTACAAGTAAAGCTCTCATGTTTTCTCAGCTGACAGTCAGTGGTATCTTGCTCCAGGCTAGCAATTAGACATCCTCTGCCCTCTAATAGTAAAAACATGGCCCAGCATTCAAGAACTGCATTTAACCTGAATTATCTCTCTGTAAAAGGCCATGTTTACTTTATATTGCTAGTAACCTTACATTATAGAGTGCATTGTGTTAATGTAGTGTTTTCTGTTAGCATGATATATCCGTTTGACGAAAGTGAATTTATTCACTTTTTACATTCAGTGTAAAGCCTTATCCTGTTCTAATGTTAATTTTTTCATGTTAATGTTGCAACTTTCCTTTGTGACAACTAGCCCCGGATTCCTCTATTCCCCTGACTCAGTCCTCCTGAGCAAAAGCTTAGAATTGGCCGTTATCTCAAAACCAGCTGGGAACAAATGTGTCCTTTGTCTCTGCTGCTACAAAAGGTGTGTGAAAGTGACCAGGACATTTGTTTATTTTAATTGCTATAAAAATCTCCTTTCTCCCCTGAAACACAAACATTGTTGTTCAGTGCCTATGAAGGGATGAGGTGGGTTTGGTATTTGGTTTTTAGAACATTTAATTTTATATTGCCAAAACTGACTTTCTCTATAAATGTGCTTCTTTAAGGCTCATGTATATTGATGTGTGGATATTTTAAATTTGCCCTTATATATCCTCCACTGACTAAAGGGTGACCTCACAGTACCAAATGCAATTTAGTGTAACTTTGCATAAGGAAATATATTCTTATGTGCAAATTTGTGGGGGTTTTTTCATGTCAAATCCTGTGTGAGATTTCTTTACCAGGCCCTGATTCTTTTTATATGTTTTTTTGGAGGAAAATCTGAGGAATTGATTTAAACACGGTACCATGATGCTAACTACACCCTTATTAATTGCTGAAGGAATAAGTGAATTAGTTCAAATAATAATACATTTTTAGAAACATGCAAGCGGTGGGGGATGTACCCTTGTGAAAAATAGGTTGCTTACTTTTAAAATGAGTGCTTATCATGGAAATAATATTATTAGAAAGAATTGACTTAAGTATAAACTAAGTGTAATGTAGAGACTTAAAGAGATAGTTCACCCAAAAATGAAAATTCTGTCATCATTTACCCACCATCATGTCGTTCCAAACCCATAAGTTCATCTGCGGAACACAAATGAAGATATTTGAATGAAGTTTAGATATTTCTGTTAGATACACTTTAAAAAGTTCATAAAGAGGTCGTAAAACTAATCCATAAGAATTGAGCGGTTATATATTAAGAACTAATTATATTTAGGCTTTTATTCACATTTATCAACTCACACATCAGTTGTGGTGATTGGAAGCTCAGGCATGTTCGCTTGACGTGTGAGAACCAATGAGATTAATTCTCATGTTACGCAGCACGTTTGACCTTCCACAAGATCCAATGAGGTTTGATCTCGCGTGTCAGCCTGCTTCAGTACACCTGTGTGTGTGTGTGCAAGTGATCCTGAAGAGCTTTGCTGTGCGTGAAATCACCTCCTATACCTTTAAATAGGGCACTGTTTGAGGGGACAGCAATTCGTAGTGTTGTCCGAAACCACAGTGGACGTAACTTATCGAGTGCCCTCATTCAATCCCACAATGCACTGCAATAACAACAACCAATGTACGCTCAATGGCTAGAGAATACCCATAATGCACTGTGTGTGTCATGCCGAATAAATTCCCGCATCTGACCAGAAGATGTCGGCCGCAGTTGAATCATTCATTTTCCAAACCGCTGGTGCAATGTGGCTACAGCATAATATCATACAGGTATAAATTCCCTTTTAAATGATTAAATTATCTAATTAAGGTTTATATATCTTTTCACGACAAATTTTGCCCTTGATTAGCTGGTTCAGGTGTGTTTTATTTGTGGAGCAAAACTCTGTTTTGATTTGTGGAGCAAAACTCACTGTGGAGTCCCCAGAAACAGGGTTGTGGACCTCTTAAAAGACTACAGAATTTACTAATAGACCTATCCATCGATGTGTAAAAATAAAACAATGATGCTGCCATCTTTCTAAAGTAATTTTCTGTCTTCTGTAATTTCAGTTTAAATTGTACTGTAAGTGAAAATTGTCATTCTGACCCCCCGCTACAAAATATTTGGATCACTCAGTTAATATCTATTAATGGCATTTCATATTTTGGCTTTAATCACAAGATTTTTTTTTTAGCCGGGTACCTCTGGTTAAATTGACACTGAACGTCCCTAAAGTACTTTTTAAAAGTGTACAGTACTTAAGTGTGTTAAGAAACATAGTTATGAAAGTGTACTCTCTTTAAAGCTAGAGTAGGTAATGTTGGAGAGCTAGCCAGGGGTGCGTTTCCCGTACAACTATATAGCTCACTGCTTAACTACCATAGTACGATGCATCGTTGGAGAAATCAACTAGCTCGTCACGACTGTTTCCCGAAACCGTATGTCGTAAAGTATCGTTCAACCACGTTGGTTTATGACGTCTCGCGCGTGGTGGACTAATAAATTATTTTAATTCATCTTTTTGAGATCGAATTAACGCTAGATTTTGTCATATAAGTTACAGACATGTCATCTGAAGATCATTTCTAATTTTTCTCAGATATTTTGCTTTATTACCAGACTCAATATTTGGCTCGTTCTTACATAGTAGAGCACGTTCGCACATGCGCAGTCTTCACCCTTGTGAAAAAGAAGTGTGCTTAATTGTATTGAAAGCGTACTTTTTGTGTGCTTAATATCATAAAAGTATACTTTTTGAAAAGTGCACTTGCAGATAATATAATATAGTTCAAATTAAATACCACTTAAGTGTACTTAAAGGGAATGCACTTTAATGACAATATTTCTTAACACACTTAAGTGCACTTTTTACAAATGCACTTTGTAATAATGTCTAATTAAGTTGAACTTAAAGTAAGTACACTTTCATCACAATATTTCTTAACACGCTTAAGTGCACTTTTTACAAATGTACTTTGTAATAATGTCTAATTAAGTTTAACTTAAAGTAAGTACACTTTCATCACAATATTTCTTAACACACTTAAGTGCACTTTTTACAAATGCACTTTGTAATAATGTCTAATTAAGTTGAACTTAAAGTAAGTACACTTTCATCACAATATTTCTTAACACACTTAAGTGCACTTTTTACAAATACACTTTGTAATAATGTCTAATTAAGTTAAACTTAAAGTAAGTACACTTTCATCACAATATTTCTTAACACACTTAAGTGCACTTTTTACAAATACACTTTGTAATAATGTCTAATTAAGTTGAACTTAAAGTAAGTACACTTTTATCACAATATTTCTTAACACACTTAAGTGCACTTTTTACAAATGCACTTTGTAATAATGTCTACTTAAGTTGAACTTAAAGTAAGTACACTTTCATCACAATATTTCTTAACACACTTAAGTGCACTTTTTACAAATGCACTTTGTAATAATGTCTAATTAAGTTTAACTTAAAGTAAGTACACTTTCATCACAATATTTCTTAACACACTTAAGTGCACTTTTTACAAATACACTTTGTAATAATGTCTAATTAAGTTTAACTTAAAGTAAGTACACTTTCATCACAATATTTCTAAACACACTTAAGTGCACTTTTTACAAATGCACTTTGTTATAATGTCTAATTAAGTTTAACTTAAAGTAAGTACACTTTCATCACAATATTTCTAAACACACGTAAGTGCATGTTTTAAAAAGGCACTTTGTAATAATGTCTACTTAAGATTTACTTAAACAGTTATTTTGATGTATTGACTAATATACTAAATAAAATAATAATTTTAATGGAAAATATGGAAAATAATTGTTTTTAATTTCAACTCAAGTGTGTTGTCCAAAATTATTTTGTTGATGTATTATAAATGTGTTTAGTCTATAATATATTGTGTGCATTAATGCACTTGAAATGTATTTTTCCTCTAAACTGCAATACATTTGTTTATACAGTATACTCCAGTACAACTTATTGTTGACATTTTTATCACCAGCTTCTGCTCTATGAACTCAATTAAAAGTGTCAGTTTTCTACATAATATTTGACAATAAAATGTCATTTATGAGAGGAGTTCTTAATGTAATATTAACGTATTGTACTTTACATCTGTGTAGAGAATACTTTTAATATCATTATGTTGATCTAATTAAATTAAACACATTTAATTGTGAGCAAAGTTAAACAAATCTAAACAAAATTAAACTGCATTTAAATGCAGTTAAAATACATTTAATTTAAATTAGACTACACTACACTATAAAAATGATTGACTTTTAGTTAGGTGAATGAATCAAGTTTTGTGAACTTACAGAGTCTAACAACACAATGAGTTTGAACAGAAATTAAAAAGCTGAAATATAACCATGCATGACATATATTAGCTTTATTTAATGCGCATGCGCCAGATATACTACGTCACGATGACGCACTACTTCACTAGAGTTTGAAAAATGCACTGTTATGTTTCTGTAATCGCGATTCGTGAGGAAAGGAAACTGAAGCTGCGCAATCAGGAAGAGAACGCCACGTTTGATTACAGATGAGACGTTATACTGCAATAATGAGTCAAGTAAGTATATCTTGATGCTTTCTTTATTTTAACATTTTCACCGTAACATGGCAGTTGTTATTGCGATTAAGACTGTGTAACACATTACATTATTTTAATCGCAGACAGACGCAATAGACTCGGGAGGTGAATTAATCAGGTTTTCAATAATTTATCTATGATTGCATTCTAATAATTTCTTACATCATAATATGTTCGCGTGTGGGTGTGTTCGACGAATTTGGCTGCTGAAAATATATATAATTTAATTAAACCGACTTTTTAAATCATTTAAAAATTACTAAATGACTTAGTCAAATTTGCTAAATACAGATCCAATATTGTAACACTCGAAGACATTTATATACATTTAATACATATAATCAATGTTATAACCACCATAAAAATGTAATATATCACTCTAGAAATAATGCTTGTAATGTAGCATTATTTTTTTATTTTTGCATTTGAAGAGTGAGTTGTTCAGTTACTATTTGTTTTGGAATATGTCATTTTTTTGTGCTTATCTGGAGTTACACGTTCATTTTGCAGGATCAGTTCATATGTGATTGGAGATACAGTGCAAGCGGTGTGGAATCACAGGCCTTTATTGATGAGGTGATGTTAACGTTACATAATTTGTCATGAATTGTTGCACAGACAGCACACCCTGATCAAGCTGAAACACTGCTATCAAGTCACTTACTATCCCTATAGCTTTTAAATACTTTGAATCTTCTCCATTTGCAAGTAATAAATTCCCACCTGTGCATTTACAGATGCCCCTATAATCATCATATATTTTACAGGTATCAAACCAAAGGAAGAGGGCCGCAGAATTGCTGTGTCAACCGTGGTACCAGTAAATACAGGAACATCCTTCATGAAGATGTGCGCGGTAAGCTGAAACTTACCATCCAAGATGAGGAAACATGTGCATGGGTCTTGGGTATGGAAGTAAAATAATGGCAAATGTTTTTGAAACAAAAAAGCCTGTTGAATTGCACTACTTGAACAAAAAAAAAAATGCATTGCATTAACTATGCTTGCATTTTAATGCATTGTATTTTTAGGGCTTGCATTTTGGGTTGAAATTTAAGCTGTGAATATTTCGATTAAAAACATTTCAAACCCATTTTCATTATTAAAAATCCAATAATCCATATTCACCTTTAATATTTTACTTAAAAAATATTCAAATGGTTTAAAAATACAACCTATAATATTTAACAGGTGATTTTTGGTCAAAAACAATTTTCCGCTTCGCAAATTCAGTGGTTCGAATTGGACAGTAAATTCAACTTTAACATCCAGGAACTGCTAGCCTGGAAATCCAGACCCAAATCCGAAAGATTAAGGGTCTGGCATTGAGTAATATAAATCACCCAACTCGAGGGGCGGCACCAAGCATGTATTTGAAAATCTCACTGCACGCAATTGGATAATACTAGTACGACCAATCACAACTAAGCCCCAAACGCCTAGCTACCAGCGGAGCTAACTGGTAGATTAGACTCTTGCCGGCAAAACAGTAAAAACATCCTTCTTACAAAGGAACGTTTCGAGCACCGTCTTCGGTTCCTCTTTTAGATAAAAGTCTAACTCGTTCATTGTAGCGGCCAAAGCTGTTTCAAACAACTGGTGTTCATCCACAGCCATCTTGCAATGTTACTAATGACGAATAATTTGTATCATTATTTTCGTCACCAACATTTTTTCACAGACGAAAACGAGACGATAACTAAATAAAAACCAGTTTTAAATGACGACAACTATGACGAAAATGTATTGACATTTGATTGGGGAATGAATAAACTGCTTCATCAGGGCAGTACTAAATAAAAAGAGAACAACATTTTTTGTTATCCCTCTTATTACTATAATTATTAACATTTTGCAGATACTGCAAGGTGTATATAAACTTTAAAGCGCAACTGTATGTCTATCACTTTCATTCAATTGAGCCAAATATAATAATGGACTGGATCTGTTTTTATAAACAATTGTTTTCCTTCTGTTTTTGTTTTCTTTCTTCAAGGTATTTTTTCTGACTTTCCTGCTTCTCTGGAACATTTCCATTCACATATACTCTGGAGAGCTTCTGGGACATAGACATAAACAGCACTTTCCAACAACTTCAAAACATTTGGTGACAAAAGATTTTGGTTTTCTTGTTTTTATGCCGTTGGAGTTCTTCAGATTTTGTTTTGTTTTTTGTTTTTAGACAAACTTACATTCACTTTAATTGAGTAAGATTTTAGAAGAAACCATTTGGTTCTGTTGGTGCTAGTAAAGGTTTAAGAGCTTTAATATTTTTACTTTAATATTAAGTCTCATTTGCTAACATTAGTTTATACATTAGCCAAAATGAACTAACAATGAACAATTTATTTACTGTATTTATTCATCTTTGTTAATATTAGGTGTGTGTGCGTGCGTGTGTGTGTGTGTGTGTGTGTGTGTGTGTGTGTGTGTGTGTGTGTGTGTGTGTGTGTGTGTGTGTGTGTGTGTGTGTGTGTGTGTGTGTGTGTGTATGTGTATGTGTTTTTTTTTATGGGGACCAAATTCCAAATTACCCCAAAAGTAGTAGTACCAGTAAATTACATGGAAACAAAAACAATATTATATATCATACAGAATGTTTTCTGAAAATGTAAAAATGCATAATGTTTTCTGTGATGTTTAGGGTATTTGAGGAAGAAAATGATTGTGCATATAAGCTTCATTGTCCTCCAGACTCTTTCTAAAGGAGTTAAAGTGTTGTAACTGTTTGTGTTTATGTATAGTGTTTCTTTTGATTGTAACTAGGTTATTAAGAGATTTTTTTTTATTAAAATTTGAAATGTACTAAATTACAAATTTATTATAATTTTTTTAAATTATAAATGTATTTAATTATATAACGAACGATGTACATGTATATTACATTAAAGTATATTTTAGTTCACATTAATTGCATGTCAGTATATTGTGTAGTGCACTTAAAGTATATTTTAAAGACACTAGAAGCTGTAATGAAAGTAGATATAAAGTTGTATTAAAGTCCCACTTAAGTTGTTCCAAAAAATCACTCTTAATGGCAACTTATTGCATTTTATTTCAACTTAATATGTGATACATTTGAAATTAATTACACTTAATGTGCATTGAGTGCGCCCAAAACAATACATTTAATTCACACTTAAGTGTATTTTTAACTGACATTAAAGTATATTTTAGTTCACATTAATTGCGTGTCAGTATATTGTGTAGTGCACTTAAAGTATATTTTAAAGACACTAGAAGCTGTAATGAAAGTAGATATAAAGTTGTATTAAAGTCCCACTTAAGTTGTTCCAAAAAATCACTCTTAATGGCAACTTATTGCATTTTATTTAAACTTAATATGTGATACATTTGAAATTAATTACGCTTAATGTGCATTGAGTGCGCCCAAAACAATACATTTAATTCACACTTAAGTGTATTTTTAACTGACATTAAAGTATATTTTAGTTCACATTAATTGCGTGTCAGTATATTGTGTAGTGCACTTAAAGTATATTTTAAAGACATTAGAAGCAGTAATGAAAGTAGATATAAAGTTGTATTAAAGTCCCACTTAAGTTGTTCCAAAAAATCACTCTTAATGGCAACTTATTGCATTTTATTTCAACTTAATATGTGATACATTTGAAATTAATTACGCTTAATGTGCATTGAGTGCGCCCAAAACAATACATTTAATTCACACTTAAGTGTATTTTTAACTGACATTAAAGTATATTTTAGTTCACATTAATTGCGTGTCAGTATATTGTGTAGTGCACTTTAAGTATATTTTAAGGACACTAGAAGCAATTATGAAAGTAGATATAAAGTTGTATTAAAGTCCCACTTAAGTTGTTCCAAAAAATCACTCTTAATGGCAACTTATTGCATTTTATTTCAACTTAATATGTAATAAATTTGAAATTAATTATACTTAATGTGCATTAAGTGCGCCCAAAAGATTGCATTTAATTCACACTTAAGTGTATACTTTTAAAGTATATTATTTGTGTAATAAGTACACTTTATAAAAGTACACTAAAGTGCACTTTTTTTCCACAAGGGCAAAAACGGTGTTTTAAATCTCTTGACAAACTAAAAGACGTAAATTACATTTGTATGTATTCTAAATAAATAACACGGGTTGTACTGAATGTCAGCTTGCTTATTTTGCTAAAGATAAGGATTTATTCAGTCTATATCTCATGTAAACTAGAAACTATGCTTCTAACCACAGCTCGAGAGCTGTCGTTCCAACCACACAAGTTTGCGATGCTGTTTGCGAACGTTCGTTGGAACGATGGTTTCGGGAAACACCAAATCGTTGAACTATGCTGATAATGACGGAACTTGCGACCATAGTTGGCTAACGATGCTTTCGGGAAACGCACCCCTGATTTGAAAGTGGCACCTCTTCTAAGCTCCGCCCCCTCCTGTCAGTGCTCCGTCCAAAGCTACGCCCCCCCACAAACATGAACGCGCATCCACATTTGGAGTCAGCTGCATGTACCTACCAGTGATGCGCGGGTTGATCCAAAATGAGCGGGTGCCTGCGCCCGCGGTTACGAGTCATCCAAAAATATTTTTAATGATATTCGGGTCGCGGTCGGTCGGGTCGTTTACCTTTGTAATTTATATAGTACTAGACACAATGTTCTATGAAATACATAGGTCTACACTTTATTGTCTGAATGCGCGAGGATGACGCACGAGCAGTCTGCAGATGAAAGTGGGAAATCCTTATTTACCTTTTGAATGTTGAGCGCGTTATTAACTTTTGAATAAAAGCTGACGCGGGACAAAATGCCCGATTTCCCAACGCGTTGAACTGAGCAATGCCATTGTGCCATTTTAATAGGCTACTTTTAAACGCATAGGCTATAGCTCAGTAATGTCAGTTATGTAGCCTATTTGCTGAGAGGGGGCGGGATTTTTGTTGGGAAAGTCCGGGGAGAGACGCACACGTCGATTAGACTGGATAAACACATGCAGCATCTTAATTGTTAAGAAAATGAAACGAAATAAATGAATAAATCAAGCCTTTATTACAAAACACTAGGCTATATCATACAGCATTCTGAAAAATGCGCACCCCTAGTTCCTCCGTCTAAGCGGGCGGGTTAGTTGAAAACGTCGGTCGGGTGCGGGTTGTTTATACATTGACCCGCGCATCACTGCTGTGCACGCAGTGGTGCTCGGGCACGAGACATGAAGTCATCTGATTGGTTCTTTACATTCGCACCGAATGGCAGTGATTGGTCAGAGTTTTTACTGTCCTACAGCTGCTACAGAGGTCAGATTTGTTTCATTCCTTTTTCTGAACACATAATGTATTGACTACTATCAGAATGGAAGGACCATTTCACCCAGTATAAAAAAAAATGTTTCTGAACAGGATTACCAACTTAAGTTTAATTAATATAATATTATTTGCAAGTACAGTTTTTTTTTTAAATACACTGTATACTTTAAAGATTTCAAGTACACAAGTGCACATTCAGTACAGTTAAGCACACTTATTTTTCACAAGAATGTACATCTACACTGCAAAAAAACTCATTATATTTTGTTTCGTTTTTGCTCAAAAGTTGAGATTTTATTTCATAATACTGAAAAAATGCGGGGTCGAGCTGAATGAGACAGTAAAGCATTGCTGTTTACAGTGCCATAGAGATTGTGGATCATAAATGAACGGCGCAGAGGAAAGAGTCACTCGTAATGCATTGCATCATCATCAGAAGTACTTTTGCAGCTCTCAGAGAAAATAAAGTCCCATCAAGATGGTGAGGAAAACAAAAGGGATGCCGTTTCCCTTTATGAATAGATAGACAGATAGCGGTGTAGAGTTACAAAGCTTTCAATGCCCATTCCAGCTGAACTTTGTTCAACTCACAGCTGTCAACTCCGAGATGCAGAGAAGTCTTCACTTCAGCTTTGAAACCTATTATCACTCAAACATGTGTCATTTCTTGTGAAAGACACGGCAGGCCCATAGTAAGCCAACACTCCTACACTGGACCCATCTTCTTTCTGTAATGGGGGATACGATCAGTCAGAAGAATGACAGGCTGTCTGCTTCACGTATCATGGAGGTTAATGTTGGAGGTGCCGGAAGCATCCATTTCTCTGTCCTCCCCCTCTCCACACCTGTTCAGACTGCTTCCTGTACAGCCAAGATGATCTGAGCAGCAGCAGGTTGATGGAAAGCAGCACACATGGTCACACACACACAGCTAATACATTGCATATGGACAGTGTACAGTGCAGGGAGAGCTTCTCAGTGTCTTCTCTTTTTCTCCTTTCACTGATTGGAAGCCAATGCATTTCACACCTGTTCATTAACATGGCTGGAGAGAAATGCTTGGCACATAGCTGAACATTTCACTACACAATGGAAGAGACAATCTAAAGTTTCTAATGAGAAAATGTGTATTACAATGTCACTGCTGTGGGAGAAAAAAAAATCCCTTTCAAGGACAGTCTGTTCACTCGGCGGCCATATTTGCAAAGGCTCCAACAGCTATTTCGGGCATCCAAGGCCAAGTCCCATCTATTTGAATGGGGGAATCCTAAAATCTCCAAAACTGCTTGCCGAACTCACAAGTAAATAACATATTTCAAATCAGCAACAAAATCAGACATGAACTAACCCTAACCCTAACCCACAATGACTTTAGCAATCAGCGATTGGCTCTTTTAGAAGGTGGGACGTGGGGGCGGGAACATGTGTGATGTAGCCATGCACTCTTGGCCGTCTCTAGCGTTTAATTGCTGAGGATGACACTAGCCAACAAGCCTCAGAAGGACTGAACTAGGAAGGACGCAGTCTCGGTAGGATGCAGCCTTCCCTTTGAGAAACACCCAATGACTAAATGGGACACCCTACGATCTCATGGACTCATGGACAGCCATTGTTAGTCCACAAGACCGAAAGGGCATATTAAGTGTGCCATTTGGGACAGTAGCTTTTATAAACATGCCTTGGAAGAAAACATTACTGGTGTGCATCTTGAGACAAAACAATGGCACTGACATAATTTAAGATATGTCAGTCCAAGTTACTTTCAGTTAAAACCGCTCAAACAGGCATTTTAGTCTGGGACTAGGCTTAAGCCTTGTCTGTGAAACTGGGGAATACTGCTCAAAATCAAGTCAAAAGGGTCTTGGACACTTTGTTGTAGTTGTAAAAAACGTTAGTGGATCATGTTGATGGCTAATGTGATGAATTGCACTATTACTCTGCATGTGTGAAGTGAGAGAAACTGGCTTCATACATCCAAGGCATTTCAAATATGGTTCAGAAAAGTTAAATTAGTTCTGAGAAAAGATCTAGGATCAATGTGCATTTTTAAAATTGTATTATTATTTTATATCTATCCAGATGTCAGTTTTTCCAGAGCAGAAGTGATGACAACTTACATTTCCTGTTCTAGAACCCATATTACCTGAAACATAATCTATCATCACCTGCCGTTCATAACCCCTATGCATTGAGTAAACTGGTAATTTAACTGCACAATAACTGCAAGAAAAGGACATGGAGTCATGGGGAGGAGCAATGAGGTGAGAGATCGGAGGGAAAAATACAGCTGTGAAAATAGCCCATAGATCACATGTTACCAGACAAATAAGCAGAGTGATTCAAAGGATGCACTTTGACGTGATATAAAGGATACGCAGTGTGAGAGATTTCAGCAGCATTAAGGCAGGGCTATGCAGTTTCGGGAATTTCTTCGCTGTATTCTCGCTTTTTGCTCGCAGGTTTCTCTATAGAGCTCCCACAGCTTCGGAATAGATTTGACAACACTGTCGAAAAACTTGTTGTCGACTCTCAGATACCAGAGGCTAGTAGATCAACCACATCAAAGCAGGAGGGACATTCTTTAAAACGTCTTCTTCATTCGGTTTCTAACAGCCTGAGGGAGCGCAATAATGACTTCTGGGATACATTAGCGTAATGTATTGGGGCGTAAAGCAATTCGTTGCAACGCGAGACCTGATATCACGCGATACTTCCTGACGCCGCGGCCGGCGGCCCAAACTTGCAAGGGTGGTTTTTCCGCTCACAGGCGATAGGGGGGTGCGAGACGACCACCATTCAACCCGAAAAAAAGTAATATAACCATTCCAATGACTCCGAAGCTGTTCAGTTAAGGTAGAAGACCTTCATAGTTCACCTTTAAAATAACACACTGATCATGTTCAAATGATTTTCACTGCACTGTTTGTTGTCCTTTCTTCATTACACTAACAAGTGCTCCACATTTGCATGTGTACCTGGTTCTAATTTGTTCTAACTCAAACTTTACTAACCCTGTAAAGTCTGACATATGAAACAATAGACCTAAATATGGAACATGCTTAGTTATTGAACCTTTAGACAAAATATATATGCAGCATATTTTAATCCGTATCATATGTGATACATCAGTCTTTTATGGCTGAGCAAAAATAAACAATTAGTTGCAGTTGCTGATATTTATATAGCTAAAAAGTAAGATGAAATTCTTTTATCTTGTGATGTAAATCAATAAGATCTTTATGACTGTAGACTACTTGCATAAAATGCATATAAATATCAGATGTCACTATATATATCCCAAGTAGATGATATTTAAATGCTTAGTTTTATGATCAAAGCTCTATAGTTTTAATTCTGGTGTGGAAAACATGTCTGGTGTCTATCATCATGCATTGATGATAGAGAGATAAACATTCCTCAAAAGCCAAATGTATCATATATAATATTTTTTTAACATGATAGTGTTCATTTTGAAATATTACTAATAATACAAAATGCATTCTTAGGTTTGCATTATAAAAACTAGTAAAGGCGGAATATTTTAGGGTGTTTAACAACGATGTGCAAAAAACCGACACGTTTTTACGCAGCTTTTTTCGCGTACTTGTAAAAACGCTGTATTATTCATGCCAGACCAATAGTCAGCGACGCCACTTTGTTTATGAACATTATACGAGTGCAATTGCAATAGGAAGAGTGAGAACCAGAATGAATATATCTAGCAATGACTTCAGGTGGAGCACCAGCAAAGATGAAGAAAGATGAACAGGTTCATTTAAATGGTCTTTAAAGTCACACACTACAATAATAAAACAATAGGATCTGATTGAATATGCATATGGCCATTAAAGTGCTTCAGGTGAAAAGCAGTGAATGATGTTTTTCCCCTCGCAGTCTTTTTCTTACAGCAGTTTCCAACATGATAGATGTGCCAATGAGCATTTAGTCAAAACCTCCAGATGAGTTTTGAGTCCACCTATTAGTTATGCTGTCGACGCTCTCTTCTGTTTTGCACAAAAGAAGTTGGCAAATGTTCAGAGCACACTCATTTGTACAGTAGATTAAGAGCAGACTGTATTAGGAATCATTACTTTAGGTCAGATTGTGCCACAGGCAGACAGGTGCGTACATATAGTGAGAATAAAATGAACAAAATCCTCTCTCAGGCTTCCCCTTAAAAGAAAAAAAGACGAAATTACCTGACCATAAGTGCTCTACAGCCTGTAATTTATTTGATGTGGATGTCAGCAATACTTTAATATCCAAAAAGAAAAGAAGTTTGAGGGTGGAGCCGGGGGCCTAATTATAGAAGTGTGAGAGAGCCATACAGACTAGAAGGGGCCTGAGGCTTGAGCTAACCACTGGAACCCAGGACCAGCCATCCTTTGCACCTCATGTCACTTAAAAAAGAGGGCAGCTCTGCGTTTTGGCCACTCTTCACTGCCGAGGGGCAGGGGGAAATAAAACGAAAGAGGCGGGCACAAAAGCTTGCACTCATTAACATCTGCACATGGATTAGGACACTCTTTTAACACGTGCAACCCATAACAGTCCCAACATGTAATAATACAGAGCTGGAAGCCGAGGTAGCAATTTTGATATTTAAGAGCCGCAGCTGTTTGATAGGCTGGTTAGCAGTCATGTGAAAACGCAGAGCCAGGAAGATCAACATGTTTTGCATGATGGTTACTCAGCATCACGAGAAGTTCAAAGGAGTCACAAGGAATTTGATTTTCCTTGATCTTTGATAAATATCCGTAGAAGAAAAATGAACAGTGCCTATAGGAGGTGTCAAGCTCCTGAAATGATGGGAAAAAACACCGTAAAAGTATACCACAACGTGATCCAATATGTGAGGACAGTCGAAAAAGGGACTTTTTCACACAAAGGGACTGACGCTCACATTAGCAAAATTTCGCAGGTTCATTGTATCTTGTCAATAGTGTGTATGAAGATCACACAGAAGTCACTTTCAAATCAAGCGGCTTTCTGTTGAACCCGTTGCAAAATCTGCGTGTATGGGGAAATTTAAAATTTTTGGCCGATATTCGTGTGCGGATCTTCCTTCTTCTTTTTGATCTACTTTTGGATCTACGCACCACTAAAAGTCTTTATTCGTCAGTTTGGGACTATTGTTTGGTGCTACACCTGTCCATCTCCTTGCTTTGAAATATTTCACCCTCACATGAACTTTCCAAATTGTGTGGATTTCTATTGAAATGACTGGATTTTGAAAATTTGCTCAATAATTTGAACCTCCCCTTTAAAGGCACAACATCAAAAAGGGAGAGAGTGAAAAATGGCCATGAAAAATTTTGGAACAAAAGATTTCACTAACATTATTATAGGAGTAAAGCATAGCTGAAGACGTATTTGTCCCTTCTAAATATATAGCATCAGAGTCATTAGATAGAGAATACGATTTTTTTTAAATATTAAAAAATATGTTAGTTGACCTGAACAACTAATTTTTTAAGGTCGACCATCTGGGCCATTATTTGTGTTTACAAAGAGCTATTCTTAACAGCGTAATAAGCGATTACATTTTAATAAGATATCATCAAATGCATATGTGGTTAGTGAGTCACTGGCCTGAATTTGGAGGCATAAAAACCTTTGAGAATCACTTCCCATAATATTTATCCTTCAGCACCACACTCTAAAAGATCTCCTGACCACACGATAAATGCACCACAGATCTGATTTCTCAATCATCACCGGGGTGCTCTTGAAGCAGACTGTTTAGTATTAAGTATTAGTTTAGCAGGCAAACCTGTCTTTAGAGACCTAAATCTTTTTTTCCTATTCAAATGCAAACATGACCTGTTCTATCTATCACAAGAAGGATGGAGAAAAATATTAATCCTCCTTCAAAAATGTGATATTGCAACAAATAATTGTAGTATGAGAAATCTGGAAAACACATGTCTCCCTTTAGATGGACGTATAAGCTACATTTCTTGTATATGGTAATAAAGTATAAACACAATAAATGTTCACTCAACAGATCATTACTGCTGGAAAACGTGCTGTACTCTCAGAATAGTAATAGCTTATATTGTCACACACACAAAAAAAGTGAACGCTTTCTTTCTAACAAAGCCTTGGCCTAGATTAGAATATTACAGCAGTTTGGAACTTTGGCAGCTTCAGGAGAGACTTGAAGATTGAATGATATAAGCCTTGTGTAGTTAAGCTAGGACAGTATGACGGGAGATTTAAAATGATATGCATATCTAAGGTGTTCAGACTGGCTGATATAGGAAGTTGCTTGGGTGTTCAAGGTGGTTGCTCAAGTGTTGCTAGGTAATTGATAGGGCATTGCTAGCTGGTTGTCAGTGTTTTGGCTGGTTGCTATGGTGCTGTTATAGATAGAATAATAGATCTAAGATATATCTAGGCCAGTGCTAGGGTGTTCGGAGTGGTTGCTAGGGTGTTGTTAGGTGTGAGGATAGATAGTTTGAATACTTGGGATGGGGACTGACATTGAAAACATAATTTTGTTTAATTTATTTCATATTATTGAAGAAATTATGCAGAGCTGCACTGAATGCAAGACATTAAATTATTCCTCTTTACAGTGCAAGAGAAATTATGGATCATAAATTAAATTCAGATAGATAGATAGATAGATAGATAGATAGATAGATAGATAGATAGATAGATAGATAGATAGATAGATAGATAGATAGATAGATAGATAGATAGATAGATAGATCTAAATTTAGATCGAGAACACACTGAATCTTTAAAGATCTTTCACTGTCAGTGCCCATGCAAGGACATTGAACTCACTGCATGATTACTAAGTAGTTGACCAGAAAATTGTCATGTTCAAATTGTGTCCAGATGCCCTTGCATTATGGTGAACCAGATGAAATGGCTCTGCTTTGAGAATGTGCTGGGATGTACTAGAGAGAGAGAGAGAACAAAAATGAATAGCAGGGGCTTTTCCTCATGCACTGATACTCTCTGCAATATCGAGAATGTAACCTGTCTGTTAAAAGACAAGTTTCCACAATCTGTCACAAATGTATCTGACAGTTTGTGTTCACATTAGTATTGCTTCAAAAGTGATGTCTTTATATTCAGCAGGGTATGAATAATTGTGCAATACATTGCACAACAATATTAGATCATTTTGCACAGGCAGTCTATCACACTCATGATTCATTTTTCATTCCTAAAATCAATTACATTCAGTTGATTCGGCTCCTTGCACTCTCCATTTCACGTGTAATGAACCTCTGTGGGACCATCAGAGCCTCAGATGTGGAAGGACATCTCTTAGTTAGTAGACTAAAATCACAGCTGCACAACGTGGGCCAGGAAATTCTCTATTAGCTTTTTAAAGCTTTCTGTGGGCCTGTGGAAAACGCACTATAATCGAATCTGCCCGTGTGGTTTTGTAAATGTAATTAAAGCAGCCACTGCATGAGGTCGGCGATCTTGATTCTGGAGGTCCAAAGCTCATCTGCTCAGCTAACCACAGGCCCAGTTGCTACAGACAGCGAAACAGCAAACAAATCAAGTAGTAATTATGACTGGCATGACCTTTAATTTACAGATTAATGAAAATCTATTAAAAGAGGTATTTTGAAACCAATGTAAAAGCCTCTACGCATAAATATATGGCTGGCAAAAAAACACAAACACACTCTGAGCTGCTAGTTTGACAGAAAGGCAACGCTCACATCCTTGCGCTCAGGAGCAGAATTAGATATCATTCATACACTCTATCAGCCCGTGGTGCTGAGCCAAACACACCCCTAGCCAACTCGCATGTGTTTTGTGGACAGAGGACAATTCTTCTTTTGTCCTCGTGCATGGACTGCCTTGCTCTGGCTCTTGTTTTAGAAAGCACTATTTTGTGTCTTCTTTCTTGTTTAGCCTAGAAACATTCTTCTTTCGAGATATTTGGTGATTAAAAATGCAACGTTTACTTTGTTTGTTTTTCAAATGAAGAGTCCTTCCAACTCACTCAACACAGATTGCAATGAATGGAGAGAATAATCAGAGTTAGTGGGTGGAGGTGGTAAAGATTGACAAGGTGGAGACTAGTTTTTTACCTCTTGCTTATAAAGTTTTCTCAAACAGATCAACCAGATTCATCAGGAATGTACAGCCACCTGTCAAGAAGATACAAATTGCTAGATGAATGTTTTGAAAG
Organism: Phoxinus phoxinus; assembly: GCF_949152265.1. NCBI lineage: Eukaryota > Metazoa > Chordata > Actinopteri > Cypriniformes > Leuciscidae > Phoxinus > Phoxinus phoxinus. The sequence goes on along the minus strand of NC_136889.1, from coordinate 6,405,119 downwards.
GAGGGACTCTTATATTGACATAAACACAAACTCATGAATCTCAGGTCAAAGCAATGATCTGGCATTTCATTTAACTGTTTTGATGGTCTGACACCATATGCTGTGCAAGGCAGCCAAGGCTTATCATTTTAACATTTGTGTTGGCAATAAACTGGCAGCTTATAGTTACACTATCTAATGCATATTGTGACGCACTGGTTAAAGAGCTGGAAAGGTGGCAGGTTTGAGACTCATAAAGTCAATGAACCATCACTGCAGTGTCACCCCAGGTTGTTCCAAAGGAATTGTCCCTGTAATAAGTGTACGGTAAGTCATTTTGGATAAACGGATGTCTGCTAAAATGACTACTTACTTGTTTCCAAGGCATTCATTAAAAGGAGGGACGGGAAATCAGACATAACCGTTAGCAGTGGTAACCTAACTTTGTTCTTTGGCTACAAAAGAAACCTTTAGTTCCAAATAAACAGACAATTTTAGATTTTGATTGACGGATCTCTCCATCGTTTACTCTCAAGTTTGTCCAAACATGAAAAAAGAAGAATATGGGTAACCAAACAGTTGATGGGCCCCATTGACTTCAATAGTATTTTCCCCCATATTATGGAAGTCAATGGGGCCCATCAACTGTCTGGTTACCAACATTCTTCAATCTTCTTTTGTGTTCAGCAGAAGAAAGAAAATCATGTTTGAAACAACTTGGTTGAGTAAATGATGACAGAATTTCCATTTTTGATGAACTATCACGAAAAAGAAAGATTAGATCCACATTCATTTTAAAGCTATAGGCTACTTTAACTGAATTATCAATTGACAAAGTTTATATTAGTTTAGATATTTACAAGTTAGTTGCAACAGAGCAACTTCTGAGAAATAGATCACGTGGTTATCATGTCCACTTTACGCGTTGATTCAGTGAGTTCACCTAAAAATATGGTATAGAGCAGCTCAGCAGGATCAAAGCCGGGGTCAGCTCCTCTGTCAATCCCGCCCTACCGTTTAGCCTAAATAAACCGAAAGGAGGGGCTTGTCCGCGACAGAGAAGCGAAGGGTCCCGTGGTGAGCGCTGCAGAGCCGTGTAGTGTGTGTGTGTTTGTGTGTGTGTGTCAGGTTTCATTCTGAGAGAGACTCAGGCGCGCAGCAGTCAGAGAAACCCGTCAAATGGCACGAGCGAAGCACTCGGACTCCCACTAGAGCCGGACCTCACTGAACCAATATCTCCATGCACTTCAATGAGCAGCATGCCTCTGTTGAGGTCGTTTTGAAGATTGATATTTTCACGTGAAAAACGGTTCAATTACCTGGAAGGAAAACTTTAATCAGTTTATTTGAACACGAGCCTGCTCAGCCTGATAAAGTGGTGGATAAATATTCAATTGACTATATAAGCTACGTCTCACAGACATGGAGGGCACGAAATTGCTAGTATCACCTCAGTCCAGTCAGGAGAGGACCTGCGTTCAGCATCCCTTCCAAAAGCGCATTTTGACGAACTGGAAGGACGTGTGTGCTATCTGCGTGTGTTTGATCTCGTTTGGAGTTTGTGTGTTGCTTTACCTGAGGACGTCGGATCTGCAGTCCAGGGTGCTCAGTTTGGAAAAGGACCGACATCCCCTTATCTCCAGTTGGATCTCTCTGGAACAGGTGGAGCCCGTCCTGTGGAGTCGACTGGATCAGATATTAGAGGAGGTGAGCGTGACTTTTATTCTTCAGATAAACTATTATTCTGCGGTTTTAATAATATCTAGTCATATTTTATACAAGTTATTTGCATGAGTCATGTGCGAGGGCAGTGAAAAATAACATAGCCTACTCATGTTGTCCCACCTTGTGTTGTGTTTTAACGAGAGGTAGAAGTGCGTTACTCAGAAAGTTTGAGAGACTTTGTGGTTGAAGATGAGGAACATATGTTTGGAATACATTCAGGTGTGTTAAAATATGAATGTAAAGAAACTGACGAGCTAAGCTCTGTCTCCTCGCCCCCGTCTTAGTTTGTTTATTGGTCCTCCTTACGCGCGTTCACTGAGCACTTTCGAGCTCTGGGAAGTTGGAACAAAAGCGCATGCACATGGATCAAAATAATTATTTTTTCTTGGGCTTTTGTTTATTTTTGACTAACAACTAGTACATAAAAAAATGTTAATTCAAAAAAGTACTAAATACTAATTTCTAAAACTAACTATTTACTTACTTTAAAAACAAAAAACTAGATACTATTAATTAGCTTATTAGTTGATATTAATATTTCAACCAATAAATGTAATTCAATATCTCACATCATAGGAAATGATTAAATCCTGATTATTAAATTACGTTTGTTAGGTGCTGTAGCTTTCCAGATGCCAGATCAGACTCTTTTACATGGCTCAAATTTTTCACATCCTATTTAGCATTGCTCTAGAACAAGTGTCTATAAATAACACAATAATACAGCCAAAATTTCCTTCTGGCATTTTGACACATCCATTAGTATAGCTGTCTTAATAAAAGCACACTGATGTGATCCGGTAGCTGCACATGTATTTTTCACATTTGAGCCAATCTGTTCAATGATCTGCAAATCTGCTACTGTAAGCAAACTATTATTTGCTGCATGCAAAACTTGCTGAAGTGAACACATTGTGTCACCATACGACCACCTGTTTTATGTCAACAATCAAGCAGTTAGTGCTCTCACCAGCTTCAGCACTGATGGCTGAGGTGCACGTCGTCTGGATTGAGCTTGAAGTGTTGAGGTGGAGGAAAGTAAGATATATATATATTCAGTGCATCACCTGCGCCCGTGGCCCCTTCACACTGGCCTCTGGTGGATCATCACTTAGCTGCATGTAAAATATTTGCTGTATTAAAAGAATCTTGGGTAAAATTTTGCTCTGGGAAAGGCTACCATCTTATCTGCGGTTCATAAAATAATAGAGTCTGCAGAGGATGATGCAGGTGAATATTAAGTGTATTAACTAGACTAAGCAGACTGTAGAGAAAGCCAAGTGTGAGTCAATCTGAGGTTGAGTTTGAGTACACTCGAGTCATTTACAGGTGAATCTCACTGAAATCTTTCAAGAACATGTCAAAGAAAGAATTAGTTTTGCTTTTTCTTTTGCATTATGACATGACAATTAACCATATTTTGCCACACTATTTTAATCTGCGTATGCAAAAAAAAAAATAAGATAAAGAATGATAGTATTATTGTAATAAGAATCTAATGAGAATTATACTTCAGAATTTCAATTACAAAAAGTAAAATTCCCAGATGCATTACAGTACTGAGAATTTTGCTGGATAATGTACTTAATTGTAATGAAAATAGGCTTATGAATGGGCTACTATAATTTAGTTTTGTTTAATACTGGGCTTTTGAAAGCATCCGAAGTTTATCTCAAGGGTGTTCTTTTATCAAGGGCATATGTTTCTCATAGAGATATTGACTACTGACATTTCAGCATCACCATTAAATTGCATCTATAAGTCTCCATTAAAGGTGAGAAACATATACATTGGAAGTGCCTGTTGAAGTTTAGAAAGGTGCTGATTTCACAATTTATAACAGAACGTGCCAGAATGTCCTTTAGGGGTTTAATCAAGATCTGGTCAGTGGGAAAGTAGCGAAATGAGAGGGAACGAGAATGAAAGAAATGGAAAGAAAGATAGTTAGCCCTCTGGGCACAAAGTCTGTGGGTCTTAGAAGTAATCAGACATTGGAATTGTAAAACGTTTTGTCATCCTTTCAAAATAGATTGTTAAAACCAGATCAAATACTGGGCATCGAGTTACCATTAAAGCTGGGAGGCAGAGAATGTCCCCTCCCTCCTATCTCATCCCTGCAAGCACTGGGGCATCAGCTGTCTCGTGTCATTACTGCAACCTTACCATTTACATCACGTCATCTTAAAGTCCCCATGAAATCAAAATTGTTAGTATGAATATATTAGAAAATATAAGCATTCAAAACTCGTTCTCTCAATTCCGCCAATATGGATCAGTGATTTTCTGTCCAATCAAATGCTCTCTAGAATCTAAAGCGTCCCGCCCCCTACATTATAAATAGACACTAAAACTGCAGCTAAAATCGGTCACTTGTTCACACATACCATTTTCTACATGGTGAATGGCACATAGTGCACTATATAGGGGACATATACCTTTCCATTGAGGCGAATGAAGTCTGGTTTCATGTTAGTATCATGTGAACCGCCGCAGCGCACACACACAGTCTGATCCGGTCCAGAGACACGATAGCGCACAGCGGATCATATGCGTGAGTCGGCGCAGACCAGAAAACAGCGAACCCATTTGAATTCTGCACAGAATGCTATATTTTAAAGCAATAATGGATATTTACAGAGCTCAACGGCTCTGGCCGAGCTGTGATATTAACCAAACGCTATTGGCTATTTAAAAAAAGGGGAGGAGCTGTTCCATATGTCCCGCCCTGTCTTCCTGTTTCAGTGGAAAGTACGTCAACACATTGAATAATGCTGCGTATTTCACGGCACTTCAGTGAGCCTTTAAAGTCAGCAAGAAAAACTTTGCAAACCATTTTACTTCCATAATTCCATTCCACTTTTTCACAATTGGTAAATGACTGGATTGTGAAAAGTGAGTTGCATTCCAAAAAGTTGTTGAAAAACATTAGTGTATTCGTGACATCAAAGTGGTTTCAGAGGTGAGCAAGTTGTTACTTTTTGATGAAAGATTACAAAAAATTCTCTTTGGAATAACAGATGAATCGTGTGCACAATAAGTCCAGAGAGATGGGTATTAAGAGAGTAAAATGGGGTCATTGTTGATTTCATGTTGACTTAAAGAACACGTATTTGAGCATAAAGAAACACACCCTAGCAGAATTAAATGCATCGGAAACGTCATGTGCTTCAAAGTGAAAGCTAAGTCTCTTTCTTTTGATCTTGTTCACTGTGCTTCCACTCAATGCAACTCTTCATGCTAACTTTTCATCACTGGTTATTGTTTTCTCAACGTCACGCTGCATTGCTGTTTATGAGAGCACTTAGCTGGAAGTGAAACAGGGTTTTGCGAGCACTTTCCAACGGTTTGATGTAAAAACATTCTATTTTTTCAAAAGAAACCTTTTATTTGGACATAACCTGGGAATGCGGCACTGGAAAATCACGAGTTAAAGCTCTGGGAAACTGTAGCGTGTGCATTTATCCCTGGACATTGCTCCTGTGGAAAAGCTGTTTACGCACAGCACATGGTTCCTTCCAAACTCTAGTGCATTTTCCACGGCTTTCGTGCTTGCAGAGCAAACGTCTGTTGGTTAACCCCGCTGTCACATGCACTGTATATTTTCATCTTAACATTCTTCAGGTTTTCCTTTTCTTCTTAACCTCCATTAGTTTATTTTCTGTTTTACAATATCTGTGGTGCTGCCGAGTTCAGTAGTGTGGAAAAACTGCTACAAAAGCTTGTAGTGTCTGAGAGCGGTCAGGGTAAAGACTTCACCAGCTGGGAAGAGGCTTTGCCAGTATCAACCAAATAAAGCCCTGGAACGATCGTGGATAATATAAACTGGGGCAAGAAAAATGTCCAATAGCGGCCCCAGAATTATTTAGCTTGAGTGTTTCAATGTTAGATGGGGATGGCGTGACCTATAGTACCACATTGTAGACGTTCGACAAGCTTTACAATTCGGTCATAAATGCAGCCGGTCAGTGATTGTTCTACCATGCATAAAGTGGGTTTGTCTATTTTAGCTGCGGTTTTGTAAGTTTAGGATAAAAACGGAATAGTAGCTCTGTTTAATGTTATTCACTGTTCTCTAAATCCTATTGATCTTTAGTTAATCGTTCACTTTGATACAATACACTGACTGGGGTGTCCGTCTAAAATGTACAGTATGAATTGATTGGTTCCAAACGGTGACCTATGGACATACATTCTTAATCAAATGACCAGTAACAGCAGCACCTGTCAATGCTTCTAATAGAGCGGACGGCTCCAGAAGCTATGCAGAGAATAGACATAGTGCTTCTGATGATGGTTAAAGTGCCAAATTTATATGTTTAGCTTTTGAGGTCTATTCAAAAATACGTTTTCTTTTTAATTTGAATCTGATTTAAATGTCATGTAATATAGTTTTTAGTTTTTTTTAAATGCAGCCTTGATGAGAATAAGAGACTTCTTGCAAAACCATTTGAAAATCTTACCGACCCCAAACTTTTGTATATTCTCGTTTAACTCTACTTTAACTCTAGTTTAACTCTACTTTAACTCTACTTTAACTCTAGTTTAACGCTTGATTGTGTGGGAAATGTTTCCTTGAAAATTGAAGACCGAAAACAAGGGAGACAAACAAACGAACACCAACTAAACTAACTTTTGCATTATACCTTACGTATTACGTGGTTTGTTTCTGCACAGCTGACTTTAATGTCCTGTCTGTTTATTTCCAGAAACTAGCTGCACGTCTACCGAAGATCCGGGCGGCTCGGGATGCACCTCACGGCTGCCTCTGTCCACCAGGTATGCCTGTTAACTCTATTCATCCCCAGCTCACCCTCCCTGATCGCAACACACCTGGGACACTGTGATCCGCCTGTTACTTCTGATATGCATTTGAATGTGTGTTGCGGTTGAGCCTTTTGAGCTTCCCTTTTGCAAAAAAAGCCTTTTTGCCTGCAGGTATGAGGAGATTTTGTTGACCCAACGTTAGATAGAGACGTGATCCCCGTCGACTAGATCTCATTTCCCATGTAATGTAAATGAGTGAAAAGAGTCTCCTCTCCCCAACCCTTTGCTGTCCACTTGTGCCCTCGGACTGGCATTGCTATGGTGGCAGGTGCTGTCATATTTTCGTGTGCTGTTGGCAGTCATTGGCTTCACTTAGTGTTTGAGTGGTTCGTGATGCAAGCCGCAGTGTTGGGATGGCGTCATGTGGGTGTTCTTGAGCGCAGGGAACAGTCAGCAAGGTTCACAGCGTACCACTAACAAGTGACATCCATGTGTTTGACAGCACTAGCCTTGTTCAGTGTTCATAACATTAGATGAGATGTTTTTTCAGGATTCTTTGATACATAGAATGTTCAAAAGAACAGCATTTTTTTTAAATGAGAAATCTTTTGTGACAATATAAATGTGTTTACTGTCACCTTTGGTCATTTAAATGCATCCTTGCTGAACAAAAGTATTATTATTATTATTATTATTATGCAAATCTTACTTATATCATCATGTGACATTGAAGACTGGAGTAATGGCTGCTGATTTTTACATTTTAAATATATTAAGAAAACAGTTTCTGTTACTTTAACAATATTACTGTTTTATATCAAATAAAAGCAGCCGTGGTGAGCATAAGATACTTGTTTCAACAAATAAAAATATTTTCAAATGTATATGAGCACAAATTAAAGTGTGTGTGTGTGTATGTGCGTGCGTGCCTGTGTGTGAATTTACACATCTCTGAGAACCAGGCCAGATGGTACAGACATCTCCGTGTTAATGAGGCTAGTCAGTACTAGTCATTGTTGTGTTAACTGAGTGGGAAGTGACTTCAGACAGCGTAGTGAAACCAGTTTAAGATGGACATGTCGTGGACAGGCACTCTTGAGCCAGGTGTGGGACCGTTTAACAGCAGGAATCCCAGATGATGGTCGTGTTTGTTGTTGTTTGGTCTTCTTTACTGCTGTGCCGTGGGAGAGTGTCTGATCTCGCAATACAGACTGCGCTTTTACTTCATTTCAACCATTTGATCAAAACCAGGCAAAAGATCAGCAGCATTATTTATTTTGTTTGTTTATCTGAAAGCTGAAGTGACTAGATATAGTGCATTGAAAGCACAGTTTGTACATTGTGCATGTTTTTTTTTATAATGCATGTATATAAATAATATGTGTATGTAAAGCAGTGTCCACATATATGTGGTTCTCCATGTCGCCAGCTGCTGCTTGTCAATCATTCCAGCACGCAGTGTTCAGATGGCTTCCATTCCATTGTTTATTTTGAGTGCTCAGCAGTGGGCAATAGTCTGTGACTCCTTCATCAAGCGTATGTATGTGTATAGCATTGATGTAATGTTTGAGCTAGAGAAGAGGCATAATAACTTTTCTATTGGCAAAGGTATAATTGTTTCAGTTGTTTGCATAGTTAGCACCACCTCTTCCAAGTTCATAAAGAATGCTTTGTGTTTGTCATGTGCAGTTCAGCCCAAGGACAGTGCATTATTATTCTTGGCTCGGCGTGTTTAAGTGAAGATGATGTGTGGTGTGACTATCTGTAAGACTACCTCTGGTGGTTTTATTAATTCTCTCTCTTCTCTGAACTGTGATTAGTCTGAGCCTGTACCTTTTGCAGCACTACCACAATCTCAAAACACCTCGCATATGGGCTTGGGGAATGTTTCAACACATCCAAATGAGTTTATTTTTTCTGGTTTTGCAAATCCCATGGGGCTGCAGAGGTTAAATTCACTCAGCTCGTGTTTAAAAACCCATTTGGCCCATTCGCGTTCACTCGGAAATCCTCCAATATTTGTTTTTATTAACAAAGTCAGAGTCAGTTCATACACACAACTGTTTACCCTCCAGCTCTGCACATTTCAGCACTGAAGCGGTAACAGTGCCCACGTTTCTTACTGTGAAGAGAAGCATTTACCTTCTCAGTGTCATCTTTACATTGCAGGGATGAACTAGCCTATGTGGATTATAGAGGATGTGACATCCTCATTCTTAAAAACATTAAAAAATAAATAAATCCAGATCGCATTAAATACGGGTTCACTTGAAGTGAGGATAAACGTGATTTTTGCTGACCACAACATGCTTTGTGTGGTGATTTATTAGCTGCCAAGAGCATGAAACCATTAAAAGAGACATTTAGAAACCAAACACTCAAACAAACCAGTTGAAATTACATAATACTTGAATAAATATTTAAATACATTTCTATGTTTGATTTTGTTTACTTTTGTACAATAAACATTTTTGTTGTTGTTGTTGTTGTTGGTTTAGTCGCCGCATTGTAAAACCAGTTAAGAACTGCTGGTTTATAAGTGTTATAAGTCTATTTTCAGTGTACATGTTGCTTAGCTGTGCCCCTTTGAACAGATGTGTTTATATAAACATCATTATTAAAAAATGACATCTGCGGCTTATCATAGATGTGTGACAGTTCTGTTAACAGTGACTATTTAGTCATCAGAGAAAACAAGAACGTAGTATGTATACATAAAGACAATGATTTATGGCTCTAAAAAATGTTTTTGGAATGGTGTGTTTATCCGCCCTGGTATGGAAGAGTCACAATGACGTGAAAACCAAATGCACGCCGCTCAAGGTGTGAATGAACTGTGTAGACAATTGTGGCATGCTGATGGATATGATGCTCTTTGTTCTAGCAGAGATTTGTAAAAATGATGCCAGAGGCGCTTACTGCCAACAGCTTTTGTCAGTGTACAGGAAAACTCCCATGACAGTTAGATTGAATCCAGGCCCAAGCGTCCAGAACACTCTTGAATCCACACATTGTTTCCCGAGAAGCTGAATGGCACTTTCTTGGATGTAGTAGTAGGAAACCGAGAAAAAGAAAGAGACTGCCGCCCTCTTGGCTTCTATGCATCACACACCCACAATGCTCTTATTTCTGAAAAACCAAAGACCCGATTCCCCAAAGGATTTAGTGCCTTTGTGACTGGATTCCGATCCGCGGGCCAGCATTGGCGGCATTAGTTGAGTCACCAGGGGTCGTAAGGGATTGAGTAAGAGTGCTATCTTTAAATGTGTGCATCACGGACACTGGTTTGACTGCTTGTCTGTTGGTCGTCAGTTGGATTGTTGTGGCTGCCATGAAGAGCGGGATGAGGGGTTTCATTGCATGCTGATCTGAGGGGATTAATCACGAGTACAACAGGAAGGGTGAGAGGCTTCTAAAGCCTCAAGCTTCACTGCAGGAAGTGACATTTGACAGTTTACCTGGATGCAGTCCGAAGAGAAGCCATATCCAGTGTGTGTAATCGGAGCTTGACTCCGGGAACTTTATGTATGACATATTTGCCATATTTAACATCCTCATCATCCCTAAAAGTACAACACAGCCAAGAGGAAGTGTGTATTGCTCATAGGTTAATTGAGTTCTCGGTTGCACTTCAATTATGTATCATCTCAAATGTTTTCCTGAATAGAAATAAAAATACACACATTAGGCAACTGTCGACAAACAGCAAGAGTAAATGCAATAGTAGCAAAGCTCTGGGTGAAATTGATGAGAAATATTTGAGAGTTTTGATTGCAGACTTTGGTGTCTTGACATATCTGAGCACAGTTTGAGACGTTGTTGTGAAACACTTGTGAGATTACTGGGGTGTTTTCTCTTGAGAAACATCTGAGAAGTCAGAGACTTCAGCGAAAGTCAAATTTTGCTCTACATTTAATCTCATAGCTGTCTGTAGGATAAACAACTGAGATATTAAAGAGATATAATTTGTGGGAGAGACTGTTCACAACTCATTTAGGTTTGTACATACCACAAACAAAAACAACTAAAATAGAATAGTTAAATATTGCAAATGCCATGTTTAAGTGTGGTAACTAGAATTGCTGTGATATCAAAAGTTTCTCAAAAAAATGTTTTATATCAATAAAAGGTTCTCAGGACCATAACACAAACTACTGCAACTTCTATTTTACTATTTGAATTTAAAACAAATAAATTCAATAAATGTGTTAATTCATTAATAATGTTAATAATAATTCTAAGTAAATAATACATTATAACATTGGCAAATAGCATTCACTGTCAATCTTTGACAATTTAGGATTGAATCATGCATTTAAATACAGAGATCACTCCCAAAACGTTGCATTGTGTACTTGGTAGGATAATAGTAATTTTGTTGTATTTCACATACAGATAGCAAACAAATAGTCACTGAAGCTGTCAATTGCCTCAGTTCAGCACAAGCTACCTCTTGCAAAAACTCCTGAAAATTAATTTTGAGCGGCATTGAGTGGATTCTGACTAACTTAAACACCTCAGATTGGTCATTGTGTTTGGCACACAGCAGAAATATCTGTGATTGGCTACAACAGGGATGGAAATTAGCACCAGCCACCAGCCAAATGCTGGTGATTTTGTGTTGTGGCTGGTAAACTCGCTTCACCTACCAGCCACTGTGGCGGGTAAATAAAAGTAGCATGCGGTTTCACCCGGACACTTTTAGAGGAGGCACATCTTGAGATTTTACCTTATGGAATAAACGGCTTAAGTATTGTAGATCTTGTAGTATTAATTTTCACATGCAGTTACACATTGTCGGTTAAAAACAAGAAAGTGGCTGGTAAAAACTTTGAGTGGCTGGTAGATTTTGGAATCCACCAGCCACAGTGGCAGGTGGACAAAAAAGTTAATTTCCATCCCTGGGCTACAATGATCAATACTTCAAACGCACCTTGTAAATAGACTCTTTTGCCACTCTTTACAGAGCACTCACACTAATACACAAAAGTGTTTGAAAGCAGCCGATTTCTAGTCACATTTTTTAAATTTCAGTATCGAATTGGTTCTGAAGTACCGGTACTTTTGACAATGCCAACTGTAATTCCTTATACAACATTTATGTAGCAGGATTTTTGATCAATGAGATTTCACTGTGGACGGAGCTACCCAAAGAAATAGAAAATGCACATAATGTCCTACAGCTCATTGGTTCTCTGTCCTGGTACAAAAACTTTGGGATGACTTGCTGCTTTATTGTGTCACACTTGTTAGAATACAGTGTTATGTTATTATAGTATGGCTGTTGGATATGGCGCACATTGTCCGAGTGGTCAGAGCGTCTCCAGAGCTCCCACAGGGAGACAGGGTGCACACGGCACATGGCATTCTGGGCACTCAGAGAACGCCCAGTGCATTGCCTGATGACAGACCAGTGCAGACCCCCTGGACTGGATCAAAGAGCACTGCGGTGTGTGTTGGTTTGAGAGAGAGAAATACACCGAAAGATTAGCGGCGACCTTAAAGTAGCTACGTCTTGCATGCTCAGATTAACCCAGTGCATTAAAACCAGCTGATACTATCACTTGAACAGCACACGAGAAGGAGGAAAGGAAAAACGCCAGAGCAGTTGCAGTTAAAAAACACCTTAATGCTCTTGTAAACAAGAGGCTTCTTCTGATCCTCACAGCAGGGTCAGGTGAAAGGGTCGTGCTGCTGGTTATTTGAGGAGTTCCAAGTTCACCTTGACATGTCTGCTGACAGGAAGAGGGGCTTTGGATCTCGTTTCCTCACCCGTGATTACTTTACACTGCAGCTGCCAGAGAGCAGTCTTACTCGGGAGAGGTGTAGTCTGTGAGTCATGACCGACACAGACGAGAGATCTTCAGATGGACAGAGAGAGTGTAAGGGAAGCAGAGAGGATGAGACTATGAGAGAAACATGGTTGGGCAAAATTCAGAATTAAGACTTTATTTAACTCATTTAACTGTGCTTACGAGGATACTCGACAAAACGGGCATTTGGGCATCATTTGGTGTGTTTTTGTCTGTTCAAGCAGACATTGGGCGTTCTCTGAAGCGCCTTTCTGTGTGTGTGTGTGTGTCACACAGTCAGGAGATTCTTATCTTATCTTATGAATATACTCTTATCACACTTAAATGGTTTAAAAGCATTTGCATGATTAGGAGCGTGATCATATATTGTAACTCTAGCCAAAGGATTATGTGAAAAAGCAATTGTGTTAAATATTTTGAAATGAACTGAAATTAATCATGCATTAACATGTTAATTTTGACAGCACTACTATATTCTTTAAAAATATGGTCCCACTTTATATTTAGTGTCTTTAACTAGTATGTAGTGTACTAACATTTGAATTAAGACAAGTATGACCACGAATACTTTTTATTTATATTTTATGTATTATTTATTTTTAATATGTATTTATTTATTTAATTTTTTACTACCTAAATTCAAATTCATTATGAGTTCAATTCTAAATGATTCCCAACCGGTGACAAAGCGAGAGAAATGCTATCAGTCATGAGAGTGAGTGATGTGTCTGTTTTTCACATACCACATCTTGTGCTGGATATTTATTCCTGATGTTCTCACAGAAGATATTCACATTGTATATTTGATTCTAATCAGTTGGAATCTCGGTCGTACAAATATTTGTGGCATGAGGAATCTTCATTCGAAAACAAAGGAAAATGTATTATGAAAATTCTGTGGTTAAATATCTAGGCTAAAATATTCCATGTTATTCTGGGAATGTTGCTCAAATAAGTAGTTTTAGGAAATGCACGGTCGTTCTGTGGTTAGCCAAAAACGAGCAGCGTTATTTTTGTTTCTACAGATGCATGATAGTGAATCTGTAAGGGTGAAATTAGGTGTAATAGAAACCCAACTCCATTATGTCTGTCATAAAAACATTGTTGGAATGTCTGTGATGAAAAAATCTTTGAGTATTATTTTATTTATAACAATGTTATCTCTCAATTTAAAAATTCAGAGAGGTATGAAAATCGTTTCTTAGAACTGGGTTTACATAAAGGCTGAATTGAAGCATATAATTATGCACGTAGCTCAATGAGAAAATAAACCAAAAGTGCAAATAATTTACCAAAATGTCATCAGTCACTCTCTGCTTGTTTATCCTGATACATAAGGAATCCAAAGATAGACACTTCAAGACAAACAAACAACAACATACAGCGTGATTGTGGTTTACAAACAATTGTGTCACTGTTAGTTTGCTTGAATGAACTTTAAAGTAAGCATAACATGTTGAAATCTTTGCAGACATCATCTCACCAGTCTGCTCTCTCATTCGTAGCAGCACAGTCTTTTTTTAATAATTGAATAATTGAGTTATTCAGGCATTAATGTCTCCAGCTGCTACAAATGAGAATGCAAATGGTGCATATTTTTCTATAAAAAAAATCTCTCACAAATATTTTGAACAAGACAGAAATTCATGCAAGTTTTGATTTTCTTTGGACATGAACCAACAAACACAAACATCTTCCCACCACGTTTTAAATTCAGAGAAATTGTAAGTATTTCTGCAGATGGTGATAAAAATTAGCAGTAAACCGAACCGATAGAATCTCCCAGCTGAACATAGGAATGATATCAAATGCTGCACAAACTCATTGTGGTCACTTCTACTTTTTTGGTTTGAAATCGGACCGTTTAGTCACACGCTGGAGGAATAGTTTCATTTTGGAAACCTGGAGATTCTAAATCTTTCTGCCTCCTAACAGATCATGTGTATTTGCGTCCCCTGCTGAATTCCTCTCATTGCACACACTGCACACTCAGCTTTCGGAAGATACACATAACTGAAGAAGTGTGCACTGAAAAAGCATTTTAGTTGGAAAATAGTTTTTGGCTGTTTAGCAGTAGTCACATATATAATATAATATAAAATATAATATAAACACTGGGATAGGTTCCAGCATCCCTACATATAAAGCGGCTTGGGGAATGCATGGATATTATATTATATTTATATTATATTATCATATTATATTCAGACAGGTAAATGCATCTATTTCTTAAAAGGCAAATTTAAGGCAAAGGCCATGGAAAGGAAGATTTTCATGATTAAATTATTCATTTACTTATAATTAACATTTATATTTGTGAAATTGCATGTTAAATTCTGAATGAATGTCTTTATTTGGTATATCAGGCACTGAGGTCAGAATTGTTGCCAAGGTACAGTAAAGTTCTTGGAAAATGTGGTTACTGCTAATGTCCCTTACGATAGATGTTAAATTGAAAATGTATTGAATGGGACTCTTAGCAAAGCCAACACAGCAAAATCAAAACCTAATGTGTATTTGCATTATGTTCCAGATCATTGAAGCACTGCAAAGCAGTAAATTCCATTGTAGGCAGGCTTGCATTCAGTCCAGGAGTCTGATAGTCTGATATCATAAACCAGTGCGGTCTGTGTGCACATATGTGTATCAGTGTGTGTGTGTGATCCATGGTCCTGCTCCCCCGAGGCCAGGTGTGTGCTGGCATCATCATGAGGCCCCTGCTTGCTGCAGATTTCCTGTGGGCATCAAGGTGCATTCCCTCACTTCTGCTCACAGGGAGCTCGCTCACTTCTTATGTTAACAGCTCTGGGCAGACGTCCAAAAACAACAGTTTTTATTGAATTTGAAAGGAGAAGAAAAAAATCCCCTATTGGACTATTTTTTGTTCCTCGGGCTATTGCCTTAACGGTAGTTGAAATTGTAGTAGCACATTTCTAAAGGTTGTGTGTCACCTTTGAGAGTCTAAGACTAATTAAGTGCTTGAAAGTCTTAGCAGAAGAGGATGTTGCCTCCCGCTCAGAGGCAAATCTCACTCTTTAACTCCTTCAAATAAGTTTGTTTTATGCTGCGTTTAGATAGCATTCACCCCTCCACACAATATTTCTCACTCTACTGCTGGCCTCAAATGATAAGCCTACCATTTATTTGCACAATATAAACCAAAAATGACTGAAAATGCTCAGTCTTGCCAAGTATTTCACTGCCTTTTTATAGTACTTTTCCACAGACATGTTATCAACTCATATTTGTCACTTATGCTCACACGAGAATTATGCATTTGTTTTCTCCTACAGACATAATTTTTTTTTTTTTTATTGACTTCCCACAATGGCGGAATTAGATACTCTTGGGCATATGCAAATATATCATATTATTTATCTGAATAATATAATACAAAAATAAAAAAGGTAATTTCAGATTACTAAGAACTGGAATTTTGGAGTTATCCGGTTATGCATGTTATGGTGATGATGCATTTGAAATCAAAATACACATATCAGTTGATATTCATAATATACTGTATGTATTCAGAATGCATGAATTGTGCTGAGAAATGTTGTGTTTGAGAAAGTTAATTCATGAAGACGTTTGTATACAGTATAAATGTGATTGTTCATTTTTTTTAAGCATTAGCATGAATTTGTGGTCGTGGCCCAGGATAGAGATAGAAAAGTGGCATGCATTATAACCTTTTGTTTGGTACAGAAGCACATGCTTGGCTATTGTGTATTTTGGAGAGACACAGGATCTCTCCAGTCAGAAAAAAAGAAAACTACACAGACTCATAAAACATGGCTTTTTTTGGCTTTGTCAGTAATTCTAGTATTCTAGTCAGAGTATATTACATGCAAAGTACAGATTTGTTTTCTCCTGCTCTATGGAGCGAATCAGGCAAGTGTTCACCTAGAACTAGTCAGATCCAAATCTGATTTCATCAAGCTTCTCGCTAACAGAATTTGATCTTCAGTGACGGAGCAGGTCAGAATCTGTGCACCTTCTGATTTAAAGATTGTTGTTACTAGATGTTAATCTCCCTGACCTGGTCTCTGGATTTTAAACATGCCCTATGCGAAAAGGTTAAAAGAAAAGGTAATTTGTTGTCATATGAAAGTAGAATATCTTCATGCTTAATCCTCCAGTTTTTCAAGCATACATGGTCCAAAATAATGAAGAAATCAGCCCTCTTCTGACTAAACCCTTGGCATCAATGCTGCTTTTAAGCTAATAAGGACTAAAACAGATGGCTCGGTATGAAAAGACTCACGTAGATGACTTACCTCTCTCTTTTATGTCCACATCAGGCACTTATTTGGTAAATCGTCCTTGGAGTCATGCTTATGTCATTTCCTCTGAAGTTCTGAATCGCCTTTTCATATGAGACCAGAACTCATTAGATCAGTGACGTGCATATCTGCGTTATTATTGAGAGGCACTAGAAAAGGATTAGGTCACATGAAGGTAGCAATTTTTAGTTATTCATTTAATGGCATGTCAGTTTAATATGAGATTAATTTGACTTTTACTACTAGCAAATGTATTTCACATTATTCTTACATTTTATTTCATCTACATGTGTATTCTGTTAAAAGGACACAATTTTTGACCAGGATAAAACTAATTGAGGTGTCCAAAAGTACCATGGGATATTATTTACAGTGTCATTAGTTTAGCTGGATAACACTGAATACCAAGAATATGATTTGGCCAATATAAAAACATTTTCCAATTCATTATTCAATATAACATTTTCATTTGTCCCTCAATTCCAACCATGTCAATGTAAAACCAGTTTTTTTCCTGCTATATTTCTTGTGGTAGTAATAGAAGATTTCCATTCCAGAATCCTGTTGACGAAATGATGGCAAAGTGACAGGTTTAATGTTGCACTGGTTTAAGGCTGAAGATAACCACAAAAGACTGCTGCTAATTTAGTAAAACAATATCTGTTTCACACTATAGAAAGCCCTGAAGGCTCACAGTGACCTCTGACCTCTCACCCCCCTGGGTCAGTGCTGATTACTTATAATCCCTATGAAGTATTTATTGGATTGGACAATGGAACCTTTTTATTGTCACCTCGACACAAATCCAACAATTTTTTTTAAAGACCCGGTTTTGTACTTCTTTTGATTAAATTAACTTTATTTGCCCTGCTGTTTTTTTGGACAGTCGCCTCTGTTTACAGTGTCCAGCCCCCATCCACCCCATCCCCCTCCCCAAACCCAAGTAAAGCAATTGGGAACTAATTACGCCCATTAAACAGATAGACATCATTTCCTTTCCTTTGTTTGTCCTGTCAAGTTTGAGAGCTTTTGTCACCTTTTTTCTTTCTATTGTCTTTTACTGCGTTTACCTGAATCATCCATTTTCTCAATCCCTCTACTCGTCCGTGCTTCATCCCTCCTTATCTCCTTGTTTTTTTTTGTTTTTTTCTCTCTCCATCTTTTACAAGCACATATTAAAGAAGATTTCTACCCTTAAGTCAAAACGAGGACAGAATCTTAAAAGAAAAACTTTTGGCTTCAATTCTTGTGATTTGCTACAAAGCAACGGTTTTCTTGAAGTTCTTTGATGTTTTAATTAGCATAACCTTGGGACATGGACATTTTATAGGCAGCGGTAAGCAATAAAATGACCCACATATTTGTTTTTTATGTGTTACACGACCAATTAGTCATGTAATTTCAGACATTTTTAATAAAGTACAAACACATTTATAGACTATGTGAAACAAAAGTGAGCACATTTTAAAATTGTTTTAATTGTTTTTACATTATTTTGTTTATGTAAATATAATTAGAAATTTTGTCTTTTAATTATTTATTTTTGTCTCACTGTTATTATTATTTTTACTACTGTATATGCTGCCAATGGGTGGCTTTATCCTTCCCCATTTAAATGAATATATAAAAAACATAAATTTTTCATCTTTAGGCCAGATATTCTAAGCATGTACGCCAACACGCTTGCTTGGCCAACAAATTCTTGAATACAGTACCAAAACCTCAGCACTCACTGTGCGATAGAGTTACTTTCAAATGTCTGTGCCATTAAACGGATGTGTCATTATTCGGGTTGCTAAATATAAACTTGTTTATGATCTTGTTGCTTCCGAATTACAGTTATTGACCTAGTGCCCCCTGTGGCAACACTGAGATTACAACTAGCGCTTGACGTATACATTGCTCTGACCCATTTCAGAAGGCTACAATGTTCTGAATCGAGCTGCCACTGCTAGAAATGTGTGTGTTAACGTGTTAGAGATGATGGCTGCATTTATCTCTGTTTTCCTGAATGTATTGGCTCCAAAAACATTCTCAAAGTCAATTTTCTTCTTGGACGAAGAGCTGTGGGATTCCTCAGTTCTTGGTTTTTGGATGACCAAATTCATTGAATTGTAAAGTAGCAAGTAATTTAGACCTCGGTGGAGGTTCATCGGTTATATGGAACTATCTTTTTTTTATTTTTTTTATTTTTTTATTCAAGTATGTATTCAAATACTCCCACAAAGAGTTTTTGTCTTGAAAAGACTTTAGAAAGTTCCACAGATCGAGTATGAAGGACACAAAAATGAGGTATATGTGTTTAACAGGGAGACTTAACTTCCACTCTAACGTCAAAAAGCTCAAGACCTCTGGTTGACTTTCTGGTCAGGGAGATGGGGAAAAGAGTGAGGAAAGCATGAGGAAAAGAAAGTGGGAGAGAGTGAGGGGAAAAAGTTGCCTGATATTTTTGGGATACAATTACTTTCAATCAAAGCGTTGAGAGGCCTGAGACTGCCACGTGACTTGGTTTGTCCATCCAACATGGGTGCTTGTGAATGTGTCTATTTGAGAATCAACACACCAGAGCTCAATTAACAGTTAAACTGCCAGTGAAGCAAAACAGATGCAAGCTCAGCGGAGGGTCGAAATGCGGCCAGAGTGTGATCATTTCACACACCCCTGTTGTTTCTCCATCTCACTGTGCAAATGACTGACACTTATCAATGCCAATAGCCCAGACAGGGACGGAGTTCACGAGCTGTGGAATCAGACGAGCCTCCTTCACTGTCAACACGCTTTAGGCTTCCCAGAAATCTGCCCGTTTACTCATTTTATAAGACCCTTGGATCTTGCCAACCGGCATGAATTTTAAGAGACTCTGTGGGAAATTACGTAAAATACTCAAGAAGGAAAATAAGACGGCGGCCAAATTGTACAGAAGTTTGCTTTGCTGAAATAAGGGAAAATCTGTTTGTTAATGCTAAACATTTAGGTATGTCATTTGTCAAAGGGCATTTTCTCAGACTCCTTTACGAAATATTTACTTTAGACAAATGAGCTTTTCAACCTCTTACACAGCCAACAGATGGTTTATCAGTTGCTCTGGAGCAGAGGACCTTAAAGGTGCTTTAAATTTATGTTGTTTATGTTTCACAGGCTCTTTTCCTAAACAACTAGTACGATAGTGGTTTATACTGCCACTTATTGGCATGGAGGCAGCATTGCACAACAGAAAAGGTTTTCAGACACAGCTATTATTATTATTATTGAATAACCCTTTTCTCAGGCATATTTTTCACCCATTATTAATTTATTCTACATCTTCAAATGTTGTCTAATCTCAACATGGTGCTCAGACCACCGTTATGTGGGAGAAAAGTAATTGTAGCACCCCTTGTGGCAACACTGAGAATACAACTCACGCTGGATGTATAAATTGCTTTGACCCATTTCAGAAAGCTACAATGTGTGAAATTGAGCTGCCACTGCTAGAAATGTGTGTTCATGTATGTTGGAAAAGAAAATAACTGAAGTAGTTGTTTTATATCACTAATACGACTTAACCTTCATCTCATGTGAGTAAAGTAGTTTAAACTTACATTTAATTATTTTTTTATCACACTTTAGATTTAGGCCAATTCTCACTATTATCCTACTTTTAACTAAGACTTTTGCCTCAATAAACTCCTAATTACTGCTTATTAATAGTTAATGTAGTTGTTAAGTTTACGCATTGGGTAGGAAGAAGGGATGTAGAATATGGTCATGCAGAATAAGGGATGTGCTAATAAACAGGCAATATCTCAGTAATATGCATGCTAATAAGCAACTAGATAATGGTGAGAATTGGACCCTAAACTAAAGTGTTACCGTATTTTTATTACAGTATGTAACCTTTTCTGTGTGACACACACACAACTCTGGGTTTTGTCAAAAACAGTTTATTATTCGCCTCTGGCTTTTCTTCCGGGCAGTTAATTTGGTGGCCTTGCTATCTAATTGATTTTGTGGTAAGAGCCGTTTAAACTGAAAAGACTGGTTGTGTTTACTCCAGGTTGATTGCGTTCTGTACCTGAGGTCAAAGGTCAGCTGTAGCTCTTCAACAAGCCGCTGTTGTTAAGGCATATCTGATGATGCCCTACTGGGAATGATTTTCCCAGCTGTGAAACAGGAGTGCGAGTCCCCTCTTAGTTTGTGTGTTGGGGGAACCGATAGGAGCGATCAAACATGTAGAGGCCAGAGAAACGGGGAGGGTGTAATCATCTACAACTCCTTAGCCACCCTACCTTCCCCCAGCAGAGCCCCAGTTGGTTTGCTCATCTTGCTGTGAAGCATCCGTTTGATGTCCTCAAGATAAACAGGGTTATTTACAGTGCCGATGGCTTTTACTGAGGGGCCCTCTCTGGGTTGTCAAGCAGAGGTGTGTGTATAAACGTGGGACTGTGTCAGAACCTCGTTCTCAATTGGCTTGCTCTGAGTAGACTAGTCACATATACACATGATCCATCAATGCTGACCTCAACTTGCCCTGTTGACCACAAAACGCTTTGTAGACTTCATTTTCTTTTCATTTATAGAATAATGAAAGGGCGGTGTAATGAGTGGATAGTATTTAGTATGATCTCCCCTTTAATCAGGATGCTCAGCAAATTAGAGCAAACCTCAAATAAGCACCGTAACACACATGAGCAACCCCTATGACAGTAAAGTGTAGTCTGACTACAAAGTACTACTGACAGTTACGGTTTTCAGAGACTACACAAATATTCATATAAATCATAGGCACCTGTGTCGTTAATTTAGTTGTTCAAGGTTTTTGAGTTTTTTTTACTGGTCTTTGACACCTTTTTTTCTCCCAAGTCCCAACATGATGCTAATGATAGAGACATTTCCACCAAAAGGTGGTCCTGTTCTGGAAAAATAGACCTTGCACCTTTTAAACTGGCAGGTACTGAAAGTGGAACCAGTGAGGGCAGAAGTCCGAATAGGGAGCGGATAATATCCTGACAAAGTACAGTGCCGTTGCTGTAATTAAAAAGCAAAACCAAAACTAAATGGTACTAAATTTACAGTGCATTTAGCGTCCAAAATCTTGATTTCGGGAGTAGTCGTAGCATTATTAGAATAAGGTTGTAATGTTTTGAGAATAATCTCAAAATCTGTCTACGCGAAGAAAGCAAACTTTCAAGAATATATTTGCAATATTTTGCTTACTTTATAATAGTAAGACTTTAATATCATAATGCTACTTTTTCCTTTATTTGGATTAAAACACCTTTGTAAAAACAACAAATCAACAAACACTAAATTATTTATTTGTGATTACTCCAATCACTTTATTTCTCCCCTTGTGTAAATATGATTCATTAAAATCTATGACATTTATTTGTTTTATAGTTAACTTTTCACCATTATACGAGAGTCCGCCTATCATGACAAATACTCAGTAAATTAAAATATTGACTTAAATCTAGGAATAAAACCAATAAGACATGTTGCTGTATTGTTTGTGGTAAGTTAAGTATATCCATTATGTCATCATTCGGCTCCCTAGGCTAAGTCAGGGGCCTGCCGGCTGAAACTGTGAGTGCTTGTAGATAAAATCAAGGCTCCAAACCTATATTTACTGTACTCCAGCCCAACCAATGCCGCAGGGGAAGAGAAGGGGATTTAAGCTTGGTCTTTCACAGTCACAGATGAGCTAGTGTGGGGATTGTGTTATCAACTAACCAAAGTGCACTATGATAATCCAGGATTAGAGCACAAAGTGACTGTGTGCATGTGTGTTGCGGCTTTCTTTTTATGTGCCAACCCTCTAGATCCCCCATGTTTGCCTTCTATCAGTTACAGCTCTAACCATGGCAGGAACCTGGTAATTGATCTTAATGCAGAACTGAAGGTAAAGATGGAAAATCAGACTGACAGGAAATTTCTCTGTACTATATGTCTTTCTGTTTTTAATGAATTTCTTGAATAAATGTCTCAATTGCAAGGCCTATAGATAACACTTATCATATTTGTGGCTTTAAAGCAACATATTAACTGGTGTAAATAAATGCACCGTTACACGCTCGTGCAAATATATCTACATCACTATGATCAGATGCTTTCTCACCTCTGTCAATTTTGTAGTGTGTTCATTTTGTTATTGAGAGGAAAGTGTGCAGCACATACAGTATTTACATATTTAAACATCGCTCTCAGCAGCGTGGAATATTACCACTCCGCTCCTTATCACATGTTCTGCTGTTGGTAATATGTTTTGTTGATAACATTAATGGTTGCTCTTGTGATTTCTGCACTAGTGGCACCTCATGGAAACGGTGGATGGCAATTCTTTCCTCGTTAATTTTGTACAGGATGAGTTGATTTTTGACGCTTGCCATATTAAACATGACAAATCATTTATAGCAGTGTCAGTGTCTCATTGCAACGTCTTAATGCTCTGTTCTTGGAAGGCAGAGAAGCAACTCAGCACCTTTGTCTTTTAACACCTGATGCCATAATTTCGACAGACTGTCGAAAATGTTTGGCTAGGGTTCATGGGTATATGTCACACCAGACATGAGAGATACACAAACACCTGCAGTTTTATTTCCAGCCAACACACACACACACACACACACACACACACACAAATAAACTCTCATACACACTTGCCAATTTCTAATGTCAATGTCAACATTTGCTAATGACCATGTGTTTTTCTTTCCTGATGGACGAAGTGATCTTCATAAACTTGAATGAATAGTTCCCCCAAAGTTCAGTGTTGATTCATGTTTCAAGCTGCTATACAGTTTTTTTTCTTGGAGCACAAATATAATTTTATTAAAGAAACATTACACTTTTGAAAAACTCGCATCATAAAAGATTCATGAAAATAGAAGCAATGTTTCTTTTGTTTTTGTTTTTTTGCTGTCAATGACCTTGATACTGTTGGCGATTGAGTGAATAATAAATGTATGTACTTTTAGGTCTTTTTTGTCTTTTTTTTAAGTTTAGCAATCTCTGACTTCTCACTTGAACTGAAGATTCTAAAAAAAAAATAATAATAATTTTGTAATAACCGATTTTCATTTTTTTAGTCCTTTTTATCTTGTTAAGCCTGACATTAAATAATAGTTTGAAAACAAAATTATTTTAAATGCAACAGTTTATTGAACCTTGAATCCTTGAAAATTATGCATCAGGCTTTTATGGCTCGTAAAATATGATAAAAGAGAATATGGTGGGCATACTCGAGAAGAAAAAAACCCACCTCGGTTCTATTCAGAGGGCCAAACTGAGCAAAAATATACAATTTGGCACAGTTGCTAATATTTATATGGCCAAAAAGTAAGATGAAATTCCACAACCTGAAAATGGGATGGAATACCACAACCTAAAGGTAGACCGTTTGAGAATTATAAGGGATTTTACTTGTTAATATAAACTATCAATCAAAAATGGACAAAAAGCATGTAGTAGATTGTGTAAAAAAAAGTTTTTCAGCAAAGTTTTGATCATTTTGATAATTAAGAGGTCTTAGAAATTTGTGTTTTATAAATGATATAGTGGCTTTACAGAGATAAAAATCAAACCACACGCATTTACTCGTCCTGCTGAAATGATGGTGTCAACACACATTCACCTTCTCTGTCAGTCTGCTGTGTTTACAGTCAAGTGACTTCCGAGAGTCTGAACTCTTATTCCTGAAGACTAAACATTGCTGTCTTTGTTAGGAGTTGGTGAGTTTGCCGTCATGGCTGACACCTCCACCTCTCGCTGTCTCTGTGTGATTAGTGGTGTGTGTTAAGCAGGATTTCCCCACGTGTGAGGCCCAGACGATGGATTGGGGAGGTCTCCGCTGAGAGCCAGCGGTGGGCCCGTGCGCTTGAGCAGAATATATTGGCGTCCCATCTAACTCGTATTGTGCATGTGAGGTGCTGTAGTGCAGAGCAGCCGGTCAGCAGTGCTGGTTTTTGGTTCAGAGTTCTGCATGGCTGATCAGAGGGACTGAGAAAAAGAATAGGCCACGATGTGAACAGGGGCTCACATTGTTCTGTGCATAACAGGCCAACAGCAGATGGTGGATGAGCCAATATGGCTTACATACACCCACATGTTGACATGAGCATGCTGGATGTCAGGTATATATTGTCATGCTGCCTGCAGGAATCCAGAACCTGCAACTGAGCAAGACTAGCCTTTCGCAGTTCGATGTTTTTATTGGATTACGAGTTTCACACTACGCACTTTCAGTGCTTTGAAGGTTGATTTTTTTTCCCTGGACTTCATTTACTAGGGCTTAAAATAGAGCCATTCATACTCAGGATGTTGTATTTGAATAAAATGTCAATTCCCATCTGTTCTTTAGTGATGGATTTAAAGGGATATACATTTTAAATTCTGTCAGTATTTATTCACACTCAAACCTCTGAGACTTTCTTCTGTGAAGCACATAAGGAATGTTCACACCACCCTATTGCAAACAATGAAAGTAATTGGGGCCTTTGAGCTCCAGAAAAGCACCATGAAAGTAGTCTGTATAACTTTTGTGCAGTGTTACAAATCTTTCAAAGACAACTTGGAATTTAGAGATGAAGTTGTCACATCCATAGGATTATGATGATAAGACACGCAAGAACCAATGACATTTGGGTCTCTGATTCATGATATGACCATGATATTTCATATTTGAATGAATGCAAAGTTTTATGGGTGCCTTTTGAGGTACTTTTAATTTTTTACAAATTAAAGGGCACCTATTATGACATTTAAAATGTTCCTAATGTTGTTTAGGGAGTCCCCAACAACAGTTTTACATGCATGCAATGACAAAAAACACTTTTGTTGTCGTATAATATGCATTTATTTTTACCTGATTTGCTCACCAACTCCCAAATGATTCGTTCAACGACTCGTTTTTCCAAACCCCTCCTCTGCGCGACGCTAATTTGCGTTGATTGGTCAGATGACCCAGCAGTGTTTACAGAGATAACACTTATTTTTAACACGGAGTACAATGATGCTTTTATCAATTAAATTGTGTTATAATAATGATTATAGTCCACTGCTTTATAGTTTGTAGTAAAAAACGAAAAATAAGATAAATAATTTAATGTTATGTTAGCGAGCATAGCCCAGAGTTCATATTGTAAAAGCACAATCAGTCTTTGTTTGCATTAGCCCGATGCATAAACATAACGTTTTTACACAAAAAAAAATGCAGTTACGTTACTACGAGGTATTATTCTATTCTTTAGACAACTCCGAAAACAACGACAAACACTTCACATATCTCAATACAATTGCCATTGAAGACCTAGAAGCTAAACTGTGCTTACACAACAAACAAAATCATTATTAAGCATGCTACATAAAATATAAAAGCAAAAATTATTAATAACACTTACAGGTTGTGATACGGAGGAGGAAGCTGATGCAAATACACTTGGAACTGAACCTTCCTTCAATATCAGCCGGCTCGGGAATCCAAGTTTGATTGCATTTAAGTTGGTAAAGCAATCGTCTTCAAAATGGCGCGAACAAAGCACAAGGCTCAGACTATACTTCTGTGGTATAGTTATATGAATTGTAGCCACTTAGTCTTCAAATGCTCCTCCTTGGGCAGATGAACAAAGTTGGCTTTTGAGTCGCACTTCAGAACACAGCGTCTTGTCGCCATGATATTTTCCCTGGCCTTGGAGCGCAATAAGTGGGCGTATCGTATTCAAATAACTTGACAAGTTGACGTCATCTAGTCAGAGAAAAAGCTTCGGTCTTCTAACGATTCATAAAAATGATTCAGAGTCGACTCTTACTTTTGAAAGACAATAACTTTATATACGGTGCACTTTCATATTTCAAACTTTGCAGGATGTTTTTGTTCACTTAGATCTATGTTACACACTACATGAAAGGTAAATTTCAAAATTCCATAATAGGTGCCCTTTAAGGGATGCATATTATATCTGTACCAAATTAGATATTAGCTGATATTTCTAAATTTATTGGAATTGTTTGATATTAAATATTAGATTGTGCATGCAAATTTTTCTGTATTTTACAATAATGTTAACTCTGATGTTAACACACACTTAATCTTAAATTTATCTTAAAACAAATAATTTAATACAGTATCATAATACATGCAAATGTATCATTCTTAATAAGATAACATCCTGTACATCCCTAAGTTTTGGAGCTCTACTTTTGTGTTCCACTGAATAATATACAAACATATGGTTTGGAAACAACATGAAG
This sequence comes from Phoxinus phoxinus, assembly GCF_949152265.1. Classification (NCBI taxonomy): domain Eukaryota; kingdom Metazoa; phylum Chordata; class Actinopteri; order Cypriniformes; family Leuciscidae; genus Phoxinus; species Phoxinus phoxinus. The sequence goes on along the minus strand of NC_136889.1, from coordinate 6,378,328 downwards.
GCGAGTAAATAAGGACAGAATTTTATTTTTTGGATGAACTATTCCTTAAATGTAATGCCAAAACCATGATCTCCTTCAGTAGCATTTAATATAATATACACCGCAGCCTGAACAAATATACCCAAATATGAATCTAAGAGAACTTTTGTATTGACACTGCATGACAACATCTGTCCCTGTGCGTACAGTATATCACACATCTCGTGGCCAAGAATACAGGCACAATGTAGCCATTAGGATGGTGGCGAGGTAGTGTGTTACTTGATTTCTGTGAAGAGCTTTCTGACTTCCTTCGCTGCTGGAATGCCTGGAGGGTAAACATATTGTGGGCCCCCTCGCAAGCTGGCCTATGCCTCTCCACCAAATGTGAGAGCCTCCATATGCTTAACTCTGAGAGGCTCTGGACAAACAAGGCCTGTTCCCCGTTTATTTATGTTGTGTTATGGTTTTTTGAGTATGTGCGTACACATTGTGTATGTGGAAGAGTTCACAGCGCTGGGGTCACAGCGTTTTTCTCTCTGTGATATAGACACCCAAAGCATCTTAAGCGATCAACTTTGTGTTATAAGGATAGTTGAGTCAATAAGGCCTGTTTGCTGATAAAAACTCAAAAGGTTAGTTGGATGAGAGAATTTTCAATCTTTCGAACAATTTTAATTTAAAAATGTGGCTTTTGGTCTGGATCTATTCATTTATTCAAAGAAATTAAGGTAAGATTTTACAATAAAGTCCCATTTGTAATGCATTAAATAACAATTGACTAACAATGAGCAATACATTTGTTTGGAATGTATTAATCCTTGTTAAAATAGAATACATCTATGCATTGTTAGTTCATGTTGGCTCAAGTCCACGAAATAACATACAGCTTTTGATTTTAATAGTGTATTAGTAAATGTCAAAATTAACATTAAGATGAATCAATTATTTATAAGCATTTTTTTTGTTAATTCATGTTAATGAAATAATGTAGTTAACCCTTACGTTGTGGTCTGGTCATTTTTACCCGGATTTGATGTTCTTTTAAACTGAAAATGCTATTTATCACATTGGACTAAAACGTACTGCTTTGCTCACACATGGTATAACAATTCCTCCACAATCTGTGAATGTTTGTGAATTTTTGTTTTGAGAATCTTGTTACACTTGTGGTGTTCCGGGTCTAAAATGACCCGCCTTAAAAAAATGCTTATAAATCTCCCGTTATGCTATATTGTCACCAAATATTGGATTCAATCTTTCTGTCAACTTGTTTTCTTTCAATTAGCTCTGGTTTAGTATTTCTTTTTGGAGCTGATTTGTCATAGTTCACACTGATCTGAGCTCATGCATCTCAATTTTTTTGAGGTGAATAAGCTTGAGTGAAATTTCTTCACTCATAAAGTGCTGCGGATGAGCTCAGATCAATGAGGCCTGCAATCAATCAGTTCCAAAAAGAAATACAAAACCTATGCTGATCGAAAGAAAACAAGTTGACAAAAAGATTGAATTCAATATTTGGTGACAATATAGCATAATGGAAGATTTATAAGCAATTTAAAAGGTCGGTCATTCCTTTACCAAATTAGGTAAAGTATTTTCAGCACAGCACATGGGTTAAGGAATGTTAACAAATGGAACCTTATTGTACAGTGTTGCCCAAATTATAATGTATTCCTATAATGGTCAGAATCTCTCTGTGATTAGCATGTTCCTGAATTAACAATATTTTTAGGGGGGCATGAAGTAAAAAATATCATGGTGCTACAAGATAAAGACCCCTGACCCTCATTACTGTGTGCTAAGTTCAGAAAGTCTCTCAAAACATCAGGCAATTTAATCTTTTTAGCTTAAGTTCAGGTTGTAATGTGGTGCAATTTTTCCCAAAAACGTAATGAGATTTTTTTTTTAAAACCTTTTTTACTTTGAGAAAAATGTCAAAAACTGTTTGAAAATGAATGATTCATTGGGAGCGTGAACTGTAACACGCTGAACTTGATTGGCTCTTTTGGAATGTTGAATTTCATTCCATCATCTTTACACCCACTACACACTGACGCCTGTGTCTGCAGTAGCTGTTGGCTCTGGCACCCGCTCCAGGTCTGGTGGAGAGAGGACGTCCTGGCCAGTTGTACAGGCAGGGATGGTTTATGCCTTCAGTGAGACGGCGTGTTTGGATTTCAGGGTCAGGGTGGCACGCAGTGGTGTAGGGTGACCGCTCGGCCAACTGAGCAGTGAGTAGCGTCTGGACATTGCTGGAGCTTCCAGTGGGTCTGATGAGCAGATGGACTGAAGGCAGTCTAGAAAGATCAGCGCTGATCCGAGGCAGGCAAAGAGAGGAAGATAAAATAGTGGAGGGGGGGAAAAAAGAAAAAGATGGGGTTCATAGGGTTGAGGTGTGTTTGTGTGTGTTGTTGGAGCACGTTCTGGGAAATGGCAGTGTGTGTGTTCTTGCAGCATGTGACAGGAACTGAGCTGAATCAAGCCTCTCCAAAGCACAGTACATCTCAGACTAAGTACTTCCCCTGCTTGAGATCTCCATGGCAATGTAACATACAGTATGTAAATCAAATAAACACACATGCATATGCACGAGTTCTCATATCATGCTTGAAAAAAATACTATATTCATCATTTTAATAGGATTTGATGTCTTTTAGCATAAAATCTTAAAGGAATAGTTCAAGCTAAAAAGGTTCTGTCATGTTGTTCCAAACCTGTATCCCTTTCTTCAGTATGGATTTACATGGAAAAGCATGCGCTTTTAATAAACAGAACATTATTGTCCTTGGGGTGTAAAATAATATAGTTACTGGTATAGTTATTTTTATAGTTATCATTATTGTTGAATGGGCCTAAAGAATGGGCACTGTATTCCAAGTTTTTCTAATAGCTTTGTGTAAGAAACAGATTTGTTGAAATTCATGTTGATATATAATCAGTATAGCTAATGCTGCCTTCACGTGCTATTGTAATTATCGTAAATACGAGTTTTATAATCGGAGATTGGACATGAATTCCCAATTAAGTCGTATTTACTGTTGGGAAACTGAGATAATTTGGATACCTGAGTTTCCGAGTCTTCAATACGTTTTGTCCATGATTACTATTCTTTCCGACAACAAAGCGACAAGAAGTGGAGAGTAGGAAATTTCTGATAACACGTGAAGGCAGCATTAATCTTCCACCAACACATTAATTACATTGCAGATATGGGTTCATTTGGAGTGTTCACATACAAAATTGTGTATGCAATTCTTGCAGTGTACCCTGAAACTGCCGGAAGCAGTGAGTAATCATGCGAGCCCTGTTTTTTTCACATATTCTTCATTCTGGATGAACGTTTTTGATGTTTGTGACCCAAACAGATTGTGACAGTGCAACGAAGGATACTGGTTTTGTGCCACTGAATATTATTTTGAGGCGTAATAGAGAAGGGTGTTGAAAAGTCCCTTGTCCCCGTCAACAGGCCATAACTTCGGCGTAAAGATCCGAGCACACCGCAGCAACAATTTACAAGCACATTGCACATGCCTCAAGTTTGATTATTTGGGCTTTTGATTCAGTTTAGTCTCACTTCAGTTTTGTTCCCAAATGTAAATCCTGGATAAATGGGAGTTACAACACCACACTTACCAGCTTTGGGTTTGGGGAATAGAGGAATGTCGGTATTCCGGTCGCTCCTGACTCATTGGATGCTGCTCCGTGTTTGTGGCGGTGCCTGTTTATCTCATTTGAGTTAGAAACATATAACGGAAACACAATCCTTTGTGATTTCTCCCTTTTATTCCGGTTTATTCTTTGTTCGGCCATGTCATCTTTCACCAAGACTAGGTTTATTTTGATATCCTGTTCGGTTTATAGATTTGTACATATTGCTGATTGGGGAACAAACTTGAGGTTTCTATAAGAGGCAAAGTTGTTTACAGTTTCCCCAAACCTTTATAGATTTTTTTTTTTTTTTCACATCTGCTTAATGTTTTATATTTTTGTATCACTTTAAAGTATGCATACTGTACATTCCCAATTTGGAAAGTACTCCACTTCCTTTCTGGCACACATGGAATTCAGATCAAGGAAACAAACAAAAATCGGGGGAACTAAGCTTATCACAAAAATGCATTTTACCGTGGAAAGATGCGTTTAGTTTCTTTCCCCGAGTTCAGAACCGGAAAGCATTATTTTATTAGTTTTGCAGATATAATTACTCTTCCCATTAGATAATACTTGAGTTGCTTACTTTTTGTTGAACTATCAACAATTTCTAAAATGCATAATTAATTTGTCTCTCATAACTTTTCATGTAAAAAAAAAAAGTATTTTTTGTTTCCTTTTTCAGTATTCTGATTGGTTGACACATGAAATAAATCGGTTAACGCTTTTGTAACATGTCTATAAAGTAATGAAGAGGACTTGGAAATGTTGTAACTAGGTAAAAATATCCAGAAATTTTCCTGTAATTGTTTTTAACCTGTGTTTTTTACCAGTGGTAAACTGGGACTTTTAGAGTTGCCAAATTGCCAGAAGATACCAGAAAACATGTCCTCAGTGTATGGCTAGTTATTTCAATTTCAGGGCTTTATTTTACACAAAAAAAGGACAAGCTTATAGTTTTTAAGTCACCCATTGCTTTTTGTGTTATGTTAACTATTTAATTATTTGTTTTCGTACCATGAATAGAAACTCATTGTTTATTGTTTGTATGGCTTAGCTAAACTTTAAATATACCTATACCCTACACATATTTTATATATTTATTTTCTTCTATGGTTCCATGAAGCATCTTTAATGTCCATGAAAATTTCCCAATTGCACAAAAGGTTATCTATCATAGAAACAGTTGTTTTGTTGTACAGCTGTAAAAACCCTCTATCGGAACCTTTATTTTTAAAAGTGTACTTCCATAAATAATGACTGGACAATTCGTACATTTTCCAGGTGCACTTGAAAGCAGCATAATTCTGTGTTTTCTGGCTGCATTATTGTTGTATATCACTTTTCCTCAGTACCATCACGGGTGTGTATGAAAGGTGCAGTAAGCAATATATATAATTTTTTTAAATGCCATGCATACTAGGCTACGGTATGTCCCTGATTGTAGCCTTATTTCAGGTATGATAGAAATACACAGGTCTCTCCTGCCTAGTAACCCGACATTAGCCCCGTTAGCAAAGCCAGTGCATGGGTATTTTAACATGTTTTTAGCTGTGTAATGTTTATTTCAACAGTTCTGCTTTTGTAATCAGCCGACAGGCTGCATTTATTTGATGGCCGCTTTTGACACACAAGCCACAGTGTGTGTTGAGAGCCGCTGGCCAAACGCCAGCCCTGTAACACATATGGTAAAGACATTGAGCTGCTCCCTGTTTATTTCAGCAATGCCACTGAAATCTCCTTGTCAGATTTCTGTTTTAATAACTCTTGGCATGGCATGCCTTTTTACCCTCAGTAACCCAATATCGGCGGACGCCGGCTCTCTGAGCTCTCATCGCACTTCATTTTTTCGCTCTCGGCCGCAGCGTGAATAGGAGCGGTAAAACCCTCAGCAAGGAGGTCCTATGGGAGTTTAGCAGTCTGCAGTTTTTCGCTTAACCGATGTGACAACGCTCAATAACGGATTTGTCTGCCTCGAGTCTCGGGAGAAAACTGACGCCATGTTGGGGGAAACCTCCCCTTTTTAAGTCAGTTTTTAAATTTATTTTTTAAGAATGTGTGGTAAGTTGCAAAGCTATACAGATTGATTGGTATTTATGAAAGGAAATTGTGCTGTCCTTTTGCAATCATGAAGTCAACATTAATAAATGTGTTGTTTCTTCATTCTGATGAATTGTGTTTTTTTCCTTTCAAGCAAGTGTACTTTACTGCAAGGTCAGGTCTTTTTTCAAAACAGACACACCAATCTTGCCCTTTTAACACCATTTTCATATACAGTAGTTGTTGCATTCAAAGCTCCCAAAGGTCAAAGGTGGGCTCGCAAGCGTATGCATCGCAATTACAATTGTCAAGGCAAAACCATAAAACATCCCTTAAGCTTCCCTCAAGTGTCAGATTTTCTGTTCACCAGTAGTATAGGTGTTGGTTTAACCCTACCCTGATGACCATTTGTCTTGCACAAGTAACGTGTTTGTTGCTTTGGAGGATATGGGCAGGGTTGTGCAGAGAGTTCCTCAGTGGCTCAAATGTACAAAAGGGTCACCTATAACCATAATTCAGATATATAAGGGGCAAGTTCGTATCACCATTTTGCAGTTCTTGACCGGCCTACATTTCACATAATACTAGGCCTATAGATGGCACTTGAACTTAATTTAACCAACTCTGATAGTTTCCTCAAACAATAAATCAATATGCAGTACACAAATAAGAGTAAACTGAATACTACTTACCATTAACGTGATTTATTTTACTGCATTGTTTTGTCGAGTGCTTTGTAGTCAGTTCACATCCAATTTTTAAGCGATGGAATTCAATTGACCGTTCGCAAAGACCCGCCCCCTTTAGTTACTGTTGCTATATCCGACAAGCTACACCATGTTCTCACGCAGTGAAAAATACATTGTAGAGCAGAGAGGACACTGCGCTGACAGACAAGACAGACCAGGTTACTTTTGGGTTACTTCTGATATTAAACAAAGTCTCACCTTTCAAATTTGGTAAAAAAACAAAAAAAGAAATTTAAACATAAAAAAAAACGTTTTTTGGCTCTTTAATGTGTGACAGATCGCTGTAGAGCCTCAGTTAAAGCTGCTCGTGAACCGATCATCTCTTTCTTCTAGTTCATTTATAGCATCAAATAAACATGAATGAACATAAGAAGGAATGTTGTTTTAACCGCGGAAAGGCGTCAGTACACTCCGTTTTTCCGGAGTTAAAATCCTCCCATGTTAATCTACTAACCCTCCTGACTGCTTTGTCGGACAAAATGGTGGATGGCGAAGTATGATTGGTCAGATCACCTGTCAATCAAGCTCCCTGCGAAGGGCCAATTGTAAAATGAGACAAAACGCGGATCCAGTTCGCTCCCGTAGCAACACATTATGGCAATGACATCTCAAGCCCATGTCATATTAATTATAATTCAATTGCTTTTGTTGTGACCATAATGTTGTTGTTGATAATTGTTGCAATTTTGATACATTTTGAAAAAGGGGCTTTATTTATCTATTTATTTAAAATTAGTTTCCCCCACTTCTGGATATATAACCATTTTATTGTAAGTGTTTTAAACTCTTCATTTGAACAATCTTCATTTTGACCCTTTAAATCACAAGATTGATCTTTTATTCAGTGCCAGTGTTGTCCTTGCAATATTTTTTTAAAGTTCCTGTTTGTTATCAGTAATTTAGCATTTTGAGTTATTTTTAGCTGTGCTGAATAAGCCCAGACGAGACTTTCTCCACTGTTACTACCCACACAGCCTGTCTTCCGAAACTCGTCCTGCTTATTGGGCAGAGATCCAAATTCACACTGGATATTTTCACACCATAAAGGCTGTTTGATGCTTTCTCACGGTTACAGTGAGCATCTGACACTCTGCAAACAGCTCTGAGGTTACTGGGTACATTCAGCATTCTCCTGGTTAGTTCACGCCGGGTCAAGATGTATCATAATTTCAAAGAATTGCTTCATAAAGTTGCATATGTGAAAGTTGAAAGTGTGAACACCTTTTTTTTCTTTAGACACATTTATTCACATATTCATCTAGACTGACTGACTGTAACACACACGTCCACACACACGCACACACATTCTTTTCATTTCATAGCACTTTTGCTACTGAAGTATAATGACTTCAGCATCTGCGAAGGCTGGCAGGTGTTAATGCAATTCTCTCTTTATAATCTACATTTTATTTGTAGTAGATAAGATGACCTCAGGGCCAGTAACAGAGGATTTTTCCAATGGGTGGGGATAAAAAAAGTGGAATTCAGTCGCTCTCAATGGCCCTATTGAGATTCTTGACGCTTCAAATCCGTCCTGTTTCTGCTAATGAAGTCAAATGCTTGTCCTGCTGGCCTTGCCTCTGTGATTCATTGAACAGGACCCAACAAAGGTTCAGAGCAAATAAAAGCCAACCATATCTGCTTAAGTGAAATGTCAGTGGATCTCAATTCAGTCCAGCAAATTGGCCAATTAAAGAGGAAATAAAGCAAACTCTATTTAAACCAAATGCCCCTTGCACTTCCCGGCCACACTTTTACTGTGCATAATAGCTCAAAGAAAATCCTCCCCTTGATGAATTATCCTACACTACTGCTTTGTTTCTTTTAATCTGGTAATTAAACTAATGAGTGTGGGATTGTAGTTAAATTTATATACATTTACAGCTTAACCAAAATGGAGAACTAAGAGTGTATTAATTTAATGGTAATATTACTTTTAGACAAAAAAAGACTCTCCGAAAGTTAAAACTGCTGCCTTTGGTAGGAAGCCATCAAGCCACATCCGAAATACAATGTTGGATCTGAACACTGCAGGTAGTTAGATTTCCATGACCAGTATTGGGCATCCCTGGTCTAAATGTATGTTTTTGACCAATGTTTTTATTTTTTGTCATTTTTATCAAGAAATTAGTATTGTAGTAATTCAACATTTGCTTAGTTATCGCCAAAGCTCTCTCTGTTTTGTCAGATCAATAAACCGCTATGCTTCCTCAGAAGTCTGCCTGAATCAGTTTCAAGAGGTATTTTTGTGTGCAAATGCTGCTTGCAAAGTCATTGACTGATAAGGCAGCGAGGAAACAAGTCAGCTGCCTAACCTTTCATTCGCAGCCCAATACTTTCTTTGGTTATTCAGGTTATGCCAGCATTGCTATGCTGACCAGCTCAAACCAGCTTGGAAATTCATACTGATCTACACTGTTTTTTTTTTTTCAGCAGACTAGTCAATGGTAATGCCTCTGTTGGGCGTTTCTCGGATTGCGAATCATGAATGAATTTATTTGGGGCCAAATTTCAGTCGATGACTATCTAAATCACCCATTTAGATGGAAAAACAGCCAAAGAAAAGTCACTGAAAGATTTATGTGGTGCACTCCAATTCTCCACTTCACCACCTGGTACAATTGGAGTAGGAAACCTTTCTTCTGCTCAGAACGAAGGAGACGATGTATATTGATGTATATTTTTTCCTCCTGGGAGCAATTTGGGAGAATAATGGTAAAGTCAGTGTAATAGTGGTTTTTCTGGCAGCATCACAAAAGAGTCTTTGTAGTGATCTTCTGTAAGTGGCTCACCGTAATTATTTAATCCCGCCCGTAATGGCGCACTTTTTCTGCTCTATGGATTGTTGGGGAAAATATTTCTCCAACTAGCCTCATCTTGGCATGCGAATGAACAAGAACTCTGCACCAATTCAGACTTTCTGGGAACTCTACAATTGGCAAGAATTACGATAGACAGGGTGAGGTGCACATTGACTTGGCTTAGAACTGTGTGCCCTTAAGGAAGCTTGCAAGGTTAGTTTCCCAGCCTTCTAATGTTGTATGTCTCTTTCTCGATTTTATTAGCAAAATACTCTAAAAAATGCTTTTGAGCCTATTGTATGCATGTCAGATGTTTTTTATTGACCGGTAGGTGCAAGTGTTGTCAAGTGTTTTCCAAACTCTTTCAGCAGAGAACTGGCTGGTGTGCTTCTGAATTTTGAATCGTGGTATGAGGTTAATACAGCAGGGGCCAGGAGCGAGAATGAAAAACGACTTGTGCTGTGATCCTTTTTCAAACTGTGACTGCAGTTTAACGAGGCAACAAAGCGGCGAGGGATCGTCGTGAATGGGCCAACTGTCATCAGTGGGCAGACGGGAGCAGACACACTGCCGTTCGGCTCCTGTAACCGAGCCTGCGCTCTCTTTGGAGTGGGAGCTGTTCAATGAGACGTCAGTCATCTGGATTGCACCAGGTTCAGCATGGGATGGAGTGTGTGATGGACTGTATGCTTCTCTAGGCTTGAAACTTTTGTGGACCTATTGGAACTTGATAGGGCCTTTGTTTAAGGTTTATTGGTTCCCTTAGGATACTGGAGGTGCATAGAGCACCACATCGCTTTTTCAAATAAGTCAACTAATCTTCTCGGCCTTCTGGAATTGCCACATAACCGTATTTTTATTTGGAGACCAAGAGAACTTATATTTGACAAGGTTATATATAACAGTTGTGAAAAGTCATGAAATGCATGCAGCGATTTTTCCAGATTTCAAAAGGTGTGGGGAAGACTTGGTTCATCTTAGTAGAACAAAAGTGCAAAAGTTCATTTATTTTCCTCTGACAATCACACAACTGAAGCAGACCTAGTTTACTTTTACTAAATTGTAGATTTATCTTTCTTGAATTACTCCTTCCATTATCAATAAGATTTAAGATTTCATAAAAAAAAAAACGTTTACTGTGCATTTTAAAGCGTTTATTGGTGGTTAATGTGACCTGTACATGTCCAGGTACATAAACATCATAAAGTCATTCATAAAATGCATATGTGTAACATTTGTGGAACTACTTGAGGGAATTTTCATTTTGGGGTATCCCTCTAAGGACACCATATCCCGTCACAGAAGCAGTGCTTCTGCACTGAAGTTATCCATGTCTGAAAAGGAATCCATGCTTTGTTAACACAACATTTGCTGTTTTATTCATGTCCCGGTTTCATCCTCTGCTTGGACTTTGCTGTGCTGCGCTTGCAGTTTGGAGGTCTGGAAGCTGAAGCATTCATTCTCGGGCACTATGGCATGTGTACTGGGGCAATCAGAGGACAGAGCATTTGGAGAAATTGGCAGATGATAAGGGGAGTGGAGCTGGCAGTGGATGGGTATTTTAGGTTGTATGGTATTCTTGAGGTTATTCCTGGGTCTATATAACAGTACTCAACCCAGCTGAAATACTGTCTTAAGATGATCTGAGTGTGCCTCACACAGAAATGGTTAAATGTATTCTGGACATTTTGAGATTCACAATATGGTTATGGTACCATAGTGAATATTTTCCATTTCTGTACACTATATAAAAATGATCGTGACTTATACCGCAGAAAGATATTTTTCTGCAAGCCCCGTCAGTGTGCAATCTGAATGCAGCGTGCCTAAATCTAGCGCGAGAACAGAACAGAGCGGGTTTACTGTTATGACATGGAAGAAAGCACAGAAACAGGGAATGTGAATTCAAGGCAGAATAAAGACTTGGCCAAAATAAAAAAATCAACATCTGTGGTTTTGGAATATTTGGATACAGGAAAGATAAATATTAATAATAATCGAGTCAGATAATTTGCAAGACCTGTCAAACAAAAACAGAATGGGGCCATTGACACAGAACGCCGTCAAAAACACGAGGCGCAGGTCTAGAGACTGTTTAAAGGTTGAATTTTTACCTTGTGTGCCGTGTAGAACAGCACGTCAACAAACGGGATGCTACAAAAGACGTGAACGCAACGGTTAAGGACATCTGTCTAGTGTGTATTTACATAGAAAAACAATGGCTCATTCCTAACCAGGTAAACAAAAAATCGATGATACAGGTATTTGCGATGCACAACATACGAAAAGAGTTCAAAAAGGCATAAAGATATAACTGACACGTCACACGTATCATTTATTCAAAGACATGGTGTTTATCATCATGGCAAATATCATCAATAAAGCCAGCTTCCAAAAAATATTTATACTGTATACGGAAAAGTACAGTATGTGTGTTAGGAAATCGTGATTAAAATCGTAATCACAATATTGGAAAAAATAAATCATGATAGTGTTTGTTTTGTCCATATCGTACAGCCCGACTATCGATGCAACATTTTGTTGCCAGAGAAATCTTATGAAAGGGTTTCCAAAGGTCTATGCAGTACCATAGAAGTTTTTTAGGGGGAAATGATACCAAACTATTTGGGTGGTCCTCATAGTTTAATATTCAGGGTTCAGTACTATGAAAAGGGGTGGGGCCGGTGACTCGAGTGCCTGCGTGTCAGCATTCAACAGAAGATCTCTATTTCCTATCACTTTCCAGTCCTCTTGCATAAGGACGGTAACAGGTGGTTGTGATATGCGGCTCGATATTAATACTTTAACTGGCATAGCACTGCCTAAACATTTAATGAAAGCATTAAATGTTCCTTGTGTTTATAGTTCGGTGTTGTTTGTTGTGTGTACCACCTCTCGCTCTCTCACACAAACACACTCCCCTAGACATGCATAGTTTTACACCCAGAGTCCTCTAGGCATCATCACATGGGGTATTTTTGACGCCCCGGCTCAATTGGCCTTTGGATGAAGGTTGTCTGTAGAGCAGGAAGTGGACTCAAGTCCAGAATGCGTCAGGAATCAGAACACATGCTTCCACGTGTCTGTGTGCTCGGTTTCGACTTTCACTTTGGGGCTTTAAGGATCTCCACACCCAGTATACAGTCTACCAAAGTGTCCACTCATCCTGCTGCTGGCTGCACAGGCACAGTTTTTGACACGTTATCTGCTTCTTGCTACTGCCGCTTGCCGCGACTCTGTGGTGATGTATTTTTAGTCCCGTTTTTGCCTTTAATTATTGCAGCCACGGGGATCTTGGTCCAAAGAATTGTGATGAAGTTATTACTAACCAACATTATATAATGTTGGTTTAAAACGTTATATAATAAAGTTTTGAAATACAATTCTTAGCTCTGCTAGTAAAAACCTTGCAAAACCTATAGGGGTGCAACAGTTTGTCACTTGGGTAGTACCCTTAAAAGGACACGTTTACCTTATCTACCCCTAAGGCCGTGTGTCCACCAAAGCATTTTTTCACGCGGCTGGCCTGTTTTTTCAATTGTTTTCAATGGGAGCGCCGCGTTTTTAAAACGCCATGAGCGTAACGAGGCGCTGAGCGTCTTTTTCACGCTGAAGCGCTGAGCGTTCTGCGTTTTTTACAGGTCACCAGGAGTTAAAGAATGTTCAACTTTGGGTAAAACACAGCGCTCATCACTGTCTTTTTACCCAACCGTCCAATCACAGTGGAGGAGGGGAGGGACTAATACCACACCGACCAACGGATATTCTGTATCGTAGCAACGAAGTGTCTCAACTGAAAAAAAAAAATTGCGCTACCAAAACGCTCTCAAGCGCACATAGCTCTGTGTTTTCAGCAGAGCTCCTAGCGTTTTCAGCTGGCTAAAAACGCTTTGGTGGACACACGGCCTAAATGTGAATTTTTCACATACGAGTAGTAATATGTACACTTAAAGTACTGTTAACCTTTTAGGGGTATATTCTGTAAGGTGCAACATTGTCCCTCTAAGGGTACTGTCCCAGTGAAAAGCTGTTGTACTCCTAAAAAAATTTTTTGAGACTGTAGCAGGGTAAGGCTTTACTATGGTGTAGAGCTATTGCTTTCGAGATTCTATAACTTTGGGACTGATTGTAGGTTGTTTTTCAATCAGGACCTGGTTTGAGGGGAAAGAAAGGCCGTGATGGGGCTCAAGGTAGGTCTTTAGTAATCATATGCCTGTGCCTGCAACTCAATGGATTGCTGTTTTGTATAAGCTGCTACGAATGTGCTTTTAATAGCAATAGAAGCATGAAAACAAGCTTAAAGCATTCAGAGATGCTAGCACTATACAGAATCTATTTAGAGATTAATTGAGTCCTAGTGCAAAATTAATATATTAATACAAGAGAAACCTTTGGACGCAACACTGAAAGGTGTTTGGGGTCACTTCCATCAAAATTGTATTTTTATTTCACACGATTATACTGTAGGAGTTGATAGACTTTTGACTTTTAAAAAAATGAAGACCGTTACTGTCTGCAGCTATAACTTTATTAGTTAACTTTTTATATACCCTAAAAGGTTCATATTGGTACCTTACAGTAATATGTACTACCATGAATATGTTAAGAGTAAATAAGATATTTACTCTTACCCCCTTAAGGATATAATGTAAAAATAGCACAATAAATAAAATAGCACTAATTTTCATTTTCGTCCCGCAAGTTGCATAAAGCCTACCAATGAGATGTTTTTGTGTGCAGGACAGTCTGTAGCTGCTCCATTTGAGTCTGCTACTATACGACCTATAGATTCCTCTATATTTTTGGCTTATGAAGTGGTTTCATGTAAAGAGTCATGGGATCACATGGGTAAAACGAGAGTGTTTATGATGACAAAGATTGATCTGGAATGTTCAGAGAGCTATTCTTGCGTGACCACACATATATTGTGTGTGTTGTTCACTTGTTCTCTGACATTATTCTTGCTTTTAGGTCTAAAATAGGGCTTGCTGTCTCAGCAGCAGCTTTGATAAATGCAGGTTCTAATTTCTAAGAAAATACAGACTTCTCAAAACAGGAAAGGAAAGAATAATGATGGACCCATAGGAAAGCTTCGTCACCAGTGTGACTGCACCATTACTTAAGGCTGCCATATTTAATGCACCATTCAGACTCACGGCGATCCACAGAGCTCAGTTCAAATGTAGATCTTCTTCTTGTTGAGGAATACAGTAAAAATTTGTTTTAAATGAACTTTTGTTCTCTCTTGCATCCATTATAGAGTTTTTGTTTTTTTCTCGAGTCAAATATTAAAACTGTTACTCCCCTAAGTTTCTGGCCACGAAAGAGAGAGGTGTTACCTTTTCAAACTCTTTAGAGGAACAAAAAAGTTCCTGGATGAAAATCCTGGAACGAACCCTTATGATTCTGGTCAAATAGTTTAATAGTTCTGTAAAAAATTGCTTCGACAGACTGATTTCATTCTTGCAGTTGTCCTGACTTAAGAAGCTATAAAAGAGAAGTCCTGGGAGATATTAAGTTAGATAAGCGTAAAAGATTTGTCATCGGCAATTTTGTGTTTGCTCTTCCTTGATAAAGTTTGAAGCTTGAATCATACTTGAAGCTATGATCTAGTTCTGCTTCGATTGAAGTTTCTTGGTTAAAGGATGTAAAAGAGGCTGTAAATCCTACTAATGCATGTGCTCATAGTTTGAGCTTTTATAATACTTAACATATGGCTATCTAACTCATTTTGATCAAGCTGCATCATTGTTTGTTCAAAGCCAAGATATCCTGCTCATGATTTCTACAGGATTGGAACAATGTTTTTCACAAAGTTCTCACCCTTGCGTGTTCGTTTATTAAATATTGAAGCATATTTTCATTATGCTTTCAGCAAACAATAAGAGTGTAAAACCATAGTTTTATTTAACACATTTTCCCATAGGTTTTAATCTATCCCACATTTTCCACCAGAATCACTGTGGAAAACTGTGTTTTTAACCTTGTTTTTGACTAACGATGTTAATGAAATCTGTTTCCACTGTGTACTACGCTGCTAGTGTATGATTTAGCATTAGTTATGAAGGAGATGGACAGTTTGTGATGTCTGGGTGGGGTTCGCGTGCACAGAACAGGGGTGTGTGTGATTTATCTGTGCCGGCAGTCTTCCAGTGATGTGGCGTATTCTCCCACTCAGTTCTCAGTGGTCTGTTGCTTGCGGACTGACTGCTCATCCCTGTTCCAGAGACCGAGAGCTTTTCAATCCTGTCATCTACTAAATTATAAACATATTTTGTAACGCCTTTTTTTAAACGCTGTGACGCACTTCGTTAAACTACCTGCATGTGAGCTGTAATCTTCCTCAGAGATTGTCCTACGGTAAAAGAAATCGGAGGCGGTGTTCATCAGTTTAGACTGGGCTGAACAGCCAGAACACCCACTTCGGATTCTGGTTGAACTACGGAAATTCAGACTTGCGTGACGTTTTTCTTTTCCTGTTCTTTGGGAAATAATATCAGTCAGTGTCAAATGTTTGATGTAATGTGCACATGGTCCAAACAAGATGAGTGTCTTTTTTTTTTTTTCAGTGTGACTAATCTCTCTTTCTCTCTGTTTTTATTGCAGGTCCTCCTGTAAGTAGACGTTGTCCCTTCATTGACTGGATTGTGGTAATGTGACCCAAACTCTGTGGCTTTCTGTGTATTTGTGTGTGTTTTGAGAGTGAATTTATCTTTCATGCGTTTCCTTATTGTCACTGCTGATGGAGTGCTGATTACACTACTTTTATTTACATAATGGAAACTGTTTGTTACGTTTCCTTCCGCCACACATATAAACACCCACACTTCCATCCGTCAGAAGAAGAGCTTGTGTTCAAGGTGAAGTGGGCAAGTTTTAGATTTTTAAATACTTTCTTATATTTCTATTAGCTGAGATTCTGTGGCTCTATCAAAACATTGCTTTGATTGTTTTAGGCATTCTAAGCATCACAACATGGCAACACTGATTCAACCAATAATGTGAATGTAGGGCAGGGTTATCTGTTTGGGCAACCAATGACATAGAGGGAGACTATTCAGAAGACTTTTCAATTTTGTTTGGTGACTCTAGTGCCTCAAAAAATACACTTTTCCTTTAAATCGCATGGCATTATCTTGAACATATCAATGTTTTCTTCTCCCTCTTGGACGTTGGGAATTTGGCTAGACACTAATATAGAAGACTACAGCATTGGTAGACACAGTCTGTTCAACTGAATATATCTTTTGAGGGCTAATGTTGCTGAATGAGTTTATAGTGAGAAAGAGAAATATATATATATAGTAGAGGAGAAAAGAGAGTTGGGCCGTATAAAATTAGGTGCGGTTGGACAGCTGCAGTAAGAGAGAGAAGGTCGAGCTTGAGTGATTAATGAAATAACAGCAGCCACAGGCAAACACTCCTCACAGAAAAGACAAATTACAAATAAGGTCTCTTTAACTGTTTCTAATAGAAATCAATGAGAGTAAATGAGGAGAAAATTAGACTTCTGCTAAAACCTACCGTTAAAAATACTCCAGTAATCTCACATTTGTCCACAGTTTTAGAAGACTTCACTGTCTCAAACTGCTGTCAGATTTGTAGATTCTCCATAAACTATCTTATTCTTACCCAAATAGGAAACTCTGTCCCGCTTTATATTAAGTGTCTTTAACTACTATGTAGTAACATTTAAATGAATCATTATATACAATGCCATTATTGTGTATGGAGGTATTTTTTTTACTTTTTATAAGTACAATATAAAAACATGTATGTATTTACAGCTTCATTTCTGTATTTACATATACAATTACTCTGTTGACCCATCCCTTGCACCTTAGCCTACCCATACCTCCAAACCTGTCCCTAACCTTACCTCAATAGCAGCAAAAGTGTTTTGCAGTACAATTTGAACACAACAGGTAACCATTTTTATGTACTTATTAGTTAAAGACACCTAATACAAAGTGTGACCAGAAACTCCCTGTCATCATTTACTCTCTGTTGCAACATATTCAATAATCAGTGATGTTCATTATCATTGAACCTCAAATCTGGCATGACATGTCTTCACGAAAAGACCCCTTTTTATGGTGTTTTTATGTGATTGTTGGATCTGGAATGAGTGTGTCCCCTCTCCCTTTCACTCACTTTTATTTTAGTTTTTGGGTGAACTGTTCTTTTAAGTCTTCTGAGTTATGAAAGTGAAACTTGTGAGCAATAAACTTTCCCTCTGGGTGAGCTACAGTTTCCAGAACCCAAAAAACACACATTAGTATACAAACATTCCAACACCTGCTCGAATAACCCATAAATTGAAGGTAAATTGAAAAGAACTGAAAGGCAGGTGAAAGTACTGTCAAACAATGCATACAGACTTAAACATTAAGTTGATATTTCTACTGTTGTCAAGTGAGAATGTTTAGATCTAGTTAGTGAATTCTTTTAATCAAGTCAGTCTTCTTTAAACAAGTTTGGTGATCTATTGGCAATCAGTGTCAGTATGTCTTTAACTACAGTGTTTGTTTTCAGTAAAGGGAGTTTGGCAAGCCTGGTCCCTGATCAATGGCCCTATAGAGGGCCATCCTGTTACACTGACCTATGGAAATTCTTAGGAGAGTATATACTGCAGATTATCCAACAAGAACACTAAGACAACACTCTTACTGATGTGATGGCAACTGTAAACTTCACCAAATTGGCCTTTTCCTGTGCGCTGAAAGTGAATACTAAATGTTTAAATACATAATAGTCTGGGGTTCTTCACAGGTCACCTCACAGGAGCATAGGCCTTTGCCCACTTTTGAAGGCACGGCTGGCCCAACCCAGCCTTAAACAATTAGTAGTGACACGAAACATTTTACATTGACAGAAAGCACTTTCGTTAGTGTGTTGAAAACTCCTGTGGAACGTTGCAATGGTCATGTCAAGCACATGCTGAACTTAAGAGGTGAAACACTTGAAAATAGGGGTGGGAATCAGCAGGGACCTTGTGATTTATGAATAATGTCAATTATGATTTTTGCAATCCTTAAAGGGATAGTTCACCCAAAAATGAAAATTATGTCATTAATAACTCACCCTCATGTCGTTCCAAACCAATAAGACTTTCGTTTTTCTTTGGAACATAAATAAAGATTATTTTTGATGAAATCTGAGAGCTTTCTGTTCCTCAATTGACTGTTCCTGCCGCTTTTGACGCTTCAAAAAGTTCATAAATAGATCGTAAAACGAATCCATATGAATTGAGCGATTTAGTAACTAAGGAGTAATTAGTTGAGTAATTAATGACAGAATTTTCATTTTTGAGTGAACTATCCCTTTAGCACATTTGTTTCTCATTCACCTGCATTGGACTTTATATATGGATATAATATCGATTATATTTTTAGGTGAGTCTGTGTTTGTTTAAAAGAATCAAGTATACACTGACCTCCACAATAATGCGTCCGAAGTCACGTAATCTCTGAGTAGGTAGCCTACTTCTTTTGTACAATTAATTACCTTGCGATCGTTAAAGAAAGTATGTTAGTATTGTAGTGTGTGTATTGTATTGTAGTATGAATGTAATTCAAACATACTACATTCACAATGCTGACATTGTCATGTGATTTATGGTGTCAATGCGTTGCTTCACTGTTTTTTACAAATCCTCTCCAGTGGCCTCACAGGTTAGTTACGTGTTCATCAAATGTGCATCTTGGCGGAAGTACTTTATGTTGCTTTGTTTTAAAAGAACAGCATAATTAAATTCGTTTTCCCTGGTGATGTACTTGATGATTTGTCCGCTGAATATCTCTTATCCATGTAATGTTGGGCTCTAGGGAAGCGTTCGCCCCCGGTTTCCTCTGGGGTGCCCCTTCATTTACCCAGCAGCGCTGTGGGCTAAATGAGAGCCACATGTACCCTGCTACCGTGGATCTCAAATGAAGTGTTCTTCCGGTGGGTGACCTCTGACCTCGCCAGACGCTCCTCTGGGCCGGCCTGAGCAGTGCCCAGCGGGCCACAGTGGCCTGCTCCCACTCACCACCTGGGTCTGCACCTTAGACCTGCTATGCATACTTCAACACGTTCATATACAAGCCAGCTCACTCGTACGCAGCATAGACCACTATACACACTCCTAATGGCAGCTAAATCCAGCAGAGATCTGTTCCTTTCTCTACACACACCGCCGCTTATAAACACCTTCCAGCTGCGTCCAGGTCCCATATACCTTACATGTGTGCCTATGACCTTTGAACCTATAGATCCTATTAGTGGTCTTTCATTGTTTCCCACAAACTTCAGCAGTGATACAAATTAGATTTAAAGAGAGCAGGATTTTTGTGATTGCCCAGGTACATAAATACAAAATAATAGTTTTTTTGCACTTTAAAGGGGTACTTCACTGCTGACAAAATGGGGTTTCAATAAAAATTATTTTCGCCTTTCAACTGCATAGGCGAAAGGCGAAAATAATTTTGAAATCGGTGCTACCTGACTAAAGAAAACAGAGAAAAAGTGCTGTTGTCTTCCCCTTTTTGGCAAATATTAGGAAAACTTCAACACCCATAATGCACTGTGCATGTTGCCGTCAAAAGCCACTCCCAACGTTTGTAGTCAACATTTTAAACTGGATGACCATGAACAAAGTGTTTAGTCAAACGGAGGGGAAAAACTGAAAGAAACTGGCGTTTTCACGAAAAGCCTGGAGTTGTCAAATAAACGTGTTTTAATGTGTTTCACACTATCTTTCAAATGTTTGGGGTCTGTAAAATTTTTAAATGTTTCTTATGCTCACCAAAGCTGAATTTATTTGATTAAAAATACAGTAATAACAGTAATATTGTGAAATATTATTACAATTTAAAATAAATGTTTTTTATTGTTAATACATTTAAAATGTAATTTATTCCTATGATGCAAAGCTGACTTTTCAGCATCGTTACTCCAGGTTTCAGTGTTACACAATACTTCAGAAATCATTCTAATATGCCAATTTGATGCTTAAGAAAACTTCTTAGGAAGGAAACTGTGATAAAAAAAAAAAAATCTGAATTATTTGATGAATATGTTTGTAATGTCACTTTGGATCAATTCCATTCATCCTTGCTAAATAAAAGTATTATTTTCTTTAAAAAATTCGCTAAATATTTAAAGAATCAGTAAGATGAATGATACACACACACACACACACACACACACACACACACACACACACACACAGGTTTCCATGTTTTGTGGGGACTTTTATATAGACATAATGGTGTTTATACTCTACAAACAAACTATATATTCACTGAAAACTTTCTGATAGATGCTGTGTGTAACAAAAAAGTAGTTTTTCAAAGTTTTTTTTCTGCATACATTAAACAACACAAAAGAATATAAAAAATGTGTTAACATTTTTTTAATATTTGAAAGGTGTATGGTCAAATCAAAGTGTACAGACAGAAGACAGTGCCACGGATGTTTTTGTCCGTCTGCAATAGTTTCCTCCCCGGGGCTGAGGCTTGATAGATGGCTTCCCTCTCCACACTGTAGTCCAAGAGGAAAGCCAACACACACACACACACACACACACACGCACACACACACACACACACACACACACACACCCTAGTATGCAGTTTCACCGGCTCATGAAATAAACTATAAATGCATCATCATATAATGAAGAGCGTCACGGTAGTCTTAACAGAAAGGATCTTTCTTTGAATGATCAAACAGCTGTCAGGTTTTTACCACTAAACCTCTGTAATGACAAAATGGAAGAAGAAAAAAACACAGTGATGCAATAGCTCACAGTGAAGGAAGTAAACTTATTTGATTTGATTTAAACCAGAGCGATCTCCTCAATTGACTCTGAAGTCAAGCATGATATAAAGGATTCTCATCTGTGAAACTGTTTTTCATGCATGCTTGGGCCCCTAAATGAACATCTTTTTTAATCAGACATGTGGTACTGTTCATTGTTCATACTAGCACTAAATGCTTATTAAATACACTCAAATGATCTTACTCAAATATCAATCATGATTAGTCATGACATGAACTGAATTTACTTTTACAATGAAGAAAATCAGTATTTTGTCTTCTTTTACAATTCTTACACGTTTAATAAAAATATTTTACAGGGGAAAATTGTGAGACAATTAGGCTTATTTTCAGGAAATATTGCATTTTTTATTATTATTATCCAGACAATATTATATATATTTGTATCTCATTGGCATGTTTTTTTTATTATTGTTTTAACCATAAACATCACTAAATTTATAATTAGTAATGTTTAAAAAAATACCAGTGGAGTTATAAAATTAAACTTAATTTAAGATGTATTCTTTGAAAAACAGTTTTAATAACTTATACAACGTTTGTTTCTTTTGTGATAAAATCTTGTTTTACAAATGTGTATTTTTACTGGGGAAAAATATCGATTAAAATAATTTTGTGTGATTTTCTTTTTAAAAGTTGAAAGCCATTTAATAAAAAGAAACATGTCATTGATATTAAAAAAGATTTTCTGGGGTCCAAAGAAAATGATGTTGTAAAAGCATTTGATGGTGTTTGCATTTGTGGAATGCTTCTTTGGAGTGTTTTCCTGCTGCTACCTTTGAGCCTTGCCACAATGAAATGTAATGCTTGATCACAGAGTTCCTCAATAATTGTCATTATTCAATTTTGAAATCAACATCATTTGTAAAAGCAGACTGAATTTTATTATGGCTTGGCAGGGTGTTGTGTTCTTCTTAATCAGTAATGTTGACTCGTTCTTTCTTTATTCTGTACCCATTTCTCTCACCCCTTTCTCAGGGTCCACCTGGACGATCAGGCTTTCCGGTAACTGTCTCATAACGTGTCCTATTGTCTGTCTTGTTTGGTTTTCTTGCTCTTTACCTTTCTGTGGTAGTGTCTGATATTTAAGAAGCTGTATCGAAACAATTCAACCACAAAACGAAAAATACAAAATTATTTATGTAGCATATTCTTGAAAAGCATATCATATACAGCTTCTTTATTAGGACACACTGAGACTACCTTTTAACCAAAGGACTTAAGAATATACAACCAATGTATTACGTTGAGAGTATTTTGCTTATTTTCTTAAATTCTTAATATTGCCAATGAGCGAAAAAGCCTACAGTGTATGACTAAATCTAGGAATTTATATGATGACCAGATAAGCTAAGCTAGACTTAATGCAATGAGTCTCTTAGCTTGGCTTTGTGGACGAGTCTCTTTTCTTTCTAGTTATATTGTATTTTAAACATTATTGTATTCTCTCTGGCCCTTTGGTGTCTGTCTGGATCCACTCTTCTGAATTTCTGCTGAAATTCTAATATTACTAACCAAAACTTAAACACATCTGTCTTTCATTATAGCATGTTAGAAGAAGTCCATCTCATTGTATGTGAACTCTAGTCCTACCTGCCAATTATAACCTACAAACCCCCATCACTCATAACAGCTCTTCTTGTGAAACTTTGCCATAAAATCTTTTTTTGTGTACGTTTTGTTTAAATTGTTGACAGGTCTGGTCAAAGTGTGAATGTGATCCCTTGCCAAAGCTTTTGATTGATTGCGTCGTCAGGAAATTAGTATTTTTGTAGGATGGAAGGTAGGGGTAGGAAGGGGAGGGGGCAAGTATTTTACACAAAATGTGTCCATTAGATTAGCACTTCAAAAAAATATTGATATTGGCTTTCACGCTCTGTTGAACTATTAGGGGATACTTGTGGTTTGTATATTTAAGCTTTGCTGCACATTCACATGTATATATGGCTATTTAACACTAGTTAAGGACTTTGGGGCTCATTTGGATAAGTCTGGACTTTGTATTGTACTTCAAGCTATTTCTGATTTAAAGCTCTAGATATATCTATCTACAGTTATTAAATAAGTTATACTTTGTTATACTAACAGTTCAAAGTGTTTCTAATTAATGCCATAAAGCTGTATTAAGTTTGTCTCAAATCAGCACCTTGGACAGAGCCAAGATTATTCAGTCAAGTGACTTTCCTCCTGGGACATTCAGCGGCACTGGCAGGCAGTGAATTAACTCTGAAGGTCAAACTAAATGGACACTTCTAGAAACGTTTATCTGAACAGCTTTAAAAATGTAAAAACTAGGCAGGCACCTGCAAAGCTACAGTCCAAGTGCTCAGTCATTGTTTGAGCAAATGTTTTGTTGACTTCTGATGAGCTATGGAGTCTTACTCGCCTCATCGCCCATCCCCCCCTTCCATTACGTGTTACTCGAGTGAGTCGTCAGCAAGCTGTCAACGCTCCCAGCCCTTCTAATACACTGACCTGCAACGTCAGGAATGCAAATAAAAACAGCTGTAGGAATGGACAGCCTTGCATAATAAGTCACTTCAACATTGCAGGAGTTTATGGCCATGTTACATAGTGTAAAATGTTTGGAAAAGCATTAGTCTAGGACTACAAATGGTGAATCCGTATGACCATTTATTATATTAGGATCTCATTTCCCATATATTCTGGGGATTTTCTCCATAGTTAAAAAAAGTGGTGGGATGTATTAGTGTGGATAGCTAATTATGATAGGATGGGTTGTTTTCATAGTTCATAGTTGTTAAACAGATATTTCACCCCAACATGTTTTTATTCTGTCATCATTTAGGACTCTAAATGTTGTTCTAAGCTCGTATGGATTTCAATGGAACTTAAAAGGAGAACATTCTATTGTTGATTCCATTGATCATGATACCTTTTATAGAGCTTTTGCAAACTTTTTCAAGCTTGATGGCTTCAGTTTCTTTGTAATTGCATGGAATGAAGCATGGAAATCCAAGTTTTGTTTAGTGGAAGAAAGAAATCATGCGGGTTTAAAGTGACATACCGATGAAGAAATGATGACAGGATTTTCATTTTTAGGGGAACTATTCCTTTAAACCCTTCCAAATGGAAACTAATTCCTTTAAACCCTTCCAAAAGGAAACAAACTGTCATGCTCCCACACTTTTTCAGTCACTTAATCATCTGTGATATGGTCAGCTAGCAAACATTGTCTAATGCAAGCACTGTGAAATGGCCCTAAAACAAATATTTGCTGCATTAACTCCATGCTTTCATTGGGATCATGTAATCACTGATGACCCTTGATGTCTGTCGGCTACATGTTCATTTCAAATTCTTAAGTAGTTAACTTTTAGATTTTGAAGAAGTCTGGCATGCGTGCATCATCAGCTTTCAATTTACCAGTAGGTGAATGTTTAGTAATATAGACATTAAGTTGGCGTCACACTGGTCAGCTTAACATTTCTAACTCTCCGTAGCCATACCACTTGAATATGTGGCTGAATGTAATTTAGTCTCTAGCGGAAGTGGTAGTAACTGCAGATTGTAGAGATTCAGTCTGTCAGATTTATTGTTCCTGATTTTCCTCTTGACTTTGCATTGACCACTAGGGAGACAAAGGATCAATGGGCATTCCTGGAAGAATGGTGAGTGATTTGATATGCACTAAGCCCAACAAGCCTTTGCTTTGACACCAGTAATTTATGCCAAAGGCCATACTGATTCTATCAGGTCCGATTGGACAATATTTATGTTTGCTTTTATTGCTAAAGTATGCCATATACAACATCCAGTATAATTGATTATCACTTCCTAATTTGTTTTGACCTGTTTAAGCTTGCACTGTGAATGTAAGCATTCACAAACTTTCACATGAATTTCTTCCAAATGTGTAATGTAGCTTTTCAGCGCAACTATATAATATAAACCAAAAACTAGATCTTATTTATTCAGCCAGAGAATGGTTTCCACTTCATTGCCACCATTGATAGTTAAGGAAATGTCTTACTGAGATGTCTGAAATATTTCCCTGTCACATTTGAACAAGGGCTGAAGAACAGAGTTCTTTCTGGCTGCATTTGATGAGAAATTCTCTCTCCTTATTACTCAGTTTGTTTTGGCTGCTCAGTCATGTAAAAATGATTTACTTGTTGAACTTTAAATAGAAAATAGACCTCAAAAAGCACTTTTTTTTCTTGTCAGTTACACTCTACATGCTGAGAAGGTAAAATTTGCAGCCAAACCTAGAGGAGATCTTGGAAGAAAAGTTTTGTATGTATATATATCCACAGAGAGACAATATATATATATATATTCAAAACGAGAGAAACAGATTTGAAAACCACAGACAGTTGTGAGCTCTATTTTACCTCCTCATTCATAAGATTTGTGCATTTGGAATTGGATATTTTTCAGATTAGCACAATACATGATGTGTCGCAACACAATTCAGGGTCATCCAAAAACCACATAGTCATATAGATGTCCCCCTAGAGCATAGCAGCTACTCTTCCTTAAACATTTTCACTAAGAAACCGATAAAACTGCATTGTCCTCAAAGGAGACATTCCAGAATCTTGACCCTTGTATGGTTGCATACTCTAAGCTCACCCTAATGCTTTCTCTTGAAAAACAATCCCTACCTAAAAGCAGTCAGCAGCGTTCAGCTCAAACTGTGAGCCCCAAGCCGAGTTTTCCATATTTCACCCAGTGTAAAGCTACATTGTGCTCCATTAGATTCTCACAGGAAGCGTTTTTTTTTCTTCACTCTTCATGGCTTATCCTTCCCCCCTCCAACCTCCTCCACTGACCAGTCTGTCTGTGAGAAAAGTTAGCAGCCCCCTCATCTACTATCCATTACTCCCCACAGGCCAGCAGTGTAACACTCCAGTGCTTCCGTTCCCTTGTAGCCTCCACCCCTCAACAACCAAAAATGCTCCAGTACGTCAGTGTGTCCCATTCCCCAACCTCCAAACGCTCCGTCTCAGGCTGCTGCATGCCTGTGTCCTCTCAGAACCTCGCTAACCCTGGTTCCTCTTTCTGTCTCTCTCCTTCTCACTGTGCATGTGACTGTGTCTGCTGTGACTGACCAGGGCTTAAAGGGAAACCTGGGGGAGAAGGTAAGTGCAGGACGTCAGCCTGCATGTGCAGAATTGAGACTCTCTCACTGTGGGTGGCTGTGTTGATGCGGGTGGGGGGGAACGACCTGAATCCATTGCACAAAGTGCATAGGTATCGTGATTTATATCAGGAAGGCTTCAGGCTTTATTTTGAAGGGCCTTGGGGGTCACATTCGGAAGACGTTTCCCACAATGCTTGGATTACCTGTGTTTATTCTTGTAGCACTGTGAAGTTTTAAGACTCCCCAATCTAGACAAAGAGATGTTTGGAATGAAGCAGCATTCAATATCCTACCACTTCGGCACACGTCCAAAACTATCCAAATGTTGTGTAGTCACTAGAAGTCTCTTCAAGTCTGTATTTGGTATGACTGAGCACTCTAGACGGAATTTAGTACATAGAGCTTCAGTTCCTGTTGTGGCAAATGTGGTTTGAGCCATTCTTAAACCAGTCCCATTTGGAAGCTTCGCTCAGTGTTTGTACAAGCCAGCAGTTCTGTGGCCTCCCTTCATCAAGCTGGAATGATATGTAATGTCTGAGGCCGAACAAGCAATGTGAGGAGAAACATATTCTTCATCCTTCATCATCACAGAAAAGTAGTGAAACTTCTGGATGGTTACCCTCGCTTGCCAGCAAAACACTGTGGTTCTAAAGAACTTGGATGGGAAATAAATAGTGATGTGACCACCGGGCCGACAAGTAGAGAAGCAGACAATATACGACCTTGGAAAGACCCACCACATTCTCATCCAGAATAATCAGTGGGCTTCCCTTGTTGTTTCAGGGGTTTACTTTTATCCCCTCTTTTTAAGTGCGGTCATGTTTTACCTTCCAGCAAGGGTAAGCCTTGACCCAACAAATTTTGGGTGAAGAACTTCACGTCATTTGATATCAAAACAAACCCCCTCAAGATAAATGGGCACTCTAGCCCTGAAACTGGCAGTCTTAGCGCCTCAGTCCTCGAGCAAATAAATTCAGTTGAATCATAAGTGGTTGCGTTGGAAAGCTCAAGCCAAATGAAAATCAGGCGAATCGGTGATTGATTGGTTGAACTTAGCAAGGACTGCAGAACTTGAGACAATGTATTCTTTAGACAGAAAGGATTACTTGTTGAACGAAATGAAATCTGTGAAGATCGTATCATTCATTAGTAAGACCAATTCTTAAATATCAGCAGAATTTGCTCCTGCTTTGGCTGAATATATTTGGACTCTTTGTCCAGTACCCATACCTAGCTGCCAAATGCTTGTAATGTAAGCCTGTTCAAAGGGATATCTCTAGATCTTCAGTTGTCCTGTTGCACAGATCTCTGCAAGATTCTGTGGGTAACCATAAACCTTGGGGGCAAAGCTTAGGAGTCCTTTCCTTTTCCACAACCTGAAAATTCTTGTACGTCACCCCTTTCACTCTCTAGTAACCTTTGTAGGTGACTCAAAAAAGTGCTAAAACAAATACTCCTTCGTCCCCTGATAAAGTGGGCATTGAACCAGAACAATTAAAAATTGTCCACAATTTGATGGATGGCTGAGTCATCAAAGGTGTCTTCCTGATAAAGTTTCACATGAGAGAGCTAATTAGGGAAAGTGCTGGAAACCTGAGAGCTTTCCTGTCTGACCACAGAGCGTAGCGGGATTGCGCTTGGATGTTTGGTGCAGTGCTGCGGACAGGCAGACACCGTGCAAATCACCTAGTTTACGCCAGATAACCAGCCCGCAGGGCCGTTTGCTGTTTACTCAGCAGTGCTCCCTGACCCTCTCAATTCGCTGTCAAGATGTAAACTACAACTCTGAAATGAGAACCAGGGTCTGCTGACATTTTACTTACAGACCAAAATACAGTGTTCACCTCTGAGCCACATGCAAGCGCTCTCCGCGAGGCGGCTTAGCGAAAGAGTTATGTTAAACAGATGTTATAGGGTATTTCAGAAAGGGTTATTCTATTCTGCAGATGCAATATATTCACTGATACGTTTTGGCTTTGTATACTAGGTGTAGTTTAGCGGATATCATTCTTTCTCTTTTCTGTCACTTCCTCTCCTCACTGTCTTTCTACCTCTCTTATCTGTCCGTAGGGAGCGCCAGGAGAGCCAGGTCTGTCTATCATTGGCCCACGAGGACCTCCTGTAAGTGTTTGCTCTGTCACTGCTTAAACTCTTCTACATCTTCCTCTAATGTCAGATCTCCAGAGTAGATACAGGTTATAGGTGCAGATTTTAGCAGCTTTTGGCCTCAATCCTATGATTCCAATAGTTCTTGGCAAGGGGTTGTTCTATTGTTTTTCTTTCCGCACTTAACTTACAGACCACCCCAAAGTGAGCTCGATAAATATATGGTCTAGGGTAGATAAGCAGGATCAGCATCATCTAGCACACTACTGTATGTGGAGAAAGTCCAATGAATCTTGTCTAATCAAGACTTGATCTCTAATGTGCACGAATAGGACAGGAATCCCACTGCAGCTTGTATGGAAGCACTTACACTTCATCAGTGTATTTCGGGGCTGTGACTCCCACGTAATGACGCCCATTTGGAATCTCATCTTCATTAGCAAGAAGGAATGAAAACATCCCAGCCCTTGTCATTATAATCCAGACATTAGCGTGCAGATTGGGCTGTATCTGTTAATGAGTGGTCAGTCATCAGGCGAAATGGGGCTTGTCCCCAAACTGGCACTCTTTCCCTTTCTTTGCATTCCATTCAGCAAGACAAAACTGTAATGTTACGCCGTCAGAAGCGCAATTTCCTTGTTGATTATGCCGTGCAAAACTTTGTCCTGTGGTTTCCCCATTCATCCAACACACTCTTATGGCAGGGCCGTCAGACTGTTCAGACATCTGTTTTTCTGCTTGCTGATTATACACTTTTCTATACCTCTGACCCATCACCTCTAATAAGGCGTCAGGAGTGGACATCAGGCATAGAGAACTGGTGACAGGTGAAGTTTCATTGCAGGGCTGCCTCAAAGGGAATGTCTTCAGCAGTTGTTCTGAAAGCATAGGCTTTGTCCTCACCTCCAAAAGGGTCACAGAGGTTGATTTGAGGCAGAAGTGTGGAGAGGCCAGCAGAAATGACTGCTTTAGCCAGGCAGGTAGACCTGATAGGGCGGTAAAAGTTTCTTTCTCACACATAAGTGGAACAGTTATGGAGTAAACAGAGCGATCATTAGATGATGTGTTGAGTTTTCATTACATTTACAGTTATTGTCTTAGCTGATCAGGTCAGGGCCAATGTTTTTGGAAGTTATAAAGATAAAACATAAATACAAGCTATTCTCGAATACGCAAAAGGAAATAAGAAATACTTTTTATTTCTTACTGATAAAAACTGAGGCTATCAAAACAATGAAATAAATGTGATTATTCCTATGATTTCATGATATCAGTCTTTAGAAGGTCAATTAATTACATTAGGGTAAGGTAACATTATCACTTTGAAAACAAAAAATGTTTTGCAAAAATCCTGTTTGTAGATTCCTTAGTACCACTGGACCCCAGTTTGAAAACCCCTGTCTTACAGTATTTGTCTTTGTTTTTGTCATATTTTGGTCAAAGGTGCACTTAGAAAAATTGTGTCTGTCCTGAAAACGACTGAAAAGTGATATTTAATCTGGGTTTAATTCCGAGATCAGATTGCGGTCAGAAAATTGTTGTTGTATCACTCCTGAAGAATGTTATGAATTGCGTCCATAGTGGATTTTTGGTTTAGAGGATTTTTTTTTTTGTTTTTTTTTTTACTGGACTTGTATTCAATTGTTTTCTATTACTTTTTGTTACATTTTTGTGCCAACAAAATGAATGTTGTCAGTCCTGTTTTGGGTGATTCCGAGGGGGGCACATGCTGCTACTTCCATTATTCCAGACCTTTAGGTTCCCAAGGCAGAGAAAATCAGCCATGTTCCAATAACTACCTGAGACCCAGACACACAATCCCCTTCATTAGCTCCGTTCACCTCTTCCTTGTAATTTTCTCTCAGGTTGCTCCAACGCGGTCTTTTTTTTGCCAGGCATATTGAATGACTTCCTTTTTTCCCAAGGGCTGCAAAAGTTTATTCAGGAAAGCAAACTTAGTATTGTTCACAGGAGAATGTAGCACTAATGATTACTGACATTTACTTATTCAGAATGTGAGTGCCAATAAGGCAAATTAAATAAGGACAACTCTAATGTCTTCCAGTTAGTTCTTTCCAGTGTTGAATTTCAGTCAGTGTCCCACAGTTTTTAGAGCTTTATTTGTCTTTGTCTCCTCATCCCACACAAAGTGCTTCCTACAGAGCAGGAAGGCTCCTGTCCTTCAACCTCAATTACGACACAAGTTTGGAGGAACAATACTCCGTCTCTCAACACAGACCTCCTTTCATCGAGTTCACATAATCCTCATGTTTTTCGTATAGAAAATAACTGCTTATCTTTTTTCTTT
Source organism: Phoxinus phoxinus (assembly GCF_949152265.1). Taxonomy (NCBI): domain Eukaryota; kingdom Metazoa; phylum Chordata; class Actinopteri; order Cypriniformes; family Leuciscidae; genus Phoxinus; species Phoxinus phoxinus. The sequence goes on along the minus strand of NC_136889.1, from coordinate 6,347,761 downwards.
CTGTCTCCCCTCAGGGTCAGCCCGGTACTAGAGGATTTCCAGGCTTTCCGGTAAGTGACTTTTGTCTGAAGCCAACGGGACAAACCTCTTGTTTATTCGTGAGTTTATAAAAGCCATCAATTAGCTACTGGTTGCCTTGATCCCTTATTTAATTAATGCACATGGAAAGGACTCAAGGAAGTGAGACTAAATGTACAGTAGGCTTGTGCAGCTGTCATATAAGCACTGTAAGGTATATAAATGTCCTAGAACCCTTTCTATAGGCTGTCTATCTCCTCTGGATATTAAAGGCCCTTTTCAGGTGTTTATTACCCATGATCACTGTTCAGCAGGACACATTGTTAAAATACAGTACCCTCAGTTAGTGTTATACATTGACTCAAAGCAATTGTTTTTGTTATTTTTTTAAATAAACACTGTCATATTAGCTTGTCTAGACAGGAGAATTTGAGCTGTTTTGTGTCTTTACAATTTCGCCAACCTGCTGTTCTCCCTCTTCTTTTCCAGGGCCCCATCGGCTTGGACGGGAAACCCGTGAGTTTCGCTTCATTCCTTACAAATGTTTGAGTAATTGACACTCATGCAGGTTTGGAACCTCCGAACCCTTGCACCAAATTATTTGGCAGTAATTGATAATTGACGGTCATTTTGGCAATGAAGAGAATAATTATGGTAATAACAATTATGCCAATTATCGTAATAAATTCACTATTGTCGCCATCTTGACAGAAATCAATTATGATATGTGTACAAAGAATGAAGTAATTTGTGCTACCTAAAAAGACTAAAGAGAATGGATATTTTGCCTTTGCCTTTTTTCCCCAACCTTACAGGGACAGAATGGTCCAAAAGGTGATTTGGTAAGTATTTTTTTGTAACCATTTTAACCTACCATTGTTAACTGGCTTGAGAGATCCAGTGCTAAAACAATTTCCTATAAATGTGTTCCTAAGAAAACACACCTTGGCTGGAATTAATTGAAGTGTTAAAATACAAATCTAAATACTTTTAGTTTAAAGGGACACACATAATGAGATCTGTCATGTTCACTTTTACTAGTGAAATACCGCTGGAATAAAAAACATTCGTCATAAAGAGAAATATGTAAAGAAGTAAAACATATCATAAAGAAAAATTTGTCAGTGTCCATAAAACTCACCAGTAGAGCCATTTGTTTTCAAGATGGCTTGTTACACTGATGTTTATCTAGGCTGTAAGCATGGCCATATAAATTCACAAGAACAACACTCTTGTAGTTTGATTTATGGCTAGAGTGACTGAATGGCGTGTGCGCGTGTGTGTGAGAAAGAGATGAGAGACCACGTTTCATTCAGTGGGGTTTGTCAAAAGTAACTTTAAGTGTAGCCGCCTGTGGTATTAAAACAAGGACATTGGGTTGGCTCTGTCCTCTTCAAAATGAACTTGAAAAATGCAGTCAACAGTTTTCTTTTTCGTGATGAAAGACAATGGGCAGATAGTTTAGGCTCCCAGGCTGTGCGCTTTAAACCATTCCTTATGAAATATAGTACAACCTCTGTGTTCCATCTTTTATAGCATCGTGAGAAAAGGCAAGCGTAGAAACTATAAAAGAGAAGCACTTTTCTGAAATGACACCTTTATAAGACGGCATCAGAGCTGAACGACCCCTGCTGAGCTTTTGAACATGCCTCACTGAGCTTTCAAAGTAATACAGTACATAGCTTACACAAATATACCCTAAGATGGATTTATATATATGTATATGTATATTATATATTTATATAATTTCATTGATAAGTTTCTTCTCAGAATCATCACACTCCATATTTGATTTTAGCCTTATATGGAAGTATTACAGAAATTGATTTGTTGCTATTTCTGAATGAACATTATGACTTGGAATCAATCTAACTGTCATTTCTAAGGCTGTGGGTTACATGTTTTTCAGAAGGCATGATGAATTGTGGGGCATTGATTTATTAAAAGCAGCCACTGATGCTCTCCATACACACAATGATACTTCTAACCTACTGTAGTAAAAACACTTAAAAATTGTGTTTGTTTTTAGCAATTAGCCTTTTTTGTATTTCATTTTCATCATAAGAAATTAATTTATAAGGAACTGGTTTGCGCATGTTTTGACTGAGAGGTTTGGCACTGTTGGTCGTAAACAGGAAAAGATAATCCAGTTACACCTCCGTATTGTAATTGTGATTATTTCCACAGGGTCCTCGTGGTCCTAAAGGAGTACCAGTAAGTATTTGCTTAAATATATTAATATATCATCATAATTCCACCAGTTTGAGTTTTTATGTGGCAGTGGAATGTCATGCATGAATTACGTTGGATGTATTTTTAAGTGTTTTGTTCAAATCTTATTTTTCAGGGTGAACCTGGTCCAAAAGGAGAGAAGGTAGAATCATGCGAAAAATTATTTAAAATAGCAGCTAGTTTTCTTATAATTTGTGAGGACGACACATGACAGATTTTGTTTTTCTTTGTTTTTCTTTTTTTATTCTAGGGTGTATGTGGTGACTACACTCACAGGGTGAGTGAATGTTTTATTTAACTTATTGTTTTTGCGATATCATGAACACTGCGAATGTTTCATTTATGGTTTAAAGTAAGCTACCAAATATGCTTCAAAGGTTGCCTGGTGTTGAAAAAGCCTAAGTATATGTTTTCATTATAGTTTGTCAAAGTGATTTCTCTTGTTTACCCTCAAAAAGACATGTACAACATGTTTTGCGGTTAATTTAGAGACATTAACATAGAGGGGGAAAAGGGAAGGAATAATGGATTGGCAGCTTGTATAGCCTCAGATAGGCAACACATGAGCACATGCCAAGGCAGGGCCTCAAATTTGATCAGCCCTCTCTCGGGGAAATCACAGTTTCTTGTAAACACAGCAATTTTACCAACAGCCTGCTGAATTAGATTTGATAAGACTCTCTGTTAAAAGGGGTCTTGGTAACAGCCCTAGCCTATTTAAAAGTAATTTTGGCCTTTTGAAGCTATATCAATTATGTAATCTCAAAAACAACACGCAATATAGAAGCAGATAAATAGTCTTGGCAGTAGATGTTTCTACTGAAAGTACAGAAACAGCAGCAGGACACGTACAGTTGATAGATTTGTTTCTAAGAATGTAATCACTGCTTTTATTGTGTAGTATTGTGTTTATAAGTGTAGTCAGTGTACCATACAGATATATCACAGTTATTTTTCATGCATGTCAGTCAGGCCACGTGCACTATTTTAGAAAGCTGCACATAAGGGAGGTCTTTTTGGGTGGTTGTAGTACTGTATTTGCAGTTAGGGTTAAACCCATAGGTCACTGCGTTAGACTAAAAGGATACACCCTGCAGTGATGGAACAAAAATGGGTATTATCACTTGAATGTGTGTGTGTTCATGTATCCGTATCCATGTATTTGTATGTTGGGCCGTTTTAAACAGGGGCTCCCAATGAAAACGCTGGCAGCTTTGCGCTCCAGTCAGGCTCTGATGTTGAAGGTTTGTGGGCTGTTCGCTGTCCCTCATCCCTAATACCGTGATATGTGTGTTACAGTCCTGCTGCAAAGAGAGACATAGCTGAAAACTGTGCTCTAGTTTATCCACATGCACTGTTGGAGGTGCAGAGAGGTGCCTGTTATTATAACTGATTGAAAACTCTATAGGAATTTATAATGACACATTTTAACACACAGCTGTTTTCCTGCTTTTTCTTTGGCCTTCTCGATGAACTTTTATGGTTGTGGTATATCATTTTAAGGTACACTATGCAGCTGTAACTTTATATGTCATCGAAAATGCATCCAAATGTTTTTTGGATATGTTAAATACATAAATACCATGTGTCTTTTATATTTTGATTGGCCTCCTTATGCATAGAGTACCTTAACACAATGTAACATTCTGGTTAAATTGGTGAACAACCTTCTGCAGGGAGATAATGATACTCGAAAACACTTGCCTTCCTTATTTGTATGTATTTTTCTCTTACTCGGACATTCAGTGAGACAATCGGTGCGCTTATATATATGATATTATAGATTGTGTATATTGCTTTTTTATATATTACGTTTATATATTGGAATATGTACACTACGTTCAGAAGTTTGAGGTCAGTATGATTTTTTTACAAGGATGCATTAAATTGACATTTATGTTACAAAAGATTATTTCAGATAAATGCTGTTCTATTCTATTTATCAAAGAATCCTGAAAAAATTGTGCCACTGTGTTCACACACATTTTAAGCAGCTCAAGTGTTTTCAACATTACAAGAAATGTTTCTTGAGTAGCAAATCAGCATATTAGAATGATTTCTGAAAGATCATGTGACACTGAAGACTGGAGTAATGATGCTGACAATTCAGCTTTAACATCACAGGATTAAATACATTTTTTAAATATAGTAAAATGTAAAAAAAAAATATTTTCTTTTTTAAATAAACACCATCTTGGTGAGCATAAAAGCATACAGACCTGAAACTATTGAACAGTAGTGTATATTCCATGTACATTAAGGTCCAAAAGTCTGAGACCTCATTGAAAAAAAGTTTAAATTAAATTAGATTAACTATTGACTTTTGGAACCATAGATGTACATTTTTATGTGTAATTCACCGAGTAGAAATATGAAATACAGGCAATTAACAAGAAGGCAAGTTGTATTTAGGGTAATATCAACTGTTAGTGGAATATCTATGGGTGAATAACTCTTCAATCTGTGCTTTGCAATGATGCTGATCTCAACAGAAACGCCGTATTGTCAACGTCTGTGCTGGAGGACAGGCCACAGTAAGTCTGTTGCGAAACTCTCTTTGTGGCAAGACTGAATCCAGCCTGATCTACACAGCATTGCTGCAGAGTTACAGGTGGAGATGAAAAATGGAGATGAAGCATTATCATTGATAATGTTTGATATGTGAATTAAAAGGGGTGTTAGTCGACTACAAATGATCAAATCGAATCTACGGCATAGTGTGTATAGTCTTTTACCTGCATATTACTAAACATAAATCTTTTATGTTTAATTTGAGATATTAATTTGATAATTGTGAAAATTTTTACATTTATAAATAGCAAACCTACAGTACTCCACTCCACTGATGGACCTGTGACTCTGTTCAGTGATGCTGAATCCCTTTGGCTCTGTCTCTCTATCCCCTTGCCTTGCTTTTTCCTTACTGTTCACTTTCTTTTTCATTTGTTTTTCTGTTTTTCCCCTCCTCTTCTATCTCTGGCCCGTTTCCTTCCTTTGGCCTCCTGGTGAACTTGTTGGCCTGGTGGTTTTGTGCACTGTGGCCCACCTGTGCTTTGTGACCTCGGCAGATGTTACCCATCACCGTCCGCAACATGCCCTCAATAAGCCCTCTAATCCTAAAGCGCCTCAAGGTACATCTCTCTCTGCCACCCTCGCACCCTTTCCTTACGGATGCCAACCTCCATCCACCCACTGCCAGCCAGGCCTCTTAGTGCCACCTGTGTTGAGTTCATTAACAAAGCTCGAACAAACAGCCGGGGTTGAATTATCTTAGCCAATAGTTGAATTGTCTTGATATGACATAGTCCACTTGAAATACACTTATTTCCTAAAGTAATGTCCAATTCACAAAATTTATAGGCTTATAAACTCTACCCCACAGCTAGAACTTCTGTCAGGCCCTCTCTTTCTTTTATGTCCATCTGGACATTATCTCAATAAAATTCTCTAATACATAATGGATTGTCCTCATATGTCTAGTCCTATGGTAATGTTGGGTTTAAGGATCGTTCAGGTATTTTTGAACTGATTTCGGATATAAAAGATTAATATAACTACTAGAGAATTTTGGATGCGATTAAATGTTTAGAATGATTCAAATTTGGAGTCTTTTAGTCCATGTCTGTTTTAATCAGTAACATTTACAATAATAAAGTTTGTTAACATTAGTTAATGCATCAGATATCATGAACAATAAACAAAAAACAATTGTAGCATTCATTATATTCATAATGTATTAAAGGCCACATTTGTCCTGGTTACGGTGTAATTACGCAAATTAGTTCTGAGTAATATTAATTGATATGCATTTACTGTAGGTTCAGGTTTAGGGTTTGTTTTAGTGTTAGTTTCTTGTAATTATGCATAATTTACTGTTAGTACTATAGTAAACGCATTTAACATGTATTTAACACATTAAAATAGTGTTCCCATGTTAACTAATGTTAGTTTATGCAAATTGTTAAAAATGTATTTGTATAAGTTGGAATTAACCAAAATTAAAGTATTTTTCTTTATTTAATTTTAGATATTGCATTAACTAATGTTGACATATTATCGTTGAGTGTTAATAACTGACTTTCAGACTTTCAGAACATATGCATTTCAAATGAACAGTCTTTTTAGGGAAACAGACCAACAAAATCTTGTGACATCAACTTGCACTCATAGGCGTGTCCAATTTGTTTGTCCAATCAGATGCTCTAAAGAAATGTTTACAAAAACACTCGTTAGGCCATTTCATGGGGTGTTTAAAAGTTCAAATTGTATATATTTTATTCTTCGTCAGTCTACAATGACTCATCAGATTCCTTAAGAACAGTAAGCAGGGCTCCAGACATAATAACAAAACAAACAGAAGTTTAAAAAAAAAACAATGACAGTCAAAAGATAACACAAAAATTAGACAGCTCAGCAGAAAAGTGAGGCTGTCTGTTTTTACTGCCCACTCCAGGAAGTGCCCCTGGCACAGGTTGACCACGGTTGGCACCCGTCCTCCATCTTAATTCTGCAGGTGTGCACGCCAATTTCGAGTACCATGCTTGGAGACAATGGTACATACTGTGGAAGACAAAAAGTGTGAGGGAAAGATCTTTGCAGCTGATTGGATGGGTCTCCGAGTTGGGTCGGGTCTGTGCATTGGATGGAGATCATGGAATGTCTCCATTTAATGGATCTACATCTGGCCTCATAAATCAAATCTCGACAAGTCCTGTCAAGGAATAAATGGATAAAATATGGATCTGAAGCTGATGGATGCGTTTCGGATTTCTTTGAGCTTCAGACTTTGCTACTGAACAGAGACCGTGTTAAAGAAAGGGTTTTCTTTGTCACGGTATCTACTCTCTTTGTGGTTAATCAGTCTTGTACACGGTTGCCAGTATGTAGGAGGTCTTCATTTTCTGTCTATAGTAGCAGACTTAGAAATAAATGCTTTTAATGGGAGGAAAATTATAAGTTCTAACACCAAATGTTCCGTTTTGCAGACTAAGCCTCTTTAATGTTGAAAACAGACATTTAAAAAATTAATTACACAGCAGAAATCTTAGATAATCAGTTTTCCTCATGGTCTCTTCTCAGGAAGAGTAGGATATTGTTTAGTCGAGTCTTATTTCCTATTTTCACATCCCTCTCGCTGTGTAAATACTGGACACTTTCCTGTAGATGATTTTGTTTAGTCTCTTTTGTATTGAAGGTCTCGTCTTGCTCATAACTGAGAAGTACCCGAGATAGTTTTAAAACAGCCATAAGTGGATCAGGTAGAGCAGTGGTTTTCAACTGGTCGGACACCTGGGAAAAGCTATGCTAAATACAATTGATCAAATAAATCGGCTTAATAACCTTTCAAAGGGAGGAGAAAAATCTTCTCATATATTTTTGTTCTTTGTTCTTTGCGTCAAAGGCTGTGCGTCCAATCGAACTCACCGGAAAAAAACATGACCCAGACTACATGGATTTTGAGTTCACTTACAGTGAGGATAAAATTCGAGGATTCAATTTTAAACAACAAAATATTTTGGGTTGCCACTTCATGTCCAATTCTTAGCATCTTAAAAAAAACTCAGTTGGGAACCGCTGGTGCAGACCTGACTGAAGAAGATTTGTGAGACCACTAGCAACATTGTAGGGTTTGTTAAGTTTGAGACATTACTGTAGTTAATGGTTAGTGGGCCACTAAATAGGTTCTTAAACGCATTAAGTGAAAATTTTCCTAACTTTTTTCCCTAAATTCCCCCCCACTATCTTCCAAACATGGTACTCTATAAACTAGAATAACATCAATCATTTCATCCTGACACTTGACTTTCTACTCAACCTTCAAACTTGGGTTCCTCTCAGCTTCAAATCCATTGGTTCATCATTTAATTATTGTAAATATTTTTTTAAAGAAAATCAAAATCACATTTTATCAAAGATTTTGAGTAAATATTCCATCAACAAATTTGCTCATTCTTTAATTTCATATCTCATTATTGTGAATTACTGGATTTGAATCGGAGTGGATCATGCCACTGATGTTATGAATTGTACTTTATATCCAAATGATTTCTTTATCTCAGATGCTAACTTCCTGTCTCTCAGCAGGGCGAGCCTGGAGCACAAGGACCACCGGGACCTCCTGGCCCCCCAGGGCCTTCGGGGACTCCTGGTCTAAATGGTGCTGGTGGCCCCCCGGTAAAACTCACTATTTATTTATTTATAGCCTGGACAATGTACAGTCAGCTTTTTTTCCTTTTTCTCTTTTTATTGCAAAATAAACCCCTTTGTGTCATGTGCGATGAGGAAACCAGCTTATAAATCATTCTATATGATGTTTTACAGAAAGTTTTCTCTGAATTGGTAGGTTTAGGGGACAGAATATACAGTGTGTACCGTATAAAAAAGTGAGTGTGTGTTTTAACTATCTACCTACTTTTTTTTTTTTTTTTTTTTTTGAAAAAGGGTAAACCCGGAGAACCTGGAAAACCTGGAAAAGACCCAAGGGTGAGTATTCGAATACATGCATTGTCATCTTTACCTTCCTCGCACGGATACTCGACATCAGAAATCTATAATCCTTCAAACTGAAATGTTGTTTCTTTTTCTTTGATTTTAGATGCTACCGGGGCTGAAGGTAAGCTTGAAAACCACACAGCTGTCCAGCTGCACTGCAATGATAGTATTTTCCACAGGCGAGTCATAAACAGGCTCACATGAAGTTCACACACAGTTCAGCAGCCTACAGGGTGGGTCCGCTCTGTCTTTGCCAGTACAGAAGGGGTGGATACGCCATAATTGATTAACCGTGTTGCCGTTGGATAAGTATGTATTTCCCCTGATGCGTTAATTGCCACTGCGTTTATACTGGGGAATATTAATTGGGCTCCATTTAGGAGCACTAGTCCCTTATAGGAGCGTACTTCAGCTCTCTATAACGGTTGTGTGCTGGCGGTCTATATAAGAGCTGTAACTGGAGGCTTACTCCTTTGGACATGAAGTTCCCAATAAACGCATACCACTTTGCTCATAGCCCCTTTTAAACAAATTCACGATAAAAGCCACAGAGCAAATAGGTCTTGGATGGATATCTGATTGTTTTTTATTTTTATTATTTTTATAGGGTGAACCCGGTGTACCTGGACATAAGGTGAGTGTGTCCATCAAAGTTCATGAGTAGACATTTATTGTTTGTGTTATCCGAAAAGCCATTTTTTAAATCCCACATCTTAGAACTGGAAATTTGGCTCTGCTGCTGATTGCTTAAACAAAACGGATCCTCCTCCTCAGAGGAACATTCAGGAATTAAGCAGAATGACGTATCAATTAATCATTCGGCAGAGTGATTGAAAACCTCTAAGTTGCAGGGCAGAGCTCTGAATGTTAGGCTTATTAATCGCTAGATGAAAAGTTTGAAACTTGGAGAAAGAAGCTTGGCACGTCATGCTAGACCATGGATAAAATATTAGTGGATTAGAAAGAACACAATTCATCTGGTCAAACTTTACCATTTGCTTCCTGCATGGGCTTTTTTCTCGTACTGATTTTTTCCTTATCTCTCAGGGTGATCGTGGTGAAGGAGGTCCAAGTGGACCTGAAGGCCCCAAGGTAAGAATCTGTAACCTTTGACTGGTTTAAGCAGCTTAAATAATTAACCTGCTCCACAGGTCACCCATCACTTCTGGGTCAACCCATTACATAATCCCATACATCAGATTGACAGCCCCCTTTGAGTCCGATTCCTGTTGTTTTGTCAATCAATGTCTTGAAGTATGTAATTTGAATACTCCTTTTTCTGCACCCAAACTTCATTTAATCAGGCCTCCAACAGAAGAGAGGCGGATTTCATCTAAGAGTGTCATTAGGTGTGACATCAGATACCCAAAACATATAGTTTTGATTAAGCCAGTGGGACGGCACCTTTATTGGTTGAGTTTAAATACCACTGGAGCACTAGAGGATTTAGACAAAGTATCGGCTGATAACAGCATCTGTTTGGGGTTTTACTGTCTTCCCCTTCAGCAATGTGCTTAACTCTAAAGTCATTGAGTGCATTATCCCTGAGGTAATGAAAGATTAAATTAAGATAGTAGATGGGGCTTAGTGTAATGCTATGAAAAGCGCAAAACACACTAAACTAAAAAAAAAAAAAAGTATGTTTTTGAAAACGGCCTCCTATGCTTACGAAGGCTGGATTTATTTGAACAAAAATATAGTAAAAATGGTAATAGTGTGAAATATATTTAAATCAATTGCTGTTATCTATTTTAATATATTTTAAAATGTAATTTATTCCTGTGATGGCAAAGTTGAATTTTCAGTAGCCATCACTCCAGTCTTCAGTGTCACATGATCCTTTAGAAACGTTTCTTATTATCAGCAATGTTTCTTAATATGTTTTTTTTTATTTTTTCAGGATTCATAGATAAGAATTTATTTGAAATAGAAGTATTTTATAGCATTACAAATGTCCGTACTGTCACTTTTGATTAATTTAATGCACACTTGCTGAGCATGTAACCATATATTGTAGAGAAAACTATCTTTTGGTCTTTTTTTCTTTCTTGAATACTTTCCTGCTCACAATCAATCTTTCCGCACTTGTTTCCAGAATAGCACAGAACAGTGGGTCAAACAGCTTAGCCTGTGTGAAGTTACAAGTGCATTGATTGACACTTTGTGAGGGATACATGTTGGCACAAAAACCACATATAATTTGTTCCATGTGAAATTGAATTTGCTTTGCTTTGAAACTACCTATATAGTTCGCAATCTTGGATTTGTGTTTCGCTTTTACCCGTGGGAACTCTGGAACAACCTGCATATCGATTCCCATCCAATCTACCTTAGTGAACTTGAGCTTTCTTCCATCAGCCACATAGTTCGTGTCCAACACACGCACCCAGTCAATATCTAAAGCTAGATTGATAGTAAGCATGTCACACAGTGAGATTATGGAAAATAGCTTATGGAAAATAGCTTTGTGTTTGTCACTTTTTTAATCTTAGCTCAGGTGAAATGTTTTGTGCTACAGCAGAGAAGCAGTTATTTTGCACAACTGCACCACCTTCTGGATACTGGCAAGTGTTGCGCTCATAAAAACTCACAAAACCAAAGATTTATGAAGGCAGGTTAAAATGCTTTCTCCCCCTGTGTGCTGAGGTTGTCTCCCGTCAGGCCTCTCGTTTCTATTCAGAAAAGAGACGTCTTTACATTCATCTATGAGAGAGGCAAAGGGCCAAGTCAATGGCTTTACAATTAAAAGGTTCAAATCAGAGGAGACATGTTATCCGGCACATTACCAACGCCATTAATCAACATCGTACTTTGTCTTCCTCCCACGAGACTTTATTTCTGAAATATTACTGTCTGTCGCCTTCATGGTTGTTTAGTTATTTACTCGGCACAGCCAAACCACACGGCATTGAATAGCACAGAAAAGAAATGATTGTTCGAATATTTCCTCCACTAAACAGGAGACTGAACTGGTTGTTTAGATAAATGATGTCATGGACTGAAACTGTTGTCCTGTTGCTGTGATAGACGTAAATTAGTTGCAAGTTAGTTGTTTTTGGGCTGAGGAAATGTTTATTTTGCATTTCATTGCATATTGATCACTTTATTTGCTTTGTTTCTCTTTAGGGAATTAAAGGAGATGAAGGACTGAAGGTAAGAAACGCATTTGGTTCTGCTTGCTATTTAAAAAAAAAAAAGTTTAAAAGTGATGTAATTTTGACATGTTAAAATACTTTCAGCGGTAAGTAAATTATTCGTAGGTTGATTAACTCCATAAAGTGTAAACACTGTCCTTATGGTGCTATCAAATCATTGATCTGTTTGTTTGGTCTTGACCAGCCCAACATGGCAACATTGACTCAACCAATAGCATGGGTTTGGGGGAGGGGCTAACTGTTTGTTTAACCAATGGCAGGCCAACTTGCAATTGCGTGTGGTGGTGACACATACACTTCACCTTTACATATTTTGTTGTTGTTGTGTGTATGCAAATATTATATTTGCATTCAGTTTTGATTATCATGTCATCTTTGTGGTTTATTAAAGTGGTTACACTTTACAATAAGGTCTCATTTGTTAACTACATCAGTTAACATGACCTAGCAGTGAGCAATATTTTTACAACATGTATTCATCTTTGTTTATATTAGTTAATAAAAATACAGTCGCTAATCTGATTGAGGCATGAATGCGCAGGGAGTTCTTGCCCAGAACGGGACCATAGGCCTACCACCACCCATCCAAACTGTATGCTAATTAATCATCTTTGACAATAGTAGTCCTGACAGAATTTTACAGCCTAAGCATACATTCATGCCTATGTATAAAACAAATTTATAAGGAAAAAAACTGTAAATAATAAATCAGCTCAATAGCCGATTCCAAGTGATCAAGAGCTTAGGGATTTCCATTTAAATACATCACAAGGGTTCCAGAAGTAGTGGTCACTTGTGCAACATAAGCAATGACATACATCCGAGTGAACGAGAGGGAGGGAAGTTACAGAGGGAAGGGCATAAAAAATGGGATTTAAACACTGCCTTGTTAAACAAGTGCCAACTAGTCTCTCCCCTGTGAAGGATCCCTTTACCACTCTACAGATAAAGCGTTGTCGGGATCATTTCAGTTTCGCGTATCCTGAAGTGATAAAATTCTGTAAAATAAAATTGAAAAACAGACAAGTAGTTTGTTACGGCTTGTTTGTAGGGAATTACAAACCTGTGAAAATATATTCAAATGCGCATAACTATAGAACTAATTATTGATGCGCACGTGAACGCTTAAAGTCTGTGTCGAGAGAACGGAAATTTAGGGAAAAAAGTTAGGACAACGATGTCGTCTTAGCGGTCTCTAATTTAATAACTAATGATCGTTGCGACGGAAGGGAATCAATCAAAACTAACTTTAGCTGGAAAATATCTTTATTCAAGAGCCGCTATAAAGCCAAAACAATCTCTGTTACCTTAAATTATCCGTTTATCACTGTAAAGCCGCTTTGAAACAGTCTACATTATTAAAAGCGCTATATGAATGAAGAAGACTTGACCCTGTGCTTTGTCTGAAATCGCCTCCTATACCCTCATTCACTATTCCCTACATTAGTCCACTAATATAGTCCACTTGAAGGAGTGAATGAAAACGAGTGCGCTCGATAACGTCCGCTGTGGTTTCGGACACCACTACGAATGGCTGTCCCCTCAAATAGTGCCCTATTTAAGGGTATAGGGGGCGATTTCAGACACAGACACAGTTTTCAAATACTTCTGAAGGACTTGGTTTGCTGGATCAGGTGAATTTAATTAAGGTTGAAGCTAAACTTGCCCTCCATGAACTGAGTTTGACACCCCCGGCTAAAGCATCTTGAAGGAGCAGTATAGAGTATAGAGAGTATATAGAGAGTAATCTAAACATCTAAAGATTTATGTTTGTACAACTATATCACATGTCTGAGGCATTTGCTTCTATTGAAGACATGCATCTGCTGGAGTGATTACACTGTTTCTCACTGGGGAAGTTTTGGCCTGTAAAGAGGAGTGGGACGCACGTAAAGTTTACACCTGCTGATACACAAATAGTCCCTACAGGATACCGCTATCCAGACTGTCTAACTGCTTAATGCTGAACGCTGTCCTCTAAAGCCAGCAGTGATAGACAGCCTCACTGAACTCATCTGGCCACAAATACATGAGAATGTATTTAAAATAAAAATGCAAAATGCCTCTGTTTAAAAAAATCTAAATAAAATACAAGATACTGTGTGAAAAAAATGTATCAAAATAAAAATACAGTATTTTGTCATTTGAAAATACACAAAATACGTGTAAATTGGGCCATTCCATGAAGTATCACTATTAGGCTGAAATGTATCTGAACCTATTATGAATGCAAAGAACATTTTAGATACTTTTGTTTTCATTTCACCCACCTCTTCCCTTTCCCTAATTATTACAAAATTATAATAATATCGTGGTGTGACATAAATAAAGCCTACTTTAAAAAAAATATATATATATATATATATATATATATATATATATATATATATATATATATAATGTATGTCCCACCCCAAACTTCCTGTTTCCTTTAGAAAATACAATACAAGAAAGAAAACTGTGCTCTCTAAACAATTTCATGGTGTGTATAAATAAACCCTGTTCAGATGAGAGAGCAAGCTGAGGCTTGAGTTCATAGGCCAGACATCTTACGTGAACTCCCTGTCCCACCGAACTCCTTTACAAGCCTGAGTTTGATGAAATTTTCATTTCCTCTGCACATCCTCTCCTCCCCCCGACGTCTGTCTCAGGACCACCCTAGAGCCCTATAGTCAAACGTCCTGATGCTCACAGGGTCAGACGCTTACTTTAGATCATCATCCTTATATTGATTTATTGTTTTTGGCATCTTTATTTGGATTGTGCCAGAAGAAAACACTTTCTCATCTCATGATTTTGTTTGGGATTACACAATGTCTGCATATTTTCTCCGGTTGGCTTCCAGCAGTTTGTGTGCATTTGTGGTGTACGGCATATTTTGATCTGCTGAAGATGTTCCCATCTGTGCATTTGTGTAGGGCGAACAAGGGATGGATGGGAAAACAGGAGAGAATGGGGAGAAGGTACTCTGAGCCTGAGAGATGTAGTTTGTAGTGCATTTAACTTCTGGTGTGTGTATGACGCAAAAATCTAACTATCATGATATTTGCATGGCATTGCATGATCAATGTTCTCAAACTTCTTGGATATAGACTGCAACACGATATAAGAGACTTTGAGATTGAGAACTAAAGTGGACAGGACGTTTTTAGTGAACAACGTCTTAAATTCTGGTCTGTTCGTTCATTCATTTTCGGGTCTCTTTCTAAATGTACATTCTTATAACTCATCCACTTTCATTGACGTGTGCACCACTGGTAGACACCAGCTTATGTTACTAAAGTGAGGACTCGCAAGGGCTGAGGGCAGGACATATGCTTTGCAACTGAAACCAGGATGTGCACAAAGACATATGACTCAGTACCGGAGTCATGCTGGGAGACCAGAGGGATTGCACGCTAAGAGAAAAACAGGCCGCTAGCTCAAGACATTCCCTCCTTCCTTCATCTGATCACCTGTGCATCTGATTTACAGGCTTCTAAACCTGCTGTTTGTGGAGAGTCCCCTGTTACACACAGCTTGATGGACTTAGCACACTTATTTTTGCTACCTGCCGTTGTCCCTGCCAAACACATGCTGCCATACTCTTCGATTGTTAGGTCTGTTGTCATGACAGTGCTTTGTGTTTCTGTATTTGAGCGGTCTGTTTAAGTATGAATGTTTTCATCATCAGACTCAGCAGATGTGCCAGCTGGGGAACTGACAGATGAATAAGCACATCTGCAGCAGTGCTATATTTAGTATTTTTTATACGTTTATATACATACACAACTTGATCAGCGCCTCTAATTAAATGCAGAAAAAGTTTGGGATATGATTGAGGTTGCAGGCTTGGGACCAGGCTATTGCTTGTTTGAACATTTCATTGAGGGATTTACATGTAGTTGCTATGTATATCCTTTGACACTGTGCCCTTTAACACAACACTGTATGTAACTAATTAAGGCAGAATCAAAAACGAACCAGAAAGTACCATGGTACTTGCATTTTTTATTGGACATGGTTGTTCTAATAGTTCCATGATATTCTTTGAAATACCTTGAAATGTAAATAACATGATAGTGTTTTTTTAAAGAAGCATTTATAATACAGTAAAAGCACAATTTACTACAATTTAAACTGATTTCTATTTTAATATCCTGATGTTCAAGCTGAATTTTTAGCATCATTATTCCAGTCTTCAGTGTCACATGATCCTTCAGAAATTGTTCTGATATGCTGATTTGGTGCACAAAAAAAGAATTATTAGCATGATTTTTTGGGGAAGTCGTGACATTTTTTTCAAGATTCTTTAATGAGCAAAAAGTTCAAAAGAGCAGCATTTATTTGAAATAGAAATCGTTTGTAATGGTATAAATGTCTTTACTGACACTTTTGATCAAAATAATGCATCCTTGATTAATAAAAGTATAAAACAATTGAATAACTTTTGAACATACTATGTATAGTGTACATAAATATAGTACTATGGTAATAGTCAAAGTTTTGGACAAACCTATTATACAATTTATAATAAAATAATGTCGTGAAAACTATTAAATAGTGAAAATTATATAGTGACCAACATTTTTAGACAAAACTGTTTCTTGTAACTATATTTGAACTTAATCTTTGTCTAGATTCCAGCTTTACTCGCTATGTTCATTCTCACAACTGACTTCATGAGGTGCATCCTGGGATACTTTGCAAACTGTATCGAAGTAGTTCACGTGTGCAATATGATGATGACAGTAAAATGTCTTTTAAATTAAAAGTTAGCTTCATAAAGAGATTCTTATGTTGTTAAAATGTATGTTTGTCTAGATAACTCATTTCAAGCTTTTCAGCACTATAATGAGAACAGATTAAAACCTGTGTGTCAGTCAAAACTTTGAACTGGTATTATATTAACAATGTGTACCATAACTTTACTATGGTACCGACACAGCTCCTTTTTGTTGGGGAAACTGCTGTCTTCCATCAAAAACATCTGTCTTTCTCATTAATAGGCAGCACTAGGTTTTGTGTCATGAAAGCCAGTGAAAATTTATGAGATAAAAAGGAGATAAGCAAACGCTAAATTTACTCCTTTTACCCCTGCAGCCAACAGTTGGTGAGCCTCATCTGTATTAAGTGAGGCTGCTAAAGACTGTATGCATTTCCTTCCAACTGGACGAAATGTAACACACATTTACAGAAACAATCAAACGTGCACACACACATAGAGAGTAAAAGACAGATGTGCACCCACGTAACACGTGTTGTCCCTCTGCCATTAGACTCTTATGTCAAGTAGGAATGAGAGATGATGACATGAATTTAAAGAACCGCCCAGTGAAGTGGACCTCCAAGATCAAATGAGAGCGGCTTTGTTTCTTTCTCTTTGACATTGGCTCTCTAGACCGAGATTGCTCAAATAGAGAGCCCAAGGGCTATTAAAGCAATAAGTCAGAAGAAGCCATGCATTACAGTGATTTTACTGGGTTTTTAGGCACTACATAATTGAAGTTGTACTGAGCACTTTTTTTATTGCTTTAAACATAAATCCAACATAAAACAAGAACATTAAAAAAGAATTGGATACAGAATTGTTCGGCAAAACAGACAGTCCTGTCCCAAACTCAGGCCATTGGCTGGCGTGAGTCTGGCCACACCCAATCAGAATGTTCAATCAAACAGACTGCAATAGAGAGCCTAAGTCCCTCCCCTTCCGGTTGACCACCATGGGACCTTACTTCGGAAAAATATTGTATGGTAGTCAATGACGAGAGACAACAAATATTTTGATCACGATTGAATTGTGCCCTGAATTACACATATGATGTTTGTCAATTTAAAAGATACATTTTAAAGTCAAGAAAGTCGCAGTTTGATGTAAAACTGTTGAGGTATAAGACTGTGAAAATACGTAATTACAAAGACTACAAACCCAAAAGGCGCACATGTGACGTCATACCTTTTCTCTCAATGAATGAAGCTAACTTTACTGAAGCTAACGTCTGTCATATTTTTCTATAGTCTTACGTTATAATTGTAACGTTATGCTGTCATGCCTGAGTGTTTTGTATCAGACTGCACGCATACGAGCAACGGTGACGTACAGTGCGAGACGAGAGATGTAGTTCATTGAGCGATTTTCACATAAAACTAAATGTTACTCTTCTGTTTTATGACAAACTGCAAGTTTCTTGACTTTCATAATTATCTTTTAAAATGACAAACATCATATGTGTAATTCAGGGCACAGTTCGAACGGAATAAAAAGATAAGTTGTCTCTCGCCATTGACTACCATACATATTTTTTCCGAAATAAGGTCACATGAGCCGGAAGCGGAGGGGCGGGACTTAGGCTCTCTATTACGCTTGGTGCTGCTAGTGCCTCAAAAATCACACACTGTGTCTTTAAAAGTCAGAACTGAATTTTCAATAGTTGGTTTTCTCTTCAAACAAGCATCCTTTGTGTCTCAAAGAACTTGAGCAGTTCATGATGCATGTCTATATATAAATGGAAATTATTAGGTTTATTTTGGAAATTCCTCTCACCCGTCTTCCCTTTATACCTCGGGCCAAGAACGTATACCAAGCTCTCGTATTTCATAGGAGTCAAAGTAAGTCATTACTTATTATGAACTGTCCTGAAGGAATCACGTTTGTCAGCAAAGATTGCAGCCACTTCTTCTCAGTGCTGATGACTGTTCTCTTCACCTTCCCAGAGTGCCCCTCAACTCCAAAGGCTCCGTCCTCATCATTTTTAGCCTGAAGATTAGCACTCCCATAAATCACTTGCAGCCTGTGTCAGTCCACACACTAGCCTCTGCTCCACCAAGTGCTCTTCACTCTAAAATAGAAGCAGACGGGGTAGAATGAGACATGACGATGGGCACCAGGGCCTAATGGAATGGTGTGAGTTGATTGGAAATTAAGAAGATCAAAGAGACTTCCTGTTTTCAGCATGGGTCCAATAAGTCTCTCTTTCATGATCAAAGTGATCAGCCATCACTACATCGTTCCATTCCCTAAACGGGACGGGTACATGCAGTCGGACTCTTTCATCTACTGGGAACACGCATAAACTCTCATACGACTCTCTGCCTTGTCCAAACCCAACCGCCTTTCTGGTCGCTGATTGGACGATGTTTATGAAAGCAGCTGAGTATGACAAGCAGTCTTGTCTCAAGCCCAAAAGCACACCAGAGTGCCTTGGATCATTAATACCCTCTCAAACCGCACACACGTGGCGTCTGTCTCTCTTGATAACCTGCAACCCTCTCCAAGGTCTGACCACTGCACCTGTCAAAGCGGGTTATGCCAAGCTAGGCTCTGCCATCTGCCCTCTGCTCAGACTCACTGGAGTCTTCATGCCATCTTTGACTTCTGCCCTCGACTGCCTGTTGTCTGGCCAGTCTTCGAATGTCATGCGTTGTTTTCTGTAGAGGCTTTCTGGACATGTTGTAAAATGCTTCCCTTGAGGCGCTACCATGTAATGTAATGATTGAGGACTAACTAATCTAACTGTTTGTTTGTGTGTTTGATAAACCTACTAAAGAATCCAGCTTGGTTTTCATACTGGTCAAAGCCGGTTTATGCTGATTAGGTGTGCTTTGTCTAGCTGGTTGACCAGTGAAGTATTGCTTGTTTACTGTGTTGGAAAAACTTTGCTTTTAAATGCAACGCATTACTATGTTGCTTTAATTATTATAGAAAGTAATTGTGTTAATTTGCTTCTTTTTGGTGGAAAATGCTATGTTCATATTGCCTTACTTTTTCTCACTGTCAGCTGACTGAAAATATCTTTCCTCCAGTGGAAGTTATTGGCTTAAAGTCATCTTTTACATTAGAAATACATTGGAAATGTATATTTTATATTGGAAATGCTGAATTCCACTGAAACAGAGGTTTTTGGTGTCAATTTAACAAGTAAATGTTTACTCATTTACTCTTGTTCACTGTTGAAATAGTCATTGCAATCGAAATCTGCACTATCAGATATTTTGCTTGAGGGCGAAAGATTTTCCAACACAGATTTCACATCTGGTTCTATTTGGTTACACGCTTTGACCAACAGAAAGCTGCTTGCTTTGAAAGTGACTTCTGTGTGAGCTGTGCTTCATGCATCGCTAGATTCACTACACTGTTGACAATTGACCAAAACATTACTTCATTAATGTGTCTATTTGACACGTTACAAGTCCCAACACTGCCACCATGCAGAGCACAACTTGCAATACAGTGGTGAGCAGATGTGCTGGGCAATTCTGGTTTGTCCTCATGTCTAACAATCTGCTGAAGCAAAAGTTTTTCAGTGGTGTTTTGCTTGTGTTATGAGTGCAATCTCTGGTTTTGGCTTGTTAATGTGTGACTGCTTAAGTATTGAAATGATGAGTAATTGTTGATGATTTTGCAGGGTGAGCTAGGGATGCCTGGAATGCCTGGGAAACAAGGAGTGAAGGTAGTTCACTTCTACTGCAGCCTATATTTAACCCCATTCCCTGTTACCCATGATCCCCAGCATTTTATAAAGAACCATCCTTTTTTCCCAGAACCTTGCATGCTCTTCCAGAAGCATTGCATTGCTAAGATGCTCCTTTGAGAGCTCAATTTTATCTGTTAAGATTTTATGTAGAACTGCTTTCACACCAAAGGCTATTAATAGCTCATTATTACACGGCTCTGTGGAATACTTGATTCTGATTGGTCAATCTCAATAACAACCGCTGAAAACAGATAACACAGGCTCATCCGGGTTACTGAAGTCAGCAGCGCTGTACGCTTACTATGAACGTTTTTTTCTTCGTGGAAGTTTTGTATGTGGTGAGCAATTAAAATATTAAAACTATTTTAGTTTTAATACAGTTATTTAATTATGCCAGTATCGTGGACTCGCTCTCTCTTGTTTCATACAAACACAGCTGCTGCCATTTTGTGACTATTGTTTTGTACACTGTTGGATTTTAAGATACAAACTAAAATTCCTAAAATTTTAATCTGAAATCAATATCTCTTATCTCCATAATTATTTATGTGGCGAAATGCTGTGTAATAAGTGACTGTTTACCGTATCTCTTAAATGTCCGTCTAGTTTGAACTTGCAACTGCTCTCTCCGCAGAAGCTTTGCGTTTAAAGACCTAATAAAATATTTCAACTCAGATATATTATTGAAATATACAATATTTCGTGTCTAATTATTTACTTACTTGGCAAGTAGCCGTGTAATAAGCCGTATAATGTACATCCAGCCGGTTGTTATCTAAGAATAAACCCCCTTCAGGCTGATGCAAGACCGCTTCGCGTCTGGGTCTTCTTTACCCTGTCGGGGGTTTATTCTGAGATAACAACCGGCTGGATGTACATTATCCCTTACTTATACATGCACATAACATATAACCGTCTCCCCTTCTGACACTGTAAAGTGGCGTCTGAGACTTGAGGAGGGAGATGGCAGGAGAAAGACGGATGGTGCCACAAGCAGTCACCCTCGACCCCAATGGGTTGAGTGTCCTCATGCAGCCACAGCTGTGTCTGTAAATCACTGCCTTCATGTCTGCTCATTAGTAGAGATAACAGACATGAATTAAATAACTGTCATGTGCTCTTTACTATTAATAACAAACCAATTGTAGGGAGGTGGCTCATTGCGGCGCTGCTAGTGATCAGCTATTTGCGTGCCTGGAGAGCACAAACTTCGACATACAAATCTAAATATTGATTCCAGCATGTGCTTTCTAATTGCTTCAATAGAGATTATGACATCTGATAGAGATAGACCATTGGGGGTTTACGATAGATGTAAACAGTGTTTGGCTAAATAATTACAGAAAATAATCTTCAGTTGAAATGTCTTTTTCAGGCAAAATATACGATGTTGATTCCTTTGTTGATTTTCAAAGGTCAGCATTTGAGGATGTGTTTAGGTCTTTTCTCACTGTTTTCCTTTTCTCTCTTTCTCTGTTTTTCTAATGTTGAAATCTTGAACCCTTCAGGGAGAGCCTGGTTTCCCAGGCGTCCCTGGACGAAAGGTAAAGGCCTGGTTTGGTGTGGCTGTATCTTTAACACATTTGTTGAGCATATGAAATACTTAAAGAAATGTTTCTGTCACTATGAAGGGTCAGGCTGGTATTTCTGGTATCCCTGGAAAACGGGGCTACAAGGTACACCTGAATTTGCGCTGTGGTTATGTCTTGCATAAGTGCTTGTTCTGACAATATTTAGGGTGAATTTTACTCACCCCTTTGCAGTTTCAAACCTGATGACTGTGTTTTTTTCCATGGAACACAATGATTCATTTAAGATTTTAAATCTTCATAAATAAAGCATCATAATAGTGACATACAACGTATGCACCTTATTCCAAAAATGTGAGTGTTATTTTAGTATTATTGTATTTATTAATATTTTGATTTAAAACAAAAAAATGTTTTTATGTGAGACATTTTATTACATGTTTCTATTTAGTGTTAAGGTATTTTCGTTTAAGTTATACTACTTTAAAGTTTAAGTTTTTCATTAATAATTATATTTTATTTCAGCTTTATTTCAAATACCGAAAACATATTACGGTAATATGGAAGGGAGGCCTTTAATGCTATTTCTAAAAAAAAATCACCTTTTTTGTTCCAGAGAAAAAAAGAAAGCCTTGTGGGTTTGGAATAAAAAGAGGCTAAATAAAAATAGCAGCATTTTATTTGTTGTTGTTTTTTTGGGGTGAATTGCATTGATTTGACTTTAATTATACATGCATGTCTGAAAGACATGTGTGAAGTGGTGAGCTGAATGTCTGCACTCAATGGTGTTTGTACACCTGGATTTATTATTTGCGGTCAAACTAGACTTTGTGTTCCATTTATTTACATTTATGCACATGTAAATACAAACAATCATTACATCTGCTTGGTTTACAGTGTTGCAACAAATGGAAGAAGACAGTTTGTTTTAACATTTTTAAAAGTTGTGATAAATTAATAAATGAGTGTTTCTGCTACACAGAAGCCCAACAAGGGAGGCCTCATATCCTGAAGCCCATATTTGTTGTGGTGTCTGAAATAATTGAATCTAATGTGACCACACCTTTATCCTTGCTCCCTGTGTTTAAGTACCACATCTGTTGTGAATTAAATACGCTAACTGTAATGCTTCAAAAGCAAATGGGAACAAGATGCTTACACTAGAATGTTGTATACGCCTTCATTAAATAGAGCTGTGCCTTGAATCTTTGAATCAGTCAAGTCATGGTTAACTCCTAAATTTGTATGTATTGCCAGGGAGAAAAAGGTGATGCTAATGCTGCAGGAACTGCCATTAAAGGAGAACCCGGTACCCCAGGACAAGCTGGACCCAAGGTAGATAGCCCGCGTTCTCCACCAACTAGCTACAAGTAGCCTTTTATATCTGCTGCTAAATTGCTTTCTTGGTGTGGCATGACATGCCCAGTCTACCAGAATCTGCTTATGGTTTAGTAAAAAGTGAATATCAGGTTCATTATTGCATGTCTTTTCACAGGGTGATAAAGGTGATCATGGCATAAAGGTGAGCAATTTACATTTTATTACCCAAATTGAGTGCTTGCAACTCTAGATGACCTGGTATCATTGTTATATTTTAAATACGTCTTTGGAGAACAATAGCACAAATGAATGCATTTTGCCTTGCAGGGTGAAACTGGCCAGGAAGGCCCATCTGGACCAAGGGTGAGTAGAGGCCATGTGCACAGTGTAAGGTTTGTCACTGACACAGAGAATGATGCAAACATGTCTGGTTTGTTTATCGTGTGGTTGATATCAGAAGTAACGTTATATATTAATTGATTGATTGTTCTCCCATCACTCAACAGGGACCACCAGGTCCAACTGGGGAGCCAGGAAAAACTTTAATCAACAATAATGAAAATGTATGTCTTTATTTTTTATGCATACAAATGTTATAATTTGGTCAATTTGCATATTCCCTTCTCTGCCTTATTGTAAAAGTTTCAATAGGTTCAATAGATTTGTAATGTATGAAGGCACTAATTTCATTTTGTTTTTCAGGATATTCGCAATGTGCATTCAGTGGTAAGCGTCAATGGCCTTTTCTGTATTTGTTGTGTTGTTAGGAAACTGGATAACATTTTGTTTGAGTATCCGGCCAAAAAAATTATAATCGCAGTTTGGATTTAAATAAACAAATGCTTAAGAGTCTATGATTGGATAATTTAAAAAAATGTATGCGCCTCTTGATGGAAATACATGTTGTGTTCAATTTTTGCTCTCAAGATCTTGTATTGAGAATGCAAGATTCCAGCACTCTGTAAAGTCTCCTCCAGCACATCCCAAAGACTTTCAATGAATTTAAGGTCTGGACTCAGAGATGCCGATTCATGTGAGAAAATAATTCTTCAAGCATTCAAGCAATCCTCCCAACCATTCCTTATAATTCGAGCCTGATAAATCTTGTCATTGTCATCCTGAAATATGGCCATGAAACATCTTCCTACATGGTTGTTTAAGAAATGAAAAGCTACACACCATCAATCAGGGTTAGAAGAACTGTAGCCAAACATATACGATGCCAGAAACATAATAATCACTGCAATTATGATCCAGTCATAGACTCTTAAGCATTTGCCTATTTAAATCCAAACAGCAACTTTTTTGTGTGGCCGGTCGGTGTATAAACAGATAAACAGAGAACAACATTTAAATGTTTATTTAAGCATCTATTTTGGTCATTTTAGGGTCTACCTGGGCCTCCAGGGCTTCCTGGGACCCCCGGTTTGAAGGTATAGCTGATCAACTTCTCTCATTCTTAACTCTTTTATCCTTGATTTATAACATTGGGAGAATTTCATACTAAATTCTGGTTAGATTTGAGGAAGTATTTTAAGAAGTGACATATCACTGTACTCCACCCTGTTCTTTTGTATTAAACATCACAACCCCTCTCACCCTCTCAGGGTGACGTTGGACTTCCAGGTCCCCCTGGCCTTGATGGGGAAAAAGTAAATAATAATTAACATTTACTATAAATTAATCATATTTTAGCCACTGATCTGTGAGTAGTCCTTTGGTCGATGTATTTACTCAGCTCTTGATCCTTACCAATGCTGAGTGATTGCATCTGTTTACTTCTTAGGGTCCAAGAGGAAAGCCAGGAGACCAGGGACCCATCGGCCCTCCTGGACTAGAGGGACCACGGGGAGAAGGAGGAGTCATGGGCTTCCCTGGCCCAAAAGGAGACAAGGGAGACATGGGCCCCTCGGGATCACCTGTGAGTGACTGCACCAGCTTTCCCATCACAAGTAGTCTGTCTGACTACACCTGAGCTGTAAATAATCACAAGGGTCTTGTGTCCTTTAACCCCTGCATGAAACAATATTCTGATATTACGCAACGTATCATAATATTCAAATGTACATCATGTACACTCATTAAACAGATTGCCATTACCAAATTAAGCCAATATTTGTTTTTCTAGAAATTTAAATTGATAAAAATAATAAAAAATAGGCAACTCAATAAAACAACAGCATCTTCGATACTTCCAGAAGACAATGTATTTGTATTAGTGTGTTTGGAATATTGTGAATTGGAAGAACATTGGAATATTCCAATAATTGTGGAGCATGTAAATATCTTTTTCAAATTAAAGGCTTAATCAGAAAATGATTTGCATGTAAATTTGGTTTTGTTTCTTTGAGCTAGTGGGATAATCCTGAGTGGTTTTGAATTTTGAAATAGTTTGTGGTGAGTGGGCAGCATTGCATCCTTAAAAGCCTACAATTTACTAATCATTAGTCCTATGTGTTGGATGTTATGAGTTCAAAGGTCTCTTGTTTGTGGACTTTTTTTTTAAGGATGTCCCCCCCAACTTTTCTGTTCATTTTAATTGCTATTTCACATTCTTTCCTCATTCTGTAGGGTTTAGATGGCCCTACTGGAGAAAAAGGGGTTTCAGGGCCCCCTGGCCATATTGGATTGCCAGGCCCAATGGTATGCAATGGTGCCCCTCAATCAAACGTCATTGTTGAAAAGACATCACATGACTTTGGGGTGCAGTGTGTTTCATCATGCCAGTTTTTATTCTGTTGAATGAATGGTAAAGTTGAGTATTCCTTCTTTTGCTTTTTCAAAACGTCTTCAGGGTCAAAAAGGTGAACTTGGAGAGAAAGGAGATAAAGCAGAGCTGGTATGTTCCACATTTTTTAGCCTTTGATTTGCACATTTTGGGGTTTTTAATAGGGTTTCAATAGATATTAGCTTAGCCAATGGGTTTTCAAAATTAGGAAATATTTAGAATTCAATATTTTAATGGTAACTCTCCTATCTGTGTTGTTTAAGGTCTATGGACCTGCTGGGCCTCCAGGACCTGCAGGGCCAGTTGGGCCAATGGTGAGGGCATTGTCTACTCCATAAAAGCTTAAGATAACAGCAGACATATTACAGACGTATATGTGGACCTAAGGAGCATCAGTGCATTTTTTTTTTTTTTTTTTTTTTCATTTGATGGTGCATTTATAAATAGGGACTCATTTTAAACAACACAAAATGTTTGAGGTTTAATGCTGATATCTCTTTTTCTTTTTTTTCTTTTCTTTTTTTGCTTATCAGGGAACTCCAGGTTTGTCAGGACCAAAGGTAATTAACCCAGCCTAAGTCACTTTTATATTCCAGTTTAACTAACTTTAAGGGATTGTTCGCTCAAAAATAGAAATTCTCCAATTATTTACTCACCCTCAAGTCGTTTTAAACCTGTATGTTTCTTTCTTCTGCTGAACACAAAAGAAGATATTTTGAAGAACATGGGTAACCAAACAGTTGATGGGCCCCATTGACTTTCATAGTATGAAAAAAAATTATACAATGGAAGTCAATAGGCCACGTCAACTGTTTGGTTATCGCATTCTTCGAAATATCTTCTTTTGTGTTCAGCAGAAGAAAGAAAGTCATACAGATTTTGTAGCAACTTGAGGGGGGAGTAAATAATTGGAGAATTTCTATTTTTGAGTGAACTATCCATTTAAATTGAATTGTTATGTGTTAAACAAGACATTAAATCTCATTTGTTGTTTCTGGTTCAGGGAGAGCCAGGAATAGGCTTGAGAGGAGAGAAGGGATCACCTGGACAGAAAGGAGATAAAGGAGACAGGGGCCATCTTGGACTCCCTGTAAGTACATTTCTGATTCTTATTATCTAGTGTTTAATGCTTTGCATGTATTCTGCAATTACAGTCAGAACAATGTAAGATAAAATAGTCAGATTCATCAAATCAGTCCTTATGATGAATAAATGATGATGAGTACAGCATACCAGTGATAACAATGAGTAATTCATTTGATAATATTTATCCAATCTTGTCTGCTGAACCAATATATGTTTGTCTTTCCTGACTGCAGCATTAGTGGAAAAGCATGTTTTGTGTAAGGTTTGTGCTTTAGACCCGTTAATACAAATATCATTGTGCTGCTATTTCATGTCTTTGTAACTAGATGTCATGGTTCATGGCTAAGTGTCACATTGCATAAATCAGTGGATCTCAACATTTGGCAATCATATATACAAGTGTCATCATGTAATCATCTTGTCACGTTGTTTTATACACATTTTAATACATTAACAACGAGTTCCTGATGGTTTCAAATGACTGTAACTGACATCCATGTTATTATTTCAAAATACTGTATGTGGTTGTTTATAAAATGTTTCCTCTCTGTTCGTTAAATAGCATGCTATAGGTTATGTTACTGTGAATTTCAGGGGTCTTTTCCTGACTTCTGGTGTATATTTGTGGTGTCAAAGTCATTGATAAACTTGTTCTAGTCACATCATCAATGGCACAGTAACTCCTTTTAAATGATTTTTTTTTTTATGTCAAGAAATTCTTTAGAATGCACTCAAAAATAAATAAAAAGTATTTACCTAATTTTATCTAAGCATAAACCTCACAATGTTGATCCTTAAGAAAAGCAAAGAAAATGAGAAATTAGAGCCTTATGCAAGTACATTTTAAGTAGAATGAAAATTGTTTACAGATTTTCACTGGAAACCAAGATAAAATGCTGTAAGAACATGAAAAAAACAACGAACCGAAGCTTTTTGTGTTGTGTAAGGGCAAATTTGACCCAGTGTGTTCCATAACCTAGTGAGCTGCCTACCTAGACATCATTTCAAGGCATCATAGGTACACTCCTGCCACAAACACTTGGCTGCACCAATAACTTTAGATTGTTTTGTTAGCTTAGCAAAATGCTATCATCAAAATTTACTTATAAAGATATAGTTCTAAAATCGTCCATACCACAACTTGAACTATAACGGCACAGAGAAAAGATATCGCTGGAATCCATTTCAGAATTTTTTTAACATTGACAGCGAATCAGAATCCATCCCGCTTTAAAGATCTCGAGCATTTAAAGCGGGAGACGACAAAACTGCAACGCGCCGCTTAGACTAAACAGAACTATATCGCCTTATAGATATCTTTGTAGTTATCATTCTCTGTGTGAACAAGCCTTTAACTTCAAGTCAACTCTCCTATGCAGAGATTGGAGCGCTATTTGTGTTGCTGCCTATGTATAGTGTTCCACTTCAGTCACTTATGAGGTTGCGTTTCAGTTTAACGTGCCACCTTAGAAGGTAGTAGACGGCAGTGCAGCTTACTAGGTTTTGGAATCGAGCAACTATTTACAAGTATTATTTTTAGTTTTAGCATCTCCTCTGGAATTTAAAACCCACCTGTTGTTATTTTATCACCTTTCATAGAGCTGAAAGGAATGATTGAAAACAGCATGCTGTATTAAAGTCGTGTTCACTAGCAGTCGCACTATAAGAAGCTAAAGTCACATTGAAAAGGAGTTACTGCCCGTCTCTTACATGTCATCTTCAACATGTCACCCCTCCATCAAAACTAGTGTTGTTTTTATGTGGCACACAAGTCACTGCTTCACTCACCCACCCTCTCCTCCCCCCACACTTCTCCTCTCCCTCCCTCCCTCTCCACCACCTCCATCTCTCCTCTCGCTCTGTAACTCTTTACACACTGTCCAGGGGGCTCATGGTTTAGACGGCAGGCCTGGTCCAGTGGTGAGTGGCGCAAGACCCGTTCCCATCATCCACCCCTCTATTTCCATCCATCCCTCTCTCTTTTCCCCCTCTGCAGTCTGCCTGCTTCACTCTTTGTGTCTGTCTGCCTCTGCTTGAGCCGTTGCTTGCTTGTCTTCCGCGTTTGTGTCTTTTCTGTGTTGTCTAACGGTCAAGGCCTTGTTTAGATCTCTATTGAGGTTGCATCGGCATGAGTATGACTTTGATTTGACTTTGTCCCTAAGCCTGTTTGGCTGTTGCCTCTTGCTGTTTCCAGAGGTACCGCGCTCAGTTTATTTCTCAACCTGTCAACACGCGAGTGAGTGAAGGGGAGCATGACCAAACACTTATAAACATCTCGCTCGCTCTCTCTCTGAAACGCACTTTCTCTTTCTTTGAAAAGTACGTACAAATCCCTTTGCATTTCATGCCGTCGCAGCCCTCTTTACCTTTATATATATATATATATACTCGAACATGCCTGACCTCTGTTGACCTTTCAAAGGCTTAATTCCCTTCAAGCTTCAGAGCTTTATTTCATTCCAAGACAAGCTTTGACTTTGTAATGTCATACCAGGAGAGAGCATGATGGGATGCGGCTGCATGAACAATGATTACTGTATGGCATACGACTGTACAAATGGCTGAGAACAGCAAGACTCCCGAAAAAGCAAGATGTCTAACAGCCCTTCTCTTGAATCCTCTCCAAGTCATGAGAGGAAAATGGAAGATGGATTCGCTGTTATATTTACTTGTGTGTCTGTTTATTTCCCCTTAGATCAACAAACTTTGGAGTTTTTTCGAGTTTGGACCTCAGATTGCTGTTTTCAAACATACATAAGGAGTTAAAAACTGCTTTTATTCAACTCTGAAAAGTTTGTTGATCTATTGGTTCTCAACACTGACTAGTTTCTCTCCCTTTCTGACCTCGTCACCGAACACCATCCCCTCTGTTGAAGCTCACGCATGTCACTTTCTTTGTTCAAAGGGTCTGATAGGACCAGCAGGAGTGTCTGGGCCTGCAGGACCAAAAGGAGAAATGGTTAGTGCTCCCATCCTCATGACAATTGACCAGATGTAATATTTTTGAATGTACATCACATGCATTTTTTTTTCTGTACAGGGGGAAAAGGGCGATATGGGAGTAGCAGGACCAATTGGGCCTCAAGGCATCCCAGTAAGTGCTGTACCAGAGCACACTTTAACATTTTAAATATTGTAACGTTTCCAAACCACATATAAGTGCATTCAAATGAAAAGTAGACCATCATTAATGTCTCTCCCCCTTTCATTCAGGGTTTAGTAGGACCACCGGGATTAAAAGGAAATCGGGTAAGATTATAAATGCGTTCTTGATCGTAGTTTGTTTGCAGAATGTTATTGTGACTTTGAAGGACAATAACATGAGTCCACTTTCTTAAAATAAAGGGATGGACGATATTTCTAAACCAGCATGAATCTGCCAAACTTTTAAGCATTAGCTACTATTAAATAACGGTTAATTTGTCATTATTATGCAGTATTTAGCCGGGCTCAGACTCGGACTCAGACGCAATTCTGAGTCCAAGTCTAAGTTGTTTTCGCAATTCTGACTTGTTTTCTTAGAGTTTATATCTCGTAATTCTGAATTTTATAAGCAGAATTGCATATCTCACAATTCTGACTTTATAACTCGCAATTGTGTGTCACAAAAGTCCGAATTGTGAGATAAAAAGTCACAATTACTTTTTATTTATTCATTCTGTGGCAGAAACAAGCCTCCATAGAGCCCGGCTTTATCGATTATATTTGTTATGGAGGTTTTTCAAAGACACGAGCAGAAGCATGCTGGGTAAAAGAAATTAGAATGGCTACTGCTCACTGCTAGAAAACATGTGTATATTATATACAGTGGGGTCTAAAAGTCTGTGAAAATAAGAAATTAAAAATCTAAAATGAACAAACCTGGAAATAAACGTCTTAGGATTTTGAAGTTTAAAACGCAAAAACGTTATGACAAATAATGAGGGAAGATGTACGTTTCTACACAACATATTAGATTTTACACACACACACACACGTCAAATTAATATGTTAATAATAAAATTTATATTTTATAAAATGTATTAAACACAAAAATGCTAAACAGTCTTTTGGATGCCGCTGTGTATGTTAATTGTTCAAGATATAATTGTTTAAACATATATTCTTACTCCAGAATTGTGTATTTGCCTTTATATAAATATATATGCAATTTATATATTTTAATCATTTATTTGCAGTATATTTAAAACATATTTCTGCATGATTAATGCAACTGACCTATGATATAAACTGCTACATTTTAAATGTTCTTATGAGTTATTATTATAAAAAGAAGGACATGTGAATTGACCATTGCTTTTCTGTGCTTTTCCTGTGCTTTCATCCTCCTAGACTGTACGCCTGTCTCCTATTAACACTAATTTCCTCAGTTAATGACTGAATGTCTCCCACCTTGAAAGTCAGGACATGTCAGTGCTCCTCCCATCATCTTCCACTGGTTTTGATAAATCTGTCAGTACGCTGCCTCTCAGTGGAAGGTGCTGTGGAGGACCCTTGGACACGGTGCTGTTTTTACTCTTGTCCTTTCCTTGTCTTCCTCTCTTTTTTCCACAGGTCTTCCTATCCCCTTTTCCTCCCCCCGCACCCTAGCCTGTGTCCGTGGCTCTTTTTGCCGAGTCGGGCCGGGTCGTCCTCTCGTTCCCCCTCTCACTCCCTGGCCTCCTCCTGCTCCTCCTGCATCCTAATGTCGTAGCCTGGGTTAATACTCCTCCTCTTCCTCACCTCCTATACTTTTTGTTCATATCCTTGACTTACCTCCCTACCAACCTGCATTGATTTTCTCCCAATTATGCTAATGCACAGAGTTCTTATTGTTCCACGAAAGCCACATCTGGATCTATTTTGAAAAGGCGCATAACCAAGCAATGTGGGAAATGGCATTATGTCGGTGTTGAGCTCATTCGGACATCCTGATGAGAGTATTTAGGACTCCTGATGTGAGCCAAAAGTTCAGAAACAGTCTTAAGGAATCAGTATTTGTCCAACAGGATTAGAAAATGAGCTCCATGTTGATTCATAATATAATTTTTCTTTCCTCCATTAAGTGTTAGAATAACTATCATGATGAGGGCTATTCGGAATGTTAGAACTCTGTATTAAAGCATAGAAAGATCCCATTTATATAGCTTAAATGTAATAGTTTCCTCCAAAGAACCCTTAAACTTTGCGTGCAGCCTTGAAGATAAATCATGAAACACTCTAACAAGCAAAGCTGGTCTTAATTAGTATAGAATAGGGATGTTGATTAAATGGTTTTAGTGCCTCGTCAGCTTTTGTACATTAGCCTTTGTAATTTATTTCATTGTTCTATATGGAATCAATCACAGATTGTCTACTTATTAGAGCCAACATTTACTGCCAAGAACAAGGGATAAAAATATATTCCCTTCAAAGGTTTAGATGTAGGGATCATAAATGATGTTCAGTCATCATCATAACCCAATACCTTTATTCAGCAAGGACACATTAAATTGATCAAAAGTACCAGTAAAGAAACATTTATAATGTTACAAAAGATTTCATTATATTTCATTTATTTCTATTCGGTTTCCACAAAAATATTAAGCAACACAACTGCTTTCAACAGTTGATAATAAAGGTTTCTTGAGCAGTAAATCAGCATATTAGAATGATTTCTGAAGGATCATGTGACACTGAAGACTGGAGTAATGATGCTGAAAATTCAGCTTTGCATCACAGGATTGAATTGCTTTTCAAAATTCAGTATATTAATAAAATAGAAACATTTTATTTTAAATAATAATAATAATATTTCACAGTATTACTGTTTTTACTGTATTTTTGATCAAATTAATGTGCCTTTGTGAGCGTAAGAGACTTCTTTTAAACTATTAAAACATCTTACTGACCCCAAACTTTTTAATGGGAGTGTATATGTAATTGATGCTTAAAAAAATGGCTCCAAAGAGTATGACCTTTTCATAAGTCAGTCGACTTATTTAACCTTATTTATTCATTTTTTAATATTTAGTAAATGTGCATTCAGTATTTTTTACACAAAGTTAGTAATACTTCAAAAAATATTTTTAAATCCCACACTAACCACACTGGCTGACCTCCTTTCTCCTTAACCCCTCCACTTACCCTCCTTAAAGTATCCCAATACTCACTGTAGCTCAGTTCAAAAGCACATCTACTTTAGAGTGTCTTATAGTTATTCTCAGTGATGGTGCTTTTCTTACAAGTACTGCTAGTAGACTAGGAGGTCTGACTTTTTTCCGAATGCACTGTTGTTTGCAGGGGGAGAGGGGCAAGAAAGGCAACAGGGGGGCCAAAGGGGATAAGGGAGACCAAGGAGCCCCAGGATTAGATGCCCCGTGTCCGTTGGTATGTCTTTCGTTCAACGTGCAGCACTAAGGCAAAAGGAGACTTCACGAAAGCCACGTCTCCTTATGTCTTTGTGTAATAAACACTAACAACTGCCCAGAAGAGTTCTGGTCGAAGTCTTAGAATTACAATGCATATACATATAAAGAGACTTTGTGCTCATATATTACTCATAAGAACTATTGTTGATAAGGATTTGAATTAAAAATGACTAGTAGGCACCAGAACTCTTAATGGGATTTTTGCTTTTCAGGAATAGGACTGACAGGAATTTGGTTCTGATGAACACAGTGGGATGGAGCCACTATTCAATATATTCTAGTTGAACTTGGTGGTTTTACATCCCTGTGGATGTGGTGAACAAATTCCTGTCAGTCTCAGGTCCAGTGTGCTCTGGACCAATCAGACGCTGGAACACAGCGGCCATTGTGGGGGTGTGGCTGGACGACAGGATGTTTATTTGATTGATTTCGTAAACAGGGTTTCCGAGGCTTTAAAGGGGAGAAAGGTGAACCGGGGCTGCCAGGCCTGGACGGGCTAGATGCCCCGTGCGCTGTGGTATGCTGCTGTCTATCCCTTTCCTTATTCCGCATGCTTCCTGCCGTCCTGAAGCGAATGCTGCAGCATTGCCCAATCGGAATGGAGAACAAACGAAGAATAGAACAGAAAAAATGCTTGCATGGTATCTCAGCATTAATATCTTTAACTCTGTTAATTCGACATACTTTCAAGGGGTCATGAATTCAGGAAAAAAAATGTCCTTGATCTTATGACAAGAAGTCGTTGTAATATAAAAATATCCTGTGAAATTCCTTGTTAGTTCAAAAAAGCTTTTATTGAAACCAAGCCCCCAAACCGACTCGTTTCAGAATATGTCTCTAGACTATTTCTACTTGTACATCATTGCCTCTTTGGCTCCGCCTACCGATTTGCACGTCATATACAGTAGTAGTATAAATGCGAGAAACACGCAAACACAGTACTCGGTAGAGGATTACAAGATGTTTTGCAGTGCCAACTGCCAAGTTGTGGAAAAACAGTGTTTGCATTGCCTTCCTTGTGATCCTAACATTAAGAAAGCGTTGATGAACTTTATTTTTAACGGCGTTCCGGATCGCGTCGGTTCATGTTCGCTTTATTTTACTGCGGATTAGTTTTTTAACCAGAGACTGAGAATAAAAGATGATGCAGTGACGACTATATTAGTTCCGACAGAAATGTCACAACAGACAATCTTCTTTACCATGTGTCACCATTGCTTTGACTCTTTCAGATCAGATCATATGTACTCACTTTACTGAAAATTATGAACGATGAATATAAGACATTCATTCATAATCCGTTTACACAAAACAAAGTTATCCTTTGTCAACTATAGCTGTGGTAGCTCCAAGTACTTAAACTGTATTTGCCACAACAAAGAGTTATGAAGTACAGTATATGTAATATATGCATAAATATTAAACAGTTGGCAAATGTTTCAATTAGATAAACACTTTTTTACTGTAGCGTCTTTGTTTCAACACTAATATAATGTAGCCACAACAATACTATCTCACAAATACATAAGGAATACATATAAATAAAGATGATAATTACCATACCACGCTATCACAGACTGGAGTAACCTTGATATTTGAGGTGTAGGTTCCTTGTCTTGTGATTCGAGATCAGACTCTGGCTCAAACATATGGATGAATTTCACTGGTTGGTTTCCAATATTCAACATCGGATGGTTTTAAAACAGATCCACATGTGTAATGGCTGAGACGTTGCAAATTATTTTAAAGTGCCCCTATTATGCTATTTTAAAGTTTCCTAATGTTGTTGTGGAGTCTCCTACAACAGGTTTACATGCATCAAAGGTAAAAAAAACGGTTTAATTTTCTCATACTATACCGAGGCTTCCAACACTGTAAACTAAACACAGTAACAAACAATGACGTCGATTTTACCATAGCAATCCGTGCGTGAGTGCGATGATGAAACATTGAAATAACTAGTTATTAAACCCGAACCTCCATCGCAAGGACGACTCGAGCAGGACGTTTCTATACGCTACTCAGTTATAGGTACATTACATAACAGTGCATACATTAGCCGAGCTCTAGCGTGAGTGACTGATGTAACAAACGTTGGTAAAACAAATCTTGCTCCATGCTTAATCTTTCCTCAAAGTAGTGAGAACGACAGACATTAATAGACACAGTTCTAGGTAATAGTGGCCCGCAGCTGATTAGCAGAAGTATTTCAGTAAGACAGTAATAATGTGAGTTAGCCGTCTTTCAAGAGCAAGTGGTTTGCCAATCCTGCATTGAACTCCAAGATTTGAGAAGCAGTCGTCAGCAAAATAAAGGGAACACAGCAGAAGTTTAGGATTATACTGCTGTGGTATCACGGTAAAGATGAACTTTAACCACTGATTCTTCACATGCTCGTCCTTGGGCAGTGAAAAAAGCTGGCTTTACCTTCACATTGTAGAGCACAGCGTCTCCTCGACATGATGCTGTCCACAGGAATCAGTTGCCGGTTTGAGGTTCAAGTTTTCCCTGGTGTCTGCGCTCAATAAGTGGGCGGGCAATATGCTAATGTTTCGTCGTGATGTCACAACGAAGCGGCTTATGACTCATTTGAAACGACTCTTACTTTTGAAAGACAATAACTTTATTTACAGAGCACTTTCAGATTTAAAACTTTGCAGGATGTTTTCATTCACTTAGAGCTATGTTATACATGAAAGGTCCTTTTCAAAAATCCATATAGGGGCCCTTTAATATGCAAAACGGTTCCTCAATCATAGCAGTGGGCATCTACTTCAAAGTCTTGAATGCGGCATGTTGCGGCAAAACTGAGTGTTTCAAAGAGAAGGTAAAAACAGGATGGAAAATAGATTATTACTTCTAAATTATGATATTTTTTATGTGAAAATCTTGCTAACATTATAAGTGAACCTCAGAGAACATTATACAATTTTATGAAAAAATGCAGTTCGTGACCCCTTTAATTATTAACCATTTTTTAAATCTGTTTCAGAAAAAAAATACATTTATTATATTACTAAAATAATAAAAATCTAACCGTTTGTTTTTACCAATACGTTTTTTTGTGTGTGTGAATTTAACACTTGCTTAATTTGATTTCTGTAAAATATACATATTGAGACCACTTGTAAAATAAAATAGTTGCTACTTAATCTGTTTTTTTTATGTTTAACATGAGTGCATGCATTCAATTTAATTTTTTACTCATCTGTGTATCCAATATTCTTACACTAACCTGCATATTAATGAAATAACACTTTTCACCACGTCTGTTTTCATCTGGTAAAATGGGGCACCCTGGATCACCACAAATATCTGCATGAAAGAAAGTGTTCAATAGAAATGACTTGTTGCAAAAAGCAGGTTTGACTGCTCATTATTTTCTTACTAATTTACCCGATTGCATTGTTAAGAATGTAAACACTTTGGTTTGAAACATCCAGGTACATCATCTTTGCATATATAGCCATATTATTATAGTATTATATATTCCTTCTTATATATCTTATATAGTTATAGTTTTGAGTGCTGCTTTGTAAGTGTTTATGTTTGTGTGAATGTTGGTTGGTTGGTTGTTTGGTTGGTTGATTTACTGATAAATTGATTGATTGGTTGGTTGATTGACTGACAGATTGATTGATTGGTCGGTCGGTCGATCGATCGATTGATTGATGAGGGGAAATGTATGTTTCTAAAGTGCTACTGAAATGGTTATGTATACTGTATGTGCACGGATACTGTTATGTTTCCCATCTCAAGAAAATGAAATGATTTTGACTATTCCTCCCCTCTCCTCTTTGTTTTAGGGCGATGATGGTCTGCCAGTACCAGGGTGTTGGAATAAAGTGAGTTCTCTTGGCTGATCATATTAACATTTTGCTTTTGAAATAATTGCGTCCATGCCATCCTTACTATGATATAACTTGTGCAATGAATTCATGATATGGAGGTATAGATTTAAAGTTACTATATTAACTGTCATCTACAATCCGTTTGTAATATATAATCATAATTTAATACAAATTGGTTTATCATTTTCAATCTGCTGCAATAGTACTTTATGACCAGCTGTTTCGAATCTGATTTGAGCTTTATTAGTGATTACACTCTTTTATTTCTATACAACATCTGATAGGAAACCATCTATGCCTCCATTTGCTTGAAAGATGTGTGCTTTGAAAATAACATGTGGTCTTTTGCCTCTTGTCTTGCAGTGATGTTAATTCCTGAATGCCGTGTGTGATTGTAAATAGAATATTTATTTTTGTACTTTTTTTGCCATTGATCTGATATAAGGATGGAAAATACAGCAACCCATAAAAATATTGGCAGGACTTTTGTACAGATGTTTATTTTTATTACTGGTAATGTTTTTTTTATGTAATGGACTTTATACTGTACCTATGCATTATGTCAAAATGTTTTGATCAAGGAAGAAATATACTGTGGCAGCATATGCATGATATTTGTGCATTATGTTAACTGATACGTGCCTATTAACTTATTGTATCATGGTGTTTTAATGTGTTGTGTCGGACCACGCTGCACTGATTTGTGGGGCTGGAGTTACAAATTGGCCTTGTGTGTAAGAAGAAACCCTTTGCTCTGAGAATAACATGGACATGTTCACACCAAACCTAATGATCTTACACTGTAACTGCATATGTTTACTGACAATTAAAATGACTTATTTCAAAGTCCATTCTACATGCAGTATAATTATCAAGTCAGTAGTTTCAGTGCATAAATTATAAACATTTGCACTGCATGACTTATTTAGTGAGCATTTCAAACTGTTTTGACTCTATATTCACCTGCCAAATATATTATTGCAAAAACTGAATTATTCAACTGTTCATGTAAGGGGAAAAAATTAATCTTCATGCAGTGCTTTGCCTTCGTGGGCTTTGTGTAAATATGCCAGAATCTTGCCCTTTCAGCAGTTATTTTCTGTTTCTATTTCTATTCTTATCTCTGACAATTTCATAATAGAGAGAAATTAAATTTACAAACAACTTAGTGCTTTTTTAAATTGATCTCATATATTGCTGCTCACTGTCAATCACATCTTTGTGTTCGCTAATAAGCATCTACACTACTGTTCAAAGCCTTGGGGTCAGTAAAATATATATACTGTATATATTTTTTACAAAAATCTGTTCAGCATGGATAAATACATTTAAGCAAATGTGACACTAAAAACTTTTAAAAATAAAAAAATGTCTTTGAACTTTCTATTCATCAAAGAATTCTGCATAAAATCAGCATGATTTCTGAAGGATCATGTGACCCTGAAGACTGGAGTAATGATGCTGAAAAGTCAGCTTTTCCATCAAAGGAATAATTTTTATATATATATATTACAACAGAAAATATATTTCATAATAGTACTATTTTTACAGATTTCTTTTTTTTTTTTTTTTTCAGCATCTTTGAGCAAAAAAAAAAAAAATCTTACCGACCCTAAAATTTAAAAACAGTAGTGTATGTCCCGTTTTACCTCAACTATCAAGTACAAATGAAGAATAAAAGTTAGTATTAAACTTGCAATTTACATTATAATATGTTGATTCCCGAGAAACCTTCGCTAAAATGGTTTTGTTTTGTGTTCATTCAGTGTTGAAGTCATTGAATTGTGTAGGATTGCTGCTGCTTTGACAAGCTATTCGGGTTCCATTTTGCCTGTTAATATGGAGTTAAGCATGGTTTGTAATCATCAGTGTCTATAAACTCTTTACTCGTCTGTAATACCTCATACTAACATGTGCCTTAACGCTTTTACTCTGCCAAAGTAGTTTTGAGACATATCAACCATAATGTAAAAGAAGCTATGCTGTCAACATGAGGAATATAAGACAATAAATGGCTGTAAAAAAAAAAGTTCAGCCAAAACGTTTCCTAACATGTCTTTTTTTAACTGTTTGTTTGCATAGTGATGACATGTTGACAAATTAACACCCTCTGGATGTTCACATGCTGCAGGTTTGCTTGTTACCGTGATTTGCATCTGACTGAAGTGTGAAAACTGCATCTTTATTCAGTTATTCTCAGTGTTGGGGAAAGTTACTTTTAAAAGAAATGCATTACAATATTGTGTATCAGGGATGGGCTTGTTTTTAATAACAAAAAAAAAACTAAAGTTCTGTTTTTGGCAAATGTGAAGGCCTTTCACACCAAAAGTGAAATGAATAAGCCTCAGGCTGAAGGAAATGCAAATTCACTCCTGTACAGTAGAGGGCGCCGCTCAAACAAAACGTTCAGCTGTGCTGCCATTCTGCCATTCAGCTTGCAGGAGAAGAAACTCCAAAGCTGCGTCCAAAATCGCATACTGTCTGAGTATGTACTACATTTTAATTTGAACTCATGACCTCTTATATACTGTCTATGCTCATGACCGTTATAAAAGTATGTTCTAAATAGTAAAAATATTGTCATTATCATGTGACCTACCAGCATCAGTTACGTAGCTTCACTGCCACTCATAAATCATCTCCCGTTGTCTTTTGTCTTCCGGTCTGTATTTTTACAGCGATCTCGCGTATTTATGAATGAACGGCTCGTTTTAAAATCTTCACGGTCTACTGACATTTGTTAAGACATCTGCTTTAAACATTACAATCCTCGTGATAACTTTCGTTAACTTTACATTAAGTAAATCCACTTCAAACGCTAATTAAGTTACTCCTTGACAGCAATGTCATAGAGATATACAGAGCGACCGCAAAAACGGAAGTTCAAAGACAATATTCTAAAGATGGCGGCGCCCTCGTTTCTTCGATTCTGGACGCAGCGCAAGGCTGTATCTGAAATCGCATACTCTCTTATTACGCTAAAAAATGTACATTCTATATATGAGTGTGTGTAGTATGAATGTAATATGGACATACTAAATTTGCCATATTGTCATTATCATGTGACTTACCAGCGTCAGTTACGTAGCTTCACTGCCACTCATAAATCATCTCCCGTGGCCTCATGGGATAGTAAAGTGTCCATATGCACACTTCAGAATGTCGCTGGAGTAGTAGGTCATCCGGAAACTTTTTTCCTACTCATTTATGTGTACGGTGAATGCGGTCCATGCGGACACACTACTTTAGTCACATACTGTTTTTCCGCCTATTATATAGTATGCATACATTTAGTCTAAACTACAGTAACATCATGCACTTACTCCTGATTTCTCTCAATATGGGGACAGGAGATCTTTCAGTCAATAAATGGGAAAACAAAGTAACTTGCTTTACTTATTTGAAAAAGTAACTTCGATATCGTAAATGTATAAGTAGGCTAATGCGTTACTTAGCCTACTCTTTAGAAAAAAGTAATCTGATAACATAACTTGCTTTTCTTGTAATGCATTACCCCCAACACTGGTTATTTAGATGCATGTTGTCTGAAGCGTTCTCTATTACCAAGTCAGGAGTAAAGTGTGTCAGTGTTACAAATGTGTGTTTCTTTCATTAAAAGGGTCAGAATCCGTTCCAGCTAGCCAAGAAGTAATCCAGCGGTGAGATTCACATGTTCTGGTTTGATTTCCTTCATAAGCAACACAAAAACTTGAAGAGGTTTTGGACGATCTTTGAGTTTGGGCTGCTCTTTGGTGGCTGTTTGGAGGATTGTGTTTCCTGTATAACCGTCCTGTAGTTCTGGAAGGCCCCAGCGGGCGGCAGACATGAACAGACTAAAACTGACAGAACTACAGAAAAGACGGTAATTCAGAAGTAGCCTGTCATTTCTCCAAGTTTTACACTCTTTTCTTTCTCTTTTATATTATTCACTATGTGAAAGAAACATTTTAGCACATCTCGTTCCTTTTTAATGACAATGTTATGTACAATTGTTAATGTTTGTGAGCAGAGGATTCAGCGCAGCTCATTGAACATGCAGGTGTGGTGTTATTGTTTCCAGACAAACCAAAGAAAGAAAAATCTTTGATGATTCCTTATTCAAACTATCACTGCCTTCTGTTGAGAGTTGTCGGTAGAATGTAACCTCACACTTCACTCATAGTACACATTTATGCGTTTTATTTGACATGTAGGTCTATGTAGCCTATATAACGGTTGTACAGCATAGTGATCAACCTTTAAAAATGAGAATAAAATCACTTATACAGCTAAAACCAAAAAGTGAACATGAAGGACTATCACTGTAACTGAAATGCTGTGTACCAACTTTCACCATAAACCTCCTAAAAAAGGTATCTAGCAAAAACCGTAGGCTATTTAAAAAATGTTTTTAAAGCTAGTTGCAACAAGGGCATTTGATGGTGTTGCAACATGCATGTACATTTCACTGCTGTAAACATTAATGTCAATGCTAACTTGATCTGTATATTTTGCAAACTCTTTGAAATGAAATAACTGAGCGCAGTGTTTGGGTTCTTGTACAGAACGGCTGTAATTTTAAGAATGTATGAGGCAGCTAAACAAAAACAAAAACAAAACAAACAAATTAACCAGCAGTGATGCATTGGCCATTTAATTTATTGTTGGTTCACAACATGTGTGACCTTCAGATAAACTATTTGTTTATATGAAGTTGTATGGCTGCGAATGATTAGAGTAAAACATCTTCAACTGTTTTTGGTTGTCCAGTATATGCAAGTTATTGTTATAAAATTCACAGAATATGGAGTACTGCTGGATGACAATATCACTGCAACCATAGTGGGGTTTGTAAGGGAAAATATATTAATGTCCTTACAATAATTATGACCTAGATTCAAAAAAAAAGGAAAGAAAAGTAAAATTAGATGTGGTATGTACCAGCAGCTATTTTTAAAGTAAATGCAAGCATTCCTTATGTTATATTTTGACACCTGTTTCAGACAAAAAATGGTTGTATATAGACCCATTGTATAGTTTCATTAAATCTTCTATTCTGTCAAGTTTTAATCGTTTAAGAAGATGTTATACAGATAACATATAGATAACTCATTTAAGCCTAAAAACACCCATTTTCTTATCAGTATGCCATTGTTTCCATGGTCACTCTTAGAGGATAAGTCAATTAGGCCTAAGTGAGAAATGACAATTAATTTTAAAATATGTCTATTTGTAATATTGTTATTGCATTATAAATGACTGAGGTCTACTTGTATTTGATTTTGAAGACATTGTGTGATATATATGTGTAAAAATGAACATTTCATAATGATAGGCCTACACTCAAAAATAAAGGTTCTTCAATGGGTTTATTGGAACACATTTTCACTGTATAAGGTTCTTGAGTCGATTATGTCAGTGTTTCTCAAAGAGTGTGTAGTCAAAGAAACAACGACTACAACAAACAAAAACAAAACTTAATTCAAAATGTTTTTCTGATGTGAGACTTTTATTTTGAAAGACGTGGGTGAACGCAAATGAGATGTTGTCAGGCTATATGTCAGTGTCATTATTCTTCTAACATTATTGTTCTTGTTAGGAAATAAAAAAGTCTCTCGCCTCATAAAAACGAACTTACCTGTTCTGTTAGACTTTGTGCTGTGCTCGCGACGCTTTATACGTTTTTTTTAAAGTTGCCTACCAGGCTGTAAATCATGCTGGTTTATGGCATCAGCCAGTAAAGTCCTTCTCATTGTAACCTTTATTTTTAAGTGTTCACAGCTGTATGTTTAAAAACATGTATTCTATGTGTTTTTTCCCTTAGTTATAATATGATATTGGTTGCAAATATGCCTACTCATTTTGTTCTGACGTAAGAAAATCTACAATGCTCAAAAGAAGAATGAATCAGATCTTATGCAATCTGTATTAAAATAGCATTAGGTGCTTTTTAAACTTTGGGGCATGCCATGTTATGAAGTGGTTTTCATGTTATCGTGCACAAGGCTTCATTTCTTTTTCTCAGTATAATTTTGCACATTGAAGTGTGTGTGACTTTTTTTCCATGTCTTGAACAAGAATATAATGTTTGTACTGTAAATCATGTATTTTTTTATACATTTCCCTGTTGACAAATGTTTTGATCTCATGTTGTCCGACTTTGTACAGTGTACTCTTCAAATAATGTGTCACTCCGACATAACTATCTTGACTAAATTCAAATTTGTGACAGCATTTTTTTAAATGCTTTATAATCAGTTATTTCCCATATTATAGGCGTATACTGACCTTTAATGAGGAGTACACTTTCAAAACA
Source organism: Phoxinus phoxinus (assembly GCF_949152265.1). Lineage (NCBI taxonomy): Eukaryota > Metazoa > Chordata > Actinopteri > Cypriniformes > Leuciscidae > Phoxinus > Phoxinus phoxinus. The sequence continues at coordinate 6,304,213 of NC_136889.1, read as the reverse complement.
GCTGTCGAGCCCATAGGAACATTAACCAAACTTGCCAGTTGCAGTTTTGAATGCCAGTTCATTCTTGGATCATTCTGATGTCCACATCACACACACACTGCCCATATTTGAGCACTGCTGTCTTTGTTCACATGCTGCTCACAGATTTCTTTCTTTTTAGATCATTTACAAGTGTGTTTCATGCCAAGAACAAATTATCTGACAGTTTGTGTGTTATCTTTGATACTGTTGTTGTTGTATGTAATGAACATGGATATGAGGGCATTTATTTCAGTGCTTTTACAGGAAGTGCAAATGCAAGATGAATTGCAACCACTTGCATGGTTATTATGCGCCTACTTGTATACATTTACATTTAAAGTGTCAATCTGACTAACATGTTACAGTCTGTTTGACTAAAGGTTGGCTTTAGAGTTATGTTTATCTTTTCCTTCCATTTCCCTTCTTTGAATTGTTTAAAATCATGCATTGAATGAATATGTAAAATGTTATTATTGCTGATTCAGTATATGCTTTTGAAGACACCGTTGTTATTATTATTTAAAGTTTCGTTAAGTTTTTTTTTTTTTTCATAATGACTTTCTTTTTTTAAGATAGGCTATCTAGCTTTTTGTTTATTTTTCAAAAAGACATCAGAACTGTATTATCCATGCAGTGAAATAAAGGAAATTGAATAATGCAAATGCACCGACTGAACTGTTTGGGAAACAAATGCTGGTTTTAAAGAAATGACAAAAACAGAGTTAAAGGGATAGTTCACTTACAAAAAAAAAAAAAAATCTTTCATCATTTACTCACCCCTAAGTTGTCCCAAACCTGTATTAATTGATTTCTTCTGCTGAACACAAAATACGATATTTTGAGGAATATGCCTAACCAAACAGTTGGAACATTTTTCCCCATATGGAAGTCAATGGGGCCTATCAACTGATTGGTTACCAACAATCTTCAAAATATCTTATTTTTATGTTCAGCAGAAGAAAGAGGGGTGAGGTTGAGTAAATGATGACAGTAGCCTACTATTTTCATTTTTGGGTGAATTATCCCTTAAGGGATGCTGTAGACACAATAAGAAAAAAAAAAAAATTGAAAGAGAAAAAAAAGAAAATTCTGAAGATGCCTTTGATGTATTCAAAGAGAACATTAATCTCTTATGACAAGATAGCTGAAAGTTCCAATGAACCGTTTCTCGTGTTGTGTGTAATGCTACACTGCCACCGCTAGATGTCAGTAGAATCAACAGTTCCGCATCAGCGCTCAGTCTCGTGAAGACAGTCCTGCATGATCCTGTCAGCGCGCGACTCACACTCAGACTGATCGCTCATGAGGACAAGCAGCGTTCCTCAATTATCCACAAATACACATCTGTGGAAACTCTATTACACCCTGACAGGTGGTGAGTAGTAATTCAACATTTGCCTGTCCGCTGCGTTTAATTTCGTTTAATATCAAATTTTCAGAAAATGTATTTCATATTTTATTAAATTTGTTCGTTTGTAGGTCTTTCAAGTTCATAGTCTTAAATGACAGTCTAATTGTTCCTTCATCTTAAATCAAATCTCTCGCTAATGCCAGGTGTAGTCTTGATTAATTCAATTTTGAATGAGCATATTCAGCTGCTCAGTTCAAAGAATTATCCTCCATTCATAGTCAGTAATGTTGTTGATGGTCTTTTTTTCCATTAATGTCACATGATTATTGTCATGTGTTTTAAATGTTATAGGCTATAGGCTATATTTACACAATTTATTATTTACGATATGAAGGATATTTTCCCCTGGACAATAGCAGTGTAAAATTACAGTGTTAATCGTTTTTTTTTCATGCAATATTTACACAAAATTTTGTAAAACATTCAGTCTCATGCTTCGAAATAATATTTGATACAAACTTTTTTAATTAAGTAAACTGGTAACATTTTATTTTACAGTCCTGTTCCGCATGTACATATATGTACTTATTATTGGAATTACAATAACTGGATTATAACTAGGCACTAACCCTGAACGGTTACACTTTATTTTAAGGTGTCTTTGTTACACTAACTATACTTTTAAGTATTAAGTAATATTGAGTAACTACGTACCTACAATAGGGTTAGGATTAGGTTTGGTTCGGTTCGGTTTAGGGTTAGTTGCATGTAATTATGGACAATTTATAGTTATTACTATAGTAACCACATGCAACATAAGTAACAATGACACTGTAAAATAAAGTGTTACCCATTTTATTTTAAGGTGTCAGTATTACAGTGTATTATGAATTTAAGTACTGTGTAATAACAATTAACCACATGTACTTACTATAGGGTTAGGGTTAGGATTGAGGTTTGGTTTAAGGTTAGCCGCATGTAATTATGCATAATTTATAGTTATTTCTACAGTAACTACATGTAATGTGTAACAAGGGCACTAAAATAAAGTGTTACCAAGTAAAGTGTAACCAGGAAAATATTTAAAATAATTGTATTTATATATAATTTAGAAGCATGATACTTAAGTACTGTAAATTAAATTGGCATGCCCTGTCTAGATAACCAGAAAATCTGTATTTTGTCTTCTCATGTCAGTGGCCAACCAGTGAACAAATTCAAAAGCCCAAAGGCCTCTCTATGGTTCCTAGTCACTCTCTGATCATGGGGAACGGTTCGATCAAAGCTCCTCGGCTAGAGGAGACCTGCCTGTCCTCCGGTATAAAAGAAGCCCCTGTTTGGGAATCTTTGGAGCCCCTGAAGATGAGGATCGCCCATCTGGAGGAAGAGTTGGCACGGAGGGACCAGGACTTCCGTGCACAGGAGAAGCGGTTACAGAGCCTTCAAAGGGAACTAGAGGCAAAAGTATCCCAGATCGATAAGCTCCAGGATGCCATCGGGTATAACAGCCTCGGGCGCTCCCCGCCGGCTCCACTGAGGCACAGCCGCAGACTTCTGAGTGTGATCAACCAGGGCTCCACACGCTTTCACAGGGTGGCTGTGGAGGTGCATCGACGCCTCAAAGCTAAGGAGGGCGTTTCAGCCGAACCTACATCGAGGCACTTCTGTCATGACCACAGGGTCCATCACATCTCCACTGAGAGACCTCACATCCGCAAAGACTCCAGGTGAGTGTGCGGAAACTGACTGCACCACTGGATTGTTTGTTTCATTATGGAGTCACTGGAATACTGACTCCCCTGGAAAGGTGGAGATAGGAGTAAGGTTTAGCTAAGCCTTTGTAGTGTCTCCAACCCCAGAGCGGGCTTGAAAGCCTTGATTTCCATAACACACTCTGAAGGGGATGGAGTGGCTAAAGAGAACACAAACCGTGGGCTATTTGTATGCATGGACAGGAATCATTACTGTTTTAATTAAACACGCTCTTGATGGCAGTCTACAAATCTCCAGCACTAATTCATTCATAAGATCCATTTGAGGACAGTAGAGTTTCAGATGTGATAATGAGAATCAGCCATAGGATAGTCCTGAAGACAAAAAAGCATCTGAAACTGACATGTACAATGTAGACGTGTGCCCAAGTCAAGAGTTTTCAGCTTTGTTATGCCACAGGAAGTACATTTACATTTACATGTATGCATTTGGCAGACGCTTTTATCCAAAGCGACTTACATTGCATTTCAGGGTGTACATTTTACATTCTTATCAGTTCTTTTGTACTAAAGTAAATTTATCTTTATTAAAAGTAAAAAAAAATCTAAAGTAAATTTATCCAAGAATTAAAATACCCCACATTAAGTCTATTTACACATTTATACATTATACATATAATTCCAAACTCTTATACAGTTGTTTTTCTGTCAAAAACACCATTAAGTATAAAAAATTGCCCATATTTTATATTTATGTACTGCATTCCAAGTCATATGATGGCTTTGTGTGAGGCACAGACCATAACTGAGTAAGAATGAATAGGAATTGTTCTTTCTTAATTTCTCACTGATCATCTTCCCCTCCGCCTTATCATGTAGTTTCGTTTCTAAATTAAACATGCGCTGCCATATAATATTTAGACATTCTTGCACCAGATTTGAATGTTTTACTTAAGATTTCAGTTTAGTCTGTTCCTCACACAAAGGTTGAGAACACTTGAAATGTAAAGCATGTATCATAGCGCTTTATACAATACAGATTGTTTCAAAGCAGCTTTTTTGTGATAAACAGGAAAAAAACAATCAATGATGCAAACTTCATCAAATATGAGCAAATTCTAATTCTGCTTTAAAGCAGCCCTAAAAAGACAATAGTGTCATTATTGAGCTGAATTCAGTTCAGTGTTGATTCAGTTCAGTCCAATAACTGTAAAGTTCACCAAATATTAAATGAGTTAAAGTCAGATATAAGCAGCTCTACAGAAGACAACAGTGTCGTTATTGAGTCAGTTCAGTGTTGATTCAGTTCAGTTCAATAACAATTTCGATGTTGCAAAATTCGTAAATTATGAAACAGTCAATCATGAATTTAGATAGATAGATAGATAGATAGATAGATAGATAGATAGATAGATAGATAGATAGATAGATAGATAGATAGATAGATAGATAGATGGATGAAGTGTTGGGGTTTTTATTCTCCAAACTCTTTTTGCTTCATTTCCTGTAGCACTAAGAAACTGATCAATGAAGCCATCATGAACAATGACTTTCTGAAGAAGCTGGAGCCTCAGCACACTCGCGAGATGGTGGACTGCATGTACGAGAAGATCTACCCTGCTGAGCAGCTGGTTATTCAGGAAGGAGAGCCGGGGAACTTCCTCTATGTGCTTGCTGGTAAACTCCAGATGTTTTTGTTACCTGCTTTTCATACTTTCGTATTTTTGAAATCAAAATATTTCACTGTACTCCACTGTATCTGTGTTTAGAGGGTTTATTAGAGGTCATTCAAAATGGAAAGCTCCTGGGTCAGATGCGTCCTGGGACGGCCTTCGGAGAGTTGGCCATTCTCTATAACTGTAAAAGAACAGCCACAGTCAAAGGTGTGTGTGTGTTCCTGTTTTGGTGTATTTTTGTACAATAGTAGCAAGTAAAAAAAAGTATTTTTATTTTATTTTTATGGACTGAACTATTCCTTTAAAGATCAATAAGTAAAAATTATGTCATCTTTTATTATCATCAAAAATATCAAATGTTTGTTTTTGCAATGAAAGTCAATGTGGTCTAGTGTTGTTTAGGACCACAAAGTCTATGGACAAAAACAATAACAATCTTCAAAATTGTTATCAATAAAATTAACAAATTCATAACAATAACAAACAAAAAAACAATCTTCAAAATATCTTCTGTTGTGCTTTTAACGATCCTTTTAAGAATACTAATAAATCTGGCTAAATGTGAGTGTAGTTCATAATGTTTAAAACATCAAAACTTCATATAGATGTACTCATGTTTTGATCTTTTAGCATATGTGCCTTGTAGACTGGTTGTGTGTATTGCGATGCTGCGGTGATACTGGTTGAAAAGCTGCTGTAATGATGTTAATAAATATTGCAATGTCAATGTAATAATTAAATCCTCATTTATTTATTTTTTCAGTGAAATTATTTTGTTTCCGTTACCTAAAAACTGATAGGTGCATTTAAAAAAATAAAACATTTACTTTACTTAATACAAAGTCCAAAGCATTACATTTGGATTCAGTCTGTAAAAAATTGGGTTATATCAAACTTGACCTTTTTTTTCTATTATTGTTGACCCAGTTTTATTGTAAACATTGGATTTGTGTCATAGTTATAGATTTGTGAAGTGGAACTGATGGTGATTGCATTTCATTAGCTGTGACTCAGTCCCACATCTGGGCTCTGGACCGGCAGACGTTCCAGACTATCATGATGAGATCCACTCAGGCCAGACATGAGGAATACTTCAGCTTCCTGCGCAGGTACATTCATGCCACTAACATTTGTGCATATTTATCAGTTGCCAACTTCACACACACACACTAACAAACACACACTTCTCTGCTTGGCTGCTTCAAAACACATTCAGTGCTTATTTAAATGCGTATTGTAGACCTAGTCACAAATGCGTATCTGTGCATCATAAATTGATGTAAAAATGTAACTGTTAAAGTAATGTTGGTTGGCGCAAGGGTTGAATTTAGATGGGTGTTATAATGAAGAATTTCTGTCCTTATTTTTTTGTGCACCTTTTAACATAATTATTACGGATTCGAGTGCATGCTGTTTACCTTCAATGCTGATTAAACATATTGCTAAATGTTTTTTTTTAGTGTGTCTTTGTTGAAGGATCTACCAGAGGAGAAACTTGCCAAAATAATTGACTGTCTAGAAGTTGTAAGTTTTCAGCATTTTATTGTGTCTATAGCATCGTCATTTGTTGGTAAAGCATATTTATTTCTGAAATTAAATAAAACCAAATCATATTCATGTTTCAATCTTTTTTAGGATTATTTTGACAAAGGAGAGTACATTATTTGTGAGGGCGAGGAAGGAAACACTTTCTTTATCATTGCTAAAGGAGAGGTATGCATTATTGCATTAAGTATTCATTTATATATAATCCATTAAATATTATTTTATTTTTTATTTCAATATTGTAGCATTGTGCAATCTATCTGCTTTGCCAACATGAATATGACATGTTGTCAGCAGACACACGGCCCATAGAAGCCACAATGAACTAGTGCTTAATGAACTAGTTTCCTCCATTCTGAGACTGGGGGCCACTTCCAGGTCCCTCCTGGAGCCATGCCGTGGAGTCTGTTCTTCCCTGATCCGGTAGAAGTGTGCTGGCTCATCCACCTTATCATGGAGCCATCTCCCACGCTGGTCCCCACCCCTGAACTTTTCCTAGAGACTTCTCTAGATTATCCTATTCTCTCTGGTCACCTGCCCACTCCGTTGTCCCCATCACCATTGCTGGCTCCGTCCAGTACCCAGGACTCACTTGCTCCACTGGTTTCGCGCAGCTCCTTGGCTCCGCCCCCACCGCAGATTCCCACCAAGGCCTCCAGGCCCATGACTCGACCTCGGCCTGTCAGCCCGTCGGCTCCACCGGGTTCCTCCTTCCTTCTGGCTCAGCTTTGGTCCTCTCTCTCTCGGGTCTCTCCGCATTCTGCCAAGCCCCCATTGTTGCCTTGGTCCCTTAAGCCGTCTTCCAGCCCTGCGATCGGGTCCATCGGCCCTTCAGTTATGCTGGGGTCTCCATCTTGCCAAGCTCCGCCTCCGTCAGTCGGCACCTAGGCTCTGTCCATGAAACCCAACACAGCTCTGCCTTGACTCCTCCCTCCGCCAACTCCGCCATGGTGATCCCTTCGATCATCTTTCCTTTCCTTCGCCCGCCCCTCGTCTTCCTCCTAAACCCTCTCCCTGGGTTCTGTCAACCTTCTGTCAGGGTTCTGTGTAGTTTTATTGTGTTTCTTTTCATGTGTCTTGTTTTCTTCTGTATCATTTTTAGCGTTTTTCATGACCTCAATTACTCCCCGTTTGTTTATATAGTTACTCATTATTGTCAACTGTGTCTCGTTTATTTAAACCGCTGGTTCTGTTCAGTTCTTTGTTGGTTCACATCTAATGTTACGGTTGGTAGTGGTATTGTCCTTTGTGTATTCAACTGATGTACGTATTTATTAAAAGTATCTTTAATTGATAGTCTGCATCACGCATCTTCTGAATATCACTGCGTATGGGACAGTAAGGAGATTTTAGATGTATGACGGTAATTCCAATTGTGATGGCGGTGAGTTTTCTTAGTCATACAAACAAGAAGTAAAATGTACAGTAAGATGTTTTTGTGTGTTCTTTTCCAGGTGTCTGTAACACAGACTACAGAGGGCTTTTCAGAACCACAGGAGATTAAGACTCTTGGAGTGGGTGACTACTTTGGGGAAAAGGCTCTCATAAGGTTTGGAGAGTATATCATTTTGAAGTGTTTTTTACAATATTGAACACAACCAACAATGACTCCTTTGTGACTGTGGACGTCCTGTAGGCCAGGAAAAAGACTAATTACATATCTCTACAATGTCCACACATTGTTTGCTAAGAGCTGTAAGAAACAGAGATTCTGTGGATGTGGGAGGTGGAATGTCAGTCATCTGAAAAGATGTTCATTCTCAATGTACCATTGTTGAAGAGCACACTCAGCACTGAAACAACCACAGAGATGCTCGCATAGGCTACTTAGACACATATTCACTAATTTGTTATAATGATTTAGATTCATTTAAAGCTGAGATGAAACTGAAATCTCCAAACTGGCACAACATCATTACATGTCTTATAATTCCATTTCAGTGAGGATGTCCGCTCGGCTAATATCATTGCAAAGGAAAATGACACACAGTGTTTGGTGGTGGATAGAGAGTAAGTGATGATTCTTCCACTAACAAGTAGGGTTGTCACCATATCATAATTTGATTATCACACATATCGTAAGTTGTCAATACCAATTTTGATACCACGGGGGAAAAAAATAATATATCATTAAACATCCTGTGTTATTTAAAAAAAAAATCTCAGCAAAATGTCTTAATTAGGTATATCTTGTTTCAGATTTTTTAAATAATTATCAAAGAAAACAGTTTATTTTACAGTAATAAAATAAAAGAACAAAAAAACAAATAACTAGAAACATAACAAATAAAACAATAGAAGAGAGATTTAAATTAAGTGGAAAATACAAATCAAATGTAATCAAATTAAAAATAATAAATATATAATAATACATAATACATAATAATAAAATGATCAAAATAAAAAGATGAAATTGTCATTGTTATAACTCTATTGGATACATGCCACTAATAAATTGGTGGTTGTCTGGCATAACTTTAAAATGATTATTTGATAGATTTTTACAGCTTTTAAATTAGTCTTAATTATTAGGAATCACTGACCAACCTTTTTATTTTAATATAGACTACTTCTACATCCCTACTAACAACATACAATGAAAAGAAATTGTTATAGGATTTACTTTGAAACAATTTTCCCTCAGGAATTGAAAGTAAATTTTACGAAAAATTACAAAGAAATAAAAAAAAAACATTGAATTAAACTGTAATCTTTGTTTTATTTACAACTTTGAAACATACTTTTTTACAGCATACTATTATTCTACCTATGACTAAAACGGTTACTATCACTGTCTCTGGATTTGTAAACAGTAACTTCAATCAGATGGTGGGAACCTACGAGGAGCTGCAAGCCTATCTGAGGGAGTATGTGGAGCAGCTTTCTCTGAGTGATGAGATGAGGAACGCCATGTAAGAACACACCTAATGGAAACAGACACGGCTAACTACTGTAGGCGTACTCCATTCCTGTATGTGACAGTCAACAATCATTTCCCCACAGGCCTCAGTCGCCTCTTTACGAACGCTCTCCAGAGGCAGCAGAGTTCAGGAGGCTGAAGGAGAAGGCAGCTGGTTTGTCCAGTTACTCATTCATGAAAGAACTTCGAGTAGTGGCCACACTAGGGATGGGAGGCTTTGGACGAGTGGAGCTGGTTAGATTTCATTTATACAGCATACATATCACTCTGATGCATGAATATATCTAGTCAAAAGTTTTGCACCAATGGCATGTAGTAAAAAAAAAAGAAGTGTTTTATATTGTTTATTGCATGCATTTTATGTCTTAGGTCAAGCTTAAAGATTCAGAAGATACTGCGTTTGCTTTAAAGTGTATTAAGAAAAAGCACATTGTGGACACCAGGCAGCAGGAGCACATCTATTCAGAAAAGGACATCCTCCAACAGACCCGTTCTAACTTTATTGTCAGGTCAGTCTAATGAGCATATCTGTCCTGCCGCATACTGACATATTGTAATTGGAGAAGTGTAAACACACAGGAATAATACTACAATTTAGATTCATGTAATCCTCAAGAGTGATGAAGGTTTCTGTACACAGATTGGGCTCAAGAACTACAGTAGACTTAAGTTCCCCCTGAAGGCCACTAAATGAATTAATTAGTTAATCAATATGATGGACTGAATGAATGGCTTGCTGCTAGAACGCAAGACCGGTGGGAGATACGTAGGTAAACAGACTGTTGTTTGCTGTTTGTTAATTTAGGTCTGATGGATGAACTTGCTCTTCGATTAGACTTGTTTATTAGATAATGTTGTCAATTATTATAAGACTTTCCGGTGTTTTGGAAGCTGGCAACTTTGATATTTACTTCAGTCACTGTCACTAGGGCTACAGACACTATCTATGGCTATCATAGCTGTACATAGAAAATGGTCTTAACTTTGATTATCTGTTCATACATGGGTCAATAACATGATGCTAATTTTTTGTTTGTCAGGATTTATTAATTTACTCAAAAAAACATAAAACATGTTGTTCATCATACATACAATGACATAAACACACTTTTAACAAATAGTATACAAATATTTTTATATAATTTTTTTGTATATAAATTCTAAAATGTCTAATTAAAAGGATGATTTTCTTTTTTAAATAAAACCTTGAGTAGTTTGGCATTATAATTTATTATTATTTATTGATTACTATTGATTTCATATTATTGATTATTATTCCTGAAAGCAATTAAGCAGTATTGTTCAAGTTGTATAAATAGTTTTGGTTATTTTTTTATTGTTTGCCAAATCTGACGTTACATTTTTTTATTTTTATAAAAATGCCTATGATGGTCACACCATATTTTAGAGCCATTAAAATAAACTTGTTGAGAATGATATAAAAGCTTTCAACACGTCAACTGGTACATTTCTACAAACTTGGCACATTTTAAACCAAAAGATTTGTCCTTTTCTTCATCTTTTTTTTCCACAAGATTGGAACTGCTGAGTGTGCTTAATGCATTCAATCTGCATTCAATCTAACTATTTAAATCTACACATTCAACCTGAAATTTGTCGTTTAGCAGACACTTTATCCAAAGCGACTGGAGGCCACAGTGGTGTCAGAGCTCAGTAACCTGCTCCATTCCTTCAAACAATGTGGTGGAGCGGACAGAGTCATACTGACACGACATTTGTCTTATATCTGTCACAGTGGTCTCAGTGCCATTGTGCTTTTCATCTGTATCAGAAAAGGGGCTTCTACTTTGCATGTTCCTAGGAAACTCCTCAGGGAATTTCAAACCATGCTTATATTCCTGTCTGAGTGTGTGCTCTAGCTCATTTTATTGCCTCTCTGGCATTTGTAGACGAAAAGCTAGCACAGCTTTACATGCAAGTCTAGTTCTCTATGAAAGCTAGCAGTAAGAAATGCTAAAGAGACACTAATCGAGTGTGTCAGGCTGCCCTTGTGTGTTTCAGGTTGTTCCGGACGTTCCGGGATGATAAGTATGTTTACATGCTGCTTGAGGTTTGCTTGGGAGGAGAGCTGTGGAGCGTGCTAAGGGACATGTGAGTGTAGGTTGTTTTGACACTGTGCATATTGCATATCACAGCCCACCATCTTTGATATACATTTATTCTGATCACATAGACAGTTATTACTGACTTATCGCTGATTGATACATAGCTGCTAATAGATGTAGAATACGCAAGTCTCTTAATTTAGGACGTCATGATGTTTTTGATTTCATTTAGGAGTTGCTTTGACGAGCACACTGCCCGGTTCTGTACTGGATGTGTGCTGGAAGCTTTCGATTACCTGCACGGCAGAGGCATCGTGTACCGAGACCTGAAGCCAGAGAATCTTCTTCTGGACGGGGAAGGCTATGTCAAAATGGTCATTTTACATACATCACTAAAACCATGGTGAAAAGTCCAAAAGTCTGAGGCCCCATTAAAAAAATGTTTTAATGTGGTAATAAAAATGAAAGCAAAAAAAAAAAAAAAAAATGTAACATGAATAAGAATTATTTCCGATTTTTCACTATTTCAAGGCCTCGGAGCCAGTGATGGTCTTATTATCGGGATATACGAGGATCCGTGGCTCTAGGGTCGTTGGAGAAAGCATAACAGTGTATAAACTGAATAATACCTGTCACACAATTGTCTGTGACCTCTTTTTTTCAGTTTAAACTCTAAAAAATAAATTAATCCAAAACGAACGTTTAAGAGCAAGCATGTTGAAGATTAGCCGATGGGCTGTCGATTCATAAAATAAGCAGTTTTCCAAAAAAAAAATTCAACGGCCTCTGCGTACCACAGCGTTTTTTTTTTTTTTTGCTAACCTTGCAGGCTTGCCTTTAAAGTTGCTTTGTCGCTATTCTACTAATTTGTAACTAATCATGATTCACGTGACAGTACAGATGGTAAGATGTTTTAACTTCTATTGAAAAACAAGATTCTCTTTGGATCATTCTCAAATAATTCTGGAGAACATTATCATCAGGTTTTACAAAACAAACAAAAATATATATATATATTTTCAATTAAACATTTCAAGCAGATATGATCATATATCTTGTGATTATTTGTAATACAATAATTTTCACTAGTGGTCTCAGACTTTTGTACCTCACAGGAGTCTGGAATATGTAGCGATATCTCAGACTTACACTGAGCATCCTTATTTTTTGCGCTGTTTTTTTTTTTTTTTCAGACTGATTTTGGCTTTGCAAAAAAGATCGGACTAGGTAAGAAGACTTGGACGTTCTGTGGCACTCCTGAGTATGTGGCTCCTGAGGTCATCATGAATAAGGGTCATGACTTTGGAGCTGACTGCTGGTCCATGGGCATCCTCATCTTTGAGCTGCTAATGGGCAGGTAATCATGTGTGTTTCATATCATGTGTTTCATCCACCAAACGCTTCCACAGGACTGAGTTCCCAAGGACTTCCCAAAAATGGGAATATTGAAAAAAATAGAAAATTTTGAAGCAACTTCTGGTTCAACCAATGCTGGGACGGACAAACAATGGAAAGTGTTTAGTAGAAATAATCAGTTTTGCAAATCCATTTGGTGCCACTAGTGGCGCAGAAATTACACATTTCACCTTTAAAGAGCACAGATTTCCCAGACCTTCAGAGAATCGGTTCTGTTGCTGAATTGGCACGGCCTTCCTTGTGCCTCTGCCAATACTCTCTGCACCATGTTCAACATCCGATTTATAAAGGGCAGGGCTCTCTTGACCAGAGCAAACGGTCCTCGAGTGAGATTAGCCATCATGGCTTTCACTGTGTACTTCAGTCAGCATCACCATGACAACAGAGTATTGAGGATGGGACTATGTAATTTATGCAGTTGCAGTGTGATTAACCAGCTGGATGAAATCTTTATGATGTAATCCACATGAAGTTTACATCTTCTCAAAGCTTACTGGTGCATACTGATAGCTGAACTCATTTATTTAGATTATTGTGCACAGTTGCGTTATGCATTTTTTGTGACATTAATCATGTATTGTTTAACTCTTAATTGTTTAAGTGAAATACATTTGACCTAAAGACCATTTGCCTTATGGTTTAATTTGAGCAGTTTTAGTGGCTTAAATTATGATAAATGACCTTTGAGTGTGTTTGAAATATAACATCTCCCACACGACTGTCAGCCCTCCATTCACAGGCTCTGATCCGATCAGGATCTACACTATGGTTCTTCATGGGATAGAGAAGGTGGACATTCCCAAGAGGATCAGCAAGCGTCCAGAGGATCTCATACGGAGACTTTGCAAGTATGTTTCTCTCGTTTTGAGACTTTTTTCAAACTCATCTCAAATATGCAGCAGTTCACTGATCAGAGGTTTTGTAAACACTGTAAATACTGTGCATTTCTTTTGAAAGTGTTGTCATGTATTTAAATATATTTCTAATGATAAAGTTGCAAGATTACATTTAATATTATATTAACTTTAAATGTAATATCAAACCTTATAATCAAGTACTTTGCATGTGCTTTTGTATGTTAGTCAACCCATCAAAATAAGTGTGCTTCTTTAAAGCACAACAAATGATTATAAAAGTATGATTTAAAATGTAAAGTAAAACATTTAATATGCCATTTTTACAAAGTGCACTTTTTAAAAGTGTATTTAAGTGTGTTAAGAAGACATTTTGTCATAAAAGAGCTAATTTAAGTGGCAAGTTATAAGTACAGTTTCTTAAAAATATACTTTTTAAGATTTGAACTACACTACAAGTGCACATTCAGTACAATTAGGCACACATCTTTTTCATGCGAGTATTTATAAACCACATCCCTCTTTGTCCACCAATTTTAATTAATTCTTTCTGAGCTTCTCGCACTAGATTGCTAACTTGAAGCATACAGTATGTGCGATGCTGCCATAGAATTTGGCATAACATAGTCTTCTTGACTGGAGTGTGTTATTGATGCTTTTATATGCTGCCTATGTAGGGAGTTTACTAGATTTTGGAACAGAGCCTCTGTCATCACATGCTCCAGACATGCTTTCACTTCAGATTTGATGATCTGTACAGATTATATTCAAGAATGAAATAGGATTTGATGTTCACCGTGGTTCCAGCATGTCCTGATTTTGCCAAGTTAGACAGGTTCCTGGGTCAACATATTTTTGTAACTACATTCCTGTCCAAAAATGTAATCCTAACCATATCCCTACTTCTAAACCCAACCCTACCCATAACTTACAACCCTAAAATCAGAGGGAAATGGTAGGTGAACAACACTGATGTAGAAGCACCAAACCCTAACCCTAAACTTGACAAACTGTAAACTCGTTTCTCAAATCTGATTGGTTGATTAGAAGGTTTGTATCAGGATCAAAAATTAAGTTGCACTTGGTGAAATCAGATTCTGCATGTATCATGCATGTGTCAGTATCAATATGTCCCTGTCAATGTATGTTATATACAGAATATTCATTGCTGTGACTCTTTCTCTTGCTTGTGTGAGAACAGTCAGAAATTCACTCATCTTCCTCACTGTCTCCAGACTCAACCCAGCAGAACGGCTTGGGAATAAAAAGAATGGCATCATTGACATCAAGAAACACAAGTAGGTCAATTCACAAGTTCGCTTGATTGTATAATCATGTGGAAAATATAGGTAAACAGGTTAGGTGTGCTGCCCTTGGTTAAAGGACACTACAAGTGAACATTAAAGGGTTAGTTCACCCAAAAATGAAAATAATGTCATTAATGACTCACCCTCATGTCGTTCTAAGCCCGTAAGACCGTTCATCTTCGGAACACAGTTTAAGATATTTTAGATTTAGTCCGAGAGATTTCTGTCCCTCCATTGAAGCTGTATATACAGTATACTGTCCATGTCCATAAAGGTAATAAAAACATCATCAAAGTAGTCCATGTGACATCAGTGGGTTAGTTAGAAGTTTTTGAAGCATCGAAAATACTTTTTGGTCCAAAAATAACACAAAATAAGACTTTATTCAGCATTGTATTCTCTCCCGGGTCTGTTGTCAATCCTTCACAGTTACGCTGATGGCGTAAGACGCTGATGACGTGTTGTCTGGTGCGCCCGAGCTTCATTTATAGACTGAGGGAAACGCACGCTGTAAAAGTGTCTCATCCGCAACATGCACATTTACGCACCATTAAAAAAATTATATCCACGCAAACAATGTAGAATAGCTTGAATATAGCGTGCGTCTCCCTCAGACTGTAAACGAAGCTCGGGTGCACCAGATAATACGTCATCAGCGTCTTACGTCAGCAGCGTCACTGCGGAGTCCTGAACGCAGATTGACAACAGACCCGGGAGAGAATACAATGCTGAATAAAGTCTTATTTTGTGTTATTTTTGGACCAAAAAGTATTTTCGATGCTTCAAAAACTTCTAACTAACCCACTGATGTCACATGGACTACTTTGATGATGTTTTTATTACCTTTATGGACATGGACAGTATACTGTATATGCAGTTTCAATGGACGGACAGAAAGCTCTCGGACTAAATCTAAAATATCTTAAACTGTGTTCCGAAGATGAACGGTCTTACGGGCTTAGAACGACATGAGGGTGAGTCATTAATGACATTATTTTCATTTTTGGGTGAACTAACCCTTTAAATACAATTAAGCGTACTTATTTATTGAGTAAATAGTGACTTTTTTATATTTATTCCTTAAATGTTTTATACTCCAATGTTATGAATCCACCAATCCTGCCCATACATTATTATTAATAGGCCTATTAACTTTATTTGTCTCACTGTACACTGCAGGCCTTACACTCCCATATTCTCATGTAAGTGTTTCATTTTTCAGCATTAAAGAACATTAGACCCACCCGGGAGTAGACTGAACCACTGATCCATGTGTCTGATCACGGGTAGTGCATTGTTGAGTCCGCTCTTTTGTGTGTCACAGCACAATGGGTAGCTGAGCTAGCCTGCCAAATTAGCCTCAATGCATTCACAGGGGGAGCAATTAGTGACCAAAACGAGACGCACAGCTGTTGCCATCTTCCACAGAGCAGTGAAGCCGCAGACAGCAAGGTGAAGCGCTGGGCCCGTCCTTTAACTGTCACACAAGTGATAGCGCCTAAAATGCATGTGCACTGATGCTGCGCACTGGACCAATAACAATCAACTGGGACTCACCACACTTGTTATGTTACTAACTCTGTGTGTTTGTACTAAGAAGCTGTTGTTTTTATATTCATTATGCTTGAGTATTCTTGTCACGCAGGGGTGATTCAGGTAACGTACACACAAAGAGCTCAACATCATTTGTATTATGTCACTAAATTATGTTCAGAGCATTATGCAAATGAAGGCGCATGCTCTTGATACAGGCATGAATATGCATGTGCGGGTAACAATTTGTCGTCGGACGAGTGAGATCTGAGATATAAAACCGTTCAAAAGTCAGATCATTTTTACAAATAGCAAATACAACCCCCGAAGGACACGCTAAATTGATCAAAAGTGAAAGTGAGAACATTTATAATGTCTTTATACTGTTTCATTCAGCAGACCAGCATAGAATGATTTGTGACGGATCATGTGACTCTGAAGACTGGAGTAATGATGCTGAAAATTCAGCTTGCGTCACAGGAATAAATTACATTTTAAAATTTTGTAAAATACTGATGTATCTACAGTACCAGCCTTGGTGAGCTTCTTTCAAAAACATTCAAAAATCTTACCAACCCCTAACTTTTGAACAGTAGTGTATCTTCAGAATGTTATGGTCATATTATGAGGAATCAAAATGTTTGTCTGTAAAAATATACAGTAACTTTCATAATTCAAAATATCCTCCCCAGTCCAAAAAGACCATTAAACTGCAAACATGCAAAGAGGCTGTTATGAGGCAGTTAAAAACTATTGAGCTTGTGAATAAGTACTCATCTCATTTCACGTGTGAAGAGAGCGATTGCGTATGCCTCTTAAAGGAACCATACAGTAGCAAAAAAAAACATTTTCTAACAATAATAGTGGGGAAAGAAAAATAATAATGTACAATATTGAAACATTTTCTCACTACAAGGAAAGTGCCAGATGAGACTGAAGATGTGTGCAGATGCTGTCACCGTCCTGTGGAGGTTTAGTTTGTTCCATTGTTAATGTTTTCTCACAGGTGGTTTCAAGGCTTCAACTGGGAGGGACTCAGACGGCGGAAGCTGACGTCTCCTCTGAGGAGAGAGGTGATGCATCGCTCCAACAGATTTTAGGCTGTATCCCAAATCGCATACTCTCTTGAGTAGGTACTTATTTTGAATAAGCAAATACTTTGCGAACTCTAAAAAGTAAGTTATATGCAGAATGAATGCAATCCGGCCGTGCTGCATTCGCCATGGCATGTTGTCATTATCATGTCAGTTGTGTCGCTTCTCTACCATTCATAAATCCATTCCTCTCCCATGGCCTCATGGGATAGTGAAGTGTCCAACGTATGCACACTTCAAAATCCCGCCGAAAATAATAGGTCATCCAGGCTTTTTTTGCCTATAGTCTTTTATAAGTACTGAGAATTCGGACACACTACTTTTGTCACATAATTTTATTACTTACTATATAGTAGGGAAATTTGCAATTTAGGATGCAGCCAATGTTTTTACATATGTCTTGAGAAATGAAAGGCAGTTATCCTAAACTTGTGGTATTTTCCAGCTGAAAGGGCCTCTGGATCACAGCCATTTCGACATGTTTCCCCCTGAGCTTGAAGAGCCTCCAGATGAATTATCTGGCTGGGATAAAGACTTCTGAAAACAAGCCGTTTCTATGAGCATCGCTGTGCTCTCAACTGACTATTTTCAGACCGCTTCACTGACCAGTTTGCCTTTATAAGACGATCTAATATAAAGTGATGGTGGACAGTGTCTGGACTGGAGAAGTCTCAGTATTACCTCGATGTGCTTTATGGAGCATTGTGCAACCTACTGACTTGTTCAGATGGACAGGAATCTTGTTCTATCTCATTTTTAAGACCTAATATGGCATTAAGTCACTGACAGATCAGTCAGATGTGTTTGAATATGATTCATTTTGTAATCATTCAGCCGGAACTTTAAGTGCACAAATAATATTTGAAGAAGCTGCTTTTATACTCACTCCTGACCATTTTATTTTGGTGTAGAGTTGGATATGGCTTAAAACATGATGTTTTCAAGAGGAAAAAATGGATGTAATAAATAACATACATATTATACCATATTACTTTCTTTAAATTCTAACTTTATAATACTGACGATATTTTATGTACAGATATAAATAATTTATTTTCTGTTGTACTTATTGTGGTTTATCTAAATGAGTGTATTTCATTCTTTGGATCAGAGTCTAGATATTATGATAAAAACAACACTGTCATCTACTGGTAAAAATCTGCAAGTACAAGCAAGAGTGTCTTCACCAATGTGCTCACTCTGAGTAGCACTCAAAGTAATCAGTGTTCATAAAGGTTGTGCAGATGCATCACAGATTTAACATTAAATAGGATTTAACATAGTTGAATCGTGAATCACACAAAAAATCTTACCAAGTCAAATATCATCGCAAAATAAAAATGTATTAATTAATCAATTTAAATTAAGCACATTTTCCCACCAAACTAGATTATTGTAAAATGCATCCATGTAGCCTAATGTTTCCCTTTTGTCTAATTCTTAAAAGATAAAAGCGAGAAAAGAAGCACTACACTTGCTAATGGCTCCGAATAAATACAATACAATAATGCAGACCACGTGGTTAACCTTTCGATTAGTGATGAAGACTACTGTATGAGTTAAACGGTCTGTCATTAAATATTTTTTGGAACAATATTAATATTTATCACAATAATACAATAATATTGCAGTATTAAAATTACTGCAATCATTTTAAAAGACGAAAAACGACATTGCTTGTGTAAACTCAAACTTCATAAACTCACATGACACCTGAAATATCCTCTCAGAGCACCGAAGACTATCAGGACAGCCACAGGAGGGAGACACAGAGCAAAGATGGCATGTTTACTTCAGTAAAGTACAGTGTACTCCTCCACTGTGGAGACTAATGGGACCAATACAACAGGTAATACAACAACAATTATACACTCACCGGAAACTTTATTAGGTAGCCTGCTGCATACACACTGCTAGTACCGGATTGGACCCCCTTTGCCTTCAGAACTGCCTTAATTCTTCGTGGCATAGATTCAACAAGGTGCTGGACACATTCCTCAGAAATTTTGGTCTATATTGACATGATAGCATCCCACAGTTGCTGCAGATTTGTCAACTGCATATCCATCAATCAAATCTCCCGTTCCAGCACATCCTACTGGTGCTCTATTGGACTGAGATCTGGTGACTGTGGAGGCCATTTGAGAATAGTGAACTCGTTATGATAGTTCAAGAAACCAGATTTGAGAGGAATTTGAGTTTTGTGACATGGTGTGTGTTATCCTGCTGGAAGTAGCCATCAGAAGATGATACACTGTCCTCCAAAAATCAGATGAAGGTATCATGAGACAGGAAGTGAAACTTACAATGGATTCAGACAGGCCTTAATGCCTTCAGACCTGGGAATGCATCTTCCAAAGGCACAGCCCATGTCTACTAATGCATTGAGTTGCTGCCATGTGATTGGCTGATTAGATATTTAACCTAATAAAGTGTACATTTATTCTGCTGAGCAACATTTATTCTGACTGACTCATAAAGTATCACTGTAGGGATATCATGTAGCTATCTGAATGACTTTCTTTCTAAAGAAAGAACATGCACATACACAAAAGAAATAATGGAAAGAGTGTGATGTTTTTTTTTATTTATTATGGGGGAGCTATCCTTACTATGACAAGGTCAATGTACCGGTATGTCAATGTTTGGCTGACATATTTGTGCCTATGCATGCATTTGTTTTTGTTTTTATGTGCTAAAAAATGGCTTCCTGCATGTTGGTTATACATTTAATTTACATTCTATGAAAAAATATATGAATATTATCATTTTAAATATGAGTAATATTTTAAAACAAGTGTTTAATAAAGTTTTCATTCCATTTTACAGTCTTAATGACACCTTTTTTTTTTTCAAAGGGGCTATGAATTCAGAAACCCTTGTGATTAGTGACTGCAGCTTCATAGTATTGGTTTAATTAGGCCGTTAAGTGAACTGGAGCCAGCAACTTATTGTTCGTGCTTGCATTCGCACTCGTGCACGTACGGAACGTGATTCAAGTCCACGATATATTCACGCGAAGTTCTTTTTCGTTCTTTGCTTAGAAGTAGGTTAGAAATAGGCCTACCTTTGCAGCGACATTGTTAACAAACATCCAAACGCTGTCCACGCTACATGGGAAGGTAGGCTACGTTTAGATGAATACCGGTATGTAAATAAATATGTGCTGTGCGCTTTCCTCTCATTAACAAAGTAAACACAACAAAAATGGCAGCGATGAGAAATCAGCATAAATCTCTGCAATTCACTGGGATCGTGTCGACAGATGAGGTATGATGAGGCTATGGCTATACGATTTTTAAAAAAATAACTTTTTATATCGCCAATGTGTGAGCAGCTTGTAACAAAAATTTAAAAACGAGACCGAATTCCCCCGACTTCCTATAATTGTCTATGAAAGCCTGTAGACTGATTTTTTTTTTTTTTTTTTTTTTTTGAGAAGGAAGCGGGACGTTTTTGCCGGGAAAATCAAAAGCCTCTCTCGTTTTATGACACATGATTGATTAGGCCTAGTGTTCAGGATAATCACGAAAGAGCTGTTCTATACTAAGTGTCATGCAAAGAAAAGGGATTGATTTAAACTATAGTCTCACATAGCCATATCTGTATAGTCTATAGTAACAGATATAGGCTACTTTATTATCAAACTTTCAATTAAATTGTAATTATAATCAACAGACAGGCAAATCACTTTGACATGTTTCCCATTATGTCGTAACATGCTCATCATAGAAAATGTATTAATTTCACCGTCTATTTTGAATTATACTTAATTGCATAATGTTATTTTTTAAATAAATATAAATGCAGAGAATTAAACAGCCTACGTGTCACATTGACCCATTACATAATAAGGATTTCATTCTGATCTCCACATGTTCTCTGTGGATATGTCTGGAAATCGTTGCTTCAGGGAAAAACCTTATTTGCTCCCTCAATGAAATGCCACAGCAGTCTGCAGCTGGATCTCAGCCAGTGTGTGTGTGTGTGTGTGTGTGTTTCAGGACAGTGATGGCCTGAAGTGGGATATGCTTTGTGACATTAGTGGAGATCTCATCCAACTGGCCAGCCATCCTTGAGGAAATGCCAAGAGGCAGGGGTGAGCTGTTGTCATAGCGATGCATCAAGTATGTCCTCTTTCTACTATTCTGCCAATCAGTAGTGTATTAATCACAGTATGACTCAGTTCTGCTCAATGAGCAAATCACAATCTCCGGCACAGGAGGAAATTATTCTCTAGACATGTCTAGATATAAAAAAAATCTGTGTGCCCTGGATGAGGAAACATCCACCTCCTTTAACACTAACAGGACATTGTAGATCTGACTGCAGTGTTGTTATAAGTTTATTTATTTATTTTATAAATGTAACACTTTCATTTAAAAACAGCAAATCAGAATCTATTTTAGTTGTGGGAATTATGACACACAACATACGCAACAGTGTGATTATAATTATTAATTTTAGTCATTTAGTAAGGCACTACTATTATGATAACTGCCTAGTGCGTTCCGAAATGCAAATAGTTACAAATAAATCTATGCATAATACATATGCGTAATGTTTTGTTATTCTGCAAGACTTTAACATTTATCGCAGTTTTGTCATGGACTCCTTTTCAAACACAGATCAGTCGGTCTCCTGTCTGATTTTTTTCACCTGCCCTGACCTACTTTTGCACGTTCTCTGTATTAAACTACACAAAAAGACAAAAAATAATAATAATGCTACCCCGGTGAGGCCCCACTGAGCACAAGAATGCGTTTCTGTAAATCATCAGTCACTGGCACACATCCACTTTATATTTCCCCGAGTCATTCGTCTGTTTCTGTGGTATCTGTAGATGCAGAGGGTGGGTATGACATATTTTATGACTCCATTGTGTTGCTGGAATGTGTGCAGCTACACCGGCCCTCCTGAACCTGAGGTAAAGAGGGCTCTTATGTTCAAGAACTCTCTCAGCGCTCATAAAATGTTCTATAGACTGCCCCAAATACATCAAGTGACAACTATTTTGTTGAATTCAATTCAAATGTGCTGTATCATGTTACCGCAATTTGTTCTATTCCTGGTTGGAAATTAAGAGAGGTTAGAAAATTTGGCGTTAGTAATATGACCTAGCTCATAAAATGTTCTAGAGACTGTTACTATTATCACTACTAATATATATTTAGTATTTACTTCAATGCTACAATTCATTCATATCCCTCTGCTGCTTTTAACCATTGCTACACAATGACTAAAGTTGATTGACTTTGACTCGTGCATTACCGCTATCTACCAGATGGAGGCGCTAATATCAAGTGTGCTCAACTTTGCCATGCTGATAAACAGCTTGACTCTCAAGAGTTGAGATTTTATAATAAATTTTTACGAGTGTGGTGCACAATTATAGAGTCTATGACTTCATAAGTCCCACATATGCTATGATTTTACATTTATTGTTTACTGTGGTGCGGAAAATCACATTAGACCGTTTATTTAAAGCTGTTCTGTTTTTGCAGAAACCGCTTGAACTCTGCCGTCCTCTGTATTAAGTGAGAGAAATCTGAGATTCCTCACACTGAGAGTAATGCTTATATTTGCTGTCATTCTGCCAATGACCTCATGACCTAGATTCTGATGTTTTCTCACCTGATCCCCTTTAGTCACTGCATATAGTCTAAATATTAACATTGAAAGGTGTACCTCCCAACATTGTTATCTTTTGTTAAAGAGGTGGTAAAATCCCCCTCTACACAAAATGTAAAGTGTGTGTGTGTGTGTGTGTGTGTGTGTGTGTGTGTGTGTGTGTGTGTGTGTGTGTGTGTGTGTGTGTGTGTGTGTGTGTGTGAAGTTTTAGCACAAAATACCCCACAGATATTTTTATATAGCATGTTAAAGTTGTCACTTTTTGAGGATTTGCAAAAACGCACCGTTTTGTGTCTGGCCCTTTAAATGCAAATGAGCTGCTGCAGAGGGCGGGGTTTCAAGAGCTCGTGTGTGTGTGTTAGCATCTGCGATTACCTCACGCAGACACACTAAAATGACAGAAACTGTTCTGTCTTTAATGTCAAAACGGAGTCAGACAAAGATGGAGAGACTCAAGAAGAAGTGACAACACGTAGAATGCTACAGGACGTCTCTGAATGGTTAGTTGATGAATTTATGTTGCTGATGTGGAGTTAACTATCTTCAATTAGCATATTCTGTCACGATAATCTATAAATCGCTTGTATAGGAACTGTTGTGAGATGCACACAGAGTGACTTTCTATTGCATGTGAAAAGACGGATGCTAAAGTTTGAGCTGACTCACAAATGTGCTCGACTACAACAACTCTTCCTCTTCTCAACATGGACTGTGTGTTCCCGGGGGCGGGGCTTATGTACATTTTAGGGTTGCTGATGTCACTAACCCGGGAGGAATGTCGTGTAGTCCCTACCAGCCGTTTGTTGTAGTCCTTTTCTTTAAAAGCAAATATCTTCCTTTGCTTTGAACTTTGAGTGTTGTTACTTTGCAGATGTTGTTTATGCTCAAACAGCAACATTACACACTAACTAAAGTTAGAAAAGTGAAATCATACTCAACCACCCCTTTAATATTATTTTGAACTATGACAAAATATTACAATTTTAGTTCAGAATCTTCAAATGGGGATATGAGATGGGTGAAAAAATAATATTTCAATGTGTTTCGGTTCACTCACAAACACTATTTTTTTAAGTGCAGTACATGATGAAAGAAATTTGAACCAAATGATGTTATTCAGAAATATCTTATTTATTAAAAAATACATTTGAATAACAATGCAATATGCATAATGAATTATTCCGTCCATTTGGTACACTACAATACACAAGATAAGTACAAATCGCTCGTCATCATATCATTTGTCCCTAACAGACAAATAATTCTGCCATACATCAGCTCTCATAAATTTTTACACGCAGATCAACACCGTTACTCAGAAGAACAGTGACTGAAACGATAGGTCAAGCGTACATCAAAAGACGGTACTAAATGCTTTAATACACTTTCCTGGCCAGAACAATATCATGTTACAAAAGTTTGATTAGAAAATGTGTTTCATCTTTCACACGGAAGGCTGCAAGTGGTCTGCAAAACAGCTAGACCTTATCTAGATATTTTAGTACCTCACTCACCCAGCTGTCAACAAAGACAGTTAAACACTTAATGCTCTCTTTCGGAGCTTAACTTAATGTTGTCCAGTATACCTGACTGTATTCACTGTGGATTAACTTTAGAGTGCAACAGTCGGGTTCTGGAAGTACTCCATTCATTTTCTCCCTTGGGAAATTGATTTTGAATGATAAGTTATAAACCCTTTAAGACAGACCGAGTCTAAACTACGAGTTTGTTACGAGTTTGCCTCTCCTGAAGCCGTCAGCCCGCATTATTTCAGCTTATTTTTAAAATAATTGTTTAACAGCAGAATTTCTGGTGAAAAACTACTATACGGAATATTACACCAGTCAGAGAGTCAAAAAAAAGCAATCCTTGCCAAAATAGCTCTTTAACTCCACCCACTCTCATGAAGCCCTGAAGTAGGGAGTAGTTGGTCATCCGTGGACACTTCGCCTGCTACTTTTCGAATACTATGTTTCGGACATACTACTCTTTTGTCACAATGTTTTTGGCACACTATATAGTAGGGAAGTATTTGATTTCGGACACATCGAATCACTCTACAATCTCAAAATACTTTATATTTTGCAATTAAACTCAAAATATATTGCTTTTATATATAAAATAAACATTAGTAAATGAGTAGTTTTATATTTCCCCATCATTTTTATTTGATTATGCTGTTCGCAATGCTTCGTGGGATTGTAGTTCTTTCCCTCACTAAAGCTGTTATAAGTACACAGTCTTGTACCTTTGTCTTTTTGTCTGATTTTCAAAAACTTTTTTGCATAAAAATCAAAGTTTGTAGTGTTGTGATTCAGCTCGTAGCTGATTGGCTTGGTTCGTGGCATATAACTCTTTAACAAAGACAAAATCCCTGTGCGAAAAAAAAATAAGTGGAAGAAAAATCTTCCAGAACCAGCGCAGCTGAAAAAGAGAGTGGACACTGTTGCACTCTTCATAACTTTTTAATTTCATTATTGTCCCTGAGGTCCACTAATAACTTTAGTAAAGTTTATGACCATTGAACTTTTCCAACTTTTTGTATTGTATTTTATCTATTTATTTTTGAGCCATTTTCAAACTTTTTACATTTTTTACTGTCATTAGTTCTTCTGGTGTTTATGATTAGCAGCTCTTATCTAACTCACATTAACTCACTATGACTGGTTTTGGGTTTCTGATGTCAGAAATCAGAGGAATTGGTTTTCATTTTTTTAAAGGAGTTTTGAGAGTGACAGTATGATTTACAGTATGTAATACTGCTTTAATCCAGCTCGGTTTAATAGTTCACTGTATATTGCATTTTATTCGGTTTAATTAACCATTATTTCTTTGGACTTGTTCATTCATAGTTTAGGATGATATTTCAGGTTCATACTCTGGGCATTGCTTAATTTTTAGGGAGGCGAAAGCCCGCACACATTATATAACATCAGACAGGCGAGCAGCGTACAGAACTGCCATAAGTCATTTACATGTTATCATAAGCCCCGTCATCACATTGATATCTAGATGGAGGAATTCACATGTGGGAGCGCCCCTCTTCCACTCTCATTCACACATACTGTATGATCCATGCATCATACATGCATATTTGTTATGTCTGTATATACACACTTACACATGGCAATTCTTATAATTGTGGTACAAAAGAATGTATATAAATTTATAGCATGCGTGTTCAACATTTGTTATAATTTGGGTGTATTTCAAGTATTTTACAATTAGGACAGTGTCTGGTAAATTGTCCCAGACAGAAATTGACATTAGACTATATTTAAGAATTTACTGTAATTCCCTTTTTTTTTTGGAAATCACTTTCTGTAAAGCTTCTTTCCACGTTTATATAGTCTTTAATAGTACCTCATTAGCTGACAAATCTAATGAGTGCTTTATAGAAATGTCACGTCACTCAAACAAACTCCATCAACAACTTAACACTTGCATTTACATATAAACATCTCACCTAGTATTATATACAGTACACACAATACCAGTATTTTTCTCTCATTACTCAAATCCTGTTGGTCTTTTTTCTTGTGCATTCTCTCCCATTTTGTTCCTCGGTCTGGAATAACCCTCTGCAAACTGCAAAAACCATCACTTTGTCCTTTTGCTTTTTGGAAAAGCTGCCCCATCGCCGGCCATCTGCTCAATGTCTGATGAGAAAACAAAAGCTGAGAGTTAACATGCTGCTCATTCACCGTGTGCGTGATATCAGTTGTACTGAAACAACACTGCCGAGAGATAGAGCCTTACTGTCCAAACAGTGCTAAAACAACAACTGACCTGGAACACAAACCCTCCTCTGCACACTGGACATCACTGGGGACCAAGCACTGAACACTTTGTTGTTTCTGTTTTATATTGTTTCTGTTCTGACCTCTAATTCTTCTTCCTGTGCTATGGGAGTCCATGACAGACCAGATATAACTGTATGATGAAAACGTGTGAAATTTGGTTCACTAATTAAGGTGAATAGTATGAGCAACTTGGAACCAATTCGGACCCTTAGGTTCCTTTAACTTTTTGTTTTTTACAACTACTCAAATTTTGTGACCCAGTCATTTCAAAAGGTGAAACTCTCACCAAGCTGAAAAAGTAAGAGTGCAATGAAATCACCAGTGCCATTTACAAACAGGAAATTAGGCGATATCTCTGCAACGCTTGATAGAAACTGCCTTTAATGACTAATTTAAAGCTACACTCTAAAAAATGCTGGGTTGTTTCAACCCAATTTTGGGTAAAATATGGACAAACCCAAATGTTGGGTTAAAAATGTAATGTAAAAATTTAACCCAACGGCTGGGTTTGTCCATATTTTACCCAAAATTGGGTTGAAACAACCCAGCATTTTTTAGAGTGTATAGTTCATCCAAAAAAAAAAATTCTGTGATAATTTACTCAGACTTATGTTATTCCGAACCCATAAGACGTTGTCTTTGAAACACAAATGAAGATATTTTTAATATTCTCTCATTAAACCAGTGAGATTTGTTCAAATGCCATTTATCATATTTGATTGGCTCTATGTATGTGCTGATCAGTGTTTATATGTGAAGAAAAGCCTCAATTAAATCAGTTCATCCTATAAAGCATCATATAAATGTTTTTCAGAAGACTTGGATTTAAAACTACTAAATATAAAACATATCTTCATTTTTGTTCTGAAGATGGTAGTATTTTGGGTTTGGAATGTCATAAATGATGTCTATTTTAAGGTAAAATTATAACATTTGCAATAATTGGCATTGAAACCTTACAGTTTTTCGGAAGAATGCAATGTACTCAATGCCATTAATGTGCTTGGCCACAATTTTGCCGCTGGCAGCTATATTTTACATTTATGCATTTTGCAGACACTTTTATCCAAAGCGACTTGCGGTGCCTTCAAAATTAATTTTGTCTATTTACTAGTCATAAATGTTATTATTAAATTGTCAGTTTTTGATCTTCATGTTCATAGTTATTGCACTAAACTGAACTGGCAGATGATGTGTTTTTTGGCCTACCTGATCAATACTACTGTGGCCACAGATAGTCAAGTTTCTGATGGCCCAAAGCGATCATGGAGTTTCTGTTTGTCCTGGGGCGCTCTGCTGACATCACATCTGGGCTGTGAGGAAGATTGAAACCATTTTAGCAATCTTGATCGTATCAAATTCTGACACATTTGCAGTCATTTGGGATTGGATTTCAAGCATGCTTTCCTTATCATTGCAAATATTGGGAAACTACTCCAAATATTTTAAATATGTTTTGAATAACCTTTTCTATATAGCACCAAAGAGAGTGTTAATGCCTCATTAAGTTGGTCATAACTAATGGACGACAGTCTGGCCTCATTTTTCAAATGGCATTGCACTTATGCAACACACTGAATATTACGAAATGAGAAAAACAAAGACTGTCAAAATACAGTAAGCGTATTGTATGAATCACCGGTCCGTATGCACTGTAAAAAAAATTGCTGCGATTATTTATCACAACTTAAAATCCAACATTGTTTCAACTTTAAAAAGTATGTGTTCATGCTTGACTTAAAATATTAAGTTTAGTTAACTTTAGTTTAGTTTGGTTAAGTTGGATATTTAAGTTATCTCAACAAATTTTAACTAATCGCAGCCACATTTTTTACAGTGTGGATATTCCTCAGAAAATATCTGCTCTCGGGAGGAGAGTGCGTTTAGCATAGTTCCCATATCTCATCTAATGAGTGAAAAACATGGGGAATTCTCCTACTCCCACCAGCATACCTCCAACCTGACACTGCAGCCCTGGAACTATTCATCTGAGCCAACCCGCGTGTGGGATCACTGCTAACTAGTTGAGATTCAAGACGTCTTTTGTAGAGGAAAAATACATTTTTAAGGTGTTCGTCCCTAAAACGCTGTCACAGATAAAGTGTCTGTTATTAGTTCAGAAAGTGATATAGAGCTGCAATTTGGTCAGCAAACTTGGATCCATCTTCTAGCCTTGCAGAAAACGAATAAATATCAGTATCGCAGTATTAACCGATTTATTAACATTGTGAAAAATGCAGTTATAGATGTACTAACAGCAAGTATAGTGACTGAATCAGGGTTGTTATTTTTAACAAACTATGAAAAATCATAGTTGACATAAAGCTGAAATTAAGTTAAACTTTAATAAATGAAAATTAGAAATGTTGCTTTGGCAACTGACTGAAATAAGTTCAAGTTTAAGTAGGCTACTAAAATAAAAATAGATTAGGCCTAAAGCTAATTAGAAAAATTTAAAACGGTGACAATACAGTCGCACTAATATGTATGAATTCATGCTTGACTAATGCACAGATAATCTTGAGTTCATGTATGACTCATGAAGAGCTATTCCTGGTATCCCGTTGCAGACAGCTGAAAGTTGAAATACATGGCTTCGACCCATTGTGAATTACACAAATTTTCATTATTAGTTAATACTAAATGTTTGAAGAGAATTAATCTTTGATGACACAGACTTAATCAATCATTAATGAATGGCTTAGTTCTTTGTGAGTCATACATGAACTAGAGGTCGTGTGTGCATTAGTTAAGCATGAATTAAAGGCGCAGTACGTGATTTATAATAAACGCTGTCGAAAGAGAGAGAGAGCAAGAGGGAGAATTGAAGAAAGACTGTAGAAAGAGAGATGGCTGAGAGACATTACAAAAGAGAAAAAGTCAGAGGAATATCACTGGAAAAAGAAGTATTCTGATCAGGCAAGAGCTTAAGGACCCGTGTTAGTATTAGAAAAGCTTTGCAGCGCTGGAGAGACATAAGTGGGAAGATCTGAGCACGGACGCCAAGGTTTCATAACTGAGTAACATTGGTTTTGCTTTTTAACAGAATCAAGATATGCTGCTTTTGTAATGCTAGCTATAGTAACAGGACAGTTTTGAGGGTCATTGTTTGTCTGGAGCAGCAGACAAATTACAAAAGCACATTACAAAATCATTAAAACTTCAACTTATCTTTAAATGAAAATAAAATAATTCAAAATACTAGAAAAGTATAAAAAACACTAAAATATTACTGGACTGAATGAGATCCAATACCTAATCAGTGTTCTGCTCTCTGTTCATTCATACGTGGTGCTAGTCACCGACTACCACATGAGTCCAGTGCTGAGGTATTTAAGAGGAGGCAGCATTCAGCCGAGATTAGGACGCCCAGCAGTTTACCAGCGTTCGCTTGTGATGAGAGTTTTATCTTGCATCACATGGACACACAGTGAGTCATAACATCAAAAGAGCAGATCCATTAGTACTACTTGTGCAGTTTCCTAGAAGTTACCGTAGTTTCAATGGGAACAACACAATAGGGCAGTGTGCAAAGCTTGAATTAATTTCCTTTCTGATTAATTTTTAATATCAAAACTAATTGTCTGTGAAATAATGTAGATCAGGCTTTTAGAAATAATATGTATTCTATTTATTTATAAAATAACATTCAATGAGCCTTCAGAGGGAGATCAAATCTGACCATTGTTTTGAGTGCTAATGATCCGAAACTCCTGAATTATTCTGAAAACAGGGATGGCGTACCGGTAAAGCTGCGGACATGATCTCTTCAAGGAGCCTGAAGTCAGTCCCAGCCTGCTCTGGTTCCTCAGTTTAGTCTTCTTCACCAGTTCCTTCACTCTTCCCCAAGTATAGTTCTCACTCAACTACAGACACACAAAGGTACAAAATTATTATTTTAAACAGTAAAAATTCTATGGTTAAAACCTGTTAATTGATTAAACAAGTTTCTTTATATATGGCGAAAAACTGAAATAGATCTAATGGGACATTTGATGTCATTTTTAGTCATTTTGTAATTTACAGTGAAAACCAATAATTGACATTCCCAGAATCTTTTTTCTTTTGTCTTTACCACCTTTTTAAAAATTCTTTAAAGTTACAAAACAGATTTTAGTACTTTGGAATATTAACATTATTTATCAGTTAATGAAATATACAATCGTTTTGAACTACAGTATCCCTCTTATGTCATAATCTCCACATCCCTGAAGTGGAATGCTTTGTCATCTAAATAATTGTCGCTAATGTGACTAACAGTTTCAACTGCTCTACTTCCATTCCTGAGCAGCTTCATTTTCATTTTCTGTTGACTAAACTACCACAATCTGCAATGTAATGAGTAAACCAATGCGTGAGACAGAGAGGCTTGACCAAACATAATCCACTTCCCCTGAGTGTTGAAAGATGTGTGTTTGTCAAAGTGAGTCAGTGTGTTGAAATTCAACCGCCTCACCCGTCTGTGAGGAGCAGAGAGGACCTCAGCGCTGTCACTCAGGTACTTGGCTTCTCCCTCTGTGTAGCTTCTCCGATTCAGACCCCTTTTCCAAACGGGAAGAGCGGGTTGACAGCCCATCTCACCGTCTGTACAGGAGAAAACATGCTCGTATATATATAGTAATCTCTATGAGAGGAAATTACTATGTACTCTTATGAATCCGTGATCTATGACTTAAGTCCTCGGAAGGTTGTGGTGCGTATAGATACTGAAACATACATTAGCTTGGTTTTCCCGCCCACAAAAAGTCCCAGAATCCCTGAGATATGTTTCTTCTCTCTATATGGAATTCCAGAAATTCCACCTATCACTAAAGTGTTCATTTCCCATTTCTCCAGAGACTAATGTTTGGTCGCCCACCCACCTGATGGAACATGAGATGGAAGGAAAGCAACCAGGAAAAACATGACTTTAGTGCTATGTGGAGACAGCAAGTTTATATGCGGGACACTTAGAGGTTATCTAGGTAGGTAGATAGATAGACTGTTCTGTCTATCTGTCTATCTTTCAGTCTGTCTGTCTATCTACATAATCTTCTATAATATTCAAACTTTCAGCCATGGCTTTTTCAAACCAACCATCAGCATTTGTCAATGTAAACACAGATTAATCTTGTCCCTGTATGCACACTGACCTCTCACGCCTGTCCTGAGGGGGGTGCGCGTGACCTCCGGGATTGTGGTCAGGTCAGACAGCGTGCTGCTTGATGCGGTCAGGCTGTAGTGGTCACTGTGAAAGTGTCTCTTGAGCTCTTGGAAGGCCAAGCTGGCTGCTCCACAGCTGCAGTGGTGAATGAAAAAGTCCTGAAAAAGAGTTTGAATTGAGAATTTGTCTCATACATACAATATTGAGGCCATTTTATTTATTCATTTTGTTAGTCATCTATTTATGAATGCATATACATTGTAAAAGTACACATTTGTAAAGCTTTTGTTTTGTATTGATGAAATGCTCCAAAATAAAATTTAAATGTGGTCATTTGGGATAGAAGAGCACTCAAAATAGTTCACTTTATGAAATCTAAATTCAATTTGTTGATGTTCACGCCCATGGGTCAGGGATGATAGCACATGCTTGGCCCGTAGATTAGACATCTGGTTCAGATTTATACAAGTGCAAAATTACTGAAGCCCTCAAACATGTCCATTCACTGACTAAATCTATGTGAATAGATTTTTATTTCAATATATTTGGGGTTTTCTTGCTGCTATATAAATGTTACATAAAAAAATATGGTTAATTTCTAATCCTACGTTATCTGATGTTATATTTATCTTACATGACATGATTTATCCAGATATAGACCAGAGTAAAACTATCATCTTAAAGGTTAATCTTTTCGTATCCGTCATATTTCATTTAAATATTAAGGTTTACTTCTAAAATATCTTATACGAAAGTCATTTTCACTTTTGTATCTTTTTTCCATTACACAGTCTTTGTACATATAAAATAATGATAGGAGCTTAGGAAATTAGGTCTTGAAAGAATTTGAAGAGAATGTTAATATTGAGAAGCAAAAGTCTCCATTTGTTCTACAGTTCAAGTTCACTCTCAACAGTTAAATCATGAGACAAAATCAAAATGACCGTGATTTTGCTTTTCCTTTCGTGAATGTCTTTATCTGGGTCACTCATTTTCCTCATGTATCCCACATCATCATTTGGACCACCTTAACAGCTGAAATCTGCTGGTGTCATTTCCACCCATTTTTCTTTCTACACATTATTTTCCAAACTTAGTAGTACTTATGCATATTAATACACAATATTCAAAATATAAGAGTTTCAGAGTTTTAAGCCTCTGAAATTCACATGACAGTGTTTTGTGTAAGTGATAAGATGTTTCCCAAAATCTGTTTACCCAAGATTATCCTATTGTTTCCATTACATCTGTGTTTGTATGGTAAACGCTTTCTGCCATGGAGGATCTGTTTGCTAAGGATTTTGTTGTTGGCACTGAGAGCAAAGACATGCTGAACACTGAAGTTCCTCTGTAAGTATCAATGCATCATAAAGATCTTTTGATGTATTTGAAAAGAAAGAAGCATGCGCATTGAACATGGACTGAAGATGAAAGAATTCACCTTAAATGTCCCATAAAGCAAAACACCAGATCCTTCAACATATCTTTTGATCGGATTGGTCACGGCTGATAACTGAAGAGATCAACATGTGGGACTAACAAGAGAGTAAGAGGACGCTACAATGGTGGTAAATGCATATTGTTTGAGTCCTGAATGCTTTTTATGAGTACAGATGAAAGCATCCTGTGTGGGTTTAGGGGTAGGTGGGGAAAACAGCCAGAGAGGAGACTGGCGAGACAGCTTGGTCCATTATAGTGGAGACTGGGGCACGTTTCAGGAGTTCCCCTGCCTTTTGATGTGTGTAACAGCATGTTGCTGCCTGTTGCTTGTTTCCCAAAGACACACACAGCCCAGGGAATCGAAGACCCAGGGAGATCAAGCCGTGTGGTCCATAAACTATTCATGTGTCACAGGTTTTCTTCTTGGGATTTTAAGGAATAAAGAATTTGACAGTTGACATTCAACTGAACAATTTTGATTCCTTGACGATTCCTCTACTTTTACTACTGAGCATTTCACAGAGTGAACAAGTTGTTTGATTGATTCAAAGAGATAATTCATAAGTTTTAATTATACTTGTGGCCTTATTTATAAAATGAGCACACAAAAAAACAATACATTCGATCTTACAATCATTTCTCAAATGTGCTTATGTGTGATTCAGAGAAAAAACCTGCAATACTGTATGTCTCTTCTAAAGTGAAATTTATAAATTGTAAATGATCAGTGCACAGCTGAATGGTTTCAGATCTCTGTCTTGTAAACGGCCCCTAATTAATGTCATTAACGTAGAAAAGAGCAACGTCCAAATCCTTTATTTGAGAAGGGTGAGCAGCAAGAATTGCTTAGATTTACAATACCTCCGACTCTCTACAACAAGGAACAGTGTGTACTGTACGTCTGCTTAGACCCTGACATGGCACTAAGCACTTTTCCACCATTTTTATAAATATCCACCATTTTTATAAATATGAAATATAAATATGGCTGTGGATTTTAGCGTACACACACTCAATTCTTCCCCTGATCTCACAGGGAAAAATGGATTAGATTTGTAAATCCAATCCAATCCTAAACCCCTCAGTGGGATATCGTACAAAAAAACGTACACATGCGTTTTTTTATGGATTTATACGAAGTTGCAACAAATCAATATTAGTTGTGAGACAGTGTTGGATCTTTTAGTCTTTTGACCAGGTAAATAAATGGAACCAGTTCTGAGAAAAAGTGATTCCCAAAACCTAAAAGAAAGGCAAAAATATTTCATGCATGCATGGTTTCTGTCAAAAATAACACTTTTAAAATTTCCTTTTTTTTGCCCGTCTTTCTCTCGTGCTTTCTTTGATGACTTTGAAGAGCAGGCCCCCACTGAGCTCACTCACTGTGACCATGTAAAGTCTTTTCTGGCCCCAGGGTCCGACCTGACAGAGCCAGTTTAGAGTTGACTCTCTGAAAAACCATGAACAAAACTCTTCTCATCCAACAGCACAGCATCCAGAGGTCAGGAAGACGTCTACTCAAGATACTGTCACAGCCTTTTAGTCGGCAAGCAAAGGACTAGCGAGAAGAGACTGGGGTGAAGGACTGGCAAAGGGGAAGGTATATTAAATACGTTAGCAAATTTCACTCAGGAATGATAAAAATGGGTTTTATCCTCCATCATGTACAGTAATAGAAAAAAGCAAGAACACGGAGTGATATTTAAACCTGCCACAACAATGAAAGTATTCTCTCAACCTATAGCAGATTCAGTGGCTGCTGCACTCAAGGATTTGTGTTACCGTGATTTACTGATTTTATTTTGAAAATATAAAAAAAATACATAATTTGCCAAATGAATGTCATGAATACATTTGGAACCTTTTCAATTATTTTTCTTTTAACTCTTTCCCTGTCTTTAATTTTATTGTTATACGGTAGAAGCATTGCTTATCAGTGGCGGTACTAGGCCTGGGCTTGCTTGGGCTAATGCCCCCTCTGTAAACCCGAATAAATTGCCATTTAACTGATTACGTCAAATTTTTTAAGTTAAGAAATTCAAAGTTTAAGTAAGCAGAAATGGCAGGTTTTTATTTTGTACTTATACATTTTAATGGCTCTTAACTTGAAATAAAAACCATAGAACCAGACAGAAACATCTAAATTAGTATGGCAAAATATGAAACACTACTAAATCACACTTAACATTAATCTTGCACAAAACAACATTATATAACACTTAATTTGAGCATTTACTCACCCTTACGACTAGTGTCATGGCAAAGCATGCTGGAAAATAGAAACCCCAGCCCAGTTTCAGGTAAATTTACGTTTGTCTAAATTAAAAGACACAAGTTCATAAAACACAATGGAACAATTCAGATTACTTAAAATGTGTCAGTTTTTGAAACTCAAAACAAAAATAAATTTAGGTTTACCTTATTCAAACCAATTAATTATTTTGAGTATTAGGGCCCACAAGGATTTCCTATAGATTTTGTCAATGTAATTTTCATTAAAAGTAAAAAATTTAAAAATAAATTCAAACTAACTAACTCGATCATCAAACATTACACCACATATAAATCAAATCTGCCTAATGTTACGAAAATAAATGTTGACCCATGAAGGGGTATGTGGAAGCTTTGGGGGTGTTGATGGAAGCTATCTCCATCTATGATCATCTTTCTGAATCCGATACGGACAGCTTTTTGTTCAAAATGTTGCTTTTTGTATGAAACTTATTTTATGGAAAAAAAACATTAAGCTAGAATAAAATGGTGTTTGTTTGTATGTTTTATTTTTAAAGCAAAGACTGTTCTTTCTTTTGATTTATTGCATGTTCAGATATTCATAAAACAAAATATTCTGGGGTCTCGTAAACGTTTTTTTTTTTTTTTAAAGCTGGCGGGGAAAGAGTTAATATAGGCTTTATCCCATTTCTGGGGGTTGCGCCCAGCTTTCTAACTCGCATCCGCACTCAACAAAGACAAGCTCCCTTCCTGGTCTCAATATTTTGGAGTTATGTTACTAATTCAGGAGAGGTACAAACCCAAAGGGAAAAACAAAGGCCGACATGTTAGAAAAACATCCATAACTTTATACAAAACGTTGTAAAAGTGTTATGTTTTTCCTGTAGCATTTGGCTGATAACATTCAAGCCAGATGCACTCTTGTTCTTGTTCTTGTTCTTGTTCAAGCACGTTTGCTGAGTTCAGATTTTTATGGGTTCCACATTGTTAACTTAATTGAATCTGAACAGCTTTATGATTTACCAGAATTCATTCACATGTTGGCATTTTTCAGTAAATAACTGCTAAATGACATAAGGTAACACTTTAGTGTCGGGTCCAATTCTCACTTTTAACTAGTTGCTTATTAGCATGCATATTACTAAGATAGTGGCTGTTTAGTACTTAATACCTACACTTAACAACTACCTTACTGACTATTAATAAGCAGTAAATTTATTTATTGAGGTAAAAGTCATAGTTAATAATTGGTTAATAGTGAGAATTGGACACTAATCTTAAGTGGAACCTGTCATAAACCTTAATGTTTACCATTTTTTTAACCATATTTTGTTTAGCAAATTTATTTTTGTTAGCTATCCTATATATCAATGCTCGTCTGCTTTTCAATCAGGCCTTTCATCAAACAAAACACATTTCATGACTGAGAGAGCTTCTCTCAATGACCCACTAAACAAAGACACAGGAAAAGACTTTCGTCCTGAATAATGTCAACATGGGACGCATAAAACCAAATGAAATCCATGTGAGGGGACATCAGGTCCTTTGAAACGAATACCCCATCTGTGTGCGGGTCGAAAAGGGCTGAACCCAGCAGCTCTGTTTATTAAATACACTTTTATCCGTCATGACTGAAAACCCCTAAACCCCACTCAAAACAGCTGGATTTACGCTGACGCAGTATGAATCAATAATCCTTTGCCCCAGGCATCAATATGGGGCTTTGACCCACAACAAATTATAATTCCAAGATGTCATCTTTCAAACCCAGACCTACAGCAATGTCTTTAACCAGTTTCAAATTGAGAAGTATGATGTGTTTTCAAAACTTGATCTACTCTGATGACTCTGGACCAAGCTTATAAGATGAGTGCTGGCAGGCATTACCTCTTTAGTCTTGATGACTCGGCCGTCCTTCTGCAGGCCACAGATCTGTTTCTGTAGTCGGAGGTTGTGTTCCTGTAGCTGACCGATCTTCTCTATAAGTTGGCAGATGTGCTCTAGGTACCCCAGTCCAGAGCCCAGTGGGTTGGACTGATTGGCCTGGTTCACCTGGTTGTGACAGAGAGAAAAATCATTACGGTTAACTACTCGTTTTATTTCAATTTTCATAAAACAATGTAAAAATGGGGGCTGTAAACATATTCACACTGGCTGGGACTGTTCCCTTAGGTCAGGACCCCCCACCCTTCTCTGGACAATAGGTAGGCTCTAAATAAGGGGATTACCCGAGATGTTTATGTACACTACAGGGGGTTAAGCAACTTTTGTTAAATAAGTCAACAAGAACAGTGTGAACTGCATCCTATTGTTTGAAAGCCAATGGCTTATGGGCTAATGAGCACAGAGCAAAGCAAAGGTTCCCACAGTAACTGATAAAGATCATTCCAGGACCACGACTGCATGTGTTCAGGTGAACCACAGGGTCTTAAACTGATGACATAATCTCCATGATCTCCACCCATTATTTAACACTAAAAGTATTTTTACTATCTCAGTGGAATCGCTAATAGGATTTATCAGCTCTGGAAACACGTTTAGAATAACAAGATGAGCATAAACTACAATGGAAATTGATTTACCAAATAAATTCCTCGATGCGCATTAAAAAAAATCATGTGATTTTGCGAGATGGGACGGCATATCCGGACTAACCAGCGGGCCGATCTTTTTGCACCGCATCTGAAATACTGGTTGTTCTGAAATGCCTGAACAAAGTCTTTCGGCAAAGTGGTTCGGTATAATAACCTCCCAGACCTCTTACAAGACTGGGTTTCCAAACATCTGCCTCCGAAAGTACGATGACGCGTTTGAGTTTCATCCGCACACTCTGAGATGCAAGAAATTTATCATAAACGACAATTATTATATACAGTGGCTTCTCCTACTTTTCTTAGCACCATTTTATCAGGAAGTGCCATTTCATTCGCAAATGTTTTATGCGATTTTCCAAGTTGTGGATGGAAACATAATTCACAACTTTGGGTGGAAACATACTGTTGCTTAATGAAATGGAAAAGAAATCCAAGTCTCAAGTGTTTGGACACCACACAACTGAAAGCTTGAATT
Source organism: Phoxinus phoxinus (assembly GCF_949152265.1). Taxonomy (NCBI): domain Eukaryota; kingdom Metazoa; phylum Chordata; class Actinopteri; order Cypriniformes; family Leuciscidae; genus Phoxinus; species Phoxinus phoxinus. Next base: position 6,265,400 of record NC_136889.1, on the reverse strand, counting down.
TCCTTTTGAAACTGAAGGTAATAGTTTAAATGTGTGATTCATCATTAGGAAACGTGTTAGATCCGGTTTCTATTGTTTATTTGTTGACTCATCCTTCAATTTGTGGTTGTAGCTGCAGATGCTCACGTTTTTAAAAAAAAATTCAAAGGAAATTTTAAACAAATATTTATTCAATCATCAACATTCCAAAAAGTGTCCCAACAAAAGCAGGATGTGAGTTCAGGTCTCGGGCTTTTCCACCCCGAAAGCTTTTCCGTGCCACTTGCGTTCAATCCAGTCCCAAAGCCCAGCATTAATGGAAACACAGGGGCTAAACAATAGAGGACATGACGGAGATATGAAATACTAGGAGCTGACATCACTCGTTTCCTCAGAAAGAGTGTGAGATCCTCGGCGGGTCACGCTTCTGCTCCCTTGAACATGAACTTTTCTCATGCTTCTCTAGTAACACGGCACTATCACACCTCCATATTTAGATGGATCATATAAGACATTTCTTATTTAATTTGATGTCTACTTATACTCTGTAACTTTTTTACACCAAAAAATTATACAAGACTTGTTAAAGTGTCTCTTTGAGGCTCTTTCAGGCTTGGACTTGCTTAGATCATGTACAATAACTACAATATTTCTCTATGTTTGTAGACAGGTGGCTCTCACAACCAGGTGCTCTCTCATAAAGCAGCAACCAGCACTGATGCTTGATGATGTGGGGAAAGGAAAGTAATTGTTCCAGGCCTTTATGACTGCAGAAACATGACAGGTCTTATCTGCTTCCCCTTGCCCAGGATCCCTAGTGACCCAGGAGAAGGGAAGACACAAATGTTTGGGAAAGCACCACTCCCTTTCTCCCCCTGCTTCTCTTTTCAATGTGAAGGATCAGCGTTTCTCATGTGCGTTTCTGCACAGACCCTGAAACAAAGCGGGGAATGTTTTCCTATACACAAAAAAAAAATGGAGATGATTTTCAATGTAGCTGTTAACACTTAAGCGTGACGTTGTGGTTATTGATGGTGTAGCTCTTTCTGCTGTGAGGATGTGGTTTTTAAACCGTACACCGAAGATCAAAACAAACTGGGGGAAACAATTGTGCATGTGCCTCTGGGTTGGATTGCAAAAACAATATTTTTCTAATTACGTAAGCTCTGTATATGAGGGAAGATATTATAAACCCATTAAGGCGTGTCTGAGAAAATAATCCTTTATTATTTGAAATATTTCACTGGGTCTGTTTTAAAGCAATACTAAACGTGACACCACTGGAGAGGAATGAGGAACCAGATGTGTATTCAGAGATATGGGAAAAGGTATATGGATTTTTATGGTGGTAACCAAGAACATTGAAAACAATGGTGAGGTCAACATATAGATATAGAAGCTGATTAGATGAGATTTAGAGAGAACAAAATTGTAACTTCATGGGAAATTGGCGCAAAACATCTATAACAAAAATGGAAGTTGCTGCAATCGGGGAAGAAATATCCTAAATCATAAATGCGCAGACGAAGCGCAATAAACGCTGTCATTTTGTCTTGCGTTCAGATGCTGGTGTTTGGGAACGTGATCATGTGAGACGCTTCTGAGAGGGAATTAAACCAAATCATTCAGATGACAGACTTTGGCTCAGGCATTTTTCAGAATGATCAAACCGTTTGGTTCAATGCAATGCGATGTTTCCGCTGGTTAGTTCAGTCATCCAATCACATCCTCTGTTGAGGAAAAGTCACATGAGGGTTGTTTTGCGCACCGAGGGATTTATTCGGTAAATGTGTTTCCATCATAGGTTATGTGCATGTTTTCTTATTGGATAAAAATCAATAGAGCATCACATTACGTCTTTTATGTGCTTTTTTAGAATTTATGCACATCTTGGCGTTTCAATTTAGTGTTTAATTTTATGCAATAAATAAAAATGGAGATGGATGGAAACAGCTGTTGTAAAACTACAGAACGCATAATTCCTCTAGAGTCAGACGATTATTCAGGTTCACTTGTTTTTTCTAAAGACTCATTTACGGCCCATCACAACCCAATACAGTGACCTCAGGTGATACTGTTAAATCCTGAGGGAGACACATGGTGCTTGTGTTCTTCTTGAAGTTAGCACTATATTTTCATTTATTGTACCGGCGGTTATGAGCCTTAAACAAAGCTGAGAACTAATATTGTTGGCTGATATGATCTCTCACAAAACAAGCTTTGTGTATTTATCCAAAGACGTCCTGCTAGATGTGTTGATATATCCTGTGTTTTTCTGTGTATCTGAAAACTATTGAAAATCCTCGAAGTGTCACGACCTGTTACGTCCCATTCCAGAGTGTCAGCCAAAAGTTTGAGGCTAGATGTGGCACACACAGCGCCGGTCTCCACGTCTCATCTATCATTAGATTAAAGCCTAACACTCGCATTATGGAAATGTTGGCGTTATGACTGTGTTTATGTGCTACAGCTGAGGAATTCAACTCCTCAGCTGTAGCTGTCCTGGGGGTGGCTGAGGAGCTCCAGAAGGGCAACAGCAATTACGCTGTCTTCATTCCTCCCTGATACCATATTTCGCTCTGCTCCACACATCCGTCAACTGAGACTCAAAAATGCTTTTAATGTCCCATTATACCACATACAGAGAGACTAACATATTCAAGCTAGCTGGCAACCAGCCAAACACATGCATTTGATTAACATATAAGAGTCTAAATCTCTTTTACATGTTTTATAATTCCCAAAGCCATCTTTAAATATTGTGAATGAGCCTTTCTACAAGCTGTCCCTTCGCTGGTCCATGATTGCTCAGGGCCACACATAATTTGAGCTCACACAGAACTGGAAGTTGTACATCATCTGCCCCCTTTGCATTCATTTCTGAAATATTTTGGCTAATTTGATTATGCTTTCATCTATTGATAATAAATTACAAGGAGTTTTGAGTTATGGCTGTATAAAGGGTTCATTAAGTGCAAATGTTTTGGCATCTGCTCAAAATGTGGGGTGTGCAAAGTGTGCACTGGATAGCACTGGAAAAATTAGCAATAGTCCATATCTTATTGTTCAGTCTGTTTACTTTGTCAGATTAAAGCTACACTGTGTCATTTTTTAAGTTGATTCTTAGCAAAAAACACTTTGTTCTTTCAAAATTATATGTGCTCATTAATGTCTAATTACTTCTACCAACTAATCAAGTATTCTCGTAAGCGTAGGATCGGCCATTTATAATACATACGGGTGAGCTGCTCGAAGAAGCCATGTTGCGCCTCCATCTTGAAAATACATTAGCCAAAAAGGGACATACCTGGAAATTCAAGCTTCGCCTTTCGCCTTTTTACACTCAGTGGCACCGTGACGAATGCGGGGGGGAGATTATTCGCGATTTGAAATAATACGGCCACCGTAGGAGTTAAAACGCCCTCGGAATGGGAGGGGCTAGTAAGTAATATTCAGTTGGTAGTCATATGCAATTTCACCGCTAAATGGGAGTAATTTCTACACAGTGTAGCTTTAAGAAAAAAATACATAGAAATTATGGAGGGGGGGTTGGAATGCTGAAACACTGAGACATTTTTCAAAACATCTTCTGTGTTTCACAAAAGACACAGTCATACAGGTTTGGAATGACAATGAGGGTGATTAAGTGATTTATTTTTATTTTTGAGTAAAATATCCCTTTAAAAGCGTAGAACTGTTTCCTCAATTTCCCGCTAAATAAGTGCAGAAAATATGATATAATATAAGTAAACAATCACTCTATTGTGATTGGCATACACCTGCTGTACAGTTAAATCTTCACTGTAGCTCTGTGTCCTTCCTACCCTCATAAGTTAGGAACAAATCAGATTAGGAACGAGGAGGAGGGAGGCCCTTTGAAGTCGCCATGTTTGAAGCGGATGGGAAAAAAGCTCATAGTCCCTTTTCAATATCCTCTTCCTCAGGCCACAGAGCTCCATTTAACAGGCAAGGGAATTAGCTTATTAGCTGTGGTGACAGGTGATGATGAGGGCCGAGTTTACCGCCCTGGCTACCTGTCATCGCAGCTCCCATAAAGTCGACCATTCGTCAAAAAAAAAAAGTCCAGTCACTGGCCACCAAAAGACCTAGGAGCTATCAAAGAGGCATTATTTGGATAAATATGTGAGTAATTTGAGCTATTTGACACCTGTTTGATGCATCCAGGGAGGCTTGGACGAGCATGGTGGACTGAGGGAAACAGTCCAGATGAGAGGCATTGCATTGGCGGTTGCAGCTGTAATCGACTCAGCCATCTGCATGCTCTCTCAACACAGATGAACAGGTGCTGTGTGATGTGGCGGCCACGTTAAAGGGGAGAGATCTGTACGGCACACCCCGCAGAACATCTTCTCAGCTCTCAAAACTGTACACACATCTCAGGCCCTGTTTACACCTGCTCTTAAGATGCGTTTTGGTCGATCGGATCAAAAGTAGACAAGTGAGACTCTTACCCGGTTACAACTGGCATTTTAATACGTCTCTTTTGTCCACTTTAAAGTTGAAACCACTTCTGTCCTGTTTTCTTCGAGGGGATTATAGGCTGGTAAATGTATGGATTTTCTTTTTCGATCTAATGGACAAAATAAGCTCATGCAATTTACGAACATTGACGACGGAAAAAAACACACGGAGAGTATCAGCTTTCTGCTCTAAGCCGCAAGACCTCGCCGAACACTGACTGCGTGTTAGAAATCAGGAATGGTGAGAGAACATTGTGCTTGGTACGTTTTTCGTCTTTAAACCAAACTTGGGTGTCCAGCCGGCAAAGTTTAAAGTCGGCATGAAATCAAAATTGACCCTATTTACTTTGTTAGTGGATATTACTAGTCTTGTGGTGAACAATTAATCCGTGCAAGTTAATACAGTTAAGTTCTTTTTCTGATGACGTAGGTTTGATGGCTTGGGTTGCTTAAACGCTTAACCACTCCCTCAAACCGTTACTCTGCTATGGGCGAGAGATGGAGAGGAGAAGCGCTAAAGTAAAACCCTGCCCTCTGTTCAATATTCCGTTTCACTCGAAAATGCGTCACAACACTTGAGAAAAGCCGTTTGCAACTTTCGGTTCACGCGGACTTTAAATCCAGTCTTTGTTAGTGTACTTCCCATAATGTTTACGCATTAAGTCCATAGGCAGAGAGTTTGCCGGTCTTTTGCGGCTGTTCGAACACATTCGACCACACAAACGTCTACTATATGGAAGCAATCTGGTTGAATGCGTTTTCAACTAACTGGAAGTGGTCGAAAGTGGACAAGCTCAAAACGTTTTAGACCCAGTTTACACCTGTATTTGGTGTCGTCCACAACTGTATTTGGTGTCGTCCACTTGTGATCCGATCAAACAAAATACATTTTTATATCAGGTGTAAACAGGGCCTCACTGAATGACCTTTTGTGGCTGCCACGGTGGTAATCAGCAATTGCATTTAGAAACCATTTGAATGTCTCCAAAACAAAATGCAATATATTTTACTTTTTTTTTTTTTTTTTTTTTTTTTTGTATCAGTATTGTGTCACCAATGTGAAATTTGGGCCCTGAAGAAAAAACTGTTGAGAATCACTTACTGTATGTAGACCAACCAAATATTAATATGAATATTAAGGGCTGCTTGGAAGCGAGCTGAGGTGTGCTCATTTTTCTGTGCTATATTTTCATTTCGTGGGGAAAAAATCTTTACAAATCAGCAGAAATGCTAAAAGAAGAAAAAAGTTATACGGAAACACTGCTGACAGGAAGGCTTTTATCCTGTTTTCCTTTTTGGTCATAGCATACACGCTCAGTGATGAGCTGATGACGTCAAGCTGCGGAAAGACCCTCATTACGGCTAATGAGAAAGGATATGTGTGCGCTTCTAAACTGTAAACAGAAGCTATTCATTTTACCATGTTCACAATGAACATTTCACTGACACTCTTCGTCTCTCAAACAGCTTAATTTCACATTCTGCACTTGCATCTTACATTTTTAGTACCCAGGACTGTTTTCAGTTCACATAATGTCAATGAAGTGCTTAACTTTGTTCTGGACGCAATTACCATTATGTTGTGTTTACCAGTGGCAAACGATCATTGTGAACTTGATTGACAGGAAGAGCATTTCACTCTGATTTTCCCTGAGGTATGAAACAACTTCATTTCAAAGACATTACTTAGACTGCTGATCTCATAATCACACTGCAAAACAATCTTAATCAGTGTTTTCGCCTTGTTTTCCAGTAAAATAGGTAAACACCATTTCAGATGTTTACTTCTATTTGATAGACATTTCTAAATGTCTGTAACTGTTTTTACAGTACACGCCTTTGTTTTTGACTCCCAATACATGCTGTGTAATTCATAGCAGTGAGGTAAAAAAAGAGCATAATGTGCTTGTTTATATCACATTTAAATGCTTGCTATATAATTGATATACATTGTTGTTTATATAAAAGCAGACATAACTTCATGATGTCAAGTAAATAATAATAGACATTATGACTACCTCACTTAGCCTGCAACACTCTTCCATGTACTCATCCAAGCTGTCGCTGGTTGTGCTTTTCCTCAAAGGCTGTTGCTGAAATTCAGGTCCTGTTTCGCCGTCGTAAGCTTCAATAGAACACTGGTTCCTTGACATCGTGTCCTCAGCCATTGCAGTGCTTGTTATTTCCACCTGTGCTGATATGATTTCAAGTTCATCTTCACAGTTCTCCATGGTATTCCTCAGGGTTCTGTCCTCGGACCTCCCTGAATCTGCTATCAGGTCTATTAAATCATCATCAGCATTCTCGTCCTCTCTTCTGTCTCCCAGAATGGCAAGAGTATCTTGTTCAGCACATTTACAAGACATTTGTTCAGTTTCCAAAAAGACTGAACTGTCTTCAAGAGGATTGTCAGCAGGTACATGAGAGTTCAGGTTGCCAGAGTCACATGAAGACCCTCTACTGTGGACCACAAAGCTTTGCTCTGAACCAGTTGGGGTGGATGGGGAAGTTGCTCCACTAGTCATCTCTACCCCAGAGTCCTCAGATTCAAATTTATACAATCTTTGAAGCTCAGAATCAGCAAAAATAGAAGATAGATAGTCTGTTTTTGATTCAGTCACAGTTGTATCTGGAGCAGCGCTATGGATGGAGATCACCTCATCAGCCTGGAGAGGCTCTCTGTTATCCTGCTCAGACACTGAAATGGAGATTGTTGAAATTGAATCCTCAACATTTAGCAGTTTCTCAGGGAAGTTGTTGAGGAGCTTCATTTTTGTTAGTACAACTTCATTCTCTAAAACAATATCCCCTTTACCTGCAAAACAAATAAAAACATTTTAATAATTTTGTATTTTCACAATATTAAAATCATAAAATACCATCAATTCATAAAATCCTTTAGTCATTAGCCCTATTAAAGTTATTTTGAAGTGTATTTTATGTGCAAATATAGTACCACCAGATGGAAATGCCAAAAATATGATTATTTTCAAACTGGTTTCCAGAAAACTCCCTGTCTACCAAACAGATTGCTCCACCCAAACTCACTCCATCGGCTGGACAAGATGCTCAAACAAACAGCAATATTTCAATATCACCACAGAGCCACAATGTTTACACTTCTCAGGGAAGCCTAAACCTTAAATTGGGATAGGGGAAAATATTTGAAATTGCACACAAAAAAAACACACACACACACACTTTAGCAGCTTTAAAGCATTGGTATTAGAAAAATTCTCACTTGTGTAGAGACAATAGTAAAGCTAAATTTCACTGCATACTTCAGCTCTCATTATTCAAATCATTTAAAAGAATTTGTATGCAGACATGCTTCATATGCTGAAAGAAGAGAGCTTATCTCACTATAAAGCATTCTTTAGCGTCAGTTTTCCACAAAGAGTCATATAGTTCTGTCCTGTTCTAATCTTTGATCTGTGCATTAGCTTCATGATATTATGAGGCTCATCTCTTTCATAGTATTAGAAATCTAATGCATTTCAGGTGTCATTCATATAATTTCTTCATCTCACAGTTTTCATAATAAAGTAAGTGCTTGCTTCTTCAACTGAAAAACGTGGAGGACTTTTAAATGCACTTGTCAGTCGAGTACTGGATAGAAATAAGACAAATTAAATATATATATATATATATATATATATATATATATATATATATATATATATATATATATATATACTGTAGATATATTGCACAGTTCTTTTTGAATTTGTTGTCCCTTGTTTTGTTTTGTTTGTATCTTGATTGTCAGGAAGAGGTGTGGCGAGAAGCTCTCAGTGGAGTGGAAATGAATGGTTAATTAGATGATTCACAGGATATTCATTCTGAATATTTTCAGAAGGAAATGCTTCACTAATTTACATAATGTGAGGAAATTGGCTTTTAAATGGCTTTTAGCCTTGACCTAAAAAGTTTGACATACTCTTCACACCGATACAATGTTAGGTTAGAAATCATATAGGCTAAGTTATTTCATGAGGCCTTGAAAAAGATAATATAGCCATTCCCAGCTCAATAGAGTGTTTTTGTGTCACTTTTAATAATAAGCACTCCCATGTGTTCTGAGAGAAAATAATTTATTATCTTTTTTTTTTCAGATTGAATAGTAACTGTGAAAACACTGATAGTGTTTCAATTACGTGAGGTCATACCACCTTTGCTTCTGCTCCAGGTTTTTTCCCATTCAAATCAGTGCCTGTGTTTTTACAGTCCTTTCTCATAAACCCATGTGTGTACACAACACCTGGACTCCAGTAACTCCTGTGTAAAATCAACTACAAACAGATTTCATTGTTCAACTTTATCTAATCTAAATAAAAAATATCTTACCACATAAAATGTACCATTTATACGCCAAAAATAGTTTTTTGCATGCAAATGATATGCACTGTAAACCCATTGGGTAGGATTATGGGTGTGGAGAATGTGTGCGTATTACACGCCATAAAGTGCGTATATGCACGCGGAAACTGTGTATCATATATGTTTTTTTTGCGTATGAATGGCACGAGAAATAACATTTGTGCTATAGATACGCACTTTTATGAGGTCGTGTTGAACAAACAAGTTCATATTACTCTGATCCTTTTTTTGCTAACTAGGTGGAACTCAAGTTTTCAGGAATGGTAATGTGTCTGTCCATGATGAGTGCAAGAAGACACTAAACATATCTGAAGAAACATCCATGAAATACAGCAGCATTTTAGTCTAATCAGAGTTTACTAGTGGGCTTCTCTGCACCATGCCATACAAATATGAAACATAAGAGACTGAAAAAACTGTATATTGTCCGATAATTACCTACAAGCAGTCCCAACATGAAACCCAAGCATAAAGTAATTGGAGTTCTCTATGTGAGGCCCTGAATAATATTTTAGCTAATTTACTTCAACAGGTCAATTAGACCGACCCATTGGGTCAGTCTTTCATACACCCGTGCTCTCCAGCTGAGACTACAGAACTGCTGATGGTGGGACATTTTTGATGCCACTCAGTAGGGGCAAGTAGTCAGCATCTAAATCCCCCTCGGTTTTCAATTAACAACGCTCAGACGTGGCCGCTTGTAAAGAGAGATCAAAAAGCCCTCGCTAGCCCCTGGCAGCCAGGAATGCAAGTAATGCTAAGGTCCTTCATTCTGCAGAGTATAATGTATTCAAAATAAAAACAGGTCAGTGATAGTGTTGGCGGGAATCAAACCCCACATATTTCTGGTCCTTATCACTCGGGAGGCTGCAAATATCTGATGAGGGATTATTTCAGGAGTAAAAGGCAGGTACCGTACAACTATATAGGAATATCGACTCATCATTTTGCAGACAGCCTTTGTCAGTCTTCTTTGGAAGCCACATAAGACAAAATACTGCTAAGTCCATCATTATACTTCAATAAAAATGTAATTATGTCATAAAAAGTCTAAACTATGAGATACTAAGTGAGTATGAGATAAAATGTCGAAATTACAATATGCTGTTATTTGTAAGATAAAAAGTCAAAATAATGACATACTAAGTGGAAATTGAGAAAAAAGTCATAACATGAAAAGTTGAGTTTTAATTTATGTAATAATTAGGATGTTTTATCTCATAATTTTGACTTATGTTATAGTTATAATTGTAACTTGAATCTCTTATCTTATAACTCAGTATCTCATCATTTATTAGTTTGACTTTTTATGTCATTGTTTAAACTATTTTGACTTAGTATGTAAGAACTTTGACTTTTATGTCATAATTTTATCTTTTATCTCTCAAATATGTGAGTATGACCTAATTTCAACTTTTTAATCTCAAAATTATGACAGTCACTCTAAAAAATGCTGGGTTGTTCCAACCCAATTTTGGGTCAAATATGGACAAACCCAGCCATTGGGTTAAATTTTTTAATTACATTTTTAACCCAGCATTTGTGTTTGTCCATATTTTATTGAAACAACCCAGCATTTTTTAGAGTGTATGTTATAATTTGGGCTTTTTGTGTCATAATTATTATTTACCAAAGCATGATTTATTTTCCTTGTGTGGCTGAACTGGGCCTCCATAATCTTTAGAGGTTGCTTTGTGCATATTTTCTCATTCACTGATTTCTCTCTCTCTCTATTAAAGCAGCACTGTTAGTCACATGCCACCTGCAGTAGTGTTTTTCTTATAGGTCAGCGGAGAATGTTTTTCTCTGTGTACAACTGGCAAGTTCCTCACATTTTTGAGCTGATAAAATACTCTGTTCACATTCAAGGATCCTGGAATCATCTGCTCCAGTGTTTTTTACAGCTGTATGTAGATTTACTAGGTTAAAAACACTGATACGTTCCAGATGGATATTACAGGGCAGTGATGTTTTTAAGGCAAGTCTAATAAATATTTAATTTGAAGAATTTCTGCGAGACATAACTACTCAAAACATATTGTGTCAATTATCTGTCCTGAAAGGCAGAGGAAAAGTCTGCTTCAATAACCAAACGTTGCTGCTATTCATTTGAGATGAAGAATGTGAGAATCATTAAAGGCCCTCGATAGAAACATTCACAGGGATGAAATGTGAAGAATTCACAAGCTTCGACGAGAACATGTTTACTCCATCTGGCCTCACCCACTCATGTTTACCACATTTCAACACTGCTATGTTTGTGAGTTCTGCTTTACTAACACGAAATTACAGCCTACACTCAGTTTAACTGACATTATCAGTATCATCAGTCAGTATGATGATATACAGCTACACACTCTTGACAGTGATGGGACGTCTGATTCATTTCTCTGAACCGGTTCATCAGTTCTTTTACATTATTACGTCTGACATGACGTGCAAGTAAAGCCATATGCAGGCACCCTATTTTATCATAATTATAAGGGTGTTCATTGCCATAAATATTACGTTCACTGATTTACTGCTCATGACTGATAAATGGTCTTGGATAAATACATTTTGTCTACTTTCATGAGTAAAGCCTTATAGCATACTGAATGTGGTAGGTGAACTCTGTTTAGGAATCTTCATTAAAGCAAAAATAGTTAAAAAAAACCCCACAGCTTTTGTTGAATTGAAGTGCAGCGTTTTTTTTATGAGTTTCGGCTACTTGACAGTATGTTAGGGGGATGCTGTGGGATAAGTATAGTGGGACGGTCTTGTCTGCAGACACATCCATTGTGATTATGGGTGGAGAGGTCAGAGGCAGGCCAGGGCAGGTCTTCTATTTTTACAGCCAGGAGAATGTCAGAACCCTGTTAGCACATGGGTGGCCAGACTGAACGACCCCGAGAGCACATGAGCTAATAATCGGTTCGAGAATATGGAATGTTTTAACATAGCATTGAAATTCTGGCCTTACAAGCCATAAGACAGGAACCTATATATTATATTTAATAAATAAAAAAATTAAGACTTGCATCAGTATTACTAATTCTAATTTTTTATATTAAACATTTTAAAAAAATTCACCCTTTGTGTGAATAATGTGGTTGAATGGAAACTGAAGATCTGCATCATTTACTCACCTTCATGTCGTTACAAACAAATGGAGATATTTTAAATGATATTTCTGTCCCTCCATTGACAGTCTGCTTAACTTCAAACGTCAAAAAATGTACAAAGGGATCGTAAAACTAATCCAATTGAGAGGTTATTCCAATTTTTCTGAAGAGACACAATCGCTTCGTAATCACAATCGGCGAACAGATTGAATTTAGGCTTTTATTCACATCAGATATGTAAACAGAAGCTCAAACAGGTTCGCTTGACGTGAGAGAACCAATGAGGTTTCTGTTCATCATATCAAGTCTTATGGGTTTGTAATGACATGAGGGTGAGTAAATGATGACAGAATTTAAATTGTTGGGTGAACTAACCCTTTAAGTTCATCTTAACTTTAGAATTACAATATTGTCTTTGAAGTTTATGTACTGACAATAATTTATGGTAAAAATATACATTAATATAATTTCTATTGAAACTTGTATGTCATATATTTAAAATGATGAACTTTTGTATAATGAAGTTGCGATTTAGTTCAAATGTAACACTAAAATTATAATCGAGTATGCACAAGTGCTTTAGTATGTTAGTCAACACATCAATATGAGAAACTTTAATTTAACATTAGAGCATTTTTTTTAAAGTGTACTGAAGTGTGTTAAGAAACATACGGTACTCTTAAGTACACTTAGGTTGCCTTTTATTTCATTATCTGCAAGTATAGCTTTTTAAAAATATACTTTTAGGATTTGAAGTACACTACAAGTGCAATTCAGGACAATCAAGTGCACTTCTTTTTCACAAGGGGCAAAACATTAAAAAGAAACACCCCTAGCGTAATTGAGGTGACTTTCCTATAAGGGCAAACCGCACATTCACGATTCCCAGATTGTAAATAAAGTTGTAATCCATTGACTTTTCTGCCTGAATTGCTCCTTGCTGAAGGAGGTGACAGAGGCCAGATGTCAGGTTTGATGAGGTGTGAAATACAGCCCTACACCTTTTCTCCCTTCTTCCTAATCTAAAGCCAGCAGACCTTTAGTGCCTCACACTTCTCTGTCTCTCTCATCACAATGCCAGAACATTTTCCCTGAGCTCCACCAAGGCAATGGTTTTGACCCTAAGGAGTCTTTCCAGAAGCACATTATCAATGTGAGCTGAACGGCCCAGTCTTTCATTATCTAACAGCATTAGGATAAGGCAAGAATGTGCGGGAGCAGTAACATCAGTCAAGCCTTCAGGCAAACTCACCCAACTCTTCTCCCCCACAACCCCATTTTGTTGAGAGAGACTAAGATTTGATTTTCTACTTACAGTTTATGACCACAACCAAGGTACAAGTAATGCAGAATTGACAAACAACAGTGAAGAGTTATTTTTCTGAGACCCTCTCAATCTGAATGTCACTAATGGTGACATCTCTCGTCTCGTCCCTTCAGGACAGCTTCATATCCGTGTTACCTGACTGAGTCATGTGTGTCTGTGATTTCACACACTTGCTGATCCTACGCATGAAGAATTCGACTCAGTGCAGCTGTGCCTGGTTGCAGTTATGAGTCACGTATAATATAACTCAAGTAGAGGAGAAGAGCCCCTCTCAAGAATCTGTCACCACTGAAACATTCACATCTGATATCACTCTGTTTCTTATGTGAGTTTTGCAAACACCTGTGTGACACTCTCCTCTCACTGTCTTCCTCTATGGTAACACTGATCATCTAAACTGTCATATATTGAGAATCACAGCTGCTTATTAAACTAATTTAGTCTGTATGAGACAATCCCATTGATATCTGTTCTGCAAGGTTCAAATTACAGCCAAAAAGGATTTATAGATAAATATTTGATTATAACTTTTTTAAGTTTTTAACACAAAACTCTTTATTCTCTAGTTCTTTTGAAATACAAACGTACTGATGCTTTATACGCCCAGAAACCAATAAATAGATGACAGACTAAAAAATAAAATTTGCTGATTTAAATTTACAATGAACTTGGATGTTTAAGTCATTTCAACTTAAATTACATTAAACTGAGTTCAATCTTGTATAAAAAAGTGTAAAATTGCTTAACTTATTTTTATGAGTTAAAGCAATACATAAGTTGTCATAACTTACTGATCATATAATTGTTTTTTACAGTGAATAGAAACATGTATTCAATTCATTTCTTGATTTCAATTTTCATATATCTGATATTTTAGGTTTTGCTATATGTTCATAAACTGTTTCAACATGATGTGTAGAAAGGCATCTGAAACAACAACCCTAACAACCACAATTAATTGCATAATATAAAGTCTAGACAAAATGCTTCTTTGATTTACACTAAAACAAAACAAATGGCTTATAAATTGTTTCTCATTAAGCTGATGTTTGATTTGAATTTCTTGCTAATTAAACACAAATCTGCCCCTTGTTTTGCCAGATGTTTTTCTAGTTAACACCAAAGCAACACTTACAACTGCAGTTAAAAATAACACTGTATATATAATAAAGTCTGTGGCTAAAGCTTGTGGGCTTTCTATATGACTTAATTGAAGTGACATCAGCCCAACTACCTGTGGAACTCATCTGATGTTATTTAAATGAATGTTTCTTTGAAGATAACACTAACACCTATAGAGTTCAAATTACAGGTTTATAAATATCCTCCAACACCTCAGCCAGACAAATTACTACCTGTGCTGCAAATCCAGGTGTTGCGTGGAGCCGACTGGGTGAAGCAATGCATTCAAAGGTCGCATATTGAGTCACACGACTTACCTTTTCTCCAAGGGGCAAGGATAGCAAAAGACTTCTGCCAGCTGAACACCATGCTTGGTTTCCTCTTCTTAAGACTCATTGTTGATGTGCAAAACTTCAGTAGCTTTCGGTGTCAAGAGGAAATAACCCTCCTCAGTGGCTTATTCAAGCACACCTCATACCTTAATGCTGGCTGATCTTCCTTCTCCTCAACTGAGTGCTCAGATTGTTCAAATGTTCCAGAAATCTGTGATGCTCGGGGTATATCCAGTTTTGAACATACTGCCGGAAAGGTTTCATACACGAGTGTATGTGAGAGAAGGAGGCTGTTTGTGAAGGAGTGTGTGCTGTCCTCTCACTGAGGAGAATGAGCAGACCATCAGCAGCTGGAGGAGGAGGGGGGACGGACTGCCAGATGGAGGGAGGGGAAAGACTCCGGAGAAACCTTTGTGTGCGTGTGGAGAGAGAGAGAGAGAGAGAGAGAGAGAGAGAGAGAGAGGGAGAGATAGTGGGAGAAGTTGGAAAATGTGCAATCATATACCAATGAATAAGATTTCTTCTCAGAAGACATTGCTCGAGGAATCCACCTCATTAAAGCTAGCATACTGTTATTGTACAAACTTGGGTGTGAGGTCAATCTACATCCACTAAACTTTGCACAGACCTTCAAACTGTTCTGAATTTTTTCTACATGTATTTTGCCTTATTTTCTTGTGTCCGCCCCCCCACACATTCATGACTGTTTCTTAACACGCTGAAGTACACTTTTTAAAAATACACTTTAAAGTGCTTTTTAAATGATTATTTCAATAATCGTTTGTCAAGTTTTATAGAAGTATTTTAATTAGTTGGTTAGCATACTGAAGTAGGCTACATGTAAAGTACTTGAAAAATGTTATAACTTTAGTGTGTTATTCAATATAATATAATTATATAATTTAAAGTAGCTATATACAGTGTTAAAAGTACTAAATTGCAACATCATTACAAATGTGTAATTACAAATATTTTTTAAATATATGACTTATTTCTATTGAGTTTCAATAGAAATGGTCATACACACACTTCTTTAACCACTTTTCAAAAACAAGGGATTAATGAAATGATATATACAGGCTAAAGATGTACAAAGTCCTACTTAAGTGGGTCAAAAAAACTCTAAAATTTGGCTAACTGCATTTAATATAAATTTAAGCTATAATACATTTTAAGTGTCCGAAAACATTATATTCAGTTCAAACTTAAGCTTATTCTCTTAAATATAAGTTCCCTTTTTCAATATGCTTCAAACTTCAGGGCTTTTTAAACCTATTTAAACTTGTAGACAAGATTTTGTCAAGCCAACATTTTACTAAAAGAAAATACACAAGAAACATGAAACTGAAAAAATTTCTTCTGAGTAATATACAAACAGATCCGGGCACATTAAAGACTTCGAGATGTAAAGAAAATGTACTATATTTATAGTATTTTACTATATATAAATTTACTCTTGATTATTTACTATAATCAAGAAATTGCTCTCAGCATAAACATCAACCATGGTTATTAAAACCTATCTTTTTCTAAGTTGTTCATATAGCTAAATTGCTTATATTTCATTATTCAATACTGAATTGTAAAGATATGTCCAACTTTTCTTAGAAAAGGATGGAATTCAGATGCACCCACACACTACAGTTTTCAGGGTCACAATGAAAGGCTTTCTCAGCCGCTCCTCAGTTCAGACGTGGGAGGGAAAGTTAGAAAAGTAATGCAGCATTAAATGAAGCGTCCCATTGTTCTGTGAAAATAATTTGTCATTTGTAATGTTTATCACAGCCTTAATAGCAGATAAGGTTGTTGTTTTTGACACTGCTGCTGACATCCGAAGCCGTTCTTGTTCTCAGTTGTTTTGGTAAAGAACAGGTGAGGACATTGGTTGGGTGACAGGCACAGTCGAGTGGTTAGGGATCGCCCTGGGCTAGAAGATGAAGCTAAGAATGGGTAATTACCTCAGACAGGCCTGGACAATGCTGAGGTCTCCAAATGCAGTCTCTTTGTAAAACCAAATGAAGAGCATGAAAGCCTCAGGTTCCCTGGATTTGTAATGCCTGTTGAATATGATTATATACTTGCCACTATTGCTTGCATGAAACTTTTGTTATGCAGTCAACCATTATACAAAATTTGGCTTTTTACTGTAAAGAAAGATGATGTTTTTTAGTTCCCGACCCCACGCAAAGTTTCCAAAACAACTGTGACAACAAAACCACAACTCTAAACAGACATCATTATTTGAAATTTTATGTACAAATAAACAGCTTCTGAATTAATATGAGGTCTTAAAAAATTGCTTTTGTAATAAGTAGACAAATTACCTGTCTACAAGAACAATTTTTTACAGGATTTTCTCAACTACTATCTACAAGTGTTATTTTCGTTAAATTGACTGTAAATAAATATATTACATTAAAAATAACATACAATCAGTAATAACACACAATCCATTACTGATTCCAAATTACATGACAAAAATTGTGGTGACGTACCATTACATTACACAATTTAGGTAGTTTAATCTAATGTAATCTTTTTGATTACTTTTAGATCACTTTTGACCTCGTATCTCTCAATGAATTGAATAGGATAATATTGTACCACATTGAGATAAATATACAAAGATAAAAATATATATATTCTCCCTAATTATTATTTTTTATGTTTTAGTTTTTCCTTTCAAAAAAACATATTGCTTATATATATTCAGAAAGTCTTCTAGTTTTGTGAAATTGCATACACAGACCAGATACTTTGATAAATTGAGAGGCTACAAAGCACTTGACCACTGGATTTACAGAAATAATTTATCAACATTGCAACATTGCATATCCAATCAACTCTTGACACAATAATTATTATTTTAATTTTCACTCAGTACATAATTCAATCATGTATTGCTGTCTTTGGAAGCATTTTTATTTCAGACACATTTTTTTATTTTTAAAAAAATATATGTTTAGGATTTACTTTTAACTTTTCAGTAAACTCACAGTTCCTTCATGAACCCCACTGGAAAACCCTGATGTAATGTAATGTTTAATGCACTTCATGTTGTTGATAACAAACAATCAATAAATTATGAATGGTTTTACTGCCATTGTGTGTGAATAAAATGTAACCATGTAATCGATCAAAAAGTAACCCTGATTACTTAAAGTACTTGTAATCAGTACTTTTTTCAGTAATTGTAATACTTAAATGTAATCAGATTACATAATCCAGATGTAATCAGTTACGACACACAGTTCCATGATGGGAACACATCTCTGAGACGTCTCCCTGCGGACTGTGCACAAATACATCTGGTTGTCTTTTGGAGCCACACATAGATAGGATGTATAATAATAAGGAAAAGTTGGACAAATGCATGTTTACTTGGGAACCTACAATGTGATTTTTTACAATGTCTTGTTGGTCTTGGATTCTGCAGACATCTATCTCTCCAGATTCGAAGCTCTGTATTTCGTATTTGTTATATAAGTCTGACTTTGAAAGCGTTGTAGTGGAACATTTCATGCTGCTTTGGAGCTTCATGGGTGTGCGGCGTAGCTTCGTAAAGACTCACAAGGGGGTACGGAAGCATTCCTGTCATGAGAAACAGCTCTGAGAGAGAGGAATGTTTTAACAGTGATCTTATATTACATCATCTATTTGAAGATTAAATATGCAGAGGAGTAGTATTTCCCCAATGGAAACTAGTGTGAACAGGTGGGTCATTTCAAAGCCAGAAGGTCACAGTGATTAGACAACGCTAAGTTGTTATGATTTCACAATTAACAATATTTATTTTCGCTCAGAATTATATACAGGTGGTCAGCTGTCTGAATCATTCTTGTGTTTTGATATAATCTGAACCGAAACCGAAGGTGAGCAAAGTCTGACATGAATAACGCGTTCTTTATTTCTGCTTATTTTCATACCTTTGTTTTCTCCAGAGGTGGAAATATGAAAGTTCATAGGAAGTTTGAGAGGTTATTCATTCTGATTTGCGGAAGTGACGTATATTGAATATTTTCTTTAGATATTGGTTTTGCTTCACTGCATGTCACTAACAATGATTCACTGATTCAAAAACTGTGAGTCTATAATTAAAAATCAAAATGTGATGCATGATGCAGGTGTGAGTATTATTTCAGAGGAGAATCGTGGTTAATAATCAGAGAGAGTAAATGGAAAATAGGTCAGAGGTGAAGGGAGATACAGAGAGATCAGAATCACCTTTCTTGTTTCAACCTGCGCAGTCACCCCTTAGACCCCTTAAAATCAAAATGTATAAAACGTAACATGGTAAAAGGGATGCTGCTCAATACAGTTTCAGCTACAATGCAAAATATACACCAAATTTCCATGAAGATTTTTGTTACGGAACAATTTTCGACATGTTTTTAAGATGCTTTGTTAATTTTCTTAATATTTTGAATTAAAGTTTAAGGGAAAATGTAATATTTAATATTCATATAAGGGAACATTCATATCACATTTTTAAGTACAAATGATGCAAGGTCTCTCAATTAATATGAGGTCTTAGCTTTTATAATAATAAGACAATAATTATTTAATAGAGTGCAACAGTGCCTGTCCCCGTATTTTTGGAATTTTAGAACTACTTTTTAGTGTTTACAGGATTTTCTCAAATAATACTACATTGTTTTGACCAAATTACATTGTAATTTTGCCCTTGTTTATCTCACAACGCGTGTTGGCAGACTCTAGGTAGGATTGTAGTTCATGTCATCTTAAATCTCCCTCCAAATCTCACATCGGCCTGTGGGAACAACAAAGCAGTTTTATGACTGTATAAGAGCGTCATTCTCCTGCGATTCTAACATCTCAGGGAGCAAAATGTTTATAAATGACTTGAGAGCTGTATATCTTGGCATGTTTATTAAATATCACAGTCCAAGCTGATTCCTGGTAAGCAGAACCATATGGGCCTCCAATCTTTTGAATTAATACTTTTTTTGCTGATAGTAAGGGCATATCTGGTTCAGATGTCCTAATTTTTATCCTGTTTGACACAATTCCATTTTTCTAAACTTATATCAGATGCTTTTCATGGTCCAGTTTCAGGTGTCCCCTGTTTTGATGAAAACCAGAGGTATGTTCCACAACAACATTCACGCAGCCTTTAGTCACCAAGCCCCAGAGCACCTTCACCCTGTTTGATATTCTGTCGCATGATTTTAAATCAAAGTTTCTTTGATGAGGTCAGACAGCTGCGATGAAGCCGGACAGACCCCCCGTCACACCCCAAACACCATTTTCCCTAAACTCCCCAAACATTTTCCCTAATCTCATTTCCTCAAATCGAGGACCGTGCAACAAAGACATCAAATGAAAAGCGGGCATCAGTTGAAAGTTGATTTGTCCTTCTTATGGTGACATGTCCTTCAGCACACTGCCAGAAAGGATGTATTTTTCTTCTTTGGGGATTTGTTTAGCAGATTTGGGGTTTTCCTTTTTATTATTTTGTGGAAAGGCATCCTTTTACATGTGTTTATCAACCGCTCAGATCTTCTAATTTCTGTGTAAGTGCTTGACATTAAAGAGAAGAGGATGTTGCCTATACCAAGAATAACCAAATTAGTGGTAATTTACTTCCAGAAAACTTGCCACTTTGGGTGATCGGAAATATAGTTGTTTTGATGTTTTTCTCCTAAGAAAAAACATGAGAGCTATCAGTATTTCTGCCTTCTCAAATCTGGCATGATTACATTTGGCTTTTCCTCCATTTCAGAGGTGTTGACTTTACTTCAGGCCAGTGTTTACATGAATATAGCAGGAATTGGGTCAGATGGGGTGGGGGCTTCACACACTCTGTTAGATATCTGTGACCTTACTTATTAAATTATTCTCTATGTTATCTTAACACTGAGCACTTTTAAGAAACGTGTCTGCTGACGGCGTTTGAATGGATTAAAAAAAGTTTGGATTTTCCTAAACTTCAGGATCATGACTTCATGGTCGTGAAATTCTACATTCCAGGGAGCATCAAAACCAGAAAAACAATCTCTCCCCAAACGAAGAAGTCTCTCTTGAAGCTGAGAAAATGCTGAAAATATGTGGTATAAATAACTGTGGCTTGCTTTGTTCTGTCAGACTTTGGCTGTTTTCATTGTGCTAAAGTGATAGTTCACCCAAAAATTAAAATAAAATGTACCATCACCATCACGTCATTCCAAACCTGAATGACTTTCTTTCTTTGGAGGAACACAAAAGAAGGTTTTCGGCAGAATGTCCAAGCTGCTCTTTTCCACACAATAAAATCAAACTGTGTAATGTGTCTCTCGACCTTTTGTTTAAACATTTTAAGTGAAATATTCTTTTTTTTCTGATATTAACTCTTTCCCCGACATTAACAGAAATTTCCGTCATTTATGACACAGCGCTTCTCTGCCTTTGACGGAAATTTCTAGCAGTCCAAAGCCGCTTTTCCACCGCTGGTCCAAATGGTTATAAGAAAGTTATAAGTCCACTTATATTTTCTCTTGAGCTTGGTTCGCACGGCACAAAAAAACGTTCTCGACGGTTCTCAATATTCCAACGCATTCTCATCCTAGGGCGTCATATACTGACACTTTTGACATTTCGTCTACATCCAACGCACATGGCACCCTTTAGCGTCAATATGACACGCACAGAGCTTTGTTCGGTTATGGTTGGGTTTGGGTCTGGGGTAGGGTTAGGGTTAGACCGGAGGCGACTTCTGGCCCATATCTATCTGCGTCTCATATTGACGCTAAAGGGTGCCATGTGCGTTGGATGTAGACGATATGTCAAAAGCGTCAGTATATGACGCCTTGGGATGAGATCGGGCTGGACATTCTGTTAGAATGCATATAGTGTTTTACGCTATACGGTAAGGCATTTTCTAAAATAGTACAGAATCTCCTGATCAAAACACAGGTGAAAAAGTCGAAACAAGTGATAGAAGCATTGCTTACATGTAAAATAACGCAATCATCAAACATTAAACAGCATATAATCAAAACTGCCTAACATTACAGAATGGGCTTTCCTCCTCCGAGGAGGCAGTGCCTCTTCAAAAAACTGGATGAAAAAAAAAAATCTCAATAAAAAGTAAGTAAACAACTCAGCCATCGCTTTGTCACGTCAAAATCAAACTTGAAATGGCCTGAAAACATGACAACTGTGGGGTTTTATAGTAAGCAATCAGCTTGATAAAAATAAAAGTACATCTTCGTGTCTGTGACCAGTGTTTATTGAGCTTGATGACTGATGAAATAAGTTGACTATTAAAAAGGAACAGCTGAACATCAGTTCACATTGCTTAAATTGTTACTGCCTAGTTATTATTTTGGAATAAATGTAAAATGTTTAAAGACGCTAACTTTTTAATACATAGGTTTAATTAAAACATTAGTTAATGTAAAACATTCAACATAAAAATACAAAAAAGATTTGTGGTTTCTCTTTTTTTTTGTTCATTTAATGTTTGTTTATATTTAAAGTGCAATTCTGAATACTTTATGAATGAATGTAAATTACATTTAAAACATATGTAATTTAAAATGCATTCTCAATTTAATTCAGAATAGCGCAGAATGTTATTAATTTAGTCAACATTCAAAAGAGAATTGAACCAGATCTCAATATAAAATGCCACAAAACTTTGTTTGTCAGGACTTATTTAGTCCTAGTGGCAACAGCACAGAAGAGTAAGGTAAGAGCTTTCCCCATCTCCCAGTCATAAAACAAAGACAGGAGAAAATAAAAAATATCTGTGAAAATCTCCCTGCTGATATGCACATTTAAAAAGATGATATCACTGGCTACACCTGCGTGCTGTTTTCCTCAAGCATCAACACGTGTGTTCGTCACATCGTCATTTGATCTCTTAGACAGTGAATAAACCTATATTTATCTCCAATGAGAGGACAATAAAAGCCGGCCTTTAAACAGGATGATTTATGATGAGAAGCCTACAGGAAACCTTGAAGTGTTGGTGACAAAGACTCAGACAAGTTCCCTCATGTGAACTCCCTGAGTGTTGCCACTAAATCAAGGACAATGGCGGCGCTACGCTCTAGTAGAAAAATAAAGGCAGGGAACAAAGTGAGCTGACATTGGGCTGACACCTCTTTAAACAGCAAGAAATGCAGCAAGAAAAAAAGTTAAAAAGTGTCTTTGATACAGAATTTTTCCCCATTTATTTTCACTTTTCATCAGGAAAGTCCCTTAAGGATAAGTTTAATTGTATTGAATTGTACTTGTAGTGTACTTTAAATCAAGTATATTAAAAAAGGTACACTTTCAATATTGTTTCTTAGCACACTAATGTACACTTTTTTTCATTTCAAATGCAGAGTTTACTTTAAAGTACATTTTAATATTTGTGTTTTATAATCTTTTGTCAAGCTTTGAAGTACACTTTTTTATGTGTTGTGTTGTACTGTGTTGTTTGATTTAACATTTCAAGTTAATATATTTTAAATGTACTAAATTGCAACTTCATAATTTCAAATGTTTCAGTTTATTTTAATAGGTAGACATACAAGTTTCAATTAAATTACATTATAGTATATTTCAGTTTACCATACTTGTGGGTATTTGCCTGTACACTTTAACCATTTTTGAAATGACAAAAGATGTACTTAAGTCCTACTTAATGAGTCAAAATGCACTTATTGCATTTAATATAAATTGACTATAAAACATTTTAATTTATTTGTAACTAATGTCCGAAAACATTACATTCAGTTCATACTTAAGTAGGCTATATATTTCTAAAGTTATTTCCATAAAAGTGTGCTAGAGTATAGCCTACTTCTTTTTCACATTTCATATTACAGGTCATAATTACAAATGTAAATATAATTTTGTATAAATTACAAATGTATATATACTCCAGTGAGAGAAGAGTCAAATAAAGTGGCACACTTTAAAGTCTAAAATAACAGACAGAGAGCTGCAATGGAGGAAATGGGTTAATAGGTCGTTTCCATATGTTTACAG
Organism: Phoxinus phoxinus; assembly: GCF_949152265.1. Classification (NCBI taxonomy): domain Eukaryota; kingdom Metazoa; phylum Chordata; class Actinopteri; order Cypriniformes; family Leuciscidae; genus Phoxinus; species Phoxinus phoxinus. The sequence goes on along the minus strand of NC_136889.1, from coordinate 6,241,693 downwards.
GCAGCCAGCTGTCCATGATAACCTTCCTGATAACCCGGACGGATCCCCCATACTCCAACTTAACACGCCCTGCACATGCATGACCACCACAATTTCAACCCATACATGCTATCATCCTGAAAGAATTCATAGCTGAAAGTCTCCACTTACACTCCATTGTTTGGATATCACCCCGGCCCTCCTACAAATTTCGGTCAATCATTTGCTAAGGTGACATTACCCTCTGCTGACCTCACTGTCAGGTTCTTTGTGTTACACCAAAATATGTAAATCATCTAGTGTTTGGTCAGTGCAAATTGCATTGACAATTGAATTTTTCAATTGCCTACTTAGCTGAATGTTACGTTTTTATGTCTTTGTTTGTTTGTTCTTATGTCAATCAATATTGGGGGGAAAAAACAATGTTCAAAAATGTTCCATTACGAAATATCTCACCAAAAATATTTATTGATTTATTTAAAGGACAATTCCGGCGCAAAATGAACCTAGGGGTAATTAACACATGGTTACTGAGTCGACCGTTCTCTGGGATGTGTTTTCATGATAATCGAATGTAAAGAGTTTTATCTCTAAAAACAGATTAGCTTATAACGCTAATATGGGGCATAGAATAAGTCAAAATAAATCACTAGTTAATACCACTAACAAGGCTCAAAATAGCTTCACACTAACACGGTAGCATAATGAGGGTCCCTACATGCAAACCGAAGCATTGAGAACTTTGTAAGTGTACAGACAGTTTAATAAGAAGATACTTTATAAAGACAGTACATTACGCGTATACAGGAAGGAGCCATCTTGGAAAACAGTCTCGACTAGTCGAGCCACGAACGCCGTGCTACGTGAGATGAACTGTGACTTAAACCCATAGACATGTATAAAGGCTTTATACATGTCTATGCTTAAACCTATCGACCAGCTCACTTAGCACGGCGTTTGTGGCTCGACTGGTCAAGACTTTTTTCCAAGATGGCTCCTGCTCGAATATGTATATCGTGGTTTTACTAATTCGTTCCTTCGTTTTAAGTAAATCGTGCGCACAATATAATAATTTCTTCTTTCGTTTTAGTAAATCGTGGCCACATTGTAATAATTCGTTCCCTTGAGGATGAAGCCATGATTTACTAAAACAGCAGAATGAACTAATAAGTCTGTGGTATCTGTCAGGAGTTAGTAAGCAATGAAGCAGACGAGACAGTCTTGTTTACTCATTCACTTCTGTTCTCACACACATGACATCATTACATCACTTCAGGTATAACCTCAACAGTTCTGACTTCCTTCACAACACAATTTAACCATGAACACAAAGTCGTGGGAACGAAAGATTAACACGACAATTAGACCTATGTACGAAAAAAGGAAAAAGACGACAACGTTGTTAAAACGGTCCTCGTTCACGCGGGTCCCTGAAAATTCTGTATTCTGTTGCCAGGCCAGTAGTTGGCGATGTCACTTTGTAAGGAAACACCAGGCGTCTATAAAGTTTTTTTTTTTTTTTTACCAGGCGTCTATAAACTGAAGACGTAATAAGCATACAAACAACGTCACTGTTTTCACAAATTCATGTTTTTGTAGTTTACGGTAGGCCGATAGCCTAATGGTCTACTTTTCAAAAACACAGTTTCAAAAGTGTGCGTTTTTTCAGTTCAACCCGATTTTTTTGGAATGATAAATAGCCTACATATTACATCCATTTATAACATTTATCTTAGCAGGTTTGCCAAGTCAGAATATATAACCCATAGCTAACCCCTTTACAATAAGGTTTCATTTGTTAACAAACAGCAGTTAACATGAACTTACAATAAACCATATTTTACAGCATTTTATTTTATTTTCAACGTTTACTATATCTGTTAATCATTAATGCACTGTGAACTAACATAAACACTTGTATTTTTATTAATGAACATTAACAAAGATTAAAATATAGATAAATACTGTAAAAAATAAAAATGTTAATTCATGTTTGCATTAATTAATGTTAACAAATGAGACCAAGGTGGTGATTTTTCTTCTTAAAGAAAAAGAGGGACAAGATATAATAATTGGTTGTGGTAATCAACGTAATGCCACATATCCTGTCACTTGAACTTAACTTGTATATTGAACCCATAATATTCCTTTAATATAGACTGAAATGTAAATTGATCAAAAGCCACTCAGGCCTATTGTATTTTTATTTTTTACATTTTACAATGACCTGAATGAATGAAAACCTGACACATTCTTTCCTGTCACTGGATGTGAGGCTATTGGATTTCAAGCATAATTTGTGCAGGTTTGGCCGCAGGATCTGTGGCATCTGCAGCGCTTCATTCTTCAAGATGGAAGAAAGGAAGGAAGGCCGTGACGCAGAGCACACACTCTCCCAAAGGAAAGATAAGACTGCTCTGGGACAGTGCTCAAGTGGGAGTCCTGTCCTTTGACGAAAAGCTGTTTTGTAAATGGATCTGCTCTTATCAAGCGTGAAGAATTTCAGAGCCACCTTTGTTTCACTGCTGTTGGCTGATGCTCAGAGTCCACTGAGTGTGCACTCAAAATCAAATTAAAAGCAATAAAGCATGAGTTGACGTGTTTTTCAGCAAAGTTCAATTATGTTCATTGATCATGCATTACTAAGATTGCAACAACAAAACAATCTAAATGAACATGTGTTAGATTAACTTAAAGAATTATATTGAAATGTATAATCCAGAAACACTTTATTACACATTGTGAAGCACATCCTCAAATTGCTTTTCTGAATTAAACCTTTGGGGAAAGCAGGACAGTATTAATATGCAATAAAATAATTAAGCCTGCAATTAATACAGATCAGAAGTGTAGACAGTTAATTACCTACAGAATGTGAAACAAATCAAGAATAGTAAGTGTATTGTGTTTATAAGAGTTTGTCCTTATAAATGTATCTGCACTACACAATATGGGTTCAGCAGCCAATAGCAGGGCCAGGATCACCTAATTTGAACTCAACTGGGAATCCAAGAAAAGCAGAAAAGCAACTCTCTACTGACACTTTGTGGTTAATTCAGATCATAGCATTAGATGTGTTGTTGAAAAACAAATATCTATCTATCCATCCATCCATCCATCCATCCATCCATCCATCCATCCATCCATCCATCTATCTATCTATCTATCTATCTATCTATCTATCTATCTATCTATCTATCTATCTATCTATCATAAATATACACACACACATATGCAGTGGATATGCAATAGTAACTGATTATTATATAATGATGAGATTACATAGCCTAATCAGAATCCAGACAGTTGAAAATATATTTCCAAATGAAATATAGTAGCCTAGCCTAGCAGAAGATGAATTAGAATGTTAATAAGCTTTTTAAACGTGTGTGTTTTTTTTTTTTTTTTACACTAAGAACTTTTCACTAATTTTCAGATAGTGAAAATGCATTTGAATGTGTGTGAATTTTCAGACAATTTGCCAAAAATAACTTCTACCCTAGGACAAAGTCAGTTGTAGCTAAATGACGGCACGGCACCCTAAAAAAGGTGTAGAAGAAAACTAATTTTAGAAAAGTTTAGCAAATATTATTGTAAAATATAACGTCTTTTTTTTATTTAGCTGTGATTAATAACTAGTCTGAGGGTTAAACGTTTGCTTTCACGACGGTAGAAAATAGTTTATTAATCCTACGTTGCTTGGCAACCGTAAACGTCATACTGTTTAACGGAGGAATAATTGTTTATTATTGTGAACAAACTGAACATTTTCAGGTTCGTCATTTGAGGTTGTACTGTACATAAGTGATTTCTAAACTTGAGCAAAGTGTGTTTTGGGCACGACGAAGCGGAGTCACCTCTCGTTTCTCTTATTTCCCTTTCATATCAGCCTATAAGTTAGCTAATTTTACATTATAGTGACATTCATACGAGCAATGTGTGAGATCTGACAGAACGTGACCAAGGTATTCGAGCTCTGACCATCTACGTCATCTTTATGCCACAGGTTTGACTTTTCTACACCCAAGTGCTGTTCAGTCATGAAACTACCTCAGGAATTTCATATCACTTTTTATAATAGCGGTTTTTAATTCAATAAGGTTTGTGGACAATTTAAGAAATTGCACGTTTTGTTCTACGACAGAAATGATACTTACTGTACTTACAATTACATAGTCATTCACACAAATGGTAAATTAAGTTAATCTGAAGCGCCGCCGTTTCTAAAATGTAAAGTTGCCCAAATTACGTTCTTTGAGGAAACCCATCGATTAAAAAAGCGAATTCTCCTCATGGTGTTTGTTAGGACTGAACAGCTCTATATATACATACTGTGTATGTGTGTGTGTGTGTGTGTGTGTGTGTGTGTCGGATAGATCAAACACGCTCAACATTCACATTCCTCTTTGTTGCACTGAATGAACTGTACTTTCGCGGGAAATATCAACTAGGCTGTTTGCATTCGCAGATTACGCAACTCAGTAAAAGGGGTTCAAATAATTAATCTCAAGCACCTAGACTTGTTTAAAAGCTTTCCTACAAAAAAAGAAGCAAAAGTGAGTATTCAAAAATGTAATTCAACGTTTCATAGCAATATGTTTATATAGTATTACAATAATAGCGAATAATTAAACGACCAAAGTTTAGACGTCCACCCCTCCAAATGTGAGCTGTAATGGTTTGTTCCACCGTGGCGCGAAACGCCTCGCGCCCTACTGCAAAGTTTCACGTTACAGGCGCGCGGTTGGTGAATCTGCTGGCGGTGTGTTTGGGACTCGTGTGCTTTTAGGAGAGTGTTTGTATAATATTAGTTTTTTGCAACGAAAAGGCCCCGTTTCGGGTACATGTATGCTATTTGCATTCCTTTTTGCAGTTACAAAACGCTTTCTTATTTTTGTTGTGTAAGGCATTGTTGTATGTTACCTAAACAGTTCATTAGTTAGACATTTGCTTTATCTACTGAACTGCACCACAGCTAACTTATTTGATAAGGTTTCGGAAAAGTTTAATTCTACACCTAGTTTACCCAGAAAGCTGCAGAAATGAGTGGGTAAGTGCATTCTTTGTGCATGAAGTAGCTGCTATAAGGTATTGGGAGAGCCATATGCTTTAATTGACTTCACTTTCACGTTGCAGCATTGTCAAAGAAGAGACCCGCAGTGTTTCTCCTCACTGCCCCAAACCTAATGAATCTGAAGAGCCAGAAGGTACTGCAGTGGAGGAGACCACTATGGGTGGGTAAAACTGATTACACACATTCACAATAAATCGTTTAGAGACGGTGACAGACCTGCCTGTGCAAGTCCATGCAACATTCAGTTGATCTCTTGCATGTTACAGAAAAAAGCCAGCCTGGAGATATGGTTATTACCAAAGAGATGGAGGAGGAGGAGAAGCATTTAGTGGAGGAGGGAGAGAAGAAAGAAAGAGAAATGATGAAGGAGGTAAACCGTTATATAAATAACCTTATTCATATTGATATGATTCCACACTTGTGGGAAAACCTGGAAATATAAGGGAAATTTAATAGATCCTGAAAAAGCTTTGAAATCTAGTTGTTCAGCTCAAAAATGGCATTGTCTTTATGAGTGCAATTGCAATCCCTATTAAATAATTTTTTGTTCTTATCCATTAATAACATACTGTAAATGTAATGGAAAATACATTTAAAATGTCTTGTATCTGTTGCAGTGTTTTGCACAAGTCACTATTTTTATCAATTAAAAATAATTTATATAAATGTATAATAATGCTGTTTTCACAGGCCAGGCAGACGTGGGAAAAAGATTCTCAAGACATGCGTTTTAAAAGACTTCAGCACCTTTTGGAGAAAAGCAACATTTACTCAAAGTTTCTGCTCACAAAGATGGAACAGCAGCAGCAAGAGGTGTGTATTGTTTCTAAGACAGGAAAGAGTTGTCTTGCAGGGGGTTTATGATTTCCGGACATAAATCTTACTTGAATGTGTTTATCTGAAGTGAATTGTAACGTGGTGGAATGGCACGGATGTTGATGTGTGTCAGTGAGCAGAGAACTGTGGGCCAATCAAATGCATGGTGGTTGCTCTGCACCACCTGCCCCTTTTGTACAGTGACTTTAAAGGCATTTAAGAGAGATTTAAGACCAGCTTTTTTTCTTCACTCTTCATTGAAGTGTGATATCCACCACACTATAGAAATCTAATGATTCTGTCCAACATAATCAACATTATGCACAATCTTATTGATTGCTCCATTTTAATTCAGTAATTAAACACTTTTTCTAAAAATGCAGGAAAAACTTAAAAAAGAAAGACTGGAAAAGAAAGCAACTAGTCAGAAGAAAAAGGTAAGTTTGATCCTGCTTTATTACAACATTTTGATCCATTTAAATAAAAGTAAAGGTGTAGTAATTGATTTTCATGTCTTCCGCAGGGCAATGATAAAAAGATTGTGAAAGGTAGGCACCTCAGATTGCATTTCAAAGAAATTAGTTGATACAGTGTTTGGTGTGCAATACATTAATCTGTTTATTGTTACTTGTGAAGTTGAGAGAAAGAAGCGTGAAAGGGAGGAGGATTACAAAATCGCCGATGTCATTTCCAAAGAGGTGAGTCTTCAATTTTGATTGTTTTTAAATGACACCAAAAAATTTTTTATTTTAATTACTGTTTTCTCTATTTTAAGGAAATTCTGTCAAAAGCTAAGAAACCAAAAATGGAGGAGGTAAAGTTTTATTCTTTATGGCTTTTGTTTTCAGGCATTGTTAAATCGGTTTGACATTGTTCCAACTCTAAAGCTCAAATTATACTCTAGTATAATTGTGCACACAGTCAAAAATAGCCTTTCAAACTATACTTCATTTGATAGCGTGCCATGCGCAAACACATCCGACTAAAGTTTATCCTAGTCGGCTTTTAGTTAATTTAAAGGCCGTGTTGCAAGTTACATTTTTCAACGAATTTGTGCAATTTGCTTGTTGGTAATGAACATTTAAACTGTTATCCATTGTATTTTATGTTGTTGGGTATCACAAAACGGAATATAATACGAAAAAGTAGGTACTATCTTACAACGCCAACGATTCTCCTTTCCGCCACAATGCATTGCATGACGTCACCTTGGGGAGAGAGTTTACCAAAGCCCGCCTGGAGAGCGTTGAGAGTGACTAGAGAGACGAGTAGTAGACGAGAGTATTCAGATAGCGCAGATTATAGAACATGATCATTGTCTATACAACACATCTAGAGTCACCTATAACTGTTTAAGTTGGTTCATAAGACTTTGTGAAAAAAGTAAACAAACAATTAACATACTCGTGCGTGCTGGCTTGAAGGGGACCATGATCCTGCCTGAAATGTGTGTATGCTATCTTCAGCACAAACGGATTCAGGCAGCATGCATTCAGCATTCAGTCACATCTGGTCGCGGGAAGAGCTCCTCGACCAGCGACCAAAACGCACTCACTGCCCTACAGCACAAGCTTTCCAACGCAGTTTCCACGGGACGGCACCGCCCGCGTGAGCACCTGCCGAACACCACGACAGACACGCGGCGGCTACGTTTGCAACAACATTTTCACCGGAGGAAGAGATAAACGCTTAGAAACGCCCATATAGCTAGCACGAAGCCTTCTATTTATAGATAGATGACAAAGACAAAGTTTACCAGTACTATGACAAAGGCTACCGGTAACGTTACTTATCTGAACTAACGTCATGATCACCGCCACTATAAAGAAAACGTTTTCACTCGGTGCTATTCAATGACAGTAAAAAAAAAAGTCGTTATCTCATTGCTGCGTTGCTAAATGATAGCAACTCACCAGGACACTTCACCAACTCTCCACTCATTCTCCTCGGACCATGCATTTCATTGGCTTTGACGGCCATCAGGCTACCTTTCCTCCACTTCTCCCCAACGTGACGTCATCACCGAATTGCGTGAAAAAAACCGTTAATACCAAAAACGTAAAAAACTCGTATTTAAGACCATTTTTGAGACATTTTAAAAATGATATACATATATTGAGTGAATTATGTACCCATTAATCGACAGTGGTGATTAACCTGCAACATGGCCTTTAAGTAATTTTTTGGGTGGTGAAATTCTAAACCATAATAATGAGCATCTAAAATGTGGTTTAAATTTGCGCTCCAGCACGTAGATAAAGTTTGTCGCAGCTTCGATGGTAAACATCGCTTGAACTTTACTGAGATCAGAATGCATATAAATAAATAGCCTATAACATAAATAACAACAGCTTTATCTTTAAAAAAATACATTTCATGAAAATATTTTTAAATGTAGGGCATAAATTATAAACAAATTAACAAATATACAGCAAACTGAAATACTTAAAAGAGAAATATCAATGCAAACATTATCAGGCCAACCGACAAGTAGCCTTAACATTGAATGAAAACTCACAGGTCAAAATAAATATATAGAATATAAAAATGAATCAATAAAATATATAGTCATATCATATATGTCATGTTTGAGGTTTCACATTATACAGTGTCTACACTGATTCTCTCTAAAAGTTATAAGTGATAAAAAAACGTTTAAACTAGTTTTATTTATCTTTTTTCCCCTGTGATCTACTGTTCTTGGTGTGTCAGTAATGTGTTGTCCATTTCTTTCTTGACTGTGAAGCCAATAACGTTTTACTCACAATTAGAAAAATCAAGCTTTGCGCCTACAGTGTGCGTGTACTGTGCTGTTGGTCAAAATCTGTGTCATGCACACTGTATGCATATCCTAGCATACGCGTAGAAAACATACTTGGGTATCCTTTGGACTTTAACTCTGCTTGGATGAACAGCATTTGAAGCTGTTGTAAAATTCTGATGAGCGCACTTTTTGTATTAAGGCCAAGTTGCAACATTGCTTGGCAACCATATAAAACCTACAGTTAGACTAATAAACTACATTTCTTGATCTGTCTTGTAAAGGAGGCACATGCATCAGTAAAACTGGAAGCTGAGGATATAGAGCAGCTGAGTGACACAAACTCGGATATTAAAGGCAGGCTGTCTGAGACTTTGCGGGAAAACAGCAAGCAGATGCTGGATCCAGAGAGAACTGTGAACGGCCAACCGGTACCTGCACAGCAACCCAATCTCTTCTCTGGGGGTGTGATGAGGTGGTACCAGGTGGAAGGCATCGAGTGGCTCAGGGTAAGGGCTTCCTGGAGGCATTGAGCAGTCCTGAATGAGTAAATGACCAGCAGGGGGCAGTAGAGTAATCCTCGATGTCTGAAGAGAGCTGGGCTGTTTCTCAAAAGTTGATCGAAGAGACCATTGGTGGCAATTGTTCTACGATCAACTTAAGCTCATGCTGGTCAATTTAACTGTGTATGCTGGTTAAATTTTAACCAAACACTCAAGTCGTAAATGCTCTCATACTTGTAAGTTGGAAGACAAGGAAGTTATGTAAATGTGTATTATGTTTGTATAATGGCTAATAAACAGTGTCTGCTTTGCAGATGTTATGGGAGAATGGCATCAATGGTATCCTGGCTGATGAGATGGGTCTTGGGAAAACCATACAGTGCATTGCCCATATTGCAATGATGGTTGAGAAGAAGGTCCTTGGGCCCTTCCTAGTTGTGGCTCCTTTGTCCACTCTTCCAAACTGGATCTCTGAATTCAAGCGCTTCACCCCAGAGGTGTGAATCAATAACTGTAGTTCATCTTCATTGATTTTTTACTTTAAGACAAGAGCTAACAATTTGACAGCTTTCATTCATTTGATTATTGATTGTCTTTTTTGTTCTTGCTATCAATGTTAAGGTGTCCGTCCTGCTGTATCATGGGCCTCAAAAAGAGAGGATGAACCTGGTGAAAAAGATCCGTCAGCACAAGGGTCCCCTCAAAATGTGCCCTGTTGTTGTTACATCCTTTGAAATAGCCATGAGAGACCGGAAGTCTCTTCAGGTAAGCGATCTGGAATTGCATATTTGGTACTCTCATACAAACATAAATCTGCAGCTGGTCATTTAACTGGCCTACCTTGAATTTGAAAAGTAAGACCGGTTAACTAGTCTGACCAACTAGCAGTTAGCCAAAGGCGTCTTAACATAATGGCTATGTTTATGCCCCTGGTCTTGTTGTGCACAATTCATCAGGACAAGACTTTTTGTACGTTAAATCTTTCATCAAAATGTCTTTTCTCAACATGGAAGTATGTGCCACTTAACCAAAACTGCTTGGTCCTGCCCAAATCTTTGAAGTGAGTGAATGGAGGGTTCTTATGTTTGTCTCCTCAGCATTTCCACTGGAACTATCTGATTGTGGATGAGGGCCACAGGATTAAAAACTTGAACTGTCGGCTGGTGCAAGAACTAAAGATGCTGCCAGCTGATAACAAACTGCTCCTGACAGGAACACCCCTGCAGAATAACCTGTCTGAACTGTGGTCTCTCCTCAACTTCCTCCTTCCAGATGTGTTTGATGACCTGAAAAGGTAAGTCACATGTGGCTCCTTTTAATGCAAATGTAACTTGACACTGTTATCCAGCATGTCATCCTGCAGATTATTCTTGAATAGAATATTCTATATTTTTTTTAATGTAAATTCAAACTCTTTATTTAATATTTGACAACATTTTTCTCCACAGTTTTGAGTCTTGGTTTGACATTAGCACCATCACTTCTGACGCAGAAAATATTGTGGCTGGTGAGCGAGAGCAGAAGATCCTTCACATGCTTCATCAGGTATCTTCACTTGACTTTAATAAAGATTTGTAGATGTTGCTACAGCTACACAATCTTAACTGTTCTTCAACCAACTAGCTGTTTTGTAAGTATATCGTTTTTCTGTTCTTTTGCTTTTGATTCTGATGCCATTTTTAACTTTTTCAGATCCTCACACCCTTCCTTCTGAGAAGACTGAAGTCAGATGTCACACTGGAGGTTCCACCTAAGAAAGAGATTGTTGTGTACGCACCCCTCACCAACAAACAGGAGGCCTTTTACATGGCCATTGTTAACAAGACTATAGCAAAGATGCTGGGTCAGGAGAAGGTTAGTTTTATGCAGTTTTAAAGGTGGGATCAGTAGTTTTTGAAATATGCTATTGGCCAATGTTGATTTTTAAAATCAATCCAAACAAACACATCCCTTCATTGCTCCGCCTCCAAAACATACAATCCAATCCTATCAGCCCTGCTCCGAGTCGGTCTCGAACCCCGATCCCCCTACAAGCAAGGCGAGTGCACTAACAATGACGCTATACACCACATTCGCTAGCTCTCGTAAGTGCGACTTTCACTAACTGGCCTCATTACGCACACAATCCAAGAGTGGATGTCTGTATATATAGAAGCACAACAGAATAATGCTTGACGAAAAATAAAGCACAGATGATGAATGACAAGGAAGCACAAAAAATTAACGTTCACTACACAATAGTAATTACAAACAAGAGTTGGTTGTTGTTTGCCAACAGCACAGCAGCACCAGATACACAATGACTCTCAAACCCAGTGTTACTCACGTGTGGACCCGAATCAAAGCAACCTCCGCGTCTGTTTTCAGGCCTTCCCGTCTCCGCTCTATCCAGCGCTGGACGGTGTTTCTAATATTAACACTGGTCCTAAGCTTTTCCTAAGACATAACCCTTTATTTTTCAGTAATTTCTTACTTTTAGAGTTTTTTTCTTTGGGTTGTTTCATCTCCAAAGTCTTTCTTCAGTTCAAATCTCCCTCTTGCTTGTTCTCTCTCCTCCACCGCCATATGCCCCCTAATGCTGATTGACTGACAAATTTCTTGTGTCAGACCGACTAACATCCAAACAGCTAATTTTAAAAACTACTGATCCCACCTTTTAAGGCCTGTTTACACAAACATGAATATTCAGCATGAAAATGCAGTCTGATTTGTCATGCAATTTATTCAGACCCATACGTGAAAAATGGCTGAATGAAAATGCAAATTCATTCTGGTGATGCTTATGGAAAAGCCTTGGTTACTCTGCTACACAAAGTGCTGTGTAACTTTGTTTCTGTCGCCAGAAGAAGAACGCCCTGCTGTATTTACATGTTTTCAAACAGCCGCTCAGATTTGTGTTCGCTAAGGTCTTGTCATTCATCAAATACTTGACACATGAACACCAAATGAACAGATGCTTTAAGATGCTGTTCATTTAATTTAAAATGTTTATTGTGCTGAAAATTCATCTTGTGAACAGGGCTTTTAAATATTAAATGAAAGTAAAAAAAAAAATAGATTGTGGTTGAAAGTATTTCTTCATGATTGATTAATGTCTTGTATTACACATCTTTAAGGATGATTCGGGACCTGTGCAGCTGACGCCCAGTGGCCGGCCAAAACGCAGGTCCAGGAGGCCGGTGGACTATTCTGAGAAGGACACTGACTCTGTGAAAGACCTTGAGAAATATCTAGAGAAAGTTCAGAAAGAGATGGAGAGTCAGGAAAGGTCAGTTTACTAATTTTACCTCTGCTCTAAACTCTGCTGTTTAATGTCACAATGTTTTTGACATGACATGGTTACTTTCTCTTTAGCCCCAGTCCAGTGATGGATGTGTTTGTGCCGGTTGATGCTCAAATCAACTTGAAACTGCAGAACGTACTGATGCTGCTGAAGAGGTGTTGCAACCATGCTTACCTGATAGAGTATCCTCTGGACCCCGCCACTGGAGACTTCAAGGTACTTCACTTACTAGATGTAGAATTATGAGTGATCACAATTGTACGGCAATAGAACAAGTGCAATAATGTTCGTCTCATTGGGACAGATTGATGAGCAGTTGGTGGAAGCATCAGGGAAGTTTCTCATCCTGGATCGAATGCTTCCTGAACTGAAAAGACGAGGGCACAAGGTAATGATCACTTCTCATGCATGCATTTTAATGATTAACCGCTCTATCAGTGAGTGTCAAAATCCATTGTGGTTGTAAGCCAATTGTGTGCACATTTAATTGCCTGTATAAAATTGTTGTATGTGTGGATTATATGTAGGGCTGAGTGATGCATTGGATATTTTTAATGCACACAGCATTTACAGCCTTTATATGGCCATTGAGTTTTGTAAAGATATTCAATGCTTTCTGAATTAATTTTGTATCTGCACTACCATTCAAATTTTTTTTTAATGTCTAGTCTCTTCAAGTCTGTTTATTTGATCAAAAATACAATAAAACAGTAAAAAAAAAAAATTCAATATAACTTATTCCTGTGCTGAAAAAGCTGCATTTTCAGCAACATTACTCAAGTCTTGAGTCACGTGATCCTTCAGAAATCATTTTGATATGCTGGTTTGCAATAAGCATTTCTTTATCAATATTGAAACAGTTGTGCTACTTAATGTGTGACCAACTATAATAAACTAGTGAATAAACTATAATTCATTATTTTGGTTGTAGCTGTATTAACCGGTCTTAATTGCATCCACATCCTTGTTTGTTTCAACAGGTGCTGATTTTTAGCCAGATGACCTCCATATTGGATATTCTGATGGATTACTGTTATCTCCGGGGTTATGAGTACAGCCGACTGGATGGCTCAATGAGTTATTCAGACCGAGATGAGAATGTGAGCAGCAGTTTGGTTAACACAATTTGCCATTGCATTAGTTAGTGTGGGTTGTTCAGTGAACGGTTGACTATTTTTCATGCAGATGAAGAAGTTTGCTGCTGATCCAGAGGTGTTCCTCTTCCTCCTGAGCACTCGAGCTGGTGGTCTCGGGATCAACCTCACAGCTGCCGACACAGTCATCATATTTGACAGTGACTGGGTATGAATTATAATTTTTTTGCATGCTTTTAAACCACTTTAGAGTTCAGTTAGAATTGTTCTTTCAATTGTGTGCATGAAAAGCCTCTTCAGCATATATATAAATATTTTATGAATTTCCTCTTCAGAATCCTCAGGCAGATTTGCAGGCACAGGATCGGTGTCACCGTATTGGGCAAACAAAGCCTGTGATGGTTTACCGCCTCATTACGGCCAACACCATTGATGAGAAGATCCTGGAGAGAGCCTCTGCCAAGAGAAAGCTAGAGAAGATGGTCATTCATAAAAGTATGTAGCTATTGGCCACATTACCAACTTTTGAATTTAATGAAACTGTTTAACGATTGATCTAGTTTTAGCTATGACTGACTTTTTTTTTTCTTTTTTTCTCCCACTTATGTTTGTCATTAGATAAATTTAAAGGTTATAAAGCAGATCTCAAACAGACCAAGAGCTGCATGGATGTAAATGAGCTTGTAGAACTGCTGAAGTCCAGAGACTACGACGGGTACGGATATTCATTCTGTATATCTGTGTTGCCAAATTCTGTATTGTAAGTTGCATCATTAGATGCTGTCCTGACATGATTCATGCTGTTGCAGGGCTGTGAAAGGCACTAAAGGAAAGGTCATCAGTGACAAAGACCTGGAGATCCTGCTGGACCGCAGTGATTTAACGAGTAAGTGGATCAATGTCCTTCACATCTCAGATCTTAAGGTTTCTTTGTCTATGTAATAGTAGTGGTAATAAGTAATGATACTTGGATATTGTAATGCTCCGCTAATGTGAATCAAATCTCCCTTTTCAGATCAAGCCAAGAAGCGTTTGAAACAGGAGAAGGACAGGGTGTTTAAAGTTATCGAGACCAAAGATGACAATGCTGACATCAGTCTGTCCTGAGAGCTTGGACACTTGAAGCTTGCCTTTAGGCCAAAGTTGAGTTCTTCCCACTGCTTAAACTGATCAAGCAACGTTTACTGGTATAAAAGCTGCCTGCTGGTTCTACAGAAAGATTGAGATCTTTTCTATTTTAGACGTATGTAAACCACCACTGCTGCTTTTAATCAGTCCATCCTTGGTCATGAATTTATTTTATTACTTTTAACGTCGTTTTTTCGTTTCATGTCTTTTGTTTGTGGGGGGATTTGCACTAACGAAAAGAATCCCCTACTTTGGCTTCTCTGTAAATGTTGCATGTAGTTGACTAAATAGGATTCATTTACATGCTAACTGCTTCAAAGCACTTTGACCTTCTAGAACACTGTTGAACATTCCATGTTTTTGTTTTATGTCTTCAAAATAAAAATTTTGTATTCAGTATTTGTGAGGTTTATTTAATTAATTTTTGCCTTCAGAAGAATATGATGCAGAAGTGTGACTACATTGTTACATTGTTTGCATGTGCATACAACAGCTGTGATGGTAACAAACCAACAGATGCCTGCATTCGCTGATTCATTGGTACAGATAGTTGATAACCTCTGAGAATCTTTGCAACTCCCTCAATAACTAGGAAAAGTTGTTAATGACAATGTAGCATGCCTCCATGATAGATAAGTGCCAGTCACATTTTATAAAAGCACCCACTAGCTCAGCTAATGTCCATCAGAAGACAATAAGTTGTTCATTTTTCCTGCTTGTTCTCCTCTTCTAGTTTTCTTCTTATATCCTGGATCACTGTAGGAAAGAAACAAGTAATTGAACATTTTTCAAATTACAATAATATTTGCATCCCAAACACAGTATTCATAGTTATGTCTTTGTGATTTAATGGTCATGTACATTATGTAACCATTTTTATTAACATTGTTGAAAATGGTTATGCTACTTTATTGTAGAAACTGTGATATATATATTCTTTAAGATTCTTAATGTTTTATTTGATTTGTCAATTAGAAAGTGCAAAATCTTGACATGAACAAAGGGTCAGTTCATGCAGCTCAAGTGCTGCTGTAATTAAAGAAAATGGACAAACCAAATACTAATACATTCAGAAATGTCTGCTAATTTCATTGATGACAATTTGCAATATGTCTGCCATTAAAATAAAAAAGCAACATTTCTACCAGTGGTGTCAGATTATATTAAGAATCAGAAATCATACCATCATCAG
Source organism: Phoxinus phoxinus (assembly GCF_949152265.1). Lineage (NCBI taxonomy): Eukaryota > Metazoa > Chordata > Actinopteri > Cypriniformes > Leuciscidae > Phoxinus > Phoxinus phoxinus. The sequence continues at coordinate 6,225,863 of NC_136889.1, read as the reverse complement.
TAGGGGAGAACTTTAGTGTGTTTCTTTGATGTTTTGTTGTGATGTCAGTAATGGTCATGGGAGGATCAGCTGCATCCATGTGGCCCATTTTCTGTGTGATCCTGTCGCTGATGCCGAGGTAATCCTTCCGCAAGTCTTCCATCTCCGCTAACAGCACCTCCCTCTCTCGCTCCAGCAAACCAATGGCCTCTTTGAGTCGGTCCCCCTCCCTGGCGCTTGCCATCTGAGACACCACCTTTTCTTTATGAATGGTCTCCAGCTTCCCTGTCAGGACTTGCTTGTCTTTCTTGAGTTTATTGACCATCTCCATCAAGGTCTCGCACTCTCGTCTCAAACCATCGGACTGCTGCAGACAGGCTTTTTGCTGCTCCTGTAGTTGAAGTATCTCCACTCTCTGCTTGTTGTGAATCAATTTCGATTCATTCTTCATGGTCTCCACCTGCTGATGTGCTTTGTCTCTTTCTGTACGGCACTTCTCCAACTCAGCGTTCAGTTTTTCAGCCATGTCCTGAAATTCCTTTACGTTCTTTTCATTGTGGGACTCTTTGGAGCGAGTCGACTGAATGAGCTCTTTATTCTTCTCCTGAGCTTTACGTAAATGATCTCTGAGGTTTGCAGATTCGCTTCTTATGGCCGAAGCCTCCTCTTCGAGCCTCTGATTAATGCCGATGTTCTTCTTGTGTTCAGCATCCATCAACTGCAAGGTCTCTCTACACAAGGCGAGATCTCGTCCCGCCACATCTCTTTGCTCCTCTAGTAGTTTCTGCTTGGTTAGCAGCTCTTGAGACATCTCCTGAAGCTTCTTTAATGATTTCTGACAGCTCTTTTTCTCATTGAGCTCCAGGTTGAGCTGGTCCTTCGTCGTGACCGCACGTGTTTTGAGACGCTCATATTTCTCCATCAGTGCTTTAAGCTGCTTCATCGAAGTTTTGTTGTTGCTTTTGGCCTCAGCTAGTTCCTCCTTCATATCTTCACAGATATGATCGAACTTGGTGGTGATCTCTGTATTTTTCTGCTCCTCGCGTTTCAGCTTTTCAGTAATAAGTTGGGTTTCTCTCTCCTTCTGCTTTGATTTCTCTTTCATATCTTTCAGTTCTTGTTGCTTGACCAACAACAAATGGACAAGATGCTGGTTTTCCAAATCCTTCTGTTGCAGTTGTTCCTTCACGACTTCAAAGAAGTCAAGATGTTTGCCCTTGAAAGGTGAACTTTTGTCAGCTCTGCTTTTTTCTCTGCCCTTAGATATTTCCTTCAAAATGACTTTGGGTGGGTTTGAGGAACATTCAACAGATCTTGTTGAATTAGACCTAATCAGGTAAGCGAATGGTAGGTGTAAACCTTCCGAGTTACTGCCCATCTGTAAATCATATTTTGACCCGAGGATACTCATTGTAGCCTCTTCTTTTTTAAGCAGATCTGCTCCTGCTAGAATTCTGTGCAGGGATTCCATTGTCTGCTCATTAAAATCTTGATTGACATTTCCATTTGTGTTTTGCAGTAAACTCTGTCGCACTTTGAGGAACCTGTTCTCAAGGGTATCCACTGAAGCATGTTGTGATTTAGCACATGGGAGTTCATGTCCTTTCTTCCACCCACTAAAAAGCATGTCATTTGATTGCACTTCACTGCCGATGGCTCCCGGCTGATGGCTGCCTAACTTATCAGGAATTGGTCTGTCTAAGCCCTGCTGTGTGTCTCGAATGCCATCAAGTTTACACTTGTGCACAGACCTTCTGGTCCGTTTCACGTTCAAGTCCATTTGAGATGAAAATCTATTTGTACTGCAAGACATTCAGGCAAACAAAGCTTTACTTGTAATAAGAAGCACTTTATTGATTCTGAAATGAAATAAAAATACATTTCTTCAAAAGCTCTTACCTTACTTGCATTACTTCCCACCATCCAAACGAACTGCAACAGAAGCCTACTGTGCAACTCAATCCCCATTGTTTAAAATGTTTTAAAATGTCTATCACCATAGAAACAGGACCAGTGCTGGCAACGCCAAGCGCTTGAAAAAAAAGAAAAGAAAGACGTTATAAAAATGGTTTTGAACCAAACCAGTTCCGCTTGAATGGCTGTAACGTTAGAGCTGCAGCACAAAAGCTTCTTTTATCACTCTGGTGAGATGCAACACTTGGAAAGTCCAACAGGTTTTGGTGAAACTTAACTGAATAAAATAAGAGCAAATATCTGATTTTTTAAGTTCCATTTTTAGTAACTTATTGTAAAGTATTAATTATATAAACTAAGGTTAAATTAGTTAATGCATTAGGCATTATGAACCATAAACAATACATACTTAACATTGACTTATCTAGGTTAATAGTTAAACATACTATTGTTTATAACATATTCATGTTACTCATAATCCATTCGTGGTTTCACAGAGAAGGCTTAAGCCTAGTCCGAGACTAAAATGCATGTTTGAGCTGTTTTAACAAAGCAGTTTGCACTGCTACCTTAAAATAAGTCAGTGCCACTGTTTTGTCTCAAGATGCACACCAGTAATGTTTTCTTTTTTTCTAAGGCACAAATGCTATCAGGTTTACACTCAAGTCTGTTTGATTTCCGGTTCCATGAGTTGAAAATTTCTTTGTACTGCAAGACGTTCAGGCGACTCAATTAGGCCACAATGTAGACAACAATACTGAAGGAGTCAGAAACAGCATTTTTAAATATTTTAATTGTTTAAAAAATAAATTAAATGGCATAACCTTAAAAGACTGACAAATCAAGTCATCTCATGAGCACTCCAATAGGTCAGAAGACACAAATGAAAGGGGCTCTGATCTTAAAGAAGTACAACAAAAGGCAAATAGATCACATTCATACACATCTCAAAACATCCTCTGATGATCTACAGCTGATATTTATATACTCATTTACATGCATGAGGCTATGATACAGTCAAAAACGACACTGTACAGAAAGAGGCCCAGTAGAGCAGTGACTTGGATGGATTTACAACTTCAGCATTCCTTAAAAAGCTCTAAAAATATCTCACAAAAAAAAACAGTGAAAAAGCTGGTATGTTTTCACACTGAGTAACTGGATGTGGAAGAAGGCCAAATTGAAAATGCTACAGATCATCCACTGAGAGCAGTAATTAAACCGTTAAGCATATATAAAGGATTTAACATCTAGTTTTTAAATGACCTTTCAGATTATAAACCAGTTGTAGTGCTTCCCTGATAATCCCTCAAACCAAGAGAAATCCAAAGCTGCATGTATATCTGCTGACTTAAACCTGAATTGATAAGCATTTGTAATGATGTTCCTTGCCGTTAACAGCGTCATATTGGTGGTGTGGATATTGGTCAGGGTAAATTATGCTGTAAACTTTGGTTAGAGTCTACATGACCAAACTTCAAAAAAACTACACAACATAAAAGCAGTGATTGTTCACACACTAGGCAGATAAGGCACAGCAAACTGTCAGTTGGTCTTCAACTTCGTAGCTTGTGTCACCTGATCTGTAAGCGTGGCTCTTATAGAGTTCACAACAGTCTGTCGGACATTTTCTTCCATGTATTGCTCAGTAAGTGGCTTCAGCACCTAGAATGAACAAAGAGGAGAAAACATTAACATTAAGAACTTGATTTTTTTTTTTAAAGAAAATGTGAACAGTGCTTATCTGAAAATGTTTCGCCTGTTGCCAAATGGTTGCTTGCTAGGGTGTTCAGGGTGGTTTTTAAAAGTAAAAAGAAGTCAACCAACAAGTCCCAAAATATGTAAATCTATTGGATTTTTTTTTACACACATTAACAACAAACATTGACCAGTTCAATTACTTGAAGTAACCTTGCCTAAATTGCCTAAATTAAAAAAAAATGTTAAAAAAATAAACTAAATTCATATTTACAACTAAAAAAATGTCCACGACTTGATATTATTAAGTTATTGTATATAATGTGTTTTCTGTTATTATGAGAACCCTGGACTTAAGGTTATGGGTTTGTTCAAATTCTTACAACTTTCACTCATCTTCAAAACATAAATGATATTATTTATTTTTTTAATCAATAAGAGCAATCTTGTGGAAAGCTTAAAGGGTTCACCCAAAAATGTAAATGACCCTATACAAACACAGTTATATTTTTAAACATCCTGGCTCTTCCAAGCTTAATAATGGGAGTGAATAGAGCCTGAGTTTTTGAAGCAGGCAGTAAAGTAGTCCAGTGATTATAGTTTATAAAGTTATAAATATGGATATTTTTCTTACAAAACTGCACCATTTCACTTCAGAAGGCCTTTATCAAACCCCCTGGAGCCGTATGGATTACTTTTGTGATGGATGTGCTTTCTGGAGCTTCAAAAACTCAGGCTCTATTCACTCCCATTATACAGCTTGGAAGAGCCAGGATATTTTTTAATAAAAATCTGTTGCGTTTGGCTTATACAGTCATATACATCTAGGATGGCGAGTAAATTATTGGATAATTTGAACTAACCCTTTAAATGTGCTTGCCTAAAACAAACACAAGCCTCATTGGTTCTTGCGCATCAAGCAAACACATTTGAGCTTCTGTTCACTAATTGATGCGATCTATGCTTGTTGACCAATGCTTGTATGCGAATAAAAGCCTAAATTAATCTTGTTTATCATATAAAGCGATGCATTCATATGGATTACTTTGACATTTTGGTGAAATGCACTTTCAATAGAGGGAGAAAAAGCTCTCAAGTTTCATTTAAAATATCTTAATATCCGTTTCGAAGATCTTATGGGTGTGGAATAACGTGTATCCCTTGTTAACGGGATAATGAACTATATTTTGAACAAAGCAAGACCTATAGTAATAATACAAATAAAACCAATTGAAATGCTAAATTCTATATGTGACTCTGGACCACAAAATCAGTCATAAGGGTCAATCATCTGGAAGCTGAAAAAATAAGCTTTCTATTGATGTATAGTTTGTTAGGATAAGACAATATGTGGCCGAGACACAACTATTTTAAAATCTGGAATCTGAGGGTGCAAAAAAAAAGTGAAATATTGAGAAAATCGCCACAATTTTTTTTTTTAAAGATATTATTTATGGTAGGAAATTTACAAAATATCTTCATGGAACATGATCCTTAATATCCTAATAATTTAGTCATAAAATAAAAATCTATAATTTTGACCCATACAGTGTTTTGTTGGCTATTGCCACAAATATACCCGTGCGACTGTGACTGGTTTTGTGGTCCAGGGTCAAATATAGTATTTTAGTCTAAACCCAGAACAATGCAGAAATCAAAAGCACTTCATAATGTATATAACATATGAGAATAATGTAGATTCACCATGTGAATTCACATATAAAATCAAGCCCCATCTAGACACTCCCAGTAAGACACAGGATGCAAATCAGGCATTAGAATCAGGACTGGCTCTAAAATTCATGGGTCTTATGACAACATTTTTATTGGAGGAACCTCTCTTCCCTGGACTCTATGAGTAAGCTAAACTAAAGAGGAGCTTGATGGGCCTCACATCATCTCAGGGCTTAGAAAAATGCTAAGAATTTCCAGGAAATGGGGAGTGAGATTACAGTCTCACCTTTAGAAACATGGGTTATGACAAGACTAAAAGAGAATGATTTATAGGATGAGACCGGAAAGCAACTGAAACAACAATGGGCCTCATTCATGAAACATTCGTAAATATACGAGTAAATATGTGAGTGATCTGCGCGTAAAGAGACCTTCCCGAAAACTCTTCTCCTGATTCACAAATACTTCGTAAACGTCAGATGTGATAGTGAAACGTGTGTGTGTGTTATGAATTCCAATCTGTCGTAAATGGGACGCGCGTTCACGCTCATTCTCAATTACCATAAATCCCGCCCATTAAATCCGACTGACAACTATATATGGGCATCATACTATGACACCAAACGAAGGATTTCAACATGTCTTCTTAAAAGCGAATGAAAAATAAAAATTTCTCATTATCAGATAATATTTTATTATCAGAAGTTCATTCAAAACGCCACATAACAGGGCCGGATTAACCATTGGGCAATTGCCCAGGGGCCCAGGACATCTAAGGGGCCCTGGGCACCGTCAAATATTATGTCAAATATTATGATTAAAATGTCTCCACGATCTGCTTTTGAATAAATATCGTAGGATCGTGCATTCTATCAGTTTGCAGTTCTGGCGCCTCCGTCTCAACATAGCCTACTGTACAGCGCGACGTATATTCACATGAAATGCAGAGGAACGGGACACTGTAGTTTATAAAAATTAATTATTTGCATGTGCTTTAAAGCCTTGCCGTAAACATGTCATTCGCTGCTGATGCGCTGTTCTAACGGGCGCTTTTCTGAGCGCAATAACGTTACACCCGCCGACGCGCGCATGCACTAAAAGCCAACAGCGCCTGTTATTTCAAGCGTACATAGTGGCGTATCAGGTCCTAAAAAAAGCAAGCTTGGCAGATATTACAGATGCAGTTACTGGAGTTTCATCTGTTAATCGAACAGTCCCAGAAGTGAAGAGAAAATGGTTCGACATGAAGCACGACTGCAAAAAACGAATTAGTTCACTTCGAAAAAATATAGCCGAGCCGTATTGAGCAATTAATTATGTGATTAAAGTGTTCCGTTTGCAGATGCTATTACTGGCTCTTATAATAAAAGTAAAAAGAAAAAACATATGTAATTAATATAATAGCTATTTTTTCAAAATGCTGTGTAAATATGTCCCCGATTAAGGTGAATTAAAATGCAGCCTTATTAATGAGCAAAACGTTCGGAAGTTAAACGCACTATTTACACGTGGTTGGGAGCAGGTGTAGATTTCTTTCGTACCAACTAACATTTGGAAAATACGAACATTTTAATGAATCCGAAAATTTACGCCAGAACCACTTTACACACGATTTACACAAGAATTCGTTCTGCTCGTGTTTCATGAATGAGACCCAATGTGTGGGGCAGTGGAGAGAACGTAGAATGGACCCAACCAACATGTGGAAGCATAACTCACCTGTTCCCACAGGGCCTCTGCTATGAGGTCTATAGCCACGCCCACTTCCCGATACTCTCCTGAGTATCTGACATACGCCCAGGCACACAACGAGAGCAGAGCCACCCCCATCACAAGACTGGCCAGAGCCGCGATTACTGATAAACCAATGAAACCTGTTACAGTGGAGACCATGTAGGTGACAAACATGACAGCAAACAGAGTGGCCGGAGTTCTCGCCGCATAGAAAATGTTCTTGCTTTCATTGTGCTTCACAAAATTTGTGTACGCTTCATCCAGCTCTGTCTCTAACTGCTGCTGGTAGCGCTGACAGAACTCCACACCGCCCATTTTCTTCACAGCGCAAAACTTCTCAACGGAGGTTTTCTTAAACTCTTCGTGATAGCGCTGGAGGTCAACTGGGGCGATGTATGGTTTGTCTCCTCCACATACCTGTGACACACAACAAAAGCTCATTTCCTAATCCATCTAATCACCAGGCGTAGATTTAACTAAACCATAACAGGCATTTTCTTTCAGTTATCTAGGCCAAACCTACTATTTTAGTGCAATGGCCTCAAGTTATTTTCAGTTATATAGGCTAGCTCATCTCACGTCACGATCCTGCTATATTTAAATAGAATTTAGGTCCCTCTCCATCCATGATCCATTTAGTAGTGAAGAATCTTGACTGAATGCACTTGATATGCAGGATGCATTTGCTCACTCTTTCCTTTTTGTCTGCATGTATGCTGTCAAATAGAAGAAATAATAGTGTCTCAAAGTAACTGTACCTGCTCCATGGCTCTGTTATAAGTGTCTTTTGCTCCAGCGACAGCGGTCAAGTTGTTTGCTTCAGCAGTTGCCTGAGTAAAAGAGGCACAGTGAGCATTTAATATCTTCCATATAAACAACCATGTTTTGGGGTCAGTAGGTGTTTTTTTTTTTTTGTTTGTTTTTTACTTCGTATACATCAAAGAATCCTGGGGGAAAAAAATCCCATGGTTTCCACAAAATTATTAAGCAGCATATCTGTTTTCAAAATTATTACAGTACTTTTTTTTTTAATTACCATCCCAAAACTTTTGAACAGTACTGTAGGTGACTTTAAAGATGGAGAGGAACATACCTGCACCATGGATTTAGGATGTGGAAGCTCTTCCCCTTGATAGATTTTGATATATGCCTAAAAACAAAGGAATATAAACATGGGCATTTTACTGGATGTTCATAGAGAAGAACATGTTATGGATCTACAACCTGATTGGATGAGGCATGTTCAATGGTACTGTAAAAAAAGGCACACCCGTGACCTCACACCAACTGAAGTCAATATTAATGCATTCATGTTGCTTGACAGCTGTAAACAGGCCACGGTCATGCTAATTAACTATATTACTTGAATTGTTTAGTGTGATTAATCATTTACTTAAAGGATTATTTCACCCAAAAATTAAAATACTGTCATCATTTCCTCACCCTCATGTTGTTCCAAACCTGTAAGACCTTTGTTCATCTCCAGAACACAAATTAAGATATTTTGGGTGAAATCCGAGCGCTTTCTGACCCCTCTATAGACAGCAACGTCATAACCACTTTCAAGAACCAGAAAGGTAGAAAAGACTTTGTTAAAATAGTCATTGTGACTACAGTGGTTCAACCTTAATGTTATGATGAAGCAACGAGAATACTTTTATTGCGCAAAAAAAGGGAGAGAAGAAATTGTGTAATGTCACTATTTTTTTTCAGGTTCGGAACGACATGAGGGTGAGTAATTAATGACTAACTCTTTAATGAAACAGGTTTCTTGCCTTATTATCAATAAAGACTTGCATCATTTGCCACACAAATTCTACAGGAACACCTGAATAGAGCCTCTTCAATTTAAACCCCGACACAATTTACAGCTAATCTGATTTGTGTTTACAGCTGTTAGTGCAGCTAAAGTAATCACATCTGACCTTAAAGTACTCCAGCAGGTCTCTGCATGTGACTTTAGCTCCACTGATCTCTTTCTCTACCAAGTTCTCTGGTGCCAGCAGTAAAGGCACTAGATTCTGCAGCTCCTCCTTAAACGCATCATCAATGTCTGCAAAAAAAGAGAAGAAGAAGTTTGTGATGAGCCTTGAGTTCGGACGTTCATGTGCATTTCGGTATCTGAGAGAAATCGGTCCTGACCTTTCAGTCTGCCATCAAAGTGAGGGTTGGTGGCCACCTTCAGACCTGGATGTGGCAGCAGAAAGCAGTCTATGCTGGAGAAACAGCTGTGAATATGCTTCCTAACATTCTGCAGCTCTTCGTGTTGATTCTGCTTCACCTGCATAGCACAAATAAAACATTCACAATTTGTTCAACATGCTGATGCCGTGTTCATCTATTCTGTGCTTCATCTCACCTGTAGTCTCCTCTCCAAGAAGTGATGTCCTCCTTTGAGCCCATAGTTATGCTCGTAAGGGAAACACCAGTCTCTGATCAGAAACAATAGTTTCTGCAAAAAAAAAAAAAAAAAAAAAAGTGAATCTCAAGACCAAAAAAAAATTGGAAAAACAAAAATACTGATGTCTAATCGATGCCCAATTTATAATTCAAACTTTTTTCAGAGAATAAAGAAAATATTAATTTCCAAAATATTATTCTGAAAAGAATATTTCATAGTGAATTATTCTGGTATGAAAAAAATTGCTGTTATAATCACATTAGACATTGTGAATAATTAAAAGGACATTTTATGCTCACCAAAAATGCATTTATTGGATAAAAAATATAAATTATTATTACAATTTAAAATATTTTTTTTCTAGTTTAATATATTTTAAACTTAAATGTATTCCTGTGATGCAAAGCTGAATTTTCAGCATTATTATTCCAGTCTTCAGTGTTACATGATCCTTCAGAAATCATACTAATGCTGATTTGCTGCTCAAGAAACAACAACGTTGAAAATTGTTGTGCTGCATGATATTGTTGTGGAATTATTTGAAGGATTCTTTGAGAAATAGATAATAGTAATCTTTTGTAACATGCCCAATGTCTTTACTGTCACTTTTGATCAATTTAATTCAGTTAAATTTTTATCAAGTCCTTGCTGAATACAATTATTAAAGATATCCTATTATGCCCTTTTACGAATTCTTGATTTTGTTTTTTGAGATGTACAGATGTTTGAGATAGGAAAAATCGCATTATTTTTACATTATAACAGCCCCTTTCTCCCTAGTCCAGGCGAAAGCGCCATTCCGATGAAGACCCTCCATCCAAAATACGAAATGTGCTGCAAGTAGTTAGCTGGGCCTGTGTGATTGATTGACACTGCTTAGACTGTGTCCAGGAAATGTCCCTCCCCTTCATAATAGCGAGCTCTACTCACTCAGATGTCAATTTCAAACCAATTCAAGCCTGATTTAGACTTGATAATAATATACAAACAAGAGGATCGTGCAGAACGGATTTCAATCACAGACTATGCAAGCACAGCTCTTACAGTTTCAGAGTGGTATGTTTTCTTTTTGTAATTTTTTAGATACAATGTTATACAGCATGTACTAGTGATATTTGTCAGAAAACTATGGTAATCTATGGTATAATATATATGAAATATGGCCACCAGTGTCTGAATTTACCACTTAGATCACATTTCTTAAGCGGATACACCAAGGGTGATTATAGAATTATTTTCAATATTAGGGGGGCTCAACATCCCCCAACGAGGGTGATTAAAAGTATATATTGTTTGTATACTAGGGTAGGAATGAACAATACAGTAGGTTCTACACTCAAGTCAATCCCTGAATATTACTTTAATTTCTAATAATTTTAAATAACCAGCTAATATGCATTAAGAATACAGACAAACCTTATATTACTGTAATTGTCTAGATTGGTAATATGTGGGTAAAATTTAATGTTTAACACTATTATTTTTTCAACTTTACATTTGTGCAGTAAAAATAAAAAAAATAAAAAAAAGTCTCACAAAGTCTCATGCCATTTAGATGAAAGGAATATATATATATATATATATATATATAAGAAATAATTTAAAAAACAGTGGATGGGAAATCGTCTTCTATTGCTCCCGCATATTATGTAAACTGCATTTATGACAAAGAACTAGTTATATACGTCATGACAATCTATCAATAAATGCACACACCTTGTCCTCTGCTTCTGACGTTGGCGCCGCGCTGCTGCGGATTGAAGAACACGCTGAATAACATGGACTAAAATACGGGGAGGAGCCAAGCCTGCCGCCGTTTTCATACGAGTTTTAAAGGGGACTGAGGCGATCACGAATGAATGTACATATTATTAAAGAAAATCGCTAATTTTGGGGGGCTGGGTGGAAATTTCGGGGGGGCTAAAGGCCTCATAAAATGGGCCTAGTGACGCCCATGAGATACACAGCACAAATACATTCCATACAATCCATCAAAACAAATGATATGATTCTTAAATAATGGCTTTAAAGTGGCCTCTGAAACAACATCTGTGGCATGTGAGGCACTTTTTGCCCTGAGCGTAGGATAATGTGTGTCCATGACAAGTACTCAGTATAGAAATAGCTTTTCTACCTGAAATGGTTTCTCATAGATCTCCTCCATTGCAAGTCGACCGTATTCTGTGAAAAGCTATAAAAGACACATTATGTTATTGTCCCGCTTACACTATAAACACACCACTACAACATACACCAACAAAGAAAGTTGCTACCTGGAGATGCTGCAAATCATCTTCTTGGATATTCTGAGAAAGATTATAAACCTAAAACAAACAAGGCTGTTGGGTCACATAATATAATAGACCACAATGTATGACAAAGCCCCATGTAATGTCAACCTTTACTTATGCATGTGCATCACTAACGTGCTTCTACATACCTGCACAGAGCTGGTCATGGTGCTTAGAGCAAAAACAGTGGCACAGTCTTTGATGGTGGACTGACTGTCAAAGGCTCCCTGAGTGTCCACCAGCAGCACAGCCACCTAAGGACACACATAGATTAGTCTTATCACACAGTCAACATATCTTGACGGTGACATAATACACATCTTCAACTGAACAACCCATTCACCTTCGTTCCATCTTCCTTTTCCACAACAAACACCTCACTCCAGGCCTGTATTCCTATGGTCTCTCTCTCACAGCCTCCCCTCCAGGAGAAACCAGTCAACGGCACATCATCTCCTCCCATCCATGACTCCGATGACTACAAAGAAACAAAACGGGATTGTTCATATGAATGTACCGAAATGCACGTAATAAAGCATGCATGCTCGCACACATGTGACCTAGCTGGTTTTATGCATAAAGGACGCAGCCCACACGTTTAGACATGTCAAGGATAGTCATCGGGAACTTGTTCTCAGGAATAATGACTCAGATAGACTTATTTTCAACTGATGTGTTGGAGCTCTCATGTCTTACATATTGAAAATGCATAAGGGTAGTTGAACTATTACTTTACAGTCCTCCTCACAGATAAGGGCAAATAAGCTTTAAGACTTTGTTTCATATTAAAAGTAACAATGCACAACTTTCAAATTCTGTCAATTTTTTCATGAAATTCAAACAATAAAAGCCGTTTTGTCACTCTTTCATATGCCGTGACAGATCACTGTAGCGCCACAGTTCAAGACGCACATGAACCAATCATCTCTTCCCGTTTAATACTACTTAGCCTACAGCATGAAAGAAAAATTAATGAACATCAGAAGGTATGTTGAAAGAAACAGTACAACTTACTGAAATGTACAAAATGTACTGAGATTATCATGTCTTATGTAATCTCTTTATCAGTGTTTTAAACAGGGGAAACGTCAACAATTTGAACAGCTTGTATACCGTTTATATATTGAAAGCTATTTAATGACCATAAACTAGTTAGTTAGAAAAAAATAACTCTAGAGGAGCATTTTGATAAATATATGCACTATATCAAATACATACATATTCACTTAACCTGTCAGTGATGTCATTATTTTATGCTTGAAAAAATCTGTCATGAAAACAAGTTATTACAGTTTATTATTGTTTAAATGTTTATATTTCACCAACAAATTGGAGTAGAAATATTTATGTTATTATTATAAATATATTATATAAAAACCGCCTTATGTGCCATTTAAATGTTTGTACAACTCAGTTTGTTCAATTTGAGTGTTGATTTATTTAAATACATTTGATTAACTGATTGTTATTTTGTAACGTTTTTGTTTTCAGCCAAGTGTATTCTGAATTTTCGGTTTCAGCTCAGAATTTTTATTTTTTTATATCAATCAAAAGTAGATTAAAAAACAGAAGAAAAAAAGGAATAAAACCGTGACCAATTTTAGCATCTAAAAATACACAAGTTCTCATTTACAAATATACACATTTAATCTAAAATTCAAATTTATGTCCATTTGTCAACTACCCGATATGCTTACATCACTGAAAGGGGGTCGGTTCTAACCTGATTGTGCATGTAACGAAGCATGAAATCCAGCAGGAAGGACTTTCCCTTGCGGAAGGCACCGGCCACAGACACCACAACAACGTTGAGATCTTTGATATGTTCCTGCATCAGGATTTTTTCCAAAGCAACAGCATCCAACTCAAACTTATGATCGTCCTCGTTAGCGATCACAATTTGAATGGGTCGAGCCCCCTCTGGAACCGGGTCCTCCTCCGGCTCAAGCTCTTCCGCTACAGCACATGGTGCCACAACATTAGTGTCAGAGCTGAACTCCTCCAATGAGCTCAACGCCTCAACCGGCCGGCACAATGGGACATCTTCTACACCGGTCATATCTGTAGGAAGAAAATTAAATAAAAATTAGCAGGGTTATCATTAACTACAACCAAAATACTATAAACATTTTTGTTAATTGAAATAAAGGTAAAATAACAAAATGTAAGTAGTATGTGAAACACAAAGTAAATTGAAATAAGAAACTGAAATTTAAAGTTGAAGTAATAAAATGACTAACTGAAAAAGAAAGAAAAAAAAGAAAAGAAAAAAAAAAGAAAACACAGATAAAGAAATTACTAAATTAAACTAAAATTTAAATAGAGTTCATTCAAAACTTTAATAAAAACAATAATAGTATATAAATAATACTAAAATAATAAATAGAATAATTATATATATAAATATAAAGGTAGCTTTGAATTTGTCACCGTTTAAAATGTCAAAAGTAATCGCCACCATCTCAGCTTATGTTGTGCAAGGGGTTGTGGGCAATATTGTGGACACACACTGAACACAGTCCTTGATGGTTTTCTGACGTTCGCAACTTTGCTTTTTAGCACTCAACTAGCAGCTCATTACTGTGTTCACTTTCTATTCCAGGAGTGTGTGGGTCTCTGTTCTAACCCCATGCACTTTATCCATGAGCTGTGATAAGCCTAGATCCCTTCGGCCGCAGGGCTAAATTTGGTCATTTTTGTCCTCTAGTTAAGACATATGTAACACAAAACAAACACCCTCTCCCCTTCACTTTAGTCTCCTCAGGCTCACGGCCAGATGAACTGAGCCCCTGGATCAGAGTCAAGCAGTGTCAGAGTGAGTTAACACACTCCAAGGACACACTGGACAGGAGACAGTTCATTCAAGACTGCTTTATATACACATACGCACACTATTTATTTATTTACATATTTATTTATTCTGGATAAATTGAGAATATTAAGCATATTTTTTTAAATATAACAGCGAATTTATTAGAGGTTGTGATGTTAATTTCTGCAGTCTATTTAAAAAATATCGAATTGTTATATTTTTAATGAGTTTGAATTAATGATTTAAAGTGATAGTTCACCCAAAAATTTGAAATTGTGTCAATTTACTCACCCTCAAGTTGTTGCAAACCTGTATGAATTTCTTTCTGTATGAGAAGATATTTTGAAGAATGTTGGTCACCAGACAGTTAGTTACCAAGAAAGAAAGAAAAAAGAGAAAGAGGAAAGAAACTCATACAGGCTTAGAACAATTTGAGGGTGAGTAAACGATGACAAAAATTTTAATTTTTGGGTGAACTATCCCTTTAACGACTCTCTCATAAACTTCTTGTTAACTAAGAATAATAAATGCAGTAGAAGTAGGGTATTGTTTATTGAAAGTTCATGTTAATAAACGAAACCTTATTGTAAAGTGCTATTACCAACATGAATATTTCGGCAATATATATTTTTCCTCCGATTAATTCCAAAGTGAAAATGTTGCTAGTTTTAACAACTAACACAGGTAAAGTAGACATTGGTATCTTCTATTGAAAGGCCCAATATCATTGATGCAGACTATTAACTTGAGACATACAGACAAATCAGACAGGCAGACCTTTATCTAATACAATAACAACATGCATACATATGTCTATCAGTTTCTTATCAGATTTTAACTGACTGATATGTTTGCCCAGATAAAAAGGTAACTTAATACAGTTGTCCTGTGTCCAGTAATTTAACATGTTATGATGTTGATTTACTAGACACACCAGCGAAACTCAAAGTAAAAGTAAATTTACATGGCAAATTACCCTGGTAAGTTCTGAGACTAAACACACGGGCATACAGGACATCCACCACCCTTAAAGCTTAAAGGAGCAAACAAAACGCACAACTCATGCCAAAAAAAGAGTTTGAGATGAATATGGATACAAAAGATTCCTTAAAGCGAGTTTGATACAGTTTCCTGTACGAAATCTTTGAAAACCGCGTGCGGTTTCGTTTCTGCGCGCGAGCGCGCGCACGTCAATCACAAAACAACTGCAGAATTCACTGAAATACTAAAATAATTTAAAATGACAAATACATCTCCACTCAAAAATCTATATTTATATTGGATTTTAACACATAACGCATACTGAACGGCCATGACAAAGCAAGAAGTGAAAAAAGCCTGGCTCCAAAGTTTGCACGGTTGCAAATTAAGCCATCTAATAATAGCTAGCATAAAAATAACCGAAGAACTCACCGAGAACATTACAGTTTACCAATAAACATACGCTTAGAGGGTGTATTTCACTCATAAAACCATTATGGTGTCACAATGACAGGTATTTCAACTCTCCGAAGTGCGTCTCACGAGGCTTTTAATTCCAGTAATGCGAGTCAACAAGAGCTAAATGTTTGTCAAACTCTCTATTTCAGCTCTCAATGCAAATGCGATCTATTTTCGGGCGCGAATTGATACACACCTGGTCAAATTTGACCGTGACCAGTAATAACACGAGTTCAAGTCGCGTTTTTAACTTTTAACGTGTCAATAAACACAGACAAACTCAAACTTACAGTGAAACACAATGACTTTAAAGAACGGCTTTTCGATAATTCACGATATGAAATGAGGTAGTCACCTTCATCAAAGTTGTGGCACTTGTGGTCCTTTGCTGAGAAATGCCGATTCCTCGGTCCGCTGTCTTCCGCCATCTTGGTTCTGTTGAAACTTTGCTGCGTGACGTAACAGCCCCAGTTTCTCTCGTACTGTATATCAACTTCATGCTCTCATTCAGAGAGACGTTTGGGGAACTAACGAAGATGGGTTTGTGTTTGTTGATTATAAACTTACAATACAATACTTAGAATCAATCATATGTTACAGAATAAACAAAACAAAAAAATATATTAAAAAAATCCGTAAAATGAAGAAGGAATTGCCTAACGTTACTCATGATTCTGCCTTAGCAAATTTGTAGCATTAAGCATCTGTGACTCTACTCTAACTCTACTCTTCATAAAGATGACCAATTTCTTTCTCTGAAGCACACAATGCTCTTTGGATCATCTCAAATCATGCAATTTAACATAATTTTTTCATGAGAGAGAGAGAGAGAGAGAGAGAGAGAGAGAGAGAGAGAGAGAGAGAGAGAGAGAGAGAGAGAGAGTTCATGAGAGAGAGAGACTTCATGAGAGAAAGAGAGAGAGAGAGAGAGAGAGAGTTCATGAGAGAGAGAGAGAGAGAGAGAGAGAGAGAGAGAGACTTCATGAGAGAGAGAGAGAGAGAGAGAGAGAGAGAGAGAGAGAGAGAGAGAGAGAGAGAGAGAGAGAGAGAGAGAGAGAGAGAGAGCATTTGCATGCAATGCATGGCCCTGGACTTTTGGGGCCCAATGTGCACAGAATACCATAGTGCAATTTTTTTCTGAGAAAATTATTGGAAACAAAAGAGTTGTTAAGATTTAAAGGATGAACCCGCAGAGAGACGGCATTTCTAGGACTTTTCTATTTTTAGACTGACACAATTCACATCCATTTGCACACATTGTCTCGTTTCATAAATCTCCAGGCCAGAATGTCAGAAAATAATTATTTAAGAAATTAATTAATGATGGTTTCATGGAAATTGAAAAGGGAACAGACATACTAATGTCTGATAATCATTAAATGACACTGTGGTTAATGTGGTTTGTGAAACAGTAATTCTATTACAACAATTACTGATCACTATCCAAATATTAGGCCTATTATAATTATGGTCATTGTAACAGTCAGGATTCTATCAGATTAATATATTCAGATTAGACAGAGCTTCAGTCTTTAGTCTGTGCAATGTCCAAAAGTTTATGATTCTATGAGTTTATTTTATTTTAGCATCAACGTTTAGTCTTGCAATTAAACATGGTTGGTAAATGCATATTATACAGTCAGAACAGCAGCACCAAACGGGCCAAATGTTCTACATAAATGCGCAGTACTGCCCCAATCCAGATAGTGGCAGTATGACACCAACAAACAGAAGCGATTTGGACGGTAGTGATGGGAGAAACGAAGCTTTTCGTCAATTTGAATCAATTGAACCAATTGACCAAAACGATTCACTGATTCGAAGCGCTCGAAACGTCACACGCTGGTGACCCCTGCTGGTCAGAACGAGATAATGCAACGAAAACTCAGCCCAAACATCCATAAAAACCTGATAAAAACACCTTTTACAAAACAATTGCAAATGTTTTATTGAAGGTGTAATCTATTAGATGCGATACAAATAACCTAATGACTTTAAATATCAAGTATCTTTGGTAAATGCATGTGTTATTTTATTAAACTGTTGGGCTTGTTTTGTGTTTTATGTAGAGTTTTGGTTAATCATACCAATACGAGACTTCTAATAACAACTCTTCCTTTTTCTTATACATGTGTCATTAAATGTCTACAAATGTATAAAATCGATACGAGATCAGATACAATCTGGTTCATGGGTTTACATAATCATAAACCATTGATTTTGTAATAATAATAATTATAACTGTTTACAGTCTATGAATTTATGAATAATAATAATTATTATTAATTATAATTATGCTTTAAACAAAAAAACAAACAAAAAACATTTCAACATAGACTTTGGAGCTAGGTGAACAAAAAATAAAAGACACACACAGGCACTACATTCAAATTGTATCATTCAAAGATTTTGAACTCAGAACAGATGAACAGTTTAGTTTAGTTTAGTTTAGTTTAGTTTCGTTTAGTTTAGTTTAGTTTGATTTAGTTTTAATAGCTTTTCTATTAGTACTAGTTTGAATAGTAGAAAAGTAATTTTCAAAATTCTTTAAGGACTCATGAGAAAACTTATGAATGTGAAATTGGACTTAAAGGTAACAGATTAATTACAAAATTAATTATGTTTAAAATTATTTTATTAATTATCATAGCAAATCAAAATGAAAGACACATAGACACATAATACCATAACTTTTTCACATGACTACAACCATCATTTACATTTCGAAACAGTAACGAAGCCTCGTTTACTGAAATCACGTGACTTTGGCAGTTTTATAGGCGCTCCGAATCACTGGTTCAGAACAAAATGATTCGCAAAGGTTTTGAAGCTTCACGGAGCGTGTTTCGAAAGCGTTGATCACTACTAGTGGGCGGTACTCTGTCTGTAGTTTATTAACTCAACGTGTAGTCATTTGTACTGCCGTGTTGTAACTTTCTTTGCAATGGTGGACTTGTAAATCCTGTCTAGTGCAAACGGGTTGATTCATAATGACCGAGGTGTGTAAAGAGGAGATCGCCACTGCAGTGGGTCCAGTGGAGAAATGGACCCTGCTGTCCGGCAGTGTGTGTGTGGAGATCATCTCTCTGGGCTGTGTGATAAAGTCCATCACAACAGAAGATCGCAGAGGTCAAAGTGCGGATTTAGTGTTAGGATACGATGATTTAGAAGGCAAGTTCTATCATTCAGTTAATGAGAGCTTTTCATTATTGTGCATGACAGGTATTTTAGACTGACATGTTGATTAGAGACAGCTTAAAATAATGTATTGACCTGTTTGCTTATTCCTGCCAGATGTATCCTCTCTGTACTAAAGAGAAAAAAAAGTAAGAAACAATAATGGTTCTTTAATATAAACATGTTTCTAGAAATTGTTTCTTATTAAATGGAGAATACATGAAGGCTTTTGCATTTTGTAATTTTATTAGATTCATTCTAGTTTGTGAAACATCTAGTTTGTAGCCTATAACATTTCAGAATGTAACGTTCAGTCATGCATTTCTCATGAAATTCTCCCAAAAACCATACAATCCAAGCTGCTAAAATACACATTCATTTTACAGTGTTAAACTTACAGTGTCAACAATTTGTGCTTTTAAAAGGCCAACACTACAGATATTGAGAAAGCAGAGTTGCTGATGCCCTTTATGAAATATGGGTTTGTATTATTAAATGAACAATTGCACAACATTTACTAATTTCACCAAAATCTTTGAAAACCGATGTTCACTATTCAAGATTGTTCATAGATTTTGAAATAAACACAAGGGGAACAATAATTTCTGTTATACAGAAAATCTGTAATCCAATGCCATATTTCCTCATGGGGCCTCGGCAGACTTCCTGGGCCTCAAGATGACTTAAAATTAGACAAACAAGCTTTTTAAACAACAAAGATATTTCTTTATAATGGCGTGGCCATTTTTATACAGAATATAATTTGGTCCCACTTTATATTAAGTGGCCCTAATACCTGTGAACTTACATGGTAACTACATGTGTACATAGTATGTAACTACAGTGTAAGTACACATTAGTACATGGTATCTACAACTGTAACATTTGCGTAACTACACATATGTAACAACCCTCAGAATGGTATGTGTAAGTACAAATGTGTAACAGGACATTGGTAACAACATTTTTTCACTTCAGTAAGTACACATGTGTAACAGGAATTATGTAACTACATTTTGTAACAACAATATGTAGCCTATTTGTTGTTCCACTTCCACATGCAGTTTTAGATTTTTACCAGTTTTTACCAGTTGGAATACATGTATTTATGACTGGCAGGACTAATGTTGAATTACAACTAAAGTTTCACCTTGTGATACCAGTGTTACATGGTAACTCCTCAGGAACTGTCCACTTAATATAAAGTGTAATTGTTAAGGTAATTTTTGTGTACATCAACTGGTAACTGCAGTATCTAAGACTGCATGTGGAAGTGGAACAACAAATAGGCTACATGTTGTTACAAAATGTAGTTACATAATTCCTGTTACACTGAAAAAAGTGTTGTTACAAATGTCCTGTTACACATTTGTACTTACACATACCATTACGTGGGTTGTTACATACGTGTAGTTACTCTAATAATACAGTTGTAGATACTATGTACAAATGTGTACTTACACTGTAGTTACATACTATGTACACATGTAGTTACCATGTAAGTTCACAGGTATTAGGGCCACTTAATATAAAGTGGGACCTATAATTTTTCTAGCAATGTCAAGCTCTAAAATATTGTATTAGGTAGATAAATATATTTTTTAAATCCTTATCCAGTAAATTAACATCTATAAAAGTCATGCAATGATGAATCCTGACTTTGGCCGTTGGTCTTCAAGGGTTAGGTCTCCCCAAAATAAAAAACTAACCTTCATGTTGTTACAAACCAGTAAGACCAGTAAGCATATAAAAAAGCTATTAGATTTCATTTAAAATATCTTTGTGTTCCAAAGATGAACGAAACGGGTTTGAAACTACATAAATTAACCCTTTCAGTGCACTGCTATGCGACTTGCACGTGGCTCTGTTAACTCTGCAATTCACTCCGTCTTGCTCAGAAAAGCACACAAGTTGAGAGAAATCAAGATGAACAAAAACACAACATGAAAAACAACGCCTATAAATCCCCAAAAATACTTTCTGAGTAGAATTTCTCAGGACCAGAGATATTTTAAGAGCATTCAGCCCTTAAAGCTTATCAGCCTTGTTGACATATCTGTGTATCGCTAGAGACACTGAATGAAAATAATGATTCATTTCCTTTATTTCACTCTAGGTTATCTCTCAAACCCTCGCTACTTTGGAGCTGTGGTAGGCCGGGTTGCAAACCGCATTGCCAAGGGCCGGTTTGTGATAGATGAGAAGGAATATAAACTGGCTATAAACAATGGACCCAATGCTCTGCATGGAGGACTGAAGGGCTTTGACAAGGTTAACAAACGCATATATGTCTGTTCCTTTTGTCCCAGTATATGTTATTTGTCATTTCTTTAATTCGAGTTAGCAGACATCGTTGCATTTAAGGATTTGTGTGTTGTAGGCCGTGTGGACCACAGAGGCTGTGGATAATGGAGTGAAACTGCGTCACAGTAGTCCCGGTGGTGATGAGGGTTACCCTGGAAACCTAAACGCTTGTGTCACCTACACACTGGAGAAGAACACACTGAGTGTGCTGTACCACGCACAGACTGACCATACTACACCAATCAACCTCACCAACCATTCATACTTCAACCTGGCTGGACAGGTAGGACTACATGCTCAGAGATTTTGGGCTGGTCAAGACAAAACATGATCAATCGTGGCGATTTCTGTGGCCGTGGCTCCTAAATAGTGGTCCTGCATCGTACAGTGAGAAAGATAGCCTGCGATACTTTTCTGACTGTCTCTGAAATTTAGCATGATCATCTCACAGTGTGTTTGCGGCCACGACACACGTCTACTGACTAGCCAATAAAAATGCAACATGAAATGGCGTATTGATCAACGCAACATGGCGCTAAAACTTAAAATGACTTACCTCAAGCTCCATTTGCAAGATTGACCTCTTTTCCCTAGCCACGACCGCGTCCATATTCTCCTCTTTTGCTTCATCCTCTTTTTTTAAAGCACACATAAAAACCACAATTGCCAAAGTGCGATTCATCTAGCTCTATTTGTTTACCACTAGCACAAGCGGATTACATTTTATTCTTCTATAATAACTTGCGTCGTAGCCTACGATTCAGTAGGTGTCATCATCGTACAGTCTACATACATGTCATATCCAAGTTTATTAGATCCATGTCGTACAGTGTGATTTGTTATGAACTTATAGGACTATATTTAAGATTTTATTAATCGTCTTTTGTGGACACAGCTGGTGTATTCCTACTATCAATAAATGCAATTTTAATGTCCCACGTTCTGCAGGGAACACCAGACATTTACGAGCATGAGGTGACCATCTCAGCGGAGTCGTACCTGCCTGTGGATGATACCATGATCCCCACAGGTATTGTTATCACATTGTTTATTTTAGAGAATTAGATCTATTTAGGGGTTCAAGCATGAAATGCTGAAACCCTATTGTAATTGTAAGGATTTGTAAAACTGATCGTGCAGGCCAAACCTTAAGGCCTAGAGACTTGAAACCTGGCCAGATGGTAGGCCTCAATTTGGGGAGAACCTATCAGAGTATGAGCCCGATTGGCCCATAGGTGGCGCTACAGCAACCAAAAGTACGAAATTGCTCATAACTCCTAGACCGTTTTTCTTAGACTCAAGGTTTTTACACCACTGTGATCCTTGGCTCAAGACGGACAGATTTAGAAACAACAGTTCTTTACAACAGAAACGGTCAAACGTGGTTTTGTGTGGTTTCTTTACTATGTACAGGGGAGGTGAAATCTGTGGAGAAGACGCTGTTCGACCTGAGAAAGCCTGTTCTTCTTGGCTCTAGATTGAAAGAGCTGCCGGGTCCAGGGTTTGATCACAACTTCTGTCTGTGCTCACCTGGTGAACCGCCACTGGAGAGAAAATGTGCACGGTAACGTGTCATTTGTATTGGAATATTGATTTCATGATGTAACACTTTATGCATTTTAATATTAGCACACATGTTGGTCTCTGTAGAGTGGTGCATCCTGGGACGGGCCGTGTCCTGGAGGTGAGCACTACACAGCCTGGGGTTCAGTTCTACACCTCCAACTTCCTGGATGGGACATTGAAAGGGAAGGGTGGAGCTGCTTACTCCAAACACAGTGCCTTCTGTTTAGAGACCCAAAACTGGCCAGATGCTGTTAACCAGGTAATTTAATTAAAAAATAACATTTTCATTCACTTGATTAATGTACACTACCACTGATAATTTGGGGGTCAGTAAGATTTAATTTTTAATACTTTTATTCAGCAAGGATGCATTGACATGCAGTCAATTGTTTTAAATTGTAATCATATTTTTCAATTTTATTTTATTTTTTGTATTTTTGATCATCTAATGCAGCTATAGTGACTTCTTTCATAATAATTTAAAAAATCATATAAACTGCAAACTTTTGAATGGTAGTGCACATTATACTATACATCATATACAGAGTCTATTTGTGAACATGTTTATATTTATGTAATGTGTTTGCTTAATTAAAAGCATAATGGTTCTCAATGAATGAGATGTTCCTGTTCTCTGTCTCTCATCAGCCTCATTTTCCTGATGCTCTGCTGAGACCAGGAGAGACGTACACACATACAACACGCTTCACATTCTCTGTGGTGTGAAACTACATGACATGTGAATTTTACTTTTCCAACATGTACCGGTATTGCTACTAAGAAAATAACACAAACTTTTGAGATATCTGGGTGAATACTATAATAGAGTTACCAAAAAATGTTGTCATGTAATGAGACGTCTATAACATTTTGACATATGCACAAATTATATCAACATGATATAATTAAACAAATGTTATTTTGTTACACAAGTGCCAAAAACTGTTAGAAAATGATTACTGTTATTTTTTAAATAAATAAAAAAATATATATCCACAGATCTAATATGATGTTTTATTTTATATATAATATTATAATTTTTTCTGAATACATTTGATAATGCATTTTTTGCAAAATGACATATTTCATTGTATCTCCTACATCATCGAAGAAGTTAATTATTCAAAACTCTAATAATGTATTATATATTTGACAATTCATACTTGCATATGCCATATATTTAAGATTCATGCACATGCCTGGTGTTGTTATTTCTGTAATATTGCATTTAAGCAGTCCAATAGGAATCTATTGAAAAGAGGCCAAAGCTTCCCGAAACTTTGCTTGTATATTTTCTATGAAATATCACTAGGGAAGTGACAGAAATAAACTTTCCCATCGATTCCCTTAAATTTATTTCCAGGGGCATTTTTTCGTGACATGACATTAAGGCCATGTATGGTAACCCATACTCTGAATTTTCCTCTGCATTTAACCCATCCAAGTTAGTGCACACCAATAGTAGCAGTGAGTAGTGAACACACACACACAGGCATTTTTGCTGTGGCGACTGAGAGCGATTGGTGGTTTTGCCTTTGCTCATGGGCACCTCAGTCATTTCCTGCAAGTATTGAGACTTGAACCCGCAACCGTCGGGTTACAAGTCTGACTCCCTAATCACTTGGCCATGACTATATTAAACCCCATGTTTAACATGTTAATGTATACGTAATCTTAGAGGTGAATGCATTTACAACTGTATAAATAATGTTTTAAATACACAATTTTGAATATAGAAAAAAAACTAATTATGAAATTAAACCTGCCAGTAGGTGGCGGCAAATCACTGTCTTAATGAGTAAAGCATTCATTCCACTGGTTTGTTTTGTTCAAACCGGTGGTTTCATTCTGGAACATGGCAAGTGGGTGCTTCTCATTTCTTATTTTTGCTTCCTTGTTTACTTTCCTCGTTTCCTTTCCTTGTGGTTTTAGCTCCACTCCCTTTGCATATGAGGGAAGAATGCACATGTGTATCTTTCTTCATAACTCCTCAGGAAGCTTCCTCACTCCTTGGCTGTGTCCGAAATTGCCCCTATACCCTCATTCACTACACTACGCCCTACATTAGTCCACTAATATAGTTTACTTGAGGGAGTGAATGAAAACGAGTAAGCGAGTTCGGACATTGAGTGTGCAAGAGGGGCTGCCGCTTTTGCATAGTTTGTGCTTGCTTTTTAATAATTATTTGAAACTTAGCTGTCATGGAAACTGTAACATGGGAACATGTATAAACCTCAATTAAACAATTTAATAATTAATTTAAAAGGCATTTATACCTGTATGAATTTACGCTGTAACCTGAATTTCGGGTGCAATTTTATGGAGCCCCTAAAGGGACATGGTGATGGGGGGAAATATATCAAAGCTTTTTGTGAGTCAAACAAAAGGAATAGTTCAGCCAAAATTTAAAAGTTCTGTATGTCATCATTTACTCACATTAATGACGTTCTATCTTTCAACTCTTCAAAAATTAGTATGGGAAACAGAATCTATTATGCATTGATGCAGTTTCAAAAAGTAACAGCTACATTGTTGTCACATGACCTCAACATGTTGTGAGTGATTTCCAGTTATCATTATCTGGGTGGGGAAAAAAATAGCTATTTTGCATTTAAAACATTTTTATGTAAAAATGCCTTGACAGCAATCTGAGCAAATAACGAGTCATGGAATAGATCACAATATTACTTTCTTTCTGTCTCTGGAAATGGAAGGTTGAGTTGAGCACATTGCATAAAGCCTACATTTTTGCATGCAGTGCTGTCTGGTTGTAAAGCCTACTGCAATTTATTTGCAAATGACTTTCTAGTATACCAGTATACCAACATTAAATTTCCTGCAAAAATAAGAGTATGAAAGTATGCCATCACAGCCAACCATAGCCTTTTTAGCATTTCACACAAAGCTGTACTGAATGGGTTTGTTGCATTTATTTAGTAATTTATTTATTTAGTAAATTATGCAGTTCTTTTTTCTTTTTTTTTCACTGTGCATTTGAGAATTGAAGTGTTCTCTGTGTTTTCCTGTGGTTTATAACATCAAAGCACCGAGATAAAAGAAGGCACGGATAAGTAGTGCGAGAAGGAATGTTACTCCAAGAAATATACAATCCACTTTTCTTTATTAAATAAAAAGGCAAAAGTGCCTATTCAAAACTGAAACATTAGTGTTTTTGCACTTGAATTAAAAAGAGGGCAAATGCTACTGAGAAAGAACAGAATATTTTCTCTCTACACATTGATTGGAATAATAGAACACTTAAACTGTGAAAGGAAATGAAACATGAAGTTGACATTTTTAATCTCGATCACAACACGCATTTCATTTCAAAACAAACAAAACTGAGGCTTAACCATCTATTTATAGCTCGTGCTGATGAGTCACTAGCAGTCCCACAACAGAAGATATAGAGGCAGATATAGAGTGGTGCAGGGATGACGGCAAAATCCGGAACACAGTGGTTCCCTCAAGATTTTCCTATATGATGGGGTTTTTCAATTTATGAGTCAAATTAGATCTGGTAAACATAACTTACGCTACTTTGATGCTTTGCTCTACACCGTAAATTACTATCTTTAGGGAACCACTGGCGAATTAGTCTTCTGGCTTTTGACGTCATCTTTGCACCACTATATTACTGACCTATATGTGTCGAGTTTAAATCTCTCTCTATCTGTACAATCAAGACTCCCTCTTCTCCACCTGCAGTTTTTCTCCATTCATTTTTTTTACCACCATAATGATCAGTGCACATAAAAAATAAAATAAAAAACATGCATTTGTTAGGCAGCCTATACTGAACATGAAGGACAGGATTGGAAAACTAACCAGAGAACAAAACATTGAGAGCTTGTGCAAGCCAGCTGAAGTGCATCCTAGTTTATTCTTTTTGTTTTAAATACATCAGCGCATGACAGATTTCAATGTTCAGAACCAATATATGAACCAATCACATAAATCATAAATTCTGACTAATTAGCTGCAGGAAATATAATTTTAAATGGTTATTATATACATTTAAACATTTAGCAGACACTTTTATCCAAAGTGACATCCAAATGAGAACAATATAAGCAATCAAACCAACAATAGGGCAAACATGTGTAAGTCCTGTGACCAGTCCCAGTTATATAGCACAGTACACGTAGCAAGTTTTTTAATTTTTTTATTATCAATTATATATATGTATATATTTAGTAAGTGTTAGTATTAATGGGTCAAGTGTATAGATTCTGTTAAGCAGGTCATTCCACCAGCTTGGAAAAGTCCAGGTAAAGGTCTGTGAAAGTGATTTTGTGCCTCTTTGGGATGGCACCACAAGGCGTTGTTGCAGAACTCATGCTTCTGGAGCGGACTAGGTCTGAAGTAGTGAGTTGAGGTATAGGGGTGCAGAGCCAGTGGTTGTTCTGTAGGCAAACACAAGAGGTGTGACGTGCGCTCTCTTCGGCTTGTTAAAGACCACACTTGCTTGCAGGATTCTGGATCAGTTGCAGAGGTTTGACAGTGCAAGCAGGAAGACGTGCCAAGAGAGCGTTACAATAGTCCAGTCTGGATAGAACAAGAGTTTGGACAAGAAGTTGTGTAGCATGTGCCAATATGAAGGGTCTGATATTCCTAATGTTGTATAATAAGGCAAATCTGCGGGACCGAGCAGTTCTAGCAATGGGGTCTGCGAAGTTTAACTGATCATTAATCACAACTGGTTCCTGGCTGTAGGAATTATGGTTGATGAGCCTGAATGGAGAAGCTGTGATGAAGTGTTGGATTGGCTGAGACCACAAGAAGCTCTGTCTTTGCAAGGTTGAGTTGAACTTGAAGGGTGGTGGTCCTTCATCCAGCAAGACGTGTCAGGCAGGCTGAGACGCAAGCAGACACCGTCGGATCATAAGTGGCTTTCACACTGCACTTTTTGTTCTATTACTACTTGAATGCTTTAAAAAAACTGATTGAGTGGCCCATCAAGTCAGGACAACTTTCACTGTAAATCCTAACGCACAAAATATTTAATTGATTTGAGGGTAAACTTAAATTAAACAAATTAGTTCAATCAAATTCACTTTTTTGAGTTTTTAATTAATTTGAATTGTTCCATTGTTTTGAGTTTTATGAAAGTTGAGATATTTGAGATTACATTATATTTTTTAGTTAAATGAATGAATGAGCTTACTCAAAT
The DNA here is from genome assembly GCF_949152265.1 of Phoxinus phoxinus. Classification (NCBI taxonomy): domain Eukaryota; kingdom Metazoa; phylum Chordata; class Actinopteri; order Cypriniformes; family Leuciscidae; genus Phoxinus; species Phoxinus phoxinus. The sequence continues at coordinate 6,197,700 of NC_136889.1, read as the reverse complement.
ATTTCATGTTAAGAGCAATTAAAATATCTAAGTAGCCTACCAAATAAAAATATGCAAGTTCTGCTTACTTAAACTTCTCTTAAACTTAAAAAAAAAAAAATGTAACTTTGAGATCTTGTTGTAATTTATTACCTCGATTTTTGTCAACTTATTTGGCTTCACACAGTGTGCAATACAAATATAATTATAAAAAACAAATAAAGACTGTTTAAAATCAACTCCTGGGAGATAAAAGTGCCCCAAGTTTAAGAAACACCTCACATCTAGTGTCCAGGGAATCAGACAAAAGATGAAGAATGTAATCGCTGGAAGAACAGTGAAAGTGTGTCAAAACAAACCAAAATATACTGCTATTTGAGAAGAAAATATGAATACAAAACACATTCCTTTTCCTAGAATTTTGACCTAGATTTTAATGTGCATATTTTACCCCTCAAGTATTTCTCTCAAACATCCCCCTGGATAAAAAAAAATCCCCCTTTTAATTTGTTCCTTTCATAGTTTTTTAGCAATAAATGTTGCCTAACCATTTCCATGTTCAGAGGCTCTGAAGATGGGACTAAATATAGTGACCATAACAAATAATTAATCTAATACCAGCACACTATTAATTATTTGCATGAGAATGTATCCATTCAACAAACCGCTAATTAAAAACAGATTTGATTTGAAATGTAGATTAAGATTAGAGAATGTGAATGTGTGTTCAGACTTGCTGAGAGACGGAAACTTCACAAAAACCTGACAACCTTTATACATGGCAAAATAAATGCATGTCCCCATAGCAACTGTGAATCAACTTGCACTGCATAGATAGACGGTACACATGATATTCAATGTAGCCTTCGAAGCCTAAAAGAGATGTTTTCCTATAGGTTCCACACACGTCAGACAATTTTACATCCCATAATCTTATATTTTGTCATCCAAAATATCTCTTTGGCAGAGAATGTCCACACATCTGCACTCATGAGTTCTTTGTCTTATTAAGCGTAGATTTCCATCAGGATCATCTGTGAATATTTAAAGCCTGTGAGCATCCTGTCATACAGGGATTACCGTCAGAAATGTAGGGCACGGAAATCCTGTAGGTGTAGAAATGTAATAGAAAATTATTTCAGCTTCACATACAGTTGTGCACCTGCACAATTTGGTACAACTCTTCCGTCTTTAGCCTCACGTTGCTTTGAAAACTCAGTTATCAGACCTCTTATTAGTTATCAGACGCATGCTGTTGTGAACTATCCCATTACTGATCCATAGAATTAAACATGCAATTCAGGTTTTTGTTTTTACAGTGAATAGAGAACAGAACAATCTTACCAGAAAAAAAAATCAAAAGCAGCTATCCATTTTTTTACATGAATAAATGTATGTGTTGTTATTGTTGTATTTCTGTTGTTTTCTTGTTTCATTCTCTCTAATGGACAAAATAAACACTGAAGGTTATTCGGGTAGATCACATGGCTGTATACAGGACCAGTACCAAATGGAATTTAAAAATGCATCGAGGTAAAACGGTTAAATATGCAATTAAATATGCATTATCAAATCTTCCATGTCTACTCGACCATGATAGAATTTAGCACGCCACACTCACTTCAGGCCACATATACATTTATTCAGTCATGTCACCTTTCCAAGCCTTTTCTGCAAGTCTTTTATTCAACACATTAGCTGAAGGCCGCAAGTGCATGTGAGTTTTAAATGGACATTTACAACACCATCAGTTCTGAAAACACCATGAGATGAGTTGATGAGAGAAAGCACGACATGAACGGATGTGAGACCTTCACCTCTGATTTCTGCCATTTGGTTTAAATTTTGTATTTACATTTTTTTGCACAGGATCATATTTTACAAATGAAGTGCATTTTAATCTGTTCATTTGGAGCAATATTATAATATGCTTTTGAGGTCATTATGAGAACAGTGCCATTTGGAAAGATAGAAGTTGCTTTTTTGCCCTCACTTTATGTTTAACCCCATTATGCTTTGGCATTTCAATACTTAAAAGGCTATAGGCTAGTAAAACCGTAACATCTTTTAGCTTTTACCCCTCTAGAACATTTAAAATGTATTGGGGACGGCACAAAACACACCTTTTATCAAAAATATAATGGTTACAAAGGACCAAAAACAAACTGTTTTTGAATCACAGCCACAGTATCAAAACAAACAATCTTTTACCAGAGCGAAAATATATTTTTCCTCAGAGGGAACATAGCAATCAAATGTCACTCATGTTTTCTTTTCTTTTCATTCCAGATCAGGCCGCATCTGTAAATATCTTCTTTTTTCTTTTCTTTTCTGCATGCATAATTTTGAAGCTTCCTGATCCCTCTGCAAACACTTCTTGCCTCACATCCTTGTGACATTTGTCTAAATTACAAACTTTGCTAGTGCAGTAATCCAGACTGATAGCATTCAGAAAGACAGGTGATCACCCCTCTAATTCTATGTGGATATCATATGTCATAACACACTCGAGCATCAAGTAGAACATACATTTTTTAAGTGACTATTTCTGCAGGTTATATAGTTACATCAGTAGGTGGCAACAAATGGCTGAGCGAGTCATTCATTAATTTGTTCATTCATTCATTCAACCGAATTAAAAAAACAAAACGATTCATTCAGGAACAATGAGTCAATGACTTTGTCGGAAATCGCATACTCTCTTCAGTAGGTACTTATTTTGAATAAGTTACTACTTTGCGAGTGCCAAAAAAGTCGATATAAAAATGATATATGTGAATGTAATCCTAATGTACTACATTTGCCATGTTCTCATTATCACATGACGCAGCGTCAGTTACGTCGCTTCACTGCCATTCATAAATCCTCTCCCGTGGCCCCATGAAGTGTCCATCGTATGCGCACTTCAGAATCTCACTGGAAGTAGTAGGCCATCCGGGTACTTTTTGCCTCTTTTATGAGTACTCAGAATTCGGGCATTCTTCTTTTGTCACATATTTTCGCCTATATAGGGAAGTATGCAATTTCGAATGCAGCCATTAAATCTTTCCCTCAACTGATTAGTTCAAAAAAGTGATTCAATCATAAATGAAACACGGCATTCATGAGTGAGTCATTGAATCGTTCACTCAAATGGTTTGTTCAAGAAGCATTCGGATTCATTCGAGTCTCGATAATAGAACATCTACTTGAAATATATCACACAAATATTAATATAGAGCTTTTGCATCACTTTTAAGTTTGAAAACTACAATTTATGTAGAAAAAAAACCTACCAGGCCTACCCTCTTTTTGTGTTTGACGAAAGTGAGAGATTTAATGAATAATGAGAGAATATTCATTTTGGGGTGAACTGTTCCTTTAAGCATCCTTGTGAAAATCCTTCTCTTGCCGAGTCACCATTTGTCTTGATCCGCATTACTGCTTTACTGGTTGCTTTTTCATAGCTAAGGAGACTTAACAAAGTTCACAGTTATGTTTTATTTGTGATTCAACTTAGTTTCAAAACACTTTCTTAAAAAAACAGACAAATGGGACAGTTGACATAAGAGTAAGGAATAACTATAACATAAATGTATAATTTAGTAGTGGGAGAATGTGATGAGAAATGTCGAAATAGTTCATATTGAAATCTCTTACTTTGAAATGCAAATTTTAGGATCTTTCCTAATCTAAGTAATTTAATTTAATGTTGAGAGTATTGATATTTATAGATAATTGAGATATTAAGATTTAATTTGTGATATTTATTTGATATAAGATGCATAAATTACTTCAAATGTCTATTATTAATCAAATCTGATCTCAAATACTATGAGGGTGTTTTTGAGAGGGTGGCTTATATTTTCAGCTTATAGAAAACAGTAAAAGTCAATTTTCTCTAAGAGACTCAAAATAGTCTTCACATGAAAAGAATTGACAAAGATTCTTGGCACAAATATGCTTAGCAGTTTTAACACTTTTCCAGCAATCCGTCTTTAATCCCTGTCCACGGTAAATCCTCTGATGGGCTGCTTAAGAACTGAATGTTTCTTAGTGATAACAGATGTTTCACCTGAATGCTCCACTTGTTTATCAATGATGCTTTCTCTGTTCAATATTCTGCCTGACCGACTTCTCAACTGTGTGTGTAGCCTACTGAACACCAGTCTCTGTATATACTAGCTTTACATTCAGGGGTATGAATTCCTGTTGTTAATGTTGAATTTTCATGGACTTTAATTTCATCGAAAGGGAAAAAAGCAACATGCTTTTAAACTAACAAGGTGCAATATGTTTATGCTGTTTGTGCACCCTGCCAGCAAACCAGGAAGATTCAACACATCTAAAGGTCATTAAAAGCAATATGCAGAATATTTCTTGAAGCTATTTCCCTGACCAGAACCGCCTGCTCTCATTAATGACGGTTAGTGAAGGATTGTAGCCAAAAGTTTTTCATGCATTTGTAAGTTGTAAGTTTTACTGTATCTCAATATGACTTTAGGTGTTTACAGACATACAGAATGGATCTTCAAAATCATATGCATTCAAAATAAAATATTACAATGCAGAACAGCAGATTGCTTTGATAGTTTTATTAGTGCACACATCACTAGAAGTTTCATAAGAAATAAAGCACATATTTGTACCTTATTTACCCCTAAAATATTCTTAGTAGTACCTTAAGGGTACATATTCAATTAAATTCAGTTTATTAATCAAGCACATTCAAAATCAACCGGTACTATACATATTACAAAACTTTCCCTTTAAAGGGTTAGTTCACCCAAAAATGAAAATAATGTCATTAATGACTCACCCTCATGTCGTTCTAAGCCCGTAAGACCTCCGTTCATCTTCGGAACACAGTTTAAGATATTTTAGATTTAGTCCGAGAGCTTTCTGTCCCTCCATTGAAACTGTATATACAGTATACTGTCCATGTCCATAAAGGTAATAAAAAGATCTCAAAGTAGTCCATGTCACATCAGTGGGTTAGTTAGAAGTTTTTGAAGCATCGAAAATACTTTTTGGTCCAAAAATAACACAAAATAAGACTTTATTCAGCATTGTATTCTCTCCCAGGTCTGTTGTCAATCTGCGTTCAGGACTCCGCAGTGACGCTGCTGACGTAAGACGCTGATGACGTGTTATCTGGTGCGCCCGAGCTTCGTTTACAGTCTGAGGGAGACGCACGCTATATTCAAGCTATTCTACATTGTTTGCGTGGATATCATTTTTTTAATGGTGCGTAAATGTGCATGTCGCGGATGAGACACTTTTACAGCGTGCGTTTCCCTCAGTCTATAAATGAAGCTCGGGCGCACCAGATAACACGTCATCAGCGTCTTACGCCATCAGCGTAACTGTGAAGGATTGACAACAGACCCGGGAGAGAATACAATGCTGAATAAAGTCTTATTTTGTGTTATTTTTGGACCAAAAAGTATTTTCGATGCTTCAAAAACTTCTAACTAACCCACTGATGTCACATGGACTACTTTGATGATGTTTTTATTACCTTTATAGACATGGACAGTATACTGTATATACAGTTTCAATGGACGGACAGAAAGCTCTCGGACTAAATCTAAAATATCTTAAACTATGTTCCGAAGATGAACGGAGGTCTTACGGGCTTAGAACGACATGAGGGTGAGTCATTAATGACATTATTTTCATTTTTGGGTGAACTAACCCTTTAAGTAAACTGCTCCAGTGATAAGCTGTTGTACTCCTAAACGTCAACTTTTTCCATGTTTTTTCCTGACAGTGCTGTCTGCTGCATCAAACACCATCCGGGCATAATTTAATTTCTATCCCGGTCAAAGTTCTTGAACAAAATCTCATAAACAAGGCATTGTGCTGCGAGTGTGATCTGACATTCCTTGTGTTGAGACACGCTACTGCAAAAGGAGTGATGCATATTTGATGAATGATATAATCTTAGCTGTTTTTGATCAGTGTTCTCCCTCTATAAGCCCTCTCTCAACTATGTGACCGGCGCTCTTTGAAGTTTACTGCATCATCATATTCCCCAATTTGCCTGTTGATCACTGATCTGTGAAATTAGGTTTAGAGCTGGCTACTTTCACAGTAATTATTTTGATCCTCCTAACCTTCTGCACTGCAATCGATAGGAAAATACCTTTTTTGCATGCCCATGAAAACATTTAATATGGAAAGAATACATGCATAACCAAGGAAATGTACAACTGAGCAACTGTGATCATGCATTCAAACACTAGAAATTAACACTTCTAGGATGCATTAAATTGATCAAATTATACAGTAAAGACTTATATTTCACATAAATGTTGTTCTTTTGAACTGTCGATTCATCAAAGAATCCTGAAACAAAGTTTCCACAAAAATATGAAGCAACACAACTGTTTTCAACACTGATGATAATAATAACAATGTTTATTGAGCAACAAATCAGCATATTAGAATGATTTCTGAAGGATCATGTGACACTGAAGACTGGAGTAAAGATGCTGAAAAGTCAGCTTTGCATCACAGGAATAAAGTACATTTTAAAATATATATTTTTAAATTGATATTTCAGAATATTACATTTATATATACATTTATATTTTTTTAATGCAGCCTTGCATAAGAGACTTCTCATACAAAATAAGTCATAAAACACCTTCATAAAACTAAAAAAGCAACCATAGTGATCCGTTGAGGAAATCCCAGTATGTCACATTTGATCAAAATGAAGAAAAATATATTCTTGTGCGCAATCGCTGATGGTAATGAAGAGCTGATGACAGCTGTCTGAAATGAATCCTGTTATTATGCCATGCATTGCATATTAAGAATAAGATCAGCGTTAATCACATTAATAATCATGCATGCAAGGATGCAGTCAACAGAACACAATGGTGCATAGTACTATGGCAAGCCGTTTTAGCTTTTATTCATTTCCAGGATATGAATTCTTGATATCAACAATTACATTTTCACTAGTTAAAATTAAAGTTATTGATATCAGGAATTAGATTTATACTAGTAACAATGGCAATTTTTGATAGGAATTACATTTAGTAACAATGCTAATTCTTGATATCAACAATTACATTTTTACTAGTTAAAATGTTAATTCTAGATATCAAGAATTTTATTTTTGATATCAAGAATTTAATTATTGATATCTGTAATTGTATTTTCACTAGTGAAATGTCACCATAGGCTGCCATTCAAAATCAATTGTTGATATCAAGAATTGATTTCTTACTAGTAGAAATGCAGTTTCACATATCAGAAATACAATTCTTACTAGTAAAAACCTTTATTTTTGATATCAAGAATTCAGTTGTCACTAGTTGAAATGTCTATTCTTGATATCAACAATTGAATTGCCACTAGTAACAATGTTCATTTTTTATATCAATAATTCCATTTTCACTAGTGACAATGTTAATTTCTGATATCATGAATGTGATTGTTACTAGTAAGAAAGCCATTTTAGATATCTGAAATAATATTGATATCAGAAATACATTTTCAGATATCAAAAATGAAAAATGTTACTAGTAGCAATTCAATTGTTGATATCAAGAATAGACATTTCAACTAGTGACAATTTAATTATTGATATCAGTAATTCACATTTTTACTAGTAACAATGTAATTATTGATATCAAAAATTATATTTCTACTAGTAAGAAATCAATTCTTGATATCAACAATTGATTTTGAATGGCAGCCTATGGTGACATTTCACTAGTGAAAATATAATTACAGATATCAACAATTACAATTGTTGATATCAAGAATTCAATTGTTGATATCAAGAATTCAATTGTTGATATCAAGAATTCAATTGTTGATATCAAGAATTCAATTGTTGATATCAAGAATTCAATTGTTGATATCAAGAATTCAATTGTTGATATCAAGAATTAAATTGTTGATATCAACAATTACATTTTTGATATCAAAAAATATAATTCTTGATATCAAAAATGTAATTGTTGATATCAAGAATTCATATCCTGGAAATGAATAAAAGCTAGCCTGGGAAAACCCAGACCACTCTCAGTTGTAACTGAGTAAGGGTCTGGCAAAGCTCCATAGACAATTAATTTCCACAGGGGCGTCACCAACGGACGTCGGATAGATCTAAAACCAATCAGAGCGATGAATGACATGACGTATGCAGAGCGACGGAGAAACATCTCGAGACTCTCAGCAATTCTGTTTGTGTTAACGAAAATGACAATTTTAAATCGCTTGAAACAGACGCGATAGCTGATTCGAACGAGTGATGTTGTGATGTTCCACGGCGGCATCCATCTCTGTAATGTACAAAATCTGCGTCACCGTCTCTGCTCTGTCGTCATCGTGTAAAGCCCGCCCCAACGTTTCTGATTGGTGCCGCGATTTCGACGGATTGGAAATGGGTTTCAATGGGCTCTTTGCCAGACCCACTTGCAGAGCAAATCTAAATTTGCCGGAAGTGGTCTGGGTTTTCCCAGGCTAAATAAAAGCTAAAACGGCTTGCCATATAGTACAGTACATGCTGTAAACAACCTTGCAAAGTTTCCTTCTCATCAATGCAGGACTATTGGCATGCAGAAAGGACAGGTCACCCACCGGGCCGGTGCATGCATATTCCTCATTACTATGCTTGCCGGCATATAGAACTGAATTCGACAAGCTGAGCAAGCAAATCATTCCCACAACGCCTCCGGAGGGAACCGAGTCTGACAGAGGAGTGTGCTGTGTGGATTATCATCCTTAATGTCAAGACATCCTCTGCATCTCAATGGTGCTCCATGGCGGTTCACCACGAAACTATGAGAGGATGTAATCCGTGATGCTGAGCTCAGAATCACGGGACAGGGAAAGGAAAACTAAATGGATGACATCAATGAGAACGTACAACATAAGAGACGGAGAATTAGAGAGAGATCAAGTGTTAAAAAAACAAGATATGTGTTTCAGAATCAATCAAAAACCTTTTTTGCTCCAGTATGAAGTTGAAGGTGACAGAGGCTCCAAACAGCAGAGCGAAGCGTGAATGTCTGATACAAACTAGACAAGACAAAGCACTTTGCTGTCTTCACAACTAGATGAACTTCCCTGACACATGAGAACAGCAGAAACCATCACAGTCTTCAGGCAAAGACTACAGATTCACCTCAGTCACAAACTTACATTTAAAAATATATACAGTGCTATGCATAAGTTTAGACACCCATGCTAAAGTTGACTAAAAAGAGGAATAAAAAATCATCTTTTGGAAATTGAAATGCCTTAATTTAAAAAAATAGGAAAAATCCAACCTTTAAGGACACCAATTTTCTTTGTGAATGAATAATGTATCGTAAATAAATAAATGTTCTTCCTTAAAATACAGGGTGCATAAGTTTGGACACCCCTATGTTAAATTCCCATAGAGGCAGGCAGATTTTTATTTTTAAAGGCCAGTTACTATATGGATCCAGGATACTATGCATCCTGATAAAGTTCCCTTGGCCTTTGGGATTAAAATAGCCCCACATCATCACATAGCCTTCACCATACCTAGAGATTGGCATGGTTTTATTTCAGTTAGCCTAACAGCTGGTTTGATTTGCATTGAGAGATGATCTTATGGAAAGTACTCCATGCCAATCTCCAGGTATGGTGAAGGGTGTGTGATGATGTGGGGATATTTTAATTCCAAAGGCCAAGGGAACTTTATCAGGATGCAGAGTATCCTGGATCCATGAAATAACTGGCCTTTAAAAATAAAAATCTGCCTGCAAAGAAAATTGGTGTCCTTAAAGGGGTGGTTCAGGATTTTGGACATCGGACCTCATTTTCAAGTTAGCCTGGTTGTTATTCATCAGTGGAGACAGTTTTCAAAAAATTTCATCCAGTCCTTCCAGTTGCATAGTTCGCCGATGCTAGGCTAGCGCGAGTCAACGGTATAAGCTAGCCTGCCATTAAAAACAGTTTTACCCACTCCAAAGTACACCAAAAGCAAATAAATTATAACGGCAGACTGTCGATGTAAATGTCTGTTGAGAGAATAATGTTAGAAATCAAACTACCCTTTCATTGCATTGCAATAGTTACACTTTGTTCCCTGTATTTATTAGCACAGTCTACAGCAGCGGCGGAGTGATATTAAGTTACCTAGGCAACCGAGAGAGTCTCCACATGACGCAAGTGTATTTACCTGCCGCTGACACTCATCACTACAGAAGCAGAGTATATTTCACTAAGAAATCAACATAGGACTATGGCCACGTTTGAAAGCCATGCCAATGTTTCAGACTTTGGAGACGAGGAATGTGTTTTATTCAACGAACCGTACATGTATGAGCCGGAATACACAGACGAAGAACTAATCGAGATAGATACTAAAAGGGCAGAAATTGAACTGTAACGTTATCTCCACTAACGCTGTCATTGTCATTCTATAAGTTATGAAAAGGGACTAGCTTAATAGATAGCTTTAGTAGCCTAACAAAAGTTATTACCTGTTTATCTGCTGTTGGTGCATATGGAAAGACGGCTGGAACTGCATTCCTTGTCAGTGACTTATGAACGTTTCGATTATGGGGTTTTTCAAAGTCGTCTGGTCTAAAATAATCACTACAAATTCGCAACTTTAATAGTCTCTGCCGGTGTCTCGTTGTCCAAGCCAGCAGAAAGAAGCCACAGTTGGTTCCTTTCTGGATCTCTCAATGGAAATTTGTGGAAACTTTTTGCATGACCATCTATTTGGTTTATTTTTACAATTTCGAAATGCACAACGAATCACCATGTTGCCAATTCCTTAGTTTATAATCGAATGTTTTTCAATATCGTTGTTCATGGCTACTAGCTAGCTAGACGTCCCGTCTGTAGTGCGCGCTTCTGTTCTGTGTTTACTTTTCGGCGCAGTACTACTAACCGGAGCAAAGTAAAATTCCGCCGCTGCTGAGAAACTAGTTCCTGTAAATGTAATGCGATCATTGAGATGTAAGAGTACCGGACCGGTACTTTGATTTCTAACATTATTCTCTCAATAGACATTTACATCGACAGTCTGGCGTTATAATTTATTTGCTTTTGGTGTACTTTGGAGTGGGTAAAACTGCTTTTAATGGCAGGCTAGCACAGATACCGTTGACTCGCGCTAGCCTAGCATCGGCAAACTATGCAACTGGAAGGACTGGATGATTTTTTTTGAAAACTGTCTCCACTGATGAATAACAACCAGGCTAACTTGAAAATGAGGTCCGATGTCCAAAATCCTGAACCACCCCTTTAAAGGTTGGATTTTTCCTATTTTTTTTAATTAAGGCATTAAGTTCAATTTCCAAAAGATGATTTTTTATTCCTCTTTTTAGTCAACTTTAGCATGGGTGTCTAAACTTATGCATAGCACTGTATCTAAATATATATATCTATTTCAAGTTGGCTTGAAATATAGAGGGCCTATTATGCTTTTTACATTTTCAGCTTTCTTTAGTGTGTAATGTTGCTGTCTGAGCATGAAAATAAAAGGTCTGCAAAGTTACAAAGCACAAAGTCACAGTGTCAAAGTCACATTCAACTTAAAAGGTGAAACTATTGCATTATATAGACTCATTACATGCAAAGTGAGATATTTCAAGACTTTTATTTGTTATAACTTACAGCTCAATAAAATATCTCACTTTGCATGTAATGAATTTAAAAAATAATATAGTTTCACCTTTTAAGTTGAATTACTGAAATAAAGTAACTTTTTCACTATATTCTAATTTTCCGAGTTTCACCTGCATTAGACTCCAGAAACAAACAAAAAAAGAGTTTGTAAAAGGGAATAATATGGCCTCTTTAAAGTCAGTACTCCTTTATTCTGTGGACTGAATGATTGCAAATTTTGAGTGCTTCTGATTTCTTCAGTGTTTTCTGAACAGCCAATCATGGACTGACGCTGATGCAAGTTTTTTCCACTATTTGATTTGAGAGAATGCGGCCCTAAATGGCATGAGATTTTTTTAGTGGTTTGCTTTTCATATCAGTCAAATTATGAGGTATGCAACTTTGCATTTACATTTATTCATTCAGCAGATGCTTTTATCTAAAGCAACTTACAAATTAGGAAAATCAAAAGCAATCGGTCACTGGTTTTTCACATTTTGGTCGATTTAAAACACACTTTTGTATGTCCTTTTTGTCCTCTCTATCCCCTTATGGTTGAAACATAAATTATGAGTTATTTGCAGCACTTCTTCTTCTTGGTTAAATGTATAAATGTAAATCAGTAGGCTTGCCATAAATTGGTACACTGATGTTTTATGTACTCTTATAATAATGGAATTTTGTTCATTTTTATAAAATTATATTGTAGGCTATATAATATAAATTGTTTAAAAGAATATAAAAACATCTTTAATATGGTGCGCCTTTAAACATGAAAAAATACAATAGAGAGATAAATGTATACAATTATACACAATTTTATAATATAAAATATTTAAAATAATAATAAAAATCTTCCATATTCCACATTAAAACCCCTAAAAAGACAAAACCTTTTGTACAATATACGATATTTAAAATTATATTTTAAAAAAATCTTCTAATGTGCACCTACATAGGCTAATCTAATCTATTGTCTATTTGTGTATATTGTTTTGTTTTTTCATATTTTTTTGTATATTGTTATTATTTATTATATTTTATTCCTTTTTTTTATTATGTGTCATGTCACTGTCAATCTGTTTGTGCTGTGGAAGCTCTGTCATCAAAACAAATTCCTCATGTGTCCTCAGATTCTCATTCTTTAAATATAAAACACCAAGAATGGGTTGTAGGAATGGTAACGCTCCTAATACAAAATAAAAAATACCCTGACATTCAGACATAAGCAGTCAGCTAATAAAGGTCACCCTGATATGTCCGCTTATGACTCTCAGTTCACCCTCTCTCTCTCTCTCTCTCACACACACACACACACACACGCACACACACACACACACGTTTGTAATGGCAACCAACTCGACTCAAGCCCATTAGAGCTGATTGGATCACTGGCATGATGAACCCCAGTTCGGGTTTCCTCTTTGACCCTTATTCATATTTCATCTACCGTCATTGACTGAGAGATCAGTGGAAACTCATTATGTACAATTCTGCTCACGTATCCAATTCCAGAGCGGTGCTCATGCTGGGGAATCAGGGCCCTGCCTGTGTGATACAGTCTGATAACAAAGGCTCCATACGTAGGCAGAATTTGAAGGCATCATAAGCCTGCTTTTCCACATTTTGGCATGTTTCCATCATTGAAAAGTCAATCCCATAATTCATATTGATGAGCTTAGTAAAAAAAAAAAAGCCATCCAAGATGGTAAACAAGTAGAGAAATCTCACTATTTTACCCTTTTTGTGTGCGTTTTTTTTTTTTTTTTTTTTTTTAAGTGATTATATAATTTCATCTTTATCTTAGCAACATTATTACAAACACTGTAAAAAATTATGTTTCAAATTCACTTCAGCACTTTGAGTACTAATTATTTCTACTTCAAAATTGTATCATTTCAGTGTGTGTGTTACAGAAAGGTTGGTGCTCTTGAATCAACATCTCCATTGGTCCCGGTTGGAACAAAATTGCGATCATATCTGTGATTAAAAATCATTATGCATAATGCAGCATTGAGGTTTGATGTTATTTAAACCACATATTATCAACCAACCTTTCCTATAGACTAAAGAAAGGGTTTGGATTTGGCCTTTAACCTTTTGTCAAGAAGTGTTTTGTTGACCCACAGATATGTAAATCCCGGCATCCATTACAGTATCACTGCATCCACTTAATAAATAAACTAGCATTTGCAGACAGAAGTGAGAGATCAGAGAAAGGACATGGGTTGAAGGATCCGTTCACCTAAACACAAAGCTCATGTCAGTGAATCTGCTCTGCCGTTGTTCCCTGACATTTACCTGACTTTTAGAAAGGAAGCTGAACTGCCGGAGGTGCTGCTGGATATTATTACGCCATATCTCACCATATTTCCAGTGACCCGTTCACACACTGTCATCTGCCTCCCATGTGCTAACTTAAATCACAAAGGGTGAATATAACAACAAAATAAAATGTTAGGTTACACGTCTACCTTGTTTCACAGCAAATGACCATTCTACGGAGCCCCTAAGGGGACATGGTGATGGAAAAATTATGAGATGGGAGAATGCTTTTGCATTACTATATAGTTGGTTAATTACATTGTATATAATTTGGGGGCATCAGGGAGCCGCTATCAATATGCGGGATATTGAAGTCGCTTTTTAATGCACACTCGCTTTTTACTTTCGCTTTCCAATTCGCGATCACACCTACTCTTTATAGGGAGAGACTGTATTGACCACACATGATGAGATATTTGTCAATGACGCTCAGGATGTTGTGCTCAAAATCCTCTGACATCATCCTGTCAGTCATCTCTCCTTAATATCTTCATGTGATAAGTGAAATCTGATGTGTAATGTAACTGACAACCGCAGCAAGCCTTACCATGGCCCTTTAGGGGCTCCGTAGAATGTGTTATTCATTTTCCCTGCCTTTCTGAATTCAGAATTAGGCTTCTGGCACATGCACATCCCTACTAAATAGTATTCGAAGAATTAGTGTGTCCCAAACTGTAGTATGTTGAAACGGGTATTCCAGGAGTACCCAGATCATCAACTATTTCACTCATTTGAACAGATGACTCTTATGAAACATATTTTTTTTAGTGACTTAAAGACATACAGTGCAAACCAGTGCAGCCTGTGCCCAAAATGCGTACTTTCTTAGGTACTTTTGAATAAGTATTTATTTCCCGATCATTAAACACATACTGTTTTTCGCCTACTATATAGTAGGGAAGTATGCGATTTCGGATGCAGCCCTATTCTCAAAACAAATGATTGATAAGAGAGAAACTATTCATAAGAGAAACTATTCATACTTTAAATGAATAGTTTTAAAAAAGTCAGTTGACATAGTTACATTGTAATTACTCAAATAAGTACTGAGTAATATGAATTAACTACATTTATACTACAGGGCCGTTGAATGCTTGAATCTGATTGGTTGACGAACGTTCTGAGGTGTGCAATTATTTTCAGGGAACCGCACGGCTAAAGTAGTTCCGGCAGGTCTTGACCTCATTACAGTTCCAAATCACTTCGCGTAGTCAACTGTAATAACGGACAATATGATACATTTCATAACAAGAAAAAGCTGCAGCCCCATGCGCTTGATCTGCAATTTTCAATGTCTAACTTCACAATCAATGAAAACATGCAGTTTAATTTTAATAAATAAAGTAAACAGTCCTATTCATAATCAATAGAAAATTAAACTGAATATTTAAATAAATTGATAGTCCTGTTGCACGGGTTTTCGTAATTATTGAAGATAATATAACAAATAAATAAAATTGATAGGCCTATACTTGTTAAAAGGGCTTTGTGTTTCATTTATTAGTCTAGTCTACTGTCACTAATAGAAAAAAAGAATGAACGAATTAATTCAAACGAATTGAATTAATAAATAAATAATAATATTGACGCACATGCTTCTCTCTAAGGCCGGTTATGAATGTAATTTGATACTTATGTTATGACTGATCATGCACGCGTTTTCAGCGCGTTCAGTCTGTGTTCACAGTGGTGTTCTGCTGCATTCACAGTCAGAGAATGTTTCTAGTCGTTAAGTGTGTCCAGCATTACTCTGCTATCAGCGGCTCAGACCTCCGCTAACTCTAAAATGACGTTTTGGAATTAGCAACGGAGCATGGGTTTAGATGCGCAAGGAATTAGTCCTACATACAAGAGCGTTTTAATGACAAAAACTTTACAAACGTCTTGAAATACATAATCTGAACAATATTTCGAGGTGTGGTAACTGTAGTATAAGCGGAATAATTGACTCCAGGCCGTTGAATTATTATAAAAATAATGCACACCCGAGGTGTAACGGCCACTCCGCTTCGCGTCGTGACCGCATTACCACCTCGGGTGTGCATTATTTTTATAATAATTCAACGGCCTGGAGTCAATTATTCCTTACGTACGTACTATAGAGTTAGGGTTATGGTTTGGTTTGGTTTAGGGTTAGTTACTTGTAATTATGCATAATTTACTGTTATTACTATAGTAAGTCCATGCAGTAACGTGTAACTACGTTACCTTAAAATAAAGTATTACAAAATTTACAGAACAAGCAGAGAGAATTTATAAAAAATATTATTAAAAAAATATATTATAGCTGAAATATACTAAAGTCAAGACCAGAATTTGTCTCATCACTCTTACTGATAGCCAGCTGATTAAATTGTTTCATAAATTGTGATCTTCAGTTGTTCCACATAAATCAGCCTCGTCCTCCAGTGTTGCAAAAGCACAGTTCCTGTCGTTTTGTGAGTATGGAGGAGTGTGTAATGTGCTTTTCATTTAACGGGGGGTTAGTGGAGCGGAGCTGTCACTTGGGTGGAGTGGAGCACTGTGGGACAGACGGGCTCAAAGATTTAGTAGCAAATCATGTCACAGTTGACAAGAGAACAGGGACTCTTTAATCCTTCCACAGAGCAGGGAGGAGGAGTAATGGAGAAAAATGAGAAACGTGTGGAGGTGAGAAACTTTAAGAAACAAGTTATGAGTGCTAGCGACTCTGTCAGAGAGAGAAGAGATAAACACGGATGACTTTAAAGGAATAGTTTTAGGATTCTGCTAAGGTACTCCACTTAAGTCAACTATTTAATTGAAATTGAAATCCTATTTTAATCCTTTTATTTTTCAACTCAATTCACATTTATTTGTATAGCGCTGTTCACAATACACATCATTTCAAAGCAGCTTTACAGAAAATTGAGTCCACATAGAATGATCTGTTATCAGAGTAACTGTCCAAGTGTACAAAATCACAGTTAGCAAAAAAAAGGTATAAATTTAAACAATATAATAATTTAATGCAGAAACAATGAGCTCATTGAAGTAATGAATACTTGTTTGTTAACAAATGATTATGACATTTAGAGAAATGTAGCATTGGTGGATGTTGAGTCAGAGTTTGCGTCATCTGACATTTTTACAAATGGAACAGTTCATTGAACCTTTTTTTTTGTAAAGAAATAATTGATTGTTTTGTTTTTTATTCCTCATATTTGGGAGAATATGGCACCTTTTATTCAGAGGCCTCAATTAAGCATAAATATACAATTTTAGTGCAGTTATTAATATTTATGCCTAAAAAGTAAGATGAATTTCTGATATCCGTGTAATGTAAAGCAATGAGATTAAAGGGTTAGTTTACCCAAAAATTTACTTTATATGATGAACAGATTTAGGCATATTTTCACATTTAAACATTCATCAATTCACACATCAGTTGTAAACGGAAGATCAAGCATGTTGGCTTGATGTGCAAGAACTAATGAGGTTCATTCTCGTGTTACGCAGCACCTTTGAGCTTTTTCAGGAACCAAAGAAGTTTGTTCTCACGCGTAGGTTCGGTTGAGCTTCTGTTTATATGTTTGCTGATCAGTGTTTATGTGAATAAAAGCCTAAATTCAATCTGTTCATCATATAAATTGATCCAGTCTCTTCAGAAAATGTGGACTAAACCACTCGATTCATGGATTAGTTTTACGATCCCTTTATGAACTTTTTGAAGCGTCAAAGGGGCACTTGCGTAGACTGTCAATGGAGGGACAGAAAGCTCTTAGATTTTATTTAAAATATTTTAATTTGTGTTTCGAAGATCAACGAAAGTCTTACAAGTTTGGAACAACATGAGGGTGAGTAATTAATGAGATTTTTTTTTCATTTTTAGGGGAACAATCCCTTTAACAGCATTGCAGATTACTGATATAAAATGCATGTAAATATCAGTTGTCATTCTATATCTCGCAATAATATGCCTTAGTGTGATATTCAAATGCTTAGGCAAAACATATAATGCAATGCAACACTGTGATATTTGAGAGATGTACAAATAAATGTTCCTGGAAATGACAGAAGCCAGTGTACAGCAAAGTTTTGATCATGTTGATCCTTTAGAGGCCATAGAAATGTGTGTATCAAGTTTGACACGGTAGGTTTTAGATAGAAGTTTTCAAGCGTGCACCACTATCTACAACTGAACTAAGTTCAGCTGAAGCTTTGTGAACACAACACGCTCCAGTCTGTCTAAGTCCACAATGTCATAAGACTCAGACTAATGACCTCAGCTAGTGTTGAGCTTGATCACAAACTGCACAGATCACTGTGTCAAAAACAGGGTACGGGCAGTGCTCGCCGAGGTGCTAATGGATGACAGAGCAAAGAGACACATGTGAGACTGACATTCCCTGAGGAGCTGGAGCCAGAAATAGGCTTTTCATTGCAAAGGCGAGAGAAAGACAAGAATGAGAGGCGGTGAAACAGAGAGAGAAATGGAGGGGAACAGGAAAACAAAACAGGGGTGCATGTCATCATTATTTCATCATATGAACACAGTCATATATACTCATATTTACAGTTGAAATGTTTGGGGGTTTGTAAGATTTTTTTGTTTAAAAAAAAAATCTCTTCTGCTCACAGGCTGCATTTATTTGATCAAAAATATGGTTTAAAAAAAGATATATTGTAAAATATTACAACAATTTAAAATATCAGTTTTTATTTTATTTTAATATATTAAAATGTAAGGTATTCCTGTGAAGCTGAATTTCCAGCGTCATTACTCCAGTCTTCAGTGTCACATGATCCTTCAGAAATTATTCTAATGCTGATTTGATGCTTAAGAAACATTTATTATTATCAGTGTCAAGCATAATTTTATTGTTTCATCATGTTATCATTTTGTCAAAATATCCAAAAACTGTGTGAATATGATTTAATTCTATTAATTAATTATAATATTATAAATGCAGCTTTTGCAAGACAACGGGTTTAAAATGTAATTTAAGATACTAAACACATCATTTGGTGAAACTTGCACTGTGGTGGATGTTCGTTTTAGATAAATGACCAAAATCCCAATGCTTTTGTAATGCCTGTATATACACTGATGGGCATTATACTATTATTATTTCAGAACCAGAAGTAGGTTAATCTGTTGCATAAAAGGAGACACATGATGTGAAAAATCTTTCATGTTTTTCTCTGTATGACATTGTCTGACATCCACCCACACTGTTATAAAAGGAGCCACGATACTAAAGCACTTCTGACCTCAGTATAAAAGTCTGAAGCTGAATTTGTGAGGCATAAACCGTGTGATGGAGAGACCTTGAAGTTGTCTTCCATCACTGTTCATTGTGTTTCTGTCACCGTCTCACCGAGTTTGGACTTCAGTTTGCACCGTTTCCCACTGTTGAGTTAGTTGTCATGGTTCCTGATTGGTTCTCATTTAGTTCAGGTGTGTGTATTTAATTAGCCTTGTTTGTTTGTGTATTTAAGTCCTCTGTGTCGATTCATTTGCTGTCAGGTCATGAAATATGTGTTGTAAGCCATTCTCTTTGTGTGATTTATCTTCTTGTGGATTTGTTTAAAAATAACCTTTGCCTTTATCATCGTGTTTTACAACAGAAGTCTGTTCGAATTCACCGTAGTCATAAAAGAGCAAAAAGTACCCGGATAACCTACTTCCGGCGAGATTCTGAAGTGTGCATCCCATGAGCCCACAGGAGAGGATTTATGAGTGGTAGTGAAGTGACGTAACTGACACATGATAATGACAATATGGCAAATGTAGTATGTCCAGATTACATTCATACTACACACACTCATAATAGAATGTACTTTTTTTTTCTTTCTTTTTTTTGCGTCTGTGAAATAATTACTTATTCAAAGTAAGTATCGAGTATGCTATTTCAGACGCAGCCTTGGACAATTGATGCTGCCGAGGCTCTACCATTTTAGAAAGTTCAACAGCTAACTTGGATCACGTGTGCCTTGATATCCAATCACATTACAGCCTTATTTCGTTCAGAGTTGTGCGACAGTCAATCACTGCTTGCAGATACCATAGAAATGAATGAGAAGTGCCTTAAACTCATTCCTGTCGCATTATTGTCAGTGACTTATATAAACCAGCATTTTTTTCCGATGGACTATCGATTCATTAAATAAGCCGTTTTCCCAAAAAAGCAGTTTATTCAGCGTGAAGCCTCCTCTATTGACATCCTTTTTTTTTTAAACGGCCTCTGGTCTCCTTCCCTGCCACAGTGTTAGTTATGCTCTCTTTAACCTTACAGGCTTACCAAGTGACTTTGCTATTAGCAGTCACCTTGATTTTGTCAAGTATGTTCCTAAATCAACATATTTTGTTGATCCTGGAACAACATTGCTGTCGAAAAATGTTGTCCTAAACCTACCATAGAAACTTTGTGTTTCCTCACAAAAACATTTGTGTTCTAGGCTACCGAGTTTTTTTCTAAGCAAAAGGTTTTGCGAGAGAACACAAAGTTTCTCGGGGGAACGCAAATCACTTGCGAGAGAACGCATTTACTTCATTTTTTGTTTTGTTTTTTAAAGTCAACAGTCTCAGAAACCAATGAGACATCATCGTGAGTTAAATTGAGGCGAACAAAGCAGGCAAAAAAGAATCAATATTTCACACATCATCTAATCTGTTATCAGCAACAAATAATCAGCTATCAAAGGCTGAATCTCTGAGGAAAAGGTCAAATTGTTTTCCTGGAACTGAAATCAATTTAGAGGACACAAATATAATTCTGGGGATATTAAAGAGGTAACCGGTTACAAAACACATGGTTTACTTTGAAATGTTTGTGTTTTTTGGTTTTCTTTCCATTTTTGCTGTATTATGCATGGCAAGACTTGAATTGTTGAGGCAATTGTTTTTTTTTCCTTGATAGGTGACAGCTACATTTGCTTATTCAAATTAAGACCCATTTCATCAGTCAGTGTTTATGTAGCCTAATATAAATAGACCCCCCCCCCACCCCACCCCATTCTATAAAGACAAAGAACATTGTAATTATTATATAAGCACACCGCACATGATGTGGTTCATGTCCTTGGTGTCCTACATTACTAAAGGCCTCGCAGTGAATGATATAATGATTTAAACACACACAGAAGACACGAGTCCTAAATGCCTCGAGCCTGTTGTCAAGATCACTCAGTGTGAGAAATTAATGACGAGTGCTTAGTCTCTTGTGCCACAACTTGTTTAAGCCACAAATTAAAATTAATTCAAGGCACTTAATGAGTTACATTTTTACCATATTGCTGTTTAAAGAGTAGACATAGTAGCCTATGTTACGGTTTTTGGTGATAAACCCTTACCTACCCTAACCCTGTCCGTGTGCGGGAATACAAAAATGTGGAAGTATAATCTATAGTTTTCCCAAAAACCCTGGAGTTGTCAACCTTTTTCTTTTATACGTGAATGTCTCGTTCCAGGTAATACAGAGAATGAGTAAAGTTCATTTAAATACTGAAATGGTAACAAAGTGGGATTAAATTCGGTGTAAGTCAAATCAGCAATAAAATCTGACAACAGTGACATCATAAATTCTGATTCTTTGACGTATTATCATATAATCTGAAAAATACAGTTTTGAGCTAAAGCACATTTGAAATAATAATAATGTGTTTATTCATGTATTTTTACACAACTAATGTAAGGTCCTACAACATGTCCAAACAAATACTGTTCTGTAAAAAAAAAAAAAACTTTATTCATTGTAAAGCACAAGCTAACCACAACGGCAACCACAAAATGTCCAGCATGACTGAACGTTTTCTAAATCTCCAACATAACTAAACATAAAAAAATAACACTAGGCCTACTTTATTTCTACTTAACTTAAAACTGTAGGTGTTATTTGGAATAATACCAATGTTTTTTTTAATTAGGCCAGGTATTTTTACGTAGGCTAGGTGAGAAAAAAACACTGACATTATGGATTCGGACGGCAATAAAATCACAGACTTATCCCTTTTTAAAATACCGTATGAGCCGAAACAATTAGCGTCCAAATTGGGCTTAACTGACAGCTTTCACTGGCCTTTTTTTTCTCTCTCTCTCTAGTCAGGTAGGACCGATTTTAATGTTTTCACCTTTCTACTCAGGTAGCCAAGTTTTATTGAAAACCCTTTTTGCCAGCAGTGAAGAACCACTTTAAGCTTTTGAAATCTGGTGGAGTTTTCAAGATGATTGCTGAGTGAACTCATTTGTCTTAAAGTAACTTTGCTTCAGGCCAAGCAGTATAGCAACTTGGCATATTAATATAGAGTGTTTCATCATTTTACAACACCATCAAACATGAATCATTCAAATCAGAATTTATTTCCTAAAACAAAATAATTCCTCCCTGATTCACCTGTTTTTACTATAGACAAATATACCTATTTTATGGCTAATCAAATGAATACTCTAAGATTATCTAGATTCTCCTCTCAAACTTTTTCTCTTGATGTTGTTTTCCATGTGCAGTTTTGAAAATACCCCAGAGGGGATTCATCCCAGCTTTGATGTCTGATCTCTCAGGCTGAAAAAGGGCAGACATGCCATCACCTAAACATAGTATGGCAATTACATGCAGGGACTAAGTTACATGAAACATTATGTGCATGAAGGGAAAGAGATAGGCGGGAATAACATAAAGTCAGAGAGGGAGTTAGAGAATTGGGCCAGTGCGTAGTTTTAATTCCCAGCAGGGATTGTGGGAACTCATTCACATTCCAAGTCTTCATAATTAGACTCCATTCAGCAGCCGGTGCACTGTGCCGTAAACTGTAAATTTTGCTTCTTATTAAAGAGAAAGTAAGAGACTAAGACGAGAGAGAGGAGGGAAAAAACAGAGGCAGGATGAAATGACCCAGTTTCCATAAACGTGAGTCAGACGAGGATGTGAGGGGAAGAAACTCTTTTATAATCGCATGAGGGCATCAAAATCAGATGTTGTGTCACATAAAAAGCCACATGAACCTGTTAAAAATTAATAGTTAAATCAGGTATACTTTCTCAAAAGCTTGGAGAAATGTCCAGGATTTAAAAGATTAGTTCCCACACATTAAAGATTTGGTGTAGGATTTACTTTGAAGCATTTTTTTACTCAGAAATTGCAAGTTAAATTTCACAAATAATCATAAAAATGGGCAAGAAACACATTAGATCAAATGTGAAATTTTGAAGTAGAAAGACTGAAATAGTATTTTCTTCTTTCATTAATTTCTTACAGTACAAAGGTTTCTGTCATCATTTACTCACCCTCATGTCATTCCAAACCTGCATTATCAGCTCTTCTCTATAGCAATGATAGAGGAATGACTGAAAAAAAAGCATCATAAAAGTGATTCATATAGTCTTCTGTGTGATGTGAGTACTAAAATTTACGTTATTAATCACCGTAATCTGCAGTGAGACGTGTGTTAACCAATGCCGTTTGACGTTGTTAGCGTCATACCACGTGCGCCACTGTTTTTGAGCTTGCACAAGCATGAATGAGATCGGACTGGTAAAACAGTGAACCTTTAATGTTTTTTCCCCACTCCCGCTGATTTCAGACAACTCGCCCATAAAGCTTGTAAATAAATCAAATCTTTCTCCACAGTTACTTCTAAACACTGATTGCAGTTGTGAAAATATCATTGGACATGGGAAGATAAAAATGCTGATAAAATTCTCTGATGTTGTTCCAATAAGGATTTGTATATAATTAATTATTAATATGTTAACAATTAAAATGTGACCCAATTCATTAATGAGGAATGGTTTTCGAGGAGAACCTCTTATGAAACAGTTTCTTCTGATGCTAGAAATCTCATTTTATCCTGGCAATCGACTCTCTCACAAGAGATAAAAAAAAACACCACAGCAAACACAGGATCAACTGGCTCGAAGTTATATGATCAAAGTCTCGACAGAAAACTGCTGAAATAATTGTACAGTTCACACCTTTTCATGTTCTTATACTGTGAATCCTCAATTTTACTGGGGTTAAAAGCAAAAACCTCACATAAACAAGGAGAATGCCCAGAATGCAATTTTGCATTTAAAAGATATCTAATAGACGTCCAAACACAGCCCTGACATCTAGACTAAAACAAGACAAAATTTGAGCTGTCAGTGAAAATGTAATAGACGTCTAACCAATGCAATCCAAGACTAGACGATATCAACCCACAGGCTACGCATAGAACATGCCAAAGAAATGAAACCAAACACCTTGTAATCACTGTTGACTTTGCTTAGGCCTACATGATGGAATACCTATCGCAAGTTATTTTGGCATGTAAACATGTAAACATTTTACTTAGGTATTTTAAATAATGTGTTTGGGGTATTTGTCTATTTGTGTTATGTGTCCTTGTGTACCTACTAGGGACTACGGATGTAAATTAGCAATGTTGCTATAATCCGGCTTGTTTTATGGACCAATATTGGGGATCCTGCTGGACAAATTCTCAAGTACGGAGGATCTGTTTGGAGATCAAATGTGATTTTTTCAACACGATAATGATTCCAAAGTTAACACACCGCACATGCAACAAAGTTGCATGCAATGAAATTGTTCATGCTCAGCATTTTGAAGTCTTCAAGTGCTTCCTCAGTCCCCTGACCTCAAAACCATTGAAAAGCTCTGGGAAATTATAAACCTGCATCGTGAGAAGTCACGCAGGTCTTAATGAAGCTTAACTTTGGGAAGAACTTAAGGAGGATTGGAAATAAGTTAAGCAAGACACACGTGCAAAGAAGTTTAGTGAGTCAATGCCCAGAAGAATGGCTGCTGTAATCAAAAACAAGGGAGAACCAAATGAGTATTATTATGTATATCATTTCCTGTGAGCTTTTTGATTTCTATGCCTTTTTTGCATAGTACAATAAAACCCATATTTAATTATATGCAAAAATTTCCCTAAAATAATGCACAAATAATTTTGTCATTTTAAAATTCTAACCTAACCAAGTTTAGTGTATTCTTCCCAGTCTAACTCCTATATATATATACATTTTATTTTTGATCAGGTAAATGCAGCCTTGGTGAGCATAAGAGTTATCTTTATATATAGGCTATTCTAACATTCTAAGGTGATGATCTGAATAAATTATTTTAAATAAACAAAAATTGTGCAGCTCTGTGTGTCCCTGACTGAAACCCACTGGCCTCCATTTTGCCTGGATGAGGTGAGTGTGATGTGATGTTAACAGCTGACAGTGAATCATCTGAACCAACCTTCACGGCTAAGCTGCAGGGGCATCGTTAATTATGATGATGCTCCCCATCACCTGTGCTTGCATTTGCATGTTTGTAATTATGGGAGCAAAAGCATTAGCCTCTATGGCTGTCTGAGGCTGCTTAAAGGTACAATATGTAATAAAAAATGTTTTAATAAAATATCCAAAAATCACTTGCACAGTGTGATATATGTCCTGCAGTTGTGTACTTACAATATGCCAAAAGTTCCCAAAGATTTTTAATCAATTTTAACCAATTTTAAATAATTGCGTAGTGCCTAACGTCTAGCTGCACGCTGTTGTTGTTTCATTCAAACATTATGGACCATGGCAAGCAGACTTTGGGAAAAAAGGAGAACTAATTTGAGGATCAATATCAGCGTGGCGTTTTCGAGACGCCGAGAGCTTCACGTCCGTGACAAACTTCGACTTGACAGGGACGCGCTCTTGCATGTAGGCTACTTTATTAGACAGGTGAGCAAATGTACACAAAACTAATCAATGTTATTTAGTTCAACTAGATGAAATGTTAGAATATGATCTGTATGTTATTCTAATGCTGATCTAGCTTACTGAGTCTCATATAGCCAATAAACTAACACAATAACATTATAACTTTCAACACACTCAAATGCAGTTTAGTGTGATTGTAGAGCAAGTGAAACAGCGCTGCGTTTCCTCACAAGTTTAATTCTTCAAATAAACTGACCTGTGGCTGTGTGAGTATTAATACAGCACTTGCGGGTAGTTCAATAGAATTATCGTCCTTATGGGAGAAAAAGCATTAGCCTCTATGTCTATGGCTGTCTGAGGCTGCTTATAACACAGCTAACGTCAGGTCTTTTACATCATATGTAATCTTAATAATTCCATATATATGCATAACTTCACGATTAGAAAAGCAGATTAAACGCTCTTACTGTTTTAATAACAGCACATTGTTTAACATTAGCCTAACATTTCAACAGACTGATTAGTCTTCTTTATTAGTCATACATTGTCAAAACAGCGTAAGCCGTAATACGACCTGATTCATGTTCAGTTCAGAAATGATGTCCTAACAGTGCATTAATACAGCACATTATCGTCACTATCAGCTATTTTTCTCTCAGCACATTAGGTTGATCATCATCGCCGTTCTTGTCATAAGTTTTCAAAACAGCGGAGTAGATATGCGGAACATCACCCTTACTGTGATTAGTGTTCACAACAGCGCACTACACACTGAACATCACAGCGCTCACTCAGCAGTGACAGGCAATCACTGCAAACGCTGGCAGTCTCTTGTGGATCCAGGGAGAACTTTTACGCATTTCTCTGGAAGTAGGTGACATTTTTTCTGAGACGTCTTCAGCCTTACTGACACACTGAACTACAAACACTGGTCGACTGCCCTGATTCATTCTGGACGGGCTACTGGATCGGGTCACTGACCTTCATGCGTTTCACAGTGACCATGCTGGAAATTCACTTAGAAAAGAAATGAATTCTTTCAATGAAACATCGAACCTGGAGAACTATAACTATATTTTCGCCGATGAGACTTATCAACTCCTGACGTTCACCATCGGATCTATCGGTGTCCTGGGCTTCTGTAATAACATCATCGTCATTATTCTCTACTGCAGATTCAAGAGACTGCGAACTCCGACTAATTTGTTAATATTGAATATAAGTGTCAGCGATCTGCTGGTGTCCCTCACTGGAGTTAATTTCACATTCGTCTCGTGCGTGAAGAGAGGATGGGTCTTTAATTCTGCCACATGTGTTTGGGATGGATTCAGCAACAGTTTATTCGGTCAGTTTTCTGTCTTTAGTTCCTCATGTATCGACAGATTTGCCTGAATAAGCATTATAGGCTACTTCGAATTTGATTTTTTAAGAAAGTAATTCTTAGTAAATTAAAAAAATGGAAAGTAAATTCCGTTTTTTTTTTTTTTTTTTTTTTTTTTTTGCAGTTATGTAATAGCCTATAAACGTTATAGAAAGCACATATCAGATGTTAAATAAGCAAAAGCAAATCATTTAAAATCCTCTTGAACAAAGGGTAGGCTACCTGCGTAGGTTTATTACGGAAACCAAGAGGTTTTAAAAGAGCAAAAATTAGCCTCGTCTACTAACGCACACCACATTTAGCAATTTGTGTGGGATGCTATTTATTTACCACAACTGCCAGGCATTAAGTAAACTGTAAGTAAGCTGTGATTCTTTGTATCTTTATATTATTTCAGCTTTGTGAATGTCTAGACTTTTTGAATGGACGTACGAAAATTTCTCACGCGATTAAAGTCTGCAGCAGCGCGCGCAGCGAGACTGACAGGATCAGCTACCTCGCGACAAATTATCTTAATAACTTCTAAAAAGCTATGAGAACAAGACAACACATTGGATTAATATCATAACCTATATGTGTATGTTACCTTTAAGTATGGAAGTAGCCTATGGAATCGCTGGTAATCATATGGAGAAGTGAAATAACACACTGCATTGATAACTTGACATAGAATGAACATTAAATGACTTTGGATAACATAGCTGAAAACATTTGGTCTTGTAAGAATTTGATGAGAAATTTTCACATTGAGGTCTTTTGGTAAGATCTTAATCAGATGACAGTTTGAGATATTGTTTAGATATCCTTTTCAACTTTAGAAGAGGCGTGAGATTGTAGGGTCTTTTTCTTTGGATAAAAATCTTCTCTTTTTTTTTAAAGGAGCAGGAAACTTAATTCTCTGCCATTTTGGCTTTTCTACACCAAATGATCTCTGATCATCATCTGACTCATTTGATGCAATCTTGTTCAAGTTATTAAGGGATTTTTGGCAGCATGACTCAAATTAAAGGAAATATGGTAGGCCTATGGCTAACTTAATTATATCAGATATTGCCACAGCTTCATGGTCATAAGAACATTTATGCTTCATTAGGGCTATTTGATATTGTTTACAACGGAAAGCAAAGATGCAGCTCTAAGCGTTCGTAAACAACTGTGACACATTTATGAAAATTAAAGTCCATCTGCTGCAGGGAAAGATAAAGTCGAATAGAGTCAGATAATGGCACTTTAATGGACCAGAAATAACCGGTAGAATATCAACAACGCATCTGTGAGAGGATATGCTTTGAGAAGAGCTTTGTAATCTCATTTCTGAAAGATAGATGGTCATTTTATGCACCTGCGCCCCCAAGGTCACACCTGGTGTAATTCTAAAGACTATCATCTCTCATGATTGCTTCTGTACTGCCTCATTTGACGCATTTAGATGCGAAATCGGCTTCCTTTTATGCTTCTACATTTTTTTTTACAGACATTTTGAGTCTATGACCTCAGTTTTTGCCCCCCTTGAGAATTGACTAATTTAAATAAAAACTGTTTTGAAGAGATGTGGCTCACTGTGTAATCCTGCATTATATTCCACATCAAAATTACCAAGCACAGTTCTATTTGATGTATAAAGAGGTCTGTGTGAATACTTCTGACAGCTGAGGAAAAATGCGAGTGCTGCCTCCCCACCGGCCTGCCTCTGTCACTGAGGACTGTGGATGTCTGGGTAATTGGGGGAAAGTCTCTTGGCAGAGTAGACTCTGTCTGTGTATACTGCCACTCTGAGATACAGTTGTTTACTTCGAAAAATGAAATGATAGCAATTACTACGATCCATCATCTGTTGAATTTAGGACTGTATCCTGCATGGGAGCTTCATTTCTGTAAAAGAGAACATTGTTTAGCATTTATATTTATTTGTATAACACTTTTCACAATATATATTGTTTCAAAGCAAATTTACAGAAAATCATGATTTTAATAGCTCAATGTTTTCATAGTTGCAGCTGGGCGATAATATAGTTTACATTTACATTTGAATCTCACAAAATCTGTCAAGAACATGTCCAGATCATTTCACCCAAAAAATCAAAAGAAAAGAAAAAATATCTATCTATCTATCTATCTATCTATCTATCTATCTATCTCTGTCCGTCTGTCTGTCTATCTATCTATCTATCTATCTATCTATCTATCTATCTATCTATCTATCTATCTATCTATCTATCTATCTATCTATCTATCTATCTCTGTCCGTCTGTCTATCTCTGTCTGTCTGTCTGTCTGTCTGTCTGTCTGTCTGTCTGTCTCTCTATCTATCTATCTATCTATCTATCTATCTATCTATCTATCTATCTATCTATCTATCTATCTCTGTCCGTCTGTCTATCTGTCTGTCTCTCTATCTATCTCTATCTGTCTGTCTGTCTGTCTGTCTCCATCTATCTATCTATCTCCATCTATCTATCTATCTATCTATCTATCTATCTATCTATCTATCTATCTATCTATCTATCTATCTATCTATCTATCTATCTCTGTCTGTCTGTCTGTCTCTGTCTGTCTATCTAGGTCAGCTGTCTCTTTATCTCTCTTTTCGTCCTTTAAGGTATCGTCTCCATCATGACTCTCTCCGGCCTGGCGTATGAGCGCTACATCCGTGTGGTTCATGCCAAGGTCGTTGACTTCCCCTGGGCCTGGAGGGCCATCACACACATCTGGCTGTACTCTTTGGCCTGGACTGGAGCTCCTCTCCTGGGATGGAACCGCTACACGCTGGAAGTCCATCAGTTAGGCTGCTCTCTTGACTGGGCGTCTAAAGATCCCAATGATGCTTCCTTCATTCTCTTCTTCCTCCTCGGATGCTTCTTTGTCCCTGTGGGTGTCATGGCCTACTGTTATGGAAACATCTTGTATACAGTGAAAATGGTAAGGCAAACACTTTCCTTTAATTATGTGTGCCACAGACTGAAAAAAATAAACCTAAAATACATTAAATACATACATTTATTCCAACAAAATGTAATTTTATGGGTTAAATCAAGTTAAAACAAAAACAGCTCTTTACGGTTACAATTGGAGGTTACCACTTTTTACAGTGGTTACTTTGTTTTCTCATTTATTGACTGACAGCTCTCCTGTCCCCATGTTGACAGAAATCGGATTAAAGGGATAGTTCACCCAAAAATGAAAATTAACCCATGATTTACTCACCCTGAAGCCATCCGGTGTACATGACATTCTCCTTTCAGACGAATACAATCAGAGTTATATTAAAAAATGTCCTGGCTCTTCAGTTGATAATGGGAGTGAATGGCTGTATGTCTTTGAAAGTCCATCAAAGCGAATGTATTCACGATTAAAGTGCTCCACGTGTCTTCGGGGGTTAATAGACTACCGTACGCATCGACTTGCGCCAAAAGAGTAACCCTTGAACTTGATGCACAACTTAATGACGGGAATTGACGCTTTTCGCAGTTCAAACCAAGGGGGTAATCCAGCATCCGGAAAGCGTACCTTATGAGGGCATCCATTGGCTAACACGCCCACACCTGCTGTTAGCATTCCATTGACTCCCATTCATTTTGGCGTCACTTTGTCAGCGAATAACTTTCCATCTGAGGCGTTTAAAGACTCGTCGATGCATACGGCCGTCTGCCGGAAGCTAGTTATTTTAGTTGATTGAAGTATTAAATATTTTTCTTACATGAACGCATTGCTTCACTTCAGAAGGCCTTTATGAAGTTAAGATGCAGAATTTATTTCTTCTTCTGCGTCCTATTGTTCTGAAATCCAGCATGCCAGCACAGCTGAAATGTTTGCTTGAGCCTAAGGCTTATTCATTTCACTTTTGGCGTGAAAAGGCCTTTACATTTGCCAAAATAGAACTTTTGCTCTTTTATTTTAAATTAAAAAACAAACAAGCAAGCCCAGTCTCATAATGCAAAAAAAATAAAAAAAATAATGCAAAAGTAACGTAGCGCATTAAATTCCAAAAATAATTAAATTACACAAATTTAGTTACTTTTTTACCTTTATATATATATATATATATAGGCACAAACAAAACTGTCTTTTAAAGCATCACATGACCTGTGATTTGCATGTCACCTGAGTTTCTTTCTTTCTGTTTTTAACCTTCATCATTCTCTCTTGTTCTTTTATAAACACACTGTCAAGCTGTTGTGATTTAGCAGTGTATGGGGCCAACACATTCTGTATGAGGGGCTATTTCAAACAATAAGCAGAGACGGTGATTGTGAACATAAATAGCTTTTCATCAGCGCAGCTCCTGTGCGTCAGATTTGATCAGGTGTGCCGCCCAGGTGGGGGAGGGCAGGACTGCTGTAAAATGATCTACAAATGATTGTGTGCTTACTGAAGCGTTTTGAAATACTGTCTCTTATCGCAGCTTTATGTACAGAGACAGCCACAAGTAAGCCATAGGTTGATTCCCATGAAAGCATTCAAAACAGCAACACTGGCTGAAGTTTTTGGTGGAATTATCTGTTGTTCCGATCAATGGCAGACTGCATAAATTCATATTTATATATGTGATGGTGTGGATCAATATGTGAGATGCAGCAGTCGATCAGAAAGTGTAAAACTGCTGAATCGATTAAACAAACCACAACAACCACAAAGTGATGATGAGCAGCCGACTGTGTACCAGCACAACACAAGACTGCATGTGGATGTAATCCAAGAATTGTATTGATTTGAGACAGATAAAAAGCATGGATTGAAAGGAACAGCTCAGTTGTGAAGTGGCATCAGTTCATGCATACACACTAAATGTGAATATAAAGTCCAACACCACTGAGATGAAGAAAAGCCAGTGAGACATAAACAAAAATCTGGCATTACCTTTAATCATTTAGATGACTTCATCACAATTTTGGAAGCTTCATGAGGATACTACTAAAAGTTCAACTCTTAAGGCACAATACCAGACGAGACCCCTTGAAAATACATAAACACATTTACAGTGTTGGTATTCTTGCTCCGAAATTCACCCTAGAACGCACAGCGGGGGTTTCTTAATCATCCAGGCTTTTCATTCACTATTTCATCTTCTCTCTGTTGGCAGAGGGAGGGTTTACAAAGTGCTCTGAGTTTTTTTTTTTTCTTCTCTTAACTGTACCTTTAGTGTCCTTGACTTTAGAGGATCATGCATGATGCCTCTGTGTTTTTTACAGAACAGCTCCGCACGTCTTGATTATTCTGTTCTGTATGAGTAAACATGGTTAAGTGTACCAACAAATCCTTGAATAAATTAATCAAGGAATCAATAAATGCGTTAATGAATCAGTGAACCAATAAGCATATGAATGAATCAGGGAATCAATAAATGCATGAATGAATCAGGGAATCAATTTATGCATGAATGAAGTAGTAAACTGATTCACTCATGAATGAATAAAATGGGTAGACATTCAAATTGAGAGATTACTTAGAGTTGTATACATGTTTTTATATTTACAACACGGTTTAAAACATTTATTCCACCAAAGGGCCATTTATTATGAAGTTTTATGAAAGCTGTTTAAAATGGTAAAACTTGACCAGTCAAAAGACTAAAGTACACAATCCCTTTTAACCTTAATCTTGATGTTAATGAACCAAAAATGCACACTCCTTACCCAAATAATGAATAAATGAAGGTGTTATACGTGCCTTGTCAGCAGCATGACTATACTGGCTTTGGAAAAGCATCTTCAGTTTGACTAAATTATTTCAGGAGCAAACTTTGATCAGCTGTTCACTGAACTCCATTGCGCACCCAAGCGGTGACCCAGTTCTGTTTCAGTTACACAATGGCAGGAGCTCTGAGAGATGCTCGGTCAAACTCAGCAGATTTTATTGCTGTTCTTGCAGCTGTGTGACGATAATAAATGCAAATTGTATGTTTAATTAAAGAAGCAAAAGCAAGTTTCATAGGACATTATGTTTCTGAGCATTTGACCTCTGTCTAAAGCCAATCAGCTTGGCAATATATATCTTCATCACCATGAACACTCTTTAAAAGTATTGCATTACTTATTACTAATTACTTTCTAACTCCCATATCAACCTCGACCAGTTTAATGATACAAGGATAGAAATTAAACAGCTAATAATAAAAAATATATATATACATATATAAATATATATATATATATATATAAAATTGCATAAATTATTTTACAAATGGGTGGATGTATGATCCAGATTGCATGTATTATGTGTATTGAAAATGACTGTAAATCAGTTGTTCTTATGATGTTTGTAAATCTGGCCTATTCTATTCCTTCTTTATCTTTTCTGTCCTCTAGAATAGTTTTTTTTAACAAATCTGTTTAAAACATTTAAGATAGCAACTTTTACTATGGTTTTAAATTAATGTTTGTTTATTTTTAATGGTGTTGTGATGTAAAATTTGCCAGAATATCATTACGTTTGCTTGTCCATTTGTATCCTTCTTACCTTACCCTATAAAAACGATAAAAGGAAATTCTATCTTGAATTTTTTCTGAGAATCATATTTTTCAATAATTTAGAAAATCATTTATAACTTGTCACTTCAGAATTACTGTTCCCAATACTGATGTATTTACCATCACGCCAAGAATATGAAAGAACATTAAAGTTTTTTTGCAGATTTTTTTTTTTTTTGCATCATGGTAAGTGTCATATCAAACTGGGCTGATATAGTATCTGATCATTAAAGGTAGGGTAGGTAGGATTTATATAAAAACTTTTTACCAAATTTGATTAAACTTTCTATATATATCAATGCATAATTAAAATGTAAGTACTCTGATAAAAAGAGTATAAAAATCGAGTGACTCTAGACCGTTTAATCTTCATTAAACACAGCTCATTATTTCCATTCGGGACGAATCACAGGATTGGCTTGCGCGACTGTCACTCTCCGTCGCCATGACTACCGCCGTTATTACTGGCTCTGCCCACGTGCGCGCAGTCGCGCACCCGTTTTTAGGTGGGAGTGAATGGAATTAATGAGCTGTGTTTAATGAAGATTAAACGGTCTAGAGTCACTCGATTTTTATACTCTTTTTATCAGAGTACTTACATTTTAATTATGCATTGGTATATAAAGACAGTTTAAACAAATTTGAATAAAAGTTTTTTTTAGACAATTCTGACCTACCCTACCTTTAAATGAATAAACAAATATTGTTTAAATAATTTATTCATTTATGTTAGCTAATCCAAGGCTCTCCAAACAGTGAAGATGTCACTACCAACACACAATATAACCTGGTCTTTTTTTCTAGGACGTGTGACGTGTTTTACCAAATGAAACCGATTCATGGAGACCACAGCATGACAAAATGTCCTCTGTTCTCTTCCTGTAGCTGCGCTCTATCCAGGATCTGCAGACGGTTCAGACCATTAAGATTCTGCGATATGAGAAGAAAGTGGCGGTGATGTTCCTGATGATGATTTCTTGTTTCCTGGTGTGTTGGACACCCTATGCTGTGGTCTCCATGCTGGAGGCCTTTGGCAGGAAGAGTATCGTCTCCCCCACGGTAGCCATCATTCCCTCTCTCTTCGCCAAATCCAGCACTGCCTACAACCCCGTCATCTACGCCTTCATGAGCAGAAAGGTCAGCAGGGGTCACTCAGCTCTCATGGAGAACCTTTGAGATTTTCAATTAAATAACTATGATAATAAATAGTAATATAAATAAAAAATAAAAGAACAATTTCTTAGATTACTAGATTCAGTAAAATTGTACCTGTATTTTTCCATCATTTTTGGGCCATAATGATTTTTTAAATTGTATAAAATGTTAGTAAGTTGTACCGTAAATTGTGGCATGAAAATCTTCACATCTTTAAAATTATTAAGTTGTTTGTAAAGGAAGTTATCAAATACAGAAATAAAAAATTATTTAATATTTTTTTGTATTTTCATTTATAAAAATAAGGAATTACTCAGACAGGATCTTGTACAAAAAGTAAAACTGAATTCATAAAGTTGTCAGGATAATATGCACTGTAAAAAAAAAATTTTTCTTCAAAATTGTCAAATAAAACAGATTATTCGAGTACATTTTACAAGAAAATACCATTTCAGTCTTTCTACTTCCAGATTTCATATTTAATTATTAAAATTTAATTATTGTGTTACTCGATAATTTCTTATGAAATTTACTAGCAATTTTTTATTCATTTTTTTCAGTGCATTTACCATGTTGTTCAATTTAGTTTATCTATCTATCTATCTATCTATCTATCTATCATCTATCTATCTATCTATCTATCTATAGATAGATAGATCTATCTATCTATCTATCTATCTATCTATCTATCTATCTATCTATCTATCTATCTATCTATCGTGTACTGTATGTCATTTTGTGCAGTGCATCTTGATGAATGTATTTCCTCTTTCTGATTGGTCAGTTTCGCAGGTGCATGTTACAGATGCTTTGTTCTCGCCTGGCCAGTCTGCCGCACACCATTAAGGACCGCCCCCTGTCCCGCATCGAACATCCTGTACGTCCCATTGTGATGTCGCATAGCCGCGCTGACCGGCCCAAAAAGAGAGTGACCTTCAACTCTTCCTCCATCGTATTCATCATCGCTAGCAATGACACTCGTCCTCTGGACATCACCACCAAATACAATGATGAACCAGACATCAATGCAATTCAAGTTCGACCCCTTTGACATTTGCCGTGGTAACATTAAAAGAATGGCATTGAAGTTCATTAATATCACACTAAATCAAAATTTATAATATGCAGAAGATACAGCAACATCTCTTTTTATTAACATGGAAACAAGGATTCCTTTATGCAGCAGTAATGCAACATAAATGGACTTTTGTGTTTCAATCAGGACTTGTGCGAGTTATGTCAATTATAACTGCTGTAAGTATTTTATGAAAATGACTTTCGATCAATTATACCTTTTCCATCTCTTTTGACACTGAAACTTCCACCTTCACCCAGTTCCGTGGGATGATGAGATATCCAGCAGCTTAGATCACACAGTCCGTGAGTAGAATAAATTAGTGAGTGTCCTTCGATAGATTAGGAACAGTGTTCATGCAAGGACTCTCCTGGAGGACAGCATGCTACTCATCCAGACAGTCATTCAGATCCACAGCGCCCCCTGGAGGAAACCAACTTTCTGTCCTTTATGAAACTAAGGCAAGCATCATCACTATTTCTACTGCTTCATTTTTAGATTAGGGTTTTGAACAAACCCTTAATTATTAAACTTTGGTGAGTTTACCTCAAATTGCTTCTTGAGAAGAGGTGTGTTTTTCCTTTTATATACTTAAAGGGTTTGATATCCAAAAAGATTATCCCATGATTTACTCACCCTCAAGCCATCCATCACAAAAGTATGTACAAAATGAATGTATTGTATTGGCTCCGGGGGGTTAATTAAGGCCTTCTGAAGCGAAGCAATGGGTGTTTGTAAAAATAATAATAATAAAAAAATAAAAAACATCAATATGTGTATAATAACTGGCTTCCGGTAACGGCCGTACACGAGGCTAGTTCCGGCGGAAGAGACCCGGGCCGTTTCTCAATACCAAGTACGCAAACTTCGGACTTGCGTCCTTGGTAGTTCAGACTTGCCAAGTTCGACTTAGGAGAACGAACTCCCGAGGACGAGAGGACGCAAGTCCGGTTATTCTGCAAATGGGACAGCGGTGTTCTTGATCGCGTCACTCAGCACGCTCTGGCTACTCCGGTTTTATGTATATTTTAGGCAACAATAAAACGAAATATGGTATAAAACAACACTCTGCCTCTTTTCATTTAAAAAAAAATCTTAAACACATTAAATGGCCACACAAATGTGGTTCAGGCAATGTGTACATTGATTATCTTCATTGCATAACAACACGAAATAAAACGCAACCCTGCTTCTTTTTGCTTTCATTTTCAAAATATTAAACATTATTGAACATTAAAACTGACATTTAAAAAACAGACGGGGTTGTGTCCTTTTATTTTATTATACATGTACAGTGAAGAGAATGTATAATAAAATAAATATAAAAAATATTATATATATTTTCAAATATATAGCCTAAAATAAAATTACACAACCCTGACTCTTTTTGTTAAATGTCCGTTTTAATGATCTGATATCCAGTATAAAAGTATAAGTAAATAAAAATAAATAAAGCAAACAATTCAGTCAAACATACGTCAGCTTAATATAGCCTATAGCTCAAGTTAAATAGCCTAAATATATAAAATTATGAAACTTCACTTTGCCCTCAGCCAAAACGATTTGCCATGGAACAAATTATAGATTAATGAGACCAAAGATCGCCCGTTAGATATACACAAGACGAGTTATATCTCATGTTTAACCACTAGACTAGAGACAGCAGAGCCAGCGGCAAACATCAGAAGCACTAGCCGAGGAAAAGCTGGTCCAGTCGGGGTTAATGAGCGCTGAGCGCCCGGTGATCGCCTGGATCTCACAACTCCGAAAACGTCAGATACATTTTTCAAATAGGCGCTATCTTTATAAATAAACCACAGATTTGAGCTTTAAACAACTACATTCTCGACTGAAACACTCTTAGAATTAAATTTCGTGACACGATAACAGTAGTATTTTGATATTACGCGGGTTTTCTCCTCTGCCATTGACGCTTGCTGGTGGGACGAGATGCATTCTGGGATACCTGTCTGTCTCAAGTTTGCACAAGTCACCTCTACATGCATCCTCGGTAAAAGGGGCGGATCAAGAACACATCCGGGGATTTGAACTGGACTTGGCTAGATGTGAACTTTTGAATTGGGACAGTACTTGGGCAGCGACTGATGACGTTTCACAAGGCCACAAGAACACAAGTACAGACAAGAACGCATATTGAGAAACGGCCCCGATCTCGGGGAACTCAACCATAGAACCAACTCAACTCTCGTGAAATGATGGCCGTTACCGAAAGCTAGTGATTACAGTTTATAAAGTTATAATTGTGAGTATTTTTCTCACAAAAACGCATCGTATGGGTGTCATATGTCTAGGATGGCTTGAGTGTGAGTAGATTATGGGGATCATTTTTTGGGGGGAGAACTAGCCTATCCCTTTGATAACTTGCAATTGTGAGAAAAAAGTCAAGAATTGTGAGATAAATGTCGCAATTAACTTTTTTTATTTTTTATTCTGTGGCGGAAGCAAGCTTCCATAATTTTCCCAGTTCTAAAAATACAATTACAATCCCGATGTGAACATGTAACTCTTCTGGATCACGGCTAAAACAAGCTGAATACCAATAGTTGCATTAAAAAGAGTTTACAATTTCATGAAACCGATTAAAAATACAGAAAAGACATACTGATAAATATTTTTGAAAATGAAGTTGAATGCTTGAGAAGGCATCTGTTATCTCATTCATGGATTATGGTCTCTGGAGGATTTGTGGGTTAAATGCAAACGGGGATTAGATTTTACATGACAAATTGACAACCATGAGGACAAGAGGACTTATTTCTCCCACCCTAAAAATAAAGGATAAATGACCATGTTTAGTTGTACTGAAAGTGAGATAATGAAGACAGACCCATGAAGCAGAAGAATTCAATCATTTAGTGAACTAAAGATTTTATTCAGTCACCTTTACCTCATTTATAACAGTAATTATACCTTTATGTGCTCACCCACTCAGATGTGGTCTATATGATATATAAAGTAAAAGCAAACCAGATTAGACGTTCACACAGAATTATATGTCCATTATTTCTCCCTCAACAATTTCAAGTGCATGGTGGCTTATTTAAAGGAATGTTCTGGATTCAATACAAGTGAAAGAACCCGAGACATAATGTTGATTATCACAGAATGAAAATACAGAATAATCTACACATGTTTCTACACAGGCACAGGAAGTAAACAGAACACTTTGAGAAATATTCCCACTTCAAAAAAAGTACATTTAGACAACTTAAGAGCTCAAATAAATGTTTTTCAGAATAACTCATGTCAAGGCAGCGTTCCTGTAGCTCCAGAAGTGCAGCATAGCGCTAGCAATGCTAAAGTTTAGCTTTCCAGGGAATGCAGGAACTGATCAAATGTATACCTTGAATGCAATTTAAGTCGCTTTGCATTAAAGAATCTGTTGATGAGAAGATAAGTGCTTTAACAATCATACCAGCTGCACATTTCTGCTTTTAAACCATCTGGAAAAGCTGCCCCAATGTACTCCCATTTTAAGTTCACTACACTAATGGTGTCCTGTGGTAATCAACATCATGACACTTATGAAGAAGATTTCAATTTTGGTCCAGGTCAGAACTATGAAAGATCTTTGGTGAGTTAACATCAACACATTTCAGAAGCGCTTTGACGTGAGTATGCGGGTCCACAGGTGCTCTGCAGAGATGCTGGGGAGTTTGTGAGAGTTTCTGACCAAGACATACATCCCTCCTGCAGCGGACACAACTCCACTCAGCCACAGACCTTGAGTGATCACCTGCAAAAGACCAGCAAGACGTTTACTGATGGATCACAATCTGTTATTATTGTACTGTGCCGTGAGAAACTTCCAAAACCTTATTTAATCCAATTTTTAAGTGCTTCTACAGACATCTGTGATTTCCATTCAGTTTGTACTTAAATGAAAAGCACTATGTTTACATTTCACTTCATTAACAATGCAGTCTTTTGTTCTAATGAAAAAAAAAAGTAATTCTGCATATATAATTATAATTACAGTCTACACTACAGTTTTAAGGTTTGGGGTCAGTAAGATTTATTAAATGTGTTTATTCAGCAAGAATGCATTAAATAAACCGATCAGTAATGACATGTACGGTGTTACAAACATTTCTATTTCAAATAAATGCTGTTCTTTTGAACTTTTTATTTATTAAAGAATCCTGAAAATGTATTATGGTTTCCACAAAAATATGACGGTGAGATTGTAAGATTGATGATAATAAGCTTCTTGAGCAGCAAATCAGCTGAATCATGTGACACTGAAGACTGGAGCAATGATGCTGGAAATTCAGCTTTGCATCACTGGAATAAATTACATTTTAATATATTTTAAAATAAAAAACAGATATTTTAAATTGTAATAATATTTCACAGTATTTCTGTTTTACTGTAATAAATGCAGCCTTGGTGAGCATAAGAAACATAAAAAATCTTATAGACCCCAAACTTTTGAATGGTACTGTCTGGAAATCTGCGTGCAGTACTGTACATGGCTTATTAGAAGAAGAAGAAAAAACTATAAACTCTTTGCATTGCATTGTAGGATACATAATGTTTTTGCACATATTCTAGAAAGTTTAAGTTAATTTCACAGTTCAACACATTTTGATTAGTTTCTGAACTACTGAAATTTTGGAGTTAATATTATTAAAAACACTCAAAGAACACAATGAAAGTTTTTCTACCATCAGGCTGTAATGTACGACGATAACTCTGATGGAATAATGTTTTGTTAATAGCTCAGAGTGGAAATGCTGTTTTAAACTGTGTTTTCAGCCTCACGGTTCCTGATTTCACACTGACATGAGTCATTTGTTCTCGAGCACTTTCAAACACACAGGTTTGTTTTTCGTCACCTTATCTTGCCAGTGCCAGCGATTCACCGCTTCATGGTACCTTGTTCTGGTGAATGTGACCTGAAAGCCAAGCAATCGGACATATGAATTAGTGAACAAACACACCAACAAGATGATACATAACACTAAGAAGCTCTTACCATTGTGTAAAGGGGGACGATTGTTTTTGGCATGATGACGTGAAGGATATTGTCCAGGTATTTTCGGAACAGGAAATATTTGGAATTGACATGCGCCCTCATCTATGACACAAATCACATGATGAGTGAAGCTAATGGCAGCATTTAATGGTCTAGCTCTGTGGTCTAGTGTGTGTCTGTGTGTGTGTGTGTGTGTGTGTGTGTGTGTGTGTGTGTGTGTGTGTGTGTGTGTGTGTGTGTGTGTGTGTGTGTGTGTGTGTGTGTGTGTGTTTTTCACACTGCCAACAGTAATGAGGTTGTCCTGTCTCACTGTGGTCTGCATGTCACATCCGATCAGCTGGTGGCAGAGTGATTACTGCTACTGTGTGAAAAAGTGTCAGTGTGTGTTTGTACTGTAATGTATGTGTGCATTCAACTTAATGACCAGAAAAACAAGGGCAGCCTTGTCTAGCGGCTCTGATAAAAATAAAAAAGTCTGTTTAAAGTGGTGGTATAATGCACTTTTCACAAGATTGCACTTTTCAGAGTCTCTGATGTCCCCAGAGTGTGTATGTGAAGTTTTACCTCAAAATACCCTACAGACATTTTTATATAGCATGTTAAAGTTGTCACTTTTTAAGGGTGAGCAAAAACACAGTTTTGTGTGTCTCTTTAAATGCAAATGAGCTGCTGCTCCGGGCACAGGGGGCGGAGCTACAACAGCTCATTCTTGGCAGCTAGCATTAGCATTAACTCACACAGATATGCACTGAAAATTTCAAAGACTTTTAGCATTTTATGTTCAAACCGGAGTCACACAAAGATGGAGAGACTCAAGAAGAAGTGACATCATGTAGACAACATTTCTGAATGGTTAGTTGATGTTATGTAGCTTATGTGTAGTTATCATCTAGTCATTGATTAACATATTCTGTCTTGATCATCTATAAATCGTGTTCCCGGGGGCGGAGTTTATGTAAATTTTAGGATTAGTGCCAGGAGGAATGTCGTGTAGTCCCTACCATCCGTTTGTTGTAGTCCTTAAAAAACAATTTCTTTAAAAGCAAATATCTCCCTTTGCTTTGAACTTTGAGCGTCGTAACTTTGCAGATGTTGTTTGTGCTCAAACAGCAACATTACACACTAACTAAAGTTAGAAAAGTTAAATTATAATCAACCTCCCCTTAAAATACAAACCCCACGACCCTGACATTGTTAGCTGCGAGTTCCAGTAAGTAAGTCAAATGAACTACACTTGATCTGCAGGTGATGTGGGAAGTCATGTGACTGCTGGAAGTGACAGCACCTAGTGTTCAGATACAGTATTGTACCTCTACATAGTTGTACATGGCCAGGTCAGCTATGGCGTGATCGTCAGGTACTCGGACTCTGGTGTATTCTTGAAGAACCGCAGCTGTAGACAGACAATAAGAAAACAATTCATGTACTTCTATAATGTATCTTCAATAGCGACTCTCTCTTTATTTATGTGTATGTTTTACATACGGTGTGAGCTCTTTTTTTTATATCCCTGCAATTTAAGATCAAATATTTGGCATCTCTTAGTTCCCTCTTGGCTTTTATATAATAATTATAACCCATACTGCTAACTAGAAATCCTCCTGTGATTTTACTCGGGGATGAAATTATCCCATTCCCAGAAGTATTTTTAAATTTAAAAGACAGATGAACCTTTGAGAAATGTAATTAATTAATATTACTTTAATTTAATTAATGAATTCCTTTTATTTCAGAAATGTTTTGAACTTGAATTTTCTTGTGAAGCCGGTTCAGTCTTACCAATGTTTTCATTCAACTGGTCCATAATTTCGTCCATAACTAAACAGTCCTCAAAGCCCTGTGAATCAAAATAAAAAATAAATCATCTTTCTGGGCTTTCAGTTGAAACACTCTATCTATAAGACGTGACCACATTTACATGCACAATATTTAAAGGGGTCATGACATGGATGGACATGACATTTTACAGAAAAAAAATAATATATATATATTGTATATATGTACTGTATATATATATTTACAGGTGAAACTCGAAAATGTTTAATATCGTGCAAAAGTTCATTTATTTCAGTAATTCAACTTAAAAGGTTAAACTAATATATTATATAGTATTCTAATTTTGAATTTGGGGTTTTCATAAGCTGTAAGCCATAATCATCAAAATTATAACAAATAAAGGCTTGAAATATCTCACTTTCTGTCTTATGTCTTACAAATATATTTGCCTGTGTGACGTTACAGATCCCACAGTATCAAAACGAGACATTTTTGGTGCTTGTTTAAATAAATGTTTGTTTATAATGAGGAGGAGCTCTGAAACTTCAGGATGTTTTAATGGTACAAAGACCTCTTGTATGTCAAAAGATCAGGGCAAATTAGATTTTTTGTGTCATGACCCCTTTAAAATAAGGTCCATATCAGGGTTATTATGCTTTATTAAACTCTTTTTTATATATATTAAAAAAAAACATGAACTCATTTAGTTTAACCTGATGTACAAAAATAACTCAAACTGAAATAAAAATGAATAAAAACTATATAGCCACATTAAAAACAAAACTAATAAAACTTGCTAAAGCTTTAACAACTAATTCTAACTATAAATGTAAACTATAATAGTATCTCAATGATAACCATAGTCCATTTTCTGGTCAAGCCTATAAAAAGATGATTACATGTTCGAGAGCTACTGGAATATTTCTGTATACTGTTAATAAGCGGCAAATTGCAACTTGATGTTGAGGTTATGTTAACCTCATAGGGAGAAATTACAGCTGGAGACTAACTGAAAAAAACTTGATCAGAATGAATATCCACTTACCGCATTCATACCTTGACCATAGAACGGGACCACAGCGTGGGCCGCGTCTCCCATGAGAACACACTTATCAAACAGATGATACGGGGAGCACTTCACCGAGACCATGGCCTGAGCCGGCAGCCGGAAGAAATCCTGTTTCAGAGCCTCACTGAGAAAACACAAACACACACAAACACACTCCGTCTGACAGAATACATGCACATATACAACACTGGCTCTTTTCTTTGTGACACAATGACTCACTGCTTAATTATGTTAATTATGACATTTAACATCTCCAATCTCATCCAAAGCCTCCTTTTAATTAAAATAAAAAACTTTTTTTTTTTTTTTTGGCATTCCACCCTGTATTACTTTGCACATTTACTAGTTATTATTCTGCATATATTATGAAAGACTGAAATTGAATAATTTATATAAAGGTCAGTGTCAAATTAAGATGCAGAAGATGATTAAATATCATATCACCCTCATTGTTGTTTCAATCCCGTATGACTTTCTTTACTCAGTGGATCACAAAAGTGGATCGCTTTATTTAGATACAATAAGAAAATAGTGACTGACTTTCATTCACCACAAATCTGACAGACTAATACACATAACATAATTTAGATTTTTGGGTGTACTGTACTTTGTTTATGATTTACTAATACATCTAAAACCCAAACATGAACATCACTGACATCATTGACTCATAAACCCCAAAATATAATTATATTATGCAAAATATAAAATTATCATGCACTAGCATTCAAAATTTTGGGGTAAGTAAGATGCTTTTTTTTCTTCTTAAATCAAGGATGCATTAAAATAATCAAAAAATGACATTAAAGACATTTATAGTGTTACAAAAGATTTCTATTTCAAATAAATGCTGTTCTTTTGAACTTTCTATTAATCTTTTAAAGAATCCTTTAAAATTGTATTGCTGTTTCTACAAAGAAATAAAGCAGCACAACTGCTTTCAACATTGATAATAGTAAGAAATGTTTCTT
Source organism: Phoxinus phoxinus (assembly GCF_949152265.1). NCBI lineage: Eukaryota > Metazoa > Chordata > Actinopteri > Cypriniformes > Leuciscidae > Phoxinus > Phoxinus phoxinus. The sequence goes on along the minus strand of NC_136889.1, from coordinate 6,153,243 downwards.
GAGCAGCAAATCAGCATATGAGAATGATTTCTGAAGGATCATGTGACACTAATGCAATGATGTAATGATGCTGAAAATTCAGCTTTGCCGTCACATGAATAAATTAAAATGTAAAATATATTAAAACAGTTGTAATAATATTTCACAATATTATTACATTATTACAATATTTTTTACTGTATTTTCAATCAAATAAATGCAGCCTTGGTGAGCATAAGATATTTCTTTAAAAACATTTAAAAAAATCTTAACCTCAAACTTTTGTATTGTAAATCTATGTAGTTTTGTTGGAACTTTCAATGTGGAACATCGAGTGCTGAATAATTGTTATAAGCAAATCTTGAGCACAAGAAGAACATCTTCAGTTGACTCTCAAATGCTAAACAGCTTGTACAGTATCACAACATTCATACAAATAAACAAAACACCCGCTGACCTGTGTGTCTATAGACTGCAATTATACACCTAACCAAGATGTACTCTAGACCTGAAGGAGCATGAAGCAGACTGAAAGAGAGAGAGAAAGAGCTGTACTCACACTCCGATCAGAGGTATAGAGTCAGGGAAGTATTTCTGGAAGAAACGAATGACCTCGTCACCGCTGCGGATCTTCTCGAAATCTTCAAAGGGCATGAAGAGCGTGCATGTGAACGTCCTGTCCTTCAGAAACAAAATCAAAAGGAGCATGATTTTACACAAGGAAACTACAACATAACCAAAGCAAAATATTATATGTACCTTTTAAAAAGGCATTTGGAGGCCGAATTATTTGAATTATTCATAAACAATTGTAATCAAACAGTAAATCTAAAGACCCCGAGTATGAAAAAAACACAGACATGAAATATATTATGAAAGACCACATCAGAAATAATACTGTAATAACAATAATCTCAAACAACCGAAAGTCACAGAAAACTTTAATAAATAATTAAATATTCTTATCATACCCACAAAAATTACTTAATTAAAAATTACTTAAATTAAATAATAATAATAATGAATAATCACAGAAAACAAATAAATACTACAATTATAAAATATTAGTTAATATTTAAAAACAATAATATAAATTATTATTGTTCAAAAATAATAATAAACTATTATATTAAATAAAAATGAATAGATAATTAAAAAACAATTATAAAAAACTAAATATTAAAATAATAAAATATTCTATCAATTAAAACAATAATAATTTAATAATAATAATCTAAACAATGAATAGAAAATAACAGAAAACTTGAATAAATAATAAAATATTCTTTAATATTTAAAAACAACAATAATAAGCATTGTTATTATTATCTTAAAAATAAATAATAAAACATTATATAAAATAATAATAATAATAATCACAAAAAAGGAATGAATAGATAATCACAAAAACTTATAAAATAATAAATTAGCAATATATTCTTTAATATTTAAAAATAAATCACAAACATTTTAATAAATAATAAAATATACTTTAATATTTTATAATAATAATAATACTGATAATGAATAGATAATCACAAAAAAATATATAATAAAATAAAATATTCTTTAATATCTGATTATTATTATAAATAAAAAAAACTTTGCATGCAAGTAAAAAACAGCAATATAACAGGGTAAAAAACAGAAAAATGATTAAATGACCTCACCAAGTTAGGCAGGGCAATCATCATAAAAGTGTTCCTGGGCCAAATGTGCAAATAGTTGGGCTCCATCGCAAACTTAGAGGACGGGGAGAGAGAAAGAGAGATGTGAACAGACAAAATAGGGACAGATATGTATGAAGACTGCTGGATAACATGCTGTGACGCTTACATCTCCATCTATAGGAGGCATGGTGAGCTCCATGTACCCGTGGGGAATGTACGTCTGGCTGTAATTGAACCGACTTTGCCGTAAGAACTGCTTCCTGACCGCAGAGAAAGCTCCATCACAGCCTACGATCAGATCAGCCTGCAACTCCTTCTTTTGGCCATCGGGTCTGTCGAGAGACCAGGTCTGAAATGTAATCTAATTCACAAGGAATATCCACAGACTGAAGGGAATTTGCAAACTCTTGTGATCACATGACCCTGTCAGGCAGCCAAACCTGACCCCAGTGATTGAAGTTACATTCTTAAAGGTATAGTTCACCTAGAAATTAAAATTACAAACCTGCATGTTTGTTTTTTCAATATTTGTAATGACATAAAGGACAGTAAATAATGTCAGAATATTAATTTTTGGTTAACTATTCCTTCACGTGGTATTTCAAAGAATACCATAGTATTATTTACCAAAAAAACATAGCATTACCATGTCCAAAATAGAGACAGAAAGACATTTAGAGAGAAAGAGACACTGTTTACCCAATAAAGGTCATTGCTCCTGTTTTTGGACTCCAGTCGTGCAGCTTGTGATTAAAGTTCAGCGTAGTGTTTGGAAATGTGTCTGCCGCTGCAAGAAAACATTTCAATTCGGCATGTTTATTCAGTAAATACAAGCATTCATACATTTGACTGCATCCCAGTTCATTTACTCTTGTCCTAAAGCACAAAAAGTATGTACTTGAAATTTATTTCTTGTGAACTTATAGGTATTACAACTTAGATTTATTACCCTTTAGTCATCATGAAATAGCATTCACAAATTTGCAACCGCAGACTAATGTGCTACCATTGAAAGTTTGGAAGTTAAGGTAAGAAATGAATATGATTATTCTGCAAGGATCCATTAAACTGAGCAAAGGTGACAACAAACACTTTTCCATTGTTGGACTGAAGACTGGAGTAATGACATCACAGGAATACATTTTAAAATATACTAAAATAGAACACTGATATTTTAAATTGCAATAATATTTCCATAATGTTACTGTTTTCACTGTGTTTTTTGGTTAAATAAATGCCCCATTGGTGAGCAGAAGAGACATCTCACATTTAAACGTTTAAAAATCTTACCAACCCAAAACTTTTGAATGCTAGTTTATTTAAAATTGAATCTGGATATTCAACAAAAGAAAATTAATAAACAATAATAATAGGGAAGGACTTGATTTTATCCAAAAAGTGGAAAAATTAAGAAAGAAGTTTAAATAATGAGAGAGAAAAATTTGCATACCACTCAGGATAGATATGCAAATAGGGACACATGGTTTCTTCGAAAGAACCCAAAATATATATACCTTTATTATATTGAAATATGATTTGATATAAAGTGGCACATTCAGTGTTGGTTGAATGATATACCTGCGAGCAGCTCCTTGTTGAGGTTGGATCTGTCCACCGAGAGGATGTACTACAAAAGAAACCGCATCATCACACTGAACAGCATGTTTCGTGTGGATAGAGTCCGTCAGACAGAGGAATCATGACAAGTTTAATCCCTATTATGCATGTTCTGGATTACATATTTTTAATCTAAAATGATGGATTTACGACAGATGTGGAGTTCACCTGATCTTCAATATACACTATCAACAGCTTAGCATCATGAAACACATCCCTGTATGTGTGTGTGTGTGTGTGCGTGCGTGCGTGCGTGTGTGTGTCTGTGGTTCAGGTATTCCCTACTACGGTGTCCCCACAAGGATGGTAATACCAAGAACTCTTTGTCCTTGTAGGGACATTTTTGGTCCCCATGAGGAAAACAGAGTATATTATGTTTTTTGAAATGCAGAAAGTTTTCTGTGATGGGTAGGTTTAGGGTTAGGGGACAGAATATACCGTTTTTACATTATAAAAATCATTACGTCTTTGGAAAGTCTCCATAAAACATGGAAACCCGAACATCTGTGTGTGTGCGTGAGTGTGTGTGTGTGTGCGTGCGTGTGCGTGTGTGTGTGTGTGTGTGTGTGTGTTATGAGAAGATTACACAGCAGTAGTAATAAGATAATGATATAAATGCAGTTCTGTTTCTGTCCATCTGCTGGTTTTTAGTAATCATAATCTCTGCAAACCTCATGACGCACAAAATGAACACTGGGTCAGAGATATGTTCCCATGTCCACGGTTTTTAAAGCATATCGGAGGGCTTTTTGCCTCATACGTCAACATGAAACAACATGATTTCCAGGCTGTGATATATTTCTCAGTGAAACAGGATTTTCAAAAAGGATATTTAGAATAGTGGTTCTGAAATAATTTAGCTTGAGGTCTAATATTAAATATTTAACATAAAATTCTATTGTACAACAGTGAATAATATGATGAGCTACACAGGACAAAAATGCACTTTTATTCATATGCTAAATTATTAAAATGATACACATCTTACTTTTTTATTTAGACCTACACAGCCCCAAAAAGTTATTCATTTGCAAAATTATACAAATTGTATACTTCTAAATTGTATACACTTCTAATTTTTGAATTAGTTTCTTATTAGTTATTAGGTTTTTTATTTATTTAGTAATTTTCAATGATAAGGGAATGTAAAGCAAATCTATACATGTTGCATTTCTGTCAAACTACTGTCACATTTGATACAAACAACAAAATATATTTTTCTCCCTTTTCAATATTTATTTACATTTATGTGTATTTGAGATAAATATATTTATCTTTTTATGTTATAATTCCTAATTCCATGGAAAGGTGTAGTAGATATAATATGACAGGAAACGAAACATAAGTGCCGATTTCTCATTAACTGAAGGAAAAAAGGCAAAGTCCTAATTGACACTTTTATGTGTACATTATGATTGTAATGATTAACACACTGGTTTTAAAGGAGAAGGTTGTATTGACTCTGCTGGGGTCACTGGTCATGGTGCTCAAGTTATGTATCAGCGGACTTCATTCATGAATGTATGTCTGATGTAAATGTTCTCAACTAGTGGGTGAATAACCCTATAACTTTACAACAACCTGTCATGTGACAATTCTGAACTGCTATAGCATATGTCATCTGCTAGATTGCTTGTATATTGTTGCAAAATGTAAACTACTAGCCTATATTATCGTCTAAATGCAACTATAAGGCATGAAGATATTATAAACATTACCATCATGATTTTTTGTAAAGCTGCTTTGAAACTATGTGTATTATGTAGCGCTATACAAATAAATTTGACTTGACTTGACTGAGGTAAGCATCCAGAGGGTAATTTAAAGCTACTACATTTGTGTGAATATGTGATGTGACATGTAAATAGTTATCTGTTACCTGTCCCTTCTTTCCGTAGGGGATGGGAGAACGTTTTCCATTAGTATTATGGATCATACGGGCATGCATGGGAATGCCTTTAGAAATTATCTAAAAGAAAGAAGAAAAGAAGATTTGACTGTCTAAACTTACTGTTAAAGACATTATATCAGCAAGGAAATTGTATCGGGAACAATATATATTTTCAGCATCATTACTCCAGTCTTCAGTGAGTTAGGGTTAGGGTTACCCTTACCCTAACCTTACAGTATGCTGATTTGCTGCTCAATAAACATTTCTTATTATTATCAATGTTGAAAATACTTTATTTTATACCATGGTCTGGGTGAATACTCGATTCTGATTGGCTGCAGGGTGTCCATTAAAAAGTGATGTAGGACACCTAGTAAAGGAGTTCTAAAACCGTTAGATTTCGATTGTAAAACTAATTAAAATATAAACTTATGTTTTAAAAAATTGTTATTTGGCAAGTGAACATGGTATAAACTGGTTAATACCTTTCGAGGTGTCCATTGTCAGGTATTAATGGACTTCGGCGGAGGCAACCCTTCGTCCATTAATACCTGACAATGGACACCTCGTCGGGCATTAACCCTTACACATCCTTGCTGAATAAAAGTCTAATTTTTGTCATAAATTTTGATAATATGATAAATATTGTCATATTGAAAAATGTGTCAATTTTGACAAATATGATACATTTTGTCATATATATATATGCACATGAATGTACATGTATACATATGAAGAAAATAATACTTTTATTTAGCAATTTCATTCAACATGTAAGACATTACTGAAGCCCCTAAACGTAACCTAAAACGTAATCTAATTTGGGAATGATCCGGGTTGTTAGGAATGCTGTTCCAGGACCAACAAAAGAAGTTGATCCAGGCAGATGTCCTGCTTAGGTAAATCACTTTATGCATTTCAAATACAAGGGCTCGCAGCAGCTTCATCCATCCACCTTATACATCTAACGCTTCAGCCTGACTGTCACACTCTGTCAGATATGAAAAGTCGTGTTAACTCGGGGTTCCTGATCTGGCATTCCTGGCTCGGTCAGGCTGAAAAGTCACACAAGTGTAAAATAACCAAATCACAGAGACTATGCTCACTATATGTGCCGACAAAACACATTCGAATTCTGCACCAAAATTCAACACTTCTGTAATGACTGTGCAAGTACTTAGTGTAAGTACCATTTGACCTAGTTTCACATGTTCACACTTCCTCATGGTATTTTCTTTACTTCCCTCTGTGGGAAAAGTTTGAGACTATTCAGCCAACACACACACAATTCATGAGTTGTTATAGAAAATACTAGTTAGGCAAGTTCTTTGCAATTAAGCAATTCATTTGCATGCCTCTAAAACACATACATTGTGATATAAATATGTAACATAATGAACCCAGCTTCAGGGGTATTGTGTATTTTACAGTATTGTACAGTATGTCCTGTACTGTAAGTCACTGTAGATAAAAGCATATGCTAATGACTACTTACTAGGCTACTTATTCACTGTGCTATGCATTATTTAATAGAGTGAAAATATGTTTTCATGATATCTTTCCAGTTTGAGTAACTATAACCAGCTCTCTTATAAAGAGGACACAAATGTATGTAAACTGCACGCAACTCCCCACAATAAACATGTAAATGACTAAACCCACCGTATCCTCCATTCCCACATGTTTCAGGGCCTGGCGCCCCCTATGGGACAGGGCCAAGTTGATGCTTCGACCCCTCACGACTTTTGCCTGCCGAATATCTAACAGGACAAAAAGTTTGAATGAACAGGTTAGTTAAAACACGAGTTATCCTTCCACAAGATTATAAGTGTGCTTAAAGATGTTGCTGTATGAATAATAAAAAGTGAAGCGATTTAAGTGAGATGCAGAATCACAGCCTTCAAATGAAATTTCGATTAATGCTGGTTTTAAGAGATAGATTATGTCTTCACCTTCCCGAGATTCAAATACTGCAACGTCAAATCCTCGTTTGGCAAAGAAGCAGGCGTTCAAAGATCCAACCTAAATGGACAGGGTTAGAGGAAGAAGTAGATTATGACCGACCGTAATAATATCTGTGCGTGTACTAACAAAAAACACAAACGTATTAAATAAGTGACTGCATGTTTTTTGGATATGTGCTGTGATAATACCATGTGCAGTGTAAATAGTACATATCATGGTATTTGAAAATGTTCATATTTTACCATCACTTTATACCACCTGTACCATGATTCAGTCACAGCACATTTTTGTAAGAGTGTTGAAAATTACATAGGATTTTAGGGCTTCTGGAAAGCTTGCAATGACCTATTTTATTTCCTATGAACTTAACTTCCTAACCCTTAATGAACTTCCTAACCCTTATACTTTTCTGGATGATTTTATTTTAATCATTTTATTTGAAAAGGATACTGGTGCTTTCTCAGGCACAAAGTACCAGCACAGGTCTAACCAACAAATATCATTGCACCATATTATTTACACTATTATTGTGCTTTGTGCCAATAAGTACAATATTATATAATAATATCATATTTGTATCATCAATCTTATTGATGGCACTTCCTTAAGCATAATATCAGAAGAACGTTTACCCTAAAGTTGGTGTATACAGTTACAAACTCATAAAGACTATAAGTCTCATAAAGACATTCTCATTATAAAGAGCATTTGGACAAAACCTGTGGTGCAGGATTAGTCCTTTATATCATTAACGTGTTTCATCTTTAAATGTTAAAGTCAACACCTTCTGTAACATAATGGAACATTTACAGAGTTTCATAACCACTTTGTCAATCATTAACATGCTTCTCTTGTCTTGTACATTATGTTATAACAGAATTACTATCTCTGAATTACTGTGATTAACAAAGGTCATATTCTAAAATAATAACTGTCCACTTGTTTTTTATAGCAAACATTCTCTAATGAGTAAAACATCTAACAGACCACCTGAGTCAGACTCAAACTACTAATTCAATTTCATTGATCTTCCATTTTCTGAGTGACTTTTCAAATACTCAAACATCCAGTGATTGATTTGATACAGAGAGTAAATGGTGATTGACAGCATTATAAGATATGTAATCAAGTCATAAAGATGCAATGATTCTCACCAAACCGCCCCCCACTACCGCGATCACTTTCCTTTTACTGCTGCTGGATTCATGTGTGTGTGATGAAACGGTCTCCATGTTTAACAATTCTGAGGTAGCCTATTAGATTAGTTAAATGGGGTCTGCTGGAATCAGACTGTGAATGAGTTTGTAGGAGTTTTAGAGCAGGGTTTTGTGGTTATGAAGGAGGAGCGACACAAAGTCAAACATCGACCAACACCGGATCAGCAGGTCGCCGTCTATCAGACCTTCTTCAGTCACACAGTGTGATCATCATAGTGATCAAACCCATCCAAACTAGTCACACGGTTTACGTGAGATTTAGAGTATAATTTAAAAATATATATTTTAATCAACTATATAAACGTCATTGAAAACACCAGGGTGTTCAAAGGTATTCAAGTCATATCAAGGATGTACATGGTTCATATTTAATATATCACCACCTAGCGGAAGTAAATAAAAATACACGGTTTAATGTACTTGGTTCGACGTCAGGACAACACTGACGCATCCATAACGTGATTGCGTGAGCGTTCAGATGGGTCAGTCTTTTCGTCGGTCATCATGGTTATCTGAGATTTACTCTGTAACCGTCGTGATCTGTCAAAATTGGAATACTCAGAATCTGTAATAATGCCTTCGGGATTTTACCATATAAAAATAATGCCGTGACCCGGATTCGAACCGGGGTTGCTGCGGCCACAACGCAGAGTACTAACCACTATACGATCACGGCGAGCCACTGAGCGGACGGTCTTGAACACTGAAATTTAGATCCATGATTGTTATTGTATACATTTCACACATTTTCTGGAAACTTTAAAACATTGATTTGCCATATTGATAAACAACGGTTATATAAACGTATTTTCATTTTGTAAAAAAAGCATAAAGCAACGTAAAAAGCATGTTTACGTTCACCACTAATCAGCTCTGGGACAATTCCCTTATGCAATTTTGACCAGTGAAATATTTTCCTCATTTCCTAATGTATAATTACCCGATTGTACTCTTATTCTATTTTTAAAAAGTGCCCCCAGCAACCCCGAGCTATTTATTTATTTATTTTTAGTTGTGTTTTGTTTTATTTTTGTATGCATAATGATGTTCACTATTTGCATTTGAACGAAAATTTATGTAACGTTATAATGTTAATGTTTATTCAAACTGAACCTTTCACTGTGCTAAAACTTCACCAAAGTCCAATTTCTGTGGCCTTTCTCTAATTCCACACATTTTCCAGTTATCTAAATATTCTGGATAGTTGGAGTTCACCCAAAAAAGAAAATACTGTCATAATTTCCTCACCCTCAAGTTGTTCCAAACATGTATGAGTTTCTTTCTTCTGCTGAATACAAAAGAATATATTGAAAATAATGTTGGTAACCAGACAGATGGCACCCGTTGACTTCCATAGTATTTTTTTTCCTACTATGGAAGTCAACAAAGACTATCTAATAACACAATGGGAGTGGGACCGGACCCATCAACTGTTTGGTTACTGACATTCTTCAAATATGTTCTTTTGTGTTCAACAGAAGAAAGAAACTCATACAGGTTTGGAACAACTTGTAAATTATGACAGTTTTTACATTTTTCTGTGAACTATCCCTTTAAATCATGTGTCTCTTTAAATACTCAACGTGCTCTCCACTAAACCTGGATGTGGGTGTGGTCTGTTTCGCAACGTCTGTCAATCGTAGGCAAGGCGTGACTAAGCAATTCCAACAACTTCAGGAAAACAAAGGGTACTTTAAACATATATATTTGATATAAATACTTGTTCTATGTGCGTATATATTTAACGTATTTTGTATTATCTTATATTAATGAAAGGTACGTAAAAATCTGCTTTAGATGCTCTGAGATTGATTGGTTACGTCTGCAGAAATCATGGCGTCCTGACGTCTTAAGCAGAGTTTTGATATCCAGCACTGAAGTATGCAGAAATGTGTTAACCGGTGGGCCCTTACAGCGAGTTATCTTCCGATTTTATGATCTTATCCACAGTTTTCATTCGAAGTATTAGGTAAGTGTCAAATATCTGCTTTGTTTTTTAGTTCGTTCAACGAGCGGCCCGGTTCGCTAGCGTCGGGCTCGTGTGTTGCTCTCGCGCGCGATAGCATTTGCTCGTGACACAGTATCTCACAAATATTGTTTATTTTTTTTTAATTCTGATGATGTTTGAGTTTTAAGAATGTGTCATTGTTGTTTTATATAACTCCGCTATTAGTCAATATTTTTTTAAAAAGACGAAAACGCTAAAAGCCGTCTGGACTGTTTAAACTAGACTAAACTTACACGAAAAGTAAACCTACACATAACTAAATCAATAAACTACACTAATGTACAAAACTTAATATCAACTAAAACCCTCAACTTAATCTTAAACTAAACCTGAGCTTGCGTTTCAAATAAACTAATGGACTAAATTGACACTTAGGCCCGGTTTCACAGACAGGGCTTAACGTTAGTTAAAGCCAGGATTAGCTTTTAGTTCGATTAGGACGATAAGTAACGTTAGCTTTTATAAATGTGACTTAGAAAAACAAACATTTCTGGTGTGCATCTCAAGTCAAAACAAAGGCACTGATATATTGTAAGATATGTCAGTGCAAGTTCTTTTCAGTTAAAACAGCTCAAACATGCATTTTAGTCTAGGACTAGGCTTAAGCCTGGTCTGTGAAACCGTGGGTTAAGGTACTAACTTTTAAACTAATGGAGTTTCTCAGTAAACTAAATGTACTACTAACCTAATCATAAAGCACAATGTTTTAATTTGAGCTAAATTAATGGTCTAAACCTCATTTATAGTTTTAACTAAAGAATTACAATTCTACTGAAGCTAAATTACTAAACATGATGTTTTAATCCATATTTTATATATGTCTGTCTGATTGTGTTTTTTGGGGGCCCATTGCGGGCTGTATTTGTGTTGTGGAGCTGAACTTTACTTGTCACATGGAGTGTCTTTTGCCTTTGTTTGATAATGCCTGACTTCTTAACTCTGAATAAATGTCTTTTTCATATCCAGGCGTGTCTCGACTCTGTCCGTCAGAATGAGTGATCCGGCTGTCCAGAGGGTGGTGAGTGATATCATTCGTTCTCCAGAAGACAAACGGGAGTATCGAGGACTTGATTTTACAAATGGGCTGAAAGCCATACTCATCAGTGACCCCACCACGGACAAATCATCAGCCGCACTGGATGTCCACATAGGTAAATGGGAATTTCTTTGCTTCATTTTGCACATGTATGCTTGACACATCACTCAACTTGCTTTTTTGCTCCCTTCTATTTTAACACAGACTATTTTTTACTAACCGCGAGGACATCTTGGCCTCAAATCTTCATTATTGGCCATCAATAACTATTTAACAGAATTGATTGTGTTACTTCTATCCGTCTCTCTGTCTCTGTAGCTTCCAAAAAGCAATTTTTAATAGTCCGGATCTTGGCGGCTGCCCTTGTCCTGGTTTTAGTTGCGGAGAGACACTCAAAGCCCACAAGAGATTTGAATAATTTTGTTTCTGAACAGGCCACTCTGTAAAAGTAATTGAAGCCTTTTTTGTGTCAAGTTAAATATTTTCAGTGCTATATTTAAGAAAAAAAATACTTCAAACTCAAACATTTGAAGTGAAGTGCTGCCCAGTGTGTCAACACAGACTTATGGGTGGGGTTATCTGATGCCAGGAAGTGCAGCTTTTAACAATCAAAGCACTTTATAGTTCAAGAGTATGTATACAACTGTCTTTGCATGAAATGTAATTGTTGCAATTTGTAGGTGATGTCATTGCTTATCTTTAATACTCACTCAGTACACACTGTAAAAGAGCCTTTTCTAAATAAGGCCAAAATCACAATTGAATGCATTGAGGTCATGTTTTTTTTCTTTTCCGAGTTTTTGTTTGAGCTGCACACTATTCCGATTAGTTTTCAGATCCGAAAAGTAGACTAAAGGCTCCGATCATTTGTGCAATGACAGGTTTGTCAGAGGCCCTCTCAATCATTAAAATCAAGCAGAATGAATTTAAATCATTCATACATCAGTTCAGTGTAAATTATTGGATTTATTTCAGTGTAACGGATAATGTTTTATGAGCGATTTGCACATTCATTCTGCTATTTTCATTCATTTGTTTAGCAGTCTGATTTGAGTCTACATGAATCAATGATTCATAAAATTATTCAAGAGTACATTGTCCTAGTCAATTTAATGTAACAAATTTTAAAAAGGGGGTTTACTTACAATTTACACATTTGTGTTCATGTATATTTTATGCTATTTCTGTTTTGTTTTATTTTTTGCTGTTCAGCCTGGAAACAACTAAGTGGATTTGAATCTGATTCGTGCTGAAGACTTTGAAACCTGTCTGACAGTATATTATGATGCAGCCAGCCAGTTGTCTATGCTTTTTCCAATGCCTTTAACATTGTAGCTTACCTTCATGCAGATCTTTGTGTAAACATATGGGTTTAAGGAAGCGTGAAGTTCTTGACTGCCTGAACTTGTCTTCCTGTGAAAAAGTCAACTCGATTTACAAGTTTGTCAAACGCTCAAGATTGTCTCTTTTTGTGTCAGAGTGTAAGCAAGCAGTGTTTTCTTGCACTTCCTAATATCCTGGTTGTCTCTTCTAACTGCCCTGCAGGTTCTTTGTCAGATCCTGAGAACATTTCAGGACTGGCCCACTTCTGTGAGCACATGCTGTTCCTGGGCACCGAGAAGTACCCCAAAGAGAACGAGTACAGCCAGTTTTTGAGCGAGCATGCCGGCAGCTCCAACGCCTTCACCAGTGGAGAGCACACAAATTACTACTTTGATGTATCCCATGAGCATCTGCAAGGGGCATTGGACAGGTAAATTAATCCCCCCAAAAAAGTCATCTGTAATGCTGGTCTGTTTTAGATGCTGAAGAGCAATGTGTGAGCTGTTTGAACTTGTGAAAGGGTGAACAGGATTCAGACCTTCAGGTGTCACTGTGTCTATCGGTGTGGAGTTACATGTCCAGGAGGAATCGGGTTGCTGGGATATAGAGAGAAGAGTTTCCCCTCGGAGCCCATCTGCTCATGTGACCCAGAGCACCACTTGCTCATTGAAACATTTAAAGGGGTCATATGATGCGATTTCTTGTTTTCCTTTTTTCTTAGGTGTGTTATGTAGCTGTTTGTGTATGTATAAGATCTGCAGAGTTACAAAGTCTCAAACGCAAAGAGATATTCTTTGTAAAAGTTAAGGCTCATCCACGCCTTTCTGAAACGCTTCGTTCAAACTCGACCCCACAAATCTACGTCAGTGTGTAGGGGCAGAGTTTCATAACACCGCCCAAATGTATACGCAAAGAAAGGAGGTGTAACTTTTATTCTCGCTGTGTTTATTCTCGCTTTCGCAAACAAAACTACTTTGTTTGGCCTCCCAAAAGAGGACACAATTAGAAAAGTCGTTAAGCTTTATTTACAACACTGTTCCAGAACAGTACAACCAAAATATTCGACTGTGCTGCGCATTTTTCGGAGGACTGTTTCAGAACCTGCGAGAGTACAAGGCCGGCTGTGCACAAAGGCTGATTCTAAAAAGTTGGGCAGTTTGTATGTACATTCTGGCACTTCTGACTCACACAGCCTGAAAAGTATGTTTTCATATTTTAAGAATTTGCTACTGACTATTCAAATGCGAGTTTTGAGCAGTATAGAGTAGCACTTGTTTGTTGTTTCTACGATCACAAATGCAGACATGGTTTTATGTTTACATAGTGTTCTCACCCCAGTAGCACGTCGCGTAAAAACACAGTATTTGTCATTTTAATAGTAAAAGTAATTAGCAATTACGTCCCCATGAAATAAAACCTTACCAATCTGATCCTGTCGCGCTGGCCAATTGATTGATCATCTATTCGGATCAGATTGGGGCTCGAGTTGATAGCTGTAGTACCGACATTATCACCTGTCATTATTGCTTTGGGAGCTGATGTTCCAAATATGGTAGGGGGCGTGACATTTCCGCACACGTATAAGGTGTTCGGGCACATCACGATGCACTGGATCGCTGGCCAATCAGAGCACACCACACTTTTCAGCTTTTGAGAAAGGCGGGGCATAGAGGAACAACAATAATGAACTGTATGTGTAAAATACTTTTTTTAACATAAAACCGCGTTAACGCATTGTATTAAACCAAATACACAAAATAATGTTCTTTTTAGAACTGTCATATGACCCCTTTAAATGATTCAAGATTCATCTCTAAAAACATGGGTCAGACCAGACACTTAAGAAAGCACTGGTGGAGTGTTTGACAAGTAGGAATGTGTAAGATACATTTTGAGGGTGTGAAAAGAGCCAAATCCTTTTTAATTAAATCAGGCATGCACTGGAAGCACTGAACCCTTTTGCAGCAGTAGTTGTTTGCATGATGGACTGTCATTTTTGTCAAATGTTTGCATGTTTTCTTTGCAATGCACCATCCTTGAAGTCAAGGGATTCAGGATTCACATAGTGCTTTGGCGTATCTGAAACTTTAGTTTTTGTAGGCGCCCTTAAAAAATTTAAGAAAATAATTGATAAATGCAACTAGATATGTCTGTGACAGACTGCTACAGTGTCTTTTGTAACTGGTAGTGAGCTGTTACTCTGTTAAATCCTGTAGTAGGACAGTCATTAACAAAGACACATTTGTGTGGCGTTGTCCAGGTTTTACATTGGATAAATTAATAAAGCAGTAGTGACGCGTAACCTGGCAAGTATCTTCATTCACCAACTTGCAACACAGACCGCCTTGGTAAAACACATATGTGGCAGATGCGGAATGGATCAAAATAAAATAAAAAAATTAAAAAAAGACTTGAATAAGCCCATTAATGGCATGTTTGAGTCTTCTCTTAACGAACTGTTTTTTTTTTTTCCTCTTTCCATATTGTAAATCATAAATGTGTATCATTTTAATTTGCTTGTTACACAATGGAGCCTAACTTATATATATTACTAATAATTATTTGACCAAGCCTACTTTTACACTCAGAATACTAAATAAATACACGTACTAAACTGCATTGTTTGCGTGCTGGAGGTAAGCTATTACGTTGTGTGCTGAGTGATGTTAACATTTAAGCTAGCTAGAAAATGGCACTATCAAAAAGTCTAAAGAGGAAAGTTGACAGCGAAAATAGGGCATACAAAGAAGAATGGAAAGACAACTATGCGTTCATCCTACCTAGTTTTGAGAATGCAAAGCTGTTGTGTCTGCCACGAAGCGATCCACAGACTCTTTTGAATGTCTTTCAGAACTTGAGCTCTCAATTCATCTCAAAATAAAACATTGCTGCAAAAACATTCTCGTACTTTTAATTTGAAGGCAAAATCACTAAAGACGAAGTGATTGTGAGTAACTGTTGCTATCAAAATAACAATGTACCGCTATCAAAATAACGTGGCTGCGTGCGGGCGCCAGATAGGATTTGGCCCGCGGGCCGCCTGTTGCCGACCCCTCCCTACATTATTGTAAGTCCACAAGACTGCAATGGCACACTTTATGTGCACTTTGGGACAGGGCCCTAATCTCAGTCACTAAGTATGTTTATTTGCATGGCAGTTGCCATTCATGTCTTTGCATGCTTTTAAGATCAGATTCTATTTATTCAAATGATTTTTAACAGGAGCATGGAGTGTTCTGCAGCTGTAAGCTGACATTGACTGTGTAAGAGAACTTTATCAAGCAGTGCATTAAATGGCGTTTGACTTTGTCATACCAGGTTTTCCCAGTTCTTCCTCTGTCCTCTGTTTGATGAGAGCTGTAAGGACCGAGAAGTGAACGCAGTGGATTCAGAACATGAGAAGAACCTCATGAATGACGCATGGAGGCTGTTTCAGTTGGAGAAAGCCACTGGGAACCCCAAACACCCTTTTAGCAAGTTTGGCACTGGTATGGAAAATACTGCACACATCTAATTTGATGGCATCTTTCATGTAGATATTGTCCTTTCAGTCCTAAGATCATTTGAAACATGCCTTTCCCCCCTATTGGCTACTGTAAAAGCTGTCTATACTTCATTCTCAGTCAGGGACAATAGAAAGCTGGAGGATAATGACTAAATTGATTTAACATAATCTACTCTGAGAAGAGTTATCTGTGCCCAGAAAAGCCAGATGGTGGCGGCCTTGAGTTATAAGGCTTGCTTGCTCTAAAAAAAGTGGTTTGTTCTGTCCTTACCCTCATATTAACCAGCACCATTCAGAGAAAAAGGTGTTTATTTTATCAAATTAATGCTTGCAAACAAATGTTTATTGGTAATTAAATCAGCGTTTCTGTGTTGTTAAAAGACCATAATATCAAACCTATTGAAATCAATTTATTGATGCAATGCGATTTTTGGTCTATGGGTCACTTCATCTTTAATTCATATGGCCACACTCTAAAACGAACACAGGTTAATTTTCTTCTCCCTCACAATTTGATTCTGGCAGGTCTGCACACTCTGCAGCTGTTTGTGTGAATTTAAAGTTGCCTTCATCCCTTGGGACAAACTATCAAATGGCTATTGACTTTAATTACTGTCTTGTCCATGCAGGTTCTTTTCCACTAATTAGTGTTTTTTGTGAATGTCTCTTTTGTTTAGGCAATAAGTTAACCCTTGAGACAAGGCCATCTCAACAGGGCATCGATGTCCGTGAGGAGCTGCTCAAGTTTCACTCCACCTACTACTCCTCCAATCTGATGGGATTGTGCGTGCTGGGCAGAGGTCAGTCAACAGCCACAAATCCCTTAAATAATTTTCTTACATTTTTAACACTAGTGGGTGAAGACACTTTTTTTTTCCTCATTTCAATCTGCCAGATGTTCACATGCCCTGTTTCATAAAATGAAAAAATCTGAATACTTAAGTTTCGTACATAAATGTAGCTGACAGTAAAGGCAACGATCAGTAATCTCCATGCAGTGCACAGCAGATCTCTCAGTTCGGTCTCAGTCTGATGCTGAATCTTTCATGAGATCTTCCTTGTTCTTTGTCATTCTGTTGCATGATTCATAGTTTATTTTTGCACAGACTAGAACGTATTCTGAAGGGTGCAGAGATGAAGTGCTTTCATTCTGGGTTTAACATTGTGTCTGACGCATTTTGACAGAGACGCTGGATGATTTGACATCTATGGTGGTGAAACTTTTTGGAGAGGTAGAGAACAAGAATGTCCCTATCCCAGAATTCCCAACACACCCTTTCCAGGAGGAACACCTGAGGGTGAGATCTAAGCCCTAATTGTGTAAAATACACCCTAAACCTGCTCCTTATGGGAGCCATCTAATGGAAATGCTATACTGTAATATTATACAGTACTGTTCAAAAGTGTCCGGTTAATAATATTTAATGTTTTTTAAAAGACTGTTCTTATGCTTACATTTCATTTTATTGAAAATACAGTAAATCAGTTATATTGTAAAATATCATTGCAATTTAAAATAAGTTTTCTGTTTTAATGTTGCGATCAAAGCTGAATTTTCAGCTTCATTACTCCAATCTTCAGTGCCACATGATCCTTTTCGGAAATCATTCTAATACGCTTAATTTGGTGCTCAAGAAACATTTCTTATTATTATCAGTGTTAAAAAACAATTGTGCTGCCACTGCTACTGTTTTCTTGGCGTCTGACTCATCTTCATTCCTTCTCTCTTCCCCCACAGCAATTTTATAAAGTCGTGCCTATCAAGGACATTAGAAACTTATACGTGACCTTCCCCATCCCCGACCTGCAGAAGTACTACAAATCAAATCCTGGTCATTATTTGGGCCATCTGATCGGACATGAGGGTCCAGGGAGTCTTCTGTCTGAGCTCAAATCTAAAGGTTTGTCAGGAAAGATAGATTTAGCTTTAAGTGCCTAAATGATAAAACAGACAAAAAATTAAGTAACTTGTGACAAAAGAATCTAACATAGCATTGGACCTGTAAAACACTAGCTTGGATCCATATGTTTTCGCTCTCAGCTGTGTTGTTCATGGATGCGCTCTGTCTCTCTTCAGGATGGGTGAACACGCTAGTCGGAGGCCAGAAAGAAGGAGCCAGAGGATTCATGTTCTTCATAATTAATGTGGATTTGACAGAAGAGGGGCTGTGTAAGGACCTAGAGTGTTTTTGTGTCTATTTGTGCTGGTCAGTATGTTTTTGATTGTTTATGCTGTATTTTCTGTCTCTAGTGCATGTCGAGGATATTATCTTCCACATGTTCCAGTACATTCAGAAGCTGCGGACGGAGGGCCCTCAAGAGTGGGTCTTTCAGGAGTGCAAGGTATGAACAATCTTGTTAAAGTAGGGCCCTACGATTGTAGAAAAAGCTGACGGAATCGTGGAATTCAGTCATGAAAACCAAATTTAGTGAGTAACATGGAATGTCACTTTTAAAAAATAAAAATTTATGAATAAATCAAAAGTATGTCTGTACATTTCACCATTTCATTTGATAAAACTATCGTCAGAAGAAATGGAAGAAATTGACAACTATTGTGCAATGGAATGTACTTAAAGTATTAACAATAAGAATTTAGTTTATTAAAACATTATTCTCTTAGGAATATCGCACAATTATTCGCCTGTTTTAATTAAAACTATAAAACCTCTCTTGCGCAGCACTGTTTGCAAAACAAATGTAAAAGATCTAATTGTTTTATGCATTCATTTGATCATTACATCATAAAAAACAGAATCCAGAAAAAAAATTACAATGCAGAATTTCTAGGGGGGAAATTAGAGACCTATTATTGTTAAAATGTTTAATTATTCATATAAACTTTTATGAATTCAATTGATTAGCCATCCTTTCTGGTTATTTGAGAATAATTAAACCATTATAATAGAATCCAGACAAAATAAAATGGAAAACATGGAATTTGGGAAAAAATAAAACTGAAGGGCTAGTTCACCTAATAATTAAAAATTCATTATCAATTAATGTGTTTCCAAACCTCTATGACAAACATCAGGTGAATTTTCACATGCTGCTGCTGATGACAACGGAACCATGACTCTGGGTGGTTGGGACATCACTGATTTGTCTGTACATTTTGGTTTTTGCAGGATTTGAACACTGTGGCTTTCAGATTCAAGGATAAGGAACGTCCTCGTGGATACACGTCTAAAGTGGCTGGACTACTCCATGTAGGTGTCTCTCTCGTTAAAAATACTTTAAAAGGTTGTCACCATGGTTACAGGTGCTTGTGTCATCAGGGTGCTGCTCTGTATTTTGTCAGGAAATCATAGCCGGTGTTAAATATTTTATGTTTGGTATGGAATACTAGTGTACCGAATACAATACGGTATGCCTTTTTGAACATTTGCCTTGAATAAAAAACAGCTATTTTGAATTTTTGCTTTTAAGCACTAATTTGATAATCTTTTCTTCAAGAAGGATGTTAATAACTGTTGTTATTGCTTCTTGATCATTTGATATTTAACATTGTGTGCATTGTATTGTGAGATGCAGTGCTCGTATATCAAGTATTTAAAGTAAATCTATAAAAAAAAAGTAACAATTGGTTATGAAATATCAAATATTCCTTGAGAGCACAACATATACCCCGTTTTTGTATATGATGCTGAAATCACCTTTGTGTGTGTCAGTACTATCCGCTGGAGGAAATCTTAGCTGCAGAATACCTACTGGAGGAGTTCAGGCCAGACCTCATCGAGATGGTGCTTGATAAACTGAGGCCGGAGAATGTCAGGTGAGCACACATACAAGAACTTCTTTCTGTTTTTATTACATGTATACACACTTTTATGTGCATAACCTGTAAAAGAAAGCACTCTGAATTATTTGTATTTTATCTTGGTGGTTGTTAAGGATATATTACTATTGCTCTTAGGATTTGGGGTTCGTTCAAATCACTAATCCCAAATATTAAACTGAAACGATGTCATTGGTGTTGCAGCTGTGGATGGACCTAAAAGAAGTTTATTGTCCCCTCAGGATGAGATTAGTTTAACACAGATGTCCAACCATTGCCCGCTCTCTTCAAAGACCCACTGAAGGAGCTTTATATTTGAACCTGTGCAAAGCAAACATCAGCTTCTTTAATGCATTGCTGCTCAGGGCTAAACTGGGCTCAGATTGCTAGTCTTTTTACGTTTTTGAAGTGTTGTTTGAAGCTGAATCTTCTTGCTGTGTTTGTAAGAATCCCACTTCAGATTCTCACCAATGTGATGAAGGCTTTCGAATTCAATTTCCTTTACAGCTTTAAAAGAGCATTGTCTCTCTGTTTGAAGTAGATCTCAACCCTACCATTGCTGCTCTCATGTTGTTTTGGGGATGGAGAAACTTGTAGGGTTCCTGTATTTCATTTTGTCTTGGGATTTCCAAACTATTCAGATCAAGACAAAGACTTTGACTTCAGAGCTGGTGATTTGCTGCTTGTCATATATTTCTTGGTGATTAACTACACCGCTGACCTTTCTGAAAGTAATGCAACACTAGAAGACCATAGTCTGACACAGCTAGACTTTTGGCTTTCGACATAAAATCTGATCTAGCTTTTTCAGGCCAAGAATTGCCAACTTAGACGGGTAGAGACGATCTGAACCATATTTAAAGTGACCAACCACAGTTATTGTGTCATTTAGCTGTGGGTTTATCGGAAATCGAAATTACCTTTAATAAATATACCAGAAATAAAATTGGTCACACTTTAGATTAGGGTCCAATCCTCACTAATTATTAACAATGACTTTTTGCCTCAATAAATTGCTAATTGGTGCCTATTAATAGTTAGTAAGCCAAAATCCTAGTAATATGCATGTTAATAATAAGTAACTAGCTAATAGTGAGAATTGGACCCTAAACTAAAGTGTTACCATACATTTTAATCAAAATGAAAATTTTTGTATCCTGATTACTTTTAAGTGAACGTTTAAGTGCTCATGAATGTCAAACTTTGCCAAATCCACTATCTAGTTCCTTCTCAGAAGTGCGCATTGTAGCAACCCAGTACTTTTGTAAACGCCACTTTTATTTCCTGCAAGGGTGATCAAATCTGTGCACCCTGAGTGATGGAAAAGGTGTAGCACCAATCAAATTAAAGCTTGTCAGATTGAGAAAGCACTTGCTGTTTTTGTGTGCACTAAGCATCAGACAGTGAGTGAATGGTCTGAGGCTGTACTATCCTGCTGGTAACCTTGTGAGATTTGGACTAATTTTGGAAAGGAGTGTTCAGGTTTTTAGACAAAACCTATTCTGGGCTCTCTTATGCAGTTGATTGATGCATGAGAGTCCAGAATAGCATGTCATTGTTCCAAAAGTTCTCTATCGATCATGATGGTCTAAATTGTCCAGAAATGGTGCATTGATCTAGAGCCCTGCACTGCAGATTGAGAAGCTCCGGGAAACTCGAACCTTGGATTGATGTAATGACCATAATTCCCCAATCTATTTACAGAGCCAGAGATCTGATAAAAGCAAAATTGCTCTGCCATTTTCCCCTAGGGAGTCATGAGAAATGGATGGTGTCATGCCCTGTCTGGTGCAGTGATCTTCATTTCTTTCCTTCTTTCTTTTAGGGTCGCTGTTGTCTCCAAATCATTTGAAGGACAGACGGACCGGACTGAGGAGTGGTACGGCACGCAGTATAAACAGGAAGCCCTTACTGATGAGGTTATTGAGGTGAGACTCATTTGATTTTCATTCAGAACTTAGACTAGTGGGAAATGGTCTGTATGGGCAACTCAAAAAGTTGAATGGATGATCCATGTACTATGAGCATTATATACTTGATCAAAGGAGACTCTTAACCTCTACTTTACTATGGCCACCAATAAGCAATTCATTTTAAGTGGTTTACTGTAATTACAATAATTTGAAGAATAAATATCATTGTTTCCTTTTTTCTTTTTTTTCTCAGAAATGGCTAAACGCAGACTTCAATGGAAAGTTCAAATTGCCAATGAAGAATGAATTCATCCCAACGAACTTTGAGATTTACCCTCTAGAGAAGGATTCTCCATCTGCCCCCACCTTGATAAAGGTATGTTTTCCTGAAACCCGTATTGTACAGGTTACACTTTGAGCAACTTTAATAGCATATCTGATAGTCTCTGAAACTTGCAAGCATCGGGTCATCTGGCTTTTCTTTGTTCCTTTTTTTTTTTTTAGGACACTGCAATGAGCAAAGTTTGGTTCAAACAGGATGACAAGTTTTTCCTGCCCAAGGCTTGTTTAAACTTTGAGTTTTTCAGGTAGGTTTAACATAAATTAAAAACTTTGCAATGTTTTTTTCCTTTTTTCTCTTTTTCCACAATTTGCATAACTGTAACAACAATTTAGTGGGAGGGTGCTAAATTGTCATTTATGTGTCAAGAGGATGAAATCTTTCAGAAATAGGTTTAATTGTTTTTATATGCAAATATAGTTGTATAATAAAATAAATATAATTAGATTTTAACATGAAATATGATCCAGACATGTGTTTGACAAGTGTCATGAGATCCACCCAAATTACTTGAATGTTATGAAAAATGGTTTTATTGATTTTTTTTTTTTTTTTTTTTTTTTTTTTTTTTGCAGTGGTGTGAGCCTATTTTGCCTTATACTTTTTATACTCATTTTAAATGTCATTGAAATGCTAATTTATTTGTATTCCTGTTACATTCTGCTTTAACTAATCTATACCATTAAGAAACTACAATTAATACTTCAGAGAACTTTTTAAAGACAGGGTTTATCACTCACGTTCTTTCCACAGCCCGTTTGCGTACGTGGACCCGTTGCATTGTAACATGGCGTATTTGTACCTTGAGCTGCTCAAGGACTCCCTGAACGAGTATGCATATGCAGCCGAGCTAGCCGGCCTGAGCTATGACCTTCAAAATACCGTCTATGGGATGTATGTAAGTATGCTTATATCCCCCTCGCCACATGCTCTTCCTGTGAGGAAGACAGTCCAACTTCACGTACAAACAAGTGACTACCAGTGGTTTCTGTCTTTGTAATAGTAACCCCAAATGTAGCTTTGTTTGTGGCTTTTACACAACAACAAACTCTTCTCATTCTTTCCTTGTTGTTTTTTCTGCGTATGTATTAGTAGCAGTAGACTAGCTTTAGACTAGTGCCGGAGCTGAGGCTGCATATTCATACTCTGTCTGTGGTCCCTCTCAATCCGTTTCTTTTTGTTTTGTCATGACCCTTCCATACAAATATCACTCCATTTATTCTATTTCCCCCTCCCTTTTTTCTTTTTTTTCCATCATGGTAGTCGCTACCTATATGCAGACCCGCTGCACTGCAACATGACTTACCTGTTTCTCAGGTTGTTGAAGGATGATTTGAGAGAGTATACATATGCAGCCCGCCTGGCAGGGTTGGTCTATGGCATAGCCTCGGGAATGAATGCCATCATTGTAAGTATGGTGATAAGCCCCTCCCCCTTTGGAGAGAGGGCCGCTCTATTGGGTGAAGGGCGGAGCTTGTGGCTTTTGAGTGTGCCAGTCGCTTGTCTATTCTTCTGCTTTCTGCAGACTGATGGAATGTTATACCTTCAAAATATCTGTGTCTGGTCAGTCTGCTTGGGTACTGTTGAGGGTTATTGTATTTTGTGCTGGGTTTAGGTGTTTGTAATGCTAAATGCCCAAAAGAACAAAACAAAAATAGAAAATAAACCGAGACAGTTTACATGTATAAGTGTCAAGCTGCAAAAATAAAATTACCTCAAAAAAAGCACCTTATAAGTAATCCATATGATTGCTGATGGCATTATTTAAATGATCTTGTATACGTTTGATAGATTTGTGCAAGGAAGAAACTGAAGTCTTTGAGTTATTTGCAAAATATCTTTCCCTCTTTTGAAGCTCAGATTTTTTTTTGTGCTTGCATGCATTTAAACTGACATAACATGCCTAATATTGTTAAATATACTCTCCATTAACCGCTTACCGCATTAAAATTAAACCAATAAATAGTTTGAAACTTACAGATGTAAATGGAAAAAGTATAATAAACACTTAATTGTGTGTTTTAGATGTTTTCTTGTCACGGTTCTGAAAGACATGTTATGGTTGGAAAATAGCACAAAATCACAAAATTCTAGTGCATAAAACAATAATTTTGCCTGTAGTGTCTTGCCTTAATGGTTAACTTGACTGTTTGAACTACTGTAGCTTCCCCATCACTGGATAGGATCAACCGAGATGGATGTTAATAACAGCGGTAAACGGGGTGACTAAGGTTTGGATGATGTGGCAAAGCTGGGCTGTTCCTAACCTCACTTGCTGTGTTATTCACTTACTCCTTATTGTTTGCATACACACATTCACCACAGTGAATGCACTGCATTGGTTGTCTGAAGATGTAACCCTTAACTTGAATCTTTGTTGTTTTTAGTCTGCATCTGTGCTGTCCTCTCAGTGTCTTCCATTTTAATGTCATTTCACAATTGTAAAGATGATGAAAGTCTGTTCTTGAGCTGTTTTTATCATTCATGGCTGTTGTCTTTGTGCGTCAGCTGTCAGTGAAGGGTTATAGTGACAAACAACACATCCTGCTGAAGAAGATCATGGAGAAAATGACCACATTTGAGATTGATGAGAAGCGCTTTGATATCATTAAGGAAGCGGTGAGACGCATACACAAACACACACTCCTTAAAATACTAAGAATAAAGAAGAGATAAAACAAACTGTACGCTCAAAGGAATCTGCAGACTTCCGCAGTAGTTTACTTGTAATTTATTTGGTCTAATTTCATTGTGCTCTCAGCTCCTCAGTTAACTAGGACTGACCCTGACTAAACTTTTCTAGTCTTTTTCTTTTTCATTTAAGCCATTTGTCGACTAGTCACACGTTTGTTACTTTAATTACTTAAACCATTTTCTGATACCACCCCTCCAGTAAATATTTGAGTTTCAGGGCTGAGAAAGAAAACTACATGTAACCTTGACTTATAATACATTAACATTACTTACAATACTTAATTCAGATTTTAAAAGCTCATTACTATGATTAAGTGCACATAAAGCCCCGGCAAAAGTAATGGTTATAAATGCAATAAATAAATAAAACATTCGGCTACTACTTGCATGTTTCAAATGCCATGTTTGAGGTCGATGAATGAGCGTTTTGATTTCTTGCCTGACATAATCACCACATGAACCAGCAATGTTAACGATCTGTCACTGCGTGACTTCGCCAATTCCTGTGGAGGTTTTTTTTTTCTCCGACTATCATTAAAATTTGGTCGACTTAGCCTCTTCTCACCGACTAACATTTAGTTGACTATTAGGAGGAAGCCGTACTCTAAACACCATTTCATCATGTATTACCCATAATTTCCCCAAAAGAAATCTGTGGATTCCACCTGGACCTGGTAATCATATACAGATCCCAAACACCAAGAGAAAATGTGCTTAGTCTGTAATTGTGTGATCTAAATTAAACTTGTGAGAGACACGTGTTGTTGTTGTTTTTTCAGTACATGAGGTCTCTGAATAATTTCCGTGCTGAGCAGCCTCACCAGCACGCCATGTATTACCTGCGGCTCCTCATGACTGAGGTGGCCTGGACCAAAGACGAACTCAGAGACTCTCTGGATGGTGCGACACACTTTCATTGCTCTTGTCAATACGAGTGCTGTGGTCTCCTCATGTGTGTTCATGCTGTGAATGTGTTTCTCAGATGTGACGTTACCTCGCCTGAAGGCGTTCATACCGCAGCTGTTGTCACGGTTACACATTGAAGCCCTGCTGCATGGCAACATTACCAAACAGGTTTGTTTTAAAAATCATTTCTCTTAGAGAAAAGGCAGGGGGGAAAGAGAGGTTTGTGGTCGGACAGGTTGAATCTATTCTTGTCATAATAAATTAAACGTACCATTCACCACCCCTGATTTGGTATTCTAGTGTCTAGTATTTACTACAAAACTAATTCCGACAAAACCTTGGAGATTTGAGTGGTTACACGTCTTTTTTTTGTTATACAATTTATATAATGTGACTAAAATCTGTTATATACAGATTTCAGTCACATTATATACATTTTATATCTATGTATATGAGCTGACTGAATATTCATCGAAGTAGCTCAGACATTAACCCAACGTGATCATGAAAGCAAAATCTAACATTACACCATGTTAGTTAGTGATAAGCAGTTTGGTCTGCCTGTTGTCTCCAGTCTGCTCTGGGCATGATGCAAATGTTGGAGGACACTCTCATTGAGCATGTTCACACCAAACCCCTGCTACCGAGTCAGCTGATACGCTACAGGGAAGTGCAGGTACCTGACGGTAAGTGCCTAGCACCACAAACTTAAATGCAACATCTCAGTTGGTCACACACACACTTTCAGCTTTTTTTACAACTCTGAGCTTTGTATCCACATATAGAATATACACTACTGTTCAGAAGTTTGGTCTCTTTAAAAAAAATTTTTTAAAGAAGTCCCATCTGCTCACCAAGGCTACATTTATTTGATCAAAAATACGGTATAACAGTAATACTGTGAAATATTATTAAAGTTTAAAATAACCGTTTTAATATATTTTTTAATGTAATCA
Source organism: Phoxinus phoxinus (assembly GCF_949152265.1). Lineage (NCBI taxonomy): Eukaryota > Metazoa > Chordata > Actinopteri > Cypriniformes > Leuciscidae > Phoxinus > Phoxinus phoxinus. The sequence goes on along the minus strand of NC_136889.1, from coordinate 6,126,445 downwards.
ATACAAAGCTGAATTTTCAGTGTCACATGATCCTTCAGAAATATTTTATGCAGATTTACTGCTCAAGGAATATTTCTTATCAAAGTTGAGAAGTTGTGCTGCTTAATGTTTTTGTGGAAACCATGATGAATTTATTTTTTGAATAGAAAGCATTTATTTGAAATGAGAATTATAACTTGTCCGTTTTAATCAATTTGATGCATCTTTGCTGAATTGATTAAATATATAAGTAATACATATTTATTAAAAATATAAATATTTATTTCTTTAAAAAAAATTATCTTACTGACCCTGAACTTTTTATATCAATATACAGATTCATATAGACGAGTAATAATAGTGAAAGGTCCTTTGGACTTCTACAACAATCTAAAACAAAATCTAAACTTTCATTAATTATTATTTGACAGTTCAGATGTCAAATATATCTTTATAATATATCTTTTTATAAAATTGTAGAGTTAAGAAAAATATTCTGTGTTTTAAAAGTTTTACCTCATTTTATTTTTAATTAAATGCATCTTCATAGGAAGAAACTTACAAAGAAAATACAACTCTGGTGTTAAACCTGAATCGGTGGTGTGTAATTTGAGGTCTACGATGTGTTTGTTGTGTGTGTGTGTGTGTGTTTGTCATGGTTCTTGTGTTTAAGTCCAGTTCTCTGTGGTTATCAGGTGGTTGGTATGTTTACCAGCAGAGGAACGATGTTCATAATAACTGTGGAATCGAGATTTACTATCAGACGGACATGCAGAACACCCATGAGAACATGCTGCTGGAGCTCTTCTGTCAAATCATCTCTGAGCCATGCTTCAACACGCTACGCACCAAAGAACAGCTGGGTAACACAAACACTCATGGGAAATGTCCTCAGTTGTGTGTGTGCATCTAATGATGTGGTTATAGGATAAACACCTCTGTAAATGAAACTCCAAACCCTGCCTGTTCCTGTTGTCCTATTGATCACACTGATCTTAAGAACATTATTTATTTCTGCCTGTGTCCAGGTTACATTGTGTTCAGCGGCCCTCGCAGGGCCAATGGGGTGCAGGGTCTGCGTTTCATCATCCAGTCTGAAAAAGCTCCTCACTACCTGGAGTCTCGTGTGGAGGCCTTCCTCAAGACCATGGAGAAGAGTGTGGAGGAGATGGGAGAGGAAGCGTTTCAGAAACACATCCAGGCACTGACCATTCGCCGTCTCGACAAACCCAAGAAGCTGGCGGCCGAGTGTGCCAAGTACTGGGGAGAGATCATCTCCCAACAGTATAACTTTGACAGGGGTGAGTTGTTGTTTAGCTGTTGAAATGAACTCGTACTCTGCGTGAAGTGTCTGTGAAGTTTTAATGTGTTTTTCCTTGATTTTCTTGCCTGATTTAGATAATATTGAAGTGGCTTACCTGAAGACACTGACTAAGGAACACATTATGCAGTTTTACAGGGTTAGTGATGATCTGAACACATTATCACTCTGAAACAAACTTCTTTTCTTTTTTCTTTTTTTCATAATTAAATTTGCATTTCCTGAATAAAATTCCTGTGCTTGCAAGGAAGCAAAATAATAATGTTAAAGTTTAAGGTAAGCTTAGAATTCAGACTTTGTTCTGTGTAAATAAAAATTTGCATCAAGGGTCATTTTGCAATTGCCTCGACATTCAGCACACATAATTTTTTTTTTTTTTTTTTTGTCTGTTAAGAATCTGGACACAATGTAACACCTTTGTTGATGCCCGATAAATAGACCAATCACAATTCAGTATGCAAATAAATGCAAAAAAAAAGGACAAAGAGGTGCCATTTTTGTCCATTACATGCTGTCAAGCTGGAGGCTTTTTATATATATATATATATATATATATATATATATGCTAAGAAATATATTTTTTTTGTAAATATATTTTTTGCATAAATAAAAAGCACATCTAAGGCAGAAATTATCTATAAATCTAATCTATACTTGAATTATTTTGTGAATTGTGTATCAATAAACTGCTCACTTTGTAAATGCTAATTTATCCATGAGGTTTCCAAAAGCCCAATTCCTCATCTTGTCATGTGGTTTGATCGTCATGTTTATTCCCTCCAGGACTTGTTGGCCATCGATGCCCCCAGAAGACACAAGGTGTCCGTGCATGTGCTCTCTAGAGAGATGGACTCCTGTGAGTACTGACACAATGAGGCTGAGACCTTTTGATTGGACTGACTGATGCAGCTGGACAGATCCATTTATTTCTGCCATGTGTTTCCTGCAGGTCCAGTGGTTGGAGAGTTTCCTGCTCAAAATGATGTCAATCTGGCTCCTGCCCCCTCACTTCCTCAGGTACTGCATAGATGTATATGTACAGTAGTGGTGGTCCACTGTGGGTTTATGCAATATACGCTTTTGCCAATGGCGATGAATAAAAAATAAATGCATATTAGATGATTGTTGTAAACTACTGATCAAATGTTTGTGGTCAGTAATAAAGAAATTAATACTTTACTGATCAATTAAATGCGTTCTTGCTGAATAAAATACATTTTATAATACAAAGATTTATATTTTAAATAAATGCTTTTTTTAAAAAAATTAGTTTCCACAAATATATTAAGCAGCACAACTATTTTCAACATTGATAATAATAATGAGAAGAAATGTTTCTTGAGGAGAAAATTAGCATATTAGAATGATTTCTGAAGGATCATGTGACACTGAAGTAATGGTGCTGAAAATTCAGCTTTGTCATCACAGGAATAAACTACTTTTAAATGACATTAAAATAGACAATAGTTATTTTATATTGTAGTAATATTTCACATTATTGCTGTTTGATCCAATAAATGCAGCCTAGGTGAGCAGAAGAGTTTTTTTTTTCTTTTTTCTTTCATAAACAACTAGCAACATCCCCTAGCATTATGAGGGGAAGTGTTGTGTGGCCAAGCACCACTCACATTTTCTTTCTAAATGTCAAAATATTGTTCACTCATTGTTTTGTTCTGTGTGTTTTCAGCCATCTTTAGTTCAGGATATGACCGAATTCAAAAGGAGTCTGCCGCTGTTCCCTCTCACCAAACCTCACATCAACTTCATGGCTGCCAAACTGTGACCAGCACCATGGGATCGTCAGAGACGCCCAATTATGGAGCCAGTAACATCATTGTCTGTTTTTGTGTGAGTGTGTGTTTGTGTGTGTGTGTGAGCAGGCAGGGCCACATCAGTGGTGCTTGCAACATTTTTAGTTAGAAAACATACAATGTTTGATTCATATTGCTTCTGTCAAGAAATTTGTATCCCTATATAGTATAGGAATCACTCGCTGGCCGCGACGACACTTTTTCATCGTTCGGTTTCATTTCAAAATGCTGTTCATTTAATTTGCACCACTGTTTAGCAGAACCATGAGAGCATTTGGAGAGGCTGTTGTGAAATATATCAAGATATGTCTCAAGAAAAGAAATACTGGCCTTAAGATGATTTTAATCAGTGATCAGGTTTTCTGGCACATTTTTTAATGTTTAATTTAAACAATTTGCTTTGAGTTGTTTTTAGTTTCTGTGCATGTTGGCAGAGTTTTATCTTTAAGGATAGTGTTGTAAATGCAAGGTGGTTAACTTGATTTTATTTGCGGTTGAAGAAATATAATAAACAATTTTTAATGTCATGTTCATTTGTTTAAGTTACTTTGTCCTTCAAAGATTCATAATATTGATTTAGTTGACAAACTCAGTGTAATAATAGAAACACAAATTCTACTCATGAAAAAAAAAGTACATAATTGAATCCATCAATTTATGCACCACTGGTTTTGCGAACCATTTCACATGAATGCGTTCATCTTGTGTTTTGTGAATAATGGCGATTGTCTTTTTCGAGATGCTCAGTTGGATCTAATTCGGCAATATCCACAACGGCATTTACAATTTCAGGAAGTCGTTATGAGAAACAAAATGGGTTTGTTTTTATCTCTGATGTCTTGACTTGTGATTTATGCACTCTTCACAAGCAATAATGTGACTTACAGGACCTTTGACTAGTGTCTTAAACTCTACTTGGCATTTTGCTTGACACAGCTTGAGCTTGGTTTCAGGAAACCGATTAGACAAGAACTAGACGTGACGTGTCTGAAGGAAGGCTGTAGTTCATCAAGTTAGTCTGTAATCCTCGTGTGTCCTCATCTCAGGTGTGTGTGCTAGCCAAGACTTGACCATCACTTGTGTTTCTACTGCTGAGATTAATTCTGGACTTAACTCAGGCGTATCAAATCGACTGTAATGCTGCATTGTTTTAGAAACACAACGACCATCCTTCCACCTCCATCCAAATAATGAAGCATGCTCCGCAAAACAAACTGTAAAAACTCAGTTTCGCCTCATAGAGGAGATGGTTGTACCACTAAGATGGATTTACTCAGGCATCTCACTGCATTGGTTTTGGGTTTTGGTGGTTTCAATTTAAAGGAATAGTTCATCCAGTAATGCAAATTCAGTGATTTTATTTGTTCTCTTGGCACTCCAATCCTGTATGACATTTTCTTTCATGGAAAAAGAAGTGAATGAGGATTAGATTGTAAAGCTCTTAAAAAAGGAACCATAAAAAGTAGTCCTTATGAATTGGGTGCTATATTCTTAAGCCTCGAACATAACTCAAGAACCCGTTCATAGATTAATGCTATTGGTAACTAAAACAAAAACTCAGGCAATTAAAAAATAAATCTGAATTATAAATATTAGATCAATCTTAAATGGTAATTGCAGATGTTGTCTTTGCGATTTGTTTAAATGAGTTGAAGTATTAAGGTTACTAAAATTTAAATAAAAGTAAAGCTAAATGGAAATGTAAAAAAGCTAACTAATAAAAATGACAAAAGCACACAAAATTCCAAACACCTTAAAAATGAAAACCGAGAATATAAAAACAAAAGTTTATTCAAAAATGATAAATGCTTTAATGACATATAAATAATACTAAAATAACTCTGAAATCGAAGCAGAAAATCCCAGCTTCTCTTAAATGTTCAAGATTTTCAGTGAATAACGAATTAAATTTGTCTGTTCGCCACACATCTATTACGACTTCAAAAGATTTTGGAATGTATAGCACAAGCAGTCATACGGACAATATTTTATGGTACCTTTTATGGGATAGTTCACCCAAATATGAAAACTGCCATTCAATGTCATTCCAAACCTGTATGACTGACTGTCTTCTGTGGAACACAAAGAACGCTGCGGTCCAAACAACATTAGACATTTCTCAAAATATCTTCTTTTGTGCTTCATACAGGTTTGGAATGACGTGATGGTGACAGTATTTTCATTTTTGGGTGAACTATCATTCATTTGGCTCTAGGTCACTAGCAACTTTTTTTTTTATAAAATAAAAAGCATGCAAAGATCTTTTTGTTCCATGAAATGACGAAAATACAGGTTTTGAAACAACACGAGTGACTAAATGACGACTTTGTTGTATTTATTTAAATTTTGTGGATGGTAAACTTGTAATTACTTTCAGATCCAAAGATGCACTTTGCATGCAGTTGAAGCGTTTGTTGCACCCCAAATCCCTTTAACTGTTCTAGAATCAGCTCACAGTCAGTCAGTGACTGCAACAGATGCTTGTGGTTCTCACCATTTCCTGTAACCTGATGTCACATGTTGTTTGCTCATACTGTGGTTGAACACTAGGCAGAATATTAGAGTAAAGAAATCTAGAAGAGCGTTACTCTGCATGAGTGATAAGATGATGTTGCATTCGGTTCTGAGCTGCGGTCGTGAGGTAGAAACGGTTCTTCAGTTGCTGACTGTCTTGTGTCGAGTTTATTAGGTGGTTTTGAAGCGCAACAGAACACTGGGGAATGGTGCTGTTGCACAACTGTGTATCTGTGGGAGAGATTTCTGTTTTATGATCATTAAACAATTGTATGAACTCAGTTGTTGTCGCTCTTTTTTTGTCTTTGATCTGCACTAAAGATTTAGTTTTACATTCTTAAACCTGTTAAACATTAAAAAGGAGGGTTTTTAAATAGATAATTGGTATATAAAAGGAATATTCTGCATTAAATACAACTTGTACTTTGTTCTCAATTTCACCTGAATGCTATTACCATAAAAATAATTTCAACCTTCACTTCATCAATGCACAGTGATGCAGTTTTACATGTTAAAACTATGCTTTCATGAGTGATTTTATTTATCTGGTTTTATTTATCTTATGATTATGTCCAGCAAAAAATATAAACCGGGTTAGTTTTACCTGGCCTAGATTCCACATGATGAATTATTAATATTCCCTGCAACGCCTCAATCGTAGTCTTGAGTTTTCTTCTGGGAACGAACTTTAAATAAATCCCGCCCAGGGCATTTGCAAAATAAAGGGGCGGGGTTATGGTAAGAGCCGTGGCATTTTCAAAACGGTTGACCAATCACAACACACTGGTTCAGTCGACCAATCAGAGAACAGTGTTTTTCAGAGAGGAGCTGCAAAAGTCAAATATGTGAAAAATATATATTTTTAAGTTACTTAAATACTGTATTTTCATTGTATTTAAATGCGTATTGGATATGCATAAGCAAATCAATATTTTAATGTTTTTTTATAATAGTAGATTAAATAAGTAGTGGTTGTATTGTGTAAAATATTATATAATATTGTACTATATTGGATATTATTTCATATAGTGAGTAAATATTTCAGTATTTCAAATGGGTTCCTGCTCTCAATAATTATTTTTATTTTTTTTACATATTGCCTCCATAAAGATAAAGCATGTGTTCTGTTCCGAAAGCATCAACACACATTAAAACCCATTAGCTTGAGGGATCTGACTGGGCTGTGCATAAGAACATAGATCAACCAATGAGGCAGGTCTGATTATCTGAAAAATAATACTACAGGGACGAGTAGCAATTCTGCATCTTGATGCTAAAGATTTTAGGAGTACATTAGTAATTGATCGCAAAGCTAAGAGACATGCATTTCAAATCCTCCTGGTTTTTAGTCCAAGTTAAAAACTTAAAACTGCCCAACACACAGTCAAGCATTGGAAAAATACATTTATTTACATAAATCAACTAGAAACTATAAATCCAGAAGCCGTATCTGTACAACTCATCCATTTATACAACATACATTTTCTGTATTTGGCATTATGCTTCATCTGTACAACAGGAGACATTATTGTGCCATGGAAATTATACAGCACAACTAAATGCTGAAAAGAAGGTGAGAATTTAAAATCATATTTAGGCAACAGAATAACTCTTGCAGTTGGTGTAGATAAACTATTTATAGCAACTACGTCAACATTAAGCATGTTCTTTCAGTGTAACGTCTATCATCGAGAAGCTGTAATGATGTGCTTTAGCTCTATGGACAAATAATATTCGGACAGCTAATTAGGAGTAAAGCGGCGTTAAAGGTACAGTAAGCGATATCTGGGAAACGCTGTTGAAAGTGGATCAAACCGAGCACCACAACACACTTGTAGCCAATCAGCAGTTGGGGGCGTGTCCACTCATGATGGGGGAGGAGAGAGAGTGAGCAAGAGGAAAGACTGTAGAAAGAGAGATGGCTGAGAGACATTACAAAAGAGAAAATGAGGGGTGTGTTTGTTTGGGTTGATTTCAAATATCAAGTGTTTCTCAGAAATCGCTTACTGCACCTTTAATTACACAAGCTTTTTCAAATAAAACACTAGATGATGTTTAATAAATTCACACTGTAGTGTACCGTTGCTCAGTATGCCATTACTGCACTGTATTTATATACCATTTTCTCCCAGATGCGCTTCTTGAATCAGAAGTCATCAAACAAAATTATACAGAAAAAAATTGGCATGTTCACCAAATACACTTGTCCATCTGGACCATGTGACCTTTAAGACACACATAATGTCGTGGTGTAACAAAAAGGCCACTATTACTCTTAAAAGTTCACTGTTCTACCAGAGGCCATTTATCTATTATGAAACATGTTTATTAACTGCAGTTATGAGGCATCCGGTTACCATAATGTTTTAATAGAGTAATCGATCAAGGACCAAACACTCAGACTGGATTCTTAGTTTCTGCAAGGCTCTTAACAGACTAAATCAAATTATCACATGATTTCTGAATTATAAAAGTGACTCCCTGAAACTCAGACATCAACACTACAAAGATGGAAAATAAAGATGACCGGCCGATCAAATTATGTGAAGGCAGGCAAGACAATGAATTTCCCAAAAGCTGTCAGGGTCATATTTTATCCCCAAAATCAGCATAAAAATGTTATTTCAAAAAGACTATTGTTAGGATTTTTTGCAGTTTTCTTGATTTGTGAAATATTTCAAAAAAAGACATTTGTAATTTATATAGTAGTAGCCTATATGATACATAATCTAATTCATATTGAAACAACAAAAAAATTCGAAGCAAAATATATTTTATTTTTGGGTGAAATGGGTAAATTTCTTTATCTGAGATGAACCACCACATATTAAAGGTTATTTTATGAGCTCATTATAAACTGATTTAGATATTTATGTTTCCTTTTAATGTTTAATATTCCATTTGTTAGGCTAATTAGTGGAGGAGGAATCAGCAAATGTGCTTCGCGTGAAACGGCATGTTGTCGTTTGCATACTTTAAAGCTTCAGAAAGATGTGGATTCACCCGAACATTTCAAATTCAATATAAAACAATCACTTATTAATATAAAACGTTCTTTCAATATTTATTTTTTCCTCAGTCTCTTTCTTAAAAGGTCAAAGCCCATAAAATAAGTAACACACGTCTCCTCGGTCTGATTATGTCGATTGAAATAAAGCTGAATCGCTGTTCAAACTCCAAACAGAATAGTCACATTCACAGGGAAAAGAAAACCAAATCCAGCGTCTGTAAAAAAATGTCCAGTGGTGTGGCGGCGCGGTAGTGTCTCTTAAAGCTGCGTGAAATCAGAATGGCGGTGGATGGAATCGGTTGATGAGCTCAGGCCTCTTCCAGCTCGGGGAAATTGAGGATCTTGCGATGAGCCTGTCGGAGATACTGCTGCTGCTTGAAATAGACCTTAAACGCCCCTTTAATCGCCACAAACGCAATGCCACCCTGAGAGACAGAGAGATAAAGGTCATCAGTATGAGGCTACATGTGCACATATCATAGACTTGGGGCCAGATTTACTAACTACTTACTTGCGCCTGTGCAAACTCTCTTTTGCCGTTAAAAAACAACTATTTAGGACCTACTAAAGACACGCAGTGAAAAATTTGTGCAGAAAAAGCACGGACAGGGTTGATTTTGCGGCTGATCTGATTGCAAATGCATTTGTAGGAGTTTCCCTTTCAGACGCAAAATGTATGGGAGGAGAGTATTTAAATGAGTTTGCACTACTCAATTTACATTATAAATCGGCAAAAACACGCTAACTCGTGCTGCTCTTGGTATATTGTGTTGGTCATTATGGAAATGATCCGGCTGCTAATGTGTTCTATCATTTGAGTGTCGTCAGTAGATCACACGCGCAGAACTTTCCACTCCCATCTGCGCTGTTTTGGGGAAAATGCTAATCTCATGCTAATCTGCCCTGTTTCGTAAATCTGGCCCACAGTTTTCCACCATATTCCTCGTACCAGAATGGTCCTCTGAAGATTTGAGTTGACGCTGCTGAACATCAGTTTACCCACGATGGTGGCGATGGTGGGGAACACGAGCGCTCCGCACAGGATCCGCGTGGCTGACACGTGATCGGCCAGCGGACTGGCCTCTGCCGGGATCCTGGGCACTGGGCAGCCGATACCTGCGCATGACACAACATTGTTGGTGACAACTTCACAAAATCTTGTAGTAAGCAATAGAAGTAAACAGGCCCTAAAACTGACTAAAACTTGCCACACCTGCCAATCCCACAGCTAAAACTACTAGGGAATTAAGAACATCAATAGAGACAAGTAACAGTAGTTTTCAGGTAGAGACATAATCAAATGTAAAATGACACCAGATAGGCTTCACTGTATAAATAAACATTGTTTAATCCTTATTGAATTTACAAAAGTTATTCAGTCAAGAGCATTGATGATTTTTTCTTTGTCTTTTGTTGTTTGACTAACATTGCAAACACAGATAGCAGCAGGAATATTAGGCTGCTGTCACTTTAAGACTAATGCGCTGGTCCAATACTGATACTGATACACATGCGTTGTCTTTATCTACTATTTACGTTCACTTAAACCATGACTGACTATGTTCACTAAGATACTAGTAAATTATACCGATTTTGTGTGAATTTGTCCGTTGAAGCGCAAGAAGAAAAGAAAGAGAACTCAATTCATTATGTGTCTGCACAGAAAACTTTCCACACAGGGCGGATTGAGTTCCCTTTCGCGGCTTCTTGTGCTTGAATATTTAAATTGGCAAAGCTCAAACTTTCGAGACGATGCAGCGCTGGCCCGTAAACTGTCTCGAGGCAGTTGTAGCCAACAAACTCGAGCCAACAAACTAAATGTTTGTTCACGTACATGTTCTCATAACACTGCATTATTAGAATTCATAAAAAATGTTACAGGCCAACTGGTGATTGACACCATTTTATATACTCAGATTTTTACTTGCATTTGGCATTTGCAGTGTTCATTTTAGCCCCTGCAAGTTGATAAACAGAAATATCAGCTAGTTTAGTTTTTGATTGTGTCGTTTTAAAATTATACTGACAGTTTAAACTGGTTTCGAATATTGAATTTTGAGTTAATATTGTGTAAAATAAGTGTTTATTTACACTTAATTTGCAATCAATACATTTTGTATCAGTGTTAAAAAATTAACTTTTCCATTAAGACAATAGAATTGTTTATATTTGTTTCTGTTGGTAGAAAAAAAGAATGGCAGAAAAGATGTAGACAGAAATCGTAGGTCAGGAAATGTAAATTAGGAAATGTCTATAACCTAAAACTAAACACTGAATATGCATTTAAAATATTATACCATATATATTTAAATAATATAATGCATATAATTATTACATAATAAACATAATAATTGCATTCAAAAGATAATTAAATACATGTGTATGTGGACAGAATGTCCAACATTATGTAATATAGGCACAGATTTTTATATTATTATATTTTTTATTAATATTTTGAATTCTTTTTTTTTTCATTTTAGTTTTCACCTTAATTTTAGTTGAATTTTTTTTAATTATGTGTTTTTGTCTTTTTTCATTATTATTATTTAGGTTTTATTTATCTTTATTTCAGGTTTAGTTCATTTCCATTAATTTTTTTTCTTCATTTGTTTTAAACTAATTAAACAAAAAAAAATGTAAATGTTGCCTCAACTTTTTCTTTTGTTATTTCAATTAACAAAAATGTTTTCATAGGTTTAGTTGAAAATAACAACCCTAGTCACCACTGACCTGGAAAGATACTGTTGAGGATCTGAAGCTTATTGGAGTATTTCCTCCAGATGCGGAGCACGTAATCTTCCCAGCGAATCATCTTCCCCAGAATAAGCATAACTGGGATGGTGGGCAGGCCGATCAACAAGAAGAGAGGATCGGCCCGTTCCATCACATCCAGACCTTCCTTATGACCCACAACCTGAGAGATGAACAGATAGATTGTTTAGAATCAAATAATGCTCGTGAGATCAGTTGAGCTGTGAGTGCCGCCTCACCTGCATGACAGTCACAGCCCCGTATGTCACGGCCGTCCAGTAGATGGATCCCACCATGATTCCAGCGGCAGCGAACGGGCAGGCCTTCGAGATCAACCGGTCTGCCAGATCCAGCACATACACCACCGGCCCTGGACACACAAAAATACCTGCCTTCATTTTTAAGTACAATCAACTTGGATGTTGAAGTCATTTCAACTTAAATTGCATTAAACTGAAATTAGTTGATTTTTTTTTTTTGAAAATTGCATAACTTAATAAATAAAAAAATTTGAACATGCTCTTCTGGTATGAAATGGGCTTTTTAATGGCTAATGGTGATATCTTGAAATTCGGCGGCCTATACAATACTGATATTACTGATATACACAATGATAATATTTTCCCATGATAACTGAATAAACTTCTGTGAACCTTATATTAGCTGAATATCAGTTTATAACTACAGATATACCACCAATCATAAGTTTGGGGTCAGTGAATTTTAGTTTTATTTTTTTAGCAAGGATGCATGAAATTGATCAACTGTGACAGTAAAGACATTTACAATGTTAAAAATTGCATTATTCATATTTTATATAAAATATATATTTTCAAAAACTGGTGGAGTCTAAAAAAAAGCCAAACATCTGATCAAGTTGTGTTTCAAATTTTAGGTTGATATCTCAAAAAATAAGCATGAAATTGATCAACAGTGACAGTAAAGACATTTACAATGTTACAACAGATTTCCATTTCAAATAAATTCTGCTCTTTTGACCTTTCTATTAATTAGACCTATATATTTATTCTGAAAAAAAAGCATCAGTTTCCACAAAGACGTTTGTTAAAAATGTTTTTTGAGCAGCAAATAAGCATATTAAAATGATTTCCGAAGGATCATGTAACACTGAAGACTGGAGTAATGATCCTGAAAATTCAGCTTTACCATCACAAGAATTACATAAAAAAATATTATAATAGAAAACAGTTCTTTTAAAAATTTAATATTTCAAAATATTATGTTTTTTAATGTTTTTTGATAAAATAAATGCACAGTGTATATATATATATATATATATATATATATATATATATATATATATATATATATATATATATATATACACTGTGTATACACACACACACACACACACACACACACACACACAAAACAAGAGGGAGACTAAATGTGAAAAATAAGTTGATATCGAGGTCAGAATCATGTGACTATCACAGGAGGATGAAGAGAGGGATGAGTCCAGAAATGAAAGGAGGAGTGACTCTGGTTTCCGTCTCTCCAGCAGGGGGCAGAAGCTGCTATTCTGATGTGAAACATCACTCGACCTGAGCCTGACTGTGTCATGATTATTCAACCAAAGTTGATAGGAGTGATAATAACTTTATCTTTCGTTCCATGCGAGACCAATGATGATTAACTCCTACATGACTCATGAATAAAGTTTTACAACCACTCCAAAGCACACGAGTCTCAATGACCTATGCTTTATGAAACAGTCCTAAAAAGGAACGAGGAAATACTCAAAGTGGAAATGAAATCATGCAATATTTACTGACCTACAACCTGCTTTCCTCTCAACCTATAAATACCCTCTCCACCGCAGGAGATGTCTAGGACGACTCTCTGGAGACTGAAGAGGACATTCATTTCCTCATTTCTCTGCTGAATCATGACTTCATTTTCACTTCCACTTAACATTTATCAAACACGAGCATTCGAATCCAGTGCTGTACATGACACCACAGCTCTACCAACTAAAGAACTTAAAAGAAAGAGTTTAATGTGAAACATCTCAAGAATGTTCAGATTTTACCAGAAAAATTTAAAGAAAATACATTTATTTTTGCATAGAGAAAATTAAGAGTTGTATTCTTTTATTTTATAACAATTACGCACAATTTAAATTCATTTTACCTTTAGCAAAGTACTGAATTGCAGTAAAAAAAAAAAACTTATTTTAATTAGTATGATACAGATTTATCATACTAATAGTATCATTATATATATATATATATATATATCAGGGCAATCTTTATCAAACTAAATAATTAAACGATATATATATATTATGTTATCTCATATTTAGGCCTGAGAAAACTTATGGGCCGATTGTCTTTAGTACAAAACCAAAGAACTAATTCGTCATCTGACCAAAAAGTTTGTGTAAAGGTTGTGAGAAGTTTCTATGTGTAAATAAGCCTTCAACGTATATTAATTCAGCTCTCAAATGCAGTGCAGACACACACTTTCTGGTGTGTGTGTGTGTGTGTGTGTGTAGATCACTTGACCCCTCTCAAGAATATGAATATGGAATATTCTGATGACAGCGCCGGAATCTGGTTGACTTTCTCTCTGGGACTGCAGTGACAACCTAATGTCTACTGGCAACAGGAAACATTCAGGCGATTTCTGCTGCCGGCCACAGATTCCGTTATTAAGATCATTAAAACCAAACTCCACTTAGCAGGAATACATCTGCAGTCTCCTGGTTTCACACCAGCTGAGCAGCTCTGCCAAAGATCTGCTGAGGAACAAGGACTTTCTGTTCCCTGCAAACCCTCTCCGATGCCAAGCTGCGTAAAACAACTTCAGTGTGATGTCATCTCAAGCTGCACTGCTCTGAAGAACATCTTGAAAGCTAATCAGGAGTATTATATTTGAGAAAGACAGATGTTCTTTCATCATCTTCATATCTGCCACTTTGCTCAGAAAAGCAATTGCATAATACCAATCTCTAAAAAGACTCAGTTTCAAACCATAGTGACCTACCTAGGGAGCATTTAAAGGCATCATAAATAAAAGCATGTAAAATATAACACAAAGGCACATGCACAACTACTAAATTATGCCGCCTTTAAGATTAAGTTACAATCATTTAGGCCGAATTCAGAGAACATACTTAGAACATCCTTTTTTTAACAGTTGTAAAAAGTCTCAAACCAAATGTAGTACCTACTATACAGCAGTGTATAGACATCACATCATATAGAGAGTAGACCGCTCACTAGGCTTCGAAACGGCCCAACTGTCTTCATCATTGAGTAGAGCAGGACAGATGCATGTGTGGACATGTGGAATCATATATAAAAAAACTAAATAACTGATTCCACAAAGAGAAAAGGAAATCAATTGAAATGTAAATCACTTGGAGGTCTGAAGGCTTTATACATTAAATAACTCTATGGGTTCAATGGAGTACTGCATCCACCAAGACATCACGCATTATTATAACCTCAATATCAAATCCGGAACATGAACACAATGCGTCCTATGGAAGGAATGAGAGTGTTTGTGAAGTTCTGCAGGTAATGTGTGGACGCAGTTTCCCGTCAGTCTGATGTGAAAAGACGTCCTTGTCTGCGGGCTGACAACTGAATGTGCCTCATCAGGATTTTCATCTTTGTACAACATTACAAGACCTCATGAAAAAACATTCCTCATGTCAGTATCTTCTTTCCGTCAAATCAACACAATCTCTAGTGTCCAATCCTGCTCCTGCACCGGGGGTCGGGAGATTTTGCCTGCGTTTATTTGAATCAAAATACAGTATAACTGAAGCATTGTGAAACATTTTTTTTACAATTTTAAGTTATGGCTTTCTATTTTAATGTTTTAAAATTGTATCAATTCCTGTGAATTTGCAGCATCATTGCTCCAGTCTTCAGTGTCACATGATCCTTCAGAAAGGCTCAAAGCGAGTTGGGATGCTGCCTATGTAGACTGTGAAGCAGTTCACTAGGCTTTAGAACAGAACAAGCAGTAAATTCAAGATTTTGATTCACGAATTCATTCATGAATCTGACTTCACGGTTCACACAGCATATCCAAGTCTTTCTCGGACGATTCAGAACGCAAGCTCACAAAGCATCTAAAATATGCCATTGAGATTGAGCAGCGGTACAGGAAACCCTCACTAGTTTCTCAAGTTTGAAAGTTGAACGGGGAGCATGATTGAAGCAATTTCACAGCTGGCCACGGTCACCCTGACAACCGTATCCCAGAATAACCCCATCGCTGTGGAAAGAGACGGAGAGCGAGAGAGGACGACAGACTGGCCCTCAGGAGATGCAGTCTGAGGAAGATTATTAGCACACCGTGAAGAGAAACTAATGCTGTTATACTCTAACCTGATCAATTTACATAAGCGATGAAACACAAGAGGATGAAAAATGACATTTCGTTTCATGAGCAGCGGATTACTGGAATCACAAGCGAAGCCTCGTCACCAATATCAAAAGAAGGATTTCTCTGGAATCAGGATTGACCTGCTAAGTATTAAAAAAAAAATATGCAACTATTCATAACTACTGCAGTGACATTTGATGAAGTTTGATAAAGTCTATGAAAGCATGTCACAAATGTCTAGAATTCAGCTTGTTATGTGTGGTATGTAAAAGTCAACAGTTTATTATATTCCCAGCAAAGGCAGGGAAGATGTATTGAATATTTTCACTTTCAACTTGGCCATTAAAGGTAGAGTAGGCAATTTCAGAGAAGCTAGCAATAGCAAGCTAGCTTTCAAAGCCTCATATCCCACCATCCCTAATGCCACACTTCTTCAAAACACATGAACGCACACAACCAGAGCGGACTTGTACCACCTGACTGCTGCAGTTAATTTCAGCGTTGATAGTGTTGACATTGAAAAGCATAAATCTGCAGAACGTCACGGTTTGCCATCTCGTAATTACAGTTACAATATGGCGTGAACACAGCTTGTTGTTTTAGAGGAACTGTAAATGTGGCTGGTGTTTGTTTGTGGCGCTCGGTGACTGTCTGTCTACTACTCTAGCCTTATTGAACGTGCTGATGCCTATGTTGAATCCCTATGTGGACAGTAGGGCTGACTTCTAATAGTCGAGGATTCGACGATTCGATTCGGAGAGGTCTGATTCGACTATGAACCTCATAGTCGAATACATGGGCGTCAGTTTGGTTTGAAATGTGCTGGGGACAGAGACGCATTCGCATTTTCAGAAGGGCTGGGTACAATTTTATTTATTTTTTCGCTTTCGCGCAGGTCATGTTTTGAAAGACGATGTCCTGTAGCTTACTAATGTAAATAAATAAAAATGTATTCAAAAATCTGCTTCACATTTTCAGCAGGGCTGCGGAGCGGCTGTGGGTTGACTCCACACGGTTCTCATGTGCGTTAAAAAGCTTTACGTGGTTTAATGTACCTAAACAACGATTACCAAATTTCCCTCTCATATTGCTCCTCATAACCACTGAAAATGGTAAAAAAAAATCGAACCCGGAGTCCAATTATTATGGACGTTATCTGATATTAAGCGTTTCTGCTTCACATTTTCAGCAGGGCTGCGGAGCGGCTGTGGGTTGACTCCACACGGTTCTCATGTGCGTTAAAAAGCTTTACGTGGTTTAATGTAGCCTACCTAAACAACGATCACCAAATTTCTCTCTCATATTGCTCCTTATGTTTATGAAATGTTATGATATATGTGTGATATGTGTTTTTTAGCTCTTTTGTTTGAAATGGAAAAAATCTAGCTGCTATCTAAAAAAAAAAAAAAAAAAAAAAAAAGGTTCGACTATCAGTCGACTATGGCAAAATCTAACGAATCAGATTCGACTATGAAAATCCTTAGTCGAAAACAGCCCTAGTGGACAGGCAGGTAGGACATCCTATCATTGCATTTGACCGAATTCAATGATTGGGCGAAAAAATTTTTTATATATATATATTTTTTTTATATATTCAAATTAAAAAAAAGATTACCGGTATGTTAAATTTCACAATATTACTGTTTTACTCTATTTTTGATCAAATAAATGCAGCCTTGGTGAGTATAGAAGATTTCTTTAAAATCATTTAAAAAAATCATACGTTCCCCAAACTTTTGAACGGGGGTGAAGGTTAACTGCATTGAAATATTTAATCTTTAACATGTTAAAGTGTCACAACATCATCAAAAGTAATTGCAAAAACAACAGGTTTCCTGAACATATATCCCCTCTGTATATTAAACACTGATCCAAGATCAGTTTTTAAGAGCTGACTGACACTTCAGCATTGAAGAGCTGTCATACCAAGCTTAGGGAACACGATGAGGTACTCAGCATTGCATTGTGGGCAGGCGACGCGTGCGGTGCTGTTTCCCCTCTGCTTCTCATCAACCCAGCGCTGAAGACACGACTGATGAACCCACTTAGTGGAACCACGACAGCGGCACGGGCGAACCCACTCCGCTGTACGGTCATCCTCATCTGTGGCGAAACACACCCAGCAACTCCTGGGAAAAAAGACACACACATCAGCACTTGGCTTGCTATGCATTTCTACTGAGATTCAGGGCAAAGTATTAAAACATAAAGGCAAGGAGAAAGTTTGTCATGTTATTGTGTAAAGATCAAGGCTCAGCAGACTATAGCTGAAGGAGTTATTTTTATAATTCGACTCTTTAAAGTATCAAGGGGGGAAAAAGAAAACTGCAGAGTAAAATGGGTCAGCACTAAGCACAAATTAAACCAGATCATGAAAAAATATATTTTCATTCACCAACCGAACGCTTCCAAACCAATGTGTTCAGGATAAACTCGTTTTATTTACTAGGGGTTTAGTGAATTAATGACATAATATGCCAATAAATTACTCAAATTATAACAATTGCATGCATAATTGCATATGAGCATTTTTGCTGAGAAAAGCTCACATCATTTATAATTTAATTGCAATTATTTTTTTTAAATAATTTTTACATTTTGAAAAACAATTTTAAAACCAATTGAGGCCTATTTAATTCAATTTTTAGATTATTATCGGCAAATCGCTGAGTACACTCTTAGATGAAAAGATTCTGTACAGAAATCAAAGGCTTCAGTCAGACGCTTCACACATAGAAACTTTTAGGTGTTCCCATCATGGGATAATTGTATGCATTTAGTTTTTTGCACTAAATTTTTATTTAAATTAGATTTTATGAATTAAACAGCTTAACTTTATCCCTAGAATTTAAATAGCCTGTTAAACATGAAAGCATTATGAAAACATTTCTCCTTATATAGAACCTTATTGGCATAAAGCGTTCTTTAAAATTGTGTCAAGAATTGTTTCTATAAAGAAAACCTTTAAACCCTTTTTTTCTAAGAGTGTAGGCAAAAAGATGCTGTAGAAGACAATATTATTTATTTTACTGTTCCAGCATCACGATAATAATGTCGATCCTGTAAATAATCATGTCAAATCTCTCAGTGTTTCTGCGCTGTCGGAGGAGAGAGAGACTCTAAGGTCTCTCAGGTTCCTACGCCAGATTTTCCGTTCTGTCCGTTTTTTGAATAAAACATGAGGGATGAAGAGCTGCTCCGGTGACCGGGATCATGAACCTCCTGTAACCGTCACATGACAATCACAGACCCAAGAAAGCCTAGATTTGTAATTGCATGTACCTTTTCTTCATCTTCTATGACCTGATCTCAATTTAACAGCGTGTCATTTTTCAGATGTTAAAATCTACAGAGAAATCTTTCTGTTCTGATTTAACAAAAAAAAATCTGGTAACACGTTTCATTTGTTATATAATATGAACAATCCCAGAGCATTTATTAATCTTAATTAATGTTAATCTCGCATTTACTACATTTTTAAGATCAATAGTTGTATCTGTTTGTTAATGCATGTGCATTATTAATGCACTGTGAACTAAAACATTAACAAAGGTTAATAATCTGTTAAATTTACGGTAAAATACTGGCAGCTGTGGTTGCCAGAAATTTACTGTTTAAAAAATACGGTAGCAACATTTTAGGTTTTACAGACTTAAATTAAAAAGCACAGTAATAAACCGTATTTCATTATCTGATATAATATTAATTTACCCAACCTATTGAAGAAGTATTAATATCTGTTTTGTACCATTGCAATACACTGACAACCAACAATCACAGCAGAGATGAGAATCACACGATCAATCAAAGCTCATCACAAGCAGCTCTTCCCTGAAAAAAAAAAAAACTCTGCACAGTTTCATTCACACAAACATTAAACACCATCATGGTAACACACATGAAATACAAAAAATAAAAAATAAACATTAATTTAACAACATTAAATGTAAAATAAACCCTAATCTACATAACGGATTAGAAAAAAACTAAGAAAACTATGAAGAAACAGTTATTTCAACAAAAATACATCAAATGTGAAGTGTCACGCAGGGAATTGTGGGAATGTCAATTTACAGCAAAAACTGTAAATTTAACGGTATTTTACAGTAAAATGACATTAAATGTACCATTAGATCTATCAGTTATTTACTGTATATAGTAAGGAAACTTTCTGTTAACCAATGAACAGTTTTTCACTGTAGCAGTTTTACAGTCTTTTACCGTTAAAATCACGATCATTTATTACAGTGTTCATTGTTAGTTAATGCCTTAACTAATGATAAAAAAATGAGACTTTATAGTAAAGTGTTACCAAAAAATACTTACTTATAAAATATTGGTATTTACAAAACAAGCAACGGGGTGGAAGAAGTGTACAATTTCTGTTTCGTACCTGATTACAGAACTAGAAAATAATTTTAGATTGTGTCTAGAATGATTCTATCCTGAAAGCAACTAGATGAAGAACAAAAGACTAGAAGAAAAATAAAGTGACGAAAGGAGAGGAGCGCTTCACAAAGACGGTTCTCCATGTTTCTTAAGATTCTGCTTCTCCTGTTCCTGTAACCCAGCCTCCATCATGACAAACATCAGAAACACAATCATCCGCGTGAAACCCAAGACATCTGGCCGTCGCCCCTCACTCAAACGGTGTTCATTAAGGTGTACCGTCAAGGTCAGACAACCAGATTATCAGCTAATAAACAGGTACAACAAATTGTGCTGTGAAACAGAATCTGATTTGAGCTTGTTTGCCTTCACTCAACGGGGGTAAAGTTTCAAACTGCCGGTTATTATCCGCAGTAAAATACACACAAGGTATGACATATGATAAGATGATGAGATTTTTGTCTGTTTTGTGAAAGAAAAATTATTCACAGATACATCATAATTCTTTCATTAACGAGTGTGCTTTAAACCACAAATAAATAAATACAATTAAATCACTCATAACATTTTAAAATATTCAAAATATAATAAACAATTTAAATAAATTATACATAAATATTAAATACATTACACAAATAAATAAACTACTATGAAATAATAAAAATATATTAATAATATACATGTGAAACTCGAAAAATTTGAATATCAAAAGTTCATTTATTTTAGTAGCCTAATTCAACTTAAAAGGTGAAACTAATATATTATATAGACTCATTACATGCAAAGTGAGATATTTCAAGCCTGTATTTGTTATAATATTGATGATTATGGTTTACAGCTTATGAAAACCCCAAATTCATAAGGTTTTCATAAGCTGTAAGCCATAATCATCAAAATTATAACAAATAAAGGCTTGAAATATCTCACTTTGCATGTAATGAGTGAGTCGTTAAAAGTCGTTCCCAGCTCCAATATTTTGTGGCCATGCAATATAGATCATAAACCCTGTTCTTCAGGAGTGCGGACTTATGTTCAGATCAACCGATTTTTACTATGATAACATAAACATGCATTTATTATAGCACCTTATGCACGTGCAAACATAACTTGAGAATAATAAGGCTAAATAATAAACTTTGACTTTGTCCAGCTGAACAACTATGATCACATTCTGTTCACTGTAACTGAAGACACATGAAGGAATTACTTTTCAGCGCTGTTTGTGTATGTTTATGATGCTTAAAATATCTCCAAATATACCGGACCATTTCCTGTTAAATCATGTGAATATTCCAGGAACAAATGGCCAGAAAGCAGGACTCTCGACCTCTAGATTTTCATTACTACTTCAGTTCTTGCAGAATATAGCTCTAATGTCTATAAGATACCATCAGGAGGTCAGAAAGTCGATACCACTCACCTTTCTTTACATGTTAAGAGCCCGGTTACACCACACAGAAACACAATCTATACAACAGCGAGGGGGGTCTCTGGAACTGATAACCCTGATAATAGTTTAAATATCCTGAACACCGGATACTATTTCACACAGGATGAGTTTTCATGGATAAAGTGGCTAATTTTGCTACCGTTGACTGATGTTGCTTTAAAAACTGCAAAGATTCTATGAAAGTTTAGATGCTTCCCTTTGGCCAGTAATGTGGAAGCAGTTTGTGGAAAAACTAAGGGCCAGATTTACTAACAGCGCAAACCCTCTTTTACTGTCAGGATTTACTAAAGACACGCAGTGAAAAATTAGCGCTGAAAAAGCGCAGACAGGGTTATTTTTGCAGCTGATCTTATTGCAAATGCTTTTGTAGGAGTTTCCCTTTCAGACGCAAAATTTATGGGAGGAGATTATTTAAATGAATCATGTAAAGTGATTTACTAAGGTTTGCGCTAGTCAATTTACTGGCGTTTGCGCCATTATTTACCGCCAAAAAAGCATGTCTTAAACCAGACGCTATTTGCGCTGCTCTTGGTAGATTGTGTTGGTCATGATCCGGCTGAGTCTTTAATGTGTCAGTAGATCACGCGCACAACTTTTCACTCATCGGCGCTGTTTTGGAATTGCGTTCTCATGCTAATCTGCCCTGTTTAGTAAATCTGGCCCTAAATTTACTTAAACGCTGAACAAAACTCGTCAATAAACCCCAAACCATAAGTATGAGCAATAGCATCAAAAAGAAGGCCAACGGTTCACAAGTGTTACAAACACAAACTCTCCTGCGTGTTCTCATTGCTACACAGATCAGACTGCATTTAAAGAGGCATTAAAACCTCTGCACAATGTCTTTATTCATCGGGCCATGGTCACGTGACTGTGGGAACCTGAAAAACCTTTCAGCCAACGGCCAGCAAGAGAAAGTTCCACGCAGGGAACCGACAGAGCCGAGCATCAGAGGAGCCGCCGAGATCCAAGCCGTTTACTATAGGGCTGCCACCATTACATTGTGTCTAGGAATAAACCGTCATACAAATAACTGCTTTTATCCAAATGCATTTTTATTAATGTCATATCAGTTAAATTAATTTAAATGACAATAATAATTCTTTTAAATAACAATAATTACACTGAACATGGAAGCAAACATATGATTCCCATTTTTTGCCAAATATTTTTTGTCAGATAAATAACAATCAAATTTAGTGTTTTTCTTCTCATATTTCACTGTTAAAAATTACCTGTACATTTTACAGTAAAATACTGGCAGAAGGGTTGCCAGCCAGTTAGACAGTAGCATTTCTGTAATTTAATTTACTGAATTTTACTGTATTCTCTGATTACAGTAAATAACTGCATTTTTATATTGTTGTTGTTTTTTTTACAGTAAGCAACATGAATCTCTGTATATGCTATATCTGGAGGAAGGATGTAAAATGCAGTATATACAATATATTTTCCAGATTTCTTAATATTATTGACTGGCAGCTGAATTTTAAATGTAAATTATTTATCAACTGCATGAGTTTTAAACAATTTACAAAAGATCAAATGTTTTCCTCATAATTTGGTTGCTTAAGCAACCTTGTAGGGTCATTAAAAACAAATATGCCCTCACTTTTTGCCACTACTCTCTCTCTCTCTTTCTCTCTCTGTGTGTGTGTATGTACGTACGTACGTACGTGCGTGTGTGTGTGCACCACTGTCCACCATTATTCAAGTCCAACAGTTTTAAACAGAATTACTATGTGATATATATTGTGACTAGTTTACAGTTGGTTTACTAGTTGAGCACCAGCTACATTAGAGTTCATGTAACTTCAGTCACTGTTTTCCAGTAACACCAGTCATCTTGAACTTGTGGTCTATATTTGTACTTGAAGGGGGGGGCATATACGGCCTACTGCTGATCCATAAACACACACTCTCTCTTCCCTGTGGTCAAAGTCACAAGACTCATCCACGAGATCACGTTTCACCAGCAAATGCATAAAGCCAGGAGAAACATGAATTCATACACCACACAGAATTACCAGCATACTTAAAACTATATTTCTATTTGACATGTTTAAAATACAATAAAAAATAAATCCTGACAGCAATTTTCTCTTAAAAATGGGACTATTCCAGGAGTAATACTGCAAAAAATCCCAGTGGAAAGCAAGAAATTACCCAGAAAATAAAACTGAGAACTTCAGAGCCACATATATTAAAGTCACCATGAAATCAAAATAGAAAATTCTTATTTTTTTATGGAATATTGAAGTATTTAATAAATGTATCTGTGCACATCATTACTTTTTTAATTGACGTGCCCTCGTATTCTTAAATCAAATTAACTTTCCTCTTGCAACAACATCAGATCGACCAATAGCAAACCACAATGATCCAACAACCCATCCAATCAATTTCCCATGGAAAATCCTGCCCTACATTTTATTTTCTTGTTTGAGAAGCCATTTCATTCAGTTACGTCATAATAGGGAAGAAAAGACTCAACTTCCGTTTCATGCCGGAGTTTAAAATCCTGTAAATCTTGACTCCCAGAAAATGCATAAAGCCAGCATTCACATTTTTGTTTGCTGTTTTTCATGCTTAGGGTTGAGGATTTTAACAGACCACTAATCCTAACTACTATTCTTTAGCAGTTATTGTTCAAATAATGAAACATGCAGTCTTTTTTTTATCAATATGTTTTATTATCTAGCCTACATGTCAAGTGACCATTAACCAACATCAGAAAACCGTGAACATGAGAATGTGTTGTTAAATTATTGAAATATTAACTTAAAATCTCAGGGGCACTGACAAAACTTTTGGGAAACATCCCTGCAATATGAATGTGCAAGTAATTTTGTAAAAAAATTATTTTATTTTTTTGAACAATCACTAAAATAATTGAAAATGTGCTTTTTTTAACAAATAAAACAAGTTAATAAAAAAATGTTACAACATGCATTTATAAAAATGAAATATTTAAAAAAAATTAAAGTAATCAAGGAAAATTAAACTGGAACTTACACTGAAATTACTTGGAAAACAAAGTATAATGCTGTCATGGTATATTAGGGGCTGTTTACACAGCACCATTTTCAGCTCAAAATTGGGAGGGGGGGGGGGTGCTAGCCCATTCATTGATACGACAATGGAGTTTTGGGGTGTCTGAAAACAAACTTTTGAAAACGTGTTTCAAGCTGAAAGTTTTTTGAAAATGATAAAGCTATTGTCTCTGTTTAAACAACAAAAATGTGAATTTGTGAAAACGGTGACGTCATGCGCATGCGTATTAGGTGTTCGGTCTATAGGCATGTCATTTTTATTTATTTTTTACAAAGTGACATCGCCAACTACTGGCCTGGCAGCAGAATACAGCGTTTTTAGTCGTTTTGGCAGATCAGCGTGAAGGCGAAGGGGATCATTTTAACAACGTTGTCACCATGTACGCGAATCGCGATACATTGTTGTGACTTCACAGAAGACGGCAGAATGTTTGTTTTCTTAATTTTCAGTACGACCATAAATGACAGTATTTGAAGTTGTTTCTGCTGTTATAATGAGGGGGGTAGTGACCAGACAACATCATCCAGATGTGCCAATCGCCGGAGCTAGGCAGAAATAGAAGTTTTATTTTTCATTATTCTATTTATTTTGTACATTTATAACACAATAGACTTCTTATTTTTGTAGCTGATTGTGATCAAGTAACTTTTTTCTTTTTTCAGCCCTACAAAAAAATATGACCTACAAGAGTGCATTGTTTACTGCTTAGTGCTTAATAAAGGAGGCTGTACTGTACCAACTACCTCAGGGAGGACTTAATGCCGCTAGGTGGAACAAACTGTAATTTGCACTAATGTCTGTTCAAAATAAATGAACAGAAACTTGGGGATTTGTTGCTTTTTCCTGTTGTACAGAACTCGTATCGAACCGCGACCCCAAAACAGAGGTACCGAACCGTGACTACTGTGTACCAATACATCCCTAGCAGGCACCATGCAAAACCACATCTCATTCAAACAAAACATAACACCAATAAGGTCCAAAAGATGCTGGATCATTCCACGACTTTTGCAAAAACCAGCCTGTTTTATCCATGATGATGTGGAAACACATCAAAGCTGTGCCGGGAAAAACAATAAGGTGGAGAAAGTGAGGTTTAAAAACAGCCAAAATAAATGGAGCCAGCTTTCTGAATACCGACGAGAACAAAAGAAGGTGATAGAGTGTCTGCCACGTAAAGGTCAGACAGGATTTAAGCATGACCCCGTCTTTTCAACCGGTGAAGAGCTGCATTGCAGAGAGAGCAGCTGCGGGTGGCAGGCCTTGATAAGACTGTGTGTGTGTGTGTGTGTGTGTGTGTGTGTGATGATAGCTGAACGGCTATCTGCTTCACACAGACCTGTGAAGGTTGTTGCCTCAGTGACGGACATTAGAGAAGGATGCAGGATCCATTTGAGAGAGATGAGAGCTTTCACCATGACAACTGACACAGATATGCCTAATGTGCCAATAATCCACTTTACTAACACACGTCCAGAGACCAGTACTTTCCTCTACATGTACTTTTCCTTGAAATGTAAACAGAAGTATGAGACGACCACATGTTAAAAACTCACCTTTCCACTACATCAATAATGTACACTACTGTTCAAAGGTTTGGGGTTGCTAAGATTTGCTACGATTTTTAAATGTTTTTGTAAGAAGTGCTCACCAAGGCTGCATTTATTTGATCAATAATACAGTAAAAAAAATGCTATTTAAAATAACTGTCTTCTATTTGAATATATCTTCAAATGTTATTTACTCCTCTGAATTTTCAGCATCATTACTCCAGTCTTCAGTGTCACATGAATTTTCAGAAATCATTCTAATATGATGATTTGCTGCTTATTTTTAATATTTTTTTATCGATTGTGCTGATTAATGGTTTTGTTGAAACAGTGATACACGTTTTCTTTGATGAACAAGTTCAAATGAACAGCATTTATTTGAATTAGAAATCTTTTGTAACATTATAAATGTCTTTACTGACACTTGTGATCAATATGGAAGCTTTTCGCCACTTAATAAAAAAAAATATATATATAAAAGGAAATTGTTTATATCTCGCAATTCAGACTTATAACCCACAATCGCAAATGTCACAATTCTGAGGTTAGAAATAAACCTAGAAAAAAGTCAACTCAGAAACAAAAATCCAGATTTGTCCACTTGTGTCACGATTACCTTTTTATTATTATTATTCCATGGCAGAAACAAGCTTCCATAATTTACTGCATAGGCTACTTGTTGAATAAAAGTATACATTTATTTAAAAAAAATAAAAATAAAAACACGCATGCATGCATAGTATACTAACAATAGGTTCTAGCATCTTGCTGTCGAGTGGAGGCCCAGATTTGCTAGAGAGTGTGTGTCACATTTTCTAGTTGATTTTGCAAGCGCTGGCCCTCAGGCAAACAGGACAGTCTCAGTGGAAAAACATGGACAAGGTCAGGACACCGAACAGCTCGACTCCACGCAGTGACCCAATGCATAATTACTGAAATGAGAACTTGTCCACGTCACTTACCAAAAAATGCTACTATAATTAGAAAATCTGCAATTATAGGGAATATACAATATATTTATGACCCATGAGGGTCAATCTGTAAAAACTGACCACAACAAACAGTGTCATTATAAACTTATCTAGGCCAGGGCACACTGTCCTCTTAGCTGGCTTCATTAAAGTAAAATCTCATAATACTCAAGGATCAACATCACACAAGTCATGTGGCAAAAAGCTTCTTTGAGATTTTCCAAAACCATCCAGTGACTTGGTCAGGTGTGCAAGTCAGATCAAACAGGCAATCAAGCGTCTTATGACTTTTTTATGACTGTTTTACTATTAAATTAATATTCTGGGGTCAATACAAGAAAGGCTGTGTTTGTTGATTAACTCAGAAAATAAACCAATCATACCACAGATCGTAAAACATACAACAATGGTAATGAGCATATTATTATGATATGAAGTCAAAATGTGTTGACATGTCACAATTTTTTTTCAACTTCTGAAATGACTATGTAAACTGGTAAACCACATTTGCAATCACATGACAAAAATACTAAGCCAAGATTTGAATCTATGCATAACCAGAAGTAATCCCACTGCTTAAAAAGAGAATTTAATCAACTTAACAGCTCAAATAACATACATTTGTATGCAAGAAGTAATATAAGCACTTTTTATACTTTAAAATATGACATTACTAAATGCATTTATGCCACATTCAACAGGAAACAACAGCATTTCACAGATAAGATAACTTATTTAATGTTACTCTTATCTAACAGCCATTCAAGAAACAACATGCTAAGCTTAGTATCTACACATAGCCCAAGACCACATTAATAACAACAAAATGATTATTACGTCTTTATTAGTCAATTATGTCAAATATTATTTTGTCCATAAAAAACTATTGTCAATAAGGATATTATCATGTACGTATATTGTTCCTGTAGTATAATATAGTTATTAGCCTACTATAATTGTGTCAAAATTGGAAAGAATATAAAAATCAGTTCTACATATCGTCTTCAAATATGTAATCGGTTGTAACAGATTGATATTTAGAGCAGGGGTTGGTAAACACTTAAGGATCTACAATATGCTATAAACAAAGGAGTAAGACTGAATAAAAACCAAATTAAAAGGCCAATTCAAGGTCACGCCCCCCTCGCTAAAGACGGTAACAGACATCTCTATTTAAGAGCATAACGCTCTAAACCGGTAAGAAATCACTCATTAGCTACTATAATTGTTCTTTAAGAATATTATAACTATATAAAAGCCTATATATGTGTATCTATACTGACTGGCTCCTTATATAGGTGACATTAGCCGTTTGTTTACATTTTATTTCTTTCACTCACCTGTCCACAATCTGCTGCATCACAACCGCTCCCTCGTCTGCCATATTCACATGAGTCCACACACTTGATTAACGTTACTGACTGAAAACTAGACTATGATAATAGTTTAATAATAGAGATTTAATCGTCAGGCCGCAGTGAATCGTGACGCCGTGTTGAACACGCATATGAACACCTTACTGATATCAAGCAACAGCTGGAATCCGGTTATAAACCATTTAAATGAATTATTACAAACTGATCTGTTAATAAATATTCATAAATGTCTGTATTTCCAGAAACACGCAGTGACTCCATTGACAACGCGTGAGAAAACGCGAGCGGACGCAACACCGCGCATGTGCGAGCGTTAACTTCACTCTCGCGAGGCTACAGATGCACTCTGGGACGTGTAGTCTTCCTTTCGTGTAGCCAAAAATATAAAAAATTATGTTCTCGCAGAGGCAGGCTGCCCAGAGCAAGAAGGACTACGCCTGCTGGAGCAACATGAAGATACATATTTGGCTTCAGAATACCTCGTACTGTGGTAAGAAGAGTCAGCATATTTCAGTACAATTTACAGCCTATATGATTTCATATTTTATTTAACATGGCAAAGAGCATCTAAAATAATAATGTTATTTGTTAGAGCTTAATTCATTTCCCATTTCATATAGCATTTGATTAGGACATTTATAAAGTGTATTGCTGAGGTGTTTTGATCCTTACTTTTTTCTTTTATTGAGTTCATCATTACAAAACATTTTTTTGTATTTCATATTAAATTATTTTTTATTAGCTGTAATTTTAGTTTCATATAGGCAATTTCATAAATAAATGTCCATTATGACAGGGATGAATATGGAGCCACGTATCAGATTTGCATGCTTTTATTGTGTTTATTTTTTAATTATCTTGATATTGTATATGATACAGTCTTACATAGATTATGGCTAAAAACCTGACAATGTGAAAGGCCATGTGAATGTTTCAAACTGTGTTCCTTCATCACTTGAAGATAATTTTTGATGTAGTTTTGTCCAAACATAGTCAGTGTCACAAAATCTGGCTTAATATTCGGCTAAAATGAATAGATCTGGTTCTGGCTTCTTTTTGTTCAATACAGCATTCTAGCCATGCTAAAAGCCACAATAGGCCTATAGGAACAGCTATGAGGTAAAACATAAAGTTTTTGTTGTTTTCTCAACAACACTCTATATCGGGTAGTAGGTATATCTCCTAAGCATAAGGGTAGGCTAAATGAATTTACTTAATAAAATAAATAATTTATATTTTAATATTTAGTAGCCAATTTAAAAGACAAACACTTTGGACCATAATGTATTTGGACTACAGCCTAAACAAGGGCTGATAAATACTGTTATTTGCATGTTAGTGCTTTGCAACGTCATGTGTTCGATGGATGAAGTGAGCAAAAAAAAAAACTACAATTCCCATAATCCCACAGTGCATTAGCCATGCGCCGCAGTCAATCAGCTGTTGAGGCGACTGCAGAAGGGCAGCTCATCTGTCATATCAAAACCCAGGCGAGACAAACAGAAATAGTCTTATTTACAGAATCCCAAAAGGTGACCGACAAGGTAAAGTCTGATTCATGTAGGCTACGGCAAGAAAAAAATCAAGAAAAAGAAAAAAAATCAAACCGTCAGATGCATGTTATCTGTGTAATATGAGTTGTGTGCGCGGATTAAAGTGCTGGATTTGATTTCTTTCCCTTTCCAATAACCCGGTGCATTTTAGAAATGCATTATAATATACATGCATGTGCTGTGACGGTCTTATTTGCTGTCATTTAGCTGGTCAGCGCGTACTCTGATGTGATGGTTTCTATTATGACCTTGAATATGCAGCTCTAATGCAGCGAAACGAGGATTAACGGACGGAATATTTGGCAGAAACGCTCTTCATCTTGTTACGATCGTCTATTCTGATTAAAATTTGATTAAAGGTTGAGTTCATAAATCCACCAGGCTCGCTGAATCTGTCGCATTCTCGGCCTGTTTTTCATGGGAATATATTTGGCATCGTAGAAACCCTCAAGAGGTATGTTGAAATTGATGTACTTTTTCATACGGTTGAATAAAATCTATTTTCGTTCGGTCTGTTTTGCTTATCAGCGTATATAGCTACAGAAATGGTAACCCTTCACAAAATAGGTAATAGCCTACTTGAAGGGTGCAACATATAGATATGTCTAAGATATGTTTGTAATACAGCCAGATGAAGTGGAAAAACTTCCAGAGCTGTTATTGGGATTTGTGTTGCGTATGTTTTGTGCAGCATTGCTGGGTGTAACCCAAGATCCTGCAGCAAATATAACCTAGTTGCTGAGCTGTGCCATGGACGGTTGTACACCATCCAAGCAAAATGTCTAAACATACATGTTGCAAACTTATGCTTTGTTTTTCCCCTTGCATTTTGTGTTGATATGTAACAAGCCTACTTTATTAATTGTATAAATACTACACAAAAATAGCTTAGTCTGCATTACAAACAAGATACACAACAATTTGCACACATTACTGTATAACATTTTAGACATCATATGGACATTAAAAGGGATAGTTCACCCAAAAATGAATATTCTGTTATCATAACTCACCCTCAAGTTGGTTCAAACTCGTGTGATTATCTTTCTTGTGTTAAACACAAAAGAAGATATTTTGAAGAATGTCAGTAAACAGTTTCTGGTCCCCATTGACTTCCTATGGAACTCAATGGGGGCCATCAACTGTTTGATTACCCATATTATTCAAAATATCTTCTTTTGTGTTCAGCAGAAGAAAGGAAATAATACAGGACTGGTTTGGAACTAATTGAAGGCGAGTAAAATGATGGCAGATTTTTCATTTTTGGCTGAACTGTCCCTTTAAGTAGGCTACGCAACAACCAATTGTATTGTCTGACACAATATGCACAAAAGCTACTAAAGCACATGCATTATATTGCATAGGGATTCACAACAAATATCAGCACTTGTGTGATGCATTGAACCACCAGTCATGTTTTAATTTTTTTTAAAGCACGTTTGTATTTTATAGCAAAAGTCTTTGCACATGTTGGATGTATTGAGAAGTCTTATGGCACAAGCTACACTCTTAAAAGTGAACTGCAAACCTATTTTTCTCGTGTATTTATGTGAATAAAACAGTTAACCTTGCTGAAGGACGCTTCTGTATTTATTGACGTATGCAAATTGAGGGGCGGGGCTTGTGAAAAGAAAAAAACAGGAACAAGAATCAGTTTCTCATTTCTGTCTGGAGTTCCGGTGAGAGAAAAACGAGACGTGGCGAAAATTGGTGAATATCGGTGACCTCCGAGCTTTTCTCCTTTAGTCGTGTCGCTGGGACACATGAGTAAACCCGGAGTAGCCTACAGACAGATCCCGGGCTGCTGCTGCTGATACATGGCTGATCAGGGGCTCATTAATAATAATAATCCCAGCCCGATCGGTGTGATCAATAATAACTGATCATCTGTGTTTCAGCTCAAAACATGCAGGATGATTTACTGATGGACAAAAGCAAAGCTCAGCCTTACCAGCACCAAGACCCGTCAAATACAGAGCCTCCATCCACCCCGACCCCCTCCGAGCCTCCGATCCTGGACGAGCAGAACCACGTCGGTCACTCCGAGCGGGTCGCCATGGAGTCTCCGGTATTACCGGGTTTGGGTTTCCCTCAGGATTCCTCTCTCTCACCGTCGTTCGGCAGCACTTGGTCCACAAACACTGTGGACGAGGGCTATTTCCAAGGGATTCCGTCGGTAAACGGCACGATGCTTTTTCAGAACTTTCCCCATCACGTCAACCCGGTGTTCGGAGGTAGTTTTTCTCCGCAGATGAGAAGATCACCGATGAGTGTGAACCAGAGGAACCCCTACAGCCACCAGACCCTCATCAATAAAGTGTCCGCGTCGTCCGCGTCTTCGTCCGCCTGGAATAACCACCAGAACGCGGCGTGGAGCTCCGCGGCGAACCCCTGGAGCGGCAGGGACCCGCGGCAGAGAGCGCTCGGGCTGGGCGTCCCGTCTCCGCTCAACCCCATCTCCCCGACCAAGAAGCCCTTCCCGAGCAATGTCATCGCGCCTCCGAAATACCAGAGACCCGGAGCCATGCAGAAACCCTGGATGATCTCAGAACCTCCGGAGCCCTTTAGAACCGACAACAGCAACAACATGCTGCCATTTCAGGTGAGATTATTCAGTAAATATAGACATAATGCATCATCATAGAAACGAAACGTAATTTATTGACGTATTTTTTTAGACATAAATCATAATTTATACATAATAGGTGGAAAACATGTAGCCTTTCATCATCATGATACATTATAGACATTAATAAATATCAAAATATATATGTAAAAAAATGTCATACTGCATATTTATAGGCATAGATTTATCATAATTAATATACATTTATAAAATTGCATCATTATAATCATAAAACAATTTAAAGACAATACAACACTGCGAAGGTTTTTTTTTTTTTACATGAATGTCATTTTATTGTTTCTATTTATGTATTGAAGGACTTGATTAAAGTAAATTCCCTGTGACCGAATTTATAGCCTACATTTTATTTATAGGCTACTCTTCATACTCATAATTTACAGAAATACCAATAAGTCTGATATCTCTAATACATTTCTCTGACTGTAAGGAAGAGTTGTTTTGAATTATTTTCCAGCTGTATCTATAAATGTCATTGTAAGGTGGAAGGGTTCAAATTCCCATCAGAGGCTCTCCGGCAGCTCGTTTGTGGGCGTTTAAAGGAAACACCACTCGAATCTGATTGGTGCTTGTTGACTGAGGGGGCGGGGCCTGCGCTGCTGTCATGAACGGAAACATTGTAGAGGGCATTGATATTTGTGTTTTAACAAAGCTTAATTCTTTAGATTTGAAAAGTGTTAACTGCTTCTGCTCACAATGTTTTTCTTCATAATTGGCAGGAATTCATTATTTATGCCCATTTTTTTGATGAGTCATGTCTGTTTTTTCTAAATGACACTTAATGAACTTTAGTAAAAACTAGCTACTTCAAAATTTGTGACAAATACTGGTCATGAGAAGCAATTAAAGGAGCAATTTTATTTGCATTTATTTGTTTTAACTTGAACTGTCTTTGAGCATGTGAGGGTCATCTTGTAAATGGATCATTTCTGTTTTCAGATATTTTAGTGAATGTTGTGTTTGTTTTGAATGCACATTGTATTAGCAAACGCTTATTAGCCGAACACTAATTTTTTCTCATGACAAGTGTTATTTTGAGTCTGATTTCGTGCAGTTTTGCCCACGATGCTGTCAGTTTCCTGATATTGTACATAACTGCATGAATTCCTTCAATGCATACAACACCATCATTAAAAACGAATCAAGGAAGTTTGATGCCTCCATTGGAGTTACAATGTTTTGTTTTTTTAAAGCGAAGTAAAAATAGAAATAAAACAAATGTAACATATTTGCTAGACTACAGGTTTAGGAAGGAACATATGTAGTTTCTAGTTCAATATATAAAGTATGCAAGCAGGCTGCCACAATAACAAGATGTGGCGTGTGTGTGTGTAGTTGTTTAATGCTGAAATATGTGTGGCTCGTGTCTGATAGTGACTGAAGTGAGGAGCTCAGCGTTTTGATTGCTCATGCTTTTCACAAAGTGGGCAGATTTTTATCTGGAACCTGAGAGGGGAAATATCGCTTTTTGAATGCTCAGCCAGTTGCGTGACAATAGGCTCGACGTGCAAACAATGTGCTTCCCTCGGTTGGCCTCTGCCCACTGCCGTATTCATCCGCACACTTTCACCGGCTCACGCTCTCTTTCACTTTTCCTTTATTCTCTTGCTCATTCTCTTTAACTTGTTTAATTGCATACACAGTGGACTGGCAATCTCATGTGATTTGTGTTTGACTGGCAGGGGGGCGGGAGACACATTTAGGTAGAGATGATGATGCAGATTAACCATCTTCATTAGTAGTCATGAGGAACAGCACAAGTTTGAAATGCACAGCGCTTCTGATCAAACAGTAGATAATGCTGAGTCATTATTTCCAATGTGTTATCATATACTGTGAATTTAAACACTTGCTGACAGGATGCCCAGTCTGTTCACCGACCGTCTGATGAAACTGACTGCTGACTAAACTCACCATTTTCACAACTCGCACGGATTCAGAGTCTGAATGAAGGTTTTTAGTTTTTACCAGTCTGTCTGGAAACAAAGTTGCTTTTATAACCTATAGCACTTTTGAGGAAGAATTAATCTCTTCAGTTTTGTTGGATTTGATCAGTTTCAAGCAAATATATACAAGGAATATGGCACTTTATTTGTCTGTGAAATATTTTATTTAATTTTTTTCACTTTTTGAGAGAAAGAAATTCTGATCACAAGTCTACACACAATTTCCTTTAATTTCTTTAATCATTTATAGACCTGTCCTATTTTAGTATTATATATATACTATTATATTATTTATTAATATTTAAAAATATCCTTTATCTGTATATTTTTTAATAAAAAAGGGCTCTTTTTTTTAAGCCTTATTTTAGTACATCAACTTATTTCAGTTTGCTCCCATTTCTCATAACATTTCTCATTGTCTAGTTTATTAAGTAAAATTTTTTCATCTAATATTTTCTTCCAGCTTTATTCCAATTGCTGAAAATTATTTTGAATAGTTTTAGTTTTTTTTATCAGATACAACACTGTCATGGACTGGAAGCACAATGAATGAGTTGTTTCCACACAAGTTTATTTTGATGATTACAGATTTACCCAGTTTATCCAGTTTGTGGCTCTGTTTACGCTTGGTATTAACATGCATTTTTGTTGAGCGGATCACAAGTAGACTACAGTAAGTACAGGTGTAAACGGTGTGTAAAATGTTTTGAGCTTGTCCACTTTCGACCACTTCCAGAGGTAGTGTATGTATTCGAACAGCCACAAAAGACCGGCTACTCTCCTCCTACTGACTTACCGCGTAAACATTATGGGAAGCGCACTAGCGAAATGGTTTTAAAATTTTGTCGGCTGAAGACACAAGTTTGGTTTGAAGCCGAAAAACGTACCAAGCACAATGTTCTCTCACCATTCCTGATTTCTAACACACACTTGCGTCTGTCAGAGCAGAAACAAAAGCTGATGCTCTCCGTGTGTTTTTCCGTCGTCAGCGGGCGCGTTCATATGTACATTGCGTGAGCTTATTTAGTCTATTACATTGAAAGATCTGAAAAAGCCCATACACTTACTCGCCCATAAACCCTCCCTTCGAAGAAATCAGGACAGAAGTGTTTGAAAGTGGACGAAAGAGACGGATTAAAACACCAGGTGTAAACGGGAATGTGTCTCCCTCGTCTACTTGTGATCCGATCGACCAAAACGCATCTAAATACCAGGTGTAAACAGGGCCTTAGATCTGAACTCGGCCCGAACCCCTGGACTCATTTGAAATGGCGGTTTTGTGTTAAAACCATCTTTAACCCCTTCCTTCTGTCTTTCAGGAACGGAATCGACCCTTTGACCCGTTCAGCTTGCAAACTTTGGAGAATTCCTTAATGGACATGATTATGACCGACCATGACAAAGGTAAACATCACCCTGCCGCTGGCCCACCAATGACTATCGCTGATATTTTATGGAGGAATCATTTTGCAGGTTAGGACTATTTATACATCCATGCTTGTGCTTTTAGCTTCTAATGATAAAAAGCATTTGGATAATGTCATATTTGTTTATTTTGGTGCATTTTTCTGCCACTATAGCATATGATGAAATGTTTTATTATGTTGACGATTGCTTTCTTACCTGCAAAATATGTCAAAAACAGTATAAATAACAATATCACTACTATTCAAAAGTGTGAAGTCCGTAAATGTCTTTTTAGAATAACTTGATTTATTCAGATTTTAAATTGAATGACATTAGAATGATTTCTGAAAGATCATGTGACACTGATGACTGGCATAATTGGCTGCTGAAAATTCAGATTGCCATAAAAGAATAAATTACATTTGAAAATACATTAAAATAGAAAACAGTTATTTAATAAAAATATTTCACAATGTTACTGTTTTCCTGTATTTTTTATCTAATGCAACCTTGAATGGGCAAACCTTTGAATAGTAGTGTAAATAATAAAAATATAGACTATGCATTCAGATGTTAAAATGTTTGTCAAATGTATTTATTTGTATTTTAGGTTTTTTAATATCTATTAGCATATTCAGTGATTCTGCACAGACCGTTTGCTGAAGGGAAAGTTTAGTTGTTCAGATCTGTTGTGGGAAATTCTCTCATAAGTTGTTTTAAGATCACACTCAGGGGACACCAGGAGAGATGGCTTTCCTCTCGCAGACAATGGAAGCGTGTGATTGTGTAAAAAGGAGGTGAGGGAAGTTGTTTTTATGTGCTGGAAGCATTGAGGCCCGTCTCAGGTGTGGA
This sequence comes from Phoxinus phoxinus, assembly GCF_949152265.1. Classification (NCBI taxonomy): domain Eukaryota; kingdom Metazoa; phylum Chordata; class Actinopteri; order Cypriniformes; family Leuciscidae; genus Phoxinus; species Phoxinus phoxinus. The sequence goes on along the minus strand of NC_136889.1, from coordinate 6,089,502 downwards.
GCTGTTTTTCCAGATCTGGTTTGGAGACGAGATGTGAATCTGGCAGTTGTAGGATCTGGATTCTTGAGTGATCACTCCTGGGAAGGTAGAGCAGAAAATCCTGAGTGACTACGAGACACCCTGGCAAACCGCTCACCTCAAGCAGATAAAGTCAGTAAAGTAGGCCTATGTACAGAAAGAGAGATGGGAATCATTTGTATCACACCCAACTTTCTTGGAACTTCCTAAAGTTCCATTTACATTTAGAAAGAAACCTTTTCCCATATTAAATCTGCGTGAGTAGTGATAGCACCTCATGTGTGTTGTGTGTTTGGGAAATGTGGTTGTGAGTCACTGCAGTTTTGGTATCTTCCTGTCATGTTGTTTTTGATTAGGTTACTAGAGGTCATGAGCAGATAAATGGTCCTGTAAAACAGGCTCCTCATTCAAAATCTGTGTGTTGTTTGTCTCTAATCTTTGGTTTTCTTAAAGTTGGCCGGAAACATAAATTGCGATCATCTTTTCTTACCTATTGTGATGTGTATCTGAGTGATATCTGAGGTGATACAGCTTCTGGAATGAAAAAAATGTTGGACGTAGGGCTGGCAATATGGCCAAAAATATGATGGGATTCTGTGTTTTATGATTTAATACAAATGTATATAAACTTTAACAATTTAATCAAGCTTTTAAAATGTAATGAAATAAAATCTAACAATTAATTTACAGCAAAGCATTTCATTTTTATTTTTTGTTGAATAAGATGTTGCTCAACAGAACTGTATAAATTTAAAACATGGATGAAAAAATATCTTGGTTGTATGAACCCTTACAAATAATATTATTACATTACATTTAGTGATATATTTCTGTCATATTTTCTTGAAGTTAAACCAAATCTTTATTTTGACGGTTTGTCATGAAGATCTTTCAGTGTGTACTATCTGATGGTAGTTTTTCTCAAATGAAATGGTGAAAAGCTTGTGAAGTGACTCTCAAAGCAGCTCTGGAGATGAAGTTTGTGTTCATGTCCTCACTCCTCAAATATTGAGACAGCAGACGCTGAAAACACAGCGAGCGTCACATGCGTATGAGTTTGTGTATCAGACGAAAACGCGCCGTTCATTCACACAGAGACAAGCAGAAATCACGTATTAGCGACATTAACTGTCTGGCTGTTGTTCCATTTATTTCTGCTGTGTGATTGGCTGTTAGATTCATCCATATCGAGTAAAAATGTCCAGAGCTTATCATAGTTATCAATGTAAATTCTGTCACGATCTAGGCTGCAAATGAATTGGACGGTTCTGTTGGTTTTGCTACAGACGTTCTCAGGTCTGGTCTTCTGAGGAGTTTTGTGCCTGTTCACACTTCACATTAATCCGATTGAAGTCGTAGGAAATGTGTGTTTTGAAATGCAGAACACAGTAATCTTCATCCGAGCACACATGACCACAGCCTCTCTCTCTTTCTGAGGTCCCAACATTGACACAAACACACACACTCACACAATCACAAAGATGCCTTTGTGCTAGCACACATGCACAGATTTCTCTTGGACTTCTCACATGATCTGTCTTGTGTAACTGTGAGCAAAGGTTTGAACCAAATCGGTTGTTTCCTGCACGTCTTAGGTTTTGAGAAATCTTCCAGAGCTTGACTGATACTGTGGTAGCATTCACAGCTTGGCATCAGCCGCAGTCTGTTTTCATTATGCTCAATAACTCAGCCATAATGATCAAACTGAACTAGCTGATGAGAGGAATATATCCGAGGATACTGTTTCTGCACATATGCACAAACCGGTTCCTCTCATTACAGTTAGAAGTAGGAATCGTTTGACGGGGTGACTTGTAATCTGGGTTGTCAGAGCTCATTTTGACCCTGTAAGCCAAAGTTGAGACAGTGGCTAAGATCATGATGCAAGTTGTTTGTCAAGCCTGGGCTGGTGTGACTTTGCACATTGACATTGATAAAAGTGTCTCATGGTTCACGGTTCAACTCGTCCTTTATTGAAGGCCTAGGATGAAAATTATTTGTACGAAGAGTAGGGCTGTGCGATTAATCGAATTCTTGATAAATCGTGATGTGAGCATGTGTGTGTTTTTTTCCGCCAGCCCCCTCAGTGTACAATATGAATGCAGCATGCCTAAATCTAGTGCGAGAACAGAACAGAGCGGGTTTGCTGTTACGGAATATAAGAAATCACTGAAACAGGGATGGTGAATTTAGGGCAGGATTAGGACAGGATTTATCCGTGGTTTGGGAATATTTTGAATACAGGAGAGAAGATGTATATCATAGAGCCAGATAATTTGCAAGACCTGTCAAACTATCGTTGCAGCAAAACAGAATGGGACCATTGACACAGAACGCGTTTTTTTCAGTCAAAACCATGAGGCGCAGGTCTAGAGATGCTTAAAAATGTAACTTTTACGTTGAGCGTCGTGTAGGATGCCGTGTCAATGGGCGAGATGCTGCAAAAGACGTGAGCGCAACAGTTAAAGACGCGTTTACACGTGTGTTTACATAGAAAAACAATGGCATATTCCAAACCAGGTAAACAAAAATCAATACTGGAACTGCACAACATACAAAATGTTAAAAAAGGCATAAAGAAATAACCATCGCCGTCACATATCAACTATGCAAAGATATGGTGCCCGCAAATATCTTCAATAAAGCCTGCTTCCAAAAAAGTATGCAATATTGAAAAAAATAATATTGTGATAGTATTTTTGTTGTTCATATCCCACAACCCTAATGAAGAGCGTAAGCCAAAACATCTGACACTCATGTTTAAGAGCAATGAAAGATTTCACCTTCATGCTGAAAGTTAAGTTTGCTCAAATGATTAGTGTTGTCTAGTGATGTAACTGTATAATTTTGATAAATATGAATTAAAAAGTGCTGTCAATGGATTTCAAAATGTAATTACAATTAAGATAAGATTTTTTTTTTTATATTTGATGCAATTAAAATAATCAGTTCCTTTTTAGGAAAGAAAACTAAGTAATATCTTTTGCAGTGTCACAGTGAATAAATGGCTTCAAATCAAATTTAGAAACAAATAATGACTTAAACATATTTAATTAAATGTAATCTGTGACAGCCCTAGATTCAAAGAGGTACTCCACCCAAAAATGAGAATCATCATTTGCTCATCATCGTTCACCCTCATGTCATTCCAAAACTGTATGACTTTCTTCTTCTGAACTTTTGAAGAATGTTTCAACTATTTATTTTTTGTCCAGACAATAAATGTCAAAGGTGGCCAAAGCAACATTGGACCCCATTGACTTTCATTGCATGGACAACAAAAACCCTGACGGCACATTCTTTAAATTATTGCCAGAATGCTTATTTTGGGTGAATTGTCCCATAAAATGTTATTCTCAGATTGTTCCCACAGCAGTTTGTCAGTTCTCAGCACACAGCATTTCACTGTAGGGTCTTTTCTAATAATAGTTTTAACATTGTTTGTCTTTCCTTAAAGCCGCCCTGTTAGGCTGTCCGTGTGAAGCTCAAGGTGTGTGAATGTTGATGTGATAGTTGCTCAATTTCAAGGACGTTACAGTCTCAGTCTGTTTTTCCACAGTAAAAGCTTTTACTGATGGCTTCTAAAGGCATGTTGGACAAACATTGAGCTCTTTGGGGTCATATTATAAGGCCTAGCCTGTTATTTTACATGCTAAACCAATTATAATATCTACATGCTATCATACCAGGACCATTGTCAGCCAGTTTTGACCCATTCAATCCATCATGATTCTTTGTTCTGACAATAAGTTTGTTTGCATGTTTACATACCTGTGTAAAAAAAAAACATTGGTAACAAAAAGGTCTCATTTGTTAACATTAGTTAATGTATTATTAACTAACATGAACTAACAGTCAGCAATATATTTCTGGCAACACGTATCAATCTTTGTAAATGTTATTTAATAAAAATAGTTGTTCATTGCTAGTTCACAGTGCAAATTTTGATTTAATAAATGTTGAAATGACCATCACCTACGATTAATAAATGCTGTAGAAGTGTTCATTGTTAGTCCATGTTAGCTAATATGTAGTTAATTAATGTTAACAAATGAAACCTTATTGTAAAGTGTTACCAACACATTTACATGAAAAAATTGCCGGGTATTAACATAATATTGTCCATTATAGTTCTTAATTCAAAACGTAATGAAACCAGATTGACCAAATTTCAGATTTCATGATGCACTGCATCATTTATCCAAGAATTGTAAAATCATTGTCAGATCAAAACATTTTCTTATAATGTTTAAGTGTGTGATGGGTGCTTTTAACATGAATTCCACAGGCTTTGTGACGAGCTTTGCTCGATCTCGAATTGTGCCTGTTGTTGAAGGTCCTCAGATGTTGTATTATAACCTTTATTTTAAGCTGGTGTGTCAGGGGAAAAGTTGGCTTATGTGTATCTGTCATAACAAGACTAGAAAGTTGCCCTGTTTCACGCAGAAGGAAAGACGCTGACATTTGCTTCCAGAGTCCAGGCCTGATCAAACAGCAGGAGAGGAAAGGGAAATGCATGATTTGCATAACCATAGACCCCTGTGAGGAAGTGTCAGGGGAACGTGTTTGGCTCTATCTCTGAGGTGTCTCTTCACTCATCCGTAAAAAAATACTGATGTTAATCTTAAATGTGAGCTTTAGGTTTCCATTAACTGTAGATGGTAATGTGAAGCAATACTAAACTATCTAGCTAAAACCAGTTTTAGGTGGTAGATGGGACTGTGTTAGCCGTTTTAAACACTTTTAGGTGGTTGACTAGCTGGACCGCCATTACCTGACTGGAATTTCAGACCATCCTGAACCTGCAGTAAACAACTACAATGTTCTTAAAACCAGCTTGACCACTTTAAGTTTTTGTGACCTGGTTTTCCAGTTTCCCATTACCAGCTCACCCTTCTCCCTGCCAGCTGGTAGTCCATCTGGTCGACCCCATAAACCAGCTTGGACCAGCTACCATCTTAAGCTGGTTTTAGTCTGATTTTACAGAAGGGTAATGTTCAAACCAGCTGAGATCCTCAGAGCCAGTCTGTCCATTATGTCACCGTTGGGTCAGAACTACAGCTGCAGTCAGTTAGAGAACTATTCACTACCAACTCTCTTTTCCAGCTGTCTTGAAGTCTGAAACCAGTGAAACCAGTACATCTGAAAAATGTACATGCACTGTTGTGATATTCCTCAGAAAGTGCAAAAATATTGTATTATTTTAAGTTTATAACTGTGAGTACGGCACTTTGATTAAAACCTTACTTTTTACTCTTTACACCGTGTCTACACCAGTGGCGCGACACGTCAAAGGCAAATATATTCCATTATAATCTACACTGGATGCGCTTCACCCTAAATTCCCGACACAGAACGGTGCATCAGTTTAATTTCTGATATACTTGAATTGCTTGCGCTACTTCTGACAAGAAGAACAAATGGATTTGCTATGATTGCAATGAACAGCCTCAAGCTGTAGTGGCGCATCACAACACGACAACGGTCACGTCCGGTGTAGACACGGTGTGCGTCCCATTATCTGCCTGACCTCAAATTTGTTCATGCAAATTCATCCACAGTGTCTCTACTGTTTAAACTAAATGTATGTTTTAAAGGAAGCATTTGTCCATTTCCTTTAGGATACCATGTCTTTTGTTTCCGTAAAGCTATAAAAATATCTCCAAAATCTGCATACATTTACCAGAAAAACAAAATAGCATTAGATACTAGATGACATTTAGTGAGTTTTATGCCTAAATGAATGGAAAAAAACAACATGCACTTAAATTCAAGATGATTTCTACGTATATAATCTTGAGATCCATGTTTGTTTTTCCGATAAATTCAACTTCTTGTAGCCAGCAATACATAAAAAACATACACAATATATTGAATGCAATGGAAAGGTGCTGTCACATACCACTGCTCTTCGAGTTTTCAATGGCAAAATCCAGTTATTATGATAATGGATTTCACTTTTTTCCGCTTAATTTCCCCATGCACATTTCACAGCTGGTTTAAGATGGTCATGCGAATTCATCACGTTGATCAACAGAAAGCTACTTGGTTTGAAAGTGACTTCTGTGTGATCCGTTCTTCATACATTGCTAAACCATTGACAATAGACAAACCTTTTTTGCTTGTGAAATTTTGCTAATGTGACGGCTCCTTAAGACACTTTAGAAAAAAGCATATGCCAAAAGTCACTGACTTTGTTTATTGTATGCGAGTATTGTTTGTTCAAAATGACTCATTTAATTCAGATGACTATGTATTTGAAGCGTAGGCTTTATTTAAAGTGCATTGCCCTGTTGATGAAATGAATCATGGGTCTCTTCAAAGGTGTTGATGCTTTATAATGTAATCATGGTGTGTGCGTTTTTGTTAAAATCAACTTTATACCTTTTTATTAGTATCATGATGTGCTTTGGCAACCTTTGCCGCATGTCCAGATGGTTGAGCTGCTTTGATTTGAATTATTGAGAAAATAGTCCATATGTGAAAGATGTGCTCTCAGCACAGCTGCTGGTTCTCACCAGAGACACTATATATAGCACAGCACACTAGCCCGAACAACACTTGCAAGTTGGGAAACATTTGCCCTGTTCGTCTTACAATCTTACCGGGCCAAATACCTGTTGAAACCGCACCACATTGCACATTTCTCATCGCTCGCCACTCTTTGGCGTTGGTTGAACCTCTGAAGGGCAGAGTCTCTGGCATTCTCTGTCTGCTGTAGGGAAGAAGTTTGCAAATGTGACTTGTGACGGTTCAGTATTTGCGTAAAAGAGCCCGTCGAGGCTTGCCCGCAGAGTTCCCTGGAATCCCACAGGGGCTTTGCTGTCATTTGTAACCAAAACTGCTAATGCTGGCACATTCGAGCTCTGATACTGAAAATAAATCAACAGCTGTTTTACAGCCATGCAGATGAACACTTTATGTAGTTACAGAGAGTCCACGTGTGAGTTTGCTTAGCTATACTTGGGTGATGCATTTGTCCCTAGATGCTCTCTAATGTTACAAGATTCCTTTGGGGACATATGGGGATGTCCTCATTTAATATGATTCATAAATAGATGTTTTTATTCTGAAAATGCACGTGTTTTGTTAGTTGGCTTGGGTTATAATCAGCTCTACGTCAGCATTTTGAGATGTGTTAGAACACCATTCATAATACAACGCAAGTACGCCTTGCATTATAGATTATAGCACTAGGTTTTGTTGCTTTAAAGATTTGAATGCTAAAATTCATTGATGCTTCACCTTTTAGCAGAAATATGCCCAATGTCGTGTTTAAAAAATTTTATAAACTGGTTTGTAGTATGTAAGGTGTCTCAATGGTGTCATAACTCTCATGGTTTGTGTTCTTCTCATCTCTTTGTAGGTCGCATGGGTCTCAACTTTCACCATCCTGTAGCTGAACACATATTACCACCGAAAAGTGAGTATCTCACTCCATCTCTCACAGTACTGCATTAATGCTAATAAACACCGACTTTTCATTCCAGATGATGAACAAAGTATTGGATTTCTAAGACAGCGATATCTTGTTATATATTCCATCTTATTTCAATCGACGGAGTCAAATGATTCAATATACACTACCGTTTAAAAGTCTGGGGCCGGGACAATTTTTTTTATGTTTTTGAAAGAAATCTCTTATGCTCACCAAGGCTGCATCTATTTTATCTCAAATATATACATATATACAAATACAGTAATATTTTGTAATATTATAACTCGGTTTTGTATTTGAATATATTATTTTAAAATACATTGTAATGGCAAAGCTGAGGGTATGTGTACGTTTTCAACTAAAAAGGGAACATTTTTTTTTAATGCATTTTGGTCGTTCATTTACACGACAATGGCGTTTTGGGGACCTGAAAACTCAAACTTTCAAAGTGCTAGGTTTTGAATCCGATGCCTTTACCGTCTCCATGTAAACAACAAAAACGTGAATCTGTGAAAATGGGGACATCATGCACATACGTATTACATGTTAACGCATGCGTATTGCGTGTTCGCGGGGTGTTACTTGGCAAAGTGATATCGCCAGCTACTGGCCTGGCATGCAGAATACAGCCTTTTCATCCATTTTTGCAGATGCGTGTGAACAGGGATTTTTAGTACAGGTTTTAGTACATCGTTGTCTTTTAAACATGAATTGTCAGCATCATTACTCCAGTTTTTAGTGTCACATGATCCTTCAGAAATCATTCAAATATGCTTATTTGCTGCTCAAGTAACATTTCTTATTATCATCAATGTTGAAAGCAGTTGTGCTGCTTAATATTTTTGTGGAAACCATAATACATTTCATTTCAGGATTTGTTGATGAATATAAAGTTCCAAAAAACAGCATTCATTTGAGAGAAAAGGTTTTTTGTAACAATGTAAATGTCTTTGCTGTCACTTTTGATTAATTTATTGCATCCTTGCTGAAGAAAATGATAAATTTCTTTAAACAACCCAAATTTTTCGAACGGTGTAAATGCTTATTTGGTGATCCTGTAGGCTTGTATACTAGTTTCTTGTAGTGGCAGACAGATAACTTGGCTATTAATATTATCCATTCAAACTATTAGCCGTTAACACTATCGGCATGTGCTACATGCTGCAGAAATGTTTCTCCCTTGTGTCTGTTTCAAAATCTACCAATTAATTTAGTTTAAAGGCAAAGTCATGTTCCCACTCCCCCAATAGACGCCAACAAACGCTTATTGGACATGTTCAGTCGGGTGAAAACAAACTCCGACCAATGCCGACAGGGCTAACACACTTATATGACACAACCCAACAAATGTGTTTTGTTGGCGTTTGTCTGTGCGGTGTGAACTGGCCTTAATTAAGAAATTGAATAATAAATAATAATTAAATTGTTCTGCTGTAAATGTCAGCATTATATTTCCCATATAATTTCCCAAATCAGCATGAGCCAATGCAAAACCCATTTCCGTCTTCCATTAGTGTCTCGCAGGCCCCAATGCAATGTGCTGAGTCTCGGTTTCCTCCTGTGGTGCCACCAAACCGCACACACGAGCATCTCCCCTGCTATGATTAGCTGTCCTGAAAGCTTATATACACACGGTCCACCTCAGCAAGTGGCGTACGGCCAGAGGAACAAACATGAAAGGACGGAAACGCCAGGAACAGTTTTGCCAGGGTCACAGGGATGACTTGAGCTAACTGTACTCACTAGCCTGATGGTTGTAGTAGGTATCTGCGTATCTGCTGTAGGTACCACTCAAAAACTTCGAGTGGGATGAGGTCTGGCGTGTCACTCGTGTGGTTTATGGACGCCGTTTGGGCAGTTCCGGAAGGATCCGGCAGGGCCTGAGACCACCCTCTAAACCTCTAATTTGGACAATATAAGTTATTATATTATATTTTTTATATTATATTTTCAGATATTTTTCTATTAATATATCAAAAATATTACATACATAAATGAAATACATGTAATAATACGTATATATGTAATGTATGTATGTATATATGTATATATGTATGTATGTATGTATATATATATGTATACACACACACACACACACAATAAGTTATTCATCTGAAATATATTCTACTTTATTTCAGTTAACAAGTGTTTTATAGTTTAGTTTTAGTTAACTAAAATAACCCTGGTATATATAACTATATATAATTTGAATAAAATGTGCAATAACCTCTTTTAGTAGGCTTTTAGTGAACCTGATTTAAATTTACACTGCCCTTGAAAGTGAATTTGAATCACTTTTTGCTCCACTCTGATTAGCGTCTTAGTTAACTCAAAGCAAACACATATAAATTGATGTCTTTTCTTTCCATTTTGAAGACTTTGTTCTTGTCCATATGTAATGTGTTTATCGGGCCACAGATTTAGCTGATTGGTCTGTTTTACATCTGACATTGATATGCTGTCCTGCATGTCAAAAGCTGAACTATTTATAACTCAACACGGCATATTATAAACGTGTCAATCATGGTGTGAGTCGTGCCGTAGCAGCTAAAGACATCATCTAACTCAGGAGTACATAGACCAGCACTTAAGAAATGCCTCAAATAGACACAAAGGTGTTTTTGTTGATGCACGAAAACTAGATTTTCCTATTATATTCCCATGACGGTCGGGGTTCATGATGAAGCAAAACTACCATCCACCGCGCAAAAATTCCAGTCTGGTGACTGGTGTTAATTCAAAGCCATGTTTAGAGGACTGGGTTTTGATTATAGACTCTATAGAGTTTGTCGGACTCAGTGTTTTTGTGTTTTCAGTGCTGTCAAGGGCAAGGCTGTGTGTGATCTGCTGTGACTTGTATTAAGAATCAGCCTGAGGGACTTACTCCAGTTGCTTTTTCTCACTCTTGCTAAATGTAACTGGTTATTCTTTAACAAAAAGAGAAACTGCTATTTCACTGGAACTGCCCTTTTTCCGGCTGCCTACAGTCCCCTCTCCACAAATACCCCGTCCGTCTCTCCGGGTGGGTGTTGACTCACTCCAGACACTAGCTTTCTCCTTTCATTGTTGCAAGGAGTATTAGACCCCCTGACACCGCCTCTGCTTCTGTGTACCCAGAGACTACGGGCAGACCGTTTTAATGAAAACCCCAGAAGTGAGATGCCAATGAAAACAATACATCCAACTCTGAAAATGTCATACAGTTGGAGCATCTCTATGGCTCTTTTTAGACCATAGAGTCGACATCAGGAACCAACTATAAGACGGTTGGGTAGCTCCTTTAGTCCTAGACTGTTGCTCCCCCCAGTGTAAGAGGGAACGCTACCGGAGATCAGCAGTTAGACTTTTAATATCAGCATATCTTAGTGCTGAGGCTGGGGTTTGACACTCCTATAGGACCAGTTTTATCCTTAGGAGAGTATATTTACCCATATACCCAGATTTAGGATATTTATTTATCTTTTTTTTTATTCGTATTTAATGATATATCTGTTATTATGTGTTTCTGGTCTCCCTGCATAATTATCATGAGAAGAATGCATAGTTGCAATAATGTTTTGTTTGCTTAAGTGTAATACTTTTTTAAATTTTTTTAGTGCATGTTAGTGCTTATAATGCTTTTTAGTGTGTATTTAGTTACCATTATTGTACTGGTTTAATTCTATTCCAATATTATTATTTTTTTTATTTTTTTTACTGTCTTGTCCATGCAGCTGTAATGTCTACATTTCTCCTTGGGGATAAATAAAGTTTTATCTAATCTAATCAGGATATTGTTATGTTTTTTTTATTTTTCATTTTATCAATGAATTCATAAAATACGTTTATCAATGGACTCTTCCTTTAACAAATGTGTATAACTAGAGCATTTAAAAGTTTGTGGTCAAATACATTTATTCAGCAAGGACGCATCAAATTGATCAAAAGTGACAGTAAATACATTCATATTATCACAAAACAATCTATTTTAAATCAGTGTTGTTCTTTTGAATGTTTTATTGATTAAAGCATCTTGAAGAGAGAATGCATTTTCAACATTGATGATAATAACTTTTTTTGAGCATCCATCCAGCATATTAGAATGATTTCTGAAGGATCATGTGACACTGAAGACTGGAGTAATGATGTTGAAAATTCAGCTTTGCGTCACAGAAATAAATTACATTTTTAAATATATTACAACAGAAACCAGTTAATTTAAATGGTAATAATATTTCACAGTATTGCTGTTTTTACTGTATTTTTGATCAAATAAATGCAGCCTTGGTGAATTTAAGAGACCATTTTCAAAAACATTAAAAAAAACCTAAGGAAGATTCTCTTCACCTGAAATATAAAAAACCCATGACATTTCTTGCGGCAATACAATGCATACTAGTGTTGTGTTATGAAGTGTGTCATAATGCAACGGCAAGTGAAACCAAGCTTGAAAACCCCCATGTCTGTCTCTCTCCCTCCTCTATCTGTCTCTCTCTCTTTCTCTCTCTCCGTCCGTCTCTCTGCTCTCGAGCAGCCAGGAGTTATGGTCGCAGAAGAGGTAACCTGACGCCTTCTTTATGTTTGTGCTCGCAGAAATGATGGGGCTTTTGCTATGGCTGATTTGCTCGTTGTCTATGAGGGTCACGGGGAAGTATGAGGGAGGGGGGGGTCATAATATCTGCTTCCTTTGTGCAGTGATCGCATTAATTCATGTTCATTTTGCCATTGTGTTCTGCTAATAATTGAATTATTGTTTCTTTTTTTTTTTTTTCATTGCATAAAATCTAAGGAATCTTTTAGCAATTGATTTCCTAACAAAATGGTCCCCAATCACTAAAATTTTATTTAGAAAGTGAAGTGAATCATGCAGGCTTGCTGCACCTCTCATTTCAAGTGTCGGACTAATTCTGTCATCCAGTTCTGTGTCTGAGGGTTTATGTGTTGGGTTTCGCTCCACTGCTCCTCTCATACCCCTTTTCCACCATGAGCCAATCACTGTAGCTTTCTGAAAGGTCCCAGTGTGGCATGATGCATTTCGGGTGTGTTCACACTTGGCATGTTTGGTTAGATGAAAACAAACTCTGGTGCGATTGCTCTGTAAGTGCGGTTCATTTGAATAAGTGTAAACGCTGCAATCTGAACCCTGGTGCGCACCAAACAAGCGGACAGAGACCGCTGAAAAGATGAGTCTCGATCCCCTTCCAAACAAACTCTGGTGCGGTTCGAATGAAATATGAACGCAACACGGACCAAAGACATGTAAACGAACCAAAAACATGAAGATGAGTGCCTAAAAAGGACAGAATGCTCAAGCATACCTGTTTTTTTCTCATCATAGTCGCGATGTTGCCGAATTACAGTTCGGTACAGGCGTCAGAACCCCTTCTCCTCACAGCAGATCTTGGTTTGTGTGTGTGATGGAGGGATTCCTGCTTGTGTTTTGACTCCTTTACACATTTTATAATCTCTTCATGAGTTCTCAACTGGTCAAAACACCATCATATGTAGGTACGCACACACAACAAGCGCATTTATCCCAAATCACAGCATTGTGATATTAATGTTCAGTGTGAACACACCCTTAGGTAATGTTTTTCTGTAATACTTCTATTTTTGTCACTCTGAAATTCTACTCATTCCCCATTTGTCTAAAATAAATTGATTTACAATCAATCAATGTGTGGTGATTCATACAATCATCATAAAAAAACTGATCAAATAATGTATCATGACCATGAATTAAATAACTTTGCAGGTTGAAATTATATTTATATTATTATTATTTTTGATAACTCTTTGTGATACTGTAATTTAGATGGAAAAGGGGTATCAGTGTTTGCGTCCAGGTCTTTTTCCTCACACTTTGATCACAGCACTATTTGTTTGCATTTCAATATGAAAATGCATCTTGTTTTATGACTCTTTGGATAGGAATGCCTACCTGATCATATTGATCACATCTCTGTGTGTTTTTTAAACATGTCTTCAGGTTAACACTTCACAAATATGAGTAAGACAAAAAAGAAATGGATTGTTGCTTGTGTAATTATTTGGGATTTTATTATTATTGGGATCAAATGTATAATTCTCTAAAAGCTTTATTGTTTCATTTCACTTTGGCACATTGGAACAATCCAGTTTCATGTAATATCTAAATTAATTAATCATTTTTAACTAAATATGTTGTAATCCATGCTATTTGAAATAACTGCAGTTCGAAAGTTTGGGATCGGTTTTATTTTTTTTTTATTTATTTTTTTTTATAAGTCTCTTATGCTCACATTTATTTATGAAAATACAGTAAAAACGGTAATATTGAGAAAGATTTTTACAATTTAAAACAACAGATATTCTATTCGAATATCTTTTTTTTTTCAAGATTCTTTGATGAATATAAAGTTCAAAAGAACAGCAATTTAACATTTGTAAATGTCTTTACTGTCACTTTTGATCAAGAGTCCTTGTTGAATGAATTTCTTTAAATCTTAACTTATTAATCTTAGTTACCCCAAACATTTGAACAGTAGTATATAATATAACAATATATATATATATATATTGGTAGTATTTGGGATTTTTTTTGTCCTCTAATCTGTTTCTCTTCTCTGGCTTTTCCTCTCTTTCATCTCCTGTCCTGTGTGATTCGTCCTCTTCTCTTTTTCTTGTTTGTTCTCTGCTTCCTGCTGCAGGTCGCTCTTCCCTGTTTCCTTTCGAGGACGGCTTCTTGGACGAGGGTCACGGGGATCCAGCGCTGACCCCTGGCCTGAGCTCTCCCAGCCGCTGTCAGAACGGAGAGAGGATGGAGCGCTACTCCAGGAAGGTGTTTGTCGGTGGACTGCCGCCTGACATCGATGAAGGTACGGGACTCACACACACACACACACACACACTCGGAAAAATCTTAACGATACATTATCATAAATAGAACATGATAGAAATAAAATTGTATCTGCTGACAATATACACAGTGATTTTTTTGGTGACTATGTTTCTGTTTTAGGGTTATTATCAGCAACTAAAAGTAAAACTATTCAAATATTTTTTGTTAAAATAAAAAAGTTAACATGAATAAGTGATGCTGAAATAAAATGAAATATAAATTTCAGATGAAAAATGTAAACTGTATTTTTCAGTTACTTGCAAATTAAATAAAATGTTTTGAATTTCATTTAGTTTAAGTTGAAGCACTAAAATCACTAACTGGAAATTAAATAATTAAAAACTTAAACGGAAATAAAAATGAATTAAACCTAAATAGTAATACTTAAAATATAAAAGTTTTCTAAAAATGATAACAATTTTGAGACCATTTTATTAAGTTTGTGGTGTGGGAAATTAGTTTTTCTAAGCGCTTAGACCGTTTTTTTCAAAAAATCGAAATCCATCTGTAGTTCTATCCATCCATCCAATAAATTTACAACAAAAACCGACCCAAAGTATATCTACAGATTATTATATCTAAAGATTATTATATAGACTGGTGGGTTATGCACTTTTGACTTGACTCAGTAAGCCATGTAGCAACCGCATGAGACACAGAAGAAGAAAAAAATAGACACATGACTGAAAATGTGATTCATAACAAAGACTCATTTATTATGAGTCCCCAGCATTATTATTTGAAGGGGATTCAGTAACTGATTTTTTTTTTTTTTTGAACAATGTTTGGAATCCATATTTTTGGTCTAAATACTTTTCATTTTTCCCACAGATGAAATCACCAACAGTTTCCGTCGCTACGGTCACCTGGTGGTGGACTGGCCTCATAAAGCAGAAAGCAAATCCTATTTTCCTCCTAAAGGTAATGACATTATGACATCACCTCTCCTGCGGCACGGTAATACAGCTGCAAATGTTTAACAAATCAGTGACAGAATGATTCCCCTTGACACCGTCTGCGTTTGAGAACTGAAAGTGTGACGTCACAGTCGGCATGCACCTCAAATGAGTCTATTGTGTGGATGCTGGTCAGTTTACTCGGAGCATCGGGAAGCTGTTGTGTTGTGCGTCAGACTGGTCCCTATTAGTTCATAGGGCCTCCAGGTGTTCATTTCTATGGCTTGAACAGATGCACACAGACAAGTACTTACAGATACACACCTAGAGGGAGAGACCAACTGCATTTCATCACGTAACTCACGTACATGTGTGTGTGAGGACCTGGAAATAGCTGACAGAGTTTGATTGGACGGGTACAGGGACATATATCATTGAAACTTTGAACAATATATATATAATTTTATTATATATAATGTATAAATAAAATATATTTTTAATTATAGGATATAGATTCATTATATGTATAATTTGAGATATTTGCACGTATGTTATAAGGAAATACAGATTTATTTCAATCGATACAATTTTTTAATCACATTAATTACATGAAATTCAGATTACGGTAAGTTCATTTTTTCTGACTTTTTATTGTTAAGATTCTGTAACACTTTATTTTAAGGTGATGATGTTGCACGTTAATGTACTTACTACAAGTAATAACAGTAAATTATGCATAATTACAAGTAACTAACCCTAAACCAAACCATAACCGTAACGCTTTACTAAGTACATGTAGTTAATTAATATTACTCAATATTTATTTGAGTGAGTACAATGTAACTGTCACCTTAAAATAAAGTGTAACCAAAGATGTTAACAATTGTATTTATTATTTACCATATAATATATATAATATTTATGTGTTCTTCCTCTCCCTCTTTCATTCTATTAAACATTTTAATTCATTTAATTAAGTCCAGTGCTCTGAGCTGTAACTGTAATGAAAATGTCCGGTTGGACTATACTATAAAATATTGTGACATGATTATAATAAAGAAATAAAAAGGGCATGCTAAAAATGTATTGGATCATTACAGTGAATAATTGCTTGTTGTGTAAGCTGCTTATGCAGTTTCTGTAAATATTGCAACTAGTAACTCATTTTCATGGTCACACTTTAGTTTAAGGTCCATTTCTCACTATTAACTACGACTTTTGCCTTAATAAACTTCTAATTACTGCTTATTAGTTAGTAAGGTAATTTAGTTTAGGTGCTGGATAGTATTAAGGGATGTAGAATATGGTCATGCAAAATAAGGCATTAATAGGTGCTTTACAAGTACTAATAAACAGCCAATATCCTAGTAATATGCATGCTTATAAGCAACTAGTTAATGGTGAGAATTGGACCCTAAATTAAAGTGTTGCCTTTTTTTCTAGTTTGTTTCTATTGGCTTATTTTTTAAACTTACAAATTGTATGCATTTCATAATAAATGATCAAAGCAAGAACTTCAGTTTGCTGATCTCAAGGTGATTTTAATGGATGTATGAGTAAATGTCACTTGGTTTGATATTTTGTTAAATACCGCAATGATTTCACACACTAAGATCGGCTTAAGTGTCCAAGTACTTTATGAGGCCACTGTATTTTTCTTCATTTATGAGATCTGTGCTCTGTCCAATGATCTGTATTTTATATATTTGGACTGGTGTAGTCTTCATGCCTTGGCCGTCCTGTCAGTTTGTGTAACTGTTTTGTAGATGTGCTCATTGTTCCTCCAGCTCATATGAAACACTGATCCAGACTGAGTGAATGGAAGATGCTGGTCATTTTTCCATCCAGTGTTGTGTAAAAGCATCATGACTCACAGTGTGCTGGACTGAGGTCAGCGCTGAGGCTCTAAACACGTTAAATAGGGTTAAACGCCTTCACGAGGCTGTTATACGCTTATCATTAACTCTGAGATTTATTGAAGAGCTCCTTCTGTTCAGAGACCAGCTGAAAAACAAGATGGAAATTAAAGGGAGAGTTCACCCAAAAAATGAACATTTGTCATCATTTACTCACCCTCAAGCTGATCCAAACCTGTATGACACAAAAGATGATATTTTAAAGTATGTAAGTAACCAGACAGTTGACGGTCGCCATTGACCCATAATAAGAAAAAAAATACCATGGAAGTCAATGGCTACTATCAGCCGTCATATCTTCTTTTGTGTTCAACGGAAGACAGAAACTCATACAGGTGTGGAACAGCTTGAGGGCGAGTAAATGATGACAGAATTGACATTTTTGGGTGAACTGTCCCTTTAAGTCAAGGTTTAGCTGGTTAACGTGGTCCAGTTTGCCCCTGCTGGTAGATGAAAGAATTACACCATCATAAACCAAAAGCGTTGTTCTTTACTGAAGGACTTCAGAAGTTGCAGAGCATTCTGATGAATAAATTTTTTGCGAGCATATAAATGTTTTTTATAGTAGATATTTTACCAGTGCGCTAAAAAAATCATGCAAATATTTGTGGACGCAGTAGTTCATTTAGGGTGAAGTGGGAGAATATATTAATGATAAAAATAATTAATAATAAATAAAAAATATGTAATGTTTAAATATATTTTAAAATATTTGATCATAATCCCTAATTGACTAGAATAATCCAATCTGATTGTTTTTTATACAGTATATTTCTTTAAGGCTCTGATAAATCTGATGCTTCTACATGAATATCTCCAAACTTTCTTTTGATGTCCTTGATTCACTTTCCAAAGTTTGTTCATATTTCTCTCTCCTTTCGACTGCCTCTTACACTCTTTCTTTCCCTGAGGCAGAACGCCCTGTTCTTTTCTTGCTTCTGGTCTTTCTGCTGGCTCTGATCCTGATGTTCTCATACTGCAGTGTTATAGTGGAAAATCACAAATTCAGGACGCTGGACATCACGAATTCACAGACAGACAGCTCTTGAAAGCAGTCTAAATGCAAAATGCATGTTTAGGGTCAGAACAGTGAGAGGAAAACTACAGACAATACAGACTATTTATTTACAGTATAAAAATCATAATCTTGGTCCTAAAATTCATGATATAATAACAGCAAATGTTATACAACTGCATAGCTTAGGAGACATAGAGACAGACTGAATTCCTTATTGTTGATGTCAAAGACTGTATCTTCTTGTAGCAAAGGGAATTTGCTTAAAAAATATTGTTTAATAAAAATTTGTGACTAATATTTCATTTATGCCTGTAATGTGAAATAAATGTGACCGCGGCAAGTTTCCGACGTTTCAATTCCCCCAATGTTCTGTCTGTAGTAATTTCAAAACCATTCTGTCCTGATTTCACCTCCGCATAACTCCGCCCCCAGCCCCGCCCCTCTCAGTGATGCCCCTCCCACATCTAGTTCTTGCCCTGTTCTGTTAACATCTGTGCCGCCCGTAGCTACAGGCCTGTGAGTGATAGAAGAAATGAGATCGAGTCTCAGATTATTTAATCTTTGAGACAGACACATGCACATTTCTGTCTCTGCCGTCTATAGCGTTTATGTGCTTCCCGCGAGTCTTTCGAAGCTCTCAGTTAGATCACTGTGGGTCTGCAGCCAGAGAATGTCTCATCCCTCGTGCTCTTCTTCTGCAGGTTATGCTTTCCTGCTCTTCCAGGAGGAGAGTTCGGTCCAGGCCCTCATTGACGCCTGCATCGAGGAGGATGGGAAACTCTACCTGTGTGTCTCGAGCCCCACTATTAAAGATAAACCAGTGAGTGAAGCCCTGACACAGCTCAATGCCCACTGAAGCTCAGAGTGCGTCTGTCATTACCAGTTATCTAGACTAAACATAAGACTGTGATAGATTCAGACTATGGTCGATTTCTAAATGATGCAATCTATCTATCTATATGTCTATCTGTCTCACCATCTATCTATCTATCTATCTATCTATCTATCTATCTATCTATCTATCTATCTATCTGTCTATCTGTCTCACCATCTATCTATCTATCTATCTATCTATCTATCTATCTATCTATCTATCTATCTGTCTGTCTCACCATCTATCTATCTATCTATCTATCTATCTGTCTGTCTCTATCCATCTATCCTTCTGTCTGTCTGTCTATCTGTCTATCCATCTATCTGTCTGTCTGTCTATCTGCCTGTCTATCTATCCATCTATCTGTCTGTCTGTCTATCTGCCTGTCTATCTATCCATCTATCTGTCTGTCTGTCTGTCTATCCATCTATCTGTCTGTCTGTCTGTCTCTCTATCTATCTACTCTTCTGTCTGTCTGTACGTAAAATATGCAGTACATGTGATTGTAAAATGTAAACAGACACATATATTTATTTATAAATTATACAATATATGTATGTAAATATGAAATATAAATGATTATAAAAGTATATACTGTATATAAAATGTATATCTGTTATATATATATATATATATAATTAGATAGATAGATAGATAGATAGATAGATAGATAGATACGAATGTTAAAAATAAAAAAAATATTAAAAAATATTAATATATGTATGTAAAATATGAAATATGTAAATATTTATGTAGAAGATAATTCTTTTTTAGAGTTCAAATCAGGTGGCATTAAAATCACAGAGAGCGAAACAAATTTACCCAACATCCTTAGAGAAAACTAGTTTGGTCCTACATTGAGTTTCTTTTACAGATCAACTGTTTGTCCTCCTCAGGTCCAGATTCGCCCGTGGAACCTGAGTGACAGTGATTTCGTGATGGATGGGTCTCAGCCTCTTGACCCACGCAAAACCATCTTTGTGGGAGGCGTTCCACGACCTCTACGTGCAGGTGTCTCTCTGTCTCTCTCTCTCTCTCTCACTCACTCACTCACTCACTCACTCACTTACTCATAAATAGCTTTTTCACAGACATTTGCAAGTGTAGTTTCCTCCCAAATATCAAATCCATCATCATTAACATCTTGTGGATCAACATCATACTGTGCATAATGCTGTGTTTCTCCTGTGTGTGTGTGTTTAGTGGAGCTGGCTATGATCATGGACAGACTGTATGGAGGTGTGTGTTACGCTGGCATTGACACTGACCCAGAACTCAAATACCCCAAAGGGGCGGGCAGAGTGGCGTTCTCCAATCAGCAGAGCTACATCGCTGCCATCAGCGCTAGATTCGTCCAGCTGCAGCATAATGACATTGACAAACGGGTGAGTGAGCTCATATAACAGCCAGCAGAATCACAGCAAACTCTCCAATGCTTCTCATTACACACACACCGCAGGAACAGCAAAACTGAGCACAGTACTAACTTAAGATCAGACTTGTCATGACTCCTAATGCATTGATTTCTACGATTGAAGCATCAAGCTACAGCGATACCCTCGACGGCACGTTATAATGTGACATTTAACGTCAAACAATTTGACCTCGGACGCCGTTTGACCTTTCGAAAAGCAGCCAGGGTTTACCAGACAGTTTGCATGATATGCATTGAAAAACAGAAATCTGCTTTAATAACGGGACATTATAAAAAATAGCAGAACGCTATGAATGCCGCATTGACTAGACAAGTGTCGCAAGAGGTTTTTATACTGTACTTTTATAACTGTAATTCTAGATGTGATTGAATAGTGTCAGTGTGTGTGGCGTGGTTTTCCTGTAGGCAGTTTCCACACAGACTGTGTGTAATCAACATGACCATGGGCTTCTGGAGGCCTGACAGACATTTGAAGTCTCAGACGTGGCCTTTGTTAATTATAGATCCATGCTATTCCTGCACGCATATGTACACACTGGAGTTACTGGACTGTTTTGGGAATGTTATTCAGAAGTAAATAGCTGATGGTCACTGGACTAAAACTGGATGCTCCTCAGAATCCTCCATCACTGTCACATAATCAAATACTAGTTTGTTTTGTGCTGGTAGTGTAAATGTGAATTCTGAAATATTATTACAATTTTAAATAATAATTTTTCAAACTTATTCCTGTGATGCAAAGCTGAATTTTCAGCATCATTTCTCCAGTCTTCGGTGTCACATGATCATTCAGAAATCATTGTGGAAACCATGATAAAGTTGTTTTAGGATTTTTGGATGAATAGAAAGTTCAAAAGCAGTATTTATCTGAAACCATAAAGACATTTACAGTTACAAAAGAGTTGTCACTTTTGATCAATTTAATGCATCCTCGCTGAATAAAATATTCATATGTCATTCATTCGTATGTGGTTCCCAGTGTTATTTTAGTATCATTGATATACTATTATAATTTTTATTAATAGTTTGAATACATTTTTATTTTTAAAGGTTTTCCATATTAATTTTAATTTTGTTAACATTTTAGTAGTTTTGTTCTGTGTCATTTTGTTTTGTTTTTTAATGTCTGTATAGTTTTTATTAATATATTTTATTTTACTATATATATAGTTTTAGTTTAAGTTATTTTAGTACATCAAGTTAAACAACAAAAATGATAGATGTTTCTTTAAAACAGTTTTAATTATTTATTTATTTTTTCAGTTAACATTATTTCAAGTAGTGCCGACAATCAATTAAAAAACAAATTAACTAATTAATCACACATAATAAAACAACAAATGAATCACACATTTGCCTGAAATTAATTGCAATGAATTAATTGCACCTAACATTAAAGTTTTTATATATATATTTTATATTGTAATAATTTGACATTTAATCTCCAAACTAATGTAGAAATTTGAGCCATTCAGCATTACAATATAATGTCACTGTAAGACCTCCCACATATGACGCGGCGGATTTGACGCACATCCCATTTTATCACAACTCTTAACGTTCATTTAGGACTTAATTTAAGACAAAACGTCTATAATACTCGACAAAACTGGGATTTTGGCATCATTTTGTGTATTTTTGTCAGTTCAAGCCCTGTAAGAAGTGGCTTTCTGTTTGCACGTGTGTGTGTGTTTCAATTTCAAGTAACAAAAATATTTTACAGTATGTGTACTTACATGCACTTACTGGGTAAGATTGGTTTAGGCGTAGGTTCGGGGTTAGTACCTATTACTATTACTCTAATAAGTACCCAGCAAGCAATAGCCGTTATTTCACCGTCTCTGTAAATATAGACCTGATAGTCCGGCTATGAGTAACACACTTTTAGACAAAATAACCTTGAATTGGGTACATGTCGTCTTTGGCAAAATAACTTGCGAAATTTTATTCCATCATGTAAGCAAAGTCAACAGTGATTACAATGTGCTTGGTTTCATTTCTTTGACATGTTCTATGCTATTTGTAGCCCACTTATAGTCAAAACTGATTCGTTGTAGTTTTTGGCCAGGCAGCGCATGAGATGGTTGATATCCCGTCATGTTACCAATAATATCTACAAGATGTAAGTGTAATTTCATGTCAATCTGTAGTCACGATTTAGCTATTAAACAGCTATCAGACGTCTTTTAAACGCACAATTGCTTGCTGGGTACATTACATGGGGAACAGGACTGTAAAATAAAGTGTTATTTTTATGGCTTAAATTTTTAGCTTTAATAACCCAGGTGGATCTTCATTATTCCAGACACATAAAGCAGAGCAGGATGTAGCCGTCTATAAGCGCTCTTTCTGCCCGTGTCTGCAGGTGGAGGTGAAACCGTACGTGCTGGACGATCAGATGTGTGATGAGTGTCAGGGCGCTCGCTGCGGAGGAAAATTCGCCCCTTTCTTCTGTGCCAACGTCACCTGTCTGCAGTATTACTGCGAGTACTGCTGGGCGAGCATCCACTCGCGCGCGGGCCGTGAGTTCCACAAACCGCTAGTGAAGGAAGGTGGAGACCGACCTCGGCACGTGTCCTTCCGCTGGAGCTGATGACCACAAGCGTCACATCACCCTCTCCACCCTCCAACACCATTACCAGTAACCACATACGGATCCCCCCTTTTACAAAACCAATATCATGATATCTGTCAACTATATTCTCTGCTTACGAACATTTAGGAAAATATGAATTTTGAGTCTGCGCGCTCAAACGTTGCACTTTGGCACAAACAGTCGATGTTAACGCTTATCAGGATGTTGTGCTTTAATTCTCTCGTTTGATCGGTTTAGTCCTCCATATAGGTTACATTAGGCAGTGTGAGACTATATATACAGTATATAATATATACATTTACAAAAATGATATATTTTTATTTTATATTTATCTATATACACATAGATAATACATGTTGGGTGTCAGACTTGTTAAAGGAGGATGCACTTATTGCGATAAAAGAGTGATAGGAAATTCTCCTTTAGATTATGACAAAAAAGAAAAAAAGAGTTACCAAAGGTAAAATTGAATTCATTAAGAAAATCATGTCGGGTGAGCTGTTAAAAACACCCAAGTTATTAAAGTAAACCACCATTTGCTCTCCATGTTGAAATGAATAGTAATACCTCATGCATGCATCTCTTTCTGTTCGCTCCGACTTTTTAGGCGTACATTTTTTTTACGAGTTTTTTGGTATTATCAACATGTACTGCTGCAATAGCTTTGCTGCTAAATCTGTGGTATGAACCCATACCATCATACTTTATTCAGGCGAACGAGCGCTCCGAGGGGTCTGCGCCTGCACCGGAACTGCATGTAAACGAATCTGCGATGCATGCTGTAATATCGGCCATCACTTTCATTTCCCCACAAGACCGGCCAGATGACCGTGCTGCGGAGCTCTTCAGGGCACGTGGTGATGGGAAAACATATAAGATGGGAGGGAAAATTATGTCTCAATGCATTTGCGTCTGCTTGCAAAAAATGTGTTCCCTCAGAAAAGTATTGTTCCCCTCAGTAAACTTTCTCTCGCAAAACATTTCCTTTTGTTTGAAAAACAGTTACATTAACTCACAAAACATTAGCATTCGCCCTCGAAACATTTGTTAACTTGCAAAACATAAGCGTTCACTCACAAAACATATACGTTAATTCGCAAAACATTAGTGTTCACTCAAAAAATGTGCATTCACTCACAAAATATTTGCGTCTTCTCAAGACACTTTTTGTTTGCCCTCAAAACATTTGCGTCTGTTCAAAAAACATTAATGTTAGCTTGCGTAACATTTGCGTCTGCTCAAAATGTTTGTTCTCTCGCAAAACAATTGCATTTGCCCAAAAACATTAGCGTTAGCTTGCGAAACATTTGCATCTGTTGAAAAAAAACATTAGCGTTAGCTTGCGTAAAATTTGCGCTCACTTGCGTAACATTTGTGTCTGCTGAAAATGTTTGTTCTCTCACAAAACATTTGCATTTGCTCAAAAAACATTACCGTTAGCTTGCGTAACATTTGCGCTCACTTGCGTAACATTTGCGTTAGCTTGCGTAACATTTGCGGTAGCTTGCGTAACATTTGCGTCTGTTCAAAATGTTTGTTCTCTCACAAAACATTTGCATTTGCTCAAAAAACATTACCGTTAGCTTGCGTAACATTTGCGCTCACTTGCGTAACATTTGCGTTAGCTTGCGTAACATTTGCGGTAGCTTGCGTAACATTTGCGGTAGCTTGCGTAACATTTGCGTCTGTTCAAAATGTTTGTTCTCTCGCAAAACATTTGCATTTGCTCAAAAAACTTTAGCGTTAGCTTGCGGAACATTTGCGTTAGCTTGCGGAACATTAGCGCCTGCTCGAAATGTTTGTTCTCTCGCAAAACATTTGCACTTAAGTTTTGCGAGCGAACACAAAAGCATTGAAATATACTTTTTCCTCCCATCTCATTGCTTCACCATCACCATGTCCCTATAGGGGCTCCATACAGAACCGCAGTGGTGTTTCAAACCAGTTAGATGTAGGAAACCTTCTAGCAAAATGTCTTCAACAGGTGAAGCATTTTTTGCAGTGATTGTTCATAGAATTGTGCAATTTTTATACACTATGTAGTTCAGTTAGACGACGCCTAGAACTGTGATTCGCTTTAACTGTTATTGATGTCTGACATGGAACGTCCTGTGAAACTAGCGTATGTAAACATACGGTCCCTTCTTTCGCACACTTCTGCTAGTTGTTAGCCCTCGACACGCGTCCCGTCAGAACCAAAGAGTCCGGCTCAAAATGACCAATAACACTACGTTACACGCCAACGATTCACAATGCTGTGTCTGACCGGTGACTCTGGGAGAATAAGCGAACACTGGCTCTAACTTTGAGATACGGCGGGCGGAATAACCTTGAGTGACCGCTGCATTTATATCCAGATTATCCTGCGAAGCTTGAAGTAGAATCATGACCTGCTAATGTCGACGGTGGACATTTTTAAACGAAATTCAGAAAGGCAGAGAGGGTGGAGAGGAAGAAATGAGTCAAAAAACTGTCAGCTTTAGAGCGGCACGTTTAGTTCGTTGGTCTGAAAAAGAAAAAAAACGACGAATGCGAACACTGCTTTTGTACCGATGGAGAAAAAGAGGATTGTGGGTAACCTTGATCCTGATGATGGTGAATTCTGGGTGAAGTCTTTGTGATATTTCTTTCCCTTGCCCAGATTTTTCTATGTTTGTTCCTTCTCTGTAGTAGATAATATTTGTTATGCACTACTCTTTGTATCTGGATGGTTGAACAGTCAGCGTTGTTGTTGTTTTTTTTTCCTTTATTTTTTTAATAGAAAAATATGTGTGCTTTCTGACTGACGTAATCTTTTGCAATACCTCAATTTTGAATATTATAGGAGAGAGATTGATATTTTCTAAGTAAGTTTATTCAGATAAAGACTATATATATATTAATTTAATTCTGCTAGAGAAAAAAATGATTTAACAGATGCTTAATTTTATTTTTGTCATGCTTATTTGCTTTTAATTTTATTTTTGGAAAAAAATTAAAATCAAAAACAACTGAAGGAGTTAGAGCTGTATTATTTGAATACTGTAGGAAGCTGAAGTACAGACGCGACATCACAGTGTTCCACAAACATCTGATCTTATTAATAGTATAAAATATATATATTTGATTGAAATATATATATTTTATAGGGTCAACCGGCCGTCAGGTGCTTATAAAGTCAACTGAACATACTACTTACGTTTTTATATATTTACAAACAGTCCTTTACTATGCTGACCAGAGTTGTGAAATCTTCTGTTCATTATTTTTTTATGTTTCGTGAAATGATGTGTTCCCCTTTGTTTTGTAAAGCGCACATGCAACTTATATAGTTTAGGGAAAACAAATTTTTTTATTATGGTTTTTGGCAAGATGAAGAGAAAACCATGTTCATTTTGGAAAGCTGGAAAGATATGAAACGTTTCAACTTGATGGAAAGCCTTCTACTCACCCAAGACTTGAATTAGTCCCTTTTTTAAAGGCTGAGAACCTCGATTCTTTGTTGTAATGTGCAATACTGTTTGTACTGTTTGTAAAAAAAGAAGAAAAAAAGAACTGAAAAAGAGGCATATATCTTTATTGCAGATTTATTTTCATTGCAAGCATTGTGATTCACTAAAATCATTTTCTACTGTGTATTTACTCGACATGCTAGTACCTTCCAGTAGTAATGTAGCCTTTGTACGGAGAAATTTTTTCATTATTTTTTAGAGATTTTTTGCAAAAAAAGAAAGAGAAAAAGAGACTAGAATTAAAACACATTTTTCATTATTTTTTATTTGTGTTTTCTTTTCACACTAATTCCTCAACCATTAATGTTAGCTATTTCTGGGAGAGACTTTCATGTCTGGTCAATGTCATTATTATTTTGTATTTTTACTTGGAATAAATTAATTTTATGGCGCTAATTCTTTTATTTCTTTTTTAAGCTAAAAAATGTGTAATATTGTTACTAAAATGTGTAGATTTTTTTTTTTTTATGCAAAGCTTGTCAGTTCTGTTGCTTACATTAGTGTGAACGGGACAAAAAAAAATTGCACACAAAAATTAACACAATCATGGATGCTAATATATAATAGAAATGTAACAATGAATGGGGCAATAAAAACAATGGCAGAATGGAGTAAATGTGAGGTTGTTGTGGTGAAACCCAGTCAAGATAATGAGCTCTGATATGAAGCTCTGTAGCTCCACATTCACTGTCAGAACACAGCATGTGTGCGTTTGACTGACATGTTTCCCAGAATGCATTTTATTTATGAGCAGAGTGTAGTGGATTAGTTGACTTGTCACTATAAACTTCAGAGACTCACCGTGTCTACACTATACGCGACAAAAGCAGACAGAACCCATTATAATAGTGATGCTTTCTACACTGGACGCCGCGCGGAGCGACTCGATTCCACGTTCTGTTTCTGACGTACTTCAAGCTCTCGCGATACTTCTGACATCAACAAAACAAATGGATTTGCAACGGTCGCTTTGTCGCGTCCGCTGTAGAGACGGTGTTTCCTCGTTTTCATTCAAAGCATCGGTGTCTTAAGATTTTTCTATATTTCAATCATTGAAACCCATTATAAACTGTGCTGTATTGTCTTAAGACGAACTGTATTTAGTGAGTTTCACAAAAATCTCTGTAATATCTAATCAGGTCAGTTTGGCTTGTTTTTCTCTTCTACCACACGTTTAGCTCCATATGTCATTTTATTTAAAAAAGAAAAAGGGTGTTTAAAAAAAACTACTTTTTCCTAACGCAGTTTAACTTCTAATTTCATATTTCACGTCTGGAATTGAGATTGTTAACTTGGACCTCTGCTTGTCTAACTTTGCAGTAAAACTGTGATTAAAGTTTTATTTGTGTGTGTGGGATAAAATAAACGCAGTGCTGCTAATGCTTACTAGCTTTCCCACCTTCATGATTTTTCCCTTTTCTGTACTAAACAGCAAAATCTTATTAAATGTAATTGTATGACACTGTGAAACGCTGTCATCTTTTGCAGTCTGATTCTCTTGTAAATCTTCACTGCTGAAATGCAACCACACAAACCAACCACCAGTTGCAGATGTTAGAGAATTTACCCAAAAGAATAAATTGTGACCCTAGCCAAATTATTTTCACCACTTGTGTTTTTCAGAAGCTGTGAATTATGCACTAAAGTCAGTAATGTTCTACAAAACGGGTTCCATGTGTGTCTCTGGCATATAAACTAAAAATTACTTCAACAATAAACAGATGATTATACCATTTAAAATAGGTTGTTTCCCACAGTAAAAAAAACCCCGTCTTTACACCTGCAGAGTAAGGTCTAATACTTCAGTTGTATTAGAAAACTAGTATTTTTCCTTTTACAATTTAGGTGGACAGTATTTTGAAGTTATGGCCCAAACTTATCTAAAAATAATTGTAACCAGATGGATTTTTGTTTTGCCATTTTAAGCCTTAATTAAAAAAAAAAAAAAGATGATTATACATGCACCCCAGTCTACTCTGTACAACATACTTAAACAATTCATTATATCTGGTTTAGCTGTTCATTCACACATTTCTCATAAATGTAAACCGACACAGACATTTTAAAGAGAGCTCATTAGAATTTATTAAAATTCTACCAGCTTACCCAAAAAAGGCAAATAACAGAAATATTTACAGGTCTATTTTTTTTCCTTTTAAAACTCTACAATGTTTCCGATGTCGATGTCCTGCTGCTATTCCAGCTGTACCTAAAGATCTGTCAGTGCATGTTAGACATTTCTGATGGAGCAGAAGCTACAAGCCCTTCATTACCCTACAGAAGTTAGTCAAGCGCCTCCTAGTGGCCTGGATGAACAATCAGTCATTCTACACGACGGTGGAACCGTTTCAGTGCGTCCAGTCCTCGTCTCACCATCTCTTCATTCAGTTCTGGAATACTGTCATCATGGATACTGATACTGCCGTCTGGAAATCCTGAGGTTCAAATATTGTGATTCGTACAACACTCAGCTTTGTAAGATTAGACTTGTAAGACTTCCTCCAGTGCCGCATTAAAAACGGACAGTTTTAGATCTCAAATCTTGAGCGAATTGTAAGAACCTTCAGGAAGAGCTGTAAGACTGTGACGAGCATTAGACTGGAGTGTTTAAGGCTGATAGCTACAGTGCTTGTGCACGTCTCTCCATTGTCCCATCAATCAGAAGACTTGGGTTTTGTTGTGCAAGTTGAACTGGGCTCATTTAAGGGAGTGTATGAAGCTGTCCAGGTCGTATTCATTCTCGTACAGCTGCTGGTCCCACAGGTCGCCCAGTCCATCCAGAACAGACTTCATGTTGGTTTTACCAGAGGACGATGCACCCGCCTCACTCTTCACCGCTTCATCCTGAACATCAACACAAAAGCATCAGTACGAATCTGTCAGTTAATGTTTGTGCAGATGTGCATGTGGAAAAATGCTTCATGGGAAGAGGTTTTCTCTGTAAGCACTGACCTTGTCCAGTGTGAAGAGGTTGAGCAGCTGTTCTGTGCCCATACTCTGCAGACTGGCGTTCTCTTGGCTGATGACTGTATTCGCGATGGTCATCTTAAATTTCTGCAGACCCATGATCTTTTCCTCCAGCGTGCCTCGTGTGATGAGACGATACACATTCACCACACGTTTCTGAAACAAACACGCAATTGTTTAATGGATGCAAATGGGCTTTTCACATTCTTTTACCAAAACACCAAAAACTTAATTTAATCAAATTTCTTTGACTTTTCCTGCGATTGACAGAATTTTCATCTTTCCGTGTTTTCACTGTAATATGGTGGGGGGCGCTATTAAAACGCTAAAAGAAAACAATCTCCAGATCAAGGCGAAAATGGAACGAGCAATAAAAGCATTGCTCATGTTCGTAGTAGTCTTTAAAAATAAAATAAACATTTAAGATCTCATTTAAATTAAAAACAACGGCTCATCCTAAGTGTGTAACATCTTTACTTTGATCATGATTAAAATTCTGTGGTTGCCTCTAATTTCAAATGGTTAAAGATTTTTTTTATTTAGACCAGTTTGGCTTTGAATTGAGCAACAAATAAATTTGCTAAAAGAAAGAAAGAAAAAAACACCATGATATCTGGCTATTTGCTTAAAAAAAAAATGTTTTCTAAAAATCCACAATCGGAATCGCTGCATCCCTAATTTGACCGAATGGTTTTGGTTTCCGAAATTTTAGTCCATTAATAAATACTGATGTGATTAAAGGAAAACCGTAACCCTCCCGTACCTGTCCTATTCTGTGAGCTCGGTCCATGGCCTGCAAGTCTCTCATGGGGTTCCAGTCGTGCTCCACAAACACCACAGTATCTGCCCCGGTCAGATTCAATCCCAGTCCCCCCACATGGGTAGTGAGCAGCAGAACATCAATGGACGGGTCATTATTGAACCTGTAGAAGGAAAAGGACCACATAGAGTGACCCAAATGGAACTGCCTTCGAGGTTAAATATTTCCAGGGTAGTTTGTGTGGCCGTCTCACCTGGAGACAATGGAGTGTCTGAGGCCGGCCGGAACGCCGCCGTCCAGCCTGAGGTAGGAGATGGTGGGCAGCTGTGTTTTGAGCAGGTCCAGCTCCACGATGTCCAGCATGCTCTTCAGTTGGCAGAAGATCAGAACGCGGTGCTGGGCCACCACAGCCTCTGTGCAGCCATCAGACGCTCCAGATGAACCCAGTCCACAGTCCAACAGCAGCTACAACACACACAAAATACATCCTGCTAGTACTATACACTAATGGCATTTATTGATGACGATGAAAATGGGGGGGGAACACCACGGGATATTGATGATTTAAAACCAGTATGAATTTCTATCTTCTGATTTAAATTGATTCACAAATAAAAAAATGTAAATGTAAGCTAATAACATGATGTTGGATCAAAGATGTTGTGAGAGCAGTGCAGCACACGGACTGTGTAGAGATAGAGCTAAACTGATCACAAAAAAAGTCATGTGCTTGCTCATGCTGTGAGAGGCGAACATGAAAGGCTGAGTGGTGGCGAATAACGCGATTGCAAGGTGTGTGTAATTTAAATTGACAGGCAAATGGTTTTGAGCCACTGTTTTAGATCACCCATTTCTGTGAAAGATCCAGTAGTACATTTTATTTTAAAGTTTCATTTAAAAAAAAGTTACCAAGTTCAAATAAATAAAATTCAACAATTTGTTGATTAGCATCCATGATTGTGTTAACAAAAATTGAAATGTATGCACATATTGAATCGATGTAATCGAATAGTGACAAGAATCAATTTGAATCAAATTGTGAGATTCCAAAAGATTCCCAACCCTATTGCCTGATATTGATGATATAAATCCAAACCACAAAAATTGCACAATGTTAATTTAAAACAAAAGCCAAAAAAACTAAACCATAAGCAAAAATCCCTCCAAACCATTAATACTGATTAATACAGGGACACCCCACACCTAATATATATTTTAAAATGGGCTAATATTCATATAAAATTTTGTTTTTTTTAAAAGAGCATTGGTTAAATGCTTTTATATTGATAAAAAGGCACACACCATATTGTGGGATTGATTTTTTTTTTAAAGAGAGAGTGATTTATATTAAAAAAAATAAAAAAATTATATATATATATATATATATATATATATATATATATATATATATATATATATATATATATATATATATATATGACAAACTAATATGGATGATTTAAGAAACCCTAATATTAGCTGTTTTGGCAGTGCAGATGTGTGGACGGCACCTGTTTGAGGGCTGAGAGTTTGGGGGCGTGCTGAATGTCTCTGAGGTTGGAGTGTTGGCTGCTCAGCTGTTCTGTGATGTGTTTGTACTCTGGGTGTTGAGGGGTCAGCACGAGTGCCGGGTGATTACACAGCTTCCTCAGATACTGCAGAGCCTGAAAACACCAACACAACAACATTACAGACTGATGATAGACAGGAGGATATTCTTCCTCTCTTATATGACTTCCTGAGATCAACCTGGAAGACATGTCCGGTGGCCTTTAGCTTGGGCTTCTCCTCTTCCTCTTGTGTAGACGTAGTTGAGATTACATCATCCACGTCCACCTTTGCGCGAGACTTTGCAAAGTCCTCGTACAGTTGAACCTGGGTAGGCAAAGGAGAGAGAACAAGAGCAATGTCATCAATTTTACTACCGCTATTTATTCATTTATTAAATAAATTCTTTATTTCAGATTAACTGAAGTCAAGTCAACTATGTATATAGCGCTTTTTACTATCCAGATAGTTTCAAAGCAAGAACTGTTTTGCTAAAAAAAAAATATGGTGCATAGTGCACTTTAAAATGACTTGATCTTGCTGTAATCCAGATTTCATTAACCACATCCTGTGTGTTTTGTACCTGTAGAGGACTGAGGTTGCAGTAGTAATCTTGTATGATCTTGGGTGGCAGATCTTGAAGCACATCATCCTTCATTCTCCTCAGGAGGAAGGGCAGAACCTGTCTATGAAGTGCTTCCATTGCCAGCACACCTGAAAAACACACAAACACGTTATTTTAGACTAAAAAGATAACATTATTGCATAAAAAAAAATATATATAATTATGTAGCGATAAATCACACCTGCTTCCTGCTCGCGTGAGGAACTTTTAGCATCTCGACTGGCAAGGATGGGCTTCCCATAGCGGGCAGCAAACTGACGTTCAGTACCAAGAAAGCCTGGCATCAGGAAGTCAAAGAGAGACCACAACTCCAGAACATTGTTCTATAGACCAAAAAAAAAAAACAGAAGGACAGTTTGTCAAAATCAAGCTTCAGAATGTTTCAAGTCAAAATTCTACTTCATGTTGGCAAAATATGAAAGGTACATTGAAATAAAGTACCAATTTCATTTTTTTTTCTTGTACTATTCCACATTTCTGAAGAGTAAAGACATTAAAAGAGACCAAAAGTTTCCATTTCAAATAAATGCTGTTCTTCAAAATTCAGCTTTGCATCACAGGAATAAAATTACATTTTCAAATAATAAAACAGAAAAGTAATTTTAAATTAATACTATTTCATTATATTATGCATTTACTGTATTTTTGATCCAATAAATACAGCCTTGGCAAGCATTAGATCTCTTTTGAAAACCACCTTTTGAACAGTAGTGTATACATGGCACTAAGAGCTCAGTTCTCACCTGAATGGGCGTTCCTGAGAGAATGATCCTGTAGTTGGCAGATAACTGCTTGATCGCTTTGGAGAGTTTGGTCTTTCCATTCTTAATGACGTGACCCTCATCAAGGATACAGTAATTAAATTTAATATCCCTGTATGGGAGAAACAGCATATCATTATTAAAGCTTTCCTTCACCCCCACTGTATATGAAGTCTGTGAATGATAAACAAGTCATATGTCAAGTTACCTGAAAAACTCAATGTCATTCCTAACGACATCATACGAGGCAACAATGAGATTGTGTTTCTTAACCTGGTGCTGCAACCTGCATAAAATGAAACAGGAAATCATACATGCACTTCCTATTCTTTCATTTAAACTGTATGACGTGTCAATATTCGGTTAACAAACAGTTTCTTATGATCGTACCGTGCTCTTTCAGTGGGGGGGCCAGTGTAGTGCAGAGGATTGAGAAACTCTTTAGAGCAAAACTTCCCAACCTCATCCACCCAGTGGCCTG
Source organism: Phoxinus phoxinus (assembly GCF_949152265.1). Lineage (NCBI taxonomy): Eukaryota > Metazoa > Chordata > Actinopteri > Cypriniformes > Leuciscidae > Phoxinus > Phoxinus phoxinus. The sequence continues at coordinate 6,055,819 of NC_136889.1, read as the reverse complement.
TCAGGGTGGGCGGACACACCACTATGGAGGGCAAATGGCAACAGTCAGGAGCCTTTGTCCTGGTGAACTCCTGAGCCCTACACACACACAACAATATTATTCGGCAAATAAAACTCTTGATTTTTAACCTATAATGCTGCACTATAAAGGATGAAGTTGATTTGGAGTGTACCTGAGGAAATGATCGCCAGCCAGAATGCAGATGGACTGCAAGGTTTTACCCAGACCCATATCATCACACAAGATCCCGTGAAGCTTGTACTTGTTTAAAAATGACAGCCAGTTGACACCATCCTACAAAAGAGAACAGAAATTCTTTAAGAATAAAACTTCTTAAAAAGCAAAATATTTAAAATGCCCAGTGATAAATGCAGTCCAACTAATATTCAAGTTATGCATTTCCATTCTCAGAAGGATTTGCCAAAAAATTAAAAAACATTTTCATGGACCGAACTGTGAAAAGCAAACACACCTGTTGGTATTTCCTGAGCTCTGCTTTGATGGGCACAGGAATCTTGTAATTTTCCAGTTTCCTTCCATCCAGCAGCTGCTCGAGGAAGTGTCGTTCTCTGGCCTTCTGCCGAATTAAATCTTCAGACATTGACGGTGGGTCTGGGATTCCAGCCTAAAAGGAATGAAAAAAGAAAAAAAGACTAAGGCAAAAGGGAAAACAGCTGCACAGAAGTTATGCAACAAGCATCCCACCCATACTGAGAACCCTGTGCAGAATGCCTTGCATAATTAGAAAGTATGAAAAGCATGAATGCTGTTACAGATCTCTCACCTCAAGAGGAAGCAGTCGGATCAGAGTAGCAAAGCATTGTGTGGCCATGAATCGCACGCTGTCACAGGGGTCACTCATACGGCCCAACACAGGGACCACCAACAGCACGATGTAGGGCACAATTTCCACATCCAACTGTTCCATCACACCTGGACACTGCGCTCAGGGAAAATATTTGTGTTCTGTACACACTTCAAATGTTTGAGGTTGGTATGATTTTATGTTTTTGAAGTCTCTTTTGCTCACCAAGGAGGCATTTAATTAAATACAGTAAAAAGTATTTATTCTTGTGATGGCAAAGCTGAGTTTTCAGCAATCTAGGGTTGGCAGTCATGATCCTTTAGTTAATGCATTAGAAATCCTTCTAATATGCCGATTTGCTGCCCAAGAAATCTCAATGTTGAACAGTTGGGCTGATTAATATTGTTGTGGAAACATTTGTTTCAGGATTTTTTTAAGAATAAGTTCAAAATAATCTTTTGTAACAATTGTCTTTACTGTTACTTTTGATCAATTTAATTTTGAGTTTGACTTAAAACTTTTATTCAGCAAGGACATGTTTATTTCTAGAGCACATTTAGTTGACTTTAAGAGTCATTGATAATTGATAATTCTGTTATCATTTACTCATCCTCATGTCATTTCAAATCCATAAGTCTTTCGTTCATCTTCGGAACACAAATTAAGATATTTTTGAATAAAATCTGGGAGATATGAGTCTTTCTATTGAAAGTCTATTCACCCCAAACTCGAATACAAAACATTCTTAAAGATAGTTATGCCAGAACATTTGAGCTTCCGCAACATGTTTTTTCTCGCTCATCAAGCAAGTATGGTTGAGCTTCTGTTTATGTTCAGTCATTATATGATGAAGAGCTTTAATTAAGGCTTTTATATAAACATTAAAGCGATCATATCTCTTCAGAAGACTTGACTGACACCAAACTTTTGAACTGTACTGTATGCATGTCTTAAATTATAATACATCCTAAATTAAGTTTGAGTAACACCTTGGTGAAATACAAAAACATTCATAATACGAGAAATCAGCGCGATTTTCATGTGGCAGAGGATACAGGCCATGGCTTCGATGGCTCCCTCCTGCTTGGTGTTGTCATCAATAGCACCCAACCAGGGCAGCACATGTTCCAGAAACACATTCATGGTCTCCATAGTAGCGATCTTGCTGAGCACGCCCACACCGCGAGCGGCCATGTGACGCACGGCTGTGTATGGATGCTGCAGACAGGTGCACAGGAGAGGCAGCTGCTCCATCAACTGCAGGTATAGACACAACAGGAGACTAGCTGTCATTTCCAATGTTCATGCAGTTTGAAGCAAGACGTTCTTGAAAGCTGTACGTGTACATACTACAGGGATGAGCTCTTGGGACATGGCTCCTGCGGTGACCTCCAGCACCTGCAGAGAGTTCACAAGCTCCTGAGCAATCGAATCTCCCTGCTTCAACAACTGGCTGGAATCTGCAACAAACACGGACACAAAGTGAGAAGGTGAACAAACAAAGAGCTTTTCAAACACAAGTCACTTTACTTAAACTCCACTGAAACATTAAGATTACCAAATCCCTGAGCATTCAGCGCATTTCTCAGCGGAACGGTCATGAACTCCCACAGATATGGCAATGATTTTGTCAACTCCTGACCGAAATGTCTGGCAACTGTCATCAAGCAGAACTCTGCACCTCTCCTCTGGATAAGACATGGCTTCTTGCTCTTAGAATTAAGGATTAAGAAGAAAGTTAGAATTACACACAGACTGCTAGCATCTGTCATGAGATCACTGAAGAGGAAACAGTGACGCTACCATTTACAACACTGGAAATACCTCGTCTGTTTCTGTAGTAATGCTGCCTCCGAGGGGCAGGTCATTGTTGGTGTTGGTTTTGGGGGCTTTGGGGGTGGGTCCCCTCTTACTGGTGATGGCAAAAGCCGCTTTCTGATGCCGGTAAAGAGTGATGATGCCCTTTGTCTTGTTCACCATATGATGCATTGCATCCTTCTCTGCCACAGACCCTGCAAGACAGATTTAATACACAAATCTAAAACCCATGAAACAATAGAGCTTACATTTTAAATTAAATAAAAGCCAACATTCAAATGAAATAGGATGAACTAGAAAGATACCAATATAAAATGAACAAATTACTAAAGGAAAAAAGGAAAGAAACAAAGTTCACATTTGAAAAATGTTGTATTTTCCATTTATTTTTATATACTAAAATATTTTATTTATAATTATTTCAATTTTCAGGATGATCCATTTTTATAATACATGTAAATAATAATAATACTGCACAATTCGTATTAATAGTAGTAATAGCTAGTGGCTCAATGGATCACAACTCTTGATTCAGATCATATTGTGGGTTGAGTCCCGTTTCTGACCATCAACACTAATTACAAGCATAGATATTAGGGCTGCACGATTAAACTTTATCGCATCGATATTGAGGTTTTAACTCCCGCAATAACCTAACCTCAGGAGTCTGAGTTTTTTTCCCCCGCCTCTGACATTTGAGTTACAAACCTATTAGCCAATCAAAATGGTCGAATCTCACGTTCCTGGCTTGCTGGCCAATTAGAAATGGCAATGGAAACAAGGTTGTATGCAGTGCTCCGGCTTTCTGTCAGCAGCAAAGCAGCTAACACTAGTGTTGTCAAAAATATCGATGTTTCGATAAATATCGATACTGAAATATCTGAACGGTACCAATACTAATTTCCCGAAGTAACCAATACTAATTTCCCGAAGTATCGATACTAGCCGAGCGGTCACTTTCACTTCTCTCCAAAGGCGCGTTGACAAACACTTAAAAGTATCGAACGCAAAAATCGAAAATCGCACCGCAATCGCAGTATTTGTCAGAAAAAAAGCAATTAGGTTTTTTCTCAAAATCGTGCAGCCCTAATAGATATACAATATTTGTAAATTTGTTATAAAGTGAAGTCTAACCGTTACATTCTAGCACATGGTCCGTACGCATCAACGATGATACATTTAACCCCTAGTAATAGCGGTAATAATAGAATTTGCTATTGTTGTATATACACACACCAAACAAAAAAATTCAAATTAATAATAATATTTAAAGGGCCAGAATAGACCGTATTCTTGAAATAAAAGCAGAATAAATTTGTATAAATTAGTACATTTTATGAATGGATTTATTGACAAACAATGTACCCACAAATTCGTTCTGCTCTCGTTTCATAAATAAGAGCAACCAATGAAAATATGAATGTTATGGTGTTCCTCTCACCTTTACTGCTCTCTTGTATTGGAGAGCTGGCTGGCGGGACCGGACAGGCAGCACTAGGGGTGAGCATCGGATCTACACACACCGAGCTGCAGAGATTCTTCACGATCTTGGCGTTAGGACAGGGAGATCTGGTAGAGCACAGCTGCAGCAGACGAGCGATGTTGGAGGCAGCGTAACCCTGAACGAGTATGTTCTCTTCGCGGCGGGCCGCCTCCATCAGGGGCCTGACCAAAGGATTGAGTTTATCCGGCAGCATGGCCAGTCCCACCACAGCGCAGGCAGTGAAGGTATGAACTCTCAGCTGCAGCTGCTGCCATTCAGCGCTGGTCTCGCTCACAGTGGAATGAGCTTGCAGCCTCTTGCCGTCCAAAGGCTGGAACTGACGTGACTTGAGGTTCAGAGAGGAGGTGCATTCTGAGAAGATGGTGGTCACCTAGAGAAAATCAGGAGATGAATAAGCCATTTTGGAGACATTAATCCAAAGTGGCATACAGTACACATATAGGTTCTAATGAGCTGCATTGCCATCTGCTGCCTTCTAAGTAAGGGTCCTCCTAACTGAAATGGATAGATTTCTTTGAGATTAATCCTAAAGCATTTTGGATTGCTTTCTCCAAAGGACACATGGTTTTGCATCCATCTATACCACTACTAATCATCAGTCATTATATTTATTAATGAATTGTATTGATATTAATATAGTACATTTATATTATAGTATATTATATAATTAAATGTGAAATATCTAAATGTATTATAATATAAGTTATGTTTATTATAATCATTTAAATTGCTATATTAATATATTATTGTTGTTTTTAACATTGTAATTCTAAAAAGTAAACCTCACATATTATTTTTACACTAATATAGTAAATTATATATAATTGTTTATTATAATTAATATTGTGTAATTGTTATACAATCACAATAATATTGTAATTATAATAATTTATATATTACACTTAAACATTAATAATAAAAATAGTTTATTATACAACAACTTAAGTTCTAGAGCATTCTGCTTTTATCTTAAGAATGAGGTCCATTCTGGACTTGAGTTTTGACTTCTTTTACTTACCAGCTCATTGGCCTGATCAATGGTGAACACAGCAGAGTTGATTCGTTCTCCCACGTCAATCTGGGCGTCAGCCAGCAGTGCTATGAGTTGTTTGCATTCGTTCTGCATGCGAGTAAAAGGAATGGCGATCTCATCATAGTAGAGTTGTTCTGAGAGGATGGCCAGCAATCGGGGCTGAACCACGCTTGATAACAGCTCACACTCCTGTGTGATGCAGGACAGCATGTCATTAACATGTTTAAAAAGAAATCTAAAAGTGACCCTCTCCCATTCTCACCTTCTGAAGGACTGCCCACTCACAGATCACCATAGAAACAGCAATCCGCTGCAGGGCCGATTTGGAATTGAGATGGAATAGTAAAAGTTGAGCTAAAGACTCGGCAGGACGGAGTTCCTGAGAAGAGCTGTTCAACCGCGGGTCACATATACAATTGCACAGCGCCCCCAACAGCCTAGGAGGACACAAAGTAGTCAGACACAAATATGGCACAAAAAAAGTAAAAAAAAAAAAGTTTAAAGAATCCCTCCCCCACACCCACTTTGCAGACATTAGACGTGCACGTGTCACCACATAGTCTCGTGTGGCAGGGTCTTCGGTAATCGTCTCCGCTCCACCGATGTATTCCTGGACCGTTTCCTTGACTTGAATAGATCCCTGACGGGTCTTCCCAGAGCCCTTCTCCTGCGGATTAACAGAATGAGGTTCAAAGCAGATCGGTTTTTGGATGAGTGGGAAGTGTGAAGTTTGTAGGCTGGATTAGTCTCAGCCTCAGACAGCATGCCCACGGACCACCCACAGTCCGTTCACAGACTGATACATACTGCACAGAAGAAGGAAAAACTGGAAAGCACTTTCTCACTCTGGTGAGCTCTAATCTGAAGTGTAAAATCTGCTTTTTTGGAGTCATGTCTGTACTTAATACTTTTGGACAGGCAGAAGGTTTGTACATGTACACTCCCGTTCAAATTTTAGGCTTCGAAGTACAGTACAGAGTAATATTGTGAAATTATTACAATTTAAAATAAATGTTTTATATTTTTAAATATAATTATGTTCCTGTGATGGCAAATCTGAATTTTCAGCATCATTAATCCAGTCTTCAGTGTCACAGTGTCTAATATGATGATTTGGTGCTCAAGAAACATGTCTTATTATCATTGTTGAAAACAGTAGTGATTAATTTATCAATTTAGTGCATCCTTGCTCAAAAGTATTCATTTCTTAATGATAACGATAAACTGAAATGACTGGTTAAGAGATTTTGACCTCCACCCTCACCTTTAAGCGGGCTTTCACTTCCAGCAGCATGTTAGGGTCTATAGGGATGTGTGGCGCTTGCATCATCAAGCAGAGCCAGGCACCCATCCAAGGACAGCTGGCTGCCACCACATACTGGTGCGGCGCCTGTCGCAACAACTCCACCCACACCTAGAAAAACATCAACATATTTATAAACTAATTTACATACCAATCAGACAAAACATTCAAAGAGTGGAACAGCGTGAGTTTCAGTGGGCATCACCTTCTGGATCAGCTCTAGGATCTCTTGGTTGCTCTCAAGGATGCAGGACTGAAAGATGTACCTTAGCATGTCCTGCATGATGGGATTCAGCCACACAGCACAACTCTAAAGGCAAATTTTTAAAATAAGAACAGGAAACAGGAAAGATTAAATACTTGAAACTGAAGATGTTAAATACTACATATTTTTATTTATATTTTACCATGCAACCCTAGTTAAAAAGACATCTACTTTTATGTTAATCATAGCTACATGCTAATCCTTCCTATAAAAGGGTGCGTCTGACTTTACACAAAATATCCAACCTGGTCAGCTTTGGAAAGCAGTGTGTAGAGGGTTTCTAGGGCGGCCCGACGAACAGAAGCAATGGTATGTCTGAGGAACGGCCACACTCGAGGAACCAACACTGTCAGAGACTGTTGCGAGCTGGGAAAGACAAAAAAAAGGTTTTAGGTTCCCATTGATCATTGTCATGAAAAGTAGTGTTAATAGCAATTAAGATGAGCTCCTTTCAGATTTAAAGAGATCTAACCTGCACTGGCGGACCTGTGGGTAAGTGAGCAAAGAGGACAGAAGGGTCATGATGCTGTTAGTTGAGGCCGTGAGATCGTCCAGCTCCAGCAGAGCATTCCACAGTGTGTCCACGATGAAGGGAACCTATTCAGCACACACAGAGGATATAGATATTCAGGCATTAACCCAGAGAAATTGCTGTGAATAAGTGCTAGATGTAAGACTGGCTTAAATGTGTTGGAAAATGCAAACTGTCAGTGATAGACCGACTGGCCTATATTTGACTATTTTAAGATTATCACATCTGATAAGACATGTCCTCTCATATCAATTCAAATCAGATATATCTGTACTGACTGTCGAAAAGAAATTAACTTTGAGCTCAGACCTTAGCAGGCTGTAACTGAACCAATCCATCCACCACAGGGATCAAAGCTGCTGCTGCCACAGCACGAACATCATCATCCAGATCCCGCAGGCCTTCTGTAATGGCGGGAAGAACCCGGGGCAGGAGCGCTGCGATCAAATCCTAAGGGTCAGCAAGGTGTGAAGGTCAAACAAAGGCTAAAGACTACAACACAAAGGTCACTTTAAATCTCAGAAATACAAAAAAGGTGTGCACATACCTAATCTTAATTGGGCTCAGGTGCAGAGCAAAAAGACGATAATCATAGAGGTGAGAAGAGTAATATCCGGACGCAAGTTTACAGCTACAAAAACATTCATAGACAGCGCAACGTTTCGACAATTAGGTCGAACTAACTCCATAAGGCTATTGTGCCTAATGAAGACCTGATGGTCGAAATGTTGCGCTGTTTATGAATATGTTTTTGGAGCTGTAGTGGATATTACTCTTTTTACCACTTCATCTCAGCCCATAAGAATGAGAGATTTATTCACCTGTCTGACAGCAAGAACATATTTGATGCCCAGCAGGCCTCCGTGTCGAACCTCCCATTGGTCTTCAGTTAGCAGCTTAAGCAGAATGTCCACAGTCATGGCGACGCCATTGTTCGCCATGTGCCTTAAGGCCACGCCAAGAGTCTGGGCACACGTCTCTCTGACAGGTGCAACCACCTGGAAAGTTAAGAAAAGGATATGCTTCAAGATGAGAACGAGAAAATGAAAGCCTTGCCAAAAAAAAATATTTTTTTTTAATGTAGTGACACTGACACAAAATTGTGCAATTATAGGTTCAAATGTCAGTCTTTTTCAGCCACTAGGGGGCAACAGACACTAATAAACAAACTCAGAAGTTACAGACCTCATCTGATACAAAGTCTCCAAATCTGTCCAGAGCGAAGACGCACAAAAGCCGGATGACCAAATCCTCCAGCCACTCCTGGTGCTGTCGCTCCATCTGAGAATGAAGGCATCAAACATCAGAAACTGAATTTAAAATGACAGTGAAAATGTGCAATGAGCAGGTGAACACCTGTTCTACTGTACTGCCAACAGTCTTTCCTCCACCAGCACCATGACACTTCAGCACTTCCCTCAGTCCTGTGCCGGCACCGTGGCGAATCTAAACATGACAAATAAAAACTCAGTGACTACTCGTTTCACTGTAACCACAGACAAATAACTTCTGTTCACATGCAACTGCAAGCTGCATTTAAGATCATTTGTCTCAAAAAGGACAAAACCAGCAGGAATCAGTGTTTTCGTTAACTAAAACTATTAAAAATAATTTGCATATTTAACTAAAATACGTAGTTAAATAAATAAATATTAGATGAAAAACTTAAAATGTAAATGTTGCTTAGGAAACTAACTGAAAATTAAGGTATACAGTACTACAATAATTAAAACCGAAATGAAATAAAACAATAGAAATATTTAAAAATAATTCAAAAATAAAAAATATTTTAATTACTAAAAAAGCACACAAATTAAATATAAAAAAGCCAATTCATAATATTAATAAATATTATAATAAAATAATACTGATAGGCATTACAGCGAGATATAAATCACTGCTCCATTTGAGATAAAATTTCAGATATATTGAATATTTATGATATATTCACAACGATTTCACTGGCAATATAAAGTTAAGCATTGTGAAATAGCAATATTTTAATGCACTTTTTATTAGTCCATTAATTTTCATAAACACTGAACCATTAGATTAGCATGATCCCCTCTTGTTTTGTGGCCATTTCAGAGCAAGTTTTTTTTTCTTCAGTACCTCCCATGAGGGGTTGAAGAGGTCATTGCACAGTTCATCACAGAAGCTTTCCAGGGGCCATTCCTGAGTCTGTGAAACAAAAACAAACATTAGACAGTCACAATAGGACACGTTGAATGTGAACAGCTCAATGTGTGAAAGAAAAAGCAAGCATGTGTGCAAGTCTCACACCTCGTCAAATAAACTGGAGTTATCAGGGACATTATCAATTAAGAGCTTGCTGTCGGTTGCTGGCTGCTCAATGACTACATTTGTGGTTTTCCGTCGTTTCTCCTCTGGCTCTCCCTCAAAACTGTCATTGCTGTGGCAAAGGAACATAAGAGCAGTGGTCAGACTGACCGCCCACATACCCTGGAACAGTCATTTTCTTTAAAGTCAACGTGAAACACTGTTTATAGGGCTGGGAGTCTTCAGGCACATCACGACATGATTCTAAAAATGATTTATCTAATGCATCTAGGGGTGCAAATCTTTGACATGTGAAGGTGGCTGCGTAAACCATAAAAGTTGTTATAGAATAAGTCTGCTCTCACCCACTAACAGAAACATAAAAGTGAGGTATGATAACCTAGTATCTTTGTGAAAATTCAATGCTGCAGAGCGACCTTAAACCCTCAGCCTACATTGCTTTCCGTGGCTCTGCACAAGATTCAACTTTCAAGTGTGTGATAGACTGTGTCCTACATTTGTAATTCATGTATAAAACCATATTCCGTTTAAATATAGTGTTTAGAATCCATAAAAGTTGCTTGGTTGGTGTCATCTTGAAGATGTTGTCAAATAAAGCATGTGCAGCCTGTGTCCGTGGCTGTTAAAACTTTTATGAAAGAGGTTATATCCAAAATTGCTAATAGTACAGGGTAAATTGTCAATTTTGATTTTATGTTGGCATAAGGAATAAAAGGAAATACAGATATACATTCAGCATTACCTCTTCTCATTAGGATCCATGTCTCTGGATCTATGCTTTGCCACCAGTTTTGCCATCCTCTTGGCCTTGTTCTTCTGTCGATTGCTCATGCCTGGACAAAACTGTGAATCTATGAGCTCTGCAGCTGGCTAAAAAAAGAAAAAGAGAACAAAACATTTTAATATTATAAGTGGCCTAATTAGAACCGGAAAACAGGGCTGGGTGAAATTAAATAATCACAATATAGTTGAAATGATTTATGCCCATTCACCTTCTCCTCCAATTAAACTTTTGTACAATATGATGAAGGTAAGGAAGTCACAGCACAACTCACCATATGGTTGCGTGAGCCGTGACAGCTCAGGCTTTTACCAGGCTGTGTTCTGTTGGTACTGGAGGCACAAGCGTCCTCCAGGTCCTCATCATTAAAAAGCTCCTCAGTGTCCATGCCGATCGCAGCGCCCATATCCAATCCCAGCTTCTTCTGCAACTGCTTCCTCTGCCGGGCCAAACGTTCTTTGGGATCCGTCTCACCTAAAGAAGGGAATGCAATCATGATTCAGAATGGCCAAACCAACAAGGGTGTTCTAGGTGTGTGCTTTATGGTTCAAGTCAAAACAATCTATGATACTCTGGCCTCTAGATATTACCCATTTTATTGTCCACCAGGTATAAATCACAATTGCTTGCATAGAAACGTAATAGTACTTATCAATGAGGTATCACTCATGTTCGTAGCAAAAATGGTGCAGAGTAAAGTACATGCAAGTTTAATATGAAAAAGAAAGGAGTACATGGACAAAAAACATTTCTAATCAAATTTCTTCTATACAGATATGCAAATAAATGCATGCTTATCACCTGCATCTCTTATCCAATTCTAGGACAATGTCAAATGAACAATGCTATTATTTCCTTAGTCAAATTCAATGGCAGTGTTTCCCCTACAATGTATTCAGTAGCGGCGCAGCGCCGCCGCTGGAATTTCAGCGACACTGCAAAATCTTCACATGATCAGTAATACAACATTCACTTACACACTGTAAAAGCACAACAGTAAAAGTAGACGCCTCCGTATCAACACGCGACCGTTGCGACGTATATTCACATCAAATGTTAACGCAGAGGAACTGGACACCGCAGTTCACAAAAGCCGGTAACCTTTGCCGGTTAAACATGTCATTCACGCGCTTTTCTGAGCGCAAACACCCGACGCACACATGCACTAAAAGCCTGTCAATCAGCGCCTGGTTACTGGGATAAGTTATCTTTCGAGTCTTTTTGCGCTAATATACTGTCAAATACACACAAGGTTTACATAAAGTTGGTTATGTCTAAAGTGAAAGAAAACAGAAAATGTAGAGAAAATCTGCTCGTTAAATGAGTGTATATTAGACGCGTCGTGTTCAGGTCTTAAAGAGACAGTAGCACATACCGGTAATAGTAAACATGCTGCCGCTTGTCCTTAAAGTGATAGTTCACCCAAAAATAAAAAAAATTATTTACTCTCTAATGTTGTTCCAAACCTGTATTAATTTCTTTCTTGTGCTGAAGACAAAATAAGATATTCTGAAGAATGTGGCAAACCAAATAATTGCTAGTCCCATTGACTTCCATAGTAGAAAAAATATATACTATGGAAGTCACTGGGGTACATCAACTGTTTGGTTACCCAGATTCTTCCAAATAACTTTTATTTTCAACAGAAGAAACTTCTGTTTAAAACTAACAATCAGACCTTGAATCTGTTGATGGTATGTCATTTGTATGTCTCAAAATGTCCATTTCTATCCACAAAACTTGTCAGAAGTCATGGTTTAAGGGGTAATTAAAAAAAATAAAAAATCCTTTGGAGGTGCATGCCCCCGGACCCCCACGCGTGCGGCTTGGTAACAACCTCCGGCACGTAACAGCACCGCTGCTGGAAAAATTTCTAGGGGAAACACTGAATGGTATTAAATCTCTTTCCTGTAGTTATCTTGCATTTGACATAATTGATGTCTGCGGCACAAAAGGTGCAGGGCGAGAATCACAGCAAAATTTGAACAAATGCCAAGTATAAACAATAGAAATAACGACATGAAAGTTACAAAGCTGCAGTAACAAACATGCAAGTTCGAATCCTACCTGATTTATCATCTTGCACTTCAAACTCCACTCCTGCAGAGCCAAGCAGCGACGCTCCATGCTTGAGCAGACGGGAAATATCAAACCTGTAGAAACTCAGCCTGTCTGAAGAGATGTCCTCTGGAGACATATCTTCTGGACACACCTCTGAGAAGGACAACACATTAAAGCTCTCGCTCAGCTCAAGACACACATTAGACAGAAGATTAAGACTTGTTAGCTTGTTGTTTGCATTTGACTGCATTGACCAAGTGTATAAATAATTATGGCAGCACTGTGCCTTCCTGTAATTTTTTTATAAAAAATTAAATTATCCAGTAATGTAATCTAGGAATACTCATCTCACCGTCTTTTGGCTTTGAAGTCGGGTTCCATTCCGGAATATTCTTCACTATGGCTTCAACGGCCTGTCCAGCTGCGATTCGCGTATCCCAGTTTGGACTCCTCAAGAATGTTAAAACCTATTAAGGCCAGAGGAAGGGAAAACAGATCAATAATCAGATTCGGAAGGGTTGAAATTCAGGTTTGTTCACATGCACCACACATTAGGCAAATAAGAACTTCCAAACCTTTAACTTAATTCTTATGTTAGGAAATATCTCTCTGTAACCTCTTTTTCAACCCTCTACACACCTTGGCAATATAATTTTCCATTGGCTAGTACATTTTTTACTTTACTCGCCAGACTGATATACTAATATATACAAGTCTGGCGAGTAAACTAAAAAAAAAAGTAAAATATGTATATGATTCCACCAAATCAGGTTAAATTTGTAAAATGGCATATCTTTTTAAATATCTGAATGTACACTCTTAACTCAAGTCAATAAAGCATTATATTATATATTATGATAATCACGCACTGTTTAATGATAGACCTTCAGAAATTAGAACTAAAACTTGGTAACCATGTATGAACACATTTGTCATTTTAACTGAACTTCGGACTGGTGGTGGCGTTTGAGATATTATTGGTCATTCAGTGTTTCTTTAAAAAAAAAATTGATAATAGTAATTCTTATTAAAAGATAATACTACTACTGATTCTACTACTAATAATAACAATATACATACAATGCACTAAGGATTGATGAGCTGCTGGGTTCAAGAATATTAATCACGTTGCCAGCGTTCGCTCGAACTGATTTGCTGAAATCAAAACAGGGATGAGCGCCAGCCAATGAGATTTCCGTTTGCACATTAGTTTCCGCCCACTACCGGAGAAACCGGCATATCTTCTTCTTGTTCTTAAAATCGGAATAATTCCAAATGAAAATACAAAAAAAGAATATTGTTTACATGTAGCGCGTCAATTCTGCGTGGTTTGTAAGGTTCTCTCTCTTGGCGTATGTGTGAGAAACACACAGGTACGATGTGCACAGAACGAAACTCAAGCGCTGATCAGTTAGTCAGTGTTCAGACAGAGAGTGAAAATATATCCATGCGAGACTTATACTTAGATTTTACTCGCCAGTGTGTGTGTGTGTTAGAGGCTGAGAATTTATTAGCCAATGGCTAATGATAGACATTATTTAGTTGTCCAGAGAGAAGATTTAGTCGCATATGCGAGTGATTTACTCGCAATGTAGATCGGGTTGCTTTTTACAATTGAAATTAACCTAGTCATTTAAAACAAAACAAAAAACATACTAAGAGAATGCTATAACACTACTAAAAGACACACAGGATTGTAAGATATCAAAGAAAGCCAACTACAAAAACCATGCACGATGGAGGACAATGTAAACAAGTGAAAAATGTAGTAACATGGTATACATCCCAAAGTATCATGATAATACCATTTAATTACACCACATCATATTTTGTAAGAGGATAACTCTATGAAATGCTATAGAAAACAATTTTGTGAATATTTGCTAGATGTCTGTTCTGTGTGTGTGCTGAAATAAAATGGTGTTTGTACATAGCCCTGGCTGTGTAAATAGGAGTGAAAACAAAGTGGATCGGATCGATCCACGGAGCACCGAAACACCTTGTAGCCAATCAGCAGTAGGGGGTGAATCCAAAGAGGAAATGGTCAGACGAACAGAATAAAAGACAGGTTACAATCAAGCAAGAGCTCCAGAGCTGGAGAGACCGAGAAGGAAGGCCTGACAATGGACACAGAGGTTGCTTTGTTTGTTTCCGTTCAATATGTAAGTAACACTGGTTTTGCTGATTCATAGAACCAAGATATGCTGTTCTGTTGTTCACAGCGGATTCATCCATACTTACGCAAGCTGTCTGATGTTAGTGGTTGCCGGTGTTGCACAGCATGTTTGTTATTTTGGGGGCGGAGCAATAAGGGAGGGGTGCATTTGTTTAGGTGTCAATTTAAAATATTAACAGGGTTTCTCAGAAAACCATTACTGCACCTTTACGTTTTGATTTGCAGGTCTAAATCTTGGCCCAATTGTGATTTTGTGTTTTTTTTATGTTTTTTTTCAAACCCAATCTTCATCTCTACACTAGCATTTTGCAAGTGATTAAATTAAACCCATTTGTTCAGATAGAGAGGCAGTATCTGCAACAGTTGCTATAGCAATGATGCAAGCATCAGCATGATGCCAAAATACTTTCTCATACAATGCATCCACTGTCGGTATAGAAAGAGAGAACTGGACATTTTGCTTTTGTTCATGTCTAACTGGTGCGGATTTTAAACGAACAATATATATATGCAATTTGAAATGCTAGGAAAGACATTCTTCCAGTACAAATACAGACATATGCTATTAGTGCAACAATACAGACATGTTCTTCTGCATATCTGAACCATTTTTATGAGTATAATGCATATTTTTGCTGTTCAAATTACAAACTACTAAATTAGCCTTAAATGTCCCCCGAATTTTTATTATTATCATTTCATTTGGTTGGTCTGAACAAATCCTAAACACTCACCTTTGATAGCAGGTTATTAAGCTCATGTGGGTGAAGCTTAACAACATCTCCCAGCTGCCGAGCAGCGGCTTTACGGGTAACAGGAGTCGTTCCTGTGTCCAATAAGATAAATAGACGTTCCAACCTGGAGAAAATAATACGAGAAAATAACATTTACAATGTTATAAATAAATTATTTATGCCGTGGTCACTAGACTGTTCATATAAAATTTCTTCTATCACTGCAAAAAGTCTCAAAAATGAAAATTCTGTCATTAATTCCTCGCCCTCATGTCGCTCCAAACCCGTAAGACCTTAGTTCATATTCGGAGCACAAATTAAGATATTTTTTATGAAATCCAAGAGCTTTCTGACCCCCTTATAGACTGCAATGTTATTACCACTTTCAACCTTAATTTTATGGAGCGACGAGAATGCTTTTTGTGCACACACACAAAAAAACTATTTAACAATTTAGTTTCCGTATCAGTCTCTGACGCCGTTCACGTTGTAAACATGATACTGAGCGGCATTCTGACGTAAAACCCGGAAGCGCCGCACTTTGTTTACAACGTCAAAAGCGTCAGAGACTGACACGGAAGAGAAGAAATTATTGAATTAAGGCATTATTGGGGGGTTGGGGGGGATGGCGTACTAAAGTATTCTCGTCGCTTCATAAAACAAAGGTAGAACCACTATGGTCACATGGACTATTTCAACAACGTCTTTACTAACATTCTGGGCCTTGAAAGTGGCAATTAGGTTGCAGTCTAGGTGTCAGAAAGCACTCAGATTTCACCAAAAATATCTCAATTTGTGTTCCAAAGATGAACGAAGGTCTTGGGTTTGAAACAACATGAGGGTGAGTAATTAATGACAGAATGTTCCTTTATAGGTGAATTAACCCTTTAAGCCTTGGCAATTTAAATATTCATGGGCATGCATGAAGATGCAAAAGGGAACTCAAATCTTTAGCCTACGGGTGCACGGGGTCGCGCGAAATCTGGAGCACACGCACTGACGAGCACAAACTCGATGGGCGGGTGCTCGGTGTACTGGGGGAGGGGCATGAGAGTTGTAAACATTCAAAACTTTGGCTAAGTCCACTCAATCTGCCAGACCTGCCGACTGCAGCTTTAAGTGAATGTAAACAGTTGAGAATGAAAACGCACGTGAATCAGTAGGCCTATACTGGATCTTTGATGTCACACTTTCATGTGCACAAATTCCATGAACTCAGGATCAAATGCTGAGTTGACAGAGACAGTTGATTAGCATGGAACCAACAAAGCCTGACTGGGTTGGTTTGGTTTGTCAACTCCAAAACTAATCCCGTAACCCTGAGCCTGGATTGCATGAAATTTGGGTATTTACTTTATTATAAGCAATAACTGGTCACGTGATAAACGTGGCGCCGCCCATGGGAGGGCGACCCGGACTGTAAGGAATAGAAGCTTCCCGTGAGACAAATTTTAAATAATTTCATTATGTCAAAAAATACGTTTACCAAAAAATAACCTATAAGGGTAAAAAAAAAAAAAAAAGACAACCTAGCAACTTCCCCCACACCATCCTGTCAGACACGTTGTATAACGGCACATTAACTGCAGTGATAGATTAGGAGAAACGAGTGCTGTCTTCAGTCTGTGAATGTTAACTATGTCTTTACCTCAACAGTGCCCAACCCGGAGAGGGATGACACTGCGTGGGGTTAGTCCACTAATCACCCGTGGATTTACACATTAGCCGGAGATTTACCAGGATGAAGTAGAAACATTTTGGTAGACCACAAACTATTTAAGTTGGATTCATAACGCATATGAAATATAACACAAAACACTAACGTTATCAATATATGATAAACAGCATGAGATAACACAATTTGACAGGTTACATATTGACGTGTTCGTGTGGGAGGTTAAATTGCTTCTGCAGTAACGTTAGCTGTGTTACCTTTAACGTTACTTATTTAAAAATATTGACCGTTATATAATATAACTTATATATTATATAAGTAACGTTAACCTATTAAGAATTTGAATATTCAACTGTAGACACATTTGCCAGCTGCAAATCAACCATAATCCCCTAACTCACCTTGAAACAGCCATATGAGCTGTTCGGGTGCCCGGGCTGGGATCCCGGCGCGGGGTTCGGGTTCGGGATCGGGATCAGGTTCGGGCTCGCGCTGCTTCTGACCGTCGCGTGCGCGGACAGGCCCGATCTCTCGCACACTGCCTCAAAATCGGCTTGCTCGCTTATTAAATATTTCCCACAGCGCCCGAAGACGCCGAATAACACCTACGCCAGCGTACAGATTGATTTAGCCCTCCGCACTACCCCGAAAACGGTATTTTAATCGAATAAACGGGGGGAAATAATTTTGTTGGTCACAAAAGAGAAGCCAGGCGGCTGGTTTTATATGAGGAGCCATCTTGCATTTATTCCTTCATCCATGGTAGGCGGGCTGTGATTGGTTACATGGGCTCCAGCTGACCAATCACAACGCACTTTTCAAAAGGAAGCACACAGGACAAGAAGAAAAAAAAAGATGCTCCGGAAACACGATTTTTTAATCTCCTTTTCAGTAGAAATATTTTTAAGTTCTTTTTGTACCTGTAATTATTCTAAATTCATATTTGAGACATTTAATAAAATACGTAAATGAACGACACTGATCTGTAACACTGACTTAGTAGTATGACTAAAATTAAAATTCACATGCACAAAGACAAACATCGATGTTTTACGACTCATTGACTAATACTCTGATCACTAGTGAAAAAGTGAATCTCTTTTAGAATCACTCATATCACAAATGTTCGTATATAAACTAATTATATATATTTATTTATTGCTTAAGAAACCTGTGATTATTTTCCCTCTAAGAAATATAATTAAAAAACGTTATTGGCTTTGATGAATGTGGACATTTTTACAATTAATTTCATAATACATTTCTTAGTAATACCTTTTTCACTTAATGTTAAGGTATCAAAATATTGCAACAAAAAATATTTAAATGTTTTCTTTCTTTATTATTAAGCATAAAACACAGCCATTAACTCATTGAATATTCCATACATTTGATATAGGATATCTATCGAGTGTATTCCTGTAGTCTTTTTTTACAGTCTATGGTTGAGCAGTTTGTGTAGAAATTCTTCTGGTGGTTGATGCTGGTTTCTACATGTGTGTTTTGCCTCCCTCTCGCGGTGACGCAGAGTATGTTAATTTAGCTAGTGATGATTGAAGACATACAATATATTTAGTTTATGCTTTTAAAAATCAGCGTTTTATGTAAGGAACTACACTTGCTGCACAGGAAAACTGACGACTTGCAACAATCCAACATCTCATGAAGCCGTAAACTGGTAAAATGTTGATACAATGGGTGATGAAGAATATTATGCTATATGCTACAACAAGCAGCACTGAGAACCATGAAGGATTGATGGCAAAAATATATATATAAAATCCATTACTGAAAAAACTTGTTTCATACCCTGACAGTGGTTGATTTAAAATGCATGAAAATGAATGCTTAATCATTAGCTTCACGTCACATTAAATAAGCCCATGGGTCCTTTGGATTGTCAGTGTTGGAGATTTTTACTTTCAGATTATTGATTATATTGATGCATATGAAAAATAAATGTGCCATTTTCATCAGTGCACTATTGTATTAAATCCTCTTATATCTCATTTTCTTTCCATCCAAAAATGAATTTAGTATGCTCCAAATTGTTTTAATCCAAATGCCCTGTCGTCATGGCAACATTCCTTGTGTGTGTGTGTGTGTGTGTGTGTGTGTGTGTGTGTGTGTGTGTGTGTGTGTGTGTGTGTGTGTGTGTGTGTGTGTGTGTGTGTGTGTGTGTGTGTGTGTGTGTGTGTGTGTGTGTGTGTGCGCGCGCGCATTAAGCCACTTTTCCAGTTTAACGCCATGCAATCTTCTGAAGAGAAGGTGTTCCTTGAGGTAGATTCTGGTTTTATTGGTCTGTCTATATTTCCATCTGTATCATTATCGAGACCAAAATAATACAACTGCACTGTTTTTTGTTTGTTTTTTTGTTTTTGTTTTACTTTCTGTATGAACAATTCATTTATCACACATTCATGATCAGACGTTCAGTCTCACTGAATTATCTTTCATTTTCCCTCTGAAAAAGGATGGCTAAACTGCTTTCAAAAAACACTAAAAAACTAAAAACATTTTCAGTCAGCTGCTCAAAATAGAATCTAGATTTAAAAAATACCAAAACTATTTATTTGTTTGTTTGCTCTGCATTTTGTGATTTATTCACTGCACAAAATGTAATGCTGTCTTTAGTTTTTAAGTACAATCAGCTTGAATGTTTAAGTCATTTCAACTTAAATTACGTTAAACTGACCTAAAACTGAGTTGAATCTTGTATAACTTTGTAAAAACATATATTGTCATAACTTATTGATCATAATTGTTTACAGACTGATATAGGAAAACTTTTATTAGTCAGACTGATTTTTTTTTAAACAACTAGTGTTTTAAAGTATGCTGATCTGGAGAACCCACATATCATCAAGAACTGGAATAATGAAACAACTTCTTTGATGAAAAGGTTGTTTGTTGAATGATATGTGAAGCTTGAGGTATGTTGCGCGCCATCTCTTTTTGGTCACATGAATGTAAAACTACAGAAATGACACTTCACATGTGCCATTACTTGTGATTAACCCTTTACTGATGAAAAGAAAAACACTGGGGTCTTGTTGTTACTCTAAAAGTAACGTCAGTAGTCCAGAATTGTGACAGACCTGTGCGTCAGTGAGTTTCCCGCTGTCGTGTGGGGAAAACTCATGATTGTCTGGCTTTGTCACTTTGGAGTTTGACACATGCTGTTAGACCTGTACATCTGGTTCTGTTCACATGATGATCTCTCGGTTGCATATAAATCACAGTCCTGATCAGAGACAAACACACACGCAAGAGGAACACACACAGAAGCAATCATGTTGTACATTGTGGGGGTAAGTGTGCCTGTTTCATGTTTTAAAGCTTGTGTCTTGAGTTATACTGTATGTGCAAAACTATCAGTGACAAAGGCTACATCTCAGTATAAGATTTTAGGTCAATAAATGGTGTGTAAATACTCTCTTAATCGTTAAAAAACATTGTATATGAGATATATTTTTTCCTTAAAGCTAAAATTGTAGTATTGTATTTTTGTAATAGCTTTTGGATAAACATTTGACACAATACAACCATAATGGGACATTTAAATGCGGAGTACATCTCAGCCACACACACACACACACACACACACACACACACACACACACACACACACACACACACACACACACACACACACACACACACACACACACGTGTAAAATTGCTAAGATCATTTGTATTGTTTCATATGTATTGTTTCTCTTTTATATGCAGTTTTTAATTAAAATATTTTTGCAAATATATATTTTTCTGATTTTTAATGTCAATTAATATTCAAATGTTTCTATCCACAGATTGTTCTGGGGCTTATTGGTATCATCAAGTGCATGTCACATGGTCTGAGTCAGGTAAGAGGAAGTTTAAATATGCTCTCATGACTGGTTAATCTGGATTTAAAAGTCAGAAACTAATTATTCATGATTATCTTGCTATTACATAATTGTTGTGAGAAGCAGGCAGTGCAGAACAAGTCAGAAGAGAATGACAAAATCAGGTGGAGAGATAACATGAGTAATAATGCTGCGTGTTTATGTTATGTGTTTGAGTTTTTTGTATAGTTCGAGAAGAGTTTTTTTTGCATTAAAGCATACAGTAAATTCAGTATACAATAATTTCAAGAAGGGACACAGATGCAGGGCCAGGGGAGATCATTTTAATGGTGATGTTTTGTCCTAAGGCTCTTTGAACGCAGTCTTACATGTTTATTGATTATTATGTATTATCTCCAACACAGAAACATGCCTCCCAAGAAAAAAACTTGCTTTACAAAAACAAGGTATACACGTGAGAATACAGCATTGTTCTCGTATGTCTGACTGAAGGAAGCACGTGCTGATATCTGATTGTTTTCCTGCAGAGAATGAATGAGCAGGAACTTCACCTCATCATAAAACTCCTCTCCGTCGGGCTGGTGGATGCAGATCCAAACACTCTGCACCATATAAAAGAATACAGAGATCTGAGAGGAAGTTCAGCCTGAGAGAGGAAGTGTCACCCAGACAATTATAAAAGGCTCCCTTCCTCATCTTTAAACCCTGACAGAGAAAACCTGAGCAGTGCTTCTCTTTTACTTTGGTTCAAGGAAATGTGTTACATGGCAAAAAATGTTGTCCTCCCAGTCCTTAAAATGACTGTGAAATGCTTGGACTCTTTTCCCCTGTCCGAAATATCTGGATCATCTGTTCTGAAAGACTCCGGTGGAATGCACTTTGAAAAAGAAGAAGAAGAGGATTTACACTACACTCTTAAAAATAAAGGTTTCGGTTGAAACAGCAATGTCACTATAAAGAACCTTTTGTGGAATAGAAAGGTTAAAGATACTTCATGAAACCATCAGTGCCGAATCTGCCGATAAAGAATCTTTATTTTTAAGAGTGTAGAAAAGGCCAATTCACAGCGCACCGACGGACAGGTTTTGCCGGATCAGTGTTACTCCTGTCGGAGTCTGTTGCTGTCTGTCGAGCTGGTTTTGGCCGATTGAACATGTTGATTCGGAATAAAAATGTCTGAGAAGTGACGTGCTGTAATCGTGACTGTCGACGTTGTTCAGTGCAGTGTGAATTGGCCTAAAAAGGACAAACATTCTCTTTAGAGAATTACTGCATTATGGATTATCAATATGTATGTATAATACTTGGATCAGCAAGCATTAAAGGGATAGAAACATTTTTTTCACCCTCATGTTGTTCCAACCCTGTATGAGTGTTGAACACAAAAGAAGATTTAAAAAAAAATTCTGGTAACCAGACAGTTGACAAGCCATTGACTTCCATATCATTCCTTCCATACTATGGAAGTTAATGGCTACCGTCAACTGTTCGATTACCAATATTCTTCAGAACATCTTCTTTTTAGGTCAAGAGTAGAAAGAAATTCATACAGGATTGGAACAACATGAGTGTGAGTAAGTGATGACAGGACTTTCATTTTTGGTTGAACTATCCCTTTAAAAATATTCCTATGTGAAACATATTTGCCATTGTCATCCAAAATTAGTTTAGAATTTAAAAAAATGATCTAAAATGAACTGAAGCTATTTAGTTCCGCATATGTTTCGATATAAAGCTATATACTGCAAATTTACAAAGTCATGTTGAGCTGTATTTTTGCAAATTGTTCTGAAAGTTGCAGTAACAAAGATTGTAAACAGCACTTCATTTTCACACAGTTTTGGATTTTGTTAAATAACTTGCTCCATAAACATTAGAAGACGCCAGCTTTATTATTTTTTTGCCAGTGGCAAGTTCCCAGAAATGTGTATGACATATATCACAGATGCACACTATAGTGTCAAATTTGCATTAGCAGAAAATTAATGGTCATATACAAAATATACAAAACTGATAATGCAACTACAGACATCATTCAAATCACTTGGAGCGGTTCATACAAACAAGGAACACGTTTATAAGGAATCATGTGTCCAGTTTTAGTCTGATAAACACTTCCTTCTGACTCATCTTGTACGTTTTGGAAGATCTTTCCCTGTGAGAGTAAAAGTGACTATTAGGTATTGGTATTGGTGAAGTATTTAGCATCAATATTGCTCACAAATAGATGAAAATCTATAATAAAAATAAAACTCTTTTCTTACCCCAAACTTTATTGTTCAGAGTTTGTCCCAGTAAGAACAGCAACGACACAACAAGCATGTTATGAAAGAAGAAGACGGTCAATCCTGAGCTGCTGAACAGCCCCAGTATAGGGTACACCCAGATCCCCACTGTTAGATACACCCAAACAATCCTGGAGAAGAAATATAAATATATATTAATCATGTGTCTAAAGCATGAGCAAATCAAGTTTCATAACTAGCGGAGTCACCAACATAATCGGTTCAGTTTCAAATCATCAGTATATCCCTAAAACAAACACAAGACATTCTCACCATCCTAAGTAAGCGAGACCAACAAATCCCAAAGCTGTTAAACCATTTCTAGTTTTCGGGTAGATATGTGGCTCCACCAGGATCTCACCAAACAAGATTGGGAGAACAAGAGTGTGCTGAAAATCAAACATACAAAGTGACTAGTATTAGACAGTTAATTGATCCAAAGATCTATTTAGTTGTGAATGCAGATTATTTAATTGACATACATTTTAAAAAGTTATCCGAAGGAATAGAGAACAAACCATAGAATGATTCAACCATTGAGGGAAGAAGCTGTCAATTGAAGCTGGATAGACTAGCTGTCGGTCATAGGCAAAAATCAGCCAAAACAGCAGAACTACAAACTTAAGACAAGAACAAACATTAAAAACCCATTACAAATAATTAAGGCACTCATATTTTGTAATGATTCACTTTTAATGTGATTATTTAATACTTAAAGAGATGGTTCACTTTAAAATGAAAATTCTGTCATCATTTACTCACCCTCAAGTTGTTTCAAACCTGTATGAATTTATTTCTTCTGCTGAACACAAAGGAAGATATTTTGAAGAATGTCAGTAACCAAACAGTTAACTGGTCCCATTGACTGCCATAGTAGGAAAAAAATATACTATGGAAGTCTATGGGACCAGTTAACTGTTTGGTTACCGACATTCTTCAAAATATCTTCCTTTGTGTTCAGCAGAAGAAAGAAATTCATACAGGTTTGAAACAACTTGAGGGTGAGTAAATGATGACAGAATTTTCATTTTAAAGTGAACTATTCCTTTAAACTAAAGCTTTAAGGCATTTAATATTAATCACCAGTAGATGGTGCACATTCACTATCTATCTATCTATCTATCTATCTATCTATCTATCTATCTATCTATCTATCTATCTATCTATCTATCTATCTATCTATCTATCTATCTATCTATCTATCTATCTATCTATCTATCTATCTATCTATCTATCTATCT
This sequence comes from Phoxinus phoxinus, assembly GCF_949152265.1. Taxonomy (NCBI): domain Eukaryota; kingdom Metazoa; phylum Chordata; class Actinopteri; order Cypriniformes; family Leuciscidae; genus Phoxinus; species Phoxinus phoxinus. The sequence goes on along the minus strand of NC_136889.1, from coordinate 6,031,457 downwards.
ATCTATCTATCTATCTATCCTGACAATCACAAATATTAAATTGCAGCACTATAATGATGACTGGCACAACTCACTCTCACCAAGTGAAGCACAACAAATCAAAGATCAAATACTATACAGAACATCAGTTTTGTTCACAGTTTGCCTGTTTTCTATGGGTCAAGTCAAGTCACCTCTATTTAACAATATAGATGTTTCAAAGCAGCTTTACAGTAATAACAGGAAATTATGCATTAGCAACTGTCAGTTCAGTGTTGATTCAGTTCTGTTGTAAAGATCATCAATTATTAAATTAGTTAATTTCATCTAAAGCAGTTCTGCAAAAAAAAAAAAAAAAAGAGATGTCATCGTCTAGCTCAGTTCAGTTCTCATACAACAGTGTGTTAAAGTTTCCTAAAGTTACACTCACCATTCCCACTGGAAACACAATGACGGAAAAGAGCAAATCCTTGCAGAGACAGAGAAATGATATTTTCGAGCCTTTCCCCGCAGGCTGAAGGTCATTCACAGATGCCATTGCAAAAAACACCATCTGTAAGACCTGAGAAATGAACGTTAACCAAATTTACAAGCAACCTCCAATACTGTCCAAAAGACTATAACGTTGATGTAAAGTACCAAACTTACCAGGTTTAGAAATGTTAGGTATTTCCAGGGTCCGCCATAGACAAAGATCCCAGGTGGCAGTTCTGAATCACCTTTTGCATAAATAGACTGAATAACAAAGGCATACCAGCTGAAAGCAACAATGTGGTACAATTTCTTCAAAATGCCAGACATGTCTGCGGTCATATAGTGTGTTGCTGAAATACAAATTTCATCACTATCAACCGAGTTCTCTACTGTTATATGAGCTGCAGAAGTCTAGGAAAAGCCAGGGGAACTAATTCAGATTTATGAGAAGAAAAGCTTATATTGAGAGATTAGCCTAAACTGACAAGCTATTTTGACATGGTGTTATAAAAGTACAAATCTTCACAAAGGGCTCTGTGTTTTTCTGGTGACATAACATGTTTTTTTTTTTTCACCCAAAGTACAATTATCATGGGCTAAAAAGATATGCTCTGTTATTTGGTTTTGTAAAGGTTTCACATTTAAGCTTAACTGCATGGCTCACATATTTTACAGAATGACTCAAACTGCCTAAGAAGCCTAATTATAGATCAGTGACGTCACAAAGTTAAATAAGCACACTCCAAAACTCAATTCAACAGTCTTTTTGAAAGCAAAGGTGATACTCGACACAAGTTTTTTTCCATGATGCACTAGTATGGTCTATAGTCTCCATTCACTGCCATATTATTTGACTTGAAGGAATAGTGGAACAAAACAACACTGGCCCCTATACTAACCTAAATTGCATGGGCAAAAGAAAAAGAGAAAAAAAGAGAGACATTTTAAAAAATATCTTCTTTTGGGTTCCACAGAGGAAAGAAAGTCATACAGGTTTGGAATGCGAGTCAATTATGACTTTTGGGTCAACTATCTGTTTGTACCCACTTAAAATAGCCTACTATAATAGTATTAAAGGGAAATAATTACACATTAAACAAAAAAAAAACATTGTGTTAACTTTCCTGTCATCAGAAGATTAATGAAAATGTTTCTGTCTGTGTGATAAATCCCCGTTGAGTATTTTAGTTCAGTAATATTCTGACGAATAGAGGACACAAAACACAAAAGGGCATTATGATATTTGAAGAACACGTCTTGTGTCCTAGTTTTATTTTATTATCATGACAGTGTAGACCTTAGTTTGTTCTAAACATGATTCAAACACACAATCTTTGGAACGGGTGGCAACATGTAACAGACATTATTGGTTCTCTACACACACTGATGGTATCCTCCATCAAAAAGAGAGGCAGTCTCACTACATTGACAGTTGTTGACAAACAGATGTTACAATTTAAACAAATCAATATCAATATCTCATTCAAAATTCACAATATTGCACATTTCATCTAACTGCACAAGAACTTTTTTCCTCAATTCTTACAATGGAGTTTCCATTGTGCATCAACATAAACCAACAGAATGTATTTTACAGTGGCACATATTTAAAAATGGACAAGTAAACACTTAAGCATTGGAAGCAGTGGAACATCCTTTCCTGTTCTCTGGGCAGAGTATGTGAATGAACAATTTCCCCTTTCCCTGCTCAAAGCATCCTGTGATCATTCCACTCCAGCTCCACTTTGTTCCATGTTTTCTATTTACATATACATTTAATCATTTAGCAAACAGTATTATCCAAAGCGACTTATAAATGAAAAGATTTCAAGTAAACTACATATAAAAATGTGTGCCCAGTTACAGATCCACTGTAAAGTTTTTTTCAATGTTTGTTTTTAATACCACAAACATCTGGGCACAATATAATTGTGTATTAAATGAAAAAAAAAAAAAAAAAAATACTTGGAGAAAAGTTTCATGCTGTATTGTAACAAGAACACTAGTCTGTTAACATGTTGGAGCAGTATTGGAACGGTCTTGAAGACATTAAAAAAACCTGCTACTTGCTCCTGGCAATAACATGCAACTTACTGTTTGGTAAACAACTCTTATAGATCACAATTTCTGGATACAGAAATCCGATAATTACAAAAGATTCAGAAATACGTTTCACGGCTATATATAGACACACACAATAGGATATACCTGCCCTATCGAAAGCTTATTCCAGCTGGTAAGGGTTGAGTTCCTGTTTTTTGTCAGGCAGTTCATCTGTTAAGTCTTTCAGGGATTTCCATCCTCTCAATACAGGGAGCAATCTTTGGTATAATCAGTGCAAGTTCACAGTTTTGAGGTAAGACAACAAAATCGCTTCTCTCGAATTGTTCCTTTACTGGAGCCACTCTTTCAATGGTTTAAATTATGAGGCCTGTGAAAACACAAAATACAAATGCCTAAGTAATACAAGTAAATGTATATTTTAAAACATGACTCTTGTGGATATTGTAACAATGAACCTACTAGAATATTTTCAGAACAATTTAAAAACGAAGGTGCATACACACACCCACACCCACAATTTTTAGGAACAAATCTACAACGTCTACAACGTACCTCAAAACGACTGTAGACCTTCCTCTCTTTCCTCTTTTTCTCTATATTCTGTATTAACATGTCCCGTTCTTCTGGTGTAGTCTTGGAGGACCAGGGCCTTCCCGGATAATTTGAGAACAGTTTATCTGCAGAGCTAACCTCACCCTCTTTGGGTTCATTGGGTGCAGCAAGAGTCTGCTTGGACTGTGATGATCTGCTTTGGTTCTTTGCTGAAATTTGCTCCAAAAGAACTTTAGTGTCATCTCTAAGGTTGCTGCTAGAGATAACATTTGCAGTAGATAACTGATGGGCAGTTGATTTTGGATTCTTTGCAACAGAAGACTGATTTTCTGAATTACTGTGTACAGTCAAATCTGATTTTTCTGACACCTCTGCAAAATTAGTCACAGAGTTTTCCACCTCTGGTGTTGTTTGTTTAGAGTCTAGGGCTGTAGAAACCTCTGTCTGAGTCATATTAGGCCCTTCAGCTATAGCTGAACTGTCATGCCTCTGAGATTGCTCTGCAATGGTCTCCATTGGGTTTGATGATATGCTAGATTGTAATTGTGTGATTCTCTGAGTTGAGTTGATCTCATTTGAGTACAGGCAAAGCTCTGATAAATCTTGAGGCTGAGAAGAGCTCACTTCCACTAAACTGAGACTAGTTAAAGCATCACTGTCTGTGTCTTTTACCATAGGAGTTATACATGGTTTGGTCCATGCTTGTGTTTGGTTTAGTTCCACTTGGCTATCACAAGGTGGAACAGTATCAGCTTTTGGAATGGGTTGATGCAAATAATCTGTGACTGTTGCAGAGGGATGCTGGGAAGAGTCTGTCTCTGTTGCGGTGGGATGCTGGGAAGAGTCTGTCTCTGTTGCAGAGGGATGCTGGGAAGAGTCTGTTTCTGTTGCGGTGGGATGCTGGGAAGAGTCTGTGATTGTTGGAGTGGGATGCTGGGAAGAGTCTGTGATTGTTGCAGTGGGATACTGGGAAGAGTCTGTGATTGTTGGAGTGGGATGCTGGGAAGAGTCTGTGATTGTTGCAGTGGGATGCTGGGAAGGTTCTGTGAATGTTGCAGTGGGATACTGGGAAGAGTCTGTGATTGTTGCAGTGGGATGCTGGGAAGAGTTTGTCTCTGTTGCAGTGGGATGCTGGGAAGGTTCTGTGACTGTTGCAGTGGGCTGCTGGGAAGAGTCTGTGATTGTTGCAGTGGGATGCTGGGAAGGGTCTGTGATTGTTGCAGTGGGATGCTGGGAATAGTCTGTGATTGTTGCAGTGGGATGCTGGGAAGAGTTTGTCTCGGTTTCAGTGGGCTGCTGGGAAGAGTCTGTGATTGTTGCAGTGGGATGCTGGGAAGAGTCTGTGAGTGTTGCAGTGGGATGCTGGGAAGGGTCTGTGATTGTTGCAGTGGGATGCTGGGAATAGTCTGTGATTGTTGCAGTGGGATGCTGGGAAGAGTTTGTCTCTGTTTCAGTGGGCTGCTGGGAAGAGTCTGTGATTGTTGCAGTGGGATGCTGGGAAGAGTCTGTGAGTGTTGCAGTGGGATGCTGGGAAGAGTTTGTCTCTGTTTCAGTGGGCTGCTGGGAAGAGTCTGTGATTGTTGCAGTGGGATGCTGGGAAGGGTCTGTGATTGTTGCAGTGGGATGCTGGGAAGAGTCTGTGATTGTTGCAGTGGGATGCTGGGAAGGGTCTGTGATTGTTGCAGTGGGATGCTGGGAAGAGTCTGTGATTGTTGCAGTGGGATGCTGGGAAGGGTCTGTGATTGTTGCAGTGGGATGCTGGGAAGAGTCTGTGATTGTTGCAGTGGGATGCTTGGAAGAGTCTGTGATTGTTGCAGTGGGATGCTGGGAAGAGTCTGTGATTGTTGCAGTGGGATGCTGGGAAGGGTCTGTGATTGTTGCAGAGGGATGCTGGGAAGAGTCTGTGATTGTTGCAGTGGGATGCTGGGAAGAGTCTGTGATTGTTGCAGTGGGATGCTTTGAAGGGTCTGCGATTGTTAAAGTGGGATGCTGGGAAGAGTCTGTGATTGTTGCAGTGTGATGCTGGGAAGAGTCTGTGACTGTTGCAGTGGGATGCTGGGAAGAGTCTGTTATTGTTTCAGTGGGATGCTGGGAAGAGTCTGTTATTGTTTCAGTGGGATGCTGGGAAGAGTCTGACTCTGTTGCAGTGGGATGCTGGGAAGAGTCTGTGACTGTTGCAGTGGGATGCTGGGAAGAGTCTGTGACTGTTGCAGTGGGATGCTGGGAAGGTTCTGTGACTGTTGCAGTGGGATGCTGGGAAGAGTCTGTTATTATTTCAGTGGGATGCTGGGAAGAGTCTGACTCTGTTGCAGTGGGATGCTGGGAAGAGTCTTTTATTGTTTCAGTGGGATGCTGGGAAGAGTCTGACTCTGTTGCAGTGGGATGCTGGGAAGAGTCTGTGACTGTTGCAGTGGGCTGCTGGGAAGAATCTGTGATTATTGCAGTGGGATGCTGGGAAGAGTCTGTGACTGTTACAGTGGGATGCTGGGAAGAGTCTGTGATTGTTGCAGTGGGCTGCTGGGAAGAGTCTGCGATTGTTGCAGTGGGATGCTGGGAAGAGTCTGTCTCTGTTACAGTGGGATGCTGGGGAGAGTCTGTGACTGTTGCAGTGGGATGCTGGGAAGGCTCTGTGACTGTTGCAGTGGGATGCTGGGAAGAGTTTGTCTCTGTTGCAGTGGGATGCTGGGAAGAGTTTGTCTCTGTTGCGGTGGGATGCTGGGAAGAGTCTGTGACTGTTGCAGTGGGATGCTGGGAAGAGCTTTTCTCTGTTGCAGAGGGATGCTGGGAAGGTTCTGTGACTGTTGCAGTGGGATGCTGGGAAGAGTCTGTGATTGTTGCAGTGGGATGCTGGTTAGAGTCTGTGATTGTTGCAGTGGGATGCTGGGAAGGGTCTGTGATTGTTGCAGTGGGCTGCTGGGAAGAGTCTGTGATTGTTGCAGAGTGATGCTGGGGAGAGTCTGTGACTGTTGCAGTGGGATACTGGGAATAGTCAGTGACTGTTGCAGTGGGATGTTGGGAAGAGTCTGTGACTGTTGCAGTGGGCTGCTGGGAAGAGTCTGTGATTATTGCAGTGGGCTGCTGGGAAAAGTCTGTGATTGTTGCAGTGGGCTGCTGGGAAGGGTCTGTGATTGTTGCAGTGGGATGCTGGGAAGAGTCTGTCATTGTTGCAGTGGGATGTTGGGAAGAGTCTGTGATTGTGGCAGTGGGATGCTGGGAAGAGTTTGTCTCTGTTGCAGTGGGATGCTGGGAAGAGTCTGTGATTGTTGCAGTGGGATGCTGGGAAGAGTCTGTGATTGTGGCAGTGGGATGCTGGGAAGAGTTTGTCTCTGTTGCAGTGGGATGCTGGGAAGGTTCTGTGACTGTTGCAGTGGGATGCTGGGAAGGGCCTGTGACTGTTGAAGTGGGATGTTGGGAAGGGTCTGTGATTGTTGCAGTGGGCTGCTGGGAAGAGTTTGTCTCTGTTACAGTGGGATGCTGGGAAGGGCCTGTGACTGTTGCAGTGGGATGCTGGGAAGGGCCTGTGACTGTTGCAGTGGGATGTTGGGAAGGGTCTGTGATTGTGGCAGTGGGATGCTGGGAAGAGTTTGTCTCTGTTGCAGTGGGATGCTGGGAAGGTTCTGTGACTGTTGCAGTGGGATGCTGGGAAGGGCCTGTGACTGTTGCAGTGGGATGCTGGGAAGGGCCTGTGACTGTTGCAGTGGGATGTTGGGAAGGGTCTGTGATTGTTGCAGTGGGATGCTGGGAAGGTTCTGTGACTGTTACATTGGGACGCTGGGAAGAGTTTGTCTCTGTTACAGTGGGATGCTGGGAAGGTTCTGTGACTGTTATAGTGGGATGCTGGGAAGAGTTTGTCTCTGTTACAGTGGGATGCTGGGAAGGTTCTGTTACTGTTATAGTGGGCTGCTGGGAAGGGTCAGTGATTGTTGCAGTGGGATGCTGGGAAGAGTTTGTCTCTGTTGCAGTGGGATGCTGGGAAGAGTCTGTGACTGTTACAGTGGGCTGCTGGGAAGGGTCTGTGATTGTTGCAGTGGGCTGCTGGGAAAAGTCTGTCTCTGTTGCAGTGGGATGCTGGGAAGGATCAGAGGACTTACCAGACAAAGCACAGGAAGGCTTCTGTGCAAAAAATTTTAAAATGGGGGATGTCTGATTTTTAGCTATAGATACTGTTCTTACCTCTTCAACAGGTTTTAGAGTTGGATCAGTGTCTTTTTGATTTTTTTTAAAAGTTGAGCCAGATTCTTCTGCAAGTTTTTTCTTAAATCTAATTTTTTCAGCATCAGTAGCTCTATGCATGATGTCTTTACTTGATTCCTCAAATTTGGTGTCTTTACAGTTTTCTTTGATCTCTGGTGCTGGGACAGTGGTATTTTTTGACTTGGGTGCAGTATCTGGGGTCTTGAAAAAAGGTCCAGCATTTTTATCTGCGTCATTAGTGGAAGGTTTTTCTGATAGAGCAAATTTTTGGGTGGCTTTCACTGGATTGCTCTGAGAAACCTTTGCTGCTGCTGCAAGTTTGCGTTTGGCTGCCAACTCTTTGAAATACCTTAGTCTACAGTCAGGGTCATTCATATCTATGAAGGAAGATGACTTTTGCAATAGATTAGATGGGCATTCATCCCTTTGGCTTTTTCTTTCAGGAACTGCTGTTTGAAGAAGATCTTTTTCTTGCAGAGGACAAAGATTTTGGGAGTTTTCAACCTTATCTAAATCAGAATTTTCACCCAATTTGTTCAGTTTATCCTCAGGTTGTGCAGACTCTATGTCAGAGTTATCAAATGTGTTTGACTTTACAAAATCGCTCCACTGAAATGGTTGAAATGGAGAACTAGTTCTCCTTTTGTCCAAGATGTGTGACACACGAGCTAAAGGTTTTGAAGCTTCATCCCCATCTTTTTCTCCCAAAGTATCTTTCATCTCATCTGACGTATGCAACTCCAAATTTGAACTGAATATAAGTGAGTGTCTCAGTCTGGAACTTCTTTGGAAAGGTCGGCTGGATTTCTTCTTGAGGAAGTCTTCATTTATCCGCTTTGTCTCTTTAGGTTCTCTATTCTGCGTCTCCTCCACTTTGTCACCCTCAGTGGTGCAAGAAGACTCTGAAGTTGATGTTGGTGTTGTTTTAATATTTATTTGTGATAAGTTTGTTGGATGATTAACTGAACTGTCAGGCACAATATAATTATTCTGAATCTGGACAAACAAGGGATTTTCCCTAGGTGAAGGTATCCTGTTAAACTCTCTGTTTCCTGGTCTAATTTCTGGACGTACAGGACCACAAGGAGCTTCCTGTGTAAAACATGGAACATCACCACATGTGCTGGATCCTTCCAGTTCAGCTAAATCCAGTTCTCCTGCATCATCATATGCACTAAGGTATGAGCTGATCCTCCAGTCCCGCATGCCTTGCTTTTGACTCACATCCTGTGGTTTGTGGTTTACATTAAAGAAACGTTTCTGTTCTGGCAGGTTTGGTTGTTTTGGTGAGCTCTGACAGGTATAAGACTGACCCATGTTATGTCTCTTAATATTGGACTGCACAGGTGATAATACATTTCTTGGACCATGTCCTTCCTCCATACCAGATTGAGACTGCAGGTATCTTTGAACATGGTCATAAGCTCCAGTTGGTTCAGCCTCATCTCCTTCATGAGGGTAGCCAGACCCTGTAAACTGATCAATGTGGTGGCCTTGGCCTATAAGCTTCCCATACATGTCATAACCAGATTGAAATTCAGCTCCCTGGTAAATATGCGGTTCTCTTGCAAAGTGACTGCCCTGGAGCCCAGCTCCCTCCATGTACTGTTTTCCTCTCATTATTGGAATGTTTTGAGGAGGCAAGTATTCATAATCAGGTATATTTCCGTAGCTATTCCTTTTGAAGCCAACCATTTCAGTAGGTCCTCTCATTTGCCTTCCATGCTCTATAGATTGATGGTCCCCTCTATATGGTTGATCAGCATGCAGGTTCATGTGCCTCTGAACAGAAGGATTTGTTTCTGCTGCACTGTGGATGGATTCACTCCTAAAGGGTAACATTTTTTGACCCACTTTCATATGGTCTTCTCCAGTACGCTCGGCCCATTCCATGCCCATAGTTGGATATTGTCTGTTAAACATGTGGGTCTTTTCTGTGTTGTAGTAGCCTTCAGGTTCCCCATCATAGTGTGGCATATTTGCCAAAACTTTTTCAACAATTAGTGGCTCTGAATGGGCATACAGGATCCGAAACTCTTCATCAAAGGTGGTCACAAGCTGTCCAAAAAACAGATGAGCAAGGCAACGATGTATCTTCTCAAAAGACCACATGAAGCTGCAACACAAAGTGAGAAATTGTATTAATCAACACATATTTTATGGACACCTTGATTAAACACAACATATACTTAAACACAACATATAAAGTATAGATTTATAGAGAACTGTTAAACGGTAAAATGCACCTACCTATAGTTGCCACTTAAAACAGCTCTGCAGTCTACTAGTATAAAGCGATCCATCATCTGACCTTTAAATGTCTTTCCTGAGCGGCAGGAATAGGTACTCCCAGACACAGTTCTTACCCGCATGAACTGCAAGTAAAATGTATATTAATGAATTTGTACTGATTTGTAAAAAAAAAAAAAAAAAAAAAAAAGTACCTACTTTTATCTCATCCAGATTCACCCTACAGCTGTTCACCATCGAAACAAAATGTTGAGCATTCATTTCATCAAGAAGGATATAAACAGCGACACCGCGTGTTGCTGCACCAAGGATATCAGCAAAGATGTCAACATCTGTAAACATATCCATCACCACAGCGATAACCTAGAGCAAGAAATAAAACTTATATTATCATATATATAAAGTTAAAAAACAACATGCATTGCAATGTCAGAATGAGTTTTCTTCATTATATCTAATATAACCTTAAAAATATTGTGCCCCCTAACCCAAAGGTTTAAGCATGTTTTAAACAGACTTCATTTCAATTATTTTGAATATTGTATAGATAATTCAAATGGTTTGATTAACGTGTGCTTGTAAAGTGTCAACATTTCATGTTTCCAGCAGAATAACCAGAGATAAATGACAAAGAGGTGAATATTAGATGAAGTTGGAGGGCAGACAACACTGTCTACTTTTATGTTTACTTAGACTTCTGTTTACCACATTGTCAACAATGATGGCACCGAGTCTATTTTATATTAGGCAAAAGTTCAATCATGATAGAGACTGCCAAATTACATCACCCAATCTGAATCTCAAACAGGATCAAGAGCAAATTTAACATAAGAACATTTTTAAAAAGAAAACAAATCTGCACAATATGCGTAATACTTCTTTTACAGTACAGAAGTATACTGTGTGAATGGCATTACTGCAGGCAAGAGTGCATGTAATACAGCCATTTCATGCCTTCATTGATCAAAACATTCATGAAGATACAATACAGATCTTGTGTCAATTTGGCATAAAACCAAACTCTTATATTCAGTACCTTTAGGCAATTTGAGACAATACACTTGTATCGCTTGTAACTGAATTAACCGGTAGTTAGAAATGTCTAAACTGAAATAAAATAATTTGGTTGTATATTTAAACCAAAGATGTCAATAGAAACTACAATCCAAATAAGTGCAAAATAGCTGTCATTGTCAAGCTAAGAATGAAAGACCAGCTGTGAAACTGGTGTGACCAGTTTGCGGTTTGTACTAACCTTGTATAGTGATGATTAATGAGGTAAGACATCTACCGGAATACTAAGTCATATTTACCGACTTCTGTGATGCAGTAATAAATAAAACATTTTAGTGCACTTGGACAGCATGCAAAACTTACTTCTTGTGCAGTCTTGATCATCCTGCGGACTTGCTCTTTGATACTGGGCATCTTGGGGTCAGATGGGTTCACCAATGTAGTGACCTCAGTTGGTCCAAAAGATCTGTATGGCTGTGGCCAGCCCAAGTCCAGGTTCGGAACATCATGGTCTGAATGTACCGGCCAGTAAGTGTCAGAAGAGCCATCTACATCTTCAGCCATGCATCTCCTCTCTAGTTGTGTGGTCTGATGTGGAGCTAGCACCATGCATCTGATATACTCAATCTCTGAACGGGATAAGAAATCAACCACATCTACTTCCTGAAGAAACCCATAGTAGCCATCTAAGTCAGCGTCAACCAGGGCGTCAATAGCCATTCGGTATTCCTCACGGTAGTGAGGGGCCAGGTAGTTGGGGTCCAGGGGGTTGTCCCCGCTAGAGGAGCACTGGGAACGATGCGCCATATTTACACCTGGACCAATAGAGTTAAGAGATTAATTATCATCAGAAAAAAATGGCAATGCACATTAATTCCACATGAGGGCAACCACTCTGCCCCCCACCCCTACATGAGAAGTAAGCATGTTCATACTAGATTATTGTGATGCACATACTTTTGAATAAAAAAATAAAAAAATGTCAATTAAAAAAATACTGTTGCAAATGCAAACATGTAGGATTTAACCCATTCAATGGGTTAACATTTAACATTTCAATGGAGTTTTTCTTCTTTTTTAAATGTTTTGTCATCCAATGAATCACTTAGAATGTATGATACTAACATCTATGAATGTTGCACAAAAAAGAGCAAAAATCTAACATTATATTAAACCTTAAAACTACATAAATTATAGTAAGACAAGTCATGATATTTCAGTACTAATCCACCAACAAATGTTGTCTTATGTTTAGAAATAAATGGTCACAAACGGTTTTTCTTTTTAATTATTATAATGTATTTTATGGTAGTAATATCCACTATATAAATGTAGGCCCATACATTTGGATAGATCAGTGGTAATAGCGCATTTAGAGTAGAAATCAACCATAGGCCTATTTGTGTGTCCCCGGAACATAACAATACGGATATTCAAACAGAAAACAATAGACTTAATCGAACACCTCATCCATTTATTTTAGTCCACATTGGCTCAAGTAGTCGTAGAAAACGTAAAGTAAAAGAATATCTGGAGGTAAAATCATACTAAAAGTAAATTATAATCTAAACCAAATATAATTTTATTAGTTTCAAGTAGCCTAGTAAAAAAGCACGAATCCTGTGCGTTATTATCAGTCAGCCACTGAAATGAATTGAATAGATCGAGTATCTCACATCTGCTTCAGGAACCTCTGGGTGTGTCGCGACAACAGATAGCCCACCATTTATGGAGTAAATTGCCCAAATCTGTCTCTTTGTATTTGTATAAAGACAAATCACGATTGTTAACTTCTTCATCACAAACATGTTTTCTTTCCCATGAGGATCAACGCCACCCCGTTAGATTTTGACGTCGCAAATCGTGAAGCTCTCAAGTTTCGCAAATTTACTGCTGCCAAGCAAAAAAAGTACAGATTATGAAACCTAATGACGCGTTAAAGTTTCCTCGCGTGCATTTAAAGTCGACTTACCTATTTAAATCGCGAATTGTCCTTGATTCCCTGTGTGAAATCCCTTCATCGACTTCATAAGACCGTCATGACGAACGACAGACGCTTAACTTTCAGTCCAGTAGAAGGGAAACACACACCTCGGCCAACATACAAACGCGCGCACACACACACACACACACACACACACAGGCAAAACCTGTTTGTGTTCGCGCGCAAGTGAAGAAGTCTATTCCTGCTCAAAATAATCGTGTTCCCCATTATTTCAAAAGACAATTCAATTACATAAGTTTCAGAGTGAAAGTTGTTAGGATTGGCAGATTTCATGACAGGAATGATTCCATAATATTATTGATTTGATTTCCACATGAGTAAGTTAATAATTCTCAGTCATAGTCAATCTTTAACTATAAACACATGGTCCTGATAACATAGACTTGATCTGAAGCTCAATTGCACATTTATTTGAGAATGTGTGTTTGTTGAACATACATATCAGTCAAAGGTCACTGGAAAACTCCCACTCAGTAAAAACACTGATCTACAGCCACTGTATAGGCTAGCCTATACATATTATTAAAGTCAAGTAATAATTTAATGCTCTTAATTTAACTCTTGGACTAATTCAATAGCAAACAATTCATGTTTCAGTTTGCAAGTAGGTCTGAATTGTGGGAATTCCTTCCACTTTCTTAACTGGACCCACAGCGACTATACTTAGACAAGATATACAATTGCTAAGAACATCCTGTATGTCCAGTAGGCCTATATCATCTGTAATCAATGAAGAACCAATAGATTTTCCTTTGTATAAGACAACATTTTTATGTGTGCAATCCAAGTGCAGACAAAATAATGGGTTCACATGAGCCTGTGTGAACTTGTTGGCCTGGAACAGAGTAACTTCTTTTAAGAAAGAACGGTTGGGGAAAAAAAGTATGTGAACAAAACTGATTAGTGTTTCTCAATATAAAAGTATAATAATAATACTTTATTTTGGAAGTTGCATTCAAAATCCAGTTGGTTCAAACATCTGAATGAACTTTTGCTGAATGAGCATGACGTTTCTGCCTGTTTGACATATACATATATATATATATATATATCTGAAAGCATAATGGTCTAAGATAACATGCACATAGTGCTATTGTTATTATCTTGTTTGGAGAGTTTCAGTATAACACATGACCTTTATGTACATGCCAGCGTCGACCTGGACTACAGAGACAACACCTGAAATCAGATCAGAGCTCCTCGCCCGTTTCTACGGCAGAAAGTCTGTGGTTTTTCTTTCTGGAAACGATTAACCTTAGCTACTGAAGTACGATTAGTATATACTTCATATAACACTTCACTAAATACTTCACTGCCTGAAGAAGAACCTCCACCCTCTTACACCAAGTGCTTCACAAAAAAATGCTTGCACACTTTTCAAAACTCATTGTCAAATATACCTCTATTGATATAACAGCTATATGTTTGACAGCTCCTCAAACTTTGATAAGGCTATATTGATGTATAGTCCGCACACAATCACCTCAAGCTTACTTACATGAATCAGAAAGTAAGCACTGTTGATTCAATGTTTGCAAAGAACCAAAGGCGTGTGTTCTGTCATTGTGTTCCATATGAATTCATGTTTCTCTTCCAAAGAAAAAAGAGAACTTGGCTACCAGGGCCACAGGATATGATGTAATTTCTCAAGTGCATGCCTGAACAATCCTTCATTGTTTCAACAGACACCGCCTAAAGCACATATTGCAAGCAGTGTTAAGGGTGAAGATGTACGTGACCTCATAACTAAAACATTCCAAGTACATAAGTCATTTTCCAAGCTATCTCTTCTCTGCTGATCCGCATACATGTTATGCTCCTCATAGATCTTTAAAACCCGAAATGAAATGTCTCGACAAGCACATTTTTTTTGTGCTGATACATGTAAAGAATATATCAAAGAAGAATCACCCTTTATTATTAAATAATCAATAGCCATTAGTTGAGTTATGTCAATGCTACTTTGTTGCAAGTCACAGCACACGAAAGTGTTTTTCTTATCTTAAAGAGCATTCGATTGGACAAAATATGGCTATATGCTAAATGCCAAGGGGTCAAGGTTTGGCTGTTTAGCATGGGATAGTTGGATCTTAGATCTTAGAAGGGAAAAGCCACATATATATTCCTAACATTTCATTATATTATTATTATAAATTTTATAGAGTCCGGATAATTTTTGAAGGGCTCTAAAAGGATCTCAGCAAGCAATAGCCGTCATTTCACCGTCTCTGTAACTATAGACCTGATAGTCCGGCTATGAGTAACACACTTCTAGACAAAATAACCTTGAATTGGGTAGGCCTACATGTCTTTTTTGCCAAAATAACTTGCAAGATAAATTATATTCCATCATGTAAGCAAAGTCAACAGTGATTACAATGTGCTTGGTTTCATTTCTTTGACATTTCTATGCTATTTGTAGCCCACTTATAGTCAAAACTGATTCGTTGTAGGTTTTGGCCAGGCAGCGATGAGATGGTTGATATCCCATCATGTTACCTGTCATCATGTTAATGTCAATAATATCTACAAGATGTAAGTGTAATTTCATGTCATGGTCAATCTGTAGTCACAATTTAGCTATAGACGACTATTAGACGGCTATTAGACGTCTTTTAAACCTCACCCTGGCGTTTTTTCTAATACCTGCTACTGCCTATAAGGCCTAGGAGAATTTTCAGAAAAATGTCCCGCTTGTGCTTAGCCTATTAAAGACAGTGAATAGAGACCAGCATCAAGCTTTCAAAAAAAATAATAATTAAGAAAAAGTATCACAGAATGATCCCTTGCGACACGTGTCATTGATTCCAAGTGTTCCAAGTGGAATAAAAATTTAACATTTTTAATTAAATTTAAATTGTTCGCCAGTTCGCCAGAATCTGTCAGTGCCGCAGTTCACTCCAACTCGCACAGACAGAACAGCACACAAGTTGTGAGAATGAACAAAAGCACAACATGAAATACAACCAACTTCTCTGGGTGAATATATCCGTTGGCGTTGTGTTTGTCGTAAAAAGAAGTTATCGCGTTCACATCCGTCAACTGCCATTCTGACTGTCATCAGACAAACAGAGTTCCAGTCTGGTGATTGACTCAGTGAAGAAAGTACATAGATATTATTTGAGATTTCTAGACATTGTGTTTCATGTTGTGTTTTTGTTAATCTTGATTTCTCACAACGTGTGTGCTTTTCTGGGCGAGACGGAGTGAACTCTATCGCTAATAGAGTCTCATGAACTCTATTCGTTCTATCGTTGTGCAGACATGCAGGGAAGGCCAAGGCCAAGAATTTTGGTTTGTTTTTCACTAAACCCTGTTGTGTACCCCCAGAACACTTACAGTATATAAGGCACATGACGCATGGGATCATTCTGTCATTCTTTTATTAAAAGCTTGATGCTGGTCGCATTGCAATTATATGGACGAGCTCAAGTGGGACATTTTTTTTAATTCTCCTTTTGTGGTCCATAAAAGAAAGAATGGCATACTGCATTAGAACACCAGGGTGAGTGAATATCCCTTTAAAAGAATAAAAATGACTTATTTTGTATATTTGCATATGAAAATGTGTGTGCATTAATGGTATCAAAGGATTTTGACATTCTGCATTGTAGCTGCATGCAATTCTCCATCTCTTACTACATCTACTCTAAACATGCTACAAGCCTTTGCACTCAAAAAATATGAAAATAATGTTTTGGCCAGCAGCCAGATCCATGCAAATGCACAAGCATCAGTTTGTCAGAATCCGGCTGAATATTATTTGCATGCATTAAAAAGAGCAGTGGGACTGTATTGTCAGGAGGAAAACCTGGGGGTCATGATGGCCAAATTAATTTTTTTTGCAATTGAATTAACAGATTAAATGTTAAAATATTGAATCTGAAAATTATGTTTCCAAACAGTGTGAAAAGAAACACAACCCAGATGCATATCAACAGGTTCAGCTGTGTTACAAGTGTCACATTTCACATAAATCACATTTGTGTAAAGATCATTGAAGATACTTTTATCTCATCTCTTTATCTCCCTGGTACATGTACAGGTAAATATAGGGAAGTGGGACGCTCAGGTTTTTGATTATTTCCTCTTACCGGTATTCCCTCTGTATTTCCCTCTTTAGCTATTCAGAACGGGTGAAGGGCTAAGCCATATAACATCTTTTAAAATAATGCAAGTGACAAATTACCAGAAAGTGTCCCACTTTACCCATGAATACTACACACATACATACTCTACACAAACGGTAGAAGTATCCTATAAAACGGTGGAAGCAGAGAGATTGACAGATGAGAAAGGCTTCACCTCATAATGTGTCATGGCATTCCCCTTCTCAGGTTATAGGCCTATGCCTTCATCAATCTTCATACTGTGTGTAAACAAGTCCAGGTTGCTTGAAGCACCGGTTATAGAAATATGTGTTGACTGAATATGAGCTGGTTGCAACTGAACTACTTTGGACACAATGCAAATTGTCATGGAAACGGGAAAATATGAGGCTATTGATTTATGAACTCATTTTCGGCAACTCATTTGGGGAGCCAGTTCAGAAATGTGATAAATTGCTCCAAGTTAAAAAAAAGATTTATAATTTAGCCGCTATAGCTTTAATTCAATGCGGAACAGGTGAGCAGAAAATCTAGTTTGCAGGTTAAGCTTTCGAGAAATCATGTGAGAGAGACCTGACAGGAAATGTTGTGCAAATAGTTTCTTGTTTAGTGTTGATCAGACCTGTTCATTCAACAGTCCTGTAACAAGATTCAATGTGCTTTTGAATTCAGTCCAGCATACGTACAGCAAACATGAAACAATGCTGAAGAGAAAGATTTACCGCTCAACCGAGGAAGGGAGACTGGTTTCAGGTACAGGTTACTTTCATTTGCACTTTCAAAAAACACAGAAACTAAAATTCCTCACATACTTGCATGCAAGCAAGCCAGAAAAGACATATTTGTCCAACCGCAGAAAGACTGTTTGGAGCTCAACCACAGCATTTCAGAACAAGATGAAGGGTGGAAGGGTTGGACACACCGGATGTGACTTCTCTTTATCCGCTTCTCATGGACTGATCTCTGTAACTGACATGAGGATAATGAAGAAGAGTCAATATTAAAAGGGATAGTTCACCCAAAAACAATAATCTACTCACCTTTATGTTGTTCTTTCCTCTGTGGAAAAGGTATATTTTACGTATTCAATTTTGGTCACATAAAGCTATCATATGGCTTCTTTTATGATAATTTTCTGATGCTTTTTCGTAATTTTGGAGCTTGTGAGCCCTAGTACTCATTAACTTCCATTATATGAAAAAGATCAGAAAGCCTTTAAAATATATTTATGTTCCACAGAAGAATGCAAGTCATGTGAGTTTGGAATGACATGAGGATTAGTAAATGATGCATTGAATGAATGAATAATTTTTCAAATTTATATTTGTTACTTAAAAGTAAAAGTTATAAGACCATTAAATGAAGCTCAACAAAACGTATAGGCTACTTTCAACACAGTATTGGCCAAAAGTGATGTCTGGAGGGGATATACGAGGAAAATATTTAAGATTTTTAAAAATATTTTAAATGTGAGGGAAGAACAAAATTTATCTGACAAAATTATTTGGCAAAAAAGCAAAAACTACAATTACAGTGTTAATTTACTATGCAAAAAGCTCACCGGAAAGACATACATTGACTACAACAACATAATCAGTTATTAATATTTAATTAGATCTCTCTTCTTTTTGCACAGCCTGGCCAAAAAATATGTCTGGATATGGCATTTGGTATGTTTAATTGTGTTATCACAAATAAAACAATTGACTCAAAGAATAACTATGCAAAATGCTTACAACATCTTTAACGGATTTTTAATAATATTTGAAAAAAGGGTGAAGATGTCATTTTTCCTATAGGCCGGACATCACTTCAACTATATGCCTTCTTATATTAATGAAACATAAAATGCCTTATTCTTTAAACAGAGAAACAAAAAAGATATTAGACAAATACATGCTTGCATTATGACTCATTGATTAAATGTTTATTTAATTGGGTCATCTTGATCCATGAATCAGAGCTTCCTCCTTTAACGAGGAAAGCATTACACAAGCACACTTGTCTTCTGCCATCTGGCGGCTGTTTTGTGATGCTGTGTTGAAGTAGTTCAGAAACACAACTATTGCTTTAAAGGCCATTAAATATCATGACGAGAGACTAAAAGCCATATTTCCTTCATTATGCAAAATAAATAAAATAATTGATAAACTAACAAACACAGACGCTTTACTTTGGATTAATAACTAAATCTGATGGTATCTAAGAATCCAAAAATGTTTGGGGACACAAGAGAATCATTGTGCATATCAGCAGACCTCTTATAAAATGACACCACACGTGGTATAGATGGAGGTATCAGCATCTTCTCAGCATGGATAAGCTGTGGCACACACAACTATATACATTTTTAGATTTCCAATAAACATCGTTCTGTATGATTTTGTACGCTTGTTTCCACGTGGGGACCTACAAAATGTCCCCACAAGGTCAACATTTACTGGTATGACTAACTTTATACTTGTAGGGAATACCCGTACACACACACTCACCTGTCTGTCATCCTCCATTGTTACAATTTTATAAAACCCTGCCATTTTTGTCAATGACCCAGTTTTGTTCATTTTCGAACAGCCTTAAAGTAAAAAAAAAAAAAAAAAAAAAGATCGAAAAGCCCAAAGAACTAACTTATATCTGCTAAATTAATTTTACGTTTGTCTGTGAGGCAATTAATGTGTCAAGAACTTGCTGTTGAATTCTGTCATTTTGAAAGTTCAGTATAAAATCATCATAATAAAAAAAAACTTTAGGCATGACGTTGGCGGATATAGTTCTTTCACCAGCCAATCACAACACTCGGGAGGCGGGCGCTCGTCATTCGCGCCTGAAGTTCTGCGGGTGTCGTGCGTACGCGACGTAAACAAACATTCACGTGCTTTTGAATTATCTTATATTTTATGTAGTGAATGAGTGACAGTTCATATCGTTTGTTTATTATTTAGTAAATGAGTGCGAGTTCATCATGGCGGGAGTAATCCGCAGACTCGACGAGACTGTAGTGAACCGCATCGCCGCAGGAGAGATTATCCAGCGGCCTGCCAATGCCATTAAAGAGATGATGGAGAACTGGTGACACATTTATTGATCACTATAATAATAACTTCTACCTGATGACATTTAAACAATTTATGTCTACTAACTGGTGTCACTAAGGGTTATCTTTAATATAATAAGTAACGTTACTGACTAAAAACAAACATAACGTTAGTCTCAAATGCTTGATTAAACTTATGACTGGTGTACACTTGTTATACATTATTATCGGGAAAGACTGATGACTAACAATCGGTGACACTTACTATATATATCACTAATAAATGCTCATGTTTATCAAAATCTATTCAGGAACACAAATGGCACCTGTTTGGCAAAATTACCCTAATATGTCAACCTCACGTGACACAATATGAGACACTAATATTTGTTCTGACTCCTCAGTTTGGATGCAAAGGCCACAAATATCCAGATAACAGTGAAAGAAGGCGGACTGAAGCTCATCCTCATTCAGGACAATGGCAGTGGCATCAGGGTAAGCCGCTTATTTGTACACTGCATTGATAGACATTTGTGAAATGGCAAATTTCTTGTTTGGAGCTTGTTGCATTTTTATACTTCACAGAAAGATGATATGGAGATAGTTTGTGAGCGTTTTACGACCAGCAAGCTTCAGTCTTTTGAGGACTTGGCATCGATTGCAACATATGGATTCAGAGGGGAGGTACAGTATTCCTCACTTCAGCTGATCGCTGTGTGTTGTTTACTGATCAACTTGGCTAAATCAACTCTCTCTTTTTATTATAGGCTCTTGCCAGTATAAGTCATGTAGCACATGTCACAATCACCACAAAAACAGCTGATGCAAAATGTGCCTACAGGTAATTTTTTAATTTTATAGACCTTATAGACCAGAGAAACAAGCGCCCAGCCGTCATTGTAATGTTTGAATCGGATGTCAAAATGAATGCCAGTAGACCAGGAAGATTTTAAAACGAGCGGTTCATTCATAAATCCGTAAGATCTAACCTTCATGCTGTGGAAATGCAAACCGGAAGACAGAACACAATGAGCGCAGCGCTGAAAAGGGGCGGGGCTACATAAGGTCTATATATTATATTATTGTACAATTATGGCTGCATCCGAAATCGCATACTTCCCTACTATATAGTAGGTGAAAAACAGTATGTGACAAAAGAAGTACGTCCGAAATTACAGTACTCATAAAACACCAGGCAAGAAGTCCCTGCATGACCTACTTACTCTTAGCAAGATTCTGAAGTGCGTATATGATGGACACTTTACTATCCCATGAGGCCATAGGAGAGGATTTATGAATGGCAGTGAATCGATGTAACTGACGCTGGTAGGTCACATGATAATGAGAACATGGCGAATGTAGTACGTCCAGATTAGATTCATACTACTGTATATAGAACATACTTTTGATCAGTCGTGAAGTAATTACTTGTTAAAAATAAATAAGTACCTACTCAAGAGAGAATGCCATTTCGTACGCAGCCTTTATACTTTTATATATTTTACCAGACACAGAATGTAGTGTAAATACACTGCAGCTCAATTATTTTATTATTAATGTATTCTTTTCTTTTATAAAGTGGTATTCTGGTTTTGTTTACAGGGCTAATTACTGTGATGGGAAGCTGAAATCTCCACCCAAACCCTGCGCTGGAAACCAGGGGACGTTGATTTCTGTAGGTTTACCTGACAGCAAGTACTTTTTTACACTTTTTTTTAATTCCCATAATTCCACAATTTTTTTCCCTCTAGGTAGAGGATCTGTTCTATAATGTGTCCACCCGACGGAAAGCCCTGAAGAGCCCCAGTGAGGAATACTCTAGAATCATTGAGGTTGTGAGCAGGTGTGTTCATGAGATCTAGAAGGTTTTTGTTTTACTGCGAGATCCTGAATAACTGTCCATAGCAACCTGTGTGTATTTCCTGTCATACAGATACGCCATTCACAACTCTGGGAAAAGTTTTGCTGTCAAGAAGGTGAAATGCTTATTTTTGTGTTGTTATATATATATATATTTATATACTGTATATATATACAGGGGTGCACATAACTGGCTCGACAAAAATCAGGAATGCGTAATGCCACTTGTGTTACTACGCGCCTTTGCGTACTTAACGGGTAACTGTCGCCTAAATGCAACCTAGGGTCTTTTTGTTAATCTACCCGAGGCAAACTTTCGTTTAAAAGCATAATGAAAATGGAAACGCCACTTTTAAGTTTGACCGGATTTCCATTTTCGGTCAAATTGCCTTTTGAATGGGAGAGCTAGGGGCACGTATATGAATCAAAAAACGCTATTTTTAAAACCCTAAAAACACTTGACACAACATGAAACTTTGCTCGAAGTATCACCAGGGGCTCTACACATGAACTCGAGCATTGAGAACATTGTTTGTGTACACAGAGTTTACTAAAAATAAAGATTTTGATAAACTCACTGTAGCTGTGTCAAAAATAGTCGATCTCCGAATGCGAACGAACTGACTCTGAATTTTAGTATTGTTTCTTATATGAGGATCCTTTTTCAAATACAAGGTCAATATTGATTTTCACTAACGAAAAAAAAAGTATATTAATGATCCTAAAATAACACTGAGTGTACACTTTCAGAAAGTAAATTGTATAATACGATCTTTCCCTGTATCTAGCAAGGCGAGATGGTTGCAGACGTGAAGACTCTACTGAATGCCTCTGTGCTGGACAACATCCGTGTGGTGTTTGGTGTAGCTGTTAGCAGGTACTTTTATCTGACCATTTTCCTGGATTATAAACATTTGAACCTCATTTAAACTAAAGGATACATTAATTAGATTGTAAATCGTGGAGTAAAGCATTTATGTGTGTGTTTCAGGGAGCTGATTGAAGTTGAGTGTGAGGATCAGAAACTCGCTTTTAAAATGAAGGGCTACATCTCCAATGCCAACTACTCTGTCAAGAAATGCATCCTTATCCTTTTTATCAACCGTATGTCTTATGAGTTTGTTTCTATCTCAGTTTTTAAATGCAATATGTGATATCGTTTGAATAGAAGACCTTCGTAATTCTGACTTTGTTGTCTTCTAGATCGCTTGGTGGAGTCTAGTGCCTTGAAGAAAGCTATTGAGACTGTATACACTGCTTATCTTCCCAAAAACACTCATCCTTTTCTTTATCTTAGGTAAATCATATCACTTGATGAGAGTATTTAAATGTTTGGGGTCCATAAGATAAAAATAAAATAAAAAATACTTTTATTTAGCAAAGATGGATTCAATTGATACAAAAAAATTCAATTTAAAATAAATGCTTTCTATTCATTAAATATTCCTAAAAAAAATGGTTTCCACAAAAATATTAACATTGATAATAATAAGTATTGTTTCTTGAGCAGTAAATCAGCATATCTGAATGATTTCTGAAGGATCTTGTGACACTGAAGACTGGAGTAATGATGCTGAAAATTCAGCTTTACAATCGCAGGAATAAATTGCATTTTAATATATATATATATATATTTATATATCCCAAACTATAGTTTGTCACACAGAATATTTGAATATATTTGTTCTGCTTTAAAACAAGTCTGTAAATGTTTTACTAATACTTGACTAATACTATTGCTCATTGTGAAGTTTAGAGATTGCTCCTCAGAACATTGACGTGAACGTTCACCCCACCAAGCACGAGGTGCACTTCCTGCACGAGGACAGCATCACCGAGAGCATTCAGAAACACATCGAGAGTAAACTGCTTGGCTCCAACTCCTCACGCACGTACTTCACACAGGTGAACCTTCAGTTACAGGAGTACACTTTTCATATTGTCCGACTTGACCAACACTTGACGGGTTTGCATGATCCTTAGACTCTGCTTCCAGGACTCTCGGCGTCCGCCAGCGTGGCCAAAGCCTCTTCTTCAGCCGACTCCCAGGAGCGCGTGTACGCCCATCAGATGGTCCGCACTGACTGCAAAGCCCAGAAGCTGGATGCGTTTCTCCAGCCGTGCAGGCCAGATAAAGCCTCCAGCCCCCCCGCCGCCGAGCCGGACGACTCCGAGCTTCTGAGTGCTGTTGATGAGCTGGAGCCATGCGCCTCAGAAGATCTACAGACAGACCTCCAGCCTCCTCCTGATGATGAAGCACCACTGAGGTGAAATGCAGAAAACAGGCTTTTTCTGAGAGTTTCTACTAGCCTAAAGGCCATTGCACACTGAGTCCGAAATTTTCGTATGCGTTTTTTTCGTATTCGTGATTCGGTGGCTCTGAATTGTCAAAGCACCATTCAAACACCATTCAAACTGCTTGTTACGGATGCGAAAAACGCAGAAAATCTTAGCTTTAAAATCTTAG
This sequence comes from Phoxinus phoxinus, assembly GCF_949152265.1. Lineage (NCBI taxonomy): Eukaryota > Metazoa > Chordata > Actinopteri > Cypriniformes > Leuciscidae > Phoxinus > Phoxinus phoxinus. The sequence goes on along the minus strand of NC_136889.1, from coordinate 6,007,455 downwards.
CCGTTTCGATTTTTTTTATGACGGACGAAAGTTTCGGAGGCAGTGTGCAAGCGTGATTGACATAACGTGAGGTCGTATTTATTTTTTGACGTGCGAAAATTTCGTATGCGAATTTCGGACTCAGTGTGCAATGGCCTTAATGGTTGGAATCACAGGATCATCCTGTCATCCGTCTCGTCTTTCAGGAAAAGGCCTCATGTTGAGGAGGTGAAGGACGATTTGACGGCCGCCTCTCTTCCCAGGAGACGTGTCATTAAACTGACCAGCATTACGGAGCTTCGCGAGGATATTGAGCAGCAAAGTCACAAAGGTAAAATATATTCACTTTAGGAAATCGAACAGACTGAAATTTTAGTGTTAGTTCATTCAAATCTCCCTTGACTATTTTAACAATGGAAAAGCCATTCAATGTGTCCCGTCCCAATTCCAATGGGAGAGCAGTAAAGTATTAACAATTTCAATTGCAATTTCACTGTATAAATTAAATGCATATTAATCCTTATGAAAGTTACAAAAGTTATTTAGTCTAGTCAGCTATTTATTTTTTTGTCTTTTGTTGTTTGATTAACATTAAAACGCAGACGGCAGCGCAGCAGGAATATTAGATTATGGATTAATCTTGGATTATGCAACAGAAAAGATCTTTGTAAATCTTGTAAAATTGATGAAAACCATTGTAAATTGATGAAAAACTGGCTGATTAATATCGGCGGCTGATGGCTGTGCGATATTGAAGAAAAATGCGATATGCGATAACTCCTTAAATAATGCGATATATTTGATATGTGATACGATAATGCTTAAAGTGTGTAAAATAAACTTAAATTATCTTTAAAATATATTTAAAATTATATAACCTACATGTGTTTCACATTCTTTTTATGACAAGAAAGTGAACATCAGCGTTTTACTGTAGCATAAGAAGTGTTATTTTAACATCAGTGTAAACCACAGGGTTTCAGGTTATCCTACATTAGGTTTATTTAATAAAAGATACTGAATCATAAAATATAAAAATAAAACAATCCTTAGTTTTTAATGTATGAATTAAATATATCCTGATACTTATTAAAGCTAAGTCTTTTGTTCATGACCCCATTTATTGCAAGCTGTTGCGATATGCATATTGCGATATATACATTTGCGATATTTTGATAAATTCTATATATTGTGCAGCACTCTAGTTTATAGTTGAACAGCACTCCGAATGTTTTGTCCTCTGTCACAGGTTTACAGGAGCTGCTTCAGAAACACTCGTTTGTGGGGTCAGTCAGTCCTCAGTGGACTCTAGTGCAGCACCAGACGAAACTCTACCTGCTCAATACAACCAAACTCAGGTTACAAGCAGATCAATTACTGACAGACTGCACTTTCATAAATAATGCTATTTACATTTTCCATTATTTTTGAGTAATGTTTATACCATATTTGTTGACAAACATACATTTCTCTCTCGTTTTCTAGTCAGAAGCTGTTTTATCAAATTTTGATCTACGATTTTGGTAACTTTGGAGTCCTTCGATTGTCGGTGTGTTATTGCACTCATTTTATTTTTGTTATACATCCTATTTAAAGTTATAACAATTTTGAATACATTTTGAATAAAAAATTGTCTGTTTACTAATGGTTGCATTTGACAGATTAAAACTAAAGTTGTTTCTTCAGAATCCAGTTCCGCTCTATGATTTGGCCATGTTGGCTCTGGATTCAGAGGAGAGCGGATGGACGGATGAGGACGGATCAAAAGAAGGACTGGCCCAGTATATTGTGGATTTCCTTAAGCAGAAAACCGAAATGCTGGAAGAGTACTTTTCCCTGGAAATAGATGGAGTGAGTGACACGTTCTGCACGTATAATCAAATTATAATATAAAAGCTCAAGAGACTGTGAGTGTTTATTTAACCTCGCGTCTGATTCTTTCCTATATACGACTGCCGTACTGTAGCTTTCACAAAAGGCCGGCAACAGCAATATGATGAGACAAGATACTAATCGAAATCAACATTATGGTGCTTCATAACTCTTGCATTTCTTTACAGGAAGGGAACCTGACTGGTCTGCCAATGCTGCTGGATAATTACACCCCTGCCATGGAGGGACTTCCGATGTTCATTCTGCGTTTAGCCACTGAGGTCGGCATTTCATGGAACTGTAGTTCATTGGGTTTTGTACATAAAATAGACATTACAATAAAAAAAAGATGCAACTAAATAACTGATGAATGATGCAGGTGAACTGGGATCGAGAGAAGGATTGTTTCCGTGACTTCAGCATAGAATGCAGTCACTTCTATTCCATAAGGAAACGCTACACACTGGAGCCGGATGCAGAAGAGCCACAGGTAATGCTAGTTACACACAAAAATGACATTGTGGGCAGTAGCAAACTGTAAGAGAAAATTAATAACATGCTATTCTGAACTTGATGCATTTTTTTTTTGTGGTTCATGTCAATGATTTGTGACTGATAGAAGAGTTGACTGAATCACGCTTTGTTTATTGTTTGTAGGATGCAGAGATGAGCTGGCAGTGGAAGGTGGAGCATGTGCTTTTCAAAGCTCTCCGATCTCTCTTCAGTCCCCCGAAACACTTCAGTGAAGATGGCAGCGTTCTCCAGATCGCCAGCCTGCCTGATCTCTACAAAGTGTTTGAAAGATGCTGAAGTTCAGCACTTTGTTGTTCTGTTTAATAGTTTTTTAACTTTCAGAAATTACTGCTTTTGCTGCGCTTTGTTGGTCAGCTGACGATCCCAAAATGGCTAAGACCACGATACACATTGTCTGTCACATTATTTCAGACGACCAGCTAACATTAAAACAAGGATTTATAGACATTTGTACTGCAGATGAATAAAAAAAGATTGTATTTTGAAATATTAAACAATGGTTTTATTATTGTGAACTGTCTTTGAAAGTGTAAAACAGTCTTGTTCCATAATGCACTTCTCTTTCAAGTCACATTACACATTTATCCATTTGGCAGATTCTTTTATCCAAAGCTACTTGGATAAAGCAAAAATATGAAACGGATATCAACAATACACAAAATCACGTTCAAAGGAGAAGTATGTAATTTTTGCACCATTAACGGCACCAAATTGAATTGCAAAAATTAAATGCAGGGTAGGTTATTTGTTACAGAAACATTTTTTGTTATGCTAGTTGAAAGTCTCTTCACATCCTGATAGCAATCACCAAATTAAGTGGTATAAATATGTGTTGTGTGTGTGTATATATATATATATCATCTGTGGAAGGCCGCCCGATGATCATAAAATTTCCGCCCAATCATTGAATTCGGTCCGATGCAATGATACGATGTCCTACCTGCCTGTGAACGTATGCATTTCCATATCTCCACGCAGACATCACACGTCATCAGCGAGTTTCAAACTAAGAGTCAGAGACAGACCTCAGTCACGAGCACCGAAACAGCAGCCACCTCTTACAGTTCCTCCTGATCCAAAACAACAAGCTTATGCTGCGTTCATGCCATAATTAGTTTATGTTCATTATTATTGTAGCGTTATGTGCTTTGAGACGTGAGGTAGTTTAACGCCGCCTCGTGATGCTTTTCTTTGCTCCCTGCCGCATGCGTTCATGTGTTTTGAAGGAGGCGTGGCTTTGGAGACGGTCTGAAGGGAGGGCGGGATGGGATCTTATGCTTTGAAAGCTAGCTTGCTATTGCTAGCCTCTGAAAATTGCCTACCCTACCTTTAACATTCCCAAACAATTAAAATATGAGGTCATAAAGAACTGTTTGAAATGTGTTTTTAAACACGTGGCCATCGATTGAGCCAAATGCAAATGCAGTTCTGAGGTGTAAAAATGGCACCTTTAAAAAGCCCAAAAATAATTACTGAAAGAGAGGTCAGTTTGTAAATCGTGTAATTTATTTACAGTATACTTTGCAGTTGCTTTAGTCAAAATCGCTGTGATCGTGAAGTGTCAGACAATTTGTTTCTAGTGTGATTAAAAAGTTGCACCAAACCTGAATACAACAGCGTGGTGAAAGGCATTGAGCGGCATTGGTACATGAATCTGAAATCTCACAATGTCACAGTAGAAACTTCGGTCTCTATCTGGGAGTTAAAATCGTTGCATTTAGTGTAAAACTGATGTAGTCCGTTGTGACAAAGCACTTCACAAAACCTAACAAAAGTCAATGTGCCCTGCAAACGATCACAATTCATGAATCACCCACCCATTCATACTGCATTCATTTACACATTTATTTTCAAGAAATATTTTAAATACTTGAAAAACAAAAACACTTAATTGAAACATGATTGATTTTCTATACCATTCAACTCATGGCTGTACCCTTTATTATTAAACACATTAAAGTTTTCTGTACCGGTAGAAATACGTTTTCCTGTATAGTGTTATAATGCATATAACCCTCGCCCCCCCCTGTGAAGGCACATTGCTGTGTAAGCATTTACATAGACGTCGAGGGCCCTGCGGTCGTGTCGATTTACAGTTTAAAAAGCGCTTTTATACTCGTTCAACTTGGATAAGAGGAGGGGGAAAAGCACCCAGTCCGAGCAATGAAACCTCATCAGCTACCGTGATGTACGAAGCCTTTAAAAACAACAAAACCAACAATATTCTCGGGCTCAGATAAGAAAGCACAAAGGTTTAGATGTTCCCTCCCTGACCGTGTTGCCTTAGTAAGGTGTAAATCTGGATTTTACCACGAGAGGCAAGGAAACAAGGTAAAGGGCCCGCAGATTTCTTTTTTTTGGTGTCCAACTGAAAGGTGTCGGAGAGTCTCTCTCTTCACTGCTGGGATAGAAGAGCGTTTCTGTTTGCTTTCATCTTCTCCAGCCGCTTTACAAGATGGTTGTTGGTCATTTCCATTTCTTCAATCTTATCCAGGGCAGTACGCAGCTACAAATGGAAAAGAGGTGCGTGAGGTTAACTCCTGACTGTGACCGTTAATATGACAAAGAGTTTGCTTTTCTCTATGCTTGGATTTGGCATTTACATATACATTTGCATGTCAGGAACAATTTTTCCCCCAGGTTATAATTGTGAGAACCATAAATGTGTCTATATCAGAGATGTTTGAACAGCAGATGGGTTCATACCTCCCTCTGAAGTTTTCTTTTCTCTGCTTTCAGTTCATCTTCTATCTTTTCTGCATTATCTGCTGAATTTTTATATCTGGACACCTGTCCTTCAAGTCTGTTTACCTGCAAGATATACAGAAAACAACAAGTTATCGGTCTTTGTCAGGTGACGTCACACTCGCGATACACGAAGTGCATTATGGGCGTAACCGCCATTTGTAAGGTATCGATGCTGGGGTATTCTGATGTTGGAGAATTGTGTTTTTCATTCTTTTTTCAAACTAAAACATCCTTAACATGACATTATCATCATCATCAATACAGCAAACCTATCTTTGCTATTACTACTGTGTCCTTCGGTGGGAATGTAAATAAATCCTGTACACAGCCGTTTATGAAATGTCCGTGGGCTTTAAGAGATTTATAGTTTTTAAATTGTTCACTGGTATATGCACTTATACCATAAACAAGATAGTTGACAATGTCCAAGTATGAGGACATTGTCACTCACTGCACTCACTGCACTTAGCTCATATATGGATCTATGTTCTGAATGGATGACAATTTCTCCAAATAACGGTACCTGCCATATTTATCGAGTTTATTGCGGTACGACCTTTTCTCAGTTTTCTTGTGCTTCTCCAGTTTTGCGAGTTATTTACTTGTTTTCTCTACAATGCTCACAGTCAGTAGCGATACCTCAAAAATGGCGGCGCGGTGACGTCACACACAACAAACCCACGTGTCTGACAAAGACCGATACTAATATTCAATTATTATTTTATTTGAACAAGTCATTAATAAAATTTTTATAAAAAATGTAAACAATGTGACAATATTTGTCATATGATTAAAATAATTTTACTGATTAATACATTTCTGAAAATTACTGATTACAAACTCACATTTTGTTCCATCGTGGCCATTTCTTGTTCAGCCTTTGAGAGCTTGAATTTGTATTCACTTATCTGTCTATTGGCATCCCCTACAAGGAACAAACGGTGTTAAAGCATGTAAAGGTACATGTGTTAATGCAGACTTCAGTGTGTGTGTGTGTGTGTGTGTGTGTAGCGTGTCAGAGGTCGTACTCTGCATCTCGATGAAATGCAGGTCAGTGCCGTTCTCCATCCGCTCTCCTTCTGTGTAAACACCGTCGATCTTTGAGTGTTTTTGCCTTTCTTCCTCCAGCTGCATCTTCAGTTTTCTGATCTAAAAGAGCACAGATGTGTTACTTCAACTCATCTACGCCAAAAATCCCATTGAAATAATTTCATGTACAATCATACCTGGGACAAAAGTTCATCCTTTTCCTCCGCAAGCTTTCGTAGTCTTACATCTGGAGTATGAAGAGGAATTAAGCTTTATCATGCCATTGCTTCATACTAATACAAATATGCTTGACGGTGTATTCGGAGACTCACCCAAAGGTCCGTCTCCTGCTGACTCCAGCACCTGCGCTATCTCTTGTTTTACCACGGTGATGCCCGAGGTAGGGGACTCGTGGCTGACGTCTCCGTTGGGCATGTCCTCGGGTATGATGACCAGCCCGTGTTTCTGTGAGAGCAGGAGAGGACAGTATAAGAGCATGATGTATAAAAGACGTTTTTAATGGACACTGGCCAGTACGATTGTTGGATAATTACACTTATTTATAGGATACCTTATGTAGAATAGATTCTAAGGAAAAACTGCATGCATCCTTTATAGAGAAAGCAATCCCTGTGTACTGTGACAAGCTCAGTGGGGAAAAAAAAGATCTAAGGTGGCCAGAAATTACAGATAAAATAGCTAAAAATAATTAAAACTGACTACTTTAACACACAAAAAAATGTCCTATGAAATGTAGATCAAACCGATACAAACCAAATAATAGGAGACGAGCGCAACAAGCCAAATACTTTCCATTCAAACGATCTGTTTATTGTTGTTATACAGTGCTGATGTCAAGCTTCCCGTGCAGGACCACTTAAAGGACGTACCTCTTCCATTCGGCTTTTCCCCTTGAGGTCAGCCAGCTCATCCCTGAGCTCATCTCTCTCATTCCTAATGCAACCAAAGTATTCTTTCTGTCTCTCTAACGCCTGGCCACGCACAGGGCAGGAAAAGAGAGAGGAGTGAAGAAAACAGTAGAGACAGCAGCAAACACACACGCAATGAACACCACCTTCAGTTAGGACTGGGCGATATAGCTAAATATAGAAATATAATGATTCTGTTTCAGTTTTACTTTAAAGCAATTCCTTTTGGATTAATGTTTATATAGCTACTTTTATTTTTTCTTGTTCTGTTCTGAATACTGTTCAATTTAAAGGATTTGTGGAGTGAGGGGAACTAAAATAGCCTATAGCTATGTTCATGGTGTTTGTAAACATTTCTTTTAATTTACCGTTATTTTGCATTATTTCTAAATGTGATAATTAAATGCGACAAATGCGATTTGTCTGTTTTCTCTCTCTCTCAAAAATGCATATTTTTTAACCATGCAGTAAACATCTTAAAATATCTTAAATTACTTTTTAAACTGATAGTAATTAATCGGTAAAAATTCTTATTTTCAGGTAACCAGTTAATTATGAGCATCCCTATTTGAAACCCTATTTGAATTGCTGGCACTTCATGTGTAATTGCCTCCTTAAGATGAATCGCTTGTTGTATTCCTCAATCTGCTAACTGAATTAATGTAAATGTAAAAAAAGAAATGACATTGATTAACCCATCACAAATGTTCCATATATTGCCCAGCCCTAGCTTTAGCCACAGATGGTAGGATGAAAATAGACCATGCTGACAGATGAACAGTACAGGAAGTGAGGAAGTGAGGTTATTAGTCTATTGCCTATGCTTTTCTTCCAATCATCTTCAGCAATTCTTGGATTTCATGCAGAAGTGAGTATATTAGAAGTAAAACGACCCTTCTTCAAACACGCAAGTCTGGATGTAATACATTTTCATGCATTATGTTCCTTTTACAGTTTTCAACTCTACTGTGTGGTACCCAACAATTCTGGTGTGAACAGCTGAGGGTCATGGGATACCAGCAGAGGGCAGCACCATGCATTTACAAATATTGAAACTGCCAATCAATTTGTGTAAACTTAAGCTTACATACAGTTCATAAATCATATATATATACATACAGTATATATAAAATTTGATCAGCCTTTTCAGAATCAATCCAAACAGTATCTCCTAAACCGTCATACCGCAATCTTTTTGTCCTTCCAGTTAACAGTTTCCTGCAGGTCAAACACCTCTCTTGTGAGGGTATCTAGTTTTTCCTGACATTTCTGGTTCTCCTGGAGTTGTGTTTAATAAAGCAGAGGAAGAAAAAAGACAGATTCAAAACAGACACTACAAAGCAGCAATGAGGCGGAACATATGAAGGAAGAAAACAGGAGGATCTCAATGGAGGAGAGTGAATGATAGAGAGAATCTAAACCTTCCTATTTCATCTATGAAGAACATAAAGAACAACACTTTCCCTCAAAAGGATTCCAAATCATCTACAACTTGATTATCCTGCAAAAGCTTTGAAATACTTAAGTCAGACTTTTTCTCTTTTTAATGTTTTCAACTGAATTTATGGTCGATAAAGCATTTCTGTTCTGGTCTCTACCTCGATGAGCTCATCTCGCTGACGAATGCCCTCCTTCATCTCCTCTTGTTTGTGCTGTAGGACTGAACATGTGTGCTTCTGTCGCTCTAGCTCCTGTCAATCAAAAGAAAAAATACATTCACACATAATCTGCCAAAGCTTGTGTTTAGGGTTCAACACAGTTGAAAAATCAATTAAACGCATCTAACATAAAAGTCTGTGTTTACATAATGTGTGTGTATATATATATATAATATATATATATATTTCACACACACACACACACACACACACACTATATAATATAATAATATATTTACACACAGACGCACACACACATATGATGTAAACAGACTTTTATGTTAGATGCGATTAATCGATTTTACAGCCCTAAATACATTTTAGTATTTAGTATAATTTAGTATAAGTACCTTTGATTTCTCCTCTGTTTCCCTGCGCAGCTCTGACATTTGCTCTTCCATTTCCTCTAAAACATCTTTGAGTGTGTCCACTTGGTAAATGAGGTTTCCCTTTTCGTTGTCCAGCTGAGCGTTGGATACCATGGCTTTCTTGTACTTCTCCTCCACTTCTGACAGAGAATCCTGATGAAAGGGAGGAACAATCCTTAACACAAAAGTGCTGGAAAAGTACCGCAAAACCACTACAAAACTTAATGACAGGCAAATAAACAAAGCAGACTCTGATCACTGCACTGATTAGATAAAAACGTGAAGTGCAGGTACAAATTGAAGAAGTAAAAGTGTAATACAACTCACTGCTATACATAAAATTGAAAAAGCAACAACAACCTTTTCCAGTCAAGGCCCTTCAACAGACATTCCTGGTCTTACTGTGATTTTTTGTAACTCTTTCTAAAACGGTAATAACTTGCTCCTCCTCTTCAGCTCCTTTGCTCCAATCACCTGTCCAATTCAGGTTCATTACCGTTCAAAGGTTGAGGTTGATAAGATGTTTAGTGTTTTAGAAAAAGGCTTCTTATATTCACCAAGGCTGCATTTATTTAATCAAAAATACAGTAAAACCGTAATATTGTAAAATATTAATACAATTTAAAATAACATTATTTATTCCTGTGACGGCAAAGCTGAATTTTCAGCATGTCACATGATCCTTCAGAAATACTTTGGATATGCTGACTTGATGCTCAAGAAATATTTCTTATTTATTCATGTTGAAAAATTTGTGCAGCTAATTATTATTATTTTATTTAGAAAAACTGAAAGTAAAAAAAAAAAACGCATTTATTTGAAATAGTAAAGACAATGTTTGTTACAAATTATTTCTGTCACTTTTGACCAATTAAAAGCAACCTTGCTGAATGAAAGTATTAATTCTTAAAAAAAAATAAAAAAATCATACTGACCCTAAACCTTTGAACAGTAGTATATACAGTAATGGCAACCAATGGAAATCCAATCACTTCTCAATAGATCAAATCAAATCTTTCCCTGCATTAACACTTGTTCATGTAAGGTTCCTTCAGAGGGTCTTACTAGTATCAGGATATTTAATGCTTTTAATGCTTTAAATATCTACAGCTTCCAAATGTGAACTGGACAAACACTAAAAATTCTTCACACAGCTACAGCGGAAACATCCAGAGTAAAGGTGTGTCACTGACTGCTTCGTCCTCCATCTTCTTAAACAGTAGTTTGGAGTGAAGCAGAAGACTTCCATGTGACTTTGGCACTTACCTCTTCAGGCAACACATCTGTGGGCTAAACATGACTGTAAAGAGCTAATGTAGTGATTGAAAGACCCATGCAAGGCTCATGCTTTCAGACTAAAGAGTGCTAAGTGTCTGGTGTGTTAGTGGAGGATGAGGAAAGGCATGCGTTGAGCTCAGGACCCTCTACCTTCAGCTCTTTAAGACCCTGCATGTATCGGCCCTCTACATCCTGAATCTGGTCCTTTAGATCATAGATATCCTGTTGAGATGGATGAATGAATCATGGGAAAGGTTTGGCATTCACTGAAGGTCAGAGCGGTGACCTCTGATTGTACACTTATTCACAAACACAGAAAGGAAAAGAGCTTCCCAAAGGCATTCAAACACAAAGAGGAAAGAAAGGAAAAAAGATTAACAGACACAAATACAACCAAACAATGCTGGGAAATGAACAAGTGGATTCTCTGAGATCAAATGCATTCAATAGGAAATTATGATGCTCTATAAGGCAGGTAGATTCATCCTATTTAAAAAGAAATCCCAGAGAAATCCTTATTACAGAGAGTTTGTGTTGAATCTGTAAACTAGCTGACTGCAATAACAGATGCAGATAAACAACATAATTACCCTTAATTCGCTGAGAGAAGCCTCTGCATCCATAATGACGCTTCCAGCATCTCCGCTGCCCCTTCTAGAAGTGCTTCCTCCCAGAGAGGCCAGGGCAGCTACGGAGAGCGCCGGGGTGGCACATCGAGAGGATGGCTGCAGGACACGAGAGCACCCATCAACAATGAATTAAAAGCTGATTCAACAACCTTAACACCTGTTGGGTTACATTCATTTGCAAAAATGAATTTTTGAGAAGATGTAACATCATTTGTTTGCAGATGGAAATTGGTTGGATATTTTATCATCAAATGCAATGACATTCTTACATTTTTCAGTGTGACAAATACTTTTTGAGCCTGCTATACATTACCAAGAGTTTTATTGATTGATATTTAGAGGAATTAATAGTGTATTAAGCCTAACCAAAAGTATCTTATCAAAAAGTAAAAAAAAAGAAGTGAAAGAAGTCTCTTATGCTCACCAAGACTGCATTTATTTAATCAAAAATACAGTAATAACAGTAATATAGTGAACATGTATTACAATTTAAAACAAATGCTTTCTATTTGAATATATTTCAAAATCGAATTAATTTCTGTGAATTTTTCAGCATCATTACTAGGGCTGTCACTTTTTATTCGATATTCGAATATGCATTCGAACATGACGTGAAATAACCGTAATCGAACTTCAAATAAACTATTCGGTTTTTAAAGTGCCATGTCTAGCGCATTTTTTACAGTCTATGATAAGACCGTTTGCTTTTTATTTTAAAAAAGCGTGTTATTTTGAAAGGGTGTTATTTTGAAAGCGTGTTACAGGCTGCTATATTATAGTCAGATATGACGGCGCGCTGCAACACGCATCACCGCAGATGATCTATTCATCAAGCGCCAAGCCAATGTGCAAACTATCGCAAATCAAAGTGAAAGTAAGTCGCAGACGCTTTAACACACAATAATAATAATCTTCATTAAAAGTAAAGAAACGAAATGATCTTACCAGGGCTGCCGCTCTCTCTTATTGCAGTCTTTGATGTTAGCTGATGATCAATAAAATGCAGCTCATATGTTGCTTTCGGTGACATTAAATCCATAAAATCTGCATATAGCCCGGGAATTGAAGATCGGATTTATATCCGGTTTAAACCACATTTAGGCCTATGTGACCAGGTGTAAATGGAATCGTTTTGATAGCTATCCGATCTGAGAAAACGCATGAAGTGGCCAGGTTTAAACAGCCCCAGAAACGCAGCAGACGGCCAGAGCATCGCCAGGCGTCCAACATCGTATGACTGCATACTTTCCTGCACAACCGGTCGGCACCGTGCAGATGCACATGTAAAGGCAAGGTTTATTTGCAGATATGAGTCAAGTGTAATTTTAGGAGTCCTGTTTATGACTGTCAAACTGTTAGTAAAGTTTCGATTGACGGGTTTTTTTTTTTTGCACGCGCGCGGGGGGTGGGGGTGGGGGGGTCGGACTCTGGGACTAGATATTCGAATATATTCGAATACATAGGCTGGTATTTGATATCCGTTCGAATTTGAATTTTCTCAAAAGTGACAGCCCTAATCATTACTCCAGTCTTCAGTGTCACACGATCCTTCTAATATAAAAAAATTCTGCTCATGAAACATTACTTATTATTAGGATAAATTTTTTATCATTAACTTATGAATCATTCATCATTAATAGGGATTTATCATTTTTTAGGATTCTTTGATTAACTGAAAGTTCAAAAGAACAGCATTTATTTAAAACTTTTGTAACATAAATATTATTAATGTAAATGTATCTTTACTGACACTTTTGAATAATTTAATGCATCTTTGCTAATTAAAAGTATTAATTTCTTCAAAAAAAAAAAAATCTTCCTGACTGCGAACTTTTGAACACTCGTGCATTTAAATCAGTAATGACCACAACAATAACATAAATCCCTTAAACCCGCTCTAGCTCCCAATCTGGAAACTTTACCCTAATGAGAAGAGTAAAATGAACTAGGGTCTCTTAATTATGGCTCAAATGCCAGTCTACAATGGGAAGTGGAAAATTATCTCTCTTTCTCTTACCCGACTGAAGTCTGTAAACTGCTTGTCACATTTCTCATCGAGCTGAAAAAGAAGATGATACCATTACTCACATTGAAACTATTAGAAATACATACTTGCCGCATGTCATGCATGGCACATAATAATTTAACCAGCGGCATCCAGAGTCAGAGCTCTGGCCAGACTTTACCAAAACATCTGCTATAAAACCAAATGCTGACAAGTTACAGACACACACACACAACAGAGGTAATGGTTAGATGTATTTACACAGGAATGATTTTCGGTGTTATGATCACTTATTCTTGGAATAATACATGTAAGTGAAATTTGAACAAATTCCTAAAAGCAATCGTTGAATAAAACAAAGAAATCAAGTCGTCCAGTCAAATTTACTGCAACTTTCAGAGTATTAAGTCATGCAAAGTAAAGAAACTTGAACAAATAACCTATCCCTATAAGTCACCATCCAGTGGTCTTTAGTGAAGTTGTCACACCGGTTAATGCTTCATGCATGTCTTGACTCACACTATCCAGGTCTGGGATGCTCAGATCATCAAGATCAGAGACAATGCTGCCCCTGCGATTAGAGCGGCTGAAATAATCAGCAGCCGTCTCAGAGTTATCCGAGAAATCAGACAACTACACAGACAGACAAGAACATGAGAAAGATAAAGGAAAAAAGAAGTAGCAATGGTCAACCTAAAGAAAGAGGTTGTTTTTGATATATTATTGTTTTAATGAAAACAATATGTGGTTGCATTGCATTGTTTACAGGTTTTTTTTATTCTGGCTCACCACACTATCCCTTCTCCCACGTCGACTTTGGGACACAGTGCTGACAGAGTCGTCATCAGAGGATGACTAAAAGTTTAAATAAGGGTGATTACAGAGAAGAAAAGAACATTGGCACAGGAAATAAAACCAAAAACCATATGTCATGACTTAAGCAGAACTTGCAACCATTTCAAGGAAAAAGTCAATCTTTTAATAGCACTCCATTCGTATTAGTGACAAGTCATCAAACAATGTCATCGCTGCCTAAGATGTTTGGGCAATGAGTAACAAAGACACCAGCTGCATTCCTGTCCCACCTTCATAGAACAAACTATCAAGACACCACTGATGCATCCACATTCTCATACTTTCAGATGATGCTTTGAATGCAACAAATAACTTATTTGAAAACATTTCTGGACATACTATATCCACCATGACGGTTTTAACCTTTGACCAGGATGTTCTTTGACCAAGCCAACAACAACAACAAACAATTCACTCAGTTGTTGTTAAACAATTTAACCACAAGGCAAGGGACACATTCTGGATACTTACAAGCACTTTCACTTGAAAACAGTCATTTGTCTTATATTTCCCTCTCTAACAGTTATAATTCGACAGCTTCTCAGCTCCTGTGGCCTCATGGAATAGAGGCAGATAAACAAATTTGTAGTCATGAGTCGGAGCATTACTATGTGGCTATGGTTGTCAGGGTGTTGCTAAGGTGTTCTGTATCTTTTGTGTGTGTTGCTAAGGTGTTCTGTATCTTTTGTGTGTGTTGCTATGCAGTTGCTAAGGTGACCTGGGTGGTTGCTTGGTGGCAAAAACAACAACAAAAAAGTCCACATCGAAGTCTGTCGTTCGTACAGTTGAGTCTGTAAGATTTTTGTTGTTGAAAGAAATTACTACTTTTTTAGCAAGAGCGCATTAAATTGATCAAACGTGACAGTAAAGACATTGATAATGTTACAAAATATTTCTATTTCAAATAAATGCTGTTCTGAACTTAAGAATTCAGAAAAAAATGATCATGGTTTCCACAAAAATATTAGGCAGCACAACGGTTTTCAACATTGATAATAAGAAATGTGTCTTGAACAGCGAAATCAGGATATTAGAATGATTTCCGAAGGGACACTGAAGAATTAAATGATACAGCTTTTCCATCACAGGAATAAGTTACTTAAAAAAATAAAAAAAGTTATTTTAAGCAGTAACAATATTTCACAATTATACTGTTTTTACTGTATTTTGATCAAATAAATGCTGCCTTGGTGAGCAGAAGAGACTGCTTTCAGAAACAATCTTACCAACCACAACCTATTAAACAGTAGTGTATTTCTCAGTCCCTGCTTCAGTGTAGGTCTGTGAAGGTTTTCATTTAATTTTTTAAACCTTAAGTTCAATTACTTTAAAAAAGAAAAGAAAAAAAAGTATGGCACACCTTTCCTTAACATGCTATGTATCATTCATGTTCGTAGCACATTCAAATGCAGGATGAGTTACACACACAAAGTTCAATACCTGGAGTTAGACTAAAGAGAAAATCTACTTTCAAAAGGTGTATAATACAGTAAAACACACACTGGCGTTTCAGAATCAACATGATCAGCTGCTGCGCGACATGCTGCAGCTCAAGACACATGTGACGCTCACCACAGGGCTACTACGGGTAGAGCTGGCACCAGAAGAATACCAGCTGCATTCAGAGGGCTGCGGGGAAAAACACTGACCACTGAGCTAACGCTGCTCCAGGGATATATGACATGATGATTGTTATTTTAAAATATATACCATGGCATCACTTACAGCTCTTGAACCATATGAACTATACAGACCATCGTCACATACGGAGGCCTGTCAAAACAGATCTCACAATTTTTAAATGAACAGATGACAAAGAGGCTTATAAAACATCACAGTTGCTTGCATGTGATCAGTGGGGTTTTATCACATCCGATCACATGGCAAATGTGCCGAATATCAGACTGACCACACTACAGCTGCGCGTCAGACCTGCAGAACTGCTGCTGGACGGAGCCTGTGAAGGTCAAACAATCAACAGCTGTCAGATATCTCTACTGAACCACCGAATCAAGCAGATGATGCCAGACTAGCTTATAAAACTGAAGGAACAACCAATACTGGAATAAAGACATTGACTAGACAAGAGAAACGAACTACTACATAGATTATATCATATCGTAATTAGCAAGTAGGAACTTTCCAGGAGGACTCAGAGATGTTTCCTACAAAAGATTTGCAATGTGAGTAATAAACATGCATGAAGGAAGCGGACAAACCCGTGGCGTATAGGTAGAGGCGGTAGAGGGAGGAGGTTTGGAGTTCTTTAAGCTGGTGTAGTTTCTTTGGTCATGATACAATCCAGTCTAAGGAAGTGGTGTAAAGCAATGGAGAATGAACACAGATATCTGACATAGTAGTCATTATTCTCAAATAAGTGTGCTCTTAACCAGGAAGAACATGTTAAAGATTGAGCACTTGAGTTCAGGATGTTGAACAGCACTAACCAGAAGGTCCTTTTTGGAGCTACTGCCAACATATTTTTTGTGAAGATCATTATATACAGAGCTCTGGAAGGAAAGAGCACAAATATAGAGTTCTTATTAACAGGATTATTTTTTTAGAAGCAACAGAACCTAGTAGGGCTGCACAATTTTGGGGGAAAAGCATACCTTTTCTGATAAAAATGATGATTGTGATTTAAAAATGTGATAAAAAAAAAAAAGGTTTGCGGTGCTTGTTTGTAAGGCTGTGCAATTTGGCCAAACAACATGGTTATGAAAAAAAAAATTATTTAAAAAAAATGTAACATAAGAAATATATCTATATTTCACTGCAAAATAGAAAATGAGCATTCAAGAAATAATATAACAATAATTTTATACTATAGTACAATTGTAAAAGAACAAAAATATTATTAAAAATAAATATAAATGATTCTGTAGCACTTGTGTTATTGCCTCTCGCATTTGTAAGTGTCTTTGGATAAAACCATCTGCTAAGTGAAAAAATTCAAATGTAATATTTATGGCTGTCTAATTTTCATTATTTTTTACACATTAATCCATAAAGCTTTAATTTTGGCAGAAAATTGCAGGGAACTCTTAAAGCTTCTCTTTTGTTGACAACAGGTGTTTTATAAGCGATTATCATTACAAGTTTAGGAAGTGGTTGGCACATTGTGTTCCCAAATGTACGTTAAAAGTGATCCAAACTCAGAGCAGGTGCAGAGATGAGTTTGTCTAGACTGGAGGAGTATTTACTGCAAACAGAGTCGCTCTGAGACACTGAAAACACAGATCATAAGCTATTCGCGTGTAAAAGGACACAGCGACGCTCTTCACTCTGAAACATGCAGAGCATATATTTATTTTAAGGGGAACTTGGCAACTATTTCAACCTAATAAAACCGTTTAGAAATCATTTGGATGGTTAAATAACCTGTTCTGGAGAAACAAGTCACTAAGACTAAACCTAATTTATTTTGATTAATCATGCAACCCTAAAATATCTAGTCATAGATATACACAGTTGCTGGAATGAACGAAAATCCCAGATCGTGCAGTCTCCCCTTGTATTAGTCAAACAGGAGAACTATAAAACACCTAAATGCTGAACAACTGACACTCAATGGAGAAAAGACAGGCATAGATACATGGCATAGATACATACAGTGGAAAGGGAGCTCCTCAAAGTGGAACTACTGGAGACACCAGACTGCAGAGAAAACAGCAGTCAATACAATCACAATCTATGTTGGATATATATATAAAACATGAATCAATCCATGCCATAGACATGCCATGTGCGCTAATAAGGGAGCGTTATGTCAGACCTTTTTGTGTTAGTGCCACAACACAATGAGTCAGTGGTGGTGGTATACTTCATTTATAGAAAACCACTCAACTGTGCTAATCATCAACAGCAACATCATATCAATCTTGAAGTAACCTGCATGCAAATCAAATGAGGCTCTCATAACATTATTCTTTAGCTGCCTTTTCACCACCTTTTCCATGTATCAATATCAAAATTTCTTTATTTCTAGATTTTCCATGACCATGGAGACCCTGTATATCTTTATTAATAATCAGCTTTAGAATTATAGGGCTGCCCCCTAATAATTGACAAAACGTTAGTTGACGAAAAGAGGCTTGGTTCTCTAAATTTTTTAGTTGGTTAGTCAGAAGAAGAAAACTCCACAGTAATTGGCAAAGTCCACGCAGTTACATTGCTAACTCAGCTGGTCCATGCAGTAATATGTGACCCTGGATCAGAAAACCAGTCATAAGTCGCACGGGTGGCAATATTATTTGTGGCAATAGCCAAGCCAACAATACATTGTATTGTATGGGTCAAAATGATCTATTTTTCTTTTATGCCAAAAATCATTAGGATATTAAGTAAAGATCATATTCCATGAAGATATTTCGTAAATGTCCTACCGTAAATATATTAACATTTATTTTTGTGAGTGAATAACTCCCACAGCCCAATCGCGAACATAAACGGACAACTTTAAAGGCAATTTTCTCAATGTTTCTATTTTTTTGCATCCTCAGATTTTATATAGTTGCATCTTTTATATAGTTGAATCTCGGCCAAATATTGTCCTATTCTAGCAAACCATACATCAATGGAAAGCGTATTTATTCAGGATTCAAATGATGTATAAATCTCAATTTAATTTTTTTGACCCATGTGACCCAGGTTTTGTGGTACCTGAACTTGTGGTGCCATATGTCGGGCAGAAAATCCAAAGTGTGGGAACATTCAGAGAGGGTAAAGAATGACCACAAAAAGCTGATGTGCAACCTCAAAAATAACTTATTTAAAACATGATGCCTTTCATTAGTCACTTTACATGGCCGCTTGCACTAACGTTAATGTGAACCTAGATAAATGTGCGCTATTTTAGGCACATATCCAAGTGTTAATGCGGAGTGTGGAAGCTAAATTAGCCACGTCCATGCCATCCGAGCACATCTTCTGAAGTGCAGTCTTCACAGTGAGCAAGACAGAGTTCACTTCTCCCTGACAATGTGGACAAACCCGTGTTCCTTTTTCATAAGATCGGCGTGATGGTGAGTCAGGTAATAGCCTAATTGTCCAAATTGTTGTAGTGTTTCCGTTTGCTATGTTATTTATTTGTTTTTATATAATGTAGATTTATTTTATTGAGTTTTCATTCCATGTTAAGGCTACTTGTCCATCTGGCTGATTATTTTTACACTGATCTTTCTCTTTTAAGCATTTCAGTTTACTGTATATGTATTTATTTGTTTCTTTATAATTTATTATGTCCTACATTTTTAAAACTTTTTCATACATTTTTTTTTTTAAGATAAGTCTGTTATTTATATAATAGGTCATTTATTTTGTTTATGTTCTGATCTCAGAAAAGGTTAAGCAATGTGTGCGGTGTCGCTGCAGCTGGAGTGCTTAATTTATATTTTAAATGCTCAGTTATGGTTTAGTATTTTCACCCCCAACTAATGGCTCAAATGAACAACTAACAGCCAACTAGGGAAATCTTTAGTTGGTAGGGTTAGGGCCTAACCCTAACACACTTTTTAGAGTTATATGATTTCAATCAAATAAAAGCCAAATTATTTGTTACATTGACAAGCTTGTCTATCTAAGAGCGCAAACAAAGTTAGTATGCAGTAGTCTAATTTAGAGTTATGACACGTCACACACACACATGAGAAAACCATGTTGCCAAAATACACACAATACAATGCCTGGAGAAACACACACACAGTGACGTACCACCAAGTCTTTTCTCCTGGAAGAACTAACCCGACTGGAGTGATGAGAACTGCTCAAGTCTCGTAAAGATGACGAATTTGACTTTGAAAGTAGAGGGAAATCCAATAGGCAAACATTAATTTGCAATTTAATTTTCATGGCATGATTGTAACATGTTGTCTCTAAATGAGCTTTTAAAACTACTCCAATTGTTTGTGATTACAGGATCAATTAAAAAAAAAAAAAAAAGCTGAATACTTGGGCAGATTTCTATTTGATGGCAGGTACCAATTTTTCAATTGAAATATTATTATTATTATTAGTGTTCAAATGTCTCCAATATGACCTGTGGGAACATATTACTCTACACAGGTTCTGAAAATGAACAATATATCTTCATAAGAAAAATTAGTTCTAAATGTACTTTCATAAAGTCCAGAATCACACACCCTATAACTTCCGACACTCCGAACCGACGCTGTGTCATCATTTAATCCCTGTTGTTGAGAGATTGGAAGAACAAAAGGAATGAGACCAAAAACAGGAAAAAAATGAAAAGGGAAAGAGCAGGAGACAGACAGCAACATCAGGAGATACAGACCCGTCGGCTGAGGCTACTGGAATGATGACCATGACGGGCCTTTTCTGCATCAGCCTGATATGAAGAGAATGAAGGAGATAGCATTTACCGGTAAACAAAAGAACGCTGCACGTTTTAGGCTGTTAGTGTTAGCCTTCGCCGGCAGTTCTAAACAAACTCTAAACACACTTAACATGCTGATATTAGGGTCTATAAGGCCTGTTCAAATTTCAGGGCAAGCATAAAAGCTTACTAGCAGCAATATGACAATAGGGGCTGGGCAATATACCGGTAGCTAAACAAGCCCTCAATTTTTACCCCTCTGACAAAATAGATATTTATGCATTTGCTTTTACTGATGCAGTTAAATAATAAATATCTATCTCAAAATAAATGAATGCATATTTTCTGCATAGTTATTTACTGAATAAATCAAATTTATTTATTTTGATTATTAAAAGCAATATTTTTACATTAAAAAATTATTTTCATTGAAATGCATCAATATAAAAAATCATTATAAAATAAACAATTTAATAGATGACAAATACAGTGCAGGGTCTTGAAAACCTTCATTAAAGATCATAGCTGCTAATCATTTCCGAATAAAATGTAAAAATGTATTGAAATCACTGTGATATTCACAAATGACAAATACATCAGGAATTTATCACCCAGACCATAAAGTAATAGTTATTATACAGACAAATTAGAACACTGAGATCCATTTTTACTGTAATACACTCACATGCACACACGCACGCACACACACTCAAAACAAAATTCCTGAAAAAGTGAATCCAATTCTATCCTAAAATTTTCAAAGACAACAACAGGACAACGAGGGTTCTTTTATAAATTCAAAAGAGCACAAGTAATATTAACAAAACATGCATATAAGCCAAATTCAATCAACTGAGTGTATGAGAATACAGATAGCACACTCCCATCTGATGTTCTTTATTAGTTAAAGGAAAAAGTACATGCATGTCCAAACTGGCCTAATCTTTCTCATACCATCCATTGGTGGATTTGCCCCCATTTCCTGCTAGAGGAGGAGTGCTGATGGTAAGACAGCTGTGAGAGAGAGACAGCCACGAGACAAACACAAAGACTTCTATTGCATTTCAATATGACAGTGGATTGTTTGGTACTTGTGAATTTCTGACAGTGAAAAACATTTCACAAACAAAGACTCACAAACGAATAAACCCATTAAGATAACATTAGACATACTGAAAAGTATGTACTTTGTAAACATATTCTTCCAACCAGGTCTGTGAGTGTAGGAACTCGCAAGTACAGAAAACACTGACAGATACAGCTGACATCGATAACTGAATCATTCACATGTGTCTGCAACCATTAAAAACACACTGTATTGTCAAAGGCCTGTTTCCACTTATGAGCTTAGTTATAGTCAAGCTAGCTAAATCTGGTTTATGAATCTGGAATTATTTGTAAACACAGTCATACTTATTCTTCTGAACAAAAACGCTTAAAACAACAAGCAAATTACTCAAAAAACTGCTCAGAAGATGTCTAAAAAAAAACTATCTTTCAGCTTTGGCTTCATTGCATCAAAAGAGTCTGTGACAGTCTGTAGAAGATCAGGCTTATTCTGTACAAAATACAGAGACTGTTAAAAAAACCTAGTGAACTGCCTCGCTGTTTATTGTTTACATAGTCAGCATTAACTGTAATGGAACCTCATAAGTGATCGATTTGGAACAAAGCTAAATAGTCAGCAACCCCACCCATCATACTAATAGTGCTCATCGTACAAGAGACTCGGTTCAATATTTCAATAGAGCTTTGCAGTATCATTTTTCTAAGGTAATGGCCCGTCGTAATGCATTATGGAATTTCCTTCTCCATAAAGGATATATCCAAAGCTACATCAATTAGCTGCACATTGAAAGTGTGCTTATGATGCCTTACAATGCTGCCTATACATGCAGTTCACTAGGTTTTAGAACAGAGGATCAATGAAGATCTGCAGGTCAACAGACCTAAATTAAAGTATAGTAAACACATAGGCATGGTTCTGGATTTGGGCAAAGGCACAGAAAAGAGTTATAAAGCCCTTGATAAACTGTGCATTATAGGGGCTTTCACACCAGGCAGTTCCAGGGTGGTTCCCCGAGAACAAATGGTTCCCTTAAGTACATTTTCCTGGTTGCATTCGCACCGGCAGTAGGAACTCTGAAGTGACGCAAGCTGCGCTTATTGTTGTGACTTTTATTTTGACGGCGCTGAGAACGCCAGAGGCTGAGCTCACAGTGCTCGCATTCTCCGTGTTCATTAGTTTACGATCTGTTTAACAGTCCTGTCTAATACGTTATTAGATATAACTGTTATACAAAGAAAGTAGACAGTATATGAAAAGGTATTAGCGTATGCCGTGTGGTTGATATCCAATGTTGCTAGCTGCGCAGAAATACATAATCATGTTTTGCTTGGTCCCCTCAAAGTCACGTTGGATTTTCTCCTCAGTGTAAAGGTTGAGAGGCCCATCTAGGTTATCACTAGCCGCGTTTACATTACAGATTTGCGCAAATGTTTTGCGCTTTTATCTAAATATCGATACAAAACTATTGCGAAATGACGGCGTTTCCATTAACCGATGTTATGCAACTAAAACGTCCTTTTTTCTCTCATTTCAAAGTCATTCCAAAAATCACGGCAGCGGACGTTGGTTTATATAATCTCACAGCCACCGCATTAGACATTATTATTATTAATGGAGGGAGATGTACGTGTTATCCAAGCATTAATGGCAGGGAAAGACCCTTATATTCCAAACGAAATATAAGGAGTTTCTGGGTGTTTCACCCTCATTTCTGCGCTGAGGTTTTGATTGTGACATTTCTTTGAAGTTTAGAATCCAGTATTCCTATAGGCTAATTATTGTTTCTTTTATGAATTTAATAAAGAACTCTGTCTCCTATTCCAAACGATCCATGTAGGCTACTTTTGTGTCCATTCGTTTTTTCCTTTTTAAACCCGTAATTGAAAAACGAAAAATAAACGGTTGTCTTTTTAAAACGCAAAGTTGAACACCACAATTTTAATTTGAACTGGCTACACCAACTGCTGCGCAAAAAAGTAAATATCGACGAATTTTCAGATGTTTGTTTAATGACTTTTTTCCCCTTTATTAAACATGTAAAATATTCACAAATTAATATGGAAAACTTGTTGATTTTACTGGTTTTCTAAGGCCAAATTAGAACCTGGAATTGACATTTTCCCGCAGTGCTGAATAAGAAAGAGCCATTAATATTATTAAACTATTGTTTTCTAACTAGGCTAAAAACATCTCCATCTCCGCTGTTAAGCAGATGCTCTTTTAGAGAGAAATGCACCTTTCATACGGATTACTTAATCAGAACAAAATGTATTAGCTTTCGATTCAAATTTGTTCGTTTTAAAGTGGACATTTCAAGCTTTAGCTACATAGGCTATATTTTGTTTCAGTTCTCGCGCTCCAGTTCAGGGAGATCATGAAAACGCGCCTGATTGTTTTATTTTATTTTACAAAAGCACAACATTTTCTTGTTATTGTTTACACAAATAAAAGTAGTTTCACTGTTAATAGGAAAATGCAAGTGTTCACGCCCACGCCTCCGTGCCATGTAGTGCGCGCTCCACACTCCACACATACCCTATTAGATATGCGTCAAAATATTGTGTTTATTTGTGATAATCTCAGCTCTGTATTATTATTGTCTAACCCGTATTATGAATGACATTTGACGAATTGCTTTGTTCCTTTTTTGGATAAAAGCGTCATCTAAATATGTAGCCTAGTAAATGTTATAATAATGATGATAATTATTATTATTTGCGTACACGGACCCCAAACACACCGCGTCTTCTAAGTCAGGTGACTGTAAATGCGCAAAAACTGTTTCCGTTGCAGTTTTGCGAAATATTCCTTTTTCGAATTGGCTGAAAAACCTCATGCGAGCGTAAAAACTTTTTTGCGATAAACGAGAGTTTTTGCGAAATTGACGTGTTTCCATTGAGCGTATTTTCAATTCGCAATTTCAATTTGCGCAATTTGAAGGGTAATGGAAACGCGGCTACTGTTTTGCATGTTCGTAGAGTTAGTTTCTGGAGTAAATATATAGGCTATAATATGCGTGTTTACACCGTTTTTTTTTTTAATGGCGGGTGCTAGTTTTTCGTGTGCGTTCGCCAATTATTAAAAGGTTCCTCCAATGCAAAAGCCCATTCTTTAGGCAGCAAGTTCAAGTGCTTTTTGTCACCTTATATGTTCTCTGTAAAACTCACCTCTTTCTGCTGTCGCTCCAGTTCTCTCATTCGGATGTCCCGGGCCTCTGCGCGAGCAGATCTCTTCGCAGCAAGTCTAGCCTCCGCCTGCACAAGAGAGAAAACAGAATTCTTCTAAACAGCTAAAACACTAAACAGTCTGAACAGGAAGCACTCTGTCTGGACACTTAATGGTACGCAAGACCTACAATTTTGGAAAAGAGTCATCACTCTCATCAGTGCCTGATGAACCGGTCATATTATTCTCTGCCTTACAGAATCTGAGTCTCATTGCTCACTCACTTAAAATGCGCCAAGAATTATTACTGTGCTATGTGTACATTTCAAAAACAATGTTAAGATGCTACAGTGTAGTTAAAGATACATATTCCCACCAAGTTTAGATATAAATATATGCATCTTCACTGCATTTTCAACTGTTGGTGGCATTTAAGGCCGCTGGTTAAAAAGTCAGCAATCATAACCAGTAGGGGTGTGCCAAAAAAATCGATTCACAGAAGAATCTAGATTCTCATTGGCAACGATTCTGAATCGATCTGAAATGTCCAAGAATCGATTTAATAAATAAATAAAATCAGCTGGCTGTTCGCCTCCATTTTTGTAACGGGACGTGAGCGGCAAATCACTAAAACAAAAAGGAAGCACATGGATGAGAGGGAGATCTTTCGTTCCTACCATTTGCATGTGTTTTAAGTCCTGTCAGTTTAACAGGGCGCGCTTGACAGGGCATAAGAACGAGCAGAGAGAGAGAGCCCCGGCCGCGCGCGCGCGCACTCAGCCTCGCGCTGTCTGCTCTCTCTCTCTCCCTCGCGCATATGAATCAAAATCAATTAATACGATGGTGTCGGGAAAAAAACTCTCCAGTGATGAAATGGTTTCTGTGTTGACAAATCTTGTGCGATATCCTAAACTGCCGAATGCATTGCTTGTTTTTTCTGTTTACATTTCATTGTGAATGCTGCTACGTCAGAGCGGCCAAAGCGTCAACAAGATTCCCCGTACTTTTTGACAAGCGTCCTTGACAGGGCGACCATAGCTTTTTTGCAGCTCAAGTCGGCGGCGGTGTGAACGTACAGTCAGCCGCCAGCTGCAGACCAACGCACACTGCAGTGCTTCACGAAACTCCCTGCCAACTCCGAGAGGGCAAAAAAAAAAGAAAAAAAAAAAAGACTCGGTCTATCGCTGCTTCATCGCCAGGTAGCTTAGGGGTAGGACTATTATTCATTTTGAAAGAAGCACTTTATTTTCATAACTTGTTATTCTTTAAGTTACTGTGTCTGACTGAGAAATATAGATGTTTTTTTGTCTTCACCGGTTGTGTTCTACATGATATTTGTGGTAAACTGCATCTATTTTCAACCATTTTGTATTATGAAGAAGCACTTTTGTTTTGTTCCAACTTATTTTATAGCTAGATACTAATGAGTAGCAATTGAGAACATGTTTTTGATAAAAGGCACTTCCCTGAGAATTGAACTTAATAAATGTGAAAAAGACACTTTAAAGTCTCCGTTTGTCATTCTGTATAGCAAAGCAGATGAGAGTAGATCATGATCAGAAACCCGATTAGAAATCATTATGGATAAAATCGAATCGAATCGTTTTGAATCGAAAATCTTTTTGAATCGAAAATCGATTTTGAATCGAATCGTGGCCTCAAGAATCGGAATCGAATCGAATCGTGAGATGGTAAAAGATTCCCACCCCTAATAACCAGAACAGCATCAGAGCTGTGGATAGAGCACATGCTGATGATATATATAAGAGCAGCTGGCTCACGGGACCTATATTCAAACCAGAGTCATGTCTCGATCCTACTGGCTATCTTTCTCCCTCAACTTTCCTGTCTCTCTATGGTCCTATAAATAAATGCTGCAAAACACCCATAAGAAAAATAAAAAAAGAAGGGGAACAGTCATATTTTCCATGCAACCACAGTTGGGAAAGCAACTACTTCATAATACATAGGTAGACAAGACATGATATAAGAAGAGAGAAACCATGGCTGGGTGGGTATATTATACTTCACTGGACTGTTTAGTAAAACATTTAATAGCTTGAAAGAAGGCAGTTTTTCCCCTAGGATTTAGCAGAGCCCCAAAACTACTAGTGTCGGGGAGCGGGCATGTTATGGATACGTGGTGTTGTCATAGCCTTCAGAAGCTGAGTAATAAAGCTCTCTGCCAGACCTGTTTTACACCATAACATTAAAAAGCATGTCTAATTAATTGAAATCATGAAACTTATACAATTATTAAACTTATACGACATGTAATAATTTCCCCCCCCACAAATTCTGTGTTTTTTATTCTGGTTATCAAATTAAGACATAAAACATTCATTCGATTTATTTTAATTATATGAAATGAAACAAACTTTGTCAAACAATGTGCTTTACTGTTAAAACATGGAATAAATGTTTAGATTATTCCTTAAAAAATAAAGTTTTGATGATAATCTATTTGTATTAGTGTTAGTATTATTACATTGAGACGTATCTAAATTCTACTGTACAACAGTAATATATTTCTGTCAAGTTAAACCGAACTTTGATTTTGACAGGTCATTTTCCATGCAAAGAGACGCCGTAATCTTTACTGACATTGTCCGTAATGATCACTGAGATGGCACATTTGGCACATCACCGAGAAGCTCTGGTAATTATTACTTTACCCCACCTCTCCATGTTAAACTAGTCCCGTCAGAATAGGGCTTAAGAGTCCTGACACAAATCACTCAAATGTGTGTCCTGGGAAACCACACCTGTCTCTGTGACAGCACTTGGTTCTGCAAAAAAGTAGCCCTCTCTTTTCAGCTTTTCTTAAGTGTTCGTGTTTGCTGCTGACATGTCTTTGGAGGGTGAGGTTTTGTAAGTGAGGGGGTGTGGCTGAAGCAATGGGGGTTGTCTATAATCACGTCTATCAGAAGTACGGCTGAACTCAATTACACCAGCTTTAACTAAGTGAAAAAACAACAAACATGATTCAGCAGCAGTGTCTAATTTAAGATCAACACATACACAGTGCACCACTCACTCCAGGTAAACACATGCTGGGTGATTTCTAACTATCACATTCCTCATGTGACACACACATGCAACATGACCAGCTTACATTTCCCAATTCCCTACACAATAATTAATTACATCACATTCCAATGCAATTACGCCTTGACAGAAAGGACAGTGACTTTGCAAAGTATGCAGCCTGACAGCAAACATTTAAACAAAGCTTACGGCAAATCTTTAAACATATGGTGAGGTTAGAGAGGGTGGGCTCGGTGTGTGTGTGTGTGTGTGATTCTTCTGCTCAGCACCTGTTGAGCTGTCTGACAGTTTGACCAGCTCACCAGAGCAGCTCAGCTGAGCCCAGTGTCTCCAGCTCTATCTATAGACCAGCAGAGCCTCCGTCATGAGACTGCAACAGGAAATCTGAGCGAGGAGAGACACTTACTTCACAACCTCCAACATAGCCGTTCATTTATTAGAGACAGTCTAACTGTATTCTGCAGAACAAGTGAGCTCTACAGTGGAACTGGCCAATGAGATGCCACAGACACACTGCACAATAAGCTTATCGAAGTCGGATATGGAAATGTTTGTTATCGAACTGTAGACCCGTGTTATCGAAGGTCACAATAAAATGCAAAGTGCCTATATTTGAACTGGTTGGTTATTTAAGCACAGTCTGTATGTTAAAATGTCTTCACGTTTAACATGCATCTACATTTTTAGGATTCTACAGTCCACGGCAGAGTTTTTTTTGCACCACTTGAATGTGATGAACAGTTACTTTAAAATAACGGCAAGAAAACATGTTATATTGGGTTGTCTTTGTGGACTGCAGGCAAAACAAAGCACAACCGCTGTAGTCCGATTCACGAACAAATGACTTAGAAGTCAAATCTTTTAATTACTCATTCAAAACAACTCTCGAGTTGCCAGTTTGAATAAGTCTGACAAATCCTTCAGAGAATAAACTCACTGAATCCTCTAAATACGCAACAGAATCAAACATCTGACTCAAGTACTGAGCTGTAAGTTATGATACTTTCAGTGATGTATTTTGTGTACTTTTGTGAGGCAGTTTATGTGCATTGTGCAATAATAACATCATATAGTCTAACGCTGAACAGTTCCCTAAAGTGAAAATGAAGCAGTCAGTCAAGTTAACATTATTTAGTAAATGGATTTCCACTGGAATCAAAAAGTATATAATAAACATTAGAGGTCGACCGATAGTGGATTTTACCGATAACGATAGCTAGGTTGGGCCATACTTGCCGATAACCGATTAATGAACCGATAGTTTTTAAAATTGATACTGGATAAAAACAAACATAACACTCCAAGTAAAACAGTGCTGAACTTTATTATATATATATAAAAAAAAAACTGTATTGAACCATGAAAACATGCTAAATGAAATAAATATATAAATGTGAATAAATATTTAAGTCAATAAAAGACATTCATTCAAACTGAAACAAAAAGTAATACTCTAAATAACAAATAAAACCAGTTACATTCAAAATGTAACTATTTAACTGTTCTTTTCAAGCCAACTTAATTAATAAAAAAGTAATAAAATTTGTATTAAAATGTGAAGATGAAAAAAAAAAAACGAAATCGAATGCTTTTCTGATTCGTAATGTTTCTGTCGGCTGTATGAACATATCAGTTTGCTTACGTCTCTAGCTTTAAATATGCAACTTCTCTGCATATTTAATGCATAAAAGTGACCAGCTGGATATGAACTAATGCAAATAGAGGTAACAATTGTGACATTAAACATTCGGGTCGGACATACGTTTATGTTTGTCAGTGTTTTAACCGCTTGAGGTACTACTAATGTTAGCGTCCTGTCCTCTCAGCCTCGAAGGCAAACAAACATATGTTGTGCTGTTCTTTCTCTACTAATGCAGCATTTAGTCAACAAATTAATCACTTTATAATGATATGACAAAATGTACTGTATACATACATTTGAGCTGTCGGTGCTTTAAACGCGCATCTGATGTCAGCGCTCTCCGCGCAGCATGTGCTCTCAGTGCAGCACGCAGAATCACGTGTCGAAATAAACAACACGAGGCACGAGTTATTATTACACCTCTAGAGGCCGCTCTTGTACTGCATCATGCCAGCAGACCCTTTTCAGCTCTCATGTGTAATGAATGACAGCGCGCGCTTCTCAGCCGCTCCAGCAATGGACGCAACCAGGAAAAACTATCGGTATATATTTTTGCCGATAACGATAGTTCCACCAGTCAACAATCGGTGCCGATTAATCGGCAAAACCGATGAATCGGTCGACCTCTAATAAACATGATAAATGTAACAACTTAAAAGAGAAAAAATATAGCTTTTGCAGCAAGGGCGCTGCCATCTTGCATTACTACAACCTGTGACGTCACGGGGTTGGTTGTCTTGCCTGAGTTCAACAGACACAAAGGTAGAGAGACAAGACAGGCAGTGTAGGACAGATAGTGAAAGATAAAGACAGAGAAAGATGGAAACCGAAAAGCCACATGGCATCAGAAGACAAAAGTCAGGCCACTATTGCATTGCTCCTGGATGTGAAAGTCAGTTTAAGATGCATGTAGTTAGATAGCTACACTTTTTTTCTTCCATGTAAAATTATTTTTGTCATTGTATAAGGTAGGTATGCACTTTGAATATTACACCTGGCATAAAACTATTACAGTATGTTGACCTATTTCAACCTCACATTAAACCTTAGACAACAGTGCAAGCCAGGAAATAGCTGAAGAAATATCACACCTTGCCCTAGATACTCCAAGTTTAGGGGACTAGCTCATTCTGTTGATTTGTGGCTAATGGACCATGCAAATCACTGGCATTTCAAAGTGACGAGACTGGCCAGAAACATAAGTGACCTCCACAGGGGGTCACACGGCTCAAATTTACCCGAAGTAACCTGGACTATGCACAGGCAAGTCAAACGGCATGCTTTCAGTTAGCAGAGACTTCTGTTAACCATTAGGGAGTTTCCTCGGCAGTAAGCGCGAAATGGGTGGATCAAGAGGCAGGTTCAATGAAACAAGCAAGGGATTTGTGTGTGCTGTAGGTAGACCGTGATTCATAATCTTTGGACTGCATGGGTGGAGTGACTCCTGAACTAGCAGAGTATTTCCTAATGTAATAGGTCAGCATGCATTCAGCTTCTCTCAACTGTAGAAACATGAGGCAGACTCAATGGGTTGAAAAGTATGTGAATTCCAGCAATGCACAGAACAAGATAACAGATCTCTCTCACGGCAATCCTTAAATATTTAGATATTCAACAAACATGACTAACAAATGTGGCTGCAGTTTCACTTCTGTATTACAATTCATACCCTTCAGCATTAGGTTTCTGTTTCCTCATTTAAAATATCCTTATATGGTCCACATTTAGGTTGGGAGATATTGCTGCTTTTTACAGTGATCAAAAGGTAACAACTGCCTTCCATTTCCTTTGCGTTAAATGCTGAACAAACACTAGACCCGACCCCCCCCCAAAAAAGTATATATAATGTGTCAGCAACATACCCGTTTTTCTTTTCATTACTAAACCATGGCAAAAACAAAAAAATTACTTTCTTTATATATAACCCTTATTTTAATGTCGGCACGAACAGGAATTGCAATTATCTTTTCTTCCCTATTGTGACGATCCGAGTAACGAATCTCGAATGAGAAAAAAAAAAAAAAGTAAGTCAGAACTTGATTTTGTTTATTGGGAATTGATAGAATAATTTGCAAACTGTTGCTATCTCAAGTGAGTGACAGGTTGCTGGAAAGGAGGCTTTATTGGCCAGCCCTCATGGTGGTGCACACATTTAATCAGAGAAGAGATGTCACTGTAATGGGAAGTTAATGATTTGGATGAAAGATTACAAGGGGACATGAGTATTAAAAATATAATTATGTGCACAGAAAAATTATTTATAATAAACTGCAATATTCCATAAAAACTTATAATTGTGGGAATTGCCA
The DNA here is from genome assembly GCF_949152265.1 of Phoxinus phoxinus. Classification (NCBI taxonomy): domain Eukaryota; kingdom Metazoa; phylum Chordata; class Actinopteri; order Cypriniformes; family Leuciscidae; genus Phoxinus; species Phoxinus phoxinus. Next base: position 5,976,004 of record NC_136889.1, on the reverse strand, counting down.
AAAAAAATCTAGTTTACTAATAACTCTGCAACAGCGGAATAAGTCGACTAGTTTATCAAGTTTTGTTCTTTTTTTTAGTTTAAAAAAAAAAAAACTAAAGTGCCAGTACTTTAATCAGTATGCTGTGCTTTGGCTAATGCTGTATCACAGCAACAAGAAATGCATACGTTACTGATAATGAATATTGCAAACAAACAATGAAAAAGGATGCAAGACAAGACATCAAACTCTCTCACTCATGATTTTATATCTGGCTTAGCATTAAGATCATTTGGTCACATTAGGGCTCTGCAATTATAAATTTGGTTCATACGAGTTAATTTCAGGTCGAAGTGTCCCAGAGCAAAGCACTGATAACAGTCAAAGCTTTTTTTACTTGTGTGAGAGTGACGGGCTCACACATGTGTGCTGCAGAAAAATCTGAGACAAGTCCATACTGGCTGCTCCCTGCTCAAGCTGTGAGTCAAACTTCATCAGCTGCAGCTCCAACTGGCAGAACCTGAATGTCCACATATATTAACACATCACCACAGAGCTATTAGTGACTGACCAACACAATAATGCAGATCCAAACAATTCAGACTACAGTGTAGAGCTTCAGCTTACATAGCAGACGTTTAGCTACCTTAACCCTATAAAGATTACTGCATCATGTTTGATACACGAGTTTCTAAGGCCTCCAATTTACCAAAAACCGTTTGTACACAATCTACTACATGACTTCTGCCCTCTGAATGACAATTCATATTTTTTTCCACAAGTAAAAGGGCTTTTAGCATAATTGTGAAAACATCCACCTTCAGTCTGTTATCTGTGAAATCTTTACTGATCTTTTAAAAATGAATTAAACGTAAGAATAACTTTAATATTGTAAGTAATATTTCAAGATGAACATCCATTAAAAATAAAATATTTTTCTGACTATCTTTCCATATGTCAGGCTTTACAGGGTTAATGTTTTCATCTTGGACAGTCACTTAAATTCAGTTAGGCTCCCCATTTGAGATGTCATAACACGCCCTCTCTCTAAAACGCCACCCTTCGAAGACATGCCAGCAAATCCAACGTCAGCAAACCCCAAAAGGCACGATGATTGACAGCTGGAGAATGTTTCTGATTACAAGGTGTAGTCCGCTACCCTGTGTACTTTTTTTCACTGTTTATGGAGAATAGAGCTGTCACAGAGGCAGGTACACATATTCCTGTCATGTAAAGATATTTTGTGTGTGGTGTTTCAAAAAAGCAAAACTTTAGTACTATCAAATATCTCTAATGGGGCATCCTACTTCAGCATTTATACAATGACAGAAAAACACTGCTCTGTTTTGAAGGATTAGTTCATCCATTAGGCTACTCAATTAACTCTTATTGTTCCAAATCTGTATGTTTTTTTCGCAGTGGAAAACATAAGGAGAGAGCCTTTATGGCAGTCAAACTCCAAAAAGGCGACAGCAAACGCCACTGGTTCTCTTGTGTCATGTGGAATTGAAAATGAGATTTGAAAGCTACAGTGGATTGCATGATTATAAAGTCACCATGAAATTAAAACTGACAATTCTTGTTTTATTGGAATATTGCAGTATTTATTATAAATGATTAATCTTCTGTGCACATTACATTTTTTATCTGATGTGCAGTCGCTAACTTTATTTAAAATAACTTCCAGCGACACCTCTTCTCTTCTCTTCTCTGATGACATGTTGAAGTCAATAGCAAACAACAATTCAATCAATTCCCGATGGACAAAATAAAGTAATGCCCTACCATTTTTTTTCTCATTCCAGAAGCCATTTCGCTTGTATATACGTCACAATAGAGACTATAAAAAGACTATCACAACTTTCGTTTAATGTCGACTTTAAGCAAATAACGCCTACATTTCAATCTGTTTCTCACTATTTGTCTTTTTATTTGCTTAATCCAAAATGACTGTATGGTTTTATTATAAACACATACAAGTAAGTCATATGAGATTGTAACAACATCAGGGTGAGCAAACACAACAGGAGTTTCATTTCTGGGTGAACGCTTCCTTTATTGTGGTCACAGGAAACCACCAGCCACAAGATGACAACAGTGAGATAAAAAAGGGGTCACAAGTGAACACCTCGTACCTCTCTGGCGATGCTGCTCAGAGCCTCATCCTCCGCGGAGAAACGGTCTTTAATCGGGGCCCGTTTCCGTCCTGATCCTGGTGTCCCCATGTCAGCAGCAACTCCACAGCTGAATTAAGATCAACTTGCTTCCCGTAATATTCTGCAGATGAAGACAATGATTGGCAGCTGTCATAATTTAAGATAGTCCATGTAGAAAGCACTGAATGAGATGTTTACGGTCTCATCTCTGAAAGGCGGCCTCTTTGTGTACAACATAACCTTAATGACCAGATTGTTGAAGCAATCTAACTGCACACAGCAAAGACATACAGTAAAGAAACTTGCATTGGCAATCCTATTCACTATGCCGGTCTATTCCACTAAATTCAGCAAGCCATCTTAGTGTGTTTTTACATTTCAAATGTATGTTAGATAAGCCTGGCCTCTCAAACTATCTCACACACCCACAAATAGAGGCTTTAGTCATGTGTGTCTGGACTCAGAGCTGATTAACACCAGACACACAACACACACCTCATAATATAATGTAACAAAGCAGAGAAATATCACAGGCACAGGACGACTAATGTGTTTGATTCCTTAAAAGCAGCTTCATCAGTTCTTATTTACTCTTTTGTTAGCCAATTAGTTTATACAATGGCAGTCATTTAATAAGCAATTTATTTATCTAGACAAATAATACCTGAATATTAAGTAGTTTAACCAAAGAATTGCGCGTACGATCATGCTTGTCTGTATCATGTAACGTTATATCAACCAAACCCATGTTGAATGTGTCAGGATATTTTAATAACAGTGCAATTAAAATACATTTATAAATAAAAATCTATATTTGTATTGATATTTCTGCTGGGGTGCTAAATATAAACCAACACTCATTCAGATGCGTGACAGACTAACTTAAACCTATTTATTTCCCCGAAAACAAATAAATACCATATGCGCTTCAGCATTAAACACATGTGGTATCCCCCACACAAAGCTAAATGTATGTAAATATTTCAAATGATAAATATGATAAGTAAAATTCTATATTTTTATGACTCTAGTTAGCGGTTAGCCTGCTAGCTTGTCCTCAAAGGCATAAAGTGTGTAAATGTCACTCAAGTCTCGAGCCGTTAATTCGCACATTACATTTTAGTGACCTGTCTGGACTTTCATGACAGTTGGTTCCGTAAGTACCGGTTTCTTACCGTTTCTCTCCGTCTCTGTTCCGCTCGAGACTAGGGTCGGTTCTGACTGACTGGGACCCGGGCGCGTTCCCGCTGACCAGGGTGAGCGAGTGTGCACGTGCGCGTGGCTGTTGAGTGAGCGCGCGCGTGCCTGCGTGACAGCCACAAACTGACACTGTCCGTCACCTCAAATTTTCCCAAGAAAATGGCCCAAGTTAAGTCACAAAAGGCTTAAAAGCAGCCTACCACCGCTAGTATGAGTTTAATTTCAAAAAAGAAAAAAGACAGTAGAAGGCGAGAAAAACCGACACACTACCTTTTGATCGTTCCTGGGTGTCTGAAGTGTTTTTTCCAGCTTCGCGCTGAAAGTCCCGGATGTTGGAAAAGAGGCGTGGCATTCGAACACGCCTAACTAACTCTAGTCCCCTAAACAGACAACTATTCTTCAGATTGAACAGAAAATTCTGTCCTGTCCTTGTGTAATATTGTTTATCCCTCCACTAGCCCTTAGCAAATGTTTTTTTTTTTTGTCAAAAACTTTTTAGGCTATACATGGTTATATTGTACATGCACTTGTTACTCATTAATAATAATAAAGCTCTAGGTCCTACCCTAAATCTAACCAATTTCATACAGAAATCTTAATTATAATTTCTAATAACTTAATGTATTTATAACTCCACATAATCCAGGGTTCTGTGTTACATTTCCAGTCCAACAGTGACCTCTAGCAGTTGATTTCAGAATATTGTCAGAAAGTGATAACAGTAACAGACATGTGGATATAAATGAATGAATGAATAAATAAATAAATAAATAAATAAAGCAAGCTTAACATAATAAAAATAAAGGTAAAAACAAAGCAAATAATAAATAAAGATAAAAAATAATACAAAATAAATTCAGGATGAAATTTAAAATACTTGTAATCAGACTACAGTTACTTTTTTATTACATGGTTATAATGTATATTATTCATACAATGGCAGTAAAACATTTCACTGTTTACATTTTCCTTTCTAAAAAAGCATATTGCTAATATACATTCAGAAAATCTTCTGGTTTTGTGAAATTGCACACACAACCTGCCACTAGTCATGTGGCTATACCATAGAGGGCTATACACGGAAAATTGGCTTTATGCACAGCTGCACTACTTCCTGAACTTTAGCCAGCTCCTTTGTTTCCCGTCTGCCATTATTGGACAAACTGATTAATCCAGGTGTGTCTGATTATTGTTATTGGTCAGGCACACCTGGATTAATCAGCCAATTGAGAGGCCACAAAGCATTTGACCACTGGATATTAAAGGAGTGTTATCTCAGCATTGCAACACTGCATGTTGAATTATTCTCAAACCCCCTGCAGTTCCTTTATGAACCCCAGTCTGGGAAACCCTGGCTTAGTGATTAATTCACAGTAAGTCATGTGCAATAATTGTTGGTTCATTGAACTAGCATGAAAAACATTTGTTCAAACCATTTCCAGTAAAGATCTATAAAGCGTATTTGGATTTTAAATAGTTATCTCTCAAATACAATATAACAAAAAAAGGAACGTTTCTTTCGCTTATTTTCTTTTTGCTGAGTTTATATATAGGCCTGTGGTTTGGGGCTACATATGGATACTGTCGTTGTTTTCTAATGCGGTGTCTCCTCCAACACTGCAGGGGACGCTAATGAGCTCAGTTCGCTGCTATTGAAGAAAAAGATCAGACGTCGCTTTCCTATGACGCAAAGCCGATGTGTGTGTGACATTGGTGTGGTGTGAATGATCTGAGCAGGTAACGTTATTTATTCACACTATTTAATATCACTTTACAAGTACATTTTGACTAATGTTTAGATAGATGTTTGAGTTAATTTTCTCCTGTTGCATCCTTTCACCGATAAATGAAGCAGTTAAATAACACGAGGTGTCAAACGCTAACGTTGCTTATTAATACTCGTTAAGTTATATTATAAAAGTTATATACTATTGTTATTATTACAAATTTTGGATTGTTTTTATTGTCAGGTTAGGATGGCACTGTCGTTGTCCGGGGTGATTTTGCCCAAATTGATGCAGCAGAGGACTTTCAGGTAAACCATTTCATAATTTTTTAGTTTTGCAGGGTTCCCATAATAATGGGGGAAATATTAGGGAATTGTAATATTGCAATTATTATTTATATTATCATTTATAATCTTTAATGACAGCAAAAGTCAGCAAAAAAAAAAAAAGCTCCCTGGGTTTGTTATGTAGAGGGTTGGGGATTTATTAATATCACACATAATGGGAATTCAAATGTTTTGATTTCAATATGATTAGTGGTTCAGTTTCTCAGAAAAGTATATGCTACTTTTTAATGATGAATGATTTCAGATTTGTTTTAATCATTAAAATAAACCTGTTTTTGTTTCAATTTGTAGCCTTGTCATTTAGTTTTGACATAATGATCTCACATGTTCTCAACAAATATATGATCAATCTCACCGCAGTGTCTCAGCAACTGTGGCCGCTATTCAGAAGTTAACACGCGTGAGGGTGGTCGACAACAGCGCTCTTGGAAATGCCCATCACCACCGTGCACCAAAAGTCATTCATGTTTACACCAAGAATGGAGTTGGTAAAGTGGGAGACCGAGTCTTACTGGCCATTAAAGGACAGAAGAAAAAAGCTCTCATAGTGGGTCATAAGATGCCTGGAGCGCGAATGACCCCACGCTTCGATTCAAATAATGTTGTTTTGATTGAAGAGAATGGAAACCCCACAGGAACAAGAATAAAAACTCCTTTACCAACACACCTGCGCAAAATGGAAGGGGAATATTCGAAACTGTTAGCCATTGCTCAGCGATTTGTTTAGATCAGCGTTTCTGTATTCTGGGAGGACAAATCCCCAAATAAGCAACTACTTATCTTTGTAAATAAATATAAAAAAAATGTTCTTTCCATTCAGGAAATTTGCTTTCATGGTTACTCATGGAAAAATTTGTAATAAAATATGTGGATGAAACTTCTGTTGTTATAATTTTGTAGAGATTGTTACATTATCCATTGATTTAAAGCGTGTAATTTCTGTTTATAGTATTCCCAAACATGTATGAATTCAATTTGACTCAAATCACCATTAAATGCTCCAATATGACTCGCTTTTAAGAATGTTTCAGGCTTTTGGAAGAATTGTTTTTCAGAACATATGCAATGAAACAAGTTACATTTTAACAACAGAGTTTATTTTAAAGCTCTGATCCTAGGAAGTCAGTGACAATATCTACACAATTGTTGCATTATGCATCTAAAGCTTTTTTAATAGGATGCATTAGTTCACCTTTTAGGAGAATGGCACTGTCAGTACACAACCTTTTGGAAACGAAGGCTGGTCTTCTTTTAAGACAAAGGCAAAACTTGATATTTATCCCATGCACGTGTTTCTCAGCCATTCCATCAGTCCTAGAGAAGCGGTGAGTGGAGGTCCTCTTCTTCTCTTGTGTTTCACACTAGAGGGGTTTAATTTGTAGTGTAACTGCAATATATTATGTTATATTAATAAATCCTTTTAAAAAACTAGTAGCACTTTATTCTTATGAGGTTATAGTGGAAATGAGATTGTTGCATGAGAAGTTCAGCATTGAGGCACTTTGCAGCAGGTTCTTGAGTTGGACATTAATGAAATGGTTCACCTCAACCACACATGGTCATAAAGAGCCACTAAACAAAAGGAAAGAGAAAGAATGATAAGTGTTTTGTAGATGTTTGAAGATTTGAATAATCATGAAATCAAGCCAAAGCACCTCAGACAAGTTCATCTCAGCCGTTCCTGTTCCATCTTTGTCCAACTGCTGAAAAGTTCCTACAAGGAAGTGCAAGACTATGAAGGCGCTATCATAACATGTTTCAGTGTAATTTAAAATAATTAAAAGGCACCATGTGATTCAAAGAGAAACACCTACTGAACATGGACTCGAGTTTGATCAAGCAGCAGACAAAGTTATCAAAATCGATGACCTCATTCTCAGCGTATCTGGCAACAAGGATCTGGTTGAGTCTATTGTTGAGTTTAAAGCCTGTAAAGAAAGTGAACAGGATGGGCTTTCAGAGAAGATTATGGTAACACTTTACAATAAGGTCCAAGTAGGCATTAACTAATAATGAGAAATTCGTTTGTAACAGTATTTATTAATCTTTGTTAATGTTAGTTAATAAAAACAACGGTTTATTGTTAGTTAATTTCAGCTCAAGTCCATTAAATAATGTTAATAGATATATAAACTTTTGATATTAGTAATGTATTAGTAAATGTTGAAAGTAAGATTAATAAATAATTATTTTCAATGTAAATTCATGTAAACTAATGTAGTTTAGAAATGTTAACAAATGGAACCGTATTGTAAAGTGTTACCATTATGTATCATTCAAAAGTTTGGGGTTGGTAAGATTTTTCTATATTTATACATTTTAAATGTATTCCCATGACTGCAAACCTGAATTTTTAGCAGCCATTAGGTTTAATAATTTAGCAGATGCTTTTATCCAAAGTGACTTACAAATGAGGAGAGCAATAGGAGCAATCAAAACAACAATAGGGTGACAATATGCAAGTGCTGTGACTCATTAATATACTTTTTTTTTAAAGAACAGCATTTATTTGAAATAGAAATATTTTGTAATATTATAAAAGTCTTCACTGTCTGTGCTGTTACTGTACTGGATAAAAGTGTTAATTTCTTTAAAAACAATTATGGCTGATAAATATGAATGGACAGCAAATGATCTTAATTCACCCTTCATAAATTTGGCAGGTGTGGCAAGTTTTTGGGCCCTGTTTGTGAGTTTGTGCCAATAATGAATGCCTCTTTACCTGCTGATTCTACAGCGAGACGCATCTCATAAGAGTTCATAGTCCCTGACTTATCAATATCAAACTCTCTGAAGATCCCCTGAGTGAAAAAAAATATGCATGAATTATTTCTAATGAACACTATAAACATTTCAAAATTTGTGGGAAACACAATGCAAGTTTTATTCAGTAGGCTAAGATGTAAAAAAAAAAAAAAAAAAAGTCTCCACTCACCAGCATCTTCCTTATTTTGTTCCAGAGGATCTGAAACTCGACTAAACCCAAACGTGCACTACCATCTTTCTGATGAACAAAGTCAAGAACAAAGACTGGCGCAGGTTGTCTGATGACAACTGACATGATGTCAATTACCGCAGAAAATAATTTGGCAAAGCATTGTTCCAGAACAAATTATTTGTTATATTATTAACATATACTGCTAACCTTTCTGTACAAAGTTATATCCAGTATTTCTGCTGTCATTGCCATTTAAAGCAAAAAATTATTGACAAGATTATTGCCTGTTTACAAACTCAAAAATGATTTCCCGTAGTAATCGACAGAATGACACAGATGCTGTCAATAGAGCTTAACTTGTATCTAACCCAGAATACTCTTTTAAATAGTGAAGGATACATCCAAGAGGTTGACCATCGTTCTGCAGGACTCCATGCTGAAGCCATCTGTCTTTAGATCCTTGTCTGAGAGAGAAATGGTTCATTCAATTCAGTTAAACAGGTTCATTTTGACTCCAAGTCGACTCCAAGTGTGAGCAAACTGTTATGTGTTACTCACGTCTGGACACTACTCTGTTGAGAATAGTCCTGAGTTCACGGACAGATATCTCCATATCCTAAAACAAGACAAAAAATGATAAATTGCATGCACAAATCTAACATTAGGAGCATTTTTATATATTCAGTCACCTCTCCAGCCAGCTGCTCAAACATGGACTTGAAAGAGTCATCGATGTCATCCTCTGTAATTTCTGCCTATAAGAAAACCAAAGAAACCATATTTATTAAACAGTGTGAACTTACACTCTAAAGCACTTGGCATCTATTTTTTGTCAGTAAGTTTCTATGATAATGTAGATCCAAAATCTTACCTCATCCTCCAGGTCAGCTGAAATCTCATCATCCAGCTCCCTTTGAAGAGAAAACTAATTTTATTGAAGGTAATGGGTTAATAACCCTCATTCTAAACCCAATTTTCTTTTTTCCCCATTTAACACTTACGATTCTGGTCTAATTTCCTGTCTTGCGTTAGAGGACCTTTATTTTGAAGTGAATTAGCTATTTCTATAGTTTCCAGTGTTCAATTCCCATTTTGCTTTGTTTCTATAGTAACCCTTGTTTGTTTCCATAGTGATTGATTTCCATCAACTGTTCCTAGTTAGTCTCTCGTTATCCTGTGTATTTATACCCCAGTGTCCCCCTTGTACAGTGTCTGGTGTTGGGGATTTACATCTCCCTGTGCCTGGATTTACTTTTGTTTGTTTAAATAAAAGTTCATGTTGCAATTGGATCCTGCTCCCCATCTCTCTCAAACACCCCGCGTAAAAGTAATACAACAGGAAATATGACTATAGAAAATTACCATACAACAAAAATAGCACCATGGAAGTAGTTCAATGTGACTAGTGCATTATATTATTATATATATATATATATATATAAATGAAAATTCAGAGAATTATCACAATTTAATTACTACAATTATCAAAATTGTCTATGCACTCTCTCTTTATTCTCTTTATATAAATGTGTGTGTGTGTGTGTGTGTGTGTGTGTGTGGCTTTATGGTGCTATTTTGTCTTTGTCCACTATCAATGAAAAAAAAAAAGCTTGGACATTGGAAAGAAACAACATGAGGGTGAGTAATCTGAAAAATACCTGAAGTTCTCAAACACAAAAACACACACTCACTCTGTCTCTGACTGCTTCTCTGTGAAGACTCGTAGGACAAAGTCAGCCTCTTGACTGGGTTCGTAGGTGGAGGGGACGATGATGTATTCCCCAGGAGGGAGGCTGAGGCGGGTGCTCACCTCGCGCAGGTTGATGAAGGTCTCGGAGCGGGCGCTCGATGAGTTTGTCAGGAAGAAGTCCTTTTTAAGGTGCACATTCTGACAGCCTGCGTACTGCAGACAGACGGACATTATAAATCTGTGTGCGGTATGCAAAGTTAAATTTCTGTTATTCCACTGTGAATAATCTAGAGGAAAATTCACTCTGTTTATAGAAGTACACAAGCCTAATGATGTAGTCAAACATATTTAACAAAGAAATTGTTGACATGGGATCATACCTCTTCAGGAATCTGCAAGGAGGAGAAAAAAGAAATGGAAAGAAAAGATTATTTTGTAATGAACAACGAATTGATTTATTTAAAACAAATGAACTACTTCTATAATTAATAATTAGAAACAAAAAGCACTGAGGAAAATCTTTTACAATGTCAGAAAACAACTACCTTTGTAAACAAAGCCTTGTAAACACCTAGCTAAGAACTAGCTTTGTAAAACACTACAGTGAGCAAAAAGTTAAATCAATATTTGGTGGCCACCAGCTGGTTTCAGTCCTACAGTGCATCTTATCCTCATGAACTGAGCCAAATTTGCCAGTTCTTGCTTGAACACATGGATGGGATAAGATGGAATTGGAAACAGTGTCAGGAAGAAGTCCTTTTTAATTTGCTACCTGTTCATGCAATACGAATATGATTATCTCATTAAGATTGCCAGCTTGTTCAGCATAACAAACATCTGAACATGTTGGAAAGGGACCTCTTCACCTCGTAGAGCGCAAAACCGATGGTGTGCATGTCCTGTCCGTGGCGGCGGTGCCGTCTGCGGTCTTTCTGCATTAAAGCCACCAGTAAGCTGCAGGCCACTTCTTCATCCTCCGGGTCATCATCTTCCTCCAGCAGCGTGATCTTATACTGTGGATTGATCCAAAATGTGTCTGCCAAATAGTACAGGAACACATACAGTTATGGGGTTCAAATCCCAGGTAAAGCTGGTAGCTGAGTTTGATTCACTCATTAATAATTGTAATAATAGTTTGATTAATGCACTACTGTTCAAAAGTTTGTGGTCAGTAAGATTTCTTTTTTATAAAGAAATTGATACTTTACATTAATACTTAATATTATCCAGCAAGGATGCCCTAAAATGATCAAAAGTGACATTTATCATTTATTTCAAATAAATTATTTTCTTTTGAACTTTCTATTCTTCAAAGAATCCTAGAAAAAAGACAAGATATTACGACAAAAATATTAAACAGCAACATGGTTTTCAACATTTATAATAATAAGAAATGTTTCTTGAGAAGTAAACCAGCATATTAGAATGATTTTTGAAGGATTGTGTGACACTGAAGACTTTAGTAACGTCTACTGAACATTTTAAAATATATTAAAATAAAAAAAACTGTTCTTTTAAATTTTACAAATATTTCACAATATTACTTATTTGACTGTACTGTTGATCAAATAAATGCAGCCTCTGTGAGCATAAGGGACTGTATATCCAGAATCTTTTTTATCATGTTTTTCAAAACATATGGTCATTTGTAAAGCCTATGAATGTAGTAGAGACTCCCACTATGACCACCAATACTGCCACACTGTGACCTCAACCGATAAAATCGCTGGACATGGGGTGTAACTCACTGGGATTATTTCGGCAGCCTCCTGCGGTACTTCCTTTCCGCCAGGCACCGTGAAACTTGATGGTGTTCCAGTGGCTCAGGTCATCATCACTCAGAGCATCAGGGGACAGATTACAAATCTCCAGCCTGGAAAACTGCCGCAAAAACTCACTGAATGACATCCTGGGGACAAAGGGAGCCGTTTCTTTATGCTGTGACTGTGAGAGTACACAACTGTTGCGTCAAATTCAATTTGTATAGCTAAAACAGCTCACCAGAACTCTCCATCCTCCATTTGTAAGTGCAAGTCATCCTTTTCAGATGGATCGATCTCGTCCCATTCAGGAGAGCTGAGGAGGGAACATACACGGTCTTCTTACTCAATGACTTGGGCTGAACTGAATGAGTATTTCTGTGTTATTTCTTACTTATCACTCCAGGCCCCCGTCCATTCAACCTGACCCCACGGGTTACGGACACGGATAAGCCTCTCTGTATTGCCCCTAAATTCCACCTATCAAAGGGGAGAGAGATCTCACACACGAAAGCACACAATTTGAACTCCAATATGTCGATGAGCAACATACACTGGGAGCGTTACCTGTTTGAGAGCAGTCACTGAGTAAGCGTGACCCTTAACCAGCTTCTTAAACGTCACCGATTCCATGTCAAAGGCACTGGTGATCTGGCAAACAATTATAAATAAATTAATATAAATCTAGAAATAGGTAAATAAATGCGTGTGAATAAATGTTGAAAGAAGAACGAAATTACCTAAATAAAATGGATATAAAGCAATCAATCGAAAAAATATATTTATTTATAATATATAGGCTATATATATGCTGCATTTATTTGATTAAAAAAATGATATTTATAATTAAGTTATATTTTTTATATTTTCAAAAATACTATTTGTTCCTGCGATGTCAAAGATAAATTAGCATCATTAATCCAGTCTTTAGTGTCACATGATCCTTCAAATATGCTGATTTACTGCTCAAGAAACATTTCTTATTATTATCAATGTTGAAAACAGTTGTGCTGCTTAATATTTTTCTGGAAACTGAGATAATTTATTTTCCACAATTATTTGTTGAATAGACAGGTCAAAAGAAGAGCATTTATTTGAAAGAGACATTTTTTGTGATTGTCAATTCTGATCAATTTAATGCATCCGTGTGTGTATATATATATATATATATATATATATATATATATATATATATATATATATATATATATATATATACATATATATATATATATATATTCACACACACATACAAAACTATGAATATAAAAAAATATAAAAAATAAAGGGTAGTGTATATGCTTGACAGCCCCAACACCATCCCAGTCATCTTACATTGTAAATTAACAGCAGATTGGACATTCTGCTAAATATTTGCATTAAAAGTGGAAAAACAATCGTACTGGTTTCTAGCAACATGAGTTCAAGTAGGTAACAATTAAAATGTTTGAGTGAAGTATCCCTTAAGTGAATAAAGCTCTCACATCAATAGAGCAGCCCAGCAGGGAGCCTCTCTCCAAGGCTTTGCCGATGATTCGGTACAGGTCTCTCGGAGCTTTCCGGAGCTCGTACATCTCTGAGACCCCTCCGGTGAAATCCTCAAAACCCTCAGTGGTGGAGCCTCCAGAGAGAGCTTCATAGGAGCCATTTAACCTGGTACAAAACAAACAAACAAACACACACGCACACACACAGGTGAGGAGACTGTACTCACACCATGAGAAAATCTTTCTTAAATAAGATGGAGAAAGTATAAGTGCACTTTTGTAAATGATTCTTGTTTAGTAAGAACAAAATTTGCTGCTCTTTACCAAAATGTCTATCAGGACATACTTTGCATAGGCCTTTTCAACCAAGGCACTCCAGAACTCATTTCCCTCTGCTGAATGGACAAACATGAGCTCTCCGTCTTTGACCGGGAGTCGATCGTCAATCACAATGTCGACCCACTCGCCAAACTGCCAGAACTGCAGAACAGAAACAAGCAACTGTATGAAGAAAAAGCTGAGAGGATTCCAGATTAAACAGTGTCACAAGATCCATCAGAAATAATTAGGTTAAAATAAAAAATAAAAGAAATTGAGGAAACTGTGATCCTTTTTTTTTTTTTGAATGCTTTGATTAATAGAAAGCTAAAAAAATAACACAATATTTAGATCAAAATCTCTATTTGTCTTATCATTCACAAAAATAACTTTTAGAGCATGCATAGTGTGTTTCATAACCTGAAAGTGGAATATTCCAGCATAGTCATCCTGAAAGCTCTGGCCATGAGGTACGACCCTGTGGAGGAGTTTTTCATTTAGAGTCAGCGAAGCTATAGCAGCGAGGAGCCAGCAGTCACCTGAGCAGGAAAAAGAAAAAAGAAAACAATATATATATATATAACAGATGAGGCCAGGAGAAATAATGGCACTTATTCAAAAAACTTTTAAACTGTGATACTAAAATCCCTGAATAAAATGCCATTATTATTTTGTCTTTTAATACAACACAGCAGTTGAACTGTCAATTTACAACCAGCAGGGGGACACAAAGAAAGGGGTGGGGTTTATTTCTCTGTGAGGCCTGTGTGTACCCATTCCTGTTTACATCCCACTCAGATCTCCACCTCAGAGCAGAGGAATTTTCCACAGCTTCTAAAAGCTAGAAGCCGGCGGCAGGCCCAGCCAAAGGAAATCTAGGCTCAAATATATGAGAGATTTTGAATGGTTTAATACTTTTGGTCACTATATAATTTCCATTATTCCATTTATGTTATCTCCTAAGATTGATGAACTTTCTATCATTGTGAAATATGGAAAATACTAACAATGTATGAGTATGTTTGTGCAGACTTTCACTTGGTAGTGAATTTGAGAGTTTTAAAGCAGTTAATGTAATAGGAGCAAACATACAGAGATACAGATGTTATCTCCTAGTTTTGATGACTTTTCTATTATTGTGAAACATGGAAAATGCTAACAATAAAGAATGAGTAGGTGTGTGTGCCGACTTGTAATGTGTTTTATAGCTTAATAGAAAGCAGACATATGTAATATACAAGGGCGGTAACTTATAAAAATGACAAAAATCTGTCATGCACATTGATTGAAATAAGTTGGCACGATTACAAGCATGCACTGACTCAAGGTCAGGGGGAAACGGATGAGTCACATGCAGACACGCCTCAGGTCAGTTATATGAGCTGCTCTTTCTGTCGTGACTCATGCTTTAAGTTTGCTGGTACAGCCCCAGAATCATTTAGAGGCGATTCCTGCAGAGCACGAACACTTAGAAACTATACTGGATGACTTTTGTACAAGCAGAACACCTACCCAGAGCTCCCTGACAGATGTCTGTCCGCGAAGCTCCTCCCACAATGAACTGAGGATCATCACAGAGCTCCTGCAGAAAAGGAGGGATTAGAGGGAATGACACTGGAATTTGGAAGCCTAAAGGTTTTTATTCCTAGCAAGATTGAAGCAAGCAAGACCTTTTAGGAATAGTTTAGCCAAAAATGAAAAGCACCCTCATGTTATAACAAACCTGCATGTTTTTTTGTATGGTACACAAAGGATAAATGTCTAAGATTTTTTTTTACTGTTTTTGCCTTTTTGATAAACTGCCGTTGAATGGAACAGTGTTATTTTAGTATGACTGAGACAGGGATAATTATTTGATATTTTGCATTAGTTTTGACTTTTGTATTTTCCATTTTCATTCGAAAGTTTTAGTCATTTTGTTGTTTTTGGCATTTTTATTTGTTCATGTTTTTTAATTTATTAATCTACAGTATAAAGTTATTTTAGTATGAAAGCTTGTTTAAGCCACAGAAAAAATAAATAAAGAAGTTAATTTCGACTTTTTATTTCACAATTCTGACCTTTTTTTCCCCTCGCAATTGTGAGTGAGATATAAACTCACAATTGCGAGTAATAAAGTAATCAAAAATAAAGTAATAAAACGACTTTTTCCCTCAGAATTGTGAGATATTAACATGGAATTGCAAGAAAAGTCAGAATTGTAAGACTTGCATTTGCATTTTATAAAGCATTTGCATGTTATAAAGCATTTGCATGTCATAACTTGCATTTGCATGTCATAACTTGCATTTGCATGTTATAAAGTCTAAATTGTGAGATATAAACTTGCAGTTGTGAGAAAAATAAGACTTGTGAGATAGAGTCGTAGGTACTTATATGTATATATATATATATATATATATATTTTTTTTTTTTCAGTTATAGTTTATTTTATTGCAAGTAACATTTTTTTTCAGCTTTAGATTTAGTAAATTATAATAACCCTGGTATGGAAAAGAATATATTTTTATATATTATGGAAAGAAATAACAGGCTTTGGAACGACATTAGCACAAGTACTGCTGCCACACCTATGTTGCCAGAAAAACATTAATTTATTTAAAGGCCTCTGAACGAGGCCTTCATTCTTCCAGAGGAGGCATGTGGATTTAGACTAAGTGTGTCTACAGAAAAGTTCTAATCCATGTGTATGCAACTTTATAATAGTGACAACAGCTGCAGTAGAGACCAGAGAGAAGGGGGAGTCATTCTGACTGCAGGGATGTGCAGGCTCACAATGAAGAGCATGTTGCTGTCTGCTATACAGTATACACTACCGTTTCAAAACTATGGTGTCAGTAAGATTTTTTGAATTCATCAAAAGTGACAGTTAAGTCATTTATTTATACTGTTCTTTCTATTTATTAAAGAATCCTGAAAAAAAATGAATCACATTCTCCCCTGAAATATTAAGCAGAACAAATTTTACAACATTGATAATAATAAGAAATGTTTCATATTAGAATGATTTCTGAAGGATCATGTGACACTGAAGACTGGAGTAATGATGCTGAAAATTTAGCTTTGCATCACAGGAATAAATTACATTATAAAATAGAAAAGGTGTTATTTTAAATTGTATTACTATTTCACAATATTACTATTTTTACTTAATTTTGTTCAAATTAATGCAGCCTTGGTGAGCATGAGAGACTAAGAGGTAGTGAATATAAGCGTTAAGACAATGAAAGTCAGCATGGTGCAATATTGTCATTGAATTTCATTGCATGGACAAAAACAGTTTTTCAAAACACCATATTTTGTGTTCCCACAAAAAAAAAAAAGTCAGGTTTGGAATTACATGAGGGTGAGTAACCTAACCCTAACCGTTTTAGACAACCACATCTTATAATGGAGCTTTTTTCCTTACCGTAGGGCGCATCCACTCCACATCCTGGGTTTTGGAGGAATGTGGAGCGAGTTCTTTAAACCCGAGCGAGGGCGGTTCAGCTGGAAAGCAGGGGTCTTCAAACAGGTAGCCCCCTTCCAAACATTCCTGTTTGAGGGCCTCAAAATCCTGGTTCTGGAAGTGTAACGCCTGCTCAAAAGAGCCCACGCCATCTGCCTTTAGCCTGTTAGCACTGATCTGTGCTGAGATCCCTCCATATGTGAACATGCTGGAGCGGTGAGATGCAGACCGGGTATAAATAGCAAAACTGATACCAATATGATTCACACTCACTCCACATTTAAAACTCACTCCATATCACATCATTTTTGTGCCTCTGTACATTGCATTTTGCCATAATAAAAAAGGACATGTAAATGTCAATCATGTACACCAGCTTTCAAAAGACTGGTGCTGAGATCCCATAAACCTTAATTTACAGTATACATGTAGGCTAAATGATAATACAATTGACATACTGTTCAAAATGAAGACAAAAAGTATCTTGACACTGTGTGGTTGTTAAACATTATAGGAATAAGTTAATGTGATAGCCTACCATGTTAATGTGAAACATGGTAATTGCACAAATGGCCAGAGAAAAATAACTAACTGAGAATAGTTGTGCATGTAGGTTTGATGTTAACTACTGTCTTTGGTAACTGGGATGCTGCTCTGTGGCTCTTCTCAGTTAAATATGTGCATAAGGTTTGTACAGTCATAATCTGTTTCTCAATGTCCAGTCTTAAATATTTGCATGCCAAATACTTTTATGCTCAAAATGCCACACCATTGGCATCTGATCTCTCTTATCTCGATATAAATGATTGATCAAACACAAACTGAGCGCCTCACATTCATTCAACACACGAATCACACTCAGTGTAATATCACAGCCTGCACATATAAACAAACAAATGTACGAAAACTACTGAAACGTCGAGAAATCAGGACTGTTTTAAACCTCTACAAGTAACATTTTAAACACTTTTAGTGGCGATTTATTTGGGGTCTTGTTCTGTAAGTTACATTTATTTTCTAAAATGTAAAGAATGCCAAACATTTGTCTTGGTGTTGTCTTACTCCATTAAACCTTCGCAAATCACTGCGGTTCACTTAATTATTTTAACTTCAACTTAACCGCAATTTTTTTTTTAGCGATACTACGATAGCTAGACCTTTCTTCTAGCTTCAATATGTACAAAACATTCATATCTAACACTGAATAAAGTGTCTAATGCGACAAACTAACAGCAGGCCGACGGAGACCAACAACACGGACAGAATAAAGCTAAATAAATCTCGACGTGATTCATTGAGGGTTGAAATACAAGAACCGCTACACTTGCCTTGCAACTGCGGTCCTGCCTGTCTCTTCTGTGATGGGAATGTGTGAAATATACAGTTCTATTCGTCCGAAAGATATAAGCGGCACGCGTGTATATAGAGCTTCAGTGTGTGTGTGTGATAGTCCAGAGAGGAGGCGGAGCGATACAAGAGCACCTGTCACAACATAACGGACAAGTGCTATACAAATTCCTTATTCCTGATCTGAATTAATAAGTGGATTTGAAAGGGTCTGACCCATTTAGCTGAGCCTTGAACATTCCTAACGAAAGTAAAACCAATAACCAAATATTTTTTTTTTTTACATTATTTCATACAGTATACTTTCATCAGAGATTTCAAATATTACAGTAACAACAAACGTTTTAAGTTGGCCAGAAAGTGCTAAAATTATTGACAAAATCCGCTTTAAAATTGAAACCCGAAGTAATTGAATAATTTGAACACTGAGCATGTTATAATAAAAGATCACTTTATTTGTTTCTCTAAAGTAACAAGGCTTTGTATTGTACACATTTTTAAATTCCAATCAGGAAATACAAATGCTTGCAAGGCAGGAATAATAATAAAAAAAGAGTAGGTCTACATTTGGTTTAGGACAAATCTCGAAATTCATTCAAAGTATAAAGTTCTTAAACATTTTTATCTTAGCACTATAAATTATCTACAAACTAAAGTTTGAATAGAGTCTGTGCATTAAAAACCACATATAAAATCAAAATGATAGTTTTGTGGCTTTTAACACCTGAATTGATTATCCATAGCAAATCATGGTTCTTTGTCATGATAATGTGGCTATATATATATTTTAATGGACAATCCCTAAGATATGTCCTATTTAAATTTCAATAGGAAATACATTAACATAAAAAAAATCCTGTTTGTCAAGTGATTTCATCAGGTCTGTAATTGGTTGGTTTTAGCATTTTCTTAAAAAATGTGAGCAGTGCTTGCTCACACAAACAAGATGCTAGGGTGTTGTGGTGGGTCATTGCCAGAGCATTGCTATGCAGTTTCTAACATGTTGCTTACTGGCCACTTCCAAGTTTGATACAATAATTTGGCCCCCATATATGATACAATACAACAATTGTATCTGAGATCAGGTGAAAATCATCTGTCTGATAACTTAAAATAATTGCAGAATTCTCCTCAACAACACAAAGAAAAACAGTGATGCCTTGCCACCCCCACAATAAGAGAAAAGTCCATTACAAATAAAACAGCCAACTATACTTGTATCTCTGTAGCAAAGTACAATGGACACATTTACAAATTCCAGGTGGCCCACTATACTAATTAAGCATTTATCTATATGATTGTTATCTGTGTAGGGTGACTAGCACAATACAAATGTAATTCATAATAATCCTCTGGCCCTTTAAATCATAGCAAATGACAGCCACTGAAAGAAAGAAAGAAAAAGAACCATATAAAATGCAAACACGAAATGTATAAACATTAAGATATACTACTAGATTGCAAGACATTGCATACCTGGAAGAAGTCCAACTCAATGGACCCACTGTCGTGTGCATCCATCCTCTTGAACACTTCTACAAAAAGTTAAACAAAAATTTTTTTTTGTCAATTTGCTGTAAAAGTTTAATTTATAAAAACAGAAAGGAATATAATCACATTATATAGTATGAAAGAAATATTTGCCTCTGGATTACTGAATTATTGAAAACATGCTGCACATACAAGGTGGTAATGGCACAGAAAGATGTTTTTCAGGTCATTTGTATACAGAACTATTTAAAGTGCCCCTATTATGATATTTTTAAGGTTCCTAGTTTTGTTTTAGAGGTCTCCTATAATAGGTTTACATGCATCAAATGTCAAAAAACATTTTAATTGTCTCAATATACATTGCATCATCACCTTTTTTCTCACAGAAACGCTTCGATAAAGGATCCAGTCTCTCTAAAACCCACCTTTCTCAGAGCCTACTCTGCTCTGATTGGTCAGATGGTCACGTTGTGATTGGTCTACCTTTTACAGCACATGTCCCAATCGGAACGGCTATTACCGTATCTGAATTTAAGCTCCAGAGGCTTCCTCAGCACTTGTACACAGGGATACGAAGTTTTTCAAGTTTAACGGCGTCTTCTCAACATGTCAACAATATGAACTCTTCTAAGCCTCAGCTACAACTACAGGGTTTGAGGGCGGGTCAAAGTAGATGTTGTTTGTGGGCAGCCAATGAAGACCATAGACTGGCATTATTCAAATTTGTGAAAACCCACGTAGGTTCGTGCAGTGAAGTAAGACTGGAATTACTGCCGGCTTGTTTCAGAATCGGTTCTTTCTTTTAGGAGAGGACGGAGACAATAACTTTATTTGTTGTGCACTTTGATCTTTAAAACTCTGCAGACCTTTTACATTGACAAACAGCTATCTTACACACTCCATAAAAGGTAATATTCGAAAAATCATAATAGGGGCACTTTAAAATCTTAAATTTTTAAGTTAAAAATATAACTTGAGACAATTCAGAAAGAATGTAGTACAGTGATATACAACTGTAATGAGGTCAACAAACCTCAAGTACTTTATTAGCCATACAACTAGAAAAAAAGAAAGAACACCCTTAAAACCGATCTCAACCAATCAGAATTAAGAAATCATTGCTCTTACTGAACATCATCTCCAGGCGCATCACACAGGACACAAAGTTATCAAAGTCGATGGTCATGTCTGTGTCTCCATAGCGTGCAGCCAGACTCTGATGAATGCAGTCATTCAGAGAGAATCCTGTGAAATGATTACCAACAAAAATCAAGTTACTTTGAAAAACTCAAAGTTTGTTTTGCTGCTTGCAAATAACTGCGGCTCATAATACGACTTTCAGGAATATACTGACTGCCATGTATCAGAATTCATTTAATCCTTCTTTAAAAACTCATTTTAAAATGAAAAGTTGAATGAAGGTCAATAGTCAGAGTACCTGCTTCTTTCAAAGCCATTCGCATCTCTGGTGTACTCATACAGCCGGACCCATCCATGTCATTCTTCTTATAAATGCCCTGAAAAAGGGATGATGAGGATGTTACCCCAAGATAACTCATGAGAAGCAAAAGTTTCTATGCAAAATTTGAGACAAACTGACCAGATACTTTTGAATTTTCTTCCAAAGAGTGGCAAACTCAGATAACCCCAGTTTACCATTGCCACTTTCCTGCACTAGAGTTAAGTCAAACTGATAGTAACACTCAGAAACACTAATGATTTAACAACAACCGCTTGTTGGACTATTTGTAAAAGGATACATCCATGAGGTTCACCATGACTTTACAAGTATCCAAACTGAAACCATCTGTCTTTATATCTGTTCCTGTACAGAGAAGACAAATTGTTTACTAAATATCTTTTTAAATATGTTTTTTTTGTTAGTAATAATGTACAAAGAAAAGACTTACTTTTGGCGACTATTTTGTTTAAAATTGTTCGCAGCTCAATGGCAGAGATCTCCATGTCCTTAGATAAGAGCAAACATTATTACATTTTTACATGTTTATCAAGTAAAGTAATCAATGGGCATAAAGGCCTGTTCACACCAAGGACAATAACTATAACGATAATGATAAAAAGTATTTCTAAAAATAATTATACATATTAAAGAATAGCAGAGTCCACGCCACAACTATAACGATAACGGCACAGGGACAATATTTTACAATATAACAAACACTGACAGCCAATCATAATCTATTCTGCTTTAAAAAGCTTGAGCATTTAAAGCTGCAGACACAAAACTGCAGCATGCGTTTAGAATAAACAGAACGATATTGCGCGCTGGTGTGGATGCTATTAAGAGTTATTGTTCTTGGTGTGAACAGGCCTTTATGCAGGGTCTAAAATAACTCACATCTCCAGCAAGTTTAGTAAACAGTCCCCTAAAGCCAGCCTCAACCTCATCTTCAGACACTGTGTCCTGAGGAGATAGAAAAAAGGGTTGTTGATTATATTCACAGTAATAAATGACAATATTATGAATTATGAATTATGGGAGACACTTCTGGTTTGGGGAGCTTCCACTCAAAAAGACTGAAACAAATCATTTCATATTATATGGTTGCGCAACAAATAATCCTTATCCGTCAGTTTGACTGAATAATTTGTTAATTTTCCTTCATGTTTTATTTTCAGACGTCAGAAGAATATCGCAACGCTTGGTGTTTTAATGTGACATAGTATCACAAGAATATCTGTGGCAAGAGCTCTTTTCAGTTGCTGTATTCTTTTCCTCCAGATTATTTTCTTTGTATTCCACTGTAACAAAAAACACAACATATACTGCACATTTGTGTGTTTCTGGGTTTGAGTTGTTAGCCTGTTAGATGTGCAGTTCAGTCTCCTTTGTGTCTGTCATTGGTTGCCATAGTATTTGATTTGCCCTCATGTGATTTGACCATTTAGACAACATTGACATCTGTACGTGAAAAACACGAAGGAAAAACTTTTCCGGTTTTAGTACATCGTCGTGTAAACGTAAATGTGTAAACCATAGTCCTCATTTTCAGTTGTAGTTGTTTCTGTGGTTGTTCTGTTTACGTTCCTAGATTTCTTGAAGTGTTATTTTGATTAAAATATATAATGCTTGCAAGATCCAGCTCTTTTATTTCCATCATTGTTTGCAACCCAACGCTGACAGTGGTCTGCTTTACTCTATGATATATCCCATGAATACCGATAATTCACTAAAAATTCACTAAGATTCTCCCCACATCCTCACATCTCTTCCAAGTTTATCACAAGGATGTGATCTTCTAATCCCTATTAGCAGTGCTGGAATGTTTCTAAAGCAGACAAATCTGTCAAAATGACAGAAAGCACTTTGAAACATCACTCAATGCTAAAGTTAATGAACATTTTTAGAAGTTACTCCCATAATTCACACAAAGGAGGAAAAATGTGTAATAGGACACAAAGGAAAATGGGACTTACATCTTCTAAGTTTGCCTCTACAGGGTCATCACATTGTCTGGAGGAAATAAGAGAGACAGGGATAGTAGATAAACTCCCCCCCTTCAAAAAATCGAATGATAATATAATAAAAATAATAGGGATGCACCGGAATGGCATTTTTGCTTTTGGTCCGAAAGAGAAAAAAGGCTGAAAATATGCCACCCGCTCTTCCGTGTTCAGAGATCAGTTTCACTCTGGCGTAGCAGGTTTGCTTGTAACTTTAAGAGCGGCTCCGCTTCCGAAGATACACAAGTTCGAACTCGAAGCGACTGTTGTGTGTGTGCGCTGTGCTCAATGTTCCTTCAGTGTTGCCAACTCTCGCGAGACAAATAAGCAACCACAGCTTCAAAGACAAGCCTAATATTATTATATTATTTCTTATCATCAATATTATTTCTCATCATTAAATGAGCCAGCAACATATTAAACTGAATTGAGTTTGGAAAGCAAAAACTAAAAAAACTACAGAATGGGTTTGGAGATGGCCAGTGGCCTCCAGATGGTCTCCCAGTAGCTTACATTATTGTCAGTTTAGTTAGTGATTAATTTACAGCAAAATAAAAGATAAAATCTATGCTTTCATGTCCGAAAACATTAGTTTTGTCTTACATTTCATAATAAACTCAGACAACCTCAGTGCCGACTCAGTGAGTTTATTTTCGTGAACTGGAATGTGTGCATATGATTGTGGGTGATGTAAGGCCGTGAAGGATACATCCGATGCATCCTTCAAAACAGGTCGAATGAAGGACGTGAAATGAAGGCTGCCTTCCAAGGATCCTTCAAATTGAGATGGCCTTTATCGAAGTTTGATGACGTGGCAGCCGAGATATACAGCCTTCGTAGGATTTAGTCTTCCGTAACCGTTTGAGAAACACTGTGTTCACTCTGTGTGTGGGTGTGCGGCGCTCTCTGCCCAATATTACGCTCTGTGTGTGTCCTGCGCTCTCTGCCCAATATTACGCTCGGTGTGTGTGCTGCGCTCTCTGCTCAGCTGCTCACGGCCCAAACACTCCACTCATGCACTGTTCACGCTCACTGGAAAAGTAAAGTCCGCTCAAAAAACGTGCCGACATGAAATTTCTCTGGACTCGTTTCTGAATGCAATATCACTCCTGTGCTGTAATATGGCGCGTATAGCCGTGCTGGGCAACGCTGGTAAAATGATGCTAACCTCTTGTTCACTGATCCCCTCCCTGCTATCTGCTCACATGCTCTGATAATTATAGCTTTGTAGGACTACTTTTATTTGAAAATTGGTCAAAAAACAAAAATGTTGAATCTGATTCTGTTGCATAGAACTTAATGAATATATTGATATATTGATATTTAATATTATTTTAATATAGGCCTATTTTCAGTCTAACTTTTGTGTTACCGGTACCTTTAAATAAAAGGTTATTTTATTTTATTGGCTTGTATTTTTTAAATTCAGATTTATTAAATTATGGAATTTAATTAAAAGATATCGTAATAATACAATTATACAAAAAACTAATTTAAAAAAAGAAATTAATAATTATATATAGTCATTTTCGGTTTCCGTTTTCGGCCAAGTGCATTCAAAATGTTGGGTTTTGGCCCTGAATTTTCATTTCGGTGCATCCCTAAAAATAATAATAATTTATATACATATAAATAAAACATATAGTGTAAATAATACAATATAGGTTTCATTTTCTTAAATGGCTTAGTTTACCCAAAAAGAAAATTCTCATTAATTACTCACACCCAATGTTCTTTTGCACAAACAAAGCACTCGTGTCGCTTCATAAAATTGAGGTTAAACCACTGGTGTCACATGGATTATTTTAATGTCTTTACTACATATCTGTTGCTTAAAAGTGTCAGTTGCTTAAGCTGTCAATCGAGGGACAGAAATCGCTCAGATTTCATCAAAAAGATCTTCATTTGTGTTATGAAGATGAACGAATGTCTTACTGTACGTTTTTGAAACGACATGCGTGTGAGTAATTAATAAGGGACATTTTGAACTATCCCTTTAAGACAGTTGAATTATTGAGAGAGAAAAAAATTTAACTTGTAAAGTAATACAGTTTGATCACATGTTAAAGACAATACAAGAACATGATCTTATCAAGAACTTATCAATAATTTTTGATTCAATAAAACAAGAGAGTCCTTACTGCATCTCAGACTGTTTCTCGGAGAACACACGCACACAGAAGTCTCCGTTCTTGTGCGGTTCGAACGTGGAAGGGACGATGAGATATTCTCCAGGAGGAAGTTTGAAGCGGGTGCTGACCTCTCTCAGATTAATAAAGGTCTCAGATCGAGCTTTCTGAGCGTGGCTCAGGAAATAATTCTTATCCAGATGAACTTCCTTTTGCCCATGGAACTGCAATGAGGCGATCAAGAACCAGAGGAAGAATAAACTAGATGAAGAAAATGTGTGTACCGTAGGTTTTGCCAGTGCATAAGTCAATGCTACATTGCTAGGGTGTTGTAGGTGGTTGCTAAGGCATTGCTATGTGGTTGCTTGGGAGTTTTGAGTGGTTGCTCAGTGGTTATTATTGACTAAAAAGTGTATTTAAAAGTATGTTTCTGTTTCTACTATTTATGTTCATGCTCCACATTTTCATTTGCAAAAATCCTTTTGAGTTTTTTCCATTGTGCTCACCTGTGAAGGCACCTAGAAAGAAAGCAAAAAAGAATAGGTGTATAAACAGCGCCCTTCCCAGGTTGTCATAAACATTACAATAACAAACACATAATCCTTTTGTATCTTAGCAACCCCACCTCATAGATGGCATAGCCAATGGTGTGCATGTCCTCTCCAGACTTCCTCATTTTGCGCCGGTTCTTTTGAATCAAGCCAATCACCAGACTGCAGCCTACTTCATTATCATCAGGATCATCATCTTCCTCCTCTAGTTTGATCTTAAACTGAGGATTCATCCAGAAGGTGGCTTTGGAAGACAAATAATTAAGATGTCAATTAAAGCAACTGATCACATACATACATACATACAGTACAAACTGTGCTTCTATACATTCTCTAATCTGCCCCTGACAGATAGTCCCTCCCCGAACTCACGGCATTGCTAGAGCCGATGTTGTTATGCCACGCCCACATAAACAGATTGCAATTCCATTTAGTGCAAGTAGTGGTCAGGAAATTACACTTCACCTTTAAGGTCAAAGAAATATAAACATGCTTACATGCATGGTTCCTGCATCCACCAGCAGTAGAGCCTCTTCTCCAAGTGCCATCGAAATTACATGCACTCCAGTGTTTGACCGAGTCCGAGGACAGCGTGTCTGGTGTCAGAGTGCAGACCTCTAAGCGGTTATAGTGCCTCACAAAATCTGAGAATGACATCCTGCACAAATGCAAACAGGAAGTGAAAAACTGTTCCAAGAAAAGCTTTGGCGATGTGGTTATATGGTTTAGAACTGAATTTGATTTTACCAGAACTCTCCATCTTCTGCCTTCACAATCTCACGTTCAGATGGATCGACAGCGTTCCACTCAGAGGAGCTAAAATACAGGGTGCATAGATATAATAAAGTAATAAGGTTTAGTAATATTGTGAATATTCTACTGTATAATGCTATAAATGCTCAATGTCAAGCTCATGCATCAATATAATATAGATTTTAATAAATTAAGTTATTTTTAATCTTGTATTAAATTGTTGGGTCTTACCTGTCACTCCAGGCCCCTGTCCATTCTACCTGACCCCAAGGATTACGAACTCTTATCAGCTTCTCCTTTCGACCTCGATAATTAACCTGACAAAATTGTACATAGATTATACATATAAAAGTTTACTTTTAGTATATGTCTTCTTTCACTAAGCCAATGCACAGGGAAATGTCTGAATTTACTCTAATCAAAGCAGCAAAAAAAAAAAGAAAGAAAGAAACTCAGATAAAAAATAACCTCAATTGCCCCAGTAAGAGAGTAAGCATGTCCTTTCACAAGCTTCTGATTAGTAACAGCCTCAGAGTCTGCTGCACTGGTGATCTGTAGGAACAAGGAACTGGTAATATAAGCACTGCATCTTTTTTTAACAGGATTTTCATTTTTGGGTGAACTATTCCTTTAACATCTTTAGGTGTGCTGAAGACCTCATACATCTATGGAGCATCCCAACAGAGCTCCAGAGTCCAGGGCTTTCCTGATGATTTGGAACATGTTGGATGGCGCGCTTTTCAACTCGTACATTTCTGCAATCCCACCGGTGAAATCCTCAAAACCTTCAGTTGTGGAACCTCCAGACAGAGCTTCATAACACCCATTCACTCTGAATAAGAGAACACAGTGTCACTCTGAGGGAAAGTGTGCAAAAAGAGTGATATAGACTACAATAATTGTTTACCTTCTGTTGGTATTGATAAAAATGTTAATGAGAATGTCCAAAAATGTGTATGGGTGATATTTGGGAGCCATATGTGCATGCCTTACTAGAACACTTTGCAAAACTGTAACCACATATTTAAGATTGCATACAAACAAACAAATAAATCTATATTCTATACACAAATTTGAACAATTTTTATGTGCATGAATTCAGAACATAGTTGTATTAGTAGTATAAAATGAAAAATGTATTAATCAAAGAATCTTTAATTTTTTTTATTACGGTTTCCACAAAAAACATGAAGCAGCACAAGCATTGAGAATAATAAGAAATGTTTCTTGAGCAGAAAATTAGCATATTAGAATGATTTCTGAAGGATCATGTGATACTTAAGCCTGAAGTAATGATGCTGTAAATTCAGCTTTGCATCACAGGAATAAATGACATTAAAAAAAATATTTAAATCGATTTTTTTTTTTAAACAACATTAAAATAGAAAAACAATAATAATGTTTAACTGTATCAAGTACTTTGATTTTGATCAAATAAATGCCTTGGTGAGCATAAGACACTAATATAACTGTAAAGCTATACTGCTATTGTGATTGTTATGACACAAGCGAAACATCCCAAACCCAACAAAAGATTACATGACTCACTTTGCATAGGCCTTCTCCAGCAGGGCGCTCCAGAACTCAGAGCCTGTGGCGGAGTGAACAAACAGCAGTTCTCCATCTCTAGTGGGTAATCGATCATCCACCACCACATCCACCCATTCCCCATACTGCCACAACTGCAAACATCAAAACAAATGTACTTAAATTATGGATACAACCTCATCATAACACAGAATCAGGAGGCAAAGCACAGTCTCAAAGTCCTGTGAATCATCTCTGGCATCACTTACAGTTTAAATGCTTAAATATAATTAAACTCAGTGGCATGGCAAAAAGTAGAATTGAAAAATACAGCAAGGCTGAGCACACAGTGGAACTGAGCATGCACTTCCTCTGGGATCAATGCTGTCCGTCTATGAGTCAGTTTGACTTCCTGTCCTGACAAAAACATTCCACCATTCCAACCCATAAAACCGAGCCAAACTGAGTCAGATATCGGTCTATATCAGATATATTAGTCAGTATCGGTCTAATACCTGCCTAGCAACCAGCTAGAACACACAAGCAACCTCCCAGAACACCGTAGCAACCACTCAACACCTTATCAACATCCTAGCAAGGCTTGATTCTTTAAAACTTTATCGGCTCTTCAAACAGCCTAAGTATTCAACAGATTTCTCTTTAAGTTAAACTTGAACATACTTTCAGATTTACTTTGTTTACCTGAAAGTGGAAAATTCCAGCATAGTCTTGCCCAAAGCCCTGGTTGGATGGTACGACACGAGCCAAAACATCTTCATTGAGGGTTAGTGACGCAATGGCCGCTAAGAGCCAGCAATCACCTGCAGACAGAAAACAGCTGTAGTTTTGAAGGTTTTACAAACTTTACCAAAATTAACAGCTGCAAAGGTATTATGTTATGGTATTAAAATTCTGTTTTAATTTACTCACCCTCAAGTTGTATTTAATTGAATTTTAATTATGAGATTTTGAAGAATGTCGCTAACCAAACAGTTAATAGGCCACATTGAATTCCATAGTATGTTTTTCCCCATACTATGCAAGTCAATGAAAGTCATCAACTGTTTGGTAACCCATAGTCTTCTAAATATCTTCTTTTGTGTTCAGCAGAGGAAAGAAATCCATACAGGTTTGGAACAACTTGAGGTTGAGTAAAGAATTTTCATTTTTGGGCGAACTTTCCCTTTAATACTCATAAGGAATTTTACCAAAGCAGAGATGTAAATAATGCAAAGTCACGAGTAAAAACAGTTCAAAACATTATGACTTCAAGTACAAATTCTACATAAATTAAAGATTCTCCTTTTATGTTGCAATGATGAAAGAAAACCACAGGGTTTTGAAAGCTGGTTGAGTAAATGATGACAGTTTTCATGTTTGTGGTCATTCTATCCTCCAGCAGTTTGTTGTAGGCCTACACAGTTTGTCCTGCCCAAATATCCTTTGCATTCCGCAATCTTCACAAAGACGACTCAGTTAAGCTAGCTGCCTCTGAAATAAATAGCCTTTCAGATTCTTCCCCAACGTGTCAGCTGATTAGGCTTCAAACTGCCTTTAACTAACAGGGCTGAAAAAACGGTTTCCTATGTATGAATCATCTTTTATAGTCATACAGCTATGACATTATGTTCCTAGTGATACTATCATGTACAACAACACTGAAAGTGTTACTGTAGTAACGGTTAAACTATCAGTCTTAATGGGGAGTTCCCTCAACCAGTGTCGAAACTATTTTAGCACTATTTCCCATTCTAAAAGAATGAAACCAGTGCTGTGCATTTTATTTCATGCAATAATTTATGACTCTCTGGAGTGTTTAGCAAGGCTACAAGTATTGCATGACTCTTCAATCAAATCTATGCATAACTCAAATAGACTGAACTAACAAATAAAATAAATAATACAATTAATAAAACTTTAATTCATACAGAATTTAATTTGTAAAGAAATTGATATGCAGCCAAATACACACACAAAAAAAGTAATTAAAGTCAAATCTACAAAACATATCTATAAAAATATTTAAAAAAGCATTCGTCCACACTTCATCATAATTATACATATGTTTTTAAAAGATACAAAAAAAGATGCAATAAAAAATTTGGTGCACCTACTACTAGCACATACGCAGATTCAGATGTAATATAATAGGGAGATTTTTTTGCAGATTTAGATACAATATAATAGATGTAATATAATAGGCAGATTTTTACAGGAATAGTTCCCTGTGTTATGCAATGGTGCACATCACACCCTGCTTTATGAACACAGACAGAAGATTTCTCCATACGGCTCAACAGACTAATCGCAAGTAAAACAAACAAACAGAGGAGCTAAAAACAGCAATGGCTGGGATTTCATCCAAAAAGTGCACAAGACTTCTCTGATGTCTGAGTAACTTTACTGGGTCTCACTTATTAGACAGCAGTGCAATATTAAAGGGGAACAGAATACTCAAAGACAGTGGGTGTGCTTCTTAAAACGTTTCCACATGCTTAGAGGGGAGTTCCTAAAAATGTAATACGAATAAGACAATTCCAAGATAGCTTCATAAAATGCAAGACAAAATTGTTTAATCTTACCTGGTCATTCCCCACAATGAACACATTTTGGACTGTTATATTGCACATAGCAGTGGTGTTTCCTTACCTAAACCTCCTTGGCAAATATCTGTTCTTGTAGCTCCTCCAACAATAAACTCAGGGCTGGAGGTGAGTTCCTGCAGGAATAGTGAAAAAGCATGAGATGAAGTTCCAAGTTTCCAAAAAAAAACACGTAGTACTTAAAATGTTAGAATTTTCTATTCAAATACTCATGAGATGAGTCATGTGTTGGCAGACATTGCTGTTTAATAAATTTTACATAAATTAAAGAAAAGTACATTAGCCTACCAAGTACATTTTACATTACCAAGTAGGCCTACATTACAAAAGTACATTTTTAAGAAAAGTACATTACCAAGAGTTTATATACTTCATGCCACAATGCCAAGATAGATAGATAGATAGATAGATAGATGGATAGATGGATAGATAGATAGATAGATAGATAGATAGATAGATAGATAGAATATTTTTTATCTTGCTATATGATGAATTACTATGTTAAAACTACATGTTGATTTGACAGAAACTCACCCCAGGTCTTTTCCACACAACACCTCTGGTTTTTGACGATCGTGGACCGAGTTCGTTGAAGCCCAGAGTTTCGGGAGCGGCTGGGAATGTTGTATCACAGAACAGATCCCCGCGGCTCAGACATTCACTTCTCAGACTCTCAAAGTTCTGGTTCAGGTACTTCACGGCATTGGTGTTCGTCCCAAAGCCAGCCGCCAGGGCTCTCTTCTTGGCGAGTGTTGATGCCACGCCGGACATTTTCTAAACTTTTCCCCTGTGCTTCTCTACAGCTGTAAAGTGCGACAGTGAAGTATTTCTACTCGTAGGCCTACGCCTTCACCCACTCCTCCTACTAGGACAGGCGTGGTCCTAAGCCTTTAATTTTAGGGGCAGTTCACACACGCACAGAATTTCTGCGTTCTTTTTGCGTTTAAAAACAGCTGGACGCAGCACAGCTTAAAAGGAGCAGAATGCAGAACGCTTCATGGCGGCTTTACAAAGCTGAGGTCTTCACGCGTTTATAGAGGAAGCGGTCTTGCATTTCGTCTGCACTTTTTTTTGGTTTGGTTTATATCTCAGACCGTCTTGCTGGCATGCTGGGGGAATAAAAAAAAACATTTTCTAGTCTCCCACCCAGGTTGGCTGGTTTTACAGGGGTTTTGGTCACTTTTTAGCTGCAGGCTGCTAGTCTTTTCAGTAGGTTTGGTTTCTGGGAAATCAGCCTGGTAACGGTGCCAGGTAACGGTTAGCCTATAGGCTACTTGGTTCTAATTTTTTTTTTTTTGCCGTACTTCAGGTCATTTATTCGTTTATTTATTTATTATTCTTTTTATTTATTTAAAATGTTTGCAGGTTTGGTTATCCATACATCCATAACAATTATCGCTGTAGCCTATATATTTTATTTATTTATTTTGGCCTGGGTTAACTTAAATAAAACTTTAACTTTAAACATTACAGAATTCAATATCAAGTTTTTGACATTTATTTTACACATTTTCACATTTGGTAAGAACAATTTGAAACAACAATAATTGAAATAAAAGGAACAAAACAAAAAAGAACTTAAAAATAAATGGCATCACAAACATATTCATTTAGTAGAGATACAGATCTTTGGGCTTTTCGATATTATAAAAACTTTACAGATTCTAAATGCAGTTTAAAGGCTGCTTTAAAATGAGACTTGCTCGCTTTTGTCTCATACAATCGCAACTGGCGCCATCTCGCGTGAGTTATAAAGAAAAAGTCTTTCAGACTTAAGTTGCCTAATTAGGCCATTATGCCTACTGCCTGAGCAATGTTCGTCTGGTTGCCGATTATTTTGTATCGGGTAACAAGCAGGGGCGTGTCTAGAGGGGGTGCACGGGGTGGCACCGGCCCCCCCTAGAATGTGATTGGCCCCCCCTGGTGCCCCCCTCCAATCTCATTGGGTTAGATTTGCTGTCAACCTGAAAATGCCCACCGCACCATTGGACCAGAGCGCTGTCAATCACTGCTTGATTTGAGACTTGTGCGAAGAGGAAGCACAGTTGCGCGTTTTTAAAACAGGAGGAAAGTATGTAAGTTACACACTAAATATATTTTGAAATATCGTAGCTACAAGCCCAGTGTGAATTTCCGCACAACGCTGCAGTTAACAGTCATAAAGTGCGAGATAAGATTTAAATAGCTAAACTAAACAGCTATTTTAGATATAGAAGTTTTAAACGAACAATAGAAACAATCAGTATGCAAAGTATCCAAAGCTCAGCTTTGGGAAAGGAAATATACAGGTCAGCATACTGTGCCCAGGATGAGACCTGGATAACATTTTACAATGTATTTATATTTAACACCGATATACTGTATGTGTTTTCCTCGCTAATTACAGTGGATATAAGCGCAATTAAATAACACAATCGCTTATTAAACATATTTCCATTATTATTGTATAAATATAGGCTAGGCTATATTTGTGTACCTCGAATGTGTATAAATATTGGAATAACAAAGACGGAATGGAATTGGAAAGCTGTAGTTATCCAATGTTTTTGCCTTAAAACACCTTAAAATGCACATGTGTAGATCAAGAAAGACAAAAAATCCTCGGGGGGGCATGCCCCCGAACCCCCCTAGTAAGATCACTTTTGAGACCTCAGTAGGCTATTTAGAAAACTCTGCATACGACCCTGGGTGAAGACCATTTGTGCAAAAATATTTCAGTACCCGCTCCTTAATTAACTTTGGGCTCAGTCACTGTTATAAATATGAGGGGGTCCTTGGAAAATTATTTCCCTTATAAGGGGTCCCTGCCTCCAAAAAGTTTGAGAACCCCTAATCCATGCAAAAAAGAAAAATGTAATACCATCTATATTAGAGCAAGTGGCATTGCAAAAGATTTTGGTGATCGTTCGTAATATTTTCTAAACCGGTATTTATTTTCAGTTGAATTTTCTAATTGCCCCCCCCCTGACTGGTTCTTGGTCCCCCCTGTGCCCCCCCATTTAAAATATCCTGGAATCGCCCCTGGTAACAAGGGGCAAGATTAGTCATTTTGTGAAATTGTTTTCACTGTTTCTATTATAACTAAAATATGCTAATAGTTGCCAAAATATGGGCAATTAATATTTTACATTTTGTGCTATAACAACTAAATAAGCTAAATGTTCTATTTATTTCCTGATGCATCATCATCCTGCACATGCTAGATATTTTTGGATAATCTTTTAGCCTACATATTCGACCCCACAATGCTGCTGTTGACCGATCTGGATCAAGGATTCCAGAGTGCGAACTGTGAAGTGATACTGCATATTTTAATTGTATCACTCTTCTGCTCCAGATCATCACAGGGCTGAAGATCTGCATTCTCACGATGAACTGCTGCTGCCCTCTTGTGTTCTTTACACAGCAATGCACAGCACACTATAAACAACCATTTCATCAAACAGTTTATAACTCAAAATGTTATATTATTGTTCATTAAAACAAGAGCATAGGTTCTATTCTTGATCTAAACATAAAAAACTTTAAACTTCAACGCACTGTAAAATTAAACTGTGTTAAATGTCATATATTATGATGTCATATATATTATAATATATTATATATTTTATTAGTAATAACATAGCGGAATCAGCCTGACGTTCTGGCCAACATTCTATAGCTAAAAATGGTATAGGCTACACAAATTATAACAATGATTGTCTGCCAGACGAAAATAATAGGCTAGTTCTAAGCAGCAAGCATTCACAATATTGAACTCATGTCAAATAAACATTTTAATGCCGTCTGATGTTTCAGACGGCATTAAAGAGTTTCTCTCTTTGGAATACAAATATTTGTATTTACCTGATAGTCTTTTTTTTTTTTTTTTTTTTTTTTTTGTTGCTCGTCCAAGTACTTTCCGTTAATTTAAAAGCATGTCCAGCAGAGGGAAGTAGAGTGTCAAACAAGCACACTAAAACTCCGAGCCAGTGTAATTCTGAGGCAACCTGTCTTGTTCAGAAAAAAAAAAAAAAAAAAACCCTGTCTTGTTCAGTTTGGTACTAAAGCCGCTTTAATACCATCTCTGGTGGTACCTCTTCACCTCATAAATCACTCTTCTGAGGTTTGAATTTTTAACCTTTAGATTGGTGTTACAAATCAACCAGCGGATGCAATTTAATATGTAAAATATAAAAAACACAGTAAAAGTATAATAAAATATAGGTTTACTATACGATATAGACTATTAAATGTAGTCTGTAACTAAATTGCGTAAGAATAAAACCCAAATTATTTCATTTTATGAGGATTTGTTGTAGGCTACTACTTGCAGCGTCGCGAACGGTCACATGACACATGACAATCGGTTGAGAACGTTTGGTTTCAATATGAAGCAAACAAAAAGGCGCCATTTTTAATTGACGTCAACCTGCCAGAAGACGAAGAACAAAAGCGAGTTTAACTCATAGGTTTAACTGAACAATGCGAACAAATATGAAAAATCGTTTTAATTTTGATTTGTGCCCTCACACATTGCAGACTGCTTTTTGTGGGTGACTTTTTCGTAGCTTGGTAGTATGAATCATCCACTTTTCTGGGCTAAAT
Organism: Phoxinus phoxinus; assembly: GCF_949152265.1. NCBI lineage: Eukaryota > Metazoa > Chordata > Actinopteri > Cypriniformes > Leuciscidae > Phoxinus > Phoxinus phoxinus. Next base: position 5,940,501 of record NC_136889.1, on the reverse strand, counting down.
TAATTCTCAGAAGAAGCCTTCTGAAATAAGGGTGAGTAGCTGCTAACGTTAACGTTACTAAAATGATACAACTTCCCAGTTACGTTAATGTGCTGAAATCCACATGATGGCAGCAAAAAAATAGAAAGCAGGCATCCGAAAGTCCCTTGAATTTACACATTCAATCGATTTTAAACCATTCCAATGCAAGGAGATGAGAAAGAAGAACCAATTTGGAAACAACAAATTGTTTCCTTTCCCATCTCTATGCGCTTGAACGGACACAAACACACAAAACAAGTAGCACTATGTGAAAATACCTGTCTCGGGAGGTATTCTCGTAAACAGTCGGTTTTTGTCTTAATTCGTTTGAATTTCTATCATTATATTGGATATGTGCCATAGGTCTTAAAGTGACAGCAGCCTATAAATACCTGCCGCTGTCATAAATGTTCATGAAACAACAAAATATAGCTTACAAAATAATATTTAATACAGTGAGCATTATAGTGTTATTTTACAGTTAGGCCTAATTATTATATTTCTATACCTGTATACCTTACTTTATTTGCAACTTTGATATATTGTATTTCTTAGTATTTTTTTTCTTGCTGATCCGATAAACATGTCACTCAAAAACCGTAATATGACCCAAACTGTAAGTTTTGTGTTCTGTTGAATTACTATCATAGACTATATATAATAATATAATATAATATAATATATAATGACAGAAGGGTGCCCATTTGCCGTTCTAGCAGAGTGTGAATTATCGAGGGGTTTGGAGGAGTTTTGCCACTCAGCGCTTTCCATTATCAGCATTGGACTGTATAAACATGTATTAGTACTGTCATTGTTTATTACTTCATTATAATTTTGCACATCACAAATACATGAATTTATGCATTAATCACATTGATACAATTCACAGTTCGCCGGTAATTTCTTTTATAAATCAGTCGTCCCTTCTGAAAGTCATTGAATAATTCTCACCCTGCTGGTGGTTATAATATAATATAATAATAATATAATATAATATCAAGATGTACACAAACTTTTTTTTTTTTTTACAAAGCAGCATTGGATTATATTATTACATTTGTTTAATCAATTATATTACCTGATTATTATATAATATATATTAATATAACTGTATTATTATTATAATACACTTATATTATATGGTTATATAATAGCCTTAGCCTATATATTATATAGCCTATTTTATGATTATATTATATATTAAATTTGTTTAATCAAGAAATAAAACAAAAACACGGATTGATGTAATTTATATGATAAGAGATGTATGATTATTTTACTGTTGAAATGCAGTGATGTGCAAAATGACATTTCTTGCAAGCTTTATTTATAGATGACAAATGACACTCGACGATGCTGCTCAGTCATGCAGGATTCAACTTGTTTTAAACTTGAAACCGCAACATGATGATGCGAGAGAGAGAGAGAGACTCTGAGAGAGAGAGAGAGAGAGAGCGAGCGAGCGAGCGCAGGAAGGGTGAGCGCGCGGAGCATCAGCACTCTCTCAGCATCAGGATCAGCGCTCGCTCGGTCGGTCGGTCGGTTGTCGAGAGCGCACGGGCCGGACTGATCAGGAGGAGGAAGCAGGTAAGAGCGCTGACTCTCTGACTTACTCTGGAAAACTGCTGACAAGTCTAGGCTACAACCCCTACTACTTTTATTGATGACATTACTTCAGTAGGCTATCACTTGGACATGTTAGAAAATTAGACAACAATGAAGCAACCAATGCTTTCAGTTGGCCATTCAATTTTTATATGTTGTGTTCTATAATATTTCAGTGTTTTATTATCTTTTAAGTTAAAAAAAAAACCTTTGAATGTTTATTAGTTTTTTGGGTAAGTGTTGCGCGTATCGGGTAGCGGTGCACGCGCCTGCTGCGCGTGTCGTTATTTATTCATATGTCATGCGAGCACACGAGTGTGAACTAGCGGGTTGCCATGAGCGCACGAGAAGCTCGTGAGGGGTTTCACCCCCGGAAACTTATTGAAGAACCAAATAAAACAGCGTGTCAATTGATAAGCGCATTTAATGTTATTATGACTGATGGTGACACTGATGAAAGAGGAATGGCTGGCATAGCATTAGTGACACTATACGAGTTTATAATGTTGTGTGGTGGCAGGAGGGGAATTTGTGATGTTATATCAGCATGCATATAGACTTCCAGCTGGATAGCTGATCTGATCACCTGTGCATGCATAAGCGCTCTGTGATCCAATCCCAATGGCTTGTATCAATCTGCTTGTTTCAATCCCCCCCCCCCCAATGAGGGTCTGATATTATGAAGTGTATTATGAAGTTGTCTTTTTTGCCTTTCATACAAGGTTATAAATAAACCGCTTTGAGCTGTGATGAGATACTGTACCTCATTACATTTGAGATTGTTCACCTTTTAGTTTGGGTGAACTCAGTTGACTTATTTGATTACAAGGACTTATTGATTATTATTACGTGGCTCTGTGGAATACTTGATTCTGATTGGTCAATAGCACCACCCAGCGGTAAGTTATTCCCAGATAAAAACCGCTCAAAACAGATAACGCAGGCTCATCCGGGTTACTGAAGTCAGCAGTGCTATACACCTATGTTTTTTCTTCACGGAAGTTTTTTATTTGGTGAGCTAATAAAGTATTAAAACTCTTTTTATGATAATGAGATACACACAGCTACCGATTCGCGTCGAAGTCCTCATCACCCTTTCATCTCATTTTGAGAGAACCACCAGCTGGATGTACATTATCCCTTACTTGATTAGTTCTCCAATTCTTCAGTTTTAGGACTTGCCTCTCAACTGTTGATCAGTTTGGGAACATTGGAACAACTTTCATATAAAAGGCAATGGCATGAGCTCTGTTCCAAAACGTATGAGCTGCATTTTAAAGCATCCTACAGTAGGTGCACCGTGCACTCAAGATAAAGGCTTTTCAAAAGGTTGATAACCTTTTTTGGGCATTTTAGCACCATTGAATGCATCCTGTGCTAAGACAGCAATCCCACAATGTATCAGTGAAATTTTCTCCATGTGTGTGTGTGCATCCTGTGCTAAGAAAGTAATCCCACAATGTATCAGTGAAATTTTCTCCATATGTGTGTGTGTGTGAAATAGTTTATTAAATGAAAAATGTAATATTTTACCGAATATTTGTTGTGCTATATATTTTTTATGGTTAATAAATAAAATATTGTGTCATTGGCTTGTCAAATTTGCAAACTCAATATTGAAAATGAAATGTTCATGAAGGCAGCTGCCTATGTAGGGAGTAGACAGCCAGACAGCTCAGCTTTTGAAACCGAGCCATTTACCTTTTTATATATTATGGCTACAAAACAATGACGAATTTAGGCTAAAATGATTTGGGTTGAAGTGTTATGAAGGTATTATGGCTGGTCTGAATTCTTGATGAGTTTGTGAGGAGAGAACGTCAGTTTATACATCAGCGTGACATCATCAGGACTTTGGTTGCATTAGCTTTGTTAGAATAATAAAAAATGATGAATGCTTGGCGGAGGTATGTTTGTGTGCGTGCACAAGTGTTTCTGCTTGATATAGAATCTTCTGGCTCCTCTGCCACGCTTTCTCACTCGGCATGTCTGTCACTCCTTTCAAATCCACTCTGAAAACGAGTACAGAGAAAGAGAGAGGGAGAGAAGGATGATCATTTGAAATGAAGGCTTGCGATGGGACAGGTATTTTGAGTGACAGGCCGAAATGAATGGCTGTAACAACAGAGAAGGAGAGGGGAATGAATTGCAGATACAGTGACGAACAGGTGAAGAAAATAAAAGATGAATCTGAGGGATAAAATGGGAGAATTCTGATCAATGAATCCCACTCCGCTGGTTTTAGCTTTTGGCTCCCATTCGCTTTCTCGTTTCTCTTTCTCACCCATTCTATCTGAGTGTCCCGTCTGTGCGAGGTCATTAAATCAGGAGGGTCAGTCAGGCAGAACGTAGAGAGGTCACAGGGACAGAATAAAGAAGATGAGGGGTGCAGAAGGAGAGGAGAGTGAATTTTGGACAGGACCCTCCCATCAAGCAATATGCATATTCTGCATTCAGAATTGAATAGCATACTGCACACTGCACAGTAGGGATGAACTGATATTTTGGCCAGGCTGATAATCTTCACAGTATATGTGCACAGAGTTAAATAGTATTAAGCTAAGGATTACATCCTTCTTTATATTTTTGACCTCACTGATAATTTCCAAATACAGTTTTGGAGCTGAACACCTTTTGCCATTATGAGGGATTGCGATTTTAATTGAGCACAGATGTGACTGTGACATGATGCTCGTAAGAACAAGCTGTTTGTTCGGTCAGAGAGGGTGAGCTAATGGTTGCTCGTGTGCTTTATGATGTAACAGACTTCAGAGCTGGGTTCAGTTCACCCCAACAGTGATAAATCTGTCATTATTTACTCATGCTTATGTTGTTCCAAACCAGTCTGTGTAACATAAAAATGAATTTATGAAGAATGTTTTGAGCACTTTTTCAATATAATTGTAAATAAAGGCAAGGGCTGTATCATAAAAATGATCCATATGACTTGAGCACTATTACAAGTCTTCTGAATAGTTTTGTGTGAGAAATAAACCAAAGTTTTAGTAAAAATCTTAATATCCACCCTAGTTCACCTTGATTCATGAATTAATTGGAAGATTTTTTTATTTTTAGTTAATCCAGTTCGCAAAACGAATATTAAGCACATTCCATTCTCATTGACTCAAGGCAATGCATTTTTAAACAGGCATTACATACACAGTATGTGACATTGAGATATTTTTTTTTTTTGTAGAACCAGCTCTTTAGTATTTTGTGAATATTATATTTTTTTGATTGAATTGTGCATTTCTATTCTCAAAGTCCTTACAAAGTGTATTATCTCTATAAAGGCCTTTGGCTCATACAGAATGAACGGATCATCTTGGTAAATTCAACACAAGCGGATCAATTGTTATAGCCTAAGCCTAGCAAAACATGCGTTCCCTTATTTTCTTTTTATTTACCCAGAATGATTAAAATGATTCAGTACTGTATAATGGCAAGTAATCACCTCATCTGTGGTGTTACATATCAGATTTCGACTACAAGTGTCACATTTGTGTGTATTTTGTTGTACTGTGTAAATAAGCAGGTATGAATCTGTAAAGTTTGTGAAGAGCGTGCGCGCGCGCGAGAGAGGAGCATATGGAGTACACTTGCGAACGCCCTCTCCTGTTCATCCATAACTCAAAGCTGTAGGATTTGCAGTGTTCAATTACAGCCCCTCTCATAAATAATCTGACGGAGGCCGGTCATAATACCCCATTCAGTGTTAGCTTTACAGCGTGACAAATCCTTGTTGTTGGTATTTATGTACAGAATGCAGCCTTGGGAATGTGTGTCTGTGTGTGTGTACACAAACAACAGTCAACTCATTTTTTTTGTGGATCTTTTATTAAAATTCCACTGTTTATAATCCTCTAATAAAGGGAAAAAATGAGACAAAGCATCTTCGGGTCACATTTAAATGAAGTAGGCTATATACTGTATATTTTATGAAATTAATGTTTTCTCCATAACGTTATATTCATGATATTTTAGCACTTTTTGTGATTCTCATTAAATTCTCATTACTGTAATGCAGTGGTATTTATTTAAATCAGAATAAATAAGTCTGTTAAACAAAATAATACCATGATGTTTATTTCTTAACAGTTTACAGTAAGTAATATATCAGTGGAAGTGTTTTTTTTCATTATAGTAATGAGAATAGAGTGTGCTTAATATTAGTTTGACCTGTATTATTGTTGATTATTATTAGTTTTATGTTTACGTGTCAATTAACCAATATGCACACTGGTTTTTAATTGTTTTAAAAAACTGCAGACTCATTACACTGCAACAATAAAACATAATATGCATTATGAATATTTTTATAATAATAGCAACAAAAAATAATAATATTAGTTATTATTTTGACATTTTATTATTTAACATTTTATCAGTAGACCAGACATTAAAGATACAACTGGTGAATGGTTATACGTCAATTTTATTGTTGTAAAAATGTCACACTATACAAAACATCTTAATGGTACTACTAAAAGCAGACTGCAAAATACAATTGTGTTGAGATCGTTCACAAATGTTCCAATTTGTTCAAGTCCTTCAGATTGAGGATTTGTTCACTTTCAAATTATTGATCAGTCTTAATCAATCGTGTGAGATTTGGGCGGGAACATCTGTTTGACTCGCCAATAGCAGAGGACACTGCATTCACCTACAGAACATTTACTTCTGATGAACAACAGAGCATGTGATGCTGGAAGTAAAGATGTTTTATTCTACATCTTTGTATTGTTTCACATGTATGCTGTCAGAAAAGCTGCAAGTTTCCCCGTCTGATGGGTTTATTGTAGTAGTGGACCTCTCCACAACACAACAGCTGCCCCCTCTTTCTCTCTATCTCTCTGAGAATTCTGACAGTTTGTTTTGCAATGCAATAATAGAGGAAGCCTATAACAAACTCTCTGTGGAGAGAGGGATGAGGCAGAAAAGAAAAGATAGAGGCACAGAGAGCAAGAGAGAGAATATCAGTCCTTCTCCAGCTCTCCTCTCGTCTGACAGGTTATTGATTTAGGCATTTTGTCGGCGCAGTGAGCTTGTCTCGCCTGCCTCGAAGTTTTGCTGCACATAAAGTCAAAGTCAGCGCACAGCACTGATACATGTTGAACATATTAGTCTGCACAAACCATTTAATACTCAAAACTCAATGTTCTCAGACCCCACAAATCTCACTTTTCTCTCTCTTTGTTGAGTTTGATCTGTTGCAATTCAGACTCGCACGTATCTTTTTACACATGAACCATTAGGTTTCTGAGTGTGCTATTTTTTTTAATTGTGGGTACCACTTTTATTAAAAAAGTCAAACTTTCATAGGATTTATTTTCTTTTTTAAATTGAACTAAGATCGATAATTAGAATCTCACTGTGTAGGCAATGTGAATGATTCTCCTTGGTCATGATGCAGTTCATTGGGGAGAAAAAAATCTTACCAAGGCTGCATTTATTTGATGCAGTAAAAACAGAAATGGTGTGAAATATTTCATTTAAAATAAGTTTTTTAACCTTTGAATGGTAGTGTATGTATAAAAAAGTAATAAAAAAAGCTAAAATAAGACCTCAACGTCCCCCAGTGTGTACCAAAGAATGGAAAATGTAGCAGGCAATCATACAAGAAAGGTTTTAAAATAAAAAGGAAATCAAAATTGATCCTATTTACTTTCTATGTATACCTTTGTGGTCATGATTAGTCAGTTATTCTGAAGAAAATTATTGGTCTTGATAGTTTTAATCAAAATCTACTTTGTTTTGGCTAACATTATCAGTCCCTCTTAGGCCATGTCCACACGGACACGGGTATTTTTATAACCGGAGTTTTTCCTCTTGCGTTTTTGAAAAAATCTCCGTCTACATGAAAACGCAAAAACACGCTATCAAGCGCCGTCAAGAGCATTCCACACCAGCAGGCGGCGATATAACCCTAACCGTAAAGCCACGTTGGCCAATCAGAAGCCGTCAGCGGCGCACAATCTGATGTCAAACACAGCAGATAACGGCGCACACTTTGACGTTCAAGGCAAAAACTCCGGTTTTACTGTCTACACGACAACATTGCAACCGGCGTTTCTGAAAATCCTCACCCTGTCAGGGGTTTTCAAAAATGTTCGGTTTCAGTGACCTGATACTGCGTTTCCGTGTGGACGAACGGGCGAACCGCGTACAAAAAGTCACGGTTATAAAAGTACCCGTGTTCGTGTGGACAAGGCCTTATTTTGCAACCCCTCACCTCTAACTTCTTTTCACAAATTCAAGTTTAAAGTCGTATTTTCTTGGTATTTTTCAAGGATGGATCGCTGGGAAGTGATGCCACTCACACTTAGCATATCAGCGGTGGATTTCAGCCTGAGACGTACACGCTAGCCTGCTCCACTCTCTCACTCTACAGGAGACTAATTCATTTAGTTCTGCAGTTAGAGAAAGAGAAATAAAAAAAAAGTTGTAAGAACAAAAAGAGTGGCGAGCTGGGAAAGGAGAGACCTCACACGGTTGTGACTGGAGGAGAAGACGTGCTTGAGCGATAGTGACGGGATAAACCGCAGCACAGCGTCTCGCTAGGGCCCCATCCTGTCGCAGTAATTACCGTCTCTACAGGTCGCCAAATACTCACACATGCACAAACACATTATTCACCAAACAAAACAAGACGCTAACACACACATGTAGTCATGCTCAGCTACGTGATGCCACTGTTTCAGACTTAGCTTTGAGGCTGCAGGTGAGGAAGGTGTGTGTGTTTGTCTTGCAGTATCCTGCTGCTTTTACTGTATTGCAAGTGGACAGTATGCCTGTTTAGTACACACAGACAGACACACACACACACACACACACACACACACACACACACACACACACACACACACACACACGCACAATCGAATAACTAAATGCAGCACATTCATTCACACACTTGCGGGCTGCGTTTACATATAATGAGATTAAGTTGGAGCTCATGTACACTGAATACTGTGATTATGTTAATGTGATTATGCTCATAATTACAGTAACCATAATCACAGTCTAATATGTGGAGTTTAATCGCATGTATACGGTTTAATCGTATTTTTTCCACTCTGACACAGGTGTGCATGTGCTGCATATGGAGGAGGTTTAGCGCTCATTATCGGTTTTGAAAGCATGGCGGAACAGAAGTCCATGTTTCTGAGCGCCAATAAAACACATTATGTCTATGTCGTATAAAGCTATAAGCATAAACTTTGTTTCCTGAGCTCTCCAGAAGGGTTGCTTGCTTCTATAAAATGAGGGAGACCAACAAACTGGTCTGTATGCGTGATGAACTGGAAAGCTTCCTATTTTAAAGCATAAAAACACAACTCCTAGCGGATAATGCATCTAAACAGGATTGAAAAGATTTCTGCATGTCATATAAATTCCTTATTCTGATTATTGACTGCAATCAAACTATTGGTGTACATCTGCAATCCCATGTACATGTTTCTTGCTAATATTTCAAATTATTCGCTAAGAAATGTGCTTTTACTACTACCCACAACACAGAACGTTCAGTTGCAAATGTAACATCTCTTTGTTGTTGTAGTTTTTATTTGCCTGTTTAAAATGTTTACCAAATGGCTGTCCCCTTAAATAGTGTCCCATTTAAGGGTTTAGGGGGCGATTTCAGACACAGCCCTGGTATTTTCACAATCCGATAGCTATCCGATCAATGAAAAGAAAACGCATGAAGTGACCAAGTGTAAACAGATCCTTTGATGAATAGATAGTTTAAAAAAAACCTGCATTTATTTTAAATAGACATTTTTAATAAATGTTTTTAATGTCACTTTTGATCAATTTAAAGGACAATTCCGGTGAAAAATGAACCTAGGGGTAATTAACACATGGTTACCGAGGCGATCGTTCTCTGGGATGCGTTTTCATGATAATCGAATGTAAAGAGTTTTATCTCTAAAAACAGATTAGCTTATAACGCTAGTATATGGGGCATATAATAGGTAAAAGTAAATCGCTAGTTAATACCACTAACAAGGCTCAAAATAGCCCCACACTAACACGGTAGCATAATGAGGGTCCCTACATGCAAACCGAAGCATTGAGAACTTTGTAAGTGTACAGACAGTTTAATAAGAAGATACTTTATAAAGACATACATTACGCGTATACTGGCAGGAGCCATCTTGGAAAACAGTCTCGACCAGTCAACCCACGAACGCCTTGCTAAAGTGAGCTGGTCGATAGGAATTACGTTTGTGAAATCTCATGGTGAAATCTAACGTAGCACGGCGTTCGTGGCTTGACTAGTAAGCTAATCTGTTTTTAGAGATAAATCTCTTTACATTCGATTATCATGAAAACCCATCCCAGAGAACGATCGACTCGGTAACCATGATGTGTTAATTACCCCTAGGTTCATTTTTCACCAGAATTGTCCTTTAATGCATCCTTGTTGAATAAAATTATTAATTTCTTTAAAAGATAAATCTTACTGAGCACAAACTTTTGAATGGTAGTGTACATCAAATATGTCAATTTTGGGGTGTTTAAAATAAACTGGTGCAAAAATTTTTGTAACAATTTTCACTCAGAAATTGCTAGAAATTTCACAAATGATTACAAAGAAACGACAAGTAGCACATTGAATTTAATGTGAAATCTTGAAGTAGAAAGACTGAAATAGTCTAGTTTTTTTTCATGTAAAACATACTCTAATTTATACAGTGTAAAACGCACAATGTCTGTCACATGAAGCTTAAGCATGAGTAAGAGTAAAATGTGTCCTTTTCTATTCCACCATATTTACATATTTACAGAGCGTCACACATCATCGGTCTGCCATGATGTGAACAGAAAGAAGTGTGAATGTATACAAGACCATACAGTACAGTTAAAATGGCAGTACTCCACATAATTTTACTGCGATTGTTAATTGAGCACAATCACATTAACATAATCACAGTATTTCGCCTGACCTCCAACATAATCACTGATCTGGCTTAATGGCATTACAAAAGTGCATGTTAGCATAACCAATATTTTTAGAGATCGACTTTTCTAAAGCAAGCATACGGATGCCATATTGTTTATAAAACAGGTTAGTCAATATTAACTTCTTGTTGTATAAAAGCAATATTTGCAGTCGAGCGATACTGAATGCAAGGCTGTGATTACCTACAGCACTTAATTCAACCCTATGATACTGATCATTAGAAGTGAATGAGAAGAAATATCCCATTATACAGTGGAAAAAGGACACACAAAATAATTAGCCTGTGCAGACAGCAGGATAATAAGATCATGAGAGGTTGGTCACTTATGTGGAACCAGCGACTCAATGAAGACTCAAGCTTACAATGATCTTAGCGATGGGGCAGAGGAGAACAAAGTGAAGTGTTTTACTCTGTGAGGTTAAGTCCTGTCACACATAATCTCACTGAAATCCATTGTGAGGAAAGGATACGGTGGATGCATTTTTATCTCACCCACTCTACCGGCTTTGAGAGAACTCATCATAACTTCCTATACATTTACCGCAAACAGCCGTCAACCGCTATCATCAAGAATTATAACCCATTGTACTTTGATAGTGTTGTTTACTCTGTTAATTGATGTAGTAGTCGTATTACAGTCAGCAGATGGCTTTGTTGGGTTATCAAGGTCTTTATTGTACCTTTAATTGTGAACAATGACTGATTAAACTGCTATTATGTGCCAATAATCCAAATGGTGCTGTGGAAAGTCAAATTTCCTGCAAAGATACAGGTCGTAATAATTCATGCAGTCACTTTTTGATTTTTATGGGTGTTGCGCAACACGTCAGGAATTTCAAATGAATGTCACTCTCTCAAGTCAACATACTTTATGTTAGAAAAATGCTAAAGAAAGTTAATTATGTTTGTCACATTCATCTTTAGTTTCACTTTCATGGACTTTCAGTTTGTTTTTCTTCATCGCATGTGTTCCTGTTCGATTTTCCCGCCACTCATCAGTTGTCATGGACACTCATTAGATCATCACACCTGTTCGCCATCTCCTCATTATCACTGTGTATTTCAGTTCTTCATCTTCACTCTACGTTGTTGGTTGTTGTTTATGTGTACATGTTACACACGCTGTTACTTTCTCTTCATTGTTGTAGATTACCTGAGTTTGTTTTCATTGAGCCATTTTGTTTATAGAAACCTTTTTAAACTCTCCATCTTCTTCTTCGTCCTTGTGACAAGGTTGCTTTGGAAAGCTGGCATTTTATAATGTGAGGATTGATTTGTTTTTTTTAAAGCACTTGCATGCATATTTCATATCCTGTTTATTATTCAAGCTAAAACATCCCTTTTTAGGTTATTTTTGGCATAAAAAAACACAGGAATTGACAGGAATAAATTGCATTTTAAAATCTATTATCTATAAAATCTATTTTCCACACTAATAATGTATTTTTGGTCAAATAAATGCAGCCTTGCTGAACATAAGAGTTTTCTTTCTAAAACCTTTTTTTTTTACTGACCCCAAACTTTTGAATAGTAGTGTATATTATGTTGAAGTCTTTTAAAGTCTAGTAAAATATCAAGATTTCCATTGTAAATCATTTGTCACAATTCTGAGATACACAGGCAAATTTACTTAACAGTTGCACCATACTTCAAGTTCAATGAAAAAACCTGCATCTTTTAATTATAAATGCTTTCAATCTTAATGATACTTGTTATAGGGCCTTTCTCAATCTGTGTTCTTGTCTGTACTTGTGTTCTTGTGAAACGTCATCTTTTGTGGCCCAAGTACTGTCCCAATACACAAGTTTGCATTTTGGCAAGAACGGTTAAAAATCCCGGAAGTGTTCTTGACACGTCCATTTTACTGAGGATGCATCGGTTGGTAACTTGTGTGAACTTGACGGCAGAAATATCCCAGCATTCATTTCGGATTTTGAGGAAGGAGAAGCAGGTCAATACAGAAAGTCGTTTTTCTACAATTTCGTACGCTTTTTCCATCACTAAATTCTCTAAATCAACTGTGTAGATTTCAAATATTGGCATTTTTACGAAAATTTATGCCGAATCAAAAATGTGCTCAAACGTTTTCGGAAGTGTGAATCTCCATAAGCGCCTGCGGGTGTTAAGTTAGCTAGCGAGCCAACCAGCCAGTCTGCTCACAGATTCGTTTTACCCCACAGTCAAGAGACCATTGCCTTTTACCGGCGTTTTTTCCCGCCGTTGGCTAGTGATGTACACAAACAAACAACAGAAGCAGAATGAAAGGAGACAGGCGTTGCTTTGTTATGAATATACATTACATTGTAGTGTACAGTTATAGAGTAATCCCTTGAGCTGAGGGTAGGCTTGGGTGATAAAGCCTGGCTGTTATCGTCAATAATTCTCGTTATGTTTGGGTACTGCAGACCGCGTCTGAGTGGGGGTATTATTGCGCAATACCAGCATCAGAACACATCGTCTCAAACTGTCAGCAGCGTTCTGTGTGCTCGTCACCTTGTGAGTTCATTCTTCCAAGAACAACTAGCAAGAGCATTCTCCCCAAGAACACAAGTCTGTTCTTTGCATTCTTGTTTTGAGAAACACCCATAGATTGTGCTGGGTTCCTAAACATAAGGACCCCTAACTTGGTTCTATTAACACCCCTGAAAAGTAGGTGGTAAAAAAGAGTTGAGTTTTGTAGTGATCATGGGCATGGCAGCGGTAATTGTAGCCAGATCGATTGTGTGTGTGGTGTGAGACAGGTAACAAAAAAGTACTGACATTGAGGAAAAAAAGTCTATTGACCCGTGCAAATTATGATCAGATTGCGCAAACAGCCCCAATGCTGTGGCCATGTTTGCCCCATTATCTGATTTGCATAATTCATTTTGAATTGGGCGCTAAAACAACTCAAAGCACATGCAAATAAACGACACTATCAGCGGGGATAATTACTGTAATTCTTAGTAAACTTCCCCTTCAGTCGAAGTCAAGTGGCATGTAGTGCAACCCATTTTGAGTCCATTGAGATCAGTGTCAAATGCAAGCTGATGACACTCACATGACATTACAGGGCTGATGCGGCAAACTCCCATAATTCCATCAGCACATTTTGGCTCATTTACTCAGTTTGTTTACTGAAGTGTAAGTTGTGTTTCATGTCACAGTACCTGCATTAGGATGTGCACAGCATCACAACTAGTTAGCAGCATGACAAATAGATTGTCAAATCTTATATGGTAGTTATCTTTGCATATTAAGCTGAGATAGAAGAAAGTGTTTTATCATCAAAGAAATTACATATGCGTTCCTTTAGTCCTTAAAAGGGTGTGTGGAAAGTCAGGCGGAAACCTTGTATCTCCAAAAACGCTACTTTTCAGAAACCTGTCCATAAAGTTTACTGTAGCTATGTGGGCGCTCAGTTTTTTTCTGTCATTTGTCCAAAATCTCATGTTATTGATGACGAAATGCTTCATACAGGCTATTTAAGACAGTACTGGCTATATGACTTGACGACAAATGTTAGACTAGACACTCTTCTCCGCTCCTCAAATAAATAAAACATTAGCCTTTACATATAGTGTTACTTGAGTAAATAAAACGCTGTATTTATTCAAAGAACCAGTTCTTTATAACCCTTGCATTGCAAACAAGCAGAGATGGTCCAAATCGCGTGCGGCACTTCGTTCACGATAGAGGCGGGCGGGGTTACAAGGTTTGACTGACAGTTTTAGGATCCAATGGTGATCTGAGGTTTAGTCACAAGTTACAAATTTTTTTTAGTGGTTAAATTTTGCAAAACACACAGAGAGATGTAAAGGTTGACCAAAAGTAATGATTTATGAAAACAATTAAAATAAAAGGACAACAGTGGCAATATCAAATAAGAATCAAAATGGGAATATAAAGTGTCTCTGGGCTGGAGCAGTTTAGTTTAGGATGTGATGATGGGTGTTCGCTCCATCAAGAGTGAACTGTGGACACAGGGGCCAGTAGGTTTCTCATTAGTAAAATTACAGGACGTTTGAATAATAATGCAAACATTTTTTGCTGAGTGGGATTATACAGTCCACCCCTGTGGGCAAGTAACCTTTTTATTGATTGGTAGTTCTTTTCAAGTTTCCCTTGATATTTTAAAACAAGGCTCTCAAACTATAATCAACCAATTTACTGCTTGAAAGCATCTTGAAAATGAATTACATTCCTTTTTTTCAATTTCCGTTGCCAGACATGAGTGGTTTTACAACAAAAAAAGTAGAAAAGTATTTTTGGCCTTGAGGTTGTTGCTTTTGTTAAATTTCTTTAATCTTTTTGTCTCATATTAGAACAGATTGCGGTCATGTTTTTATTAGGGTCTGCTTCGTGTCTGCATCAAATTCATCATTTTTGTTTATTCATAAATGTTGTTAGGGTTTTGAGGGATTGAAGATTTGTGTGTAAGAGGTCAGAAGTGTACAATACATACTGTGATGATGTAACTAGCAAACAATTCATATACGTTATTAATGACAGTGAGTGTTAGTCAGAGTTATAAAAGAGTGAAGTTAGGGTCCCTCTCAGATTTAGCTCGAGGTCGATCGATATAATCTTTATTTGAGTCACACTGCTAACAGTTTTATTTCTGGCTGTGTGTTTAAATACTAACATACTGCTCTTCCTATTTCTGCTCTGTATGAGCTAAAAACAATGTAGCTCTGAATCTTTTCTGTTATTTTACATGCACAAATGTAAGTATATTGACTTTTACTTTATTATTTACGGGTCATAGGTTTTTTTTTAAATGATTTGAAATGATTTAAAAATGATTTGACAATATAAATCTTTTACAGCCCTAAACAACAATACTGCTCAATATTCATAACATTCATCACAATCATTAGCTACTTTCATGTAAAGACATGTAAACTCACATTTATCATCCCATATTGAAAAAAGCCCCATAAAAGGTATTTTTTATTTATTTAATGGTGTTTTTTCCTCTTTATTTAAAAAGTTGAAATTATTGTAATTATCTACTTTTATAGTCTGTTCATTTACTTCCCATTTTTAGTGTGAATACACTGAAATTAATTTAGTTTAGTATGTATTCTAGCTCATTATTTGAGTTAACTACCAAAAATCTACAAAATGTAATCAAAATGCAAAATATTTACAATATGCTAACAACAGCATTTTGTTTATTTATTTATTTAATGTTTATTTGACAGGGACAAATGCATAAAATATTCCTTTAAAAAAAATACAAAGTAGATGCCATGCATACAGGTTTATAGCCATGACTAATTCGCAACCCCTGTCCCTGGTTAGGCTTGTAAAATTAAAACAGAAGTTACAGAGTATTGAATTAAAATGTGTAACTATTAAAATACATACAATAAATACATCCCATACATAAAATAAGATATGGGCTTAAATGGATGTAGAAATCACTATAAAACAGAGTCTAGATACATTTAACAATACAACAACACAAAACACACAGTGTGCATACCGGTATGTTTGTGCATGCTAACATATGCATCTTTACGTTTGTATGCATTGTGTTGTATCCTGTATAGTCAGTGTTCACACAGTTGTTTCAGTTTTAGCCATTGCCTTAAATGTGTATTAAAAACTTTGAGTTCTGTCAATTTTTTAATTTCTGATGGTAAGGCGTTCCACAATTAATGTTAATAAATTATTGGGAAAAAAACCCAGTAGTTTAGTATATTTAATAGTTAAATTCATGTAAAATGTTTGGAAGTATTCAGATCAGCTAGTATTTCATTACAAACACATTTTTTCTTCGAGCTGTGCACCCGCATCCTATGAGCATGTTTTATTGAATATTAGTATGTTTGAGATGTATTGCATCCATTAAACATTCATTACTTACTTTACATTGTTCTGAAACCATATGCCTATATTCAGAAAAAGCATACGCACCATATATTGTGTGGATTTCCCTGCAGCAGAAGCAGTTGTATTGGGCCCATGTGACAGCACTTTTCCAGTGGCAGAATGCTCTGCTACACAGTGGACGGAGAAGGTTTGTGCTGCTATATGACGCCAGGGAACTCTTTTATTATATCACCCAGGAAACTGCAAGATGCCAAATGAAAACAAATGCGACTATTTCGCCTTCCCTCGCTCTCTCTTTCTCTTCCTCTTTTTCGTGTCTCTTCTGTTTCTCTCGAAATGCAATTCACTGCCAAGGTTGTTGCTCAAATTCCACACCAGGGATTGCCATGCTAACCAAAACATTATAATATGCAGCTTGCTCATTTCATTTTGTTGCAATGTTCATGTATTTTTGTTGACAATGTGCCCTGCTACTGAGTCTACAGGGACAAACAGAAGACGTGTGCTTTTCCAGTTTGACTGTAATGTACTTAGCTGAGAACAAACACTTTTTATTTTTATTTTAGACTCAAACTGTGAGGAGTGACTTTTTACAAACACTTATTTGATATATATATATATATATAGATATATAGATAGATAGATAGATAGATAGATAGATAGATAGATAGATAGATAGATAGACATACCATGGGTGAGGTAGATCCTCTGAATAATGAATCCATCATGGACACTGAGAAGGTAGATCAAGTTCTGCCAAAACACACACACACACACACACACACACACACACACACACACACACACACACACACACACACACACACACACACACACACACACACACCTTCTGACTTAAGCATTTATTATGCAACTATTGTGAACAAAAACCCTTGTGTTTTTGAGTCCACATTTGGTCCTTTTTTCTTTTACTTGACACAAAATCTTAAACATGTGACACTCATGTGGTGAGAGATGTCTAGTTAATGATTTACTTGTCTAATACAACACTGTAATGTCTTTAAATTATCTTTGATGGCATGTTTTTCTCACAAATATTGATGTATGTCATTAATATTGACACCAGTTGCCGTTGGTGATTAATAGTGATTATAACTATTATAACCAAAAATGTGCAAATCACTCCACCAGGAGATCCAGTGCTAGATGGGATTCTTGTTTGAGCCTTTTCTCATTTTGGAATTAAATCCTAAGACTTCCATTTGATTGGTTTCCTAGAATGTTGAGAGAATTAGATTGTATCTTTTCTCCATCCCTGCGGACACCTTTGACGCTGCAGCATTAACAGTAAATACCAGCAAAACAAACAAGCTCAGCCAATCCCAGCTCGGTAATTAGCCTAATTAAACTGAGGTTGAACGCAACGTGATTATACATCATTAATTTCGACCTTACAGTTGCTGTAATTAAGTCGCTCATCACATAAGCTCCCTTGTAAATATCATTTTCACTCCTCTCTCACTCAGACACTTATTTATTTCATTTATTTATTTTCGAGCGAGAGAGAGAGAGAGATGCTGATGAGATGATTAGTAGCACACGATTAGCTCAAGTGTGTGTGAGTACTTCACTCTGTGGGAATCCCTTGTTGAGTAAACCCTCCTCCTCACTTGAGCAAGTGTAAAACTATTCTTCATTTTAATGCATAAATTATATGCCTATTAATCATTAATACTGTCAATATAATACCCCTCTCCTCAAGCAGTATTGTCTATTCAGTGACTTCACGTACATCTAAACATGCTTTTAGCTGGCAAAATATTTGGGAGAAAGTCTTCTAAGAGGAAGATTGCATATAATGTTTGATATGTTTAAATGTAGGTCTGCACAGTTTGGTAAAAAAAAAAGAGAAAATAATTATGTTGAGATTATGTAGACAGATTTCGAATGCAGTACAAATTCTTAAACATCTCATACTGCTGCTATACTGCTTGTATATCAAAGCTAAAGAATCAAAGGCATAAAATCATTTTGAAACAGCAGCTTTCATGTTCAACAGGGTGTGAAACACTATGAGCTAGCAAATGATGCCTTTTGTCTTCAAATTAAGTTATTTAGCTCATGCTCTGCTGCCAGCAAAAGAGGGTGTTCACCTGGGTACGAAATTAACTTTTTGCCCTCTAGCTATAGTGAGGATATATATAAATATACTGTATATATATATATACACACACACACACATACATGTGTATATACATGTATACACCAGCAGGGGGTAAAAGGCACACATTATTGATACTAATACTTTAGCTAAAATAATATGTTTTTATAACAATCAGTTGACAGCCAACTTAATATATGATATTTACCATCTGAATCTAACCATGTCATGTCAACACATTTAAAAGTCAGCCAGATATTTATTATCATGTTAATTACTGTGCCTTTTGCCCCAAATACCATACTTTTACGTATTCTTCCGTTATTGAAAAACTGTTGCTTCAATTACCTTGAACAAAACTGAAAATCATTAAGAAGACCTTTGTCTCAAAATATATTCAATAACTTTTCACTGCTACCCGCGATCGCGTCAAGGATCAGCCAAATTTCCACATGCATCTTGAAAAGCAGATGTTTTGGAAAGTGCTGCAGCAAGTTTGTGTGCAATTTAGTGGTTTAGAGGAAAATCAAATCAAAGGTGCCTTTTCCCTGCGGCGCATTTAGCCCCGTTGTACCCAATATATTAAGTGTGTGTGTTTGTGTGTATGTGTATATATGTATGACTGTATGTATGATAACTATAATTTTTGCAAACTTTGGCCACGTTTACACAACTCCAGAATAGCTCCAGAAGTTCTTATTGTTAACGTTCACACACCGTACAGTAACAGTTATTTAAAGGAGTGACAACCTCATTATATAACCAAACTCACACCCGTATATTTTCAGGACTCACAACCGCATTCTCGGAAAACCCGCGCTGTGTGAACCGAACCGGACTGGATTACCGAAAAAGTTGTCTGTCACATGACACGTCATAAAAGCTGCTTTCGGATACTGAAGATTTGACGAGTGAACTTGATTGGACTCTTGTCGTTTCAAAAGTGATAAAACTTTTCAGTTTTATGGATGTCGCCATCTTTGATATCACTTTGATATCACTATGGTTACTGTTAAGAGAATAAGGGCTTGACTCCAGTTGCACGTTCATACATAGAGTATCCAAGACGCTACTATATGTTGCTTTTTGAACCGGAGATTTCGAGACTCACATCTGTAAATAAATGCGGTTGTCATTCCAAAAATGACAAAGAAAACTGTGACCAAAACTGTGATCAAAACTGTGTCAAAGAATTGAAAACTCTTCTCAGATGCATGTATAAGATTTTGGACTTCATATTCATATACTGAGATGTTATACTGACCTAAAATTAAATGTCTAATCCCTGAAAACTGATGCAAACTGAACAACCACTGAATTTTCAGAAAGCATTGGGATTTTTATTTGGACACTTTAAAGTCCATTTCTGTAGCCACCAATTGGCAAACTGTGAGATTTTTCTTCACTGAGATTCATGCAGCTTGTTACAGTTTATCAGGAACCAGACAATGATGGTATTTGCATATCACATGTTTACATCAGGTGCAATGAACTTGTAATGAGGTTCACCTGGAGACATCGCAACTCTCAACATGAACATTATTTATTTAGAGAGATGGATTTCACCTCACAGTTGTCGATTACCAGCTGTGCTTTGTTTCTACTAATGTCAGAATTTTAAATATGTTTTAATCATGAAGGCTTTAATGTACAATACCAGTACACAAAAGTGCAGTGTGTTATTTCTGAAACACTAGTAGCACGTGATTGTTTTTCATGATGCCACTGAATGCATTGGTGATTGTGCTCTTACTGTGTGTTTGTGTGTTGCAGGTTGGAGATGTCGTGGTGTGAAGGTTCTGGAGGCAAGATGACTTTGGTTAAATTGCTCCTCTCCTTATTGCTGCTACAAACATTTTCTGAAGGTAAGGATGACACTCACACACAAAAACTAGTTTTTATATATTTACATATATTTTCCATAGGCGTAATGGTTTTTATTTTGTACAAACTGTATATTCTATTGCCTTACACTAACACTACCCCTAAACCATTACAGAAAAGTTTCTGCATTTTAACATTTTCAAAAATCAACTTGGTACACACACGTTGTTTTTTTTATGTTTTATGGGGACATTCTATAGACACAATGATTTTTATACCATACAAACTGTATATTCTATCCCTAAACCATCACAGAAAACATTTTCAAAAAACATCAATTAGTTTGATTTATAAGCTGTTTTCCACATGGGGATTTCAGATATTGCCATCTTTGTGGGGACATTTTTTGATATAATGCAACCTCGATTCCTCAAACAGTCCTTTAAACAGGTATCAGAAAGAGAACTGGCTAAAACATTTTACTCTATTTGTCCTCACTCCGATGATCTAAAACGGGTCCTCACAAAGATAACTTTGTTTATTTTACTTTTTTTACTGTATTTCTCATCATATTTAGTTTCTAGTATGATTCTGCCTGTTCAGTTTTTTAAAGTTTTTGTCAGATATATGATTGTTGCACTCCATCTTGCTGTCTTTGAACTCGGGAACACATCCATGTCCTGCTAAATTGTTAATTTAGCATTGATGCGTTCATTTTTAATCACTTTTTTCATCAGTAATTATACCGAATTAATGTGTTAAATTGACATTCCTTATAAAAACTGAATGTAAAAATATCCGAGGAAGCATTGAATCAGTGTGAGGTGAAGAATGGGACCTGTTTATATAAACCTGAGGTGATGAATATTAATGAGAGAGCAACATCTGCAGTGACTAATTAATATTCATGAGCCCAGTGGCATCACACCCCACCCATCTTCAGTCCCCCAATAACTTGTTGCTCACGGGTCAAATGTGTCTCTCAGACTTTCAGATTAAAGCTCTGATTGTGCTGACAACGGTCCCTCTTCTGTGTCACTCTCATCTGTTTCTCTCATTTTTCAGCCTGCACTCATTACCTTCCTGTTGTCCTTCTATCAGCCCACATGTCCTGTCTTTTCTCAGACATCTCACTCCATCACTGTTCTCTCACAGCTGTCTATCATTCCTCACTGTTCGTGTGTGTGTGTGTTGGACACCTGCGCTCTGCAGAGGCCCGTTTAACAAGACAGTGTCTCTGCCACTTAACATCAGTTCAGAGGAGTTTATAATTCACTGGCCTCTTCTTCCTCTTCCTGTCTGTGTCCTTTCCTATTGCTGAACCTCTCTCAATCATTTACACACTCCATCTTTCTTCATTAATCTGCCTCACTCCTCTCTGTCTCTCATAGGTCCTGTGGGAGCTGTTCTCTCATGGTTATTAGCTCTCTGTGATTGGTTCAGGGTTTTGAGGGTTAAATGAAATGGAGGTAAATTAGGGAGGGAGTTTGAGCCCTGAACCCCAGAACAACTCAGGACTGAATGTTAAACACTCCTCGCCCAAAAGAGAGAGAGAGAGAGTTTAAAAGAATAGTTAGCAAAAAAGAAAATTCTGTCATTATCCAAACTTTTTCACAGTGACCGTGACTGTCAAGCTTCCACAAGGACAAAAAACATCATAAAAGTATCATAAAAAGAAATTCATACTTGTGCGCTATATTCCACGTCTTCTGAAGCCATACAATAGCTTTGTGTGACAAACCGACTGAAATTTGTCATTATTTTTTTCTTTATTTGCCTTTTCCAACACTCTTATGGCACTTCATTATCAATTTACGTTTTGTTAATGCATGATTTCCAGTGAATAAGAACCTACATTTTAAGTACTGTCTGGCTTCAGAAGACTTTTAATTACGGTAGTGCTGTCAATCAATTAATCAAGCATTTTCTGTAATTAATTGCACCTAACATTACAATTTTTAATATATTTTTATATTGTAATACATAATTTCACATTGAAACTCAAAATTAATGTAGAAACAACATAAAGATGGTATATTTTTTATTATTTTGTTTAATGGCATCTTTTTACAAAGTACTATGAATGAAGGCACCGATACCAATACTGCTGATGTCTCTATTTAACACCCCCCCCCCCCCCCCCAACACTCTCAATTTCTGGGGATGAAAATTTGTAATTATAGGCTTTAACCATTACAGTATAATTGAAAGTCATAATTTTTAACATTTAATAGGCTTTTCAAATTAACAATTTTAATTTAAGTGAACTTAAAACAATCTCCACATAAACTCTTTATAATAAATTACATTATTATAAAGTACCTTTAATGTTGTATTCAGTCTCTGTCAATATCAGCTCTCTCTCTATTTGAATGAGAGCTGTCAAGTTTTTTTTCTCCCAAAAGTTTATTTTGTGCATTCATTTTCACAATAAGTAAGAAAATAAATTACATGTTAAAAAATATAATTTTTTTATTAAAATATTTTTATGTGAGGAACGATCCTCTTAATACAACGTCAGTATTTACGCAAGCTGTTTTTTTATGTTTTTTTTTTGTCGCAACCCAGACAATAGTGCCCAAGAAGAACTACAAAAGTACAGTAAAACTAGTCCATATGACTTGCACGCCGTACTTGAAGTCTTTTGAAGCCATTCAAAACTTTTTGTGAGAAACAGACAGAAATTGAAGTGTTTTTTCACTGAAAATCATTATTTTTGCCCAAAGTCAGAAGGCTTTGAATATAGAGCAAGAGTCATATAAAGTACTTTTTCTGTCCTTTTGGACTGCGAACAGCCTTTATGTTCTGCTAAATAACTCCTTTTGTGTTCCTCTGAAAAAAGGGTAAAGTTAAGAGGAGTAAAGGATTTTCTTTAAATTTTAAAGGTAAAATTCTTTCTCTCACTTAAAGGTAAAGTGGAAGAGAGGTGAGCTGTCTTCATAATATGATGTCTGTGAAGAGATCTGATATGATGTGAGTTTCTGTCCGAACTGTTCACTCAAAAGACTCTCAATCAATGTCAAAATGGTAAAACGTCAGCTACAAAGCTTGTTTCACACATCCTGTGTCTGCAGCATACAGTAACTACAGCTGGAGGTATTTGTAGAGGGCATATAGTTTTTCCTTGATAATGGCCGTAATTAGAAAATTGTATTATAAAGCAGGCAATTGTGAACTATTACAAAACCCCAAAATAAAGTTAAACTGCTTCATTAAAGCTTGTAATTTAAAGAATGTGTTGATAAATTGGTTTAAAGGCGAAGTATGTAAGATTTTTAAAAATACATTCTCTTAACCAAGTTTACTGCTCATTGACTTCTGTTAGTAAGCCGTTCATTGGTTTATCTCCTTGAAAAGTTCAAAAATTGAGCCTTCAAGGCACTATCTAAACATTGAGAGCGAAGATCTGTCAATCTCTATCCAGTTAGCTGCTGTAGGACCATGACTGTTACACGGGAAAAGACATTCAGCTTCGATTACAGAAGTGTAAGCCAAAATTCATTGCATTTAGACCTTCAAAAATGAAACGTCATGAACATACAATGAATGCACTACAATGGACTCTTCAATACCATACAGCATCATCCTGCACTCGTTCAGAAAGACAAATGTACATTACTACATTAAAGGGGTCATGACATGAGAAACCAAATTTGCCTTGATCTTTTGGTATATAAGAGGTCTTTGTACC
The DNA here is from genome assembly GCF_949152265.1 of Phoxinus phoxinus. Classification (NCBI taxonomy): domain Eukaryota; kingdom Metazoa; phylum Chordata; class Actinopteri; order Cypriniformes; family Leuciscidae; genus Phoxinus; species Phoxinus phoxinus. Next base: position 5,916,449 of record NC_136889.1, on the reverse strand, counting down.
ATTAAAACGTCCTGCAAGTTTCATAGCTTAAGACGTCCTCCCCATTATAAACGAATCATATATTTAATCAAGCTCTAAATACAGCTCGTTCTGGATCCATGGTAAGAAGTGACGTCACGGTACGAAGTGAGGTACCAGCGTTTGCATATAGACCGCCTCCAGCACAAGGCAACTACGCTCATTTCGTATCATTGTCGCGCCCGCGCGCTGCGCGCCTCACAAGTGTTCAGTCGACGGACAGCGAGCCGAGTGGGTCTCAGGGAAATTACGATGCTGCAGATGTGCTGTTCCTGGCTGTGGACAAACAACATCTTTAAATACGCTGCGAAAGATCCAGACGTCAGGGAAAAATGGATGCACTTTATTCTTTGCGGACGTCTCAGTCACGGCAGTGTTAGTTTAAGCGTTTGTTCTATACATTTGAAGGATGACCGTTTTGAGAACAAATCCCAAAATGATGCTGGCTTTGCCAGAAAACTGTTGCTCAAAGATAAGTCCGTGCCGACTATTCTGGGCTCAACAACGACGACGCAAACTGTAAGTAATGTATTTAAAACTGTAAACTACTTTTTAAATACGCTGAATCCGCAAATGTTCTGGCTGGGGGCGTTAATAATTGATGCATAGGCACTGACGTTAGCCAATCATAACAGTGGGCGTTAACACTGAACTCTTAAAGAGGAAACACCCCCAAAACAGACTGTTTGAATCAGAGGATGAGAAACAGGGTGGGAAAAGGTCATAAATCACTACATTTTAAAAGTTTTTTGTAAAAAAAACTATAGTAATACTATAATTGCACCTAAGGGAACATAATAATAAAATAAAAAAACCCATGTCATGACCCCTTTAAATGTACAATCTACATTAATCCGGATACTTTTGAAAATGGCGTTTTCGTTTTCGATATGTGAACGGCCCCTTGGCGAGCTCCCTCTAGTCAGGCCACAAGCTACTGGCAGCTCGTGAGCGCCGTGTTGGAAACCCCTGTAGAGCTCCGCTTTGTAGGCTACGACTACTTTTTTGCGACTTTGTAATGACTTTCTGCGGCCAGCGTTTCTGGAAATGACTTTTAAAAAACGTCCAGACGGGAGAAGGAGAACTCATGTTGCCACTGGCAAGCTTCGGTCTGCTGTTGTATGCCCGTGCGCCGCGCATGCAGGTGGAAAAAAGTTGTGCGAGTAATTTACGTCACGTGAACGGCGCTTTTGGGGTTCGCCGATCAAGCAATTTTTAGCCAATATCGGCCGATCATGATCGGCGGCCGATCAATCGGAGCATCACTATTGCTTATGACACACAGCAACACAGCTAAAAGTATTCCTAATATGTTAGACCTTTTTTTGAAAGTAGCCTGCATTTACCTGTTGCAGATATTCCTTCACAAGTACCTGTAAGAGATATATTTGTGATTTTTGAATTGGGGGAGGTGCGACGCATGAAAGGGGCGTTTGCAAGGTTGTTTGAAAATTGCTTTATTTTTTTAATTGCGCTAGGTGCCACTAGTGACGCAGAAACTACATACTTCACCTTTAAGGGGGAACTATTATGCCCCTTTTTACAAGATGTAGTTTAAGTCTCAGGTGTCCCCCGATTCGTGCATGTACCTTTAATTGCGAATGACCTTCTGCTCCCCACCCTTCTTTCCAGAAGAGGGCGGAGCCTGTGCAGCTCGTGCCTCTGATTGGATAGTAACAAAACATCTTTGTTTGGTTTTGATTATTATCTCTATCGCAGCCACACTCTACGTCATCATGAACGTTTTTATTTAGATGCATTTTATAGCCATATCAGTTTAAAAATCTGTCATATGGTTTTCTGAGCGCACACATCCGAAGCACGCGGACAAATCTGGATGTCAGACGGCCCGTCCCGCCAGTTTTAAATTGTTTCTCTTTCATGTCTTATTGTACCTAAACTCTCAAATACACACAAGGTTATGTCAAAAACAAAGTTCACAAACACAGTCGGTCGTCTGGGAACGTAAACAGCAGGGAAAGAAATCACATGTGTATATTAGATCTGTGTATTAAAAGGAAAGCAGCATAATATACAGTACCATACATATGGTATATGCTGTTAATAGGAACCAAAAAAAAAAACTAAAGAAATTTTGCACACACACAGCCATAGACCCTGAAATAAATACACATCCCTAAATTACATAAAATTCAGTATTCATTACAGTTTAATTTCAGTGCATGGGGCTCAAAGAAAATTTCATTAAGCAACAATAATGATATAACTATTAATTTTATCATTACAGTATAAAGATCTGGAGCTGAAACCAGGACAGATGTGGCAGGTTTTTTTTGCTTTTGGCAGGAACTTCACTTTGTCACACGCCTAAAACTCGTTTTAAATCTTCTGCCATTCTGTAATGGTCCAGTAATTAACACAGGCTGATTTGTTACTCTAGATTGATTCTAGTTAGTGTGTATTGGCAGATGCACAGTCGATGGCTCTCGTTTCTTGCTCGGCGTCTCTCCATCTCTCTCTCTTTGGGTTTGTTCTTGCCACGTTCAAAGCGGAGTCAAAGAGTGATTCACCCTATCAGACACCAGCACTTCAAACACACACGCACATGCCCTTTCTAGTGTGTGTTGTCTCTGTGGCCCACTACCCATGCATGCGATCAAAGCTCTCCTGATCTTCCTGACAAATCAGCTTGTCTCCTGCTACCCCTGGAAAGAGAGAACACACACACGCGTGTATACACTGGGGAAACATGTCTCGCACATAAAACAACGATATCATATATTTACTTTTCAGGTTGGTTACATACAGCACAGAACTAACCAATTATTGAACCCTATACACTGGCTAATGGCCCTTGTAGAAACTTGAATTTACATTTTCTTTTAAAATGATTATTAAAATGTTCTTCACACTTAAAAAAAAAAAAGGTTCTTTTAAGAACTGGTCACTGAAAGGTTCTTTTGGGGAACCCAATTCAATTCTATGAGATGTTGTGAAAACCCTTTTTGAGTGTGCTGTAGAAGTGACAGATTTTCACTCAAGTCAAGACACACACACACACACACACACACACACACACACACATTGAGAGTATTCATTTGATGCCCATCAATGTCATCTTCTGTTTGCCATCTAATGTAACGGCTGTAACTGTGTGTTTTCTGTTATTAAGACCCATGTCTCTGTCTCTCTGTCCTCCAGCCTCTAATCAGCCACCTCGTTTCCAGAATTACTTCTTCCAGTCGTACCTGCTCATCTATGAGAACACACCAGTGGGTGAGTGTCTCTCGCAAACACACACACACTGCTCTGTCTGTACACACACTGATGGATCTTTCTACACACTGTCTGAACTTCTTTTTCAGTTTTCTTGATTTCAGTCCATAAATGCTGGATGATGGACCATGTTTGGCTTGAGTTTCAGTTTGTTCAATTGCTTTCATGTGTAAGCTAAGCAAAAGACACATAGTGAAGAGTTATTCTTAACTAGATGTGTGTGTTATTTTGCATGAAATAACCATGTGCTAATGGCTTCTTTTTTATTTATTTAGATAATCCAGTGAATTAAATATTTGAAAGGTACCTTATCTCAAATTCTGCTTGGATGGAAATGTTAAAATCATTATATACATATACACCTGTGACTGAAATCAGTAAATTATTTGCTTAGTCAGCCAACAACCAACTAGTCGACTAATTCTCAAATCTTTTTTTAAACTTTTTTAATATATATACATATTTTGCAGAAATGTTAAACGGTTTGCATAGCAAAACCCTCACTAGCACCGGCACTACAGCAATACACATTTATACGTTTACACGTACATACACTTTTTTTGCAAACATTTTCATTTTATAAAGGGCGTTAATCCCTCCTCACAGTCTGTACTTCCCATCTCTCCTCTTATTCTCCTCTTCATCCCTTATTCATAGTTTTCCTGTCTTTAATGCCTCTTTCACCTCTCCCAGTTTATGTCAAAGAGCATGCATGTTTATTTAACCTTGTGACCTCTTGTTATCATAAGCTGCTTTTGTGGTCTTATCTGACCCTCAGTCTGCGGTTTGCCTCACTGTTCCTTATTTGCTTCGGTTTTTAAACTCTCTGTTGTTATGGACTGAATAATAAACATGTATGTATAATTTAAGCATATTTGCTAAAGGAAAGCACTTGGGCTGTTTAATCCTAGAGAAATGGCTTCTCTCCATTAAAAAAAACTCAAATGAAAACAAATACATTTTCTTTGATTTGCTTGTTTTAACTTGCAGTGCATTTGGTAGATTATACAAGAAATATAGCATTGAATGTTAGTTCACAAAGTTGCATTTTATGTTATTTTATTTGTAGAATTGATTTCAGCAGAGTTCGTTGTTAGCATGTTGCTAAGCTAACTGTTTAATACTCGAATACGGATGAAATGCGTAGCACTGACAAATATTGAGTTAAAAAGTGTGTTTTTTTAATAGATTGAATGGCAGTTTCTTTGCGTTTCCCCCTCCGTTTAGCATAAACCACTGACTGTGTTCATGGTCATCTAGTTTGAAATGTTTTTTTTTTCCTTCAGATTTTCTGTTGCAGCGTTTTCTCCATATTTACAAATCTTTACAGCCTTTAGCCGTTGCCAAAAACCCTCTGGATCCTTCACTGGAAAGTAACTCATTCCAGCTAAACGTTTACTCTTTTAATTCTTGCATCCAGGAACAATACAAGTCGACACCATTATGACTAAAAGTTTGCTAAGAAGTATTTCCTACTTAAAGCAAGGCGGTATTTGACTCTGGTAAGCATGTCCATGGCTGGTGTGGATGGCCTTGGACTGCCACATGCCCAGTGCATTATGGGTATTGAAGTTTTCCTACCTATTTGGCAAAAGGGAAGACAACAGCCTTTTTTCTCGGTTTTCTCTAGTCAGGTAGCACCGATTTAAAAAATGTTCACCTTTCTACTGCATAGGCAGCCAAGTTTTATTGAAAGCCCATTTTGCCAGCAGTGAAGTACCCCTTTAATTCTAATTATTATTTTTGGTGTCACTAGGAAAAAAATTATTCACCATGAGAAAACATTTTATCATAGAAAGAAATACACACTGTAAGCTTTAAATATTTCCCTCAAAGCCACAGAAAGAACAGGACAGTGTCAGCTGACCTCTGCCAGCTTTGATATCACAGCATACATGTAGATAGTCCGAGAAGAAAGTACATGATTGCAGCAAAATTATGAATAAACTTTTGTGTTGTATTGTTGGTTTAGATTTAACTCAGTGTTTGGTCTCAAGCAGTGCTTTACTCTAACAGTCTCTGTCTTTAAGTTTCTGTCTGTGCCTGTATGTATTTCAGCATTTTTAGGGACCCCAATGATTGACAGGGCAATTTGAGAGTGTCAGGGTTTTCATCACCTTGCCGCGTGTTGTCGTGAGTTGGTTTTAAAATAGATCTATCGGGCCTCTTCGCTGATAGCAGGCTCTCTGAACCGCAAATACACTTACACCACACTTATCCATAAAATCTCTGAATTCTGCCATCCGGCCCATTTTACCTGAACCGTCTGTGTGCGGTGTGTGTGTGTATGTTTAGATGTGTGTTTCATAAAAGCTCACAGTTGTGCTTCTAATACATTATAATTTATTGTTTCTTAAACTATGGGCACTTTAGGCAGTGTGGACTTCCAGAAAATATAATCTTTTAAAACGTGCTTTTCACACTCTCACTAGTTTACTTAATTTGTCTACTAACAATGTCCAAAAGTGTGGAATCATACAATACCGTTAAAATGTCCATGGGGTCAGTATGATTTAAAAAAAATGCTGTTCTTTTGAACTTTCTATTAATCAAAAATCAAAAATAGATCACGGTTTCTATAAAATTATTACAACAGCAAATCAGCTAATTAGAATGATTTTTAAAGCATCATGTGACACTGGAGTAATGATAATACTGGAGCAATGATGCTGAAAATTCAGCTTTGACTTCACACTCACAGGAATAAATTACATTTAGTAATAATTATATTAAAATAGAAAGCAGTTATAAACTGCAATATTTCACAATATAACTGTTTTTACTTTTTGATTAAATAAATGCAGCATTGGAGACTGTAAGAGACTCAAATACATTGAGTCTTATCTATCTCAAATTTTTGAGGTTTTTTTTTGTTGGTAGTATGCATATTTTGCATTATAAATTATAATGTAATACGTTACATTATATAATATATAATAATTCTGTGATTGAAATGATGGTGGTGGAATAAAATGGTTTAGACCTTTGTTGTGCTAAGGCTAGATAGGTATACATACAATTCAATATTATTTTTACACTGCAATTTGACACAATTATACTAATTTGACAATTATAGTTTGATTGGAAATGACCAATACATAAAAATCAAGTTCCCGGAATTGAAGATCTTCCATTGACTGATAGAATGTTCATCGAGAGAATGTTCAGCATTCAAAATGTAACAGACAGCAGTGACATCATTGTTATACTTGTATGCTGAATTCCAATTGGATTCTCTCTTACCTCTATGTCATAGTGAATTGTGATTAATCTTTACGTTCTTGTATCTATTTAGATGCAAATACTACATATTTGGACATTCAACTTATTTAGGTTGTTTGCATATGTGGACTCAGGGCTAGTTTAAGCTTTATCTTCATGACATATTCATTCATGATATATTTTCCCATGACATCATCATACTATATTGTCCTCAGTTGATTATAATTTAGTACAAGTTTGAATGTTTTTTTTATTGCATTGACCCTGGATCCATTGCTCCTTGCCTCCCTCTTTTATTTTCTTATGCTATGCATTCATTTAGAGAGCCAAAATTCCTGTGACCCCTGAAACTGATCAGATGTCTTAAGCAACATGAAACTTTGACAATGCATGCAGCATGAACATTTCCTTGACTAACACACTCTCCATCAACGCAGCGCTGAACAGCAAAGATGCACGGTGTATGGTGAGCCATTTACAAAAGGTAAACATTGAGGTCACGACTAGTTTAATACTTTTTGTATGACCAGTTGACTAGTAAAAAAAAGTGTCATCGTGCAGACCCAAATTAGTTGATTTCTGTTTATTGAGATTAATTAGGATGTGACAAGCTGTTCCCAGACCAGCATTGGTTCAGTCAGGGTTCATTTCCACCCGCAGCAGTGTCAGCGTGCCCTGTGTGTCCTCTGTGCCCTGCCTGACTCTGATTGGTGGTCGGAGCCATCAGCCATGTCTGATTGGATGACTCTGATGGCTTATTCATGGAGAGGGCGGATGATTGGACAGTGCCAATTTGTCAGCGTTATAGTTTATTAGTAGCGCAGATGTCCTCGTACTGGAGGACTTCCAAATGACACACACGCACTGGCACACCCCAACACAAACACACAAACTTACACGAATAAACACATGCAAACCAACACGTTCACACTCATGACTTGGAGACACAGACTTTTCACTGGTGTGTGTGTATATAGTATACACGATATAGTATACACAAACAGTATCTGTGTTTATACAGGATCAAGTGAGTTTGTGCATCATATTGCTTGATAAATTTTTGTGAGTGCATTGGTGAGCTTGTGCTTATGTATAAGGGACAAATGTAACAGTGGAACTGTAAGGCTCTAAGGGGCCATTTACACATCACCGTTTTCAACTAAAAGCTGAAAAGTTTTTTAATGCGTTTTGGCCATTCAGGCGTTTTGGGGGCTTCAAAATGCAAACTGGTGAAAGTAAGTTTTTGAAAATGATACCGTTATTGTTAATTTATTAAAACGATTATGTCGTGTGCATGCGTATTATATGTCCTGTCTATAGGTGCGTAGTTTTTCTTTACAAAGTGACATCGCCAACTACTGGCCTTGCTGCAGAATACAGCGTTTTTAATCATTTTCATGGATCCGTGTGAACGGGGACCATTTAGACAATGTTGTCGTCTGTGCACGAAAATGTATTTGATCAAAAATACAGTAAGACTGTAATATTGTGAAATATTAAAGTAACTGTTTTCTATTAGAATATATTTTATTTTATTCTTGTGATATTAAAGCTGAATTTTCAGCATCATTACTCCATTCTTCAGTGTCACGTGATCCTTTAGAAATGCGGATTTTCTGCTCAAGAAACATTTCTTATCATTAAAAACAAAAGTGCTGTTTAATATAATTTGGTACTATATTCTGAATTCATACATTTTTTTATTTATTTGATTAAATGTTTTCTTATTTCATGATTTCCATTGATGCAAAGTCATCACAAAATGGTAAAGTTATGCTGATCTCAGAATTTTGCCTAGGACATTTCCAAATCTACTATGTGTGTTTATTAAATTTTTTTGAGGTACCTGTATCGTCCCACCCCTAGTGTTAATATTGGTAATTAGGGCCCGAGCACCGATGGTGTGAGGACCCTCTTGGAATTGCTCTGTTTATTATTATTAGGGCCCGAGCACCGATGGTGCGAGGACACTATTGGAATTGCTCTGTTTATTATTATTATTATTATTATTATTATTATTATTATTATTTTCCGCATTTGATCGCATTTTTGAGGGCCTAAACATGCACGAAAACTCACGAAAATTTGCACACGCGTCAGAACTGGCGAAAATTGACATCTGATATGCGTTTCAGAATTGGGCGGGGTAAAATGGCTCGATAGCGCCACCTATAAAGGTTCAACGGAGTGCGCCTCCCGCTACGTTTCACGTACGTGTACGAAATTCGGTACATACATGTAATGACCCAATACCTACAAAAAAGTCTCTTGGAGCATAGCCTTAAACACAACAGGAAGTCAGCCATTTTGAACTTCCTCTCTGATTTTTGTGCAGTTTTTGGCATTTTCAGGCCTCGTACTTTAACGAACTCCTCCTACAGTTTTAATCTGATCATCTTCAAATTTGGTGAGTGTAATCTTAAGGCCTTTGCAACGTTAAATTGCGAAGATCTAGAGTTTTCGTCGAAGGGCGTGTCCTCGGCGGCCTGACAAATTTTGATGTTTCGCCATGAAACAGGAAGTTGCTGTAACTAAGGCAAACAATGTCCAATCTGCCCCAAACTTCACAGGTTTGATAAGAGTCCTGCCCTGAACACATCTACATGAGAATAATCAGTTAGAGTAATAGCGCCACCTGCTGGCAACAGGAAGTGTCATGTTTAACACCATTTTGGACTCCTAATAACATATAAAAAATTGCCAGCAAGTGCTGAACATGTTAACAACACACGGGAACCATGCTAAAACATGCTAACAAACATTAGCTAAGTGCTAAAGCATGCTATTCCTGCAATTAAATAGGAATTTGCTGTCAGGCATTGAATGTTCAATTTGCCCCAATTTCACACGTTTGATAAGAGTTCTGCCCTGAACACATCTACATGACACTTTTCAGTTATAGTAATAGCGCCACCTACTGGCAACAGGAAGTGACATGGTTAACACTGTGATGCAGTACTAGCAACATATTAAATATGCCATTGAGTAATAAACATGTTAGAAACCTGTTAAAACATGCTAGCAATTCTTAGCTAAGTGCTAAAGCATGCTAATGCAATGAAACGGGAAGTTATTGTTACTGAAGAAGACAATGTCCAATCTGCCCCAAACTTCACATGTTTGATAAGAGTCCTGCCCTGAACACATCTACATGACAATTTTAAGTTAAAGTAATAGCGCCACCTACTGTCGACAGGAAGTGACACGTTTTAAACTGTGATGCATTGCTAGCGACATATTTAATATGCCATTGAGTTCTAAACATGCTAGAAACATGCTAAAACATGCTAGCAACACTTATCTGAGTGATAACGCATGCTATTATACCCATGATAAAGGACATTTTTGTAACTGACTTTGACATACTACTCCTATTTTTACCTACTTAAATGCACATTGCCCACCGTGCTCTGTCTTCCTAAAGCCACCGGGTGGCGGTGGCACGGGTGCGAGGGCCCTTTCATCGCTGCTTGCAGCTTTAATTATTATTATTCTTCTTCTTCTTCTCCGCATTTAATCGCATTTTTGAGGGCCTAAACATGCACGAAAACTCACGAAAATTTGCACACGCGTCAGAACTGGCGAAAATTGACATCTGATATGCGTTTCACAATTGGGCGGGGTAAAATGGCTCGATAGCGCCACCTATAAAGGTTCAACGGAGTGCGCCTCCCGCTACGTTTCACGTATGTGTACGAAATTCGCTACATACATGTAATGACCCAATACCTACAAAAAAGTCTCTTGGAGCATAGCCTTAAACACAACAGGAAGTCAGCCATTTTGAACTTCCTCTCTGATTTTTGTGCAGTTTTTGCCATTTTCAGGCCTCGTACTTTAACGAACTCCTCCTACAGTTTTAATCTGATCATCTTCAAATTTGGTAAGTGTAATCTTAAGGCCTTTGCGACGTTAAATTGCGAAGATCTAGAGTTTTCGTCGAAGGGCGTGTCCTCGGCGGCCTGACAAATTTTGATGTTTCGCCGTGAAACAGGAAGTTGCTGTAACTCAGGCAAACAATGTCCAATCTGCCCCAAACTTCCCACGTTTGATAAGAGTTCTGCCCTGAACACATGACCATGCTCAAATTCAGTTACAGTCATAGCGCCACCTGCTGGCAACAGGAAGTGACATGTTTAACACTGTTTTGGACTCCTAATAACATATAAAAAATTGCCAGCAAGTGCTTAACATGTTAACAACATTCTAGAAACATGCTAAAACATGCTAGCAAACATTAGCTAAGTGCTAAAGCATGCTATTACTGCAATTAAACAGGAAGTTGCTGTAACTCAGGCATTGAATGTCCAATCTGCCCCAAACTTCACACGTTTGATAAGCGTTCTGTCCTGAACACATGACCATGCTCAAATTCAGTTACAGTCATAGCGCCACCTGCTGGCAACAGGAAGTGACATGTTTAACACTGTTTTGGACTCCTAATAACATACAAAAAAGTGCCAGCAAGTGTTAAACATGTTAACAACATACTAGAAACATGCGAAAACATGCTAGCAAACATTAGCAAGGTGCTAAATCATGCTATTAATGCAATTAAATAGGAATTTGCTGTAACTCAGGCATTGGATGTTTAATCTGCCCCAAACTTCACACGGTTGAATATTCTCATGTTTAACACATTTACATGAGAATATTCAGTTATAGTAATAGCGCCACCTACTGGCAACAGGAAATGACATGTTTAACACTGTGATGCTGTACTAGCAACATATTAAATATGCCATTGAGTTATAAACATGTTAGAAACCTGTTAAAACATGCTAGCAATTCTTAGCTAAGTGCTAAAGCATGCTAATGCAATGAAAGAGGAAGTTGTTGTTACTAAAGAAGGCAATGTCCAATCTTTCCCAAACTTTACACGTTTGATAAGAGTCCTGTCCTGAACACATCTACATGACACTTTTCAGTTATAGTAATAGCGCCACCTACTGGCAACAGGAAATGACATGTTTAACACTGTGATGCAGTACTAGCAACATATTAAATATGCCATTGAGTTATATACATGTTAGAAACATGTTAAAACATGCTAGCAATTCTTAGCTAAGTGCTAAAGCACGCTAATGCAATGAAACAGGAAGTTGGTGTTACTGAAGAAGGCAATGTCCAATCTGCCCCAAACTTCACACGTTTGATAAGAGTCCTGCCCTGAACACATCTACATGACAATTTTAAGTTAAAGTAATAGCGCCACCTACCGTCGACAGGAAGTGACACGTTTTACACTGTGATGCATTACTAGCGACATATTTAATATGCTATTGAGTTCTAAACATGCTAGAAGCATGCTAAAACATGCTAGCAACACTTATCTGAGTTATAACGCATGCTATTATCCCCATAATCAAGGACATTTTTGTAACTGACTTTGACGTACTCCTCCTATTTTTACCTACTTAAATGCACATTGCCCACCGTGCTCTGTCTTCCTAAAGCCACCGGGTGGCGGTGGCACGGGTGCGAGGGCCCTTTCATCGCTGCTTGCAGCTTTAATATGGTTGCTGTGTCACTTGTCTGTGACTTATGAAGTAGTAAACTGTTAGTAAATGTTACCATTGCCCTCGGTGTCCAAAGGGGTACTGTTTGCTTGTGTTCTAGCTGGTGTCTCACTGCAGTAGTTTATCAGCCAGCCAATTTATGACTCTCCTTCCTTCTAAAATTCCTCTGAGACGCCTCTGTTTGCGTACTCCCAAATTGGCAAGTGGCTTAATTAGACTAATTAGTCAATTAGCTAACTGTAGCATGTGCATTCATCTGTTTAAATGACAGAATACTTCAGGCCTGTTTGGCTTTGAATAAAGGGCATACTGCAGATAATTATAATGTTAGTTTAACAGCAGTCTGCTGCTACCACTGAGAGTAGTGTGAAGACTTCATTAAGAGCCCAGAAATGCACTGCTTAGGTGAACCGGAGGTTGAAATATAAACACTCAAAACTCAAATATTTGGTCTCAGACATCCCACCATATATCTGTTGAAATGGTTTCCGATTCATTAGTCGCTAAATATCTAGAAGAATGGAAAAGTCCAGTGTTGTTATGATTCTGTCTGCGTCTCAATCAGCTCCCCAGCTGCCTAGGTTGTGAATCAGTATATCGTGTACATGAATTCGGGCACTGGTAAGGACAGAAAGGACCCTGGCTTACTACACATCGGGACACTGATGATGACATGATGACACATGACAACATCCTCATTGTAAAATGTCACTACTGGTATTTATGCTCAACAGCAGAACTGATATTTTCCTGACTTTTTTTAAATGTTATTTGAAGTACTTAATGATAAATATGTTGATTGTTACACATACCTGCAACATTGGCAAGTCACAGAAGTTATTCCGTCACTCAGCTCCTTAGTGGTTTTGGATTGTTTTATTGTGCCGCTACAGTGAGCATCGATGCTCCCTATTTTTCATGGTGCATTGTGGGACTTTTAGGGAGCAAAAGTTTCAGTGCACTGGAAGGATTATGCGATTGAGACTGATCATTGCCCAGACTGCTGAACCAGGAGCTGATTCAGACCCTCTGATAATAATTTAAGATAAAATGATAACAAATGAAGCATAATGAGCTGTGGTGGTATAGCTAAAATAACTGGCAGTGGCTGGCATCACAAGCCAAGTTACAAATGTCAGTGCCCGCTTTTACATAGTGTCTACTTCATGGATACTGCAGTTTGGCATATCTTCACCAATACAGAATTAGCAAGAATTCCATCGTTAGTCAAACGAAAGTAGCTCTGCATTCAGCATTCAGTTGATTCAAATGGACAGCCTGGTTGTTGTAGATCTGGGGGTTATATTTCGGTTTGGATCTGGACTTGAAGCTGTCTTGTTCTGGCTTATAGAGGGTCTCTTCTTGACTCCAACTAGAGGTTCGACACTTACAGGTTATTATTATAATAAGATAAATGTGATGTTTCTGTGTTGTGTCCTGACCTGACCCCCACAGCTCAGTGGTGTTTAGACACTTAAAAAATAAATGTTTTACAGAATGGTTTGGTTAGGTTTTTGATTTGTAGGGTTCTTGAGTTGAGATTTGAGATTTTTCAGACCAGCATATTGGTTTCTGGGCTCTTTAAAGGACATGTAGATGGTTTTCTATAGAACTACAGCCTAAAGTTATTTGCGCAAATAAATTATGTTTTACAACTCTGTAGCATCAGGCTGTAAAACCCATTTGTAACTGTAACCTTTATCATTTTTAATAGTAAGGATACTTTGATCGGTTAGATCGGTATGTGTCCAAACTGGATGTGGATATTCAATCCTCAGTGGTCAGATTTCCATGACTTCTGATTGGGGATTAGGTTCCTTCTCTGTCCAGCTGAGTCACTGTGATCTAATGCTTTACTAAAGTGTTTGTATATAGTGATGTTATGCTGTTTTTATGTCCATAGAAGTATGCACTATGCAGCAATGATGGGTAGCTTTGTCATGTTTATTTATTACTAGTGAGAGATGTGGAACTGCATACAAGTGTATTTTTGTTCCCTCCCACACATTCTCTAGACTACTATAAAAGAGTCCTTCAATTATACAAACATTAGAAATCACACTAAAACGAAAGCAGATGCGGCATACATCGGAGTTAAATAAATAACATTTAGATTCAAAACCAGGAAATATAATTTTTTAAATAAAAAAGATAAAAGTAGCATGTTGTTGTCAGATTCCCTAAACAGATGGCCTTTGATGAATCCTTTAACACACAAGCATATACTTGAAACCACTGCACTTTTGCAATAATGTCTGAGATCCCACATGGAGAAATCTCTCAAATCAATTAGTACACATGAAATGTTTCACACACCATGCCACATTAACACAAACACCAGCTGAATAATGAACATCTAAGAAATCACACACCTTTCTCCTTGATGTGTGCTCCCTGTGTGTGGTGTTTGTGGTAATTTAGCAGTGTGATTTCAGAGGAAGTTTAGTGTGTATCTAACTGAAGCGCAGCGTGTGGCAAAACCCTTTAATCTGATAATCCACTTTATTTTGATCCACTTGTTCACTCAGACTCCGTTTCAACACGGCAATTAAACTTCGCATATTCACATCTTTCACGCACGTGCTCCCTTATGCTGAGATGAAATTAATCATATGCATTTGTATTAATGCACATATGCATGTGTTCATAAGGGCCGAATTTTGCATGTTAAAATCTTTAACATGCTCTAATCTTTTTAATGAGCTTCATGACCTTTCTAATTGAATAAAATAGGGGCAGGAAGTGACCGCAGGGTGAATATTATCAAAGTTTTCATCAAGCATACTGATAATGTCGAACAGATCCCTTCCCCTGTTAGGATTGATTAAAGGTTATGCTTTTATACTTCCCTTGATTTAATTGAAATCATTCTATACTGTTCAACAGTTTTTAAATAATTATTTTTTTTATACAACAAGAATGTATTGATGAAAAGTGACAGTAAAGACATTTATAATATTTCAAAAGATTTCTATTTCAAGTTAATGCCTTTCTATCTTTCTTTCTTTCTTTCTTTCTTTCTTTCTTTCTTTCTTTCTTTCTTTCTTTCTTTCTTTTTCTTTCTTTCTTTCTTTTTTTTTTCTTTCTTTCTTTCTTTCTTTCTTTCTTTCTTTCTTTCTTTCTTTCTTTCTTTCTTTCTTTCTTTCTTTCTTTCTTTCTTTCTTTCTTTCTTTCTTTCTTTCTTTCTTTCTTTCTTTCGGCAGCACAACTGTTTTCAACTTTGACAACGATAAGATATGTTTCTCAAGCAGTAAATCATCATATTAGAATGATATCTTAAGGATCATGTGACACTGAAGACTAATGATGCTGAAAACTCAGCTTTGATCACAGGAATAAATAACCATTTTCTATTTGAATATCTTTTAAAATGTCATTTTAAATTGTAATAATATTTCACAATATTACTATTTTTATTTACAATTTTTTTTATTTACTGTAAATCTTCCAGACCTCAATCTTTTGAACAGTATTATGTACTGTATGAATGGATGTTTTATTATATTGCAATTTGCCAAGTTCCAAAAAAAGACAAAGCACCATAAAAATAGTCCATATAACCAATTCAGTTTATTTCAAGTCCCCTGAAGCCATAAAATAGATCTGTCTCACAAACAGGCTCACAAAAATGGCTCTCACAAGTCAGAAGAACAAGTTTTATGAACTATTTTTTTTAATATATATAGTTTCGTTTGTATTTTAAATCACCATCCACTTTCCTTTTACTCTTTATGGAAGATGCCAATTTTTGTTTTTGTGTGAACATTAATAGTATTAGCCTCTGGATTTATCTGCTTTTTAAACTTTATTTGCACTCAAGAATGAATCCACTGAATTCAGATTGATCATTTAGAAGGTCTATAGAGAAATGAATGGAAGTTCTGGCTAATATACAATACAATTTTCAAAGCTTGATGTAATTTTGTTCTCAAAGAGTGAATTTTAACAGAGAAAATTCATACCTGTTGGAGACGCAATCATTTTAAAGCTTTGAGTTGATTTCCTCAGGAATAACTCTCCTTTCAGCAGTCCTGCTCTCTCAAATGTAATTGACACTGTGATTGACAGCTAAATGAGTGGCCTTGTTAAACAGATTATTTTTTTTAGAGCTTAGAGCAATTATTTCAGTGGTTCTGGCCTCAGGTTCTGTTTGGCATTGTGTGTTCTCATCTCATTTAAAAGCTAGTTTAAACAGTGCGGTGTGTTTTGTAGCCTTAGCTTAGAGGAGCTTCTGTTGATGAAGGAAGTGATTTATTTCACTGCTGAATGATATGATGGCTCAAGACACACTGATGGCTTAAAGGGTCTTTAAAGGAATAGTTTACCCCAAAATTATATTTTTGTTATTTATGCACCCTCATATCATTCCAAACCTTATATAATTTAATTCCTTTCGTGGACTTTTTTTTATTTTTTATTTTTAACTGAAAAATTGCCAGTATTAAAATTGTATACTATTTTGTCTAAATTCTAAAAAATAAAGCACTGACATAAGTTGTTTTAAAGTGATTTTAGGCATCAAAATGTTGGTAATGGTTATTAATTTTGAGATTTGCAAAAGATTACATCTGATTACAAGATTGCTATGTAGCTTGGCTGGATGTTGGTAGTTGGTTACTTTACTAAAGGTGGCTGGTTCAACTCTGGCTGTAAGAAGGCAGGTTTTTAATAAATAAAGATAGCCCTAAAGAAAAATAAGTGCTGTAGCTTGGTGGCTAAAGATCTGGGCTTGTAAGTTTGAACCCTGTAAGAAGCGACCCTTGAGCGATCGCTGTTGTGCATTTGAACCACACGCTTAACCTCAGGTTGCTCTAGTCCCAGTAACTCAAAATGGTGACGATTTTCATGCTCCCTCCCTCTCACTCTCGTTCCAGGAGATAATCCTATACGCATGAATGGTGTCTGTAAACACACCATCCATCAGACCTGTGCTGTTTACTGTGTATTACTGTACGTGTGGGTGTGCAGACCACATGGTGTTCTCTGAGCTCTGGACAATCACGTTGTGTTTTAAGTGCTGTACTGACCACACACCATTACCATGTGCCTCGAGCAAGGGCTGAATTAAACGAAAGCACTGTGTACATTGAACTAATTATAAGAATAGTATTATTAGCTGCAATTGCAATAGTGTTGTTTTCACTTATTAACTTCAACTGAATAGGGTAATAACAATGAAAACTAATTGTAATATGACAGAACAGGGTGTAGGTGGGATATTATGAGCTGAATCAGATCGTTTTTACCTCTTTCTCCCCCAAAATGTCACAGTGTTTTTGCAATGTACAGTGTTTTTGCTAGAAGAGAATTGGCTTGAATCGAGCAAGGTAAAAGGTTATAAAAAAAGAAAAACACAGATCACAATTATAAAAACAGAGCAATTCCACCATCGGTGCTCGGGCCCTGAATATAAAGAGATCTAAAACCTCTATTGATTATAAATAAATTAATACATTTCTCACAGTTGTACTGTAAGTTTATCTCACAATTATGACTTTATCACTCACAATTGCGAGTTAATATCTCACAAAAAAAAATCATAATTTTGAAAAAAAAGTCAGAATTGTGTGAGATGTAAACTTGTAATTGCAAAAAAGTTAGAATTGTGATTTTATTTCTTGCAGTTCTGACTTTATTTCATCACATTGCAACTTTGTTTCAGAGTTATAAATTGCAAGTTTAGATCTTGCAATTCTAAGAAAAAAGTCAGCATTACAAGATGTAAATTTGCGAGAAATCTTCCATAACCGTCAGCTCTCCTGCTCTATAAATATTGACATCAGTGATTTGAAAACCCATTTAGTTCATCCATTATAGTGTACATTAGTTGCTCAGAATAAGTGTTAAAAACGAACCAAGTAAATGTACGTAACTTCTTGAGGGTGTACACTGGGTGTCCTTCAGCACCTCTCCCTCTCGGTGACCCTATCATTGTCTTATGATTTATAAGGGCTTGCATATTTTGTGATGCTAGTTCTAATGTGTAATTGATTGGGGTCATTTGGAAGTGCTCACAGACGCTCCTGCAGTAATAAGCTCACTTTACCAAACACTGATGTGATTTTAAATCAGATTACATCAGAAACACACTGTTTCTTCATTAAACTGGTGTAGGAAAAAGTATTTTACCATTCAAAAAATTCAGCTTTATTTATGTAGTAATATTAATCACACAGAAGATCATGAAATGTGAAAGTGTGTGTCTCTTCGGACAGTTTTGCTGTAGTGTATCTGTGTCCAGGTTGACGTTTATATGATCTCACTGACTGGCCTTTACTCCGGCTGCAGGTGTGTAAGGTTACATTTCTGGAGAAACAGAAGACAGAAGCCATTTGAGACTGTATCTCAATGCTCTGTTACATCACACACACAGCCATCACGAAGCCTGATGGGAATCGTAAGGATTCGTAAGTGTGTTTGAGCGTAACGTTTGTGTTGAGACCAGAGAGAGCACAGCTACTATAATGTTTTATGTGCTTCAGTATTGTAACTTATGTACTGTAAACCAACAAAAAGTAGACCTAGATCACAAGGGGCCAGTTTAGTTATCATATTAGATCTTCTTCACTGCTTCATATATGAAATCAGCAGCTTGTTGCAGTTTGTGTGCTATAAAGTTTCTAAGTAAACAAAACGTCTCTTATGCTCACTAAGGCTGGATATTAGTAAAACTGCTAATATTGAGAAATATTAATACAACTAAAATTATTTTCTATTATATATAAAATTTAATATCTTCATGTGATGCAAAGCTGAATTTTCAGCATCCTTACTCCCGTCTTTATCCTTCAGAAATCATTCTAATATGAGGATTTGTTGCTCGAGAAACATTGAAAGCAATTGTGCGACTTAAAGGTGCTGTCTGTAAGAATGACAGCTAGAGGTCGAAATGGGTACTGCAGTCCACATTCAAAATATCAGAGATCGTTGTTTCCCCCTCCCCCTCCCCCTCCTCGTCGCTCACTCAGGTTGCCAGTTTCAGGACACACAACAGGAACGAGCAAAATTCACAACGAAAGCCGAGGACACTTACAAGTTAACGAGTTGATTTATTCACGTTTTAATATGCTCTCGTTCATAGAGATTTTTTGATTTTTCGCTTTTTAGGTTGCGTGGAATCTGCAATCTCTGACCCAGTTTGTTTACTCGTTTCCAAGGCTGCGATACGCTGTGTTTCCTGCCAACTGGCATCCCTGGTTGTCAAAATACTTTTGGGTGAACTGGCAGTGAGCGAGATCACACAGACCAAAACAAAAACCGACTGACAACACGGAACGTGTAAAATAACTGGCTGTAGAAGAGTTTTTCAGAGAAAAGTATGTGAACTTAGCATGTTTCTTAAATATCTGCAAACATATTATGGTATTTTTATGCTTTAGTAGAGTAAAAAAGTTACATACAGCACCTTTAATATTTTTTGTGGAAATTGTGATACTTTTCACCGATTATTTGATGAATCGAAAGTTCCAAAGAACACAATTTTTTGAATTATATATATTTTTACATATAATCACTTTCAATAAATTTAACGTGTCCTTGATGAATAAAAATATTTATATTAAAAAAAAATTTTATATATAAACTACCGTTCAAAGGTTTTGGAGTCTGTAAGATAATTGTTTTGGAAAGAAATTAATACTTGAATTAAAAATTTTTTAATACTTATATTTCATTACACATGGAACTCATAGATCTATCGATCCAAGAGTCCGAGGTGTTTTGAGAAAAACCTGAGCCTAACCCAAACATATAATTTTTTTGTTGCATTGGTTTGTTTTCTAATGTAGTTGGGCGGCATGGGTTTAAACCTGTTGTTTATAGTTAACTTATTCATGAATTTGTTTCATTCATTTGTCAGGGATAAAGGATTGTATGTCTGAAAGTAAAGCATGACTCATTCAATTTCTCAATATTTCTGTGTGTGCCGTGTAGGTGTGTATGGATGTACTGGTCTCTCTCTGTGTGTGTGTGTGTGTGTGTGTGTGTGTGTGTGTGTGTGTGTGTGTGTGTGTGTGTGTGTGTGTGAATAATGTATGTTGTGCGCACTTGTTCTGTGTGTGTGTGTGTGTGGTTGAGATCATTTTGCGGCAGCTGCTTATCAGGGGCAGGTGTGTGTCGGCTGATACCTGCTGGAGCCGCTGAGAGCAGCCTACCTGGAAATTGATGTCTCACATCAGTGACCCGCTCTCTGCCCAGCCGACGACAACAACACCCGCACGGCTTTACCTGCATGTGCGCGCGCCGCTTTGTGCCTGTCGTGTCCTTTTCTGTGAATATTTGCATCCATCTGATAATGAGAGGGTTAAAGTGTGTGGGGATATAGGAGAGCGGTGTCAGAAAGGGTTGTGTGTGTGTGTGCTGAAAGGTTATCATGTCCTTCACCGCTCTGATGACATTTGGAGCAGTGTTGTCTGATGGGATTAATCCACCGGCCCCGTGTCTCCACTGAGAGTCACCTCCTCAACCGCACGGCCCAAATCTCCTGCCGTTCTCTTGTTTTTTTCCCGTTGTTTTCCTACTGTTTATCTTCGCTTCATTCTCTCAGTCCACTCCTCTCTCACTCCTGCTCTATTGATTCTTATTGTCATTCAGGTTAAGCTTGCAAAGACCAAGCAATTATGTCTTCAATCTGACAGTATCTAGCTGTGCAGCGCTTCTCCACGTTTAATTTCGGCCTGGGTAGGGGTTGTGTTGGTGTGTCGCGGAGGTGCAGGAGTGTTTGCTGGATGGTTGGGAGGGATGTGTGTATAATTGAGGCTTCTCCTCCTTATCTCTCGCAGGAGAGAGTGTTTGACATTTAAAAGGCTTCTTTTTCTCTTTCTGTTGGTCGTACTCGGAGGTGACTGCAGGGGCATGTCCAGACGGGGGGCCGTAGGCAACTGGGACTTTGGCAATCCCACAATTCTACATTATAGCTGGACATCTACCAAGTTGCTTGACCCCTTGAGATTGTGCACAGGTCTAACTCTTCTCTAGCAACTGTCTTGCTGATGCATGAGCTGTGAAGTTTTGATTTAATTTAATTATTTAATTTGTTTTGTTTTTTATATTTTATTTTATTTTGCTGGTGTTTTGCTTTATTTTCCCTTTTAATTTGATAAAAATATGCTTTAAAAATAAAGCCGAAACAAATATACACTACCATTAAAAAGTTTGTGATCAGTAAGATTTTTTTCTAGACTTTTTTTTTCTTTTATTAAATTAATTACAAAAATATTTCAAACAAATGCTGTTCTTATTTTGTTTTATCAAAGTATTAGATTCACGTATAAATGTATTATGGTTTCACACAAAAATGCTAAGCAGCACAACTGTTTTCAACATTGATAATAATAAGAAATGTTTGTTATTATAATGATTTCTGAAGGATCATGTGACACTGAAGACTGGAGTGATGATGCTGAAAATTCAGTGTTGCATGCATCATTGGAATAAATTACATTTCAAAAAATATTAGAATAGAAAACAGTTAAAATTGTAATAATACTTTGTAATTGTATTTTATTAAATAATTGCATGACATTTTCAACTTTTCAGATTTTACTTTTGTGGTTGGTTAGAACGCCATTTTGCCAAAAAATGACCAAAACTGTCCACTGACTTTCAGTCTGGCTTTCAATAGTCAGTTTGAGGAGGATTTGAGTGTGTACTGTATATCACAGGTTGTGTTTAATGACATCTAGACAGAGCAACATTTCTCTTTTTCAATTTCCATCTTGGATTAATTATGGGATTGTTTTCTCTGTGAATTTGTCCAGAATAAGGTATATACCTAAAATACCAAAAAAAATAATACCTTGTAGTATATATCTTGATCAATTATATACCTTGAAAATGCTGCCTTCCAAGGCATCTTGCTAGGTAAATGTGTGCATTTTGAGTTCATCCTGAAGTTTGTAATTTGATACACTCTTTCTTCTCTGTTTACCTTTGGTCGCGCTCTCTCATTCTTTTCCTCTCCAGATTAACTGAGAAGGTCAATTGCCAATTTTCCTCAGCCATTGTCTTTATCAAAACCAATATTAATTTTGGCTAATTAGGACCTGGAGCTAATGAGCATTACAAATAATTAGTTCATTTATAATCCATAACATCCATGGTTTATTAGCATCTCTGAAAGGAGGGGTTCAGACTCAAGCAGACGCAGTGCAGGCACACACACTCACAGACACTCAGGCACACATCTGTCTGTCTATCTAGAGGCTGTTGACTCCTGCGACCTGGAGACCCAAGCTGCCCACCTGAATCCCCCATCCTCCTTTTCCTGCGACCACCTCTATGACCTCACTGTCAGGAGTGCAGCCACGGGTAACGTGAGAGAGTCAATGGGTCAACAGATAGGGAAAGACTCCAAAACTGAGTGAGATGCCAGTGTAGGCAACATTTGAAGACATATATTCGCAGTTCAGATGCAAAGTCTGTTCTGAAAGGTAGCAGCATTGCATCTTTCAGAGAGAAGGTAATCCCATAATGCATTGCAATAAGCTAACAAAATCCATTTAAGATGAGGGGTAAAGCAATAATTTGTTACATTTTTAAAAATATCAACTAAAAATAGGTTATGTACTAATTTTGTATGTATTCATATGAGAGGATTGTCATTTACTATACTGAATGAAATATATTTTATTTTTTATTTTTATTTTATTATATTTTTATTTATTTATTTATACTTTTTTATTTGTTATTATTATTATATCTTTTTTTAAATTATATGTTAATGCATAAAAATATACACTACCATTCAAAGTTTTTGGCCATTAAGATTTTTTTTAAAGAATGAAAATTATATATATATATATATATATATATATATATATATATATATATATATATATATATATATATTATATGCGATATATATATATACGAATAAAATATTTTTTATTATTTAATATATATATATATATATATATATATATATATATATTAAATAATAAAAAATATTTTATTCGACAAGGATGTTTTAAATTGATCAAAAGAGAGAGTAAAGACTTTTAGATTGTAACTTTCATATTCACTTTCTTTTCATCAAAAGAATGAGATTCATTAAAAAAGGTATTACAATTTCCACAAAAATGTTAAGCAGCACAACTGTTTTCAACATATACTTTATTTTATAAAATGCAAAAAAAATTTAGACCATTATGTTTTTTATTTTTTATTTTATTTTATTAACATAGTGACATTATTTTATATGAAATATAAATTGCACTGCCTTTCATTTATGCTGATTTAATACCCTTTAAAAGGCATAGACAGCAGCACTGCAGTTCACTAGGTTTCGGAACATCTTTGGAAAAATGTGTCACAATGGCACACTCCAGAGAACACTCTCTTTCGGGACAGCCCTGCTGCCATGGCAACGCTGAGTGACAGACAGCTCTGAGGTTGACAGCAGCGGTGGCAAACATTTTCCAAGTGTTTGTCGTTTAAGTGAATAGGTGTGGAAAGAAAGGATGGGGTAAGAGAAGCGAGGAAGGATGGCTGCCGTGATTGAGAGGCATGAAATGGCTGAACCTGTGAGTGAAAACACACACATTAGAGTTCCCTTAGTTTTGATTTAACTCCACTCCAGATAATGTACAGGTCTAAGAGGTCAGCATCGGAGCACAAGAGTTATCAAGTGAGAAAAATGTGTGTGCAAAGAAATGTAGACTAGATGTGCAACAGAGTCCACACACTTTTTCAACGGCACTGGTTCCGGAAGTATTTTTTTCATTAATTCCTCCCATAGGGATTTCAAAAAAGTCTTTGTTAAAAGAGTCATTAGCCATGAAGCAAGCCAATCAGCTATGAGGTGAATCACGGCATTGCAAACTTTGATTTGAAGCAAAACAAGTATTTAAAAATTGGACAAAAGACAATGTACTTAAAAGCTTTAGTGAGGGAAAGAACTACATGATGCATTGCGAAACAGCATAATCAAATAAAAATGATGTAGAAATATGAAATTACTCATTTAAAAATGTTGATTATACATATATATAAAAACCAATATGTTTTAAGTTTATTGCAAAATATGCATACTTTTTCAAAGTATCTTGACAGCGTTGAGAGATCGACTCTATTAAGTCATATGCAGTGCTTTATAGGAGTGGGCGGAGCTAAAGAGATATTTTGGCAATTTTTTTAAATATTTGAGTGACGTTGCTTTGTATGAACAATTTATGACGGCCGCCTCACAAGCTCAGCTTCTTGTACGAGCGGCGCGTTCACAATAGCAGCGTGTGATGTTGTCCGCTGAAGAGATGCTGTTCCATGGCGAAGATCTTCTATAGACCTTATTCACAGCAGCGCCATCTTTGATTTTTCATGGGAATAAAAACGAGGCTGTGAGGGGCAGACATGCATCTCTTCAATGGGCTGTACTGTTATGTAATGTGTTTTTGGATTGTTCTGCTCATGAAACACTGGGAAAAATATATTTCCAAGAAATTTCAGTTGACAAAACTCCTGACAATATAAGCTGTGGAAAATTGTAAGTACCGGTAATCTAGGAGGTAGGATGCCATTGGAAACACGGAAAGTCTATCCCTCACAGCCTCACTTTCATACCTGTCATGGTGCTGCCCTGAATAAGGTCTATTCGGGCTTGTTCAGACCGCAGTCTGAAGAAGAAAGATTCAGAG
Source organism: Phoxinus phoxinus (assembly GCF_949152265.1). Lineage (NCBI taxonomy): Eukaryota > Metazoa > Chordata > Actinopteri > Cypriniformes > Leuciscidae > Phoxinus > Phoxinus phoxinus. Next base: position 5,891,821 of record NC_136889.1, on the reverse strand, counting down.
GAATTGACACTTTATAAAGGCCGAGAGCACCATTAACGCTCTTGAACACACTTGCCATGGCTGTTTTCTTTTTCTGCGGACCTCCCGCGCCCCCTCCTGCCCAACACTTTGAGGATCACTCATTTATGCTGATTTAAAAAAAAAAAAAATATATATATATATATATATATATATATATATATATTAAAGGGGTGGTAAAATGCCATTTTCACAAGATGTACAATAAATTTCTGATGTCCCCAGAAGTGTGTATGTGAAGTTTTAGCACAAAATACCCTACAGATATTTTTATATAGCATGTTAAAGTTTTCACTTTTTGAGGATTTGCAAAAACGCACCGTTTTGTGTCTGGCCCTTTAAATGCAAATGAGCTGCTGCAGAGGGCGGGGTTTGAAGAGCTCAAGTGTGTGTTAGCAGCTGCTATTACCTCATGCAGACACACTAAAATGACAGAAACTGTTCTGTCTTTAATGTCAAAACGGAGTCAGACAAAGATGGAGAGACAACATGTAGAATGCAACAGGACGTCTCTGAATGGTTAGTTAATGAATTTATGTTGCTGATGTGGAGTTAACTATCTTCAATTAGGATATTCTGTCATGGTAATCTATAAATCGCTCGTATAGGAACTGTTGTGAGATGCACACAGAGTGACTTTCGATTGCATGTGAAAAGATGGATGCTAAAGTTTGAGCTGACTCACTTCTGTGACAAAATACTATACAAATATTACAAATACAAATATTTGACTTGTTCCCTCAACTGCGTGTTCCCGGGGGCGGGGTTTATGTACATTTTAGACTTGCTGATGTCACTAAACCCGGAAGAATGTCGTGTAGTCCCTACCAGCCGTTTGTTGTAGTCCTTAAAAAAACGATTTCTTTAAAAGCAAATATCTCCCTTTGCTTTGAACTTTGAGCGTTGTAACTTTGCAGATGTTGTTTATGCTCAAACAGCAACACACTAACTAAAGTTGGAAAAGTGAAATCATACTTTACTACCCCTTTAATAAGAATCACCATTGAGAATAATGGGAATTATTCGATTATTAGGAGTCATACTGAGGATTCTTCTCCATTGACATCTATTCAAACAGAATAGCTTTTCTTATCCCTAGTCAGGATCCATACTGTTTTACTCATTTTTTAGCTAACCTTGAAGGCTCCCCCTGGGACTCTGCCCAAACATTTCTAAAACGTCCCCAACCATCTCTCTTTGTTGCTTGCCACACTAAAAGACGGAAAGACAGATCGAGAAGGAGGAGAGAAAAGTAATGTGAGTGGTGTTAGTGAGGTGTGTGATAGCTTTGGAGTTCTTGGATGGGTTTTTAAATGCTCCAGACTTCTGACAGCTAAATGGAACCTGAGTAAAGGGTGTGTGCAAGTTTTTTTTTTTCATTTTTTTTTTCAGGATGCACAGTTTGTGCCGGTGGAATCTTTTATAGCACATTCGCGCATGTGTGTGAGTGTTTGTCGTGGTGTTTATTTTATTAATTATTTATCATTTATCTTCGTCACACACATTGTCTAACGGACTCTTTCCCAGAATAGACAAATTAGACCCTGGAACACTATCCATTCGTGACCAGTCATTGTCCACTGTAGTCTTACCTCACCCTGATTCCTGGAGGCCACAACTCCTGCTGGAACATCCAGTGAAAGCAAGGCGAGGCCTGTTTTATGAGCTTAATTAGTTGACTGGGTCAAGCTTGACATGATAGACCATCTTGGTGGTCAACCTGTCTCATACCAGTGTTGAACTCACTCACTCACTCACTCACTCACTCACTCACTCACTCACTCACTCACTCACTCACTCACTCACTCACTCACTCACTCACTCACTCACTCACTCACTCACTCACTCACTCACTCACTCACTCACTCACTCCACAAATACTGTTTAGAGAGTATATATATATATATATATATATATGTATTATTGCCAATGTAAACTTACATTTATGTAAATTTACTGGGCCAATAATTAGCCATTGATGTCAAAGATATGATGTTCTCTGAAATGGGAATCAATTCAAACCATGTGTCATGCATGTTACTGGATGAGTCATGTGATGCTGTTCTAGTGTGAGTGTGCTTGTGCATGCTTGTATATGTATTGTTGAACTATAAGGTGATGGAGGCAAAGGGTACGCTCTCCTGAAGCGTGACAGATTTAACCATAAATCAGATGGATTACCGGTAATACACACTGGCCCAAGGTCTCTCTCTGTGTGTGTGTGTGTGTGTGTGTGTGTGTGTGTGTGTGTGTGTGTGTGTGTGTGTGTGTGTGTGTGTGTGTGTGTATGTGTGTGTGTGTGTGTGTTAAAACACACTAGTCACTGAGAGCTGGACTTAGACCTCCATCAGTCTCTTGTTCTGTCATCAACTTTGATAATAATGCCCTGCACTGAAAACGGAGAGAGTGAGTAAGAGACTGAAAAGGGAGAGAGACTTTTATGACATTTATGATGCAATAACGTCTGCATTGATATTTGTATAACAGTGACTGGTTTTACTCATAATATGATACTGGTTTTTACGAATTACGATTTGTACATTTGATATATACTTATTCATATTTATATATTTTAAATTGTATGCAAAATTGTATATCAGAGGAATAAATGTATATAAAAATATGCATACTAAATATTTACTGTATAGAAATGACATTTTTGCTGAATTTATTTTATTTAACTATTTATTTATTGCTTGCTTGCAGCATATGTTTTGCTTGGCATTTCTGTTTTGTTTAGGTGTGTGAACTGGTTTTAGAGACTAGTGGAAATTTGTGTCTCACTTGATTCATGTTGGGTCAAATTTTAAGCAGCTATTTTCTTTGGCAATTTGCTTTGTCATGTTGCCGTTGGTATGAAAAGGCCTTTATATAGAGTCCCAAATAAATATTTGGCAGAATGCTTCCACCACTTAATTTACTTCCTCAAAATTAATTGGATACAGAAGGGGGGATTTATAGATCAAATGGAGTCCCCGATTGTTGCCGACAGCACGCAAAATCTGTTTTTACTATTTTTCATTATGTGTTGAGCTTCTGTTTTAGCATTGTTTTTGGATTACAATTTTCCTGTCTGGCACTTAACTCTGTGTTGTCATGAATGTAGCGCTTATTTTTTGTACTGGTGTGATCTGACACAGTAATACACACAGTCTTTATCAGTAGCGTTTGATAGCTCTCCTGAGGGACTGACCCAGCGTGCTCTCTGGAGCTTTATCCATGGAAATGAGCCGCCTGGATGTGCCCTAATGTGCCTCTGTGGAACACACTCACACAAAGGCCTCTCTGTATGTAAATGTGCTTTCTAGAGCTGGAAGGTATGATGATACATAGAAATGTGTCAGCCAGTAGAGATTCTGCTTAACGATTTATACCATGGTAGATCTATCCAGGCGGCAGGAAATTCAAAATTGAAGAATTGGCGTTCAATTTAATCGGATCGGCCACATCTTACAGGAAGTTGAATTGGAAATTGAAAAGAAGTAAGAAATCGCTTAAAATACAATTCAGAGAAATTCAGCAGGCAATGGTATTCTGGCAAATGAAGTGTTCTAAATTGTTTAAATAAGTTGTAATTTGATTAAATATGGAAAATTATATACAAATTAAGTGCATATTTCAATGTATATTTATTTGTTTAAAATGTACTTACTTTTAGAGCCCGACCGATACATCGCCAGTTTCCCTAGACGTGAAAAAGCGCCCGTTACAAAGCATTTGTCCTTTGCGTCAGGACGTCATAAATATAATGAGGCATTAGTTTACCATCGGAGATTTGTCGCTTGTGTCGCGCCGCATCCAGTGTAGACAACATCACTGATTATAATGGGATCAGCTGTCTTTTGACGCCGCTCGCATCCAGTGTCTTGTTCAGGCAGCAGCAGTCAAGCGGTGTCTTAAAGGTAAGTTGCTAACTAGTTACCTGAGCGGTGGTGGCTTGAGTCTGTTGAATGGTGATTTAACGCTACGTTGTCACCTGGTGAGACGCAATGCTATAAAGTAAATAAACAATGTCCTCGTCTTTTACTCTCACAACGAGCGTATCATACTCGTTTGCTACATTAGCTCTGTGTCTGAAGAAGAGACGACCTTTTACTAAAGTTAAAGGGTTGGCCGGTGTCACTACAGTGACATGGGTCGCCAATAGCAAACAATGGAGTGCGCTCTGCTGGACAAACAATTACAAGCATTTTATCTGCATTATATTCTGTAAAAAAGCTAATATCGGCGGCATATCTGCGTCATATACGCCGATACCGAAATATCTGCAACAAGCTCATATCGGCCGATAAAATTAGCAGACCGATAAATCTGTCAGGCTCTACTTATTTTAGTGGTAATTTATGAATTTCAGTTTTAGTATACAATTGAAATTATTCAACCCCGAATTGCAAATCAGGCTTATTGGCAAAATGTACAGACTTTCAGCTGTTTGCAATGAACAAATCAAACAAAAGTAATTGAAACACAACAATTGTGTCAAATGGTTTCCCCAAATTAAAATAAATAAATAAACTTTGAATGACTTCTGCAGTCTCAAAATTATTCAACCCCCTGAATAGAATCCCTCACAACAGCACAAATCTGCAACAAGACAGGTGTTGTCTCAATCAAGGGCTTCATTTGTTGCACCAGGTGTGCTTGAGCTAGAACACATGAAATATCTGAACTGGCTAGGTTTGTTGAGTGTCACGTTTGACTGCATGTTATAAATATGGGTAAGTCAAAAGAATGGTCCAAAAAGTTCAGAGAAATCACCTTCAAGGAACTTCACAAACAAGGAACAGGATACAAAAAGATAGAAAAGATACAAAGTTACGGTAAATGAACAGTGGTTACACTACCTGGACGGGGCAGAAAAAAGAAGCTATCAACAGCTGGAACCATATTTCTGAGAAGGCGGGTTCAGATAAACCCTTGAGTGACTGCAAAAGACCTGCAGAGACTTGGTGGCAACAGACAATGAGGTTTCAGCTTGCATAGTAAGGCACGTACTAAACGCATGCGATATCCATGCCAGAACTCAAAGACGTACACAACTACTTACCCAAAAGCACAAGATAAGCCTGCTCCAATTTTCTCAAAATCATATAAATAAGCCTCAGAAGTTTTGTATAGATCAGCGGTATGTCTGTCTGATGGAAGAAGAATGAAGCATATGCTGAAAAGAACACTCTGCCTACAGTTTACCATGGTGGCTCGGTGATGCTCTGGTGCTGCTTTGCATCCTCTGGCACTGGAAACCTGCAGTGTGTAGAAGGCAAGATGGATTCATTAAAGTATCAGGAAATCCTAGGAGAAAACTTCATTCTGTCAGTGAGGAAGCTGATGCTTGGGTGTCATTGGACCTTCCAACAGGACAATGAACCCAAGCATACCTCAAAGTCCACCAAAGCTTGGTTGCAAAAGAAGTCCTGGAAGATTCTACAGTGGCCATCACAGTCACCTGGTGGTATTTGAAGAAGGCGGTTGCAGCACGCCAACCCAAGAATATTTCTGAACCATTGTTCATGAGGAATGGGTTAAGATTCCTCAGAAATGCTGCCAGAACCTAGCCTGGGTTTCCTGGAAACCATGGACCTGATTTTCGCCTTGTTTAGGGAACCAATCACAGAACGGGGAGGGAGCAGCAAGACGATGACGACATCTTTGCTACACAACTAAGCAGTTTGTTTGGAGTCAACATGGCAGCAGACGCGAAGCTACCTTTTGATGCAGCCTTAGATATTGTTCTAAGTAGTTTAGATCGCAATTTTATTTAGAAAAAAGAGCAGCGTTTGACGTTAAACCATTTCTCTACATACGTCATCTGGTATAATGGAAACGATTGGCTATGAGCTACGTACAGGCGCATTTGATAGACATTCTTAGCACCCAATAAACGGCGCCGGCGCATTCGTAAACCACGCCTCAAATACGAGAAAATGCACATGTGGTTCCCAGACCCAAGTCTCAACGAGAATTGGGTCTGGCGTTAGCCAGGCTAGCCAGAACCTGGTGCCTGGTTATATATCTCGTTTGCAGCAGGTCATAACAGCAAAAAGCTGTTCTACTAAGTACTAAAGATGCTTGCCATTAATGGGTTGAATAATTTTGAGACTGCAGAAGTCCTTAAAAGTTGCTTTTTGTTGTTGTTGAATTTGGGGAAACCACTTGACACATTTGTTGTGTTGAGCTATTTCAATTACTTTTGTTTGATTTGTTCATTGCAAACAGCTGAAAGTCGGGGTTGAATAATTTCAACTGTATTCATAATTCAAATTCATAAATTACCACTAAAATAAGTGTAATTTAAATAAAAAATAAAAGGAAGTTTTTTTACTTTTTGAATATTGGATTAACAAATCCAAAAAAGTCTAAGTCTGGGGTCTCACAGATAAATGTACATTGAAATCTGCACTTAATTTGTATATAATTTTCCACATTTAATCAATTTACAACTTATTTAAACAATTTAGAACACTTGCCAGAATGCCATTTCTCTGAATTGGTATTTTAAGTGATACCTTACTTTCAATTAATTTTCCAATTGCGAAAAAAGGCAGATTTGATAAAATCACAGACGTCGAGTGATAAGAATTGTAACTCAAACATCGTTTAGAAAACAAGTCACGTCCAAATTGGGCTAAAGAGACCTTCTTGACTAACTGTTTGTTGTGTATTATATTTAATAGCATTAGTTTAGCACCACACTGATGTCAGATCAATTGTACATAGAATCGCCTGTGCACTTTGTGGCAGTATTTGGGTTCTATATGCAGTTGCTGCCTTCGCAGATGGTTTGACGAAAGGAAGCTCACTATGTTGAGGAACAGAAACGTGTGTGTGTGTGTGTGTGTGTCTGTGTGTGTGTGTGTGAAACTCCTGATTTGAGCGGACCCTCACAGGGATCAGATCCGCTCTGACATTTAAAGTCATTTATGGTTGGGGCACAGCAAGTCACTGAAGGGGGTTTGGTCAGATTAGATTATGTTGACTCCTCAGGGGTCTATCAAATGGAATAAACTCTGGATTGCAGGTCAAATTATGCATGGAAATATGCTCACATAAAACATGAGGAGAAACAGATTTGCACGGATCACCCCGAGAGAGACCTAACATCGCCTACATTCAACACTGAAACAAACTCCATTCAAATCAATCATTTATGCTGCTTACACCTTTTCTCCCCTGCAAACGCGGCTCATGGTATTTACCTCCTCCCTGAACACATTAGGGAGGGTACCATAACTCATGCTCTGGGGGGGGACTAACCTTTTTCAATAGCCTATAAACAAATTAGGGCCCCTGTGCTTCAGTGCCTGTGCTCATTAGTGGAGAGGAAACTCAGGCGTTAAGACATTACGGGCACACGGATGAAGAACGGCTTTAGACGGAGATTATGACACAAAGCCAATTAACAGCCTCTTTGATTTACAGTTCAGCCCTATTAATGAAACACCCGCCATTAACACAATGGGTAATGAATTCTAGGCTGTGAATCATGTATCAGACTCGCAGTCGTGGAACATGTGCGGTTTATCGCCCGCGCGCGAGGCGAAGCTTTCGACGGGGCTAAGAATGATGATATCTGCAGGATTGTACGTGTGACTAAATGACAATGAGATAACGTAATACAGCGCTTTCCGGTTTAACTGTGGTCTTCATGTCTCTGTCTTATTATTAATCATGCTGGGCAATAATAAAATAGATTAACAATTAGGATTTTTTTGCTGGTCCAGTTGGTGAGAAGTGTTCGGTCAACATTTTCAGTGGAACTGAGACAAAATTGAAAAGTTTTGCTGTTTTTAGCATCTTTTGTTTTTTAAAATAAAGTGTCAGAATGATTATTGTCATCAAACAGTAAGATTATATTAGAAAAAGGGCAAATTTGTAACAAATTTGGGGTTGGTAAGATTGATTAATGTTTTAGTCTTTAATGCTTGCTGACCAAAGCTGCAGTTATTTTTTTATATATAAAAAAAACCCCACAGGAATTTTGTTAAATATTATCAGAATTTAAAATAACGTTTTTCTATCTGAATATATGTTAAAATGTATTATTCCTGTGATGGCAAAGCTGAATTTTCAGCATCATTACTCCAGTCTTCAGTGTCACCTGATCCTTCAAATCTAAATCACAAATCTAAAAAACATTGTTGTGCTGCTTATATTTTTGTGAAAACCACAATATATTTTTTTCAAGATTCTTTGATGAATAGCAATGTTAAAAGAACAGGATTTATTTGAAACAGAAATGTTTTGTAACATTAACAAATTTTTGCAACATTTTTGTTTTGTAACATTAAAATGAACGAAAAAAACCTCTTACTAACCCAAAACTTTAGAACGGTAGTGTATTTTCAAAGTTAAAAAAGTTTTTTCCCCCGCCCAGTTTCACTCAGAATGCATTACATTACAAAAGTTAAATGGGTGTTAATGTCATTTTATGTTGTCAGGATACTTTGGATTTCCAGCACGGTAAGGGATAGTTCACCCAACATTTTTAATTCTGTCATAATTTACTCACCCTCAAGTTGTTCCAAATCTGTATGAGTTGCTGAACACAAAATAAGATATTTTAAAGAATGTTGGTAACCAGACAGTTGACCAACATTCAGGTTACCTACATTCTTCAATATATATATATATACATATTTGTATTCAACAGGAGAAAGACAAAAAAAATTTTTCAAACAGTTTTTTCAAACCTGCATGTCAAGTTAAAAATATTTTTAGTTCTTAAAAACTGTATTCTGCTACATTCTGTTTAAAAATAATAATGTGACACCTGATGGTGTAAATGAAACACTGTCCAACTGGACGAGTATTGGTTGTCAACTGACCCAAACATTCTTCACACTGCCTCTATTAATTATTTATTAATAGTTTCTACTATTTATTAATGTTATAGCTCTGAAGTTGCTCTTTTAGAGCTCATGAGACTTAGGCCACGTCCGCACAGCAAAGTGGTAGTTGTAGCTGTCAACGGTGGGACAGCTACACAACTACCCCATTAAAAGCTCTCAGATTTGATTAAAAAGATCTTCATTTGTGTTCTGAAGAAGAACGAAAGTCTTACGGGTTTGGAATGACATGAGGGTGAGTAATGACAACATTTTTATTTCTGTCAGGACCACTATGGTCAAATACGATTGACATTTAGCATATAGTTTGGATTGGCGGTATGGTTCCGTTCTGGGCAAGAACTCCCTGCTCATCCATGCAGCCTAGCATTGATAAGAACACCTTTGGGTAAACAGAACAGAGCCAACATGAATGTATTGCAGATATCATTAATTAATTTTAATGTACAACATAATTAGAGAATTTTTATTCTGATTCAGCGGTTATTAGAATTCCAAATCCTGACTGACGAGAGGAAGAGCTGGGGAGGGAGGAGGGTAAATCGCTCCTGAGAAACGCGGTAGCTGCTGATAATACTGAAGGAACTTATATACTGTATGTATACAGGGATAGGCGTCGTATTCCTATAGGTAGAGGACCAGCTGAGAGTCAGCTGATGCGATTTTGACTAACGTGACCTGCCAGAACTGACGCTATGCTTGCTTTTTTGGTGAATTATCACTTTAATTGCAGACTTATCTTGGCAAATCCGAGGACATTTGGAAACTTCTAAAACTCTACTGGAGTTTTTCCTCCCAGGAGAAACATCTGTGTTGCAGACAACTCTCCATTTGCTCTTAATTTATTGTCTTCACTGTCTAGAGAAACAATTGAGATTTTAGTGAGATCTCTTTTGTGATATTTCTTTGCAATGGGTGATCCCACTGCTCTTCTATATGTTTCTCTGAACTGCATGTGTTTGTTTGTTTGTTGGTGTGTGTATATGTCTCTCTATTGCAGTACAACATTACAGTTGAGATGATGGTAATAAAGTTGGCGGTGTGATGGTGGAGTCGTGACCCCAGGCCCCTGTGGGCCCCCAGAGGAGCTTTTGTGTAGTCACAAGGGCTGAAAGTCTATTGATCTATCCAGGGATGGATGCTCTCTCTGAGCTGATTTACTGGCCCCAGAAGCCTGCTCTCCAACAGACCAGGAGCTATATAAAACACTTGACTGCCAGCATCTCTACACAATCACATCTCATACTCGCCCTCTCTCAATCTTTCATTCTCTTTCTGTCTGTTTTTTTCTCTCTCTTTTATCCGCACACAGTTTAGCCACCTATACATGCATTCCATTGTAATTTGTAAGTTTCATTAATGTGCATTTCATTCATATACTATGCACTAACCAACTAAGTTTCAGGTATCATGTTACAGTAATACAGTGGCATTGGAGAACCATACAAAAACTTTGATATATGAATGTGGTAATCATTAGTACCATAGTGCATATACACTACTGGTCAAAACGTTTTTGAAAGAAGTCTCTTATGCTCACCTAGGCTTTAAAATAACTGATTTGTAATTTAATATATCTTAAAATGAAAGTTATTTCTGTGATGGCAAAGGTCTTCAGCAGATAGAGCCCATTATAAACATGCTGTCTACACTGGATGTGGCACGGCACAGAGCGACTTGACACGACAAATTCCCAACAGTAAACTGATGGCCCGTTCTATTTCTCACATACTTCAAGCACTCGCAAGACACTCTACTTCTGACCTGAAGAACAAATGGATTTGCAACATATGCTTTGTCACATCCAGTGTAGACAGCCTCAAGATGACAACTGTCACTTCCGGTGTAGACACGGTGGAAGATCCTTAAGGGATTGTTCACCCGAATTTTTTATAATTCTTTCATCATCACATTTCATTCCAAACCAGTACTGTGTTTCCCACAGGATTTTGTGAAACTGTGGTGGATGGACCTCAGTCCCTCTACGGGGGTCCGGAGGCATGTCCCCCCGTAAGAAAATGTGACAAGTTAAATTCAATTAATATGGTGCACTTTGAGAGTTCAAAATTAAGAGCTCCAACCCATATTCAGTGTAGAAAATTGAACAAAGAAAACGTCTGTGCATTGACTTGTACCTGAACTTTAAAGGGGACTCAAACCTCTTTTTAGTTGTGATATAGTGTCTCAGTCTACAATAATGTGTCTCAGTCTACATTAATTCTGTAATTGTATCACAGAATACAAATAATATTCCTATGACAGTAATAGCCATATTTTGTAAAACAAATGTACTGAAAAATAAATTAAACTTTTATTAGTTTTGTCCTAATGTCTGCACATGCAAGAGATAAACCTTGTGAGCTTTTATTTTGACGGAAACTACAGTCAAGCTTTTATTTTGGCGGAAAACAAGTTTACAAACACATCTCATTACAAAATTTTGTGAAATGCTTTGACAGCAATGGCGTAATTTTTTGTAAATATTCTTTGGCCATCACAGTCTAGTTATTAAATGAAAAGATATGTTGATATTTTGGCGGGTCGCCACAGATAAATCCATGTATTGGAAACACTGTAGTATATGTTTCTTCAGTGGAGCACAAAAGAAGTTATTTTGAAAATGAAAAACATTTGTTCATAAAATGAAAGTCAATGGGGTCCAGTAATGTTTGGACCTCAACATATCATATTTTGTGCTTCGCAAAAGAAAGAAAGTCATACAGGTTTGGAACAACATGAATGTGAGTAAATCATGACAACATTTTCTGACAATTTGGGTGATCTGTCCTTTTAAGGGTGTATGATCTCAGAAATACTACTAACTGAAGGTTTATTTTATTTCTATCACTTATAAAAATGGCTTTTTTTGGACATGTCATGGACATTTCAATGAAAGCCAACGTTCTTCTTTTGTGTTAGACAGAAGTAAGTCACACACGTTTGTAAAATGAGTGAATAAATTGACAGAATTTTCTATCCCTTTAACAGCTTATGATCTTAGAGTTTAAATAAAATATGTAGTATTTCTGTCCCTTACAAAAAAATGGCTACAATTGTTGGTCCTACTGTGTGAAACGTCCCGGTTACGGATGTAACCCTCGTTCCCTGAGTAGGGAACGGAGACGTTACGTCGAAATGACGACGAATGGGGTTCGCTTAGAAGCCTATCCTCTTCGAATATTAATAAAACGAGCCAATGGCAAGCAAATGCCATGGGTCTGCTGAATTTGCATAGCGTAACTCCGCCCCACAGTGTGGGTATATAAGGAAGTGAGCCGGCAACATGCAGATATGTTTCTTCGCTGAAGGAGCCAAGCTGAACTCAGGCTGTTCCAGCGGTACAGCGGAAGTGGCAGGAAGACGTAACGTCTCCGTTCCCTACTCAGGGAACGAGGGTTACATCCGTAACCGAGACGTTCCCTTTCGTAGTCACTTCGAGTTACGTCGAAATGACGACGAATGGGGTTCCCAGTCCAATCACGCCACCTCGGCTGTCTTCCAGTGCCCTGCGTAAGTCTGAGCTCCCTGTCGTGAGACTAGCACGGACGAAGGACTCCTACTTAACACAGGAATACCAAGGTACACTGGGAAGCATATCACAGTGGAAATATGCAATCAGTGCCCGCCCGAAGGGGGGGGACTTAAGAAAACACATATGACCCGGAGGGGGGTGCATACGGATAACACTGGGGTGTCCAGCCCGTAGGGTGGAGTATTTCAACCCCAGGGGTGGCAGACTGGCTTGCCAAGGGAAAGACACATGCTCGAAGGAGGCTTACAGTGGAAATACACACGTGGGGGTCGCCCAGCGGGGGAACCAAGCACATGGTGGCACCTAGCCAACGCGAAAGCTGCCGGAGGCATAACTCTGGCGTTGACGTCAACAGCGCTGGAGGAACTCAGGGCTTATCAGGCTCACCTGAGGAGAATATCGCACGTATCCAGTCCGTGGAGTGGAATGGCGAGCAAGCGAAGACACCTGAGCGGGTCCTAGCACCGGCTGGTTGAAGCGAGTACTCGGGAGGACACTGGCTCCACTCGGAGATTGTAGAATCTGGCGAATGTGTTGGGTGTCGCCCAGCCTGCAGCTCTGCAGATGTCTGTTAGCGAGGCGCCATGCGCTAGAGCCCAAGAGGAGGCCACACTCCGGGTGGAGTGGGCCGTCACACCAAGGGGGCACGGTCGACCTTGCTGCTGGTAAGCCAAAGCAATGGCGTCCACTATCCAGTGAGACAACCTTTGCTTGGAGAGAGCCCTTCCCTTCAGCTTCCCACCATAACAGACAAAGAGCTGGTCTGAGGTCCTGAAACATTGCGTTCTGTCTACGTAAGCACGGAGGGCGCGTACTGGACAGAGCAATGCCAAGGCTGGGTCTGCCTCCTCCAGGGGCAGCGCTTGCAGGTTCACCACCTGGTCCCGGAAGGGAGTGGTGGGAACCTTGGGCACATATCCAGGCCGGGGTCTCAGGATCACGTGAGAAAAGGCCGGCCCGAATTCCAGGCACGCTTCGTCTACAGAAAATGCGTGCAGGTCCCCTACCCTCTTGATGGAGGCCAGAGCAACCAGGAGCGCTGTCTTAATTGACAGGAACTTAAGCTCCACTGATTGCAGAGGCTCAAAGGGAGCACTCTGCAGGGCAGTTAGTACCACTGAGAGGTCCCAAGAGGGAACGAGAGGAGGGCGAGGAGGCTGTAGTCTCCTCGCTCCTCTCAGGAACCTGATGACCAGGTCGTGCTTTCCCACGGACTTACCATCAACTGCGTCGTGATGTGCGGCGATAGCGGCAACATATACTTTCAGGGTGGAGGGAGACAGCCTTCGCTCCAACCCATCCTGCAGGAAGGAAAGCACGACACTGATCGGGCATGATCTGGGGTCTTCTGAGTGAGAAGAGCACCAAGAGACGAAGAGGTTCCACTTCAACGCGTAGGCATGTCTAGTGGACGACGCTCTAGCGGAAGTGATGGTAGCCACCACCGCTGGTGGTAGGGTACTCAAACCTGCCTCGTCCCGTCCAGGAGCCACACGTGGAGGTTCCAGAGATCGGGACGAGGGTGCCAAAGGGTGCCCCGTCCCTGAGAAAGGAGGTCCTTCCTCAGAGGAATTGGCCAGGGAGGTGCTGTCGCGAGGAGTACAAGTTCGGAGAACCAGGTTCGGGTGGGCCAGTGCGGCGCAACCAATATGACCTGCTCCTCGTCCTCCCTGATCTTGCACAGGGTCTGTGCAAGAAGGCTCACTGGGGGAAACGCATATTTGCGGAGGCCCCGGGGCCAGCTGTGCGCCAGAGCGTCCGTGCCGAGCGTGCCCTCGGTCAGGGAGTAAAACTGGGCGCAGTGGGACGAGTCGTGGGAGGCAAACAGGTCTACCTGTGCGTCCCCGAACTGATCCCAAATCAGCTGGACCGCCTGGGGATGGAGTCTCCATTCTCCAGGAAGAGGCTGAAGCCGTGAGAGCTCGTCGGCTGCACAGTTCAGGTCTCCCGGAATATAAATGGCTCGAAGCGACCTCAGATGCTTCTGACTCCATAAGAGGAGGTGGCGGGCGAGTTGCGACATACGGCGGGAGCGTAGACCACCTTGTCGGTTGATGTACGCTACTGTCGCGGTATTGTCTGATCGGACTAGTACGTGCTGGTTCTTGAGCAGCGCCCGGAAGCGGTGCAGAGCGAGACGTACTGCCAGCAACTCGAGGCAATTGACATGCCATAGGCGGTGGGGTCCTGTCCAGGAGCCCGCGGCAGCATGTCCATTGCACATGGCACCCCAGCCCGTGGAGGAGGCATCCGTTGACACAACAACATGCCTGGAAACTCGTTCTAAGGGCACTCCGGCCCGTAGAAAGCTGAGGTTCGTCCACGGGGAGAAGGTCTGACGGCAGGTCGGAGTAACTGGTACTCGGAGCTTGCCCTGGTGCCATGCCCACCTCGGGACTCGATCGTGAAGCCAGTGCTGAAGCGGTCTCATATGAAGCAATCCGAGCGGCGTTACCGCGGCTGCAGATGCCATATGCCCCAGGAGCCTCTGAAAAAGTTTCAGTGGAACCGCACTCTTGCTCTGGATTTGTCTCAGGCAAGTCAGCAGTGACTGCGCGCGCTCGCTCGTAAGCTGCGCGCACATGGCGACCGAGTCGATTTCCATACCGAGAAAAGAGATCCTCTGCACGGGGCAAAGTTTGCTCTTCTCCCAGTTGACCCGAAGGCCCAGACGGACTAGGTGCCGGAGCACTAGGTCCCTGTGTTCGCAAACCTGGTCCCGAGAGTGAGCTAGGATTAGCCAGTCGTCGAGATAATTCAGGATGCGAACCCCGTGTTGCCGTAGCGGCACAAGGGCTGCCTCGACGACCTTCGTGAAGACGCGAGGAGACAGGGCCAGCCCGAATGGGAGGACCGCGTACTGGTATGCCTGCCCCTCGAAAGCAAACCGTAGAAACGGCCTGTGTCGAGGAAGAATGGAGACATGAAAGTAGGCGTCCTTCAGGTCGATCGCTGCAAACCAATCCTGTGGCTGCACACATTCGAAAATGCGCTTGGCCGTGAGCATCTTGAACGGAAGCCTGTGAAGGGAACGGTTCAAGACGCGCAGATCCAGGATTGGTCGTAACCCACCGGTTTTCTTGGGGACAATGAAGTAGGGGCTGTAGAAGCCGGACCTCATTGCGGCTGGAGGGACAGTCTCGATCGCACCCTTCGCCAGCAGGGTGGCGACCTCCGCTCTCATGACAGGGGCATTGCCACCGACCATAGTGAAGCGGACTCCCCTGAAGCGGGGAGGAGACCGCGCGAACTGAATCGCATAGCCGAGCCTGATGGTCCGCGCGAGCCAGCGGGACAGGTTGGGAAGCTCTAACCAGGCTCCCAAGGACTGTGCCAGCGGGGTCATGCGGACGACAGACGTCCCCGCGGGGGTGCAGCGAAGCGGAATGACCGGCCCGGACGTGGGTGGCATAGCGGCCCGGTGTGGGGGCACGGTCATTAGCCGCGTCCTGCCAGAGGGAGCCAGGGAAGGACCAGCGTTCCACGGGGGCGTGCTCTGGCAGGGGTCTGGCGACAGAAGGGGATGAGAGCGGCGGGGCCCGTGGGCGGCGCGCACTGTCATTCCCTTCTGGGGGCTCAGAGATGGGGATATCAGTTCTTTCTTTAACCACATTAGGGTGCTGCCCACCCGTGGGTGAGCAGCGGGGAGTGGAGAACAAAGGATTCTCCCCCGGCCCTCCACCGGGGGAAGGAGTGGTCCTGCTACCATCTCCTGAGAAGAACTGATGGCCATCTCTGAGCAGCCCGTCTCAGGAGCGCCGCTTGGCCTGGCGTTTAGCGGGGCGCGGGGCTGGAGAGGGCTGGGGCGCCTGCCTGCGGCGTCCTCCACGACGCGGCCCGGGTGAAGGCTGCTGCTGGGGCCGTGCGGGAGGGGCGGGAGCCGCGGGAGGGCGCCCTCGGCGGCGAGCAGGCTGAGGCGTCTGAACCGACGGCTGGGTGGAGGCAGCAGCGGGCCGTCGGGGCAGAATATGACGAATAGCCTCAGTCTGCTTCTGGGCGGTTGAAAACTGTTGGGCAAAATCTTCAACCGCTCCGCCGAAGAGGCCAGCCTGGGATATGGGGGCGTCAAGCAGACGAGTCCGCTCAGCGTCCCTCATATCGGCCAGGTTGAGCCAGAGGTGTCTCTCCTGGACCACACTAGTGGACATCACCTGGCCCAGGGAGCGTGCGGTCACTTTCGTCGCCCGGAGAGCGAGGTCAGTGGCGGCACGCAGCTCATTGAAGAGCCCTGGGTCAGTCCTCCCCTCGTGCATGTCCCTGAGCATCTGGGCCTGGTAGACCTGCAGAGTGGCCATGGCATGCAATGAGGCGGCTGCCTGCCCCGCAGCTCTATAGGTCTTCGCCACCAGGGTCGACGAAAACCTACAGGCCTTGGAGGGGTGCTTAGGATCACCACGGGAAGAAGCACTCTGTGGACACAGTTGCATCGCAACAGAGCGTTCAACCATAGGCACCCCAGTGTACCCGTAAACAGCCGCCTGATCGAGAGGAGGAAAGGCGGAGGAGGTCGCCGAGCGATCACGGGAAGACAAGGGTGTCTTCCAGGACCTCGAGACCTCCTCATGCACATCCGGGAAGAAAGGCATTGGGGTTGGACGCCGACGTGAATCGGCGGCCGCGCCCAAAAACCAATCGTCCAGACGCGAGCGCTCGGGGCAGGGTGGCGGATTGCACTCTAACCCGATGCTCGCGGCTGCCCGGGAAAGCATGGCCGTCAGCTCGGGATCAGGATCGGGCAATGCTGACGCGCCCGGAGGCGGCAGCACAGCCGACCCCTCATCTCCCGAGGACTCCTGCCCACCTTGTGATGCTGTGATCGACATAGCATCGTCATTAGGAGCGCCAGACGGCGCACTCGGTCCGCCGCCGACCGTTGGCCGGGACTGATCGAGCGCATCATCTGGTCGGCTCGCGGGTTGCGGCACTTGAGAGGGGGATGTGGCCCGAGGACGAATCGTCGGTTGTTGTTGCCACACCGTCACCCTCAGGTCACCCTGGCCACCAGCCGAAGTACCAGCTCTATTACTAGAGGGGGTAGATCGGGGTGTGGATGAGGGGACTCTCACTCTTTCGAGATCACTGAGTCTCGACCGTAGTGTCGCGATGGTCATGTTTCCGCAATGAAAACATGAGTCATCCACAAGCGCTGCTTTGGCGTGCTCTAAGCCCAAACACGCAAAACAGCGATTGTGCCCATCTAAATCAGACAGCCAGTGACCACAACCAGAAGGGCACGGGCGATGCATCTTTAAAAAGACGTGCCACGCGCTTTGCTCTTTTAGAGAGAAGGAGAAATCCCCGCAGATGCTGAAGCGACCAGGGAGAGAACACACACACACTGGCAGATCACTGCTCAGATCGCAGGGAATGTGCACTCGCTGGAACTCGCTGTCACACCAACACCTGGAGGGAAGCTCGTCTCGAAGAGGAATAGAGATGATACTCAGGATGGCTTGTGGAGTGAAGGATAAACTTGGCTCCGAAAGCGAAAACATATCTGCATGTTGCCGGCTCACTTCCTTATATACCCACACTGTGGGGCGGAGTTACGCTATGCAAATTCAGCAGACCCATGGCATTTGCTTGCCATTGGCTCGTTTTATTAATATTCGAAGAGGATAGGCTTCTAAGCGAACCCCATTCGTCGTCATTTCGACGTAACTCGAAGTGACTACGAAAGGGAACCATGATTTTCATTGGGATACCATGCACATTCCATAGTATATGCATATGATAATAATTCAGTATTGCATAATATATCAAAGAACCATTATCCACAGTGCTTTTTTTTTCAGTCGCGTTTTGTTTTGGCTTCAGATCATAAATGATTATTCAGTAACATAAAAGTAGTCCATATGACTCATGCACTATTTTCCAAGTCTTCTAAAACCATGAAATTATCAGTGAATGACGTTCCTCACACAAAGCTATGGTGTGGCGTCAGAAGACTTGAAATATAGCTCATGAGTCATACGCATTATTTTTATGGTGTTTTTTGTACTTTTTAGAGCTTGACAGACTCCCTATTTGCTTTTTTGTTGTGGAGAAGAGCAGCTTGCACATTCTGCCTAACATCACATGTTGTGTTCTGTAAAAGAAAGTCAATACAGGTTTGGGACGACATGAGAGTGAGTAAAAGAATGACAGAATTTCCCTTTTTGGGTGAAATATCCCTTTAGGCTGCTCACAAATGTTCAGGTTTCTGTTTGTGCTTCATTTTTATCACATGTGGCAGTCTGACTTAATGTTGTTTTGTCCAGGAGTTTGTGTTGTCCGGTCACTGTTCAACATGAGTTACATTCTCTGAAATAAAACATTCGACACACTTGCTGAGATGGCCTGTGACTGCGAGAGAGAGATAGATGAGCCCGCAGGCACATTGCTCTTGTCAGTTCTTCTCGGCTGTGGGGTCTGTTAATGTGCGGTGTATCAGTCAAAAGCATAATACTGGCCTCACCGGGGCCTAAATAGCATCATCTATCAGCCTGAGCGAGAGAGAACAGGGAGAATGTGAGTGTCACTGCTTTACACATACAGTACTCGCATAAAACACACATACATACTCATCACATACACAACACAAAGACTGTCTCAATACCTAGTGAACTGCCTACATGTGCTTCCAAACGCTAAGCAGTGTTTCCTTCTGAGGACAAATTGAATGTATCATTTACAGATAATACAATAGCATAATGCATTGCGCTACAGCTGAAATAATCCATGGATTATTTTATTCCTCCAAAAATGGAGTGATGAAATGTTTATAAATATAATTTAAAATTAATATATAAAAATATGATATGATAAATTATATAAAATATGTTTAAAACACATTATAAATATAATAATTTTAATACCAAAAAGTATGGTTAAGAATACATTTTAAAATAATACATATTATTTGTTTGTATTATGCATTTTTGTGTTTAAGGTTGCAGATAACGCAATCATGTAATACATTGCAACAAGTGAAAAAAATCCATCAAAGATGCACGATGAAACGAGAAGTGATTATAAATTAATTTAAAATTAATTATATCTATCATTGATAAAGCACAAAGTAAGAAATGTTTAGAAATATAATTTATAATAAATATAAATATAATTGTAAACATATTTGTAATAATTTATAATCATATTTAATATAATTTACTGTTTTAATAATACAAAAAAATATAAACAATTATAAAATAATTTTAAAATAGTGATATTAATTATTTTAATTATTTAAATAAAAATAATTTTAAATGTATTTAACAAAAAACACAACAAATAAATATTGGGTATTTTTATAGCATTTTTTTTGTTTTTATTTCAGGATCATGTTGTTTGCTTAAAAAAATTCTAGCATTTCGAGATTAAAGTCGAAACATTACAAGAATAAAGTAATATTTTGAGAATAAAGAGAATAAATTACGAGAAGTCTTCCATAGAAGGTTGTGTGTGTGTGTTGTGTGTGTGTAATGTAATGTGGGTAATGCCATGTTAGATTAGCACCTGTAGAATTTCCTTTTGTTGAAAGCCCAGATAAAAGTAAAAAGCTACGATTATATTTAGATCCATGTCAGAATCAGTTTGACTTCACAAGCGCATTTACAAACAAACAAACAAACAAATAAATAAGAACTTCTACGAAAGACTGTATTCTCGTAATTTTGACAAATTATTCTAAATTCTAAATTAATTATTCTCAAAATATTATGACTTTGATCTCGAAATGCTAGATTTTTTTTTTTTACGTTGCGGTTCAAGGATTTCGTATATTATGCACCTTTTCACAAGATGTAATATAAATCTATGGAACCCCAGAATGTGTCTGTGAAATTTCAGCTCAAAATACCCCCCAGATCATGTATTATAGCTTGTCAAAGTTGTCCCCTTTTTGGGTTTGAGCAAAAACGCGCCATTTTTGTGTGTGTCCCTTTAAATGCAAATGAGCTGCTGCTCCGCACCCGTTCAGAAGAGGCCGATCCTTCACATGAGCTTCGGATACAACAACAAAACACACGAATATCACTCATCCAGAAATAACAAGTAGCAAGTGAAGCCTTACGGAGAGACTAGAGAGATTACTTGTAGACTACACCTGGACGTTTCTGAATGGTTAGTGGATACATTTATGTAGTTGTTGTGAAGTTACATTTATTCATCTCATCGACTTGCATGTACCGTCATGTTTAACTTTTACACAAGTTAACTGAGGTCTTTATAAGACAGCTGTGACATTTTTTTGGTGAAATAGTGTTCTATGCTCGTCTGTGCTCAACGGCAGAACAGTTTGAATGCTTAGCTCGAACTTTTGCCATTGTGTTAGAACTGGTTACACACTTTTGTCGCTTGTGAAAACCAAATGGCGGCGGCGTGGGTGGAAACATGCAGATAAAGGGGCGGTAATATTATAATAAGATGCCCTTCCTACATCAGAAGAGGAGCGAAATCTGATTGGCTAATTTTTGGACATGCTTGCAGAGAAAGGCTTACTAAAACAACTGGGTGCTCACTTTTCATGTTTTCTGGGTTGGTAGAATCACCGGGAACCCGATTATAGCACTTAAAAAAAAAAAAAAGTCAGATTTTCATGATATGTCTTAACATATCCCACAATCCCTTCATGCTCAGACACACATCATTGACCCAGAACAGCCATTAATTACCCAGCATTCCTTCATCTGGCCACACACAACGAATCCCTCCACCCTAAAAACAGGAAACAGAGAGGGGGAAGTCTTTATTATTAATGAGTGTAACGTAAAATGCTTAATTTGCACCGTCTTCAACCAAATTATAACTCACACTGAAAGAAGCAGAATTTGCATAAATCTCATTATAAACAGAGAGCGCAGTTCATAAATCCTCCCATTAATTAGAGGTGTTTTCACCTCTTTCACACAGTATTGCGTATATGAATAAATGTGTATTGGTGGCCTAATGGTTAGAGAGTCAGACTTGTAACCCAAAGGTCACGGGTTTGTTTCTCTACTGGCAGGAATCGCTCCTCTGGCGCCGCAGTGAAACTTCTCTGGGTGTGTGTGTGTGTGTGTTCACTTCTCACTGCTCCTAATGCACTAACTTGGATGGGTTAAATGCAGAGGACAAATTCCAACTATGGGTTACTTCACTATGTGTGCATGTAGTTAAATTACTGACCTTTGTGGGTCCTAGATGTGTCTGGATAGGAAAGAGGTGCTTTGTATATTTTGACCCGAATAGTTATACAGATTGATTGCTATGCATTTATGCATTTGGCAGAGGTTTTTATTCAAAGTAGATTTTAAAGTATACATTTCATCCATGGGAACTGAACCCATGGCCTTGGTGTTTCTAGCGCCATTCTACCGTACCTATTTATGTGAGTGCATTTAAATGTGTGTAAAATCAAATATTGTGTGTGTGTGTGTGTGTTTATGGCTGTGGAAGGGATTGAGCCTGATCTGTTTGTTGGTCTTTCTCATTATTGTAGGATTTGCAGCATTAGGCTTCTGTCAGCAGAAGTAAAGCTGGAATGAGTCAGGGACCCCCTCGCCAGGTGTCTTCATAAACGCACACCTGTTACCAGACACACAGACTCCATGTGTGTGATGTATAAAGAGCTTAGAGGGTGTCATTGTTGCGTCTGGTTATATTGTAGCAGGTTTTGGGATATTGAGACTGTTTAAGAGGAGGAATGAGAGAATAAAGAGGTGAAAAAACTCATTTTTAAGGGTTAGTTTGTTTAGATTTTGATTAATGAGAGATGAAGAAAGAATGAAATATTAAAATAACTGCTTCTCAAGGTCAGAACTTTGCACTTGACTACAATATCTGAAGGAAGGTTCTTTTTTTTTGCCATTTATTTACCATTATTTAGTTACTCAGCCTCACTCATGTTGTTTCACTCTAGTTTCAGCTTTTTTACCTGCAATGGCGTTGAGCGGAACTGACAGAACGGCAGTTTCTTTAATTTCCCTCCCTCCGTTTGGTCTAAAACACTGTGTTTGTAGTCAACATTTCAAACTGGATGACCACGAACACAGAGGTTTTTCAGAAGTTCTGTCCACTCTCCGTGTTTACGATTCTTTACAGCCTTTAGCCGTTGCCAACAACGCTCTGGATCACTGGAAACTAATAGTAACTCATTCCCGATAAACGTTTACTCTTTGAATTCTTGCACCCGGGAACAATACAAGTCGACACCATTATGACTAGTTTGCTAAGAAGTATTTCCTACTAAAGCAAGGCGGTATTTGACTCTGGTAAGCGTATTCATAGCAGACTGGTGGGAGTGGCCTTCGAACGCAACATGTCCAGTGCATTATGGGTGTTGAAGTTCTCCTACCTTCTCTTTTCTCGAGTCAGGTAGCACCAATGTACTTTTTTTTGTTGCCTTTCTTCTGTAAAAGCAGCCAAGCTTTATTGGAAGCCCATTTTGCCAGTGGTGAAGTACCACTTTAAGTGAAATCCAGCTTTTCATAATATGACCCCTTTAAGATGTCATTTTGTCTTAAATGTCATTCATTGTCTCTGTCTGTGTATTCAGGTACATCCATTACCCAGCTGCAGGCGGTCGATCCGGACGGTGAGCCGTTGATTTTCGGAGTGGTCGGGGAAGAGGCCATGCGGTACTTCGCTGTGCAGGAGACGACTGGGGTGGTGTGGCTGAGACAGCCGCTCGACAGGGAGGTGCGGAAAACCATGAGATGAACGACTGTCCAACTGGAGCTGACACTTGTGATATAATGCTGCTGTTTGTTGTGTGTTTTTTGTTTTTGTCTCTTCAGACTAAGTCAGAGATGCAGGTGGAGTTCTCCGTCAGTGACAGTCAAGGGGTGAGTTAGCGATCATCTATCTATCCATCTCTGTCCACCTTTTGATCCATCCATCTGTCTCTGAGATCTATGCAACCTTTACTTTTAATGTTCAATAAGGTACGATTTTAAAGATAAGAAAAGAGAAATTTAATACTTTTATTCAGCAAAGACATTAAAGGAACCGTATGTAAGAAATGTATTTCAATTAATCATAAAATGGCCCTGATATGGCAGTAGACATTTAGAAATCATGTTCATTTCAAATACTTATATCACTGACAACAGTAGTCCGGCCAGGATATTGTCATTTAAAAGTGAAGTTGCAGCCCTCAACTGATGTTGATGTTGTCATGTTGTGTTTTGGCCTGATGCGCCACCCTAGAACGTTAGACCCTAGAAATTGTAGAACGTTCTCAAAAGCCTCTGCTATTTGATTTCATTTGATTTTTAGGTCGTCAAGGATACAGTGAACATTCAGATCGGAGATGTAAATGACAATGCTCCAACATTTCACAACCAGCCGTATGCCATTCAAATACCAGAGGTAATGTACAACACTTCACTTCTTAAAACCAACTTGCAGTAGCATTCACTTCATTTTATTTTCATGATGGGATTTATTTCTAAGTCAAACATGATATTGAATGAGAAGAAATGTTAGGTGAGTTATTCATTTATTTTATTTTATTTTTTAATTTAGTTTAATATTATTTCTTTTTAAATATATTCATTTTTTTCAAATATTTTATTTTAAATAATTTAATATATTTTATAATGTATATTTTATCATGTTATTTATTTATGTATTCTTTTTTTAAATAAAAGATTACAAAGATAAACCTCTTTTTAACAACATGCACCAGTGATTTGCATTATGAGAGCAAATAGGGTCAGTTTTATTTTCCTGATGTCTTATGATCAGACTAATTTAAATATTCTGGCTTGACTTCCAGAAACAGTGTCATATGTTTGGAATGCGGAGAATGTTCTTGTAATTCTCTTTATTTAGTTATTTCGCTCTCTGCTTTTTTCTCCATATTCATCACCCCCAACTGAGATCAACATAACCCCCCCCCCCCCCTCCCTCTCTCTCTCTCTCTCTCTCTCTCTCTCTCTCTCTCTCTCTCTCTCTCTCTCTCTCTCTCTCTCTCTCTCTCTCTCTCTCTCTCATGCTCTGTCTATCAGCACTTTTTTCAACTTCAACCTATCCTTCTCTCCTTTTCCCATCATCCTTCTGGCCCATCCTCTTCTAATCCCTGACATGAGGTAATTTGGTTGAGTAAAGTAGACAACTTTCTCTCCAGACACACACACACACGCACACGAACACGCACACACCTCAGCTGATGTTTATATTGTGTGTCTATATACATCCCACACTCCTCCCCACAGAAAATCTTCAAAGCCACAGTTATTTTTTTCTCTTTTCAATCTGTCATTCTGAGTGAATAAAAGTAGGGTGAGAGTGAGCGAGTGTGAGCGAGAGAGCTGTATTTAGCTGATGTTGTTTACCGAGGCTTGATGATTAAGCTGTCTGCAGTTAGAAGGACAGAGGAGGACCGGCATATTTGGCCACTTACCCAAAATTCTCGGTCTTCATCAGAACTGCGGAAAACCCAAAGAGATTTGAATTGTTCAATGTAGAGTCACTCTGAGTCATCTTGTAAGTTGCAGCTTGTTTAATTTCTTTTCAAACATGTCCAGGTGACATTTCACTTTTTTTTTTTAAATAAAATTATTTTTTACATAATGAATATGAAACTTATGTTAGTTTCATAATTTTTTTTTTTTTTGCTTTCAGACATTATTATGACTTTTCATTATTTTATTCATTGCTGCAATACATTTAATTTATTTACAATTCTCATCGAAATGGTGATTTTCATTAGTGTATTACAGAAAAAATTAATATTTTTATTTGATTTAATCCACATAAATAAACACAATACAACATGGTCTATACATATTTTACAATATTTTAAGTTATTATAAAATATGCCCCACAAAAAAAGTCCCCACAAAAAGCTTCATTTAAAAAAAGAAAAAAAAAAGTGCTTGTTTTCATTTTGATTCTGAGGTGAATAATGACCAGGACAATTATCTTTTATTTTTGACAAGTGCTTTTTGCTATAAGAACAACAAAAAAGCACAAAAAAAGGATTGGAAAAGTCGTTATTCACTGAAAACTACATCCTCTGCTGTAGCTCTCTGTAAGTAATATAACCAATAGAATCAGTCATCAGGTATCATTGGTTTCACATCTCATGACTACACATCATTGATGACTGGCACTACAATTTAAACTGAGATTGACAGCAGGAAGGATGATTTTTAAGTGAGTTTTGACTATTTAATTGTTTGGGCAAACTGTTCCTTTTTTTTCTCTTTAGAAAGAGCAAGAAAAAACAGTCCCAGCTCCTCCCCAACCACCAGTTTCTGGTTTGAGGTCTCCATTTCTGCATTTTGATGGCCTCATTACCTCTTTTGACCTCTCTTGGTCTGTGAAAACACGCTGCGGCATCACTTCATCAATCTGTCACTCAAACTGTATTCCACCAATCAGGGATTATCCACACATCACCCCTAGCAGTGAGAGGATGAGTGGGAGGAAGAGCGTAAGATGGTAGGAAGAGCTGTAAATGGTTGAATGAAAAATAAAGTTAGGGTAAGAATTTCAGGACAGGTTAAAAAAAGAGAACGGCTTTTTAATATGTACCTGAAAGTTGGCATGAAAGCAAAAATAAGGCATGGGAATGCTTGTGCTTTTTTGAGCCAATCAGAAAACAAGAAGAAAATGTTTTATGGTATGACCATTTAAAATTTTCTTTAGTTAAAAAGAATCTGTCAAGAACATTAATGAAAGTAGTACAAAATTATGTTTTTGCTGGTATGACTGGTTGTAATTTCTACAATGTGTGAATGAGTATCATAGGAGGCTGAAGGAAAGAGTCGTGTGTGTGTGTGTGTGTGTGTGTGAGAGAGAGAGAATGGGCCTGTAATTGGCAGTGTAATTTGTTGGGCAGTAACTGTGGGAGGTTTCTTATGGAAGGGGAGCAGGTGAACAGCATTGCATCTGACAGTTATAAAGCTGCTTAGATTTACAGTGTGTGTGTGTAAGCATGCAATTGTGTGTGTGCCAGTGTTTACCGCACTGCTATTCTCCGATGACACTGTACAGCTGCTGAATCTACAGCGCTACAGCGAGAGCATTTTATTCCACCTGAGTTGGTTGAGAGAGTCTGATTTGAATGTAAACTGTTTGAGAATGCGTTTGAATCCTATTCAGTTTAAATTGAAGTATTGTAGCAAAGAGGATGTAGAATTGTTTTTTGATCATTTGTTAAAATTAAGGTTTGGGGTAAGATAATTTTTTTAAAGAAATTAACATTAATTTAGCAAGGATGCATTACCGGTACATTGATTAAATTGAAAAGGTGACAGAAAAGATATATCTAACAAATACATGCTTTTGAACTTTTCAATTCATCAAAGAATCCTGAAAAAAATGATAGTTTCCAAAAATATCAAGCAGCACAACAGATTTCAACATTGATAATAATAAATAAAATATTTCTTGAGCAGCAAAATCAGCATATTAGAATCATTTCTGAAGGATCATGTGACACTGAAGACTGGAGTAATGATGCTGAAAACCACACCACAGCAATAAATTACATTTTTTAACATTTATTTTTAAATTGTAACACATTTTTTCCCCGATTATGTTTTTTTTTTTAATGATATTTTCATTTTTTGACAATAAACAAGCCAGAATGAGAACATGAAAACACGTATGAAATCCACTCCCCAACTACCAATCCCTCCCTCTCTTTACAATGGATAGACAAGTTAACAGTAAAACAAAGCCACAGGAATGATAAACCATGTATAAAAAAAACCCACATAAAAAAAGCCACAAAAAAAAAAAAAAACAAGAGGCGGGATAAAGTGTTAGGTATTCAATCTGAGTCCTGATCATTGCTTTTTGCAATATACTTGGAGATCTTCTCACAGTTTTAGTCCAGGTTTTTAATGTTGAGATTTGTGCCGAGTTCACCCGAGCTGTGGATATTTCCAACATTACAATGTCCTGAAGTTGAATCAACCACTTGTACATGTATATATCCAGGGTATGTGGGAGCTATCCGTTTTTTTGCAGACGTTAAACCGCCCAGCCAGACAATTTTTTGCAGCTTAGAGAAATCAAACTGAGAATCATCATTCAGTAATAATACAGAGGGGATCACCGGTATAGGATATTCATTGATTTTCGATAAGATAGCACATACCTCATTCCAAAAATGTTTAACCTTTTCACATTCCCACATCAAATGGAAAAAGGATCCAAGTTGTTGGTCAGGACATTTATCACAGAAGGGAATTGTAACAATATTACGGTGTAACTGTATTCTTATTAAATAAATGCATCCGTGGTAAGGTGCTGCCTCTTTTAAAAACATAAAAAAATCGTGCTGACCCATACTTTACAGTGTATATGATTTAGTCTAAAATATAAAATCCGTAGGTTACTTTTAATGTAAATAATTATTTCGATCAAGTTTACTTGAAACATTAAATTGGTGTTGTGCTGCATGACAAAATTAAAATATATTTTAATGGCTGTGTTAAAGTGCTCTGATTGGTCAGATGACCCAGTCGGTTGTGATTGGTTTACCGCTTACAGCACGTGACAGGAAAAATTAAAAACACCTATACCTGAACTGACCATATCTGAATTTATTAATTTTTTTAAGCTCCGGAGGCGTCCTCAGCTCTTACACAGTTATACGAACAGTAACAATGGCGTGGGTTTTTTAGTGTCAATGTCAGCACGAGTCCTTATCCTTTTGAAGTGCATTTGCAGCACAGAAACAGTGTCTTCTCTAAATGTCGACAACAAGAACTAAACTCTTCCAGTCTCAGCTACGACTACAGGGTTTGAGGGCGGGGCAAAGTAGACATTGTTCGCAGGCAGCCAATGAAGACCATTAGGCGGGTATTATGCCAATTTGATACATTTCTGGACATTTGATACATTTCAAATTTGATACGAAACTGGAAATACTGACGACTCGTTTCGGACAGTTCAGAATAGATTCTTTTTTTTTTAGGAGAATAACTTTATTTGTCATGCATTTTGATCTTTAAAACTTTGCAGACCTTTTACATTCACACACAGCTTACACACTGTGTAATATTTGTAAAGCTTAATAAGGGCACTTTTAATGTTTTGACAGTATTGAACGTATACATATTTCATTAGAAAAGACATTTAACTTTCTATCAGGGAATAAATATGAATAATTTAAGAAAATTTATTCTTTTTTTTTTTTGTCACAAAACTTTCGTTTGAATACTAATTTGTGAATATTTCCCCAACCCTGAACAGAAAGGGTGATTGTTCATGAAGTGACCTGATCCTGTATAAAATGGTTCTGCTGTAAATGTTCTAGTGTAATATGCGATGATGATATATAACACTCATTAATAGGCCTCTGTGCATTATAGACTTGAGAGTGAACAGGTGCCTGAACATTTATCATCACACAGCCTCACATGTGTGTGTGTCTCTTCATTTAAAATTAATTCACATTTATGTAATGCAAGCCATTACACCTTCACTTAAAAAGGGTGTTTCTCTATTGAAGTGACTGCTATAGTTAGGTTGGTCACCTTCTGCACAGTAGACCCAGATGAACTAGATGTTGCACACATAATATTTCTACAGTATTAGCTGTTTTCTCTTTGCATATACGTTACAAAGAGTGAGTTTTTGGCTTACATTTTTACATTTTATACAGATGCTTTTATCCAAAGTGACTTGTATACAGTACATCTACAGGAATGCTAATGAAAGATTTGTATGAATGAGTGTGTGGATGTTGAGTGTTTGTAGTAGAATCGCTCTGATATTGGATTCAATGATTTGTACTTGAGTTCACACATATTTTGAACTTAATAAAATGTGTTCATGTGAAGAAACATGCAAACATGCTTAAGAGAGAGTTGAGATGTTGCTGCCGTGTCTAGCAGCCTGTCGTAGTCAGATTTTTTTGGTTTTTTTGTTTTTAATATAGGATTTAATTGGCAGCAAAGAGATTCTTAACACAATTAGTTTTTTTGTGAAACAATATGTTTCCCCACATTTTTTGGGGGATATTTTGGCCTCTTTAGATTTAGTGGAAGTAGTTAACATTTTTTATTTTTATGTACTGTAGTTGTTTTTTGCAGAATTATATTTTATATATAAACTATTAAGTGCTGAATAAAGTACTTTTTATGACACTTCAGAAAATTGTTGTTTATTTGTGAGAAACTATTAGTTTAGTTAAAGAATCATGCTGTAAACAAATTAGCACCCCCCCCCCCCCCCTTTTTATTTTATTTTATATTTTATTTTATACATTCACATTATGACTTCCAAGCTTGTAAATAGCAACTTGCCAGATGAACTTGAAGGCAGCATGAACGTTTCGTTGTCACACAATGCATTCTGGAATTGCAATTAATCTGTACGATGCGCTCTTAGATTTTGGTCAAAATGTGGTGTTTATCAAGTCCAGTCTTTGTGAAAATGCTAGCTAGGCCATGCACTCACTTGGGTTTGGATCACTGAATGAGATAAATAGGGAATATTTGCAAATTTATTCTGTCTAACAAGATGCAATCAAATGTTATTTGTAATGATAGAGGCCATGTGCTGCATGTCATACAGTGGCAAGCATAATAACAGTTTTGGAAAGCAGTGTATGGTATTAATAAATATTTTGAAGGGTGAGCTCAGCCCTGTCAGAAAAATAAAATATGATTTTTCCAAACTGACTATTTTCACTCCCAAACCTGCCAAACATCCAGAAAGACAAAGAGCGTGTGTGCCGGCATTCAATTTACGTTCAAAGAAAAATGGAGCTGCGGGAAATGGAGATTTGTGGTGGACAGTGATGATATGGCCTCTTGATCTGTTTGAAAACTGCCTGCCAAATGTAAAGCAGTGGATGTTTAGGGAAGGGAATTGCTCTCCCCAGCCAGTCATTACAGAATTCACTGCTGGAGCAGTAAACTGGGGGCTTTATTCCTGTCGCTCTCACTGAAATCTATTACAAACACACACACACACACACACACTCATGGAAGAGAGAGAGCACTTTCCCAGCATCTTTATAAGTGAACAAGGGAGAGGGGGAAAGCGATAGAAAGGGAGATGGGAAGTCATGCACTCAACTGTTTAGCATTTGTGCGTATACACTTAAAAAATAAAGGTTCCAAAAAGTTTTTTTGTGATGCCATAGAAGAACCAGTTGCGGTCTCACAAATAACTTTTCAGTGATCAGTTATTTTTTCTTAGTTTGAAGAGCATTTTATTATTCTATAGAACCTTTTTCCTCTATATAGAACCTTTTGTGCATTGGAAAGGTTCTATAGATGTTAAAGGTTCTAATGGAACCATTGATGCACATTAAGAACCTTTATTTTTAAGAGTGTATAGTTGTATTTTTGGCAACCCTGGGGTAATAAGTGACATGCAAGAGAGACAATATCTTTGTTTATTGTAGAAATGTCGAATTTCCTCTCATCTGCATGCCAAACTACCATTTGGTATGATATAATTTTTTTATTGAATAATACTGAAAAAAAAAAAAAAAAACGCATTTAAATTGTGAAATATTATTACAATTTAAAATAATTGTTTTCTATTTTAATGTATTTTCAAATGTAATTTATTCATCTGATGCTAAGCTGAATTTTCAGCATCATTACTCCAGTCTTCAGTGTCACTGGATCCTTCAGAAATCATTCTAATAATGATGATTTGCTGCTCAACAAACATTTCTTGTCATTATCAATATTGAAAGCTGCTGTGCTGCTTAACATTTTTGTGGAAACAAAAGTTTAAAAGAACAGATGCATCTCAGAAAGCAGTGTAATTAAGCTCTTTACGTTGGAGACACATTTATGATGTCTAAAATGCAGCTTAAATCAAGAAGAGAGCATTTGTGTGTTTGTCAGGTTGTTTGTATGTGTTTTAAAGGCATATGCTGCATGTGTGTTTCTGTTTACGTTCGTGTGTCCGTGTGTGTGTTGATGGCGATTTAGTGAGATATCACAGATGCAGACTCCTCTCGCTGCAGTTTAGCACACATAATTTACACTTCAGTGGCTAATACTAACAACGCCTGCGTCCTGTCCGTCAAACTCTCCCTCTCTCTCTTTCTATGTCCTGTATCTGCTTGAGCATGAAGAGCACCTTTGATTTGTGTTTGCAGTTTTTGGAGTCTAATCTTACCTGTCATACCAGTGCCAGAGAGAGTCTTTCTTGGCTGTCCTGCTTGAATCAACCAAACCACAGAAATACCCATTTATATTTATTTCTGCAGCACACTTGAAATGTAGATTAGTCAGAGCAGAATTATGCTATAATCACAGGGTGCTCATTTATGTTGGAAATGCTATGCTTTCAAGAGTCTGATCCATTGTGCAGGAAAAGACCAAAAACAGTATGTTGTAATGTTTAATTTATTTGAATAGTTCAGGCTGTTGTGAAAAGATGCACTATACTGTACAAAAATGTTGGGTCACTAGACTAAGGTTTTTGGAAGAAGCTTCTTCTGCTCATCACACTTGCATTTATTTGATTAAAAACAGTAATAATATTGTGAAATATTATTGAAAATTACTGTTTTATAAGTGAAAATATTTGAAAATATTATACTCCAGTCTTCAGTGTCACATGATCC